>NW_028075471.1:7317685-8720185 GCF_014824575.4 Sturnira hondurensis | reverse complement strand
ACCTGATAAGTCCCTTAAGTTCTTGCTACTTAGTATTGCCCCCCCCCTTTTTTTTTTGCCTTTTTGCGTGTGCCTTGTAGGAAAGGCTGGATGGCATTAGTGTGTGTTTGTGTCTGGGAGTATTTGGACTAATGGCTGGTCACTCAGTGTGTGTGTGTTCTGTGTTCGGGGGGCCTCAGTCTCAGCGCTCTCTCTGAGCTCCTTTTCTCTCTGCTTTGTCAGCGTACTTTTGGCTGGAATTGGGTGCTTGTGGGAGATTATCGGCATAGCATTTGGGGTTCTATATTTGATGCTCTGCATTTTTATCTATTTTATTATGTAACTTAAGAACAGCTTTCCAAATTCATCTTCACCGATTTTTTTAAACAGGCATTTTCTAGATTTATTGAAGAAATATATTCAGATGTAACATTGCTTAACCAGATCTTTTTAATGCAGTGAAAGTTTTCTGTTTGTTAATATAATTGGTTTACAAATCCTTCTATAAAATACCATTAACTTTTTTGGTAATGCCCCTAACTGGTCCAAAATTAAGTGCTGATTGGAAAAGAACATACTGCTTCATGTAGCATTTCAGATACACAGTTGGATATTTTTACCTGCACTTGTAATTTTTTTCTAAGAAATGGCGTGCAATTGTATACTGATTTCAATTGCTGCAAAACATGAGTTTACAATATTTTGAAACAAAAGCAAGAGAGTATGTACAATAGCAATGAATTTATATTATATTATATTAAAGATGCTGAATTTTTAATAGAGAATCAGATTGCCCTCAGATTTAAGTGGAAGTCTGGCCTCCTTGAAAATTATTGCTGACTTTTAAAGAAAATATAAAAAATGAATATGAAATGATCTCCACATTCCTAAAGTGGCAACTGAGAAAGAAAGCACAAGCACAAGAAATAACGCAAAGACAGTGATTTAAGGTTTGAGTGTCCATAAATCATGCAGATGGCTTTCCCCACTTCTCTTGTGATTAATTCAATATCTTCCCCCAAACAAAAACATGCTTTTTGAAATTAGAGATCAGATCATCAAGAGAAGCACCTAAGATTTCAAGGTCTAAACAAAAATTAATTTATTTTCCTTCCTCCTTGTACTTCTTGAAGACACAGACTGAGAAGAAAATCGGGATTAAAAGAGATGTGCTTAGGCGAAATCATCTGCTTAAACCTCACATGCTCGAAGATGAGTGATTAAAAAGCCATCCTGCACTTGGATGGAGTCCACACTGGGGGCAATGCGCATCCGCACTGGCTGTCTTCATGCCTGCATCTTGTAAAGCAGGCCCTGGGAACATTTGCCTGGAGATGATACGTGGATTATATAGGTCAATTATACACTTAATCTGCCTTCTGGAGGATTAAGTATTTGCAGATTGACTCTGCATTTGGCTTCTCCGTGGCAGTTTTCAGATCAGGAAAGGGCTCCTTACCAAACTACCTCATAAGCACTTAATCAGGCCACACGGTCAGGTTCAGCCGGGGCTGCTGCTCTGGGTTCTTTGCCTTGCACAGATTTTAACTTGCTGTTCTATTATCAAATCTTGTAATTGTCCACTTCATGTGTCAGCACAATTATTTAGCGTGAATATTTTCTTTTAAAGAAGTAATTTGACAAATAAAGCCTCTGCCTATTAAAACATAAAAATATATAAAATATAAAATAGGGTGGGGCACAAGTGGGTTTACAATTGTGAGTATGAGAAACAGAGTTTGTTTTTGTCATCCTATTTGTCACTTGCACTATTTTCCATTTGAACAATTATAAACCCACTTTTGTCCCACCCGGTATTTCCTATAGTCATATATGAAACCACAGACAACCATATTGTAATAATCTTATTAAACTACAGAAACGGTGTCCATCTGAACATGTACCAGAGTAGGAGTCAATCTGCCAGAGGAAGTACTGAGGGGCAGGCTCTGAGGAAAGTCTTATGTCACGATGTAAACTCTGTCATGTAGTCACTAACTGTCCATGTGAAGGAAACTGGTTCCGAAAGCGTGAAGTGGGGAGAGGTGCACAAGATTCGCCAGTAAACAGGTTGCCGTTCTAATGGGCTGATTAAAGAAAATCAAGGCCTATCGCCCCGTAGACACAGAGATAGTGAGTGATTCCCTCTGTAATCAATAAGCGGTTTTGACTGCCCCAAATGGGAGCTATTGTGTAGTGATCGTGGGCCTTGCTTCTGGAGACTTGCGACTTCACCCCTGATCTTTCCAAGCTGGTTGACCTTGGACAAGGTTTTTAATCTCTGAGCCTCAGCTGATACATCTACATAACAGATATGGTAATAAGCAGAACCTTCTCATGGAGTTGGCATCGAGGTGAAATGCCATGTGCAACTGCAAGCATCAGGCCCTGAGGAAGCGTTTGGTAAGTGTCAGCCGCCACCACCCCCCTCATCATTACGTCATCATCATCACTGAAAGGGAATGCTTTTCCCAGACATCCTTTTTTCTTGTTAAACAAAACTCTATATCTGTTCTAATGTGCTGTAATAGTCTTGCTATCACATCCAGACTTTAACCTCAAGTTTGCTTAGAATTACTTGATATATAGCAGCCTGGTGGTGCCTTTTTACTATAATGAAATGTAGTTCTGAAACAGGCCCACAGTGATGCTTGGGACTGGGGCTTTGACGTAAGTCAGACAAGAGTATACATCCTGATTTTGCTACTTCTGAGTTTTCCAACTTCAGGTGAATTGTCTAGCCTCAATTTCCCCATTCACAAACAAATGGACCGCTTATAGTTGTTGGAGGACTAAATAACATAATGGGTATAGACTGTCGTAATGAAAAATTCAACAAATCTTTCATTATCATCATCATTCAACTGATTGGAATGACTTAGCCCTACCCCCTAAGCAAAAGCACAGTGCATTGGCAAATTAATGTTGACCTTCTGAATGCGAGGAGTTATGTCGGGGAGAAGGAAGGAGTGTTAAATACCTTTTATTACTACAGATGCAGCATACATACATTGTAGACATTTAGAAAATAGAGCTAAGCAAAAATAAGAACATGTTATGTTCCCAGTACCCAGAGATTATTACTCAAGTGTTCATTCCTTTGGATCTTGTTCTATGCGCTTATATACATTATGTACTTTTTACTAAAGTAAGCAAGCAAAAATTGCTTTTTAAAGTTAATGATCTACATTTTCCTTGTCAGTAAGTGTTCATCTAATACACTGTTCATATCCAAAATTCCCCACTTGTCCCCAAAATATTCTTTACAGCTTGTTTGTACAAACCACGATCCAACACAGGGCCCCACCTTCATCTGGTTGTGATGCACTTTACATTTCCTTTTACCAGCACTGGCTCTTTTTTCACAATCCTGACTTGTTAAAAGGACTGCCGTGCCAATTGTTCTGCAGACTGGAGGAGTTTATTACTATCTAAACATAGAACTGATTTGAAGAGAAAAAAAATCTAGCTGAATTCAACCAAATAGTTCTTTTAGACATAATTAGTAACTCAGCATAATTCAACCAGGGTTTTTTAAACCTATTCTCTGTGTGTGAGGAGAATTTCTGAAGCTGGTTCTTTTAAAAAAAAGGGGGGGGCGGGCAGCAAGAAGTTTACATAGGCCAGGGTACAAGTTGGCCATATGAAGAGCACCAGGGACTTTATTTCATGAATTAAGGCATAGATATCTGAGCTCAGTGTGTAAATCTAAGGTTCGTGGTCACAGGCCAGTATTTCTTGTGTTGCTGTAACTGATTTGGTGAAATCTTGGACTAGTAACTTTGACATGTGCCCCCTAGACCATTAAGAAGGTTCCTCTGTTAATTCTGCTAGAATTTTCCTAAAGTTATCAATCTGAAATTATGCCCTTCAAATCAGTCTGAAGCTGAGCTCTCATACTCTTCAAATCAAATTTTCATTGAACTATGGCCTCATTCCCTCAATTTTCAGGCGGAAGTACATGCCTTCAGTCTGCCAAGACTTCCTTTAGAATCTGTGTAATTATATACATTGGAACAGGAAAACAAATCCAATATGGATCAGGAAAGGCAGCTAGGAAAGGAGAGACCATTTATTTTCCACTAAATATTGAATACCAAAGAAAATTCTGGTAGTTAAGCCATGCCCTGGGCTGTGCATTAAAGCTGTAGAGGACTGTCATTTCCCAAGAGGAGTATGGAAACTGGACACAGAGTCAGAGGGACATAGGAAATGGAAGGAAAGAGAAGGTTTATCTGCTCACCTTGATTTGTAGCATCGTAAGATATATACGATCTGGCAGAAGTAAGGGTCTGGCAGAGGTAAGCCCTGTCTAAGTATGGTTGGTAAGATAATAATATTATTGTAATAATTTATAGTTTTAATTTGAACATATCACCTAAGATGCCATATGGTATGCTTGAGTATAATATTGTTATGTTACAGAATTACATGCTTATGATTTTGCAATAAGAGATTTTATAATAAAAAGGGTCGTTATTTGTGCCAGGCCCTGTATAATAATATAAATTACATGTACATAACTAGATACATAATATGTGAATATAGATATACACATATACAGATTTGATTGAGGTTTGTGTTCTTGGAAGTGAACCTTACACTCAGACCTTTCCAAACTGAAATTAAACAACAATCCAAGTTCATCTTTCTGACTTTCATCCTCCAGTGCCCCTCAAAGACCCAATATCTTCATGATTTCCCTGATTCCACCATATACATCTGCTTTCTTTAAAAAAATAGTATTTATTTTTTAGAGAGAAGAAAAGGAAAGGAGAAAGAAAGGGAGAGAAACATCCATTGTTTGCCTCCCATGTGCCTTCAACCAGTGAGCCTTTGGTTTGCAGACTGATGCTCAGTCCACTGAGCCACACCAGCCAGGGCACTACTGCTTTTAACGGGTTTACTATTTCCTCCCCTATTAAGGTAAAGAAGACTTAGTGCTACCCTTGTTGAGACATTTGCAATTTTAATGAAATACTTAACCAAAAGAAAAGGTCACTACTAATAGAAGTTTTTGATCTTGGACATGACAGCACACTCTATGAGTGGGGGAGGGGATGGAAAGAAAAATGTCTTGAGGCCTCTGATGCCCTATTATCATGAATCTTGTATTCAAATATGAATCCTCCCACATCTCGTGACATGGCCTCCACAGTACTACATAAATGACGATTATTTATTTTGCTTTTGGAGTTCTTAGCTATAGAGCGCATTTCTATTTGACATGGACATGGGAGTGTTTCTCACCCATGCCTGGGTGATTTGAAGTTTCAGCAGTTTTGCTAAGTGTCTTTAATCAAAACAGCTCTCTGTATTCCAGGAAACACTTGGTGAGTACAGTTCATTTGTTTACCAGAGAAGAATGTTCCTAATAATTATCCTAAGAAGCCAGACTGATTGCTCTGTTATGTTAAGGTCATGGTATCCTTGCTAACATAACCCATAGGCTTAGAAAATGTTTTTCCCTACATGGCAGATTTATGGTATGGAGGCAGTAAGCAACATGCTTAGACCACACATGTTCATATATGCAGGCACACACACAGTAGCCAAGGTGTATTTTATAGAACAAATATAATTACATTATGTTGCAAGATGTACTATATCCTTAAATACTTACCATTAAGTAAGCAAGTAGCTATGTCTCTTCCTGCTGGGCTCTGTAGAGGCTACTTTCACCAGATTTCACTGTCTAAACATATCTAGACTCATAGTCACCTGCTCCTATATTTTTTAATGAATGAAGTTAAAACATAATCTAGGTTATTATTATTCAAAGTGTGGTCCATGGATCCTTCAACATCAATTTCACCAGGGAGTTTGTAAGAGGTGCAGAATCTGAGCCATAACTCCAGCCTAGATGATTCCAAATCTGCATTTTAACAAGGTCCCCTGTTAATTCAAGTGAACATTAAAGTTTTAGAAACCAATCAAATGATTTCACACACACTACTAGGTCACAACCCTCAGGTTTATAAACACACCTTGAACAAAATTTCTCACCCTTGACATTATTGACATTTGGGGTCAGGTAATTCTTTGTTGTTGGTTCCAACCTGTGTGCTGAAACATGTTGGAACATCCAACATGTCAGAGCAGCATCCCTGACTTCTACCCAGGAGAGGCCAGTAGCACCTCCCTCCCAGCTGTAAAAACCCAAAATGTCTGCAGACATGGCCAGCCTGGACTTACCTTGGGAGCTGTGTCCGTCTCAGAAGTAGATTATGTTGGGGAGCTTGGTGCAATGACTGGAAAAGCTTGTAATACATCCAGACTCTCCACCCTCTCGCCGTCTCTCCGTAGAAGAATCCCAGTCAGAGCCCAAGAACAACAGCAATCTGGAGCAGCATGCTGGATCAGCAGGGTGGATCCCACTATGGCCTCCCTCGATGGCTTTTCTGCTCTTTGCTTTCAGCAATTCCATCTGGACCTTGGGAGATATAGGTGTGTGTATGTATATATGTATATATATTATACATATGTTACATATATAATGTATATAATAGATAGATAGATAGACAGATGATAGATAGATAGAGAGACATACATATATATATATCTCCTACCAGTTGGCTACAAGTTATTTTTGTGTGTCCAAAAATCTGAAATGGAGACTCAACTTGAATACTTTACTCACTTCAAATTCCCAATTCCAAAGAGAATAGCTAACAGGTTCTGTTCTTCTGTTAAACTCCTGCCAAGTTTATTAAAAATCCCAATTAACGGAGTCAAGTGATTTGCCTCCAGTGTGGATATTTCCATATCAGAAGGCTTACAATGATAATGTCACTTGCCATATTGTGTGCCTTGACTGCCTTTGGCAGAATTTTTTACTCTGACCATCCCTGGACTAATGCCAGTTTTACCAACAAACCCCTAGGTCTTGCCCAGGACGGGGGTATTATTACCATATATATATGCCAATCAGGATATAAAAGACCTTCTTGTTTTTTGTGTGTAAAAATATTTTTTGAAAAGAACAATAACATGCAAAGTAAGCAAAGTTAATTTCATGAGTTTTCTTATGAAATTCTCTAACTCACTTTTTAACCTAGAGAACTATCACTCCCTTTTGTTCAGAAAATTCATCACTTGGCCCAGGAAACCATCCTGTTAAAAAGAAAACCCCCCCATTGCAATGTGCCTCACTGGCTCTGGGAACACTAAGTGAGTGTTTCTCACCCAGACCTGATTTCGCCCCACCAGGGACATTCAGCAACGTCTGGAGACATTTTTGGTTGTCACAGATTGAAAGGTGCTATTTGCATTTAGTGGGAAGAGGTAGCAAGGCTGTTAAACATCCTGCAATGCACAGACATCCCCCCGACAATGGGATTATGCAGCTCAAAATGTCAATAGTGTGGAGGTAAAAAAAAAATTCTGTCTTTAATGATACGGACTCTTTGAGGTTAAATTTGGGTGTAAAACGGGAGTATTATCTCTGGGTCATTTTCTCACCCAGAGATTCCAGTGACTGTCTCTGAAGAATATTCTACCTGGCAGGTAGCTCAGAAACTAGTCTCAAAAATCCTTTTAACAAGCCTCATCCAAACTACCTTTTTAGGGTCAAAAAACAAAAACCAAGGAATTGTTAACACCAAACATTCTCAGCTTAAATTTAACAATCACCCATGTGTAGTTCCCATGGAGTTTCACTACTTCAACAAAAGCTCCAGTCTCATCTGCTAAAGGAATTACAGCAGCTTCCTTCTGCTAGAAAGTGACCCTTGAAGTTTTTAAGGAACAGGATCCTTTGTAGCAAATAGATTTAAGGGCACAGGCTTCGGAGTAGGACGCCCTCGAGTTCCATTTTTTGGGTCTGCCTCTCGCTAGCTGGGTGACTTTGGGTGACTTTGTTAGCCTTACCAAGCCTTAATTTCCTCCTCTGTAAAATGAAGATCAAAACATTACCTGGCTCTTGGGATCAGGAGGACAAAATGAAGCAATGCCTACAAATCATAAACCACAATGTTTGCCGAGTAGCAATTACCCCACAAATGTCTCCTCTTTTTCTTCTTGTCTCTGTCAATGATAGTAATAACATAAAAATCAGCTCACACCTTGACCTAATAGTAAGGTAGGCCTTGCAGAGGGAAGAAAAGTGGTGATTCGTTCATTCCACAGATTCTAAGAGCCAGACGTGAATTGATCAGAGACCATGGTCACAAACAGCAGAGAGGCAAAAAGTCCAGTTGTATGCAGGATCCCTCAAGGAAACTTGTTTTAAAGTAGAGTAAGAACCCGATGTGATTAGGGCCCCAGAGGAGGCAGCTCCATGGCTGCATCTACAGATGTCTAGGATTCGGAAAGGAGAGAGGTGTAGGATTCTGTGTTCAGGCCCTAAGCAAGGGGGCATGATTGCTTTCCCTGGGAGCGTCCCTGATTCACCAACACCATGTCTTCACCATCCTTAGCAATGCTTCTATGTAGAGAGGTCCTCTCCGAATTTAGACAAAGGACATAGCACCACCTGGGTTATGATGACACTAATTTAGGCATCTGGGTATTACCTTCTCTATAACCTTAAGGACTAAATTCTTCTTGTATTAATATGTGTTCCTTTGTCTTACTGCATGCTTCTTAACCAGGGCTGCAAATCAGAATTACTTAATGTATATTTTTAATTGTAAAAATGTCCTCATCCAAATTGTTTACCAATTATTCTGAGTTAGTAGATCTAAGAGGGCTCAGGCATAGATAGATAGATAGATAGATAGATAGATAGATAGATAGATAGATGCAAGTGTGAAATCTGACCAAGAACCATTGGTTTAGAGGAGTGATCCTCCACTGTGGGTGATTTTGTCACCCGGGGGTATATTTGGAAATGGCTGGAGACATTTTTTGACTGTCACAGCTCAGGTCGGGGCAGAGGTAGATGCTACTGATTGTTGTTCCATGGTACCATTCTGGTGCCATGGTAGGTGGTAAACATTCTACACCACACAGGACAGCCTCTCACAACAAAGAATTATCTGGCGCAAAAGGTCAGTGGTGGTGAGGTTCATGAGTCCTGAGTTAGGGAATAAAAGATGCTGAAAGATGTGTTTATTTCTGTTATCTCTGTCAATACCATCTTTACTTTGTGTCTTATAAAATAACTTCATAACTTTGATTCCTTGTTTGTTTAGCAACAGTAGGAAGAAACAGAAGAAGGTACTATTATTTCCACATTTAAGATAAGAACCTAAAGTCCAGACAGAGCTGCCCAGGACTACAAGGTCCCAGAGTCCCTACCTCCTGAGAGCAGCAGTCTTACCTACCTCATTCACCGCTGCATCCCCAGTGTCTGGCATTTTGTAAGCCCTCCATAGTTATTTGTTAAATGTGTATTGACGAATTCTTAGCCCTTTCATAGTATATTATGTGCCTTGTCAAGGATATTTTTTATTTCCAGTTCTAATTCAAAAACAGTAATTAGGGCCTTTAACTATCTCACTGTGAATTATTGCAATTATCATCTTATTTTTTTGAAGCCCTGAATACATTGTGCTCTGGTTAATTTAATGGGGAGTTGAATTTTTTCAGCCTATTTGATTGATATTTTGACTAATTTGAAAATTTATTGGAAGACCATTGTTGTTTAAACTCCTACTTTTGAAATGATTTCTAAAATGTCTTAGTTCTATTTTCTGCCTTCCTGGGCATTTGAAACAGAATCTAAGTCTTTAGGTCAAGATCTTTCAAGGCTCTGGCTATACCATATTTAACCTCAACTGTCACTATCCAGACCCTGAAATATGAAAAGAATGAATTACCCAGGATCACACCACTAATTCCCACACTCCAAATACAGGGCTCTTTCTGCCACACCTCTCAAGAAGATGGAGTGGAAATGTTTATTAGCCCACAGACACTCTGAAAGCTGCTCTTTTGATTTGGTCCCAAAAAGGGCTTCTGGGAAGAGGAAAAAGAGCAGCTTTCTCTTAAAAGACAAACGCAAATAGGGAAGGACTCTAATTAATTGAGGGTTTAATAAATAACTATTTAAGAATAAAAATGATATGTTAGAGTTTCTTTTATGTATATTTTCCTGACTGTATGTTGGAGATGATAACATCATCTTGTTAAGAATGTTATTTCTTTTAAATCCTCTTAGCAGCCCAAGGAAGTAGGTGCCTAGTGATTCTCATTTTTTAGCCATGCAGGCTGACAGCCAGTATCTAATAGGTACTATCTATGCACCAGGTACTGTTCTAGGCACTTATATGTAGTAATTTGTGTAATTCTCATGACTCCCTCTGAGGCAGGTTTTTACAGTTAAAGAAGTTGAATCCTTGAGAGGTAATTAAGCACTAAATTGAGAAGCCTGGGAAGTGATCAGTTCTAGATCAACCTCTTCTTCCTAATGCAGAGTGGATAACTAACCACAACGTCTTAGAAAAACTCACACTGCTCAGATATGTGCCCAACACTCCCACTCCGCAGTGCTCTAGGTCCCACATGATCCACGGTGATAAAAGTCACTGTTGTCTACATGGCACCACAGCAGTGACAGAAATTGCAATTCCGTGACTTTGGTAGAAAGTAGCTTTTAGTTATGGCTTGTCCACTAACAATTTGGGGAATTGTATAACTAATCTCGCAGACCCCTTAAGGAAAATTCAGCCCCACTGGGTCAGGCCTCCTCCTGAATGTGAGAACATTGTCACTGGGCTCAAGTTCCAGGAACACCAGCAGAACCTAGACCTACAGGTGGGACATCTTGGAAGTGTGACTGTCCCCACTTCGGGGTGAAACCCCGTCCTCAGCAGAGAGGGACCACAACGCAGTGTGGAAGCTTGCACCCCATAGATGCTGCAAAAAACACTTCCAGCTAAGGAGTGGGTTTCAGCTTTCAGTCTGTATCTCTCCCTCTGTTTTCTGAGATCTTTTAACCCATAAAAATAGTTTAGTAGTTTACTGGGGGGAAGGGAGGTGATGGTAACACAATACCATTACATCTCAGAGTTGATAACTGGTTTAGGGTAGCAGCTTAAGTACCTTAACCAAAGTTTGACACAGTGGTATTATTAAACAACAATGCTCCAGATTTTCCTACAAGGACCTGTTGACTCTTTTAAACTACCCACATAGCTAAGTTTTCAGTGGCACTAGGAGATTTCACAGACCATTAATACTTTACAGGAAGGGAAAGTAATCCAAAATTACAGAATAGCACAGTTATACAATCCATGCATAATACAAATGTAGTTACAACTAAATCAGTATGTGGTCATTGTCCAATAATGTCTAAGGTGTCGGCAATGTGAAAATTTTCTATCGGGTTTCACCAAAGTCCTTCCTTGATTTATTTCCAGCCAAAGCTTACAACAAACAATGTGACAAGGTGATGAGAGAGAAAGGAAGGCAGGGAAGAAGGGAGGGAGGGAGGAAAGGTAGGAAGGAAGGAAGGAAGGAAGGATTGTTTTTTTTCTCTTGAAGCTTTAAAGAGCTTACCAGGNCCATGCATAATACAAATGTAGTTACAACTAAATCAGTATGTGGTCATTGTCCAATAATGTCTAAGGTGTCGGCAATGTGAAAATTTTCTATCGGGTTTCACCAAAGTCCTTCCTTGATTTATTTCCAGCCAAAGCTTACAACAAACAATGTGACAAGGTGATGAGAGAGAAAGGAAGGCAGGGAGGGAGGGAGGGAGGAAGGAAGGAAGGAAGGAAGGAAGGAAGGAAGGAAGGAAGGAAGGAAGGAAGGAAGGAAGGAAGGAAGGAAGGAAGGAAGGAGGGAAGGAAGGAGGGAAAGGTAGGAAGGAAAGGTAGGAAGGAAGGAAGGAAGGAAGGATTGTGTTTTTTCTCTTGAAGCTTTAAAGAGCTTACCAGGTAGATTGCCAGCTGTTAGCCAACCCTTGAAAGAGGCAAATCCCTTGGCCTGTGGAAAGTGGTCTCTATGGATTGTTTCTAAAGAGTTTGTTTATTCAAAATATGTCTGCTTTTGGCATTGTTTCTTACATGAGCACGGGCTCAGGGGTAGTAGCTCAGGGCTGTGCACCCTTTCATGAAGCTTGCTGCTGCCTGTGGTTTTCTTAACACTACCATACAGTGGTGACCCGGTACAGGGGACATAGATGGGACTGGGATCAAATTCCTTTAAAGACTCCCCACTTGGCTTACACAGAATCAGAGAAACGGAGGCCTGTTTGTATTTGTTGGTGCACATTAGAAATAAATTTCGGCATTCAGCTTAAAGAACTTAGTAAGGGAAAGACGTACAAAGAAATGCTATTGTGTTTTCAGCAGTCTTTGTAAGCTTGGCTGGGCAAGGGGATTTATCAAAAGAAATATGTAAATAACACAACCTGCTTTACAAAGGAAAAGAGAATAAAATTAATCCAAGACATCCGTGGCATAATACTATTTTCTGCCTTTAGCTTTTCTTGCTATTACTTGCAACATGCAGCTTAACAGTCCAACACAAACAATAACATGCTCACAAAAAAAAAAAAAACCCCACCAGACCCAGGGTGTCCCTTGGTCCCTAGAAAAGAGCCCCAAACGAATCTTCAGCCTCACACACAGTATTATTATTAAATCTATCATGATCATCGCCAAATTGTAGGTTTGGACACAACCCCCTTCTCTCCCTCCTTTTTCGGGGGAAAGGGGGAAGTATTGGGAGGGGCGGGGAAACCAAGCCAATCAAAGTTAAAATAAAGTCTCTTTCTAGCAAGACTACTGTCTATAACATGTTGTTCCTTATAGAAAGTGGGATATGGTGGCATTTGCTTGATTAACTTGCTCGACAAAAGTGACAGCTGCTGTGGGTGCATGCGGATAAGCTGCACGGCGCAGTTCCGCCTTTGTACATCTGTCAGCAAAAAGGGAAGAATAAAGAGTGAAAAGAGACAAATTGGTCCCAAAAGACTCTCCATTCAACTTAGGAGGTTTGCCCCATTCAGGCGCTCGCTGTGCGCCTCAAGTACTGAGAGCTTATTCAATTTCATTCACTCTTTCGAATGAACCCACAAGTGTTTAATTTCTTATTCTGTCGCCTCAAAAACGGGGCGGGGGGGGAGGGGAGGGGGGCCGGAGGCTTGTGGACGGGAAGCATTCAGGGTAGGGCAGGGCGATCCTGCCTCATGTATTAACTCATGGCTAATTTACGCTTTAACTCTTATGTGCTCAGGACCTAGACCTGGCTAGTACTTCTGTGGAACACCTGACACACACTTCTTATGTCCTGGCTGGCCGGCCCCAGACCATCTGTGGGTGACGGCCCCCAGCAAGTGGCTCTTGTGTAAGGACAGTGGTCTGAGGTTCATGCCCTTTCCAGAGAAGGGGTGGCGGGCTCCCCAGGATGAGGTTTGGGTAAGCAATCTGGCGAATGTGGGGTATTTTTTTCCTCCCAGAAAAAGAAGAAAATAGACGCAGTGAGAAGTAGTAAGAAAGGAAGACAGTTTCCAGAGATTAAAAATAAAGCAAGAGGAAAGGGCTCCATTGGGAGGTAGATCCCAGCTGTACAGGGGAAAACACATGTTAACTTTTCAAAGCCAGCACTTTGTCTTTCTTTCCCTCAGCCCTGAGTCCCTGGCATCAGCACCTGTTTTCCGGCCTCCTTTAAAGGGAAGGTCGCTATGTTCCCCAAAATGTCTCCTCTAGGAGTCTGAGAAGCCTGGCCAGTCCCCTGCAGCTATCACGCTCCGTGGCTTCCTGTCTTTCTCCTGCCTTCAAGCCACTCCACCTTCCCTGTTGACACCCCACATTCCCTTTCATCTCCTGGGTCCTCATCTGAATATCGTCCCTGCACTCAAGCCTTCTTTGTTGACTGCTTTTTGAAAGCCACTCAATGCCAGCCCTGGCTCCTGAAGAGATCATACCCTTCCCTTAGGAGAAAGCGTTCCGCATAGAGCCCAGGCTGACCACGTTGACATAGATCTAATGTCAATGTGCTTGGAGGACTTTTTAATGTTATACTGGACCCAATTATAGTTGTTGGCTTTTTTGCCTTGAAATTTGGATGCTCCAGACAGTGCCTCCTGAATGGTATAGTCATGTCCTTTCACCACGTGCTTGGAAACTTGCCGGGTGTTTTGACCTAGAGCGTTTACCTATTTACCTGAACATTTGCCATGGAATAACATGGAGATGATGCGAATGCACACATTGTGGTTATTTTTTTTAATATTGACAATTGTGATTAAAACAACCTTGGCCAGGAAAATGACTCCCTGAAGTCAAGGTGAATTTTCCTGCATAAAAACTTCAATTTCAACTGACAAAACTCCCATGACTCATGACTGTACAAAGTTTAATAAGTGCAAATTATGAAATTAGCCCTAATGCAATTAACCAAACCTGTTTAAAAAAGACAAAGTTGGCATTCCACTTTGTCTTTCCGTTCTGTATATGAGTTGCAATCCTTATTTTAGAGTATGATTTCTATACAGTATGCAAATTCCTTATTCAGTTGCTTACGTCAATCTGCTTATGAATTAATGCAGTTAACTCTGAAGGCAGTTCCCGTATCTAAGAAGCGATCAGGCGGTGGGCAGATGCTGTTCGTGAATAATTGAGTTTACTTCATAGGATGAATCCTTCTCCTACTTCTGAAGTCCTTGAAAGCATATCAAAGAAGAGTTCTCAGATAAATTATTCACACACCTCTCGTGCATAATAGGTGGTAGTATGTGCCACCAAAACTGGAATTTTGTTTTCAACATCATTGAACTTAAGGTGATTGAGATGATTTAAAAGTCTGAATTTGGGTTCAGAAAATGTAACTATACATTTTCTCAAAACAGTAGGTTCCTTTGAGAGGACAGAGGCCAAGGGCATGGGGGTCCATTTTCTCAATGCACAGGGAGGCCTAGAACTAAATCCCCAACACATCCAGAGAAAAATAGACCCCAGAAAAAGGTATTGTTAACCATGGCCAGTTTGTTAATTCTCAAACTGCACACCTGCCCTGGGCAGCCCAGGTGGCAGACAAGACCCAGTCAGAAGCTGATTGGGGCTTAATCACATTCTGCTCATTACTTATGTCTCTTGGAGAGAGAAATAGTCTGAACTGAGAAAATCCAGGTACATAAAAGAGCTGTTTCTTTTCTCTTAAATATCATAGTTCCCTAGTCCACTTGCTGAAAGTTAGGTGTCAGCCTCTGGCATTTGCTACAAAAACTTGTCTATTTAACAGAAGTCACAAACAAGTCTGTCCTGATTTTCAGTGTAATGGGTCCTGCTGATCAGCCAGGGAGCATCAGAACAGCTGGTGTTGGGCCCGTGTCCCATGGTTCATTCAGGGTTTGACTACTAGTTACATTTTTATTCAATTACTTAGACGCCCAGCAGCTTCTGAAGTCAAATTGTGTACAGGCAAGCACAGATCTAATTTTGATACCTAAATTGGATTCTTTCTTTCAGAACAGCAGGGCTTTGGAGGCTAATCAAAAAAGATAGAAGAGAAAGGTATATTTTGCTCGTTGGGTACCTTAACTTCAAAGGTGGGAGGACTTTGCAGGAAGTCGTGCCTCACTCCTCATTTAACTTAATATTAAATAGGGCATGAAGTTATAGGAAAAATTAGTTATTTAAGGAGTCCATGGACTTTAGATCTCTGGTGATTCAGAAGCAGGAAAAATACAATGAAAATTTCAAGCCGTTTTGTTACATATGGCTTGTTATGTTTCCCTTTCTCTCTTTTTTGTAGATGACAAATTCATATAAATATTACATACTATATAGAAATGTAAAATGGGACTTAAAAAGTAACTATACCTTGAGGTGGTTAGGAGAATTCGAGTCTGATTTACATAAACTGCTTAGACTAATGCCTGGCACGTAAATGCTCACTAAATGTCTACTCATTATTTGTATTGCTAACTTTTATTTTATTTATCTCATTATTATTGCTAATTCTTATTATTGTCACTGTGGAAATTTTTTCAAAGTGAATTCAGTGGAATATAAGTACCCTAAGAGATATTAATAGGTGGCCCAGGAAAAGTGGTTTTTCAGTCAAGTACGTTTGGAAAATACAAAGCAAAGTTAAATAAAGGGGTTTTTGTTTGTTTTACTACAGGACTTCTCAGAGCATTGCACATCTTAAGACAACACTACGGCTCTGAATCACCGATACTCTTCAGACACAGTATACACTGTGCCTATATGGATTCACATACCCATCCACAGGCCAGTTAAAACTGCAGGGCTGGAAAAGTTTACACTAGTGTCACTTTTATTTTCTTTAAAAAAACTTGCAACCAGATACCCCTGGGTAGTCTTATCCTCTCTACCTTTAGCCCAACTGATATTACAAAATAATAAACGTTCCCCAGGAAGAGCCTTCAGTTTTCCACCTCCCAAACTTTGGAGACAGTAGCTGAAGGCTCAAGGGGTACAGGACTTTGCCCCAAGCTGGGAGGCTGCTGACCTTTGATGCACACATGCTCTTTGCTTCTTAGTGGGCATTGTTCTGTGTCTTCATAATGTTTCTGAAGGCGTCCCACAGCCTCGAATCCACAAACTTGAGAACCACCTTGGATTCTGAAGGCAAAAGGCCCTTACTCAAAATTTCAAAACAAGTTATTACCCTGGACAAAGAGAGGAGTAGCCTCTCTCTAGAGCTTTCCAGTCCAAGTTTATGTCACTATTTAAATAAATAAATAAATAAATAGACACAAACTCTTTGGATTGGTTCAGCTGGGCTGGGAGCCCTACGATAAGAGGTCACTGGTGTGAGTTACTATGGTAATTGAGTAGTATCAGCAATAGTTTTGCTCTCATGAGCATTAAAGCACATAATAATAGGCAAACAACAGTGGTTAAAGCAAGCAGGTAGGATTACTATGTTCTTTTGTGAGAAGTATATAATGTCTTGTAGTCAGTTTTAAAGACTTCTCAACCCCCAAATCCACCCCACCGTCACCTGCTGAGTAATTTTGTATGCTTAATCTCCTGCCCTTAGCTCCAAAATCTCTGCTAATTTGAGGCAAATGGGTGTTTCTGACATTAAATGGGGCAGCAAGGAAGCTCTGATCTAGAAAACCCGCATTCTAAAGCACTGAGAAAAATATTCTTTCAACAATTTCGCTAAGGCTCTTTTGAATGATGAGAAGGGGGGAAAACAGCTTTCACTGAAATAGGAGGTTGCAGCCTCCCAAGGAAGGGTTTTTGCAGAACAAGAAAAAAAAGAAAGAAAAGAGAAAGAAAGAAAAACTTGCAGAGCATCCCCACTCCCAACTTCCCCCATAAAACTTGTCACTTCGCATTGCCATCCACTACCCCAACAATAATCACTCCGTGCCTATTGCTAATTGCAAGCACAGCTGAGGCCCAGCGGGGAGCCCTTGCACAGTCTCAGGCCTTTATACGAGGCTCAATCTGTTGTATGGCACTTGTTCACACACAAAAAAACTACCAGCAAAGGCAGAAAGAGGCAGAGTCACAGGTTTCTTGTAATCCCTCCGCCTCCCCGCTGACAGCCCAGCCCTGGAAGCATTCCTGGTTTTGTCCTCCTCTTTACAAAATCTGAAGTGACCTTAAGCTGTGAGCATGTCAGCTTTTGAATGTCGAGTTGCCGGCTTCTTCAGGTGCATTAAGGAGCATGGGGGGGGGAGCTGCATCTGGCTTCTGCGTGTCTGTTTGCAGCACCCCTGGGGCGAGCTGTGGCTTCCTGTAACATGTAAAATATGAGTGTGAACTCAGAGTTCATGGCAAGGAACAGGAGGTCATGCCTCCATTCAGTTCTAAGTAAAGAAACTGGGAGTTTGCAGATGTTTTTCTGTACGTGTAATGACACCACCCCCTCCCCAGCCACCAGGCACCCGAACGCCGTTTTTTGATAAAATGTGCCACAATCAGTGTGCTACTTGCAGATTTATTCATATCAATTTTTGCAATTTATATATTCAGAGACAAGATTGCTATTTCGGCAACTTTATGTTGGATGTTGTACGTTTGAGTCTAGAGAAAGGGGGAAAGATGTATGGGGTGGGGAGGGTGGGCAGAGAATGAAAAGAAATTAAGTCTATTCCTTGGGCCACCAGCTGGGGTGTTTTCAAGGAGACGAAATGTCGACAGGAGGGTCTTGTCCCCCTTTTGCCCAGAGGTCACTTCCTGCCCGGGCTTGGAGGTGGCCCACCTATTGCTGCTGGCCCAGATGAAAGCCCAGGAGCAGCTACTGTGAGGAGGAGAGTGGGGTTGGGGCTGGCAGAGAAAAGCCCCTCAGGAGACAAGGCCCTGAACAAACACCTTTCTAACCTTCCTCAAGGTCAAGAACAGATAGGCCCAAGAAAACCCTTGGCCTGGGTCTCTACCTGGGCCTGGCAGGGAGCACCCAGCCCTTCCTGCGCACTTTGCCACCCTCTGAGATGGCAAGGGAATTAAGCCGCCGGTGAAATCCCCACTTGCAAATATTCTGTGCCCTGCCCAAAGCTTTATTCTGTATTTTCCCTGAAGGAAAACGTTGAAGTGAAGTGAACATGGAGACGAATCCCCCTTTGCCTGGGTAGCAAATGCTCCTCCGTGGGTCAGTGTTAATTGCCAAGCTGGGTGCAAAGATCATTTCGAGGCATTCAAGGAATACTTGATTTTTATTAGTATAACTGCTTCACGTAGGAATTATTTTTCAGCAAAAGGGCAAAAGCTTTGCCTGCCTCACCGTATTAGCCTAATTCTACTTAACTGTTTCCTAAATGAAGGGCTTCCTGAACGTATAGTCCAAACCTTCACAAGTCTGTGGTGGCGGGAATGATCCTGGGTGGGGAGCCGCCGCTCTTTGGGGCAGAGAAACAGGGGTCTCGTGGCTAAGGGGCTGCCTGATCAAATCTGTGCTTGGACAGTCAAGGGTGGGGACCAGTGAGGGTCAGTCTCTGTGAAAACAGGAGGTGATGTGTCACACACTGAAAAATGCATCCTCTTGTGTTGTTTGGGCCTAATTCTCTATAAGGATTCTCAGTCCTCATCTTTGGGTTTCATTTAATTCTAGTTCACAGATTTAGAAATGTTGGCCCTGTGGCATGTTTTAAATAAACCAAATAAATGACTGAGCAAATGCTACCAGATTTGTTCTTTGTTCTTCATCTCAAAAGTCGGTCCTGAGAAATCGTGTCAGTCTTGCTATTAAAGAAAATGCCCACATTCATCTCACAAAGAATTTGTTGGCATTTTGTGAAACACAGTTGTGTTTCCAGTTTAGAATATGTACATTGCTACATAACCGAGATTTCTTAAGGAAAATTTCCTTTCCAGTATGGAAAGTGATTTTTCATTTCCTGTATTTTTTAACTGTGGTAAAGTAAACATAAAATTTAACATGCTAACCATTTCAAAGCATTCGCTTCGGTAGTGTTATGTATATTTACACCGTTGTGCAACCAATCTCCAGAACCCTTTTCATCTTGCCACACTGAAACACTGTGTCCACTCAACAAGAACCCCCATGTTCTGCACCCTAGGCCCTGGCAACCACCTTTCTGTTTTTTGATTCTCTGAATTTGATTACTCCAGATGTCTCATATAAGTAGAATCATACTTTATTTGCCTTTTGTTCACTGGCATACTATCCTTAAGTTTACTCCATATTGCATGTGAAAAAAATATTGCTTTTTTTTTTTTTTTTGCTTTTTAAGGCTGAATCATACTCCATTGTGTGTATATAGCACCTTTTGTTTATCCATCCATCTGCCAATGGAAAGTTAGATGGCTTCTGCCTTTTGGCTATTATAAATAATGCTGCTATGGACATGGATGTGCAAATACCTCTTCAAGATCCTGCTTTCAATTTCTTTCGAGGCAATACTCAAAAGCTGGATCTCTCTCTTCTTATAATAAGTTACTTGGGTTGTGGAAATGGTGGACGTGCCATATCAGCGTTTGAGTTGATGTAGCATTCACAACTGAAAATTCACTTTTGTGCTTCTGCTTTAGGAAAATGTGAGTGCCTTCCTGTCCTTAGGTAGGTATCCGTGAGTTGACTTTTGGCTTGGTTTTCTCATTGAGAGGTGGGACACTGTTTCCAACAGTACCATCTACTGGGAAGAATTAGGGAGGAAAGCCTTTCAGAGACCATCACATCTCCTTGCAGGTAACCAACCACTCACTGTATTGAAACATGGGGTTGGGCATTTAGAACTTAATTGGGTTTCATACAGTCTGTTCAATGCAGAGGCAATAGACTGGTTTCTAGTCTACCTTTGGTTAGCTTGGGTAGCTTATTAAGACTGCCAACAAGTTAATCAAACCACTTAAAAAAACAAAGAATGTGTCTTCCAGAGACAGACTCCCAGGAGCTTAGCTTTGAGTTAATCTCTCTCCCTTAATTTGCTTTCAGAAAGGGACCTTTAGTACTGTTACTTCTCTTATATTTTTCCACAGGCAACTAATAGTGATAAGACTGACTTGGGTTAGAAGACTGTAGCACATTAGGTCAGGAGTCCAAGTATGGATTCATCATTTTGATCGTTCATATGAAATCTCAATACTAAAACACTTGTTGTTTGATATTTCTCCACACTTTAGGTTTAGAGAGTTGCAATTTGGTACTGAATAGATAACTACTCATTTTAGTCTAAGAATATTAAAGTATTACTTGGGCCCTTTCTAAGGAGGTTCAAATAACATTGCTCCCAAATTCTGAATTCTATACGTGCTCCTGCAGAAGCAAAAATGTCAAGCACTAACAATTTAAATCAAGCTTTAAAAAGTGATGTCTTGTTTGCACTATCTCTCCCTAAGAAGAAGATGCTAAAGGCAAAAAAAGCACAGCTGAATAATCTCAGCTCCAGGTTACAGACAACTCTAGTCTCTGGGACTGAAGTTTCCCACTAGGGCCCCTGCCTTCTCCAGCAGTCCAGATTGCATGGTTTTCAGGGATGCAATTCAGAGTTTAGAATCTTGAAGAGCCACAGCACTAGGACAGTGTTGTGAAGACTTCTAAGGTATGGATGGGGTTTTAGGCACTCAAAGAATTACAGATGTTCCGGGGGGGGGGAACCCTCCCTCAACTGTAAAAAGGATTTGGCCCAACCTAGAAGGTCATTCTGATTATCTCTATCCTCTGATTTTAGTTCTGGTTATTTTTGGTGTCTTTGTGCTCTTAGCTGAGCGTCCTGAAGCTGTGACTGGGAAATACCCATTTCTAGGAGCAGTTGTTCTGGTAAATCAAATAAGGCACGAGATTGCATATTTCAACTATGTACCCATTTTTAAAAGCACTGAGATGATACAGACTTTTAGAAAAGCCCTTTGGGAAGCTTTGACAAATCCTGAAACTTGCATGCACTCCTTCATTGCTTTTCCCACTTGGTATAAATAACTTGAACGTGCCCAGGTTTCTTAATCACACCCTCTCTGAGTCTGAGTTAGAACACTGAATAGAACTATAATCCTGGCAGTACTTAGACCCGAGAGACATGGCTGTGGAATTGCGGCTCAGTTTAACGAAGCTATGGTACTTTGGTAGTAGTGTAAAGAAACCCTGGATGGTGCTTTTCACATGCTCTTAAATTACCCAAATTGTAAGGAAGAAATATGCATTGAAAGCTTCAAATGTAAGAGATTTCATTACAGTATTTCAATATAGCAATTTAGATAGGTTGTGGGTATTTTTCCTAATTATAACCCACTTTGGTCACAAAAAGCGAAGTGAAGAACTTAGTCACATGGGTGTGGTCAAAGTATTATCTTCCTCTCTGACTCCTTGCCAAAAAACAAACCGTCCTTTCTTCGTTAAACACTCTAGGCAATGTGATGAGGCAATTTCTCTGATGTGTGGCTGTGCCGAGTTGGAGAAAGGGTACTTTCCAAAGAAAAGATAAAACCCCTCCAGCATTTGCTGTGTTTTTCAGTACAGAAGTACAGGTTGATTACCAAAAGGTTACAAATCACCTGTTTGCTCAAACATTTTCAGAAGGATAGAAGCTGCTCAGAGCTTTGCACAACCCTGAATAACTCATATTTTGGAAGATGTGTTTTTGTATTCGTGAAGTAGAGTAGGATAGTGTGGTTCAGATAATTAAAGCTAACACTGGGTACTGTTGTAAACACTCTACAAATTTTATCTCATTTAATCCCCACAAGAACCCTAAGTACTTCTTAATTACTCCCATTTAACAGATAAGAAAAGTGAGACCAGAGAGGTTAAGGGTTTTATGAAGATTTGAACACAAGAGAGTCCTGGTTCAAGTCCATTGTTTAAGCCACTAGGCTACACTGCCTCTCAGCTCTTGAGTCAGGCTCCACCTCTTACTAGCTGCTAGACCACGTTGCTTCTCTGAGTCTCAAGTTTCCTCATCTGTGAAGTGAGACTCTAGATGATAATAAAAACTCAACTGTTTCGAGTTTAGACGTGAACTCCACAGGCATTTAGTGCTTGGTCTGCCTGGCATATATGCCTTGAACATGCCAGTTTCAAAGGACATACATATTTAGAAATGAACTAACAAGAGAACTTATATCTTTGTGAATTTCAACCCATTCATGCTAACTTATATTGGACTGAGTGACAAGTTTTTAATCAAAAAAGGCGTGTGCGCATGATACAATTATTGGACCTTATGGTAAAAAAATACCATAATTTCTAAAAGAGCTCATTTTTATGATATTGATCTAAATGTTGCCCTCAGTTATAAGCATGGGCTAACATGTCTTATTGGGAGTATGTGTATATGTGTGTGTGTTTTCCTAAAAGTGATACACTATGGAATGCATGCCTCACTTCAAAAAATTGTTCTTTTAAGAAAAAAGCAACACAGAAAGAACGGAGTTTTGCACTAGACTATTTTCATTAGACTGTCTAAAACTGTTTCTCTTACAGTACACCTTGATGACATCTTCTTTAATTTTACATGAAACTGAATTTTCCCACGACTACTATTTTTCCCCCTATTCACTGACAATTTTAAAGCTTATGATGTATAATTTCAGAACTAAAAATTTTTATCAATGTTAGAACTTTTTTATTTCCAAAACTCTGTTAGGTAAATTCAATCCATTGTGATAAAGGCAACTGTTTTAATCATATTTCTTCTTGAAAACTCAAAGTGCCCACAGTGAGAATTTTGTAACTGAGAATTTTCCCAGTAGTAATTGCTGAGTTACCAACCTAAAAAAAAAAAAAATAGGAAGCCAGACAGGGCTACAGGGGAGAAGAAGAAATACGTTGATTCTAACTACAGAATAGCATCCCTCATCCCCATCCAACTTTTTCTAATCACATCCCTTAAGAGTCAGTAATGGTTGACTCTCAGCCATCAGTTCTTTGAACACTCTAAGTGTTTTTCCATGGGAATCCCCTTGACTCCCCACACTGGGCTTAGCGACTTTCTAAGCCGGTAAAAAGTAGAATCTTTTCAACACCACTGAACTCAGGCTCTGAGATATGTTCTACAGCATTCTCCTACCCACGCACTTTTCCTCTGAGAAGTTCTGAGCTGAGAGACTTCACTGAGGAAACTTTGAGAACTAGAACTGTTTCTATATAAACCATTACTTTTCAAAATTATTGGGATGAAAACAGCCTACTTATTTAACTTACCTATCCCTCTTTTTTTATGGGGCTGTTAATAGTGTCAACCTCTTAAGAGGTCAGCTTGATAATTAACTTATGTAATGCTTGTAGAATGCTCTGCATAGTGTCTTCACATTGTAAGGACTCAGTATTTGATGACTTGGTGGCTATTTTTATTCATTGTGTGGGGCGCGTGTATGTATTAGGAACCTTGTGTGAAGTAGTAAACTGGATCCTTATAGAATGGTCTGGCCTGACTAGGGTTTCCTAAGTTAAGTAGTAAGTTGCCCTCACAATTACTGAGTCTGGAAGTGCAGTGAACAGTTCTATCTCCTTTCAGCCTCTCTTCCTTGTTTCCAATGCCACTCATGGGTGATATGTGGCTTGCATTGAACACAAATGAATCATTCACAGTAAGGTCTCTTTAGGACATCGAATTAGCATCAGGATGGGGGTCTGGCCCTTGGACTCATCTAGGTGGAGGTGGCCGTGACTACTGTAGTGATGCTCCATCTTGCTGATTAGGGATTGTCCAAATCTAAGTGAAAGTCCATTTTCTGTGACTTCCATATTGTCCAATGAGATGTAAATTATTTCTCTTATCTCTCAACCCTTCAGCCTTTCCACTAGATAAAGTTTCCAGGGGAATAGTAAACTCAAGGGTAGGGACTAGGGAGAAGAACATGAGTTACCTCTCATTTGCAAAATTTTGGAACTTCTCAGTTGCAAGAAATACAGTAATCAAGAAAAATAATATTTAACATAGGATTTTAAAAATCTGAATGAATGCAAAAATTCACGATGAACAAACTATCGAAATAGTAACTAAAGATAGTATCCAATCCTGTACTTGCAAATTCCTGCCTCACTTGCTTCACCCTAGTCCTGGTTATAGTGAACCCTGATATTGCAGAAGAGATAGGTTGTGTGTGAGGATTGCTCTGCATGAAGCTTGTGTGTTTGCAGGGCAGAATCTGTGACTTAAATATATCTGCATATTAATTACCTAAGCTTCTACTAGATATAAATCAAGAAAATCTCTTTTGTTGTATATTAAAAGCACTTATTTCTGTTATATTTCTGGGTATGATAATAACAAAAGTGGGTAAATTTTATTGAGTACTTACTACGTGACCATCACCCTGCTAGGCACTTTACATAAAGCAATGATTTTTTTTAGTGCCTACAGTAATCCTGTGAAGTAGGTACTGGTATTAACCCCAAGATGAAAGTGTGAGTCAGAGTGTAAGTAGCTTGCTTGAGTTTACCCAGCTAATGGGGGTAACCCAAAATGAAGCTGTAATTTACCCATGCAGGGTGATTTCTTGAAATCACTCACTGTTTGCCTAAATCCTTTTAATCCAATATTTAAATCTAGGTCAGAATAATTTAAACTATGCTTTATTCACCTAGGATGGTTTTGTAGGTTTTGTTGATGATCTACCACAAAAACAAGTTTACAACAGAATTTGCATTGCTAAATGCCCTTTAAGACTGATGCATCCAATTCCAGAGATACTCAATTAGGAGTCATTTCCTCCTCCACCACAAGGCTTGTCTGGTCACTTGCTCTGTCTTCTCCCTCGTTTCCTGGTATCCTTGGGGAAGGAGGGAGGGAGGGTGAGAAAAGAGGAGGGAGATGATGGCAATGGTGATGATGGTGTTGTTCCTGGAGGCAGCATTCACTGAAGCCTTTTCATGTGCTGTGATAAGAGATTTATCCATCTTACTTCATTTAGCCATCAAAAGGCCTATGAAAGGCCAGCTAATCCCCATTTTTTTTAATCAGGAAACTGTGTTTCTGAAAATATAAGTAACCTACCCAAGATTACAAACCCAGGCAAAGGCAGGTAAGGTCTATGCTCCTAATGACTACATAGTAGAATGGAAGAAAAAAGAATTAAATGGCAAAGTTTTAAATCAACCTTCCAGCTCCTCTTAGAGCCTTCAGAACTGATTGTGGCTACTGGAGAAGTCCTCAACTTCCCAAGGGCCCTATTGTCCTGCAGGCCATAGCTATGATGGGCATTCTTTTTGGTTCCAACTATGAAACCTTTAGAATTATCCCCAGAAGGCATACTTTAGAGGTGTCTAAGGTACTGGGGATTTATTTCTCCAGTGGTTTTTTAACATTAAAGTAACCTTACTTAAGAAGTTTCCAATTAATGTCCCTGAATTAAGGGCAGGCAACGAGCGAAGGAGTCATGATTACACTTAAATACTTAGTACATGTCATCAGTTCACTTTTTTTATTCCTAAGAGTTTAAAAAACATTTAATCAAAATTTTACTGCCCAGGTTTTAGAATATCTCTGAAAAAGGCATACCAGAACCACAGAGAAAATAAAATGGGGAAAACTAAAAATGTTTTATTAATTTCTCCTTTTGAAGAATCCTAAATCTGCTGTGTTAACGACAATCTCAGCTTAAAGCAAACCTGATTAAAGCCTTGTAAACAGCACCAGGAAACACAGGAACAACCCAGAAACCCAGTAGTCTGCTGATGAATGTTTAACAACTGGCTTTCTGGGAGGAAGTTGCCCTGCTTTGTGGTGTTAGCCAATTTCTATGGTGTAAAAATTCCCACTATGGCCTATTTCTGCCTGTCAATGTGCTACCCTGAATGTGGAGTTGGGAAGAGATGCACAGGATTAGCTCTGATGAAAGCACACTATTATTATAGCCTTGTAAGGAGGAGTGATCAGATGATCAGCTATTTCAGTCCAGGGCTTAATCCTGGAGAGCTGGGGCCACGAGCTGTGTGACCTTGGGTAAGTGGCTTCACCACTCTGTGCCTTTGTTTTCTCCACTACAAAGGATACTATGAAAGCTCCCTTTCACCTCTACCATTTTAAAGTTCTAGAAGGCAGTGACTCCTGCTTTCTCTGACATCCAAATGCCTTTAAGCACGTTTCTGGAAAACCAAGTTAGCGCTGTGCTGCGTCCAAAAGTGCCGCCAATTTCATCTCCTGAGCATAAGGTTTGGAAAGGAGCGACTTCTCCCTTTTGCCTCTTTAAATGTGTAGCCAATGGGGCATCATACATTTTTTACACTTCTTTTGCTAGATGTGAGATCCAGGAGGAATGGATGTTCCAGGGCTTTCTTGTTCTCCTGGGGTGGGAATCTGTGAGTGTGATATACTGATCCATTGCAATCTGCATTGCCTACCCCTCTGCCCTTTCAGCAGCAGAAAAAGGGTCCTGATGGTGTTCTTCCTCTTTGTTTTTATGTTTTACTACTCTGATGCCATTTGCAAGAATGGGGACTACTCATATAAAACAGGGGTGGGGGTCGGTTTTTCCCCCCGGAAGGTGGCACATCTCTCAGCAGAGAGAAAAAGGCATGTTGCACAAGGCTTGCTGGCAGTGATCGAAGCCAGCACCGGTTTGCCTGTTGTCACAGCCAAAGCAAAATGCCGCCTCTGCCTAGAAGCCAGGGTGTCACATTCCTCTTTTGTGTCCCTGAGACGCACACATCATGAGGCCCTGAGCTTGCAGGTTTGGCCAGGAGATCATCCAGGTTCCTCGAAGATCATCTTCCATCCCCAAAACCTGGAGGGCAGGAGGGCAGGCTTACTCATAACTCTCAAAATAGGTCATTTGAGCCCTCGGTTGCATGTCAGATACAGCCCGTAAATGTGGAATTGGAGGCCTGGGGTGAACACAAGAGCAGCCCCAGTTGCTGAGAGTAAGGTAGGGCTGAAGAAATGCCAGTGACCTGGTAATATTCCTGTCCTCAGACCCCTTCTTAACAAACCCAGACACAGTGACAGCACAAGCTCCAGAATCCCAGCGCAGGAGGTGCCAAAAACACCCCCAATAACCACTACCCCCCAAAAAAACTTTCAGTAAAATGTTCTCACTCCTAGAGGGGAAAACCTGTCCATGCCTAAAGCAGCTTGACCTGGCAAACCACCCCGCTCCGTGGAGTGAACTGCAAATCTCAAGGAAAAAATCTCCACCCCCAACGCCTGCTTCCTGGGGAGGGACAGAAGGCTCCTAAACTGACAGTTTCGCCTCCATGATCTTTAAAAGAGCAGAAGTTGGCTGTGAGGCTGCAGCGCTGCCTTGATTGGGGTATGTGGTCTCTGTCTGCGGCTGGGCTCCAAGGAGAGCCGCACTTGGCTTTGATGAGGAAGGAGCCTAAAATGAAAGATTTCAATGAGGGCTTCTGAACGCCATGGCTGAGACTCCGTCGTTTCTTGCAAGGTGAAACTTGGCAGTTCTACCTTGCAAGTAAAAACCCAAATTAATTTTTTTAAAGAAATTAAGTCAGAAACAAGCCTTCGGAAAAACTGTGAGTGTTAGGCATAAACTGATTTTGGATGATCTTTCGGTGAGAAAGGGTGGAGTTACCATCAGAAACATGTTTTTATTTATGCTTTTCAAATCCTGGTGTGCAATGTGTATGTGTGTACATGTGTGCTGTGTGTATGTGTGTGTTGGTTAGCATGAGAGTATGCATCGTCTCAGTGCTCTAACCACTCTTTTTTTATGTCTCTTCTGTGCCCAGTTCATATAGATGCCTTATAAATAAATATATAGGTCCATCCACACCTTTCCATCTTATTTGTAAATTGTTTGGTATAAGCGGCAATGCGTAATGAAACCTGGTGAAGTTTAAAAGATTAGATTTTTTTTCATACTGACACTTCATAACACTGTTCATATGTCTCCGAGTGAGATTTATGAATATATGAGCAGTGCTGCAAAATTATACCGCACCAGAGACTTCCTGCACCACAGGGGTGGCAGTCTAAAGTGACACAGCTTCAAGCATTTTTCACAGACAAGAAGCAAAATTTAACCCCCTTAAGGGGAAGTATGATTTCAACAGCTTGAAATGAGCTCATTTCTAGATGTTTTTTTCTCTCATCTTCCATAATTTTTTTGTGTTAAGATTAAAACAGATTGCACAGCCAACATAAGGGCACATAAAATGCCCAGAGTATAATTTGGCCATTAAAAAGAAACTCTCCTTCATTGTCTTTATCCAAACATCCCAACAAGAAAAATGAAAGTAGACTTTGCTCTAAATTCTTGGAATGAATCTTGGAATTGTCCTTTACAGACAAATTCTGAATATTTCTAAAGGTAAGCAGCAAGTGACATCAGTTAGCTCAGTGGAGAAGCCCCGTCTTCCTGGGCACCTGAGACAAAGGCATTAGGAAATAAACAATGACTTGAATCTCTACTGAGTGAAATTAACCAACAAAAAGGAGAATCAAAAGAGCAAATGTTGATCTTTGTGAATTGATGGTACATGAGATGTCTATAGTAGAGGAGCTCTATTTTAGATTCCAAGTTCAAGCTCATCTCTTTTAGGCTGATCTGGTTTCTTGTGATTTTATGTCAATAATTGCTCATGACCTCTATGCCCTCATATTCTCTTTAACCATTTTGTTTCCTCTTGGAACAGAGTAGGGTACTCAGATGCATTCGGTCCCCTCTCTGCTCTATAAATGCTCCATGATGTGTTGGCTGGAGAACTTCTGTCTCTTTTTTCAGCAATGGTACAACAGCTCCATGAACGTGATCTGCACGTGGTTGACGGACCGGATGGACTTACAGCTTCACATTTATCAGTTGAAAACACTAATTAGGATGGTAAAGGTAAAAGAAAAATAATTATTCTTCTTTGCAAATAGCTTACGGGAATACATTTCACTGGCAAGCTGAAGAGCCTCCTAAACACAAAGAATATGAGTTTACATTTAAAACAAGGTGACTTCTACAACAGTATCTCATGCAAGAAAAACCTATGAAGTGATTTTGAGGTGTATGGTTAGTTTATTACTCAGACATCAAATGAAAATTTAATAAAAAAGAATTTGACATTTTATCAAAGGGTGGAACAATACTTTATGTATTTGCTGTGTAAAAATAGCACAGGGGCCATTGTGTGCCCTTTGCATTATACTTTCAAAGGCTGGCTTTTGGTACCACTGTGCTAACTGCATCAATTACCAATTTCATTTGTGGTTTAATTAAATAAAATTTTGCCACAATTGACTCAATAGAAATATTTACCTTCAGCTATTTCTAAATATGTCCTGAGATCAGGATGCAGATCAGTATTGTCCTCATAGTTAATTGAAATAGTTTCTCTGACAACACATGTATACAATCCAATGTAGAGTCCCACAAAGGTGAGATAACATACCCTGAAAGTAGCTTTTCCCCCTGTTCTTGTGTGTGTGCCATGGACTAATGATAATTATTTCAGCGTGAAGTCTCAGTGGTTTACATAAAGTAATAAGATCACAGAAGGAGGTAAATACGTTTTTGATCATTTCAGTTTCCATTTGATGCTTCTCCATAGCAGGTTTTAAAACATTTGTATGCAAAAATCTCATTCAAAGCACAAAATCACCTTTAAAATATTTTAACAATAAAATGTAGCTGGATTTCTATTTCTTAACAGTTTACCCAAACTCCCTCCTACCCCTGCAGTCCCCACCTTACCTCCTCACCCCATTTCTTAGGCTCCATTGGATTAGCACCATTTCAGTGGAGGTGCCCTCCCTCTACCCTAGTGCTGACTTAAACCAATTACTGATCTGTTGAGTGTAATTAAGGAGAATTATTATCATCTGCATGTGATCTCACAGAGAGTCTGTCCAGGGAATGTTACAGACAGCAGTGCACTGCAGCTCTTAAAGAAGAAATGTGTGCACTTGGACTATGGACCCAGACTGATTTTCGCATGTTTTTTATTTCAGTTCATTAAGGCAAGCTCACTAGCCATTGTTGTTTGACCACTTGAATTCCATTTTCTGGGTATAAATACTCTTTGGGCAAATGTCTGTGTGACCCCCTACTGAATAGACATGAAAACAAAGACATTAATTTTAATATTAAAATATCTTTCCATTACTGATATCTCCACATCCATGTTCAGAATGTTGGAATTAACAATATTTTATTAAGAAAAAAATTTGTCAGAGGGGAGGTTATTCTTAGCCTTCTGCCAAAAAAAAAATACCCACCAACATGAATCACAGGGAAGGGACATAGAAACATGACAGCCAAAGAAACCCCTTCACTTTTGCCCAAAGTGGGTCCAGCTTAGCTAAAGCCGCAACACAGAGGGATAAGGTGGAATTCACCACCTCTTTACAAAGTACATTCCCCAGAGTCTCCTTCTCCAAGGCAAACATCCAAAGATTATTGACTTTCTTTCCTGCCTCTTCATTCGCTCCATGTATTCATTCATCCAGTCATTTATTACTGAGCAGCATTTATTCATCCATCTAACATGAGACAAATGTCAGTTGAGCCTCTACTTTTATATTACAAGCTAGAGGATTAAAAAGTAACAAGATACAATCCAGCTGGAATTTGAACGAAGGAGAGAATACTCAAATGCTTTCTTCCTTTCTTTACCTCGTCATATCTGGCAGCAATTAAGTTATGCAAAGTGTCAGTAGTAACAACTTATTGAAAAATACAAAATAAATCTAGTTAACTTCCTGAGTATGTGGTATACACCACACCTACATTTGCTCAACCTCCTAGCCTTCTCCCTCAAGGTGAAGACACAGTTCAGGTAGCTACCTAGGAGAGCTTGCATGTCAGTCTATAATTATAACGAGCTTTTAATTTTGCATCAAAACCAGATTATTTTTAAGGGGGAAAGCAGATACTATGAAAACTCATGCTGGGACAACAGGTGTAAACTGGCAAAGTGGACATTGAGGCATCCTACCAATAACCCTATGTGATTGGACTTTCTGAGCTGCACAGCATGCACTACCTCTGCAGTCATTACAACACGTAACCTTCAGTAAAGGTCGATGGTGTGATGGCTGACACTCTGACTGCATTAGGTAGACTACAAAGAAGTAGAAATCCCACTGGGAGTGGTATTGAAGTATTTTAACATTCCTTGTCTTGCCCATGTAGTGAGTTTCCCACATCAATAGGAGAAACAAACAGCAGAATTGGTCGCTAAAATGATATGCAGTGTGATGAGGAAAAGTAGTTAGAGAGAGACCCCTTTCAATAAAAATTTTTATGAAGTAGACAACAGCCAGATGCTCCTGGTCATGTTCAATTAACACTAAGGGATTTCTAGAAAAACAGTCCCTGGGATACCTAAGGAAATCCGAGAGAAATTGCCTGAAGGAACACAGAATCTGTGGTACAGGAATACTAAACCATCCATCTCGAAAAAGAGCCGGATTTCTTCCCTGAGACCACAAAGTTGTGAACGGAAGAGACACACTTCTTTTCCAAAGAGAGAGATGAGTCACAGGCCTGCAACATGCTGATGAGGCTTCAGTGTTCCATCGTCCCCACAATCATTGCTGCACTTAATATGTTTCAGATACCAACATACATATGTCTGTCTTATGAGCGAGACAGAGGGATATGCAGTCACAAGCCTCAAAAATATTAAAAACCAGACTGCAGCAGGAATCGGAAAAATACCATAATCATTTGATCCATTATTTATATTTGAGAGCCCCTTATACTGCTTATCATATTCTAATAACCTAAGAGAAAGAACCAGACACCCCTCCCCCCAAAAAACAACCGAAACAATTATGGAACATTTCCCTTTATGAAACTGAATAAACACAAGCTTATGTTCTTTGCTTTGTCTCATCTAATACAGTTTATCCTGTCACAATTTCTCATTTTCTGTCAATCAACAAATCTCAGTTTTCAGTGCCAGGGAAATCTGAACATGATGGCTTTTCATTTGACCAGGCATGAGGAGTGACACTTAGCTGACGGCCAATGTTCTCAGCCCCACACTTGCTTTCATCCTTTCCCTCCCCTCCATGGAAGTGAGATCTCTCTGATCACTGCATCTCTTCCCTCCTTAGAAAACCTACAGGGACTTCCGATTGCAAGGAGTCCTGGACTCGACTTTAAACAGCAAAACGTACGAAACCATCCGGAACCGGCTCACTGTGGAGGAAGCCACAGCGTCCGTGAGTGAAGGTGGAGGTCTGCAGGGCATCAGCATGAAGGATAGCGATGAGGAAGACGAAGAGGATGATTAGAAGGCTTGGGCCGGCGTCCTGTGGGACGGATCCCATAATCAATGCATGTCCTTAGTCTGTTAGTTAACCCCATTAGGGAATTCTCTGTCAACTACCATGCCCATGAAATGTTTACCAACACGATCGCCATCTTAGCTATGTGGTATCAAGATTAGCAAATGACCTACCGATCCACCATTTCCCAATCCATGTCTGTATGTTTACAGCAATACAGAGCGCCATTCTTTAAATACCGATTGTGAAGAACCGTAGTCCAACCGCTAGGCATATCCCTTTTACCAGCGAAGTTAAATGATGCTTCATTAACGTGCCGTGTATGCGTTGACAGTGAATGGTTGTGAGGGCGAGTACACCAAGTACTTTTACCTCTTTGTTTCATGTATATGGATGCCAGTTATTTAAGTGAGTACAATAAATTAATTTAATTAAGACACGTAGGTCTGCTTTGTTTTTTGAGAAACAAAAGGCAAGTCTCCAACAACCAACTTTTGCTTCTATTCCCCTAAAACTAAAAAATGGACGCCTAGTGTCCTTGTTAACCCATCCTTTTATTTATCCTCATAGTTAACCAAAACAGGATGACTACACCCCAATGGGTCACTCCTTTTAATTGCCATGGCAAGGGGGATCCTGTTGTGACTCCAGACATCAAGCACAGTTCGGAGCAACTGTCTTCTGTCCGAGTTTATCCTAGTACATGTTACATTTTGCTTTTATGTTTCAATAACAGTGTATGTAAAAAAAACTGAATATTTAAATTACAACCCTAGACTATAAATGTGTTTATAATAAGATATGGATATTTCCTTCAGTAGACTGTAACCATAATTTAAATTATTTTGTTCCACACTGATTTTTATATCTGTCATGTACATTGCACTTGGATCTGTAACTGCACGACGCTGGGGTCCTCTGCAGAGCTATTTCTTTCTGTGTAAAGTAGTGGATCCATCTTGCTTTTGCCTTATATAAAGCCTACAGTTATGAAAGCGTGGAAAACTGTGGCTTCTCAATAAATAACTATTCAAATGTCCAAGGAACACCCTTTTCTGGTCTTTTTTCCTTTGTGCCCTTTGAAAGTCAGAACTGAAACATGAAGCAGGAAGAGATGGAAAGAGAAAGGAAGGAGTCATTTGCTTAGAGTGCTTTTGCAACTGTTGTAGTGGGGAGTTCTCTGAGCTTGTTTTCACAAGAGACAGCCTGAAACTTCGTGATGTAAGACTCCACTAATTCAGAATCTGTGGGCATTTGGACATGTTGGGCAGATTATGCTTGCATTATAGGATAAATAAGGGTTTGCTAAGCAAGAAAGTAGTGTAAACGAGAGAAATGTTTCTCCTGTATGAAGAGAAGGCCAACAAACTGTTTTTAAGCACCACTTCAACAGCAGTGTTTGCATTCAAACAAAGCTTGTGCCAATTATATATGATTCTTATATATTTGTTAAAGCATTTTACAAGATTCTCTAAGATATGGAACACTCCTCTCACTCCCCAATCTTTGTCAGAATATAATCACCTAGGTTTGAAAGTAATCAAACAAGGTGTCGCCTCACCTGTTTTATCTGTGACTGTCGTTAAATCAGGCTGACCTTTCCTGGGGCTCACTGAGGTTTTAGAGAAATTACTACCTTTTCCAGTAGAGTCAGGTGCAGTGTTCACCAGTTGCTCTCTCCAGCCCTCTAAATAGCATGCCCCACTCTTGTTCAATCCTTGGGGTCTTCAGGTGCAAACCACTAGTACTTCCTGCCCTTAGTGGGATTTAAGAATACCTCCCATTTGTTGAGCAGTACTGCTATGCTAGACATTCTGCATATATTACCTCATTTAAATTTTGTAACAACCCTAAGAGGAGAGGACTGTTATTATCCTGATCGTGAATGAGAAAATTCAAGTCAGAAAAGGTAAGGTAATATGTCCAACCATGACACAACTGTCTCTAGAAACATGAATCCAGAGATTCCAACATAGACTTGGTCATTGAAATAGTGATAATATAGCATTCAGATGTAAAAAAAATCTTTGCTAAATGGCACCAAGTTAAACCAATGTACAAATATTTTTACAAATGTATTTGTATGAATTATGTTCTGAGTTGCAAATTGAAGCATATTTCCTGCAACAATTACAATTAAAAATGTACAAAGTAAAGAGGGAGCATCTGCCTAATGTATAGAAGATGGAAAAATTTAGAATAAACAAACAAAACCATGCTCAAGTACTCTGGGAGAAAGCTAATTGAGTAAGTTAGGTAACTAGCAAACATGATCCAAAAGGCATAAAGAGGAACAAGTCATAAAGACTGCCTCAAAAACCAAGGTTTAAAAAAAATTCCTTCAAGAGGATACTTCGGCCCTGGCTGGTGTAGCTCAGTGGATTGAGCATAGGCCTGTGAAAAAAGGGTCACTAGTTCGATTCCTAGTCAGGGGGCATGCCTGGGTTGCAGGCCAGGTCTCCAGTAGGGGACACATGAGAGGCAACCATACATTGATGTTTCTCTCCCACTCTTTCTCCTTCCCTTCTCCTCTCTCTAAAAATAAATAAAAAAATATTTTTTTAAAAAGAGGATACTTCGTTGCAGCTTAACAGTGACGGGTTGGTGAGTAGTGGCCCCAGAGTGGCTTCCCTGGAGAGAGGACTTGTGAAGATGAAGTGACATCAGAAGAGACAGGAAAGAAAGAACTGTCCAAAGCTAACTCAGGGTTATCCTTGACACACTCAAAGTTGAGGAAACTGTTTTGGAATCTTGGTCTTTCTTTTTTATTCCTTTGGGATAAAGTCTTAAGTTTTCTGTTCTTTCCTTTTCATTATTTTTTATTCAAATGTAATATACATATAGGTTCGATTCCCAGTCAGGGCACATGCCTGGGTTGCAGGCCGGTTCCTTGCAGGCTAACTACCAGCAGGGGATGCACAAAAGGCAACCATACATTGATGTTTCTCTCCCTCTCTCCTTCCCCTCTGAAGATAAATAAATAAATAAAATCTTTAAAAAAAAAAAGGAAAAGTAGACAAATCCTAAGCATACAGCTCGATGATTTATCACACAGAGCACGCTCATGAAGCAACCACCAGATCAAGAAATGGAACATAATGAACACCCCCAGACATACCCAGGCCCAGGCCCCTTCCCAGTTGCTACCTCGCCTTACTCCCCAAAGATAACCACCATCCTGATTTCTAATTAGCATTGATTGAATCTAAAATTTTTTACAATTAGAATCTCAGTATGCATTCTCTAGTGTCTGGCTTGTTTTTGCTATACATTAGCTTGTTGGTATAGCTCTTGTTAATTTCACTACGTTATAGTATTCCAAAGTAGAACTATGCCGCACATTTTATTTATCCATGTTAAAATGTGTTGGGTTTGGCCCTGGCTGGTATAGCTCAGTGGATTGAGCACAGGCCTGCAAACCACATGATCGTGGTTCGATTCCCAGTCAGGGCACATGCCTGGGTTGCAGGCCAGTTCCCAGCACGGGACTCATGAGAGGCAAGCACACATTGATATTTCTCTCCTTTCCTCTATAAATAAATAAATAAATAATTCTTTAAAAAATGTGTTGGGTTTGTTTTGGGTTTTTTGTTTTGTCTTGTTTTTTTGTTTTGGTTTTGTTTTGGTTTTAGTTTAGGGCTTTTATGAATAAAACTTCCATGAATTTTCTTGTACATGTGTGTTGATGCAATTGCTGGGTGACAAGGTAAAGGTATGCTCATTTTTCAGAGACACTGCTAGTTTTCCATGGAGGTGAACAAGGTTATAGCCTCACCAGAAGAGTAGCAAAGTCCTGGCAACACTAGGTATTGCCACTCTTCTTAATTTTTACATTCTAGTACATGGTGTAGTGATGTATGATTGTAATTCCCTGATTATAAAAATGGAATTGTCTCCCCTTTAATATATGTATGACAATTTGGGTAGTCTCTCTTTGGAAATTCATGTTTCCTTTCCCCTCTTTTTAAGAGGAAAATCATGGAGTTATTTAAGGACTGATAAAGGACTATAGGAAAAAAGTGCCAGATGGGTGGTGAGGAAAATGTTAGCCTGACAAAAAAAGTATTCACTGTATTAACAATCAGCCCACAATAGTTGAGTACATATTGATTGCCTCTGCTAGAAACAGCCAGGTTCTCTCTAACCCATTCTCTCTCCTCAGCCAGCAGGACCTTTCTAAAATGTGAGTGTGACCTGTCCCTCTTTCAGTGGAAAGCATTCAATGGCTCCCCTTGTTCACAGAATGAAACCCCAGGTTATTAAGGTGGTTTACACAGCCACATGCAATGTGATCCCCCACCACCCCTCCAGCTTCCCCTGTTAACTCTGCTCCTCTCACTCTAGGTTTCAGTACCTGCCACCGTCTTTCACTTACTCCTGTGCACAGTGGTTCTTCCCACCTGGGAACTCCCCCTAAGCACCTCATCTCATCCTTCCAATCCAGCTAAATTTGTCTTCCCCAGGGAAGCCTTTCCACATCCCACCCTCAAGTCAGCATCCATTTCCCCAGTATATATACTCATAATACTCTCTACTTGTCTTTCACAGTATTCATCACAGTCTCCATGCGTGGGTTATTTGAATCATTGCATGTTTCATGTAGCATTTCTTCGGTTCAGGAAGGTAAGGCCTGCATCAGCTTTTCTACTCTATCTTTATTGTATTCACTAAATACAGGGCCTGGCACAGATAATGCTCCTCTTTTATTACAAAAGATTTTATTACAAAATTATAAGCATGTAATTCTATAACATAATAACATCATACTCAAGCACACCATATGACATTTTAGGTTAAATGTTCAAATTGGTGTCCATCTTATGCAAGATACTCACATACCAACGGCACTCAAGCAGGCCTTACTTCTGCTGGACCCGGTATATGGTCAATAAGTGAAGACTAAAAATACAAAAATGTAAATGATCTGCTTACTATTCTCTTAAAATCTTTAGTCTAGATGATATGAATCTTTGAAAGATTCAAATAGACTAAATACTGTAAGATTCAGAGGAGGGAGAAGGAAGGAAGGTTTCCTGGAGGAGATGGACCTTAAAGAGCACATGGACAGGACAGGAAAGGACATGGACGAAAAGGGCGAAAGGTGAGGGAATGGGCCACTCAGCTGAAGGTGTTTTCATCTTGATGCATTCCCAGTGCACCTAGTAAACACTCAACAAATACATGTTGACTCTAGATATTAATGAATATGTTCAGTGTGATAGGGAAGTCTGGCTTCATGGAAAGATTCACAGAGGGGATTGGAGAGATTCAGATGGGAAGGGTGGATTAAGTCTTCAAAGGACATTTAGTTTCATTTAGTTTGGGTTTGTTTGTCTGAATAACAGAGCTAACCAGTATTTTTATTTTTTCAAAATATTTAAAGACATTTTTAAGTTAAAAAATCAAATATAGAAGAATTATATGAAACAAAAAGTTGAAGACTCTTCCTTCCCCAACCCATTTTCTCCAGAGTAGCCATTGCAAACAGATGGGCACACATTCCTTCACATATGTTCAAATCACATACAAGTATATTGGATATATATATTCTCCATCCAATATCCAGTTGGATATATTTATATATTTTATGTATTTATATTTTTAAAATATATTTTCACAAATGGGATTCATCCTCAACCCACTAAGACAAATCATATTTTTCATTTATCAGTGTAAAAATCATTTTCATGTCTGCACATATAGATTTTCCATATTACTTTCAATTGCTGTGCTACATTTATGGAGATTTTCTGGTCAGAGAAGAAACAAGGATAAAGTAAGGTAAACTGAAAATCCAAGATAAATTAAAACACATTGGAGGAAATGAACCATCTGTGGAAGTGACCCAAGAGACTGTTTGAAATGTGTGACTAAAGAATTTCTGAAACCCCCCAAATTCAATCCCTGTTTAATCGCACTGTATTATAATTATATGTTTATGTATCCGTCTCCCCGCTAGACTGCCAGCTTCTTGAGATCAGGAACGATATATCCATTTGCGGAAGCCAGTCTGATGTCTGGGATATGGTAAGCACTCCGTAAACACTGGTTGAATTGAATGGAGAAAGATCAGAGGGGCACACCTCAGTATGATCAAGGCCAAGGAAGCATAAACTAAACTTATTACCATATACTCTTTCGATAAAGAAACAATTACCAAATCAGGTGAAGAATCTTGATAGGCTTTGGAGAACTATCCACCTCACCTCCAGCCTGACTTGAATTTCCAGTGCAGGCATGAACAGTCATAAATTCAGGTTCCTATGAGAATTTTAGGAAATCAACCAGCCAACAATGGTTGTCTCACTATTGTCTCAGCACAAGTTTTAATAAGTTCATTTTACCTAAGTTTTAAACTCCAAAATGAGGATGTTCTTTGTGGCCAATTTCCATCGGCACATGATTAAGAATCTGAAATTAAACCAAATTGTGCACTGTTCTGTAATTCTTCATAAATAAATTTTTAAAAAATCAATATTCATCTTTTATTCAAGATTGTTTTGCTTCTTTATCTGAGTGCTAAAATTACTTTATCTGTTTTCCTTCTCATGAAACCATACATTTCATCTAAAGTTGTCCGTCTGCATTTGTTGTAACCAAGTAAAACATGAGAAAAGGGCCGGTGATGGTGCAACCTGCCCGCAGAGTCCTCTGCCCTGCCCACAGCATGCTGAAGGTCAGAGAAAAACACGGCACAACCGAGTAATCACGGCCATCAGCCAACAGAGGGATAAAAGGACCACAATTAATTCACACAGCTACAAGATAAGGTATGCAAAGGCAACAACGAGCCAAAGTACACAAATAAGATTTTTATTTCCTAAGAATTGATAGAGCAATGGCAAAAAGCAACTGTAAACACGTTTAAGTTGGCATATTTCCCTCTGTCCATCAGAAAAAAAGTTGGCTTGTTTCCTGGCTGGTGAATACAATTGCAAAGCATTAACAAGGCTTTGCTTAAATCTCCAAGCAGGAAACATGTAATTGAAGATAGTACAAATTTGAGAGAAAGTTTTGAAAATTTTGGAATGTACTTCAAGGAAAATCAAAGGCAACCTAAGAAGAAAATACTGGTGGTATTTGGTGTAAAGAAAAGTATATTTTATGTGGAATCTGTGACTGGGTTTCAAATTCTAAAGTCACTGTATTATTGTGAACAGAGCTACGGAACAATGCAACTTAGCCTCCTCAAAAACCTCCTGGAACAGGGTTTTGAACACAGTAAATTCCTCCACAGTATTCTCTGGTGCAATCAATTTTATCTTGAATAAAAAGTACCCTTTAAAAATCAAAGATCAAGATTATAGACCAAAAATTCCAGAGCATCTGGAAAACATTGTCATTAAAATGTATGTGGAAAGTTGAACTCTTTAGAGGATGCACAATTAAACAACCATCTCTAGGTTTGTGAGATTGAAAGTAGAATTCTATGAAATGATTTTCAGAAGGGTGAGGAGATAGTTTCTCTCCAAAACTCAGAATGGTCCTGATAAATTAATTCTGGAGACATTAAAGTAGAGTAATGCTCTCCTAGTCAGGAAAATGGGTTTCTTTTTCATTGATAGCAAGTAAAGCCATCTCTGATATACTTCTTTTCCAACACTCAGTAAAATCAATTCTTGTATTTCACTGATTCTGACACAACGTTTTTTTTTTCACTTTTAACATCCCTCTGAATTTGGGATTCGCCCTTCCGCTGTAAGAAAACAAATTCACATTTCTTCCACACTCTGCCACTACCATACCTGCGAAACAAGACTGGTATACAGAGTCTGGGCTTAATGTTCCTTTGGAGAACGCAAGAGAAAGGAGGTATGTGTCTCAGGGAAGAGTCTTCACTGTCCACACAGTGAACAGAGGGCAGAGGCAGAACGAGGGACTGACCCAAGAGTGGACATGAGACACATGCTCGTTTTCCCCCACCACATTAGAGAAAAATGACTCGTGTGGTAGGAAGAACCTAGATCCTGTTATCACACAGAGTGGGGGCTCCGACCACATAGTTAGTTGTTCAAGTGGAGGTGGAAGCAGTGGGCACAGGACTGTAGACCACTAGGTGACAGGTATAGCCAGAGGGATGGAAGCTGAATTTTAAGAGGGCTCTGGCGTCAAGCTGACCTTAATGAATATCCAGATTTCAGACTTTGATTGGCAATCACTAGCCACGTGACTTTGGCCAAATTTCTTAATTTCTCCAGGCTTCAGGGTTTTTTTTTACCTGTAAAATAGAAATAACCAGAATAATACCCTAAGCAAGACCCACTGTTATAAACTCATTAGATTAGAGGTGTTCGTGCAGATAAATGCTAAAAAATAAAAAGCCTAAGTGCTCAGTAAATGTTAGCTAATATTTTACTTTTAATTTCCTAACCTCTGAGGAGCCTGCCACATGTTTCACAGTCTGAGCAGATTGCAGGTATGGCCTCGTCACTGTCCTTCACAAGCTGGCTTCTGCTACTTGCTGTTCCTTTTTTACCTCTTCCCCAAACTAACTCATGATCATTGAGTGCATTGTGTACAGCTGTACATTGTGTATATTGTGAACACATTGTATACAGCAATGTGTTCAGCAAGGCATTCTTGACCCCCAAATTTCTTTTTATCATTTGCTTTTGTGCCTTAGACAAGAAGAATTTGTTCCCTTTGTTTACAATAAATGTAGTGTTCTCTCCTTTACTTTCCTTTGACATGGGTCTCAGTAAATAATTATTGAAGAAATGGATTAATGAGCCCTGGCTGGTGTAGCTCAGTGGATTGAGTGAGGGCTTGCGAACCAGATGATCTGGTTCAATTCCCAGTCAGGGCACATGCCTGGGTTGCAGGCCAGTTCCCAGCAGGGGACACACGGGAGGCAACCATACATTGATATTTCTCTCCCTCTGTCCTTCCCTTCCCCTCTAAAGATAAATAAATTTTAAAAAGAAATGGATAATGAATAAATGAATTTCTTTCTATGTCTCCCCTTCTCTACCATCACACTCTTGATTTGGGTTCCCTAGAAACAGACTGTGAGACAAGGATTCTAATGCAAAAGGGTTTACTTGAGGGGTGATCCTAGGAAACATGAATAGAGGGATGGGCAGGGGAAGACTGGAAAAGGAAGGCAGTCACTGGGGTAGCTGGGCACTGATCACTCCAGAGAAATGGGAGCCAGGCTAGGCCACACGTTTTATAGTTATCCCCCCTGAGTGGTGAGAATACTGAGGTATTCTCATCACTGGTTGAGGGTGGCTGAGAGGTAAGGGTAATTCTCCAGCACTTCAGGCCTGCAGGGCAGATGGACAAAAACACATACAGGTACTCACACACAAGTCCAGTCATCACAGAAAGCCCTCAGGCAAATCAATCCAAGAACAGCAGTGGGAAAATCAGCACTAGTTGCGAGGATGTAGTAAGGCCCAGGAGAGTGGGTACAGCACTAACAGCCTCTATTGTACAGTCACCCTTCTACATCCCAGGGCAGAGGCTGTGGTCCACAGTGGCCTGAGGACAGCAAGATAGAAGCAGCATTTCTTATGCCAGGTATATTGTCACACCAGACAAGACTGAAAAGCCTCCCAAGAGTAGTCAAATAAAGTCCAGTCTTTACTACAATGGAGTGCAATGGAGCCAGGAAAAAGAATACAGTAGATTAATATATGCGAAATGTCCAAGATACACTGCTTAGACTTTTTAAAAAATCAAGAGTAGACCAGCCTTTAAAATTTTTTTTAAATAATAAGCAAATGTAACTGTGTTGCAAGTGTTAGTTGTACATTTGTTTATATATACACACATTTTAAAGAGATTAAACAGGCAGTTGCCACTGTGGCTTCCCAGAATCCAAATCCAAAATCCATGGAAATGGAAGGGAAAAGGATGTTTGTTCCTCCTGCCCTGACAGCTAGAATGTGACTGAAACAGATGCTGTAGTTCTGAACTTTGACTCTTAAGAAAAGGACCTGAAGGCACACCAGCTTTAGAGGACATTCCTGGGGCATCCAGTGATGGGTCTGTGGGCCCAGCAGCAGTGGCGTCCCGAGCAGAGCTGGCCCTGCAGCTCCTTTGTCTGTGTCTTACCTCCCTTGATCCCTGACTGAGCCTGTTCTCCAGCCTTCAGTAGATTCTTGTTCTGCTGTCTGTTTTTGTTTTTGGCAACCAAAAGCACTGAGAGATGTAGTTGGGCTCAGAAGAAGCTGGTAACAGTGTTTAGTTACAATTTTGACAACTGTATGTCAGTATAATTGGTCTCATTTGGAATTGTACATATTTATCTTATGAGTTTAAAAGCATTATTCTCAGAACTGGTCCACAGTCTTACCAGATCATCAGAGGGGTCCATGGTGTATGAGAGAGAGACAGAGACAGAGAGAGAAAGGATGAGAACCGCTGCCAAAGCTCTTCAACTTTCACTTCCCTGTCCTACTGCTCGTTTTTCCATTGTCTTTCTTCCTAATTTGCTTACCTATAAAATGGGGACAGCGTAATTTCCTTTCTAATACAAATCATGGGAACTATACACTTTTAATTTATTGAAAGAAAGTCAAACCACAAACCAGCCAAAACAACTTGACAAATGATAGTCTACAGTTTACTGCCGGAGGATATTAGTAGGTCATATTTTTGTATTTCTAGATAGGATGAGATAATAATTGAGAGCAATGGGTGTTGGTGGGGCCAGGCACTGACCAACTATGCAGTTAGGCCCTGCCTCTCATCTAAACACATAGCGTCAGGCTAGTCACTGATACTCACCAAGTTGTATTTATTCCATCTAAAGATGGTGATAACCACTCCACCTGCTGTATAGGGTCACATTGTTAATGCAATAATAATGATAATTGCTAATAATCACTAAGCTCACAGGGCCTGGTAAACAGAAAGAAACCAGTGACAGTGGTTACCTCTGGGAAAAGAGACTAGAAATTTAGGGTAGAAGGGAGACTTGATTTTCACTGCATACTGCATTATGTTGCTTGAACTAAGTAAGTGTCAGCGATCGTTATTACTATACCCAAAAGTCACTGAATGGAAAAACACAAAACTGTGATCTATCTACTAATAATCACCTAAATGATTGCTATTAATTTATTTACTCCTTCATGTTCTCAAGGTGAGAACTTAATCTAATCTGCTAACATAAATCAAATGGAAATATTTTCCACACGGAACTATGTTAAATGAGCACGTGCTCCAATATAACTTGATAGTGGGGACAGAGACGTACATGCTATGGCTCTTCCTTCTTTCCCCAAGTGAGCCCTCATTTACAGAATGTAAGTTGCGCCTGTGCTCACACAGAATGAGCTCTGCACCCCCTCTGCTTCCATCCCCAACGGACCTAGGGAGGTGTCAGTGGGAAAGAGTAGCTCTGTAGATCATTATTCTGGAATTAAAATAAGTACCTTCTCAATATCCAAGGAAAAGTCTGAGATGACTTCCTTCTCTTCAGTTGAAAGCTGGAGACCTTTCTCAATAGGAGCAAAAAGAAAGAAGACACCAGCCGATATTCCAGAACCAGAGAGAATGAAAAGTTAGTCTGCCTGTGAGTTGAGAATAGAAACAAACCAGAGCACGACTCTCTCAGTCTCGGATCCATCCAACAAATGGAGCGCGCTCGCTGTCCGGGTCCTGGTGTGACAGCAGGGCTGCAAAGCCGGGAGAGAGGGGCTCCTGCCCCCCAGGAGGCTTACACAGCACAGGTTACCTCTCAAAAGGATGTTCCAAAAGTGGGAAAAGAAGGGCAACATCTTAAGCAGTGAGTTGTTAAAATTGCCAACACTACAGTAATGCTATCAGCAAAATACAGACAATGGAAAACTTCACAGGACAAAAACACAAACCAAAACAAAACAAAACCTGTTTTTAAGAAATAAATTACAAGGGAAAAGAGACAGAGATGGAGAAGATCCTACAAATTAACGGACACTTAAAGATGTGACAACCAATTGTAATGTATGGACCTTACTTGGGCCATAATTTAAACAAAGGATTATTTTAACTTATGACATTCATAAGGAAACTGGAAATGTGAACACTGACTGGCTATTTGATGACGTCAATGAATTATATTTTAGGTGATCATACTTAAGGTATCTATACAAAAAATATTCTAGGACTTGCTTTAGAATAAATTATGGGGGAGTAGATGGGGATGTAGACATATTAGAATTGGCCATGATTGATCTTATCAGGGCTAGGTAATGATATATGGGTTCATTATACAGCTCTGTACTTTGTGTGTGTTCAAAACTCATAATAAGGCTTAGTTATTTTTCAATCCTCACCTGAGGATCTGTTTGTTGATTTTAGAGAGAGAGAAAAAAATCAATGTGAGAAATATCAATTGGTTGCCCCTGTACTCACCCCAACCGGGGATCCAACCCACAACCTATGTACCTGCCCTGAATGAGAATCAAACCCCCAACTTTTTGGTGTATAGGACAATGCTCAACCAACTAAGAAACCCTGCCAAGGCAAGCTTGGTTACTTTGAAACCGGAGAAGTAATAAAAAGCTTGCAGTTCCCTGGCTAGATAGCAGCTCACATCCAGCACGAAAATCTAGCTCCTATGAATAAATAACTGTGTGCCTTCTCTCCTGTTTGTGTTGTGTGGGCAGGACCCCACTTTTCATTGCTAGTACTTCCTTCACTTGGAGCTTCTGATTCCTTTTCTAGGTGTGGTGAGAGATTAAAACCAGTCCTTCCTTTGGCCAGCCAGCTCCCATTTGCGAAACATCTGGTCAAGGCCAGAGAAAGGTCCTTTGGGAGCCCTTTGGGAGAAGTGTCGGCCACTTGTACCCCATTAGCCTGATGCTCCCCCTACGAGTCTGGATCTCCAGCTTTAGGCCAGAAACCACATGCAGCACCTAGGAGCGAGCTTACCCAAGAAGGCACAGAAGATCTAGAAGGCATACAGGAGGCAACAGCTCTCTTTCTCACTGGGGCTTCTGAAGAGCAGGGAGAGTGAAAGTTTCTCAAGGAAATATTCAAAATCTTAAGCAATCTGGAACCTTCTGGATGCTCAAAAATGCAAGATCTGTCCAGAAAAGGGTCCAGCTATTATTATATAACAAGAACGGTTTGTGTGATATCAATGTAGCCTGGAAATGAAGAAGAGTGGACTGGAATGCCCATGTGTGAAAAATGATGACTTCACTGTACTATTCAATGGGGGCTATAGATGCCCCCACTGAATGAGTGTGTGTACTGTGTGGTCATTGTATTCAAAATGACTGAGTGAGTAGAACAATGAATCTGCATCAAATTTTGCATTACGTGTGAACATTCCTCCTCAAAAACTATTTGGATGATTCAGAATGCAACAGCTATGGGCAAGTGGTAATTGGCAGCTTCATCATGAACCTGTGCCTGCTCATTCACAAGATCTGGTGCAATGTTTTTTTGGTGAAGCATCAGATCACCCTACCTCCCAGATTTGGCACCCTGTGATTTCTGGGTTTTCCCAAAACTAATATCACCTTTGAAAGGGAAGAGATTCCGGACTGTTGATGAGATTCAGGAAAATATAATGGGGCAGGTGATAGCGAATGGAAGGACTATGTGAGGTCCCAAGGTGCCTACTCCGAAGGGGACTGAGGCATCATTGTTCTATGTACAATATTTCTTGTATCTCATATTTTTTCAATAATTGTCTTTATTTTTCGTATTACATGGCTGGATATCTTCTGACAAACCTTGCGCGTGACACTGGCCTCCCCTTTCTCTGGACATTTCTCTCTCTGGGATGTCCTTTCTCATATTTCCTCCTTTATTCTGCCACCCAGCTCTGTACTGCCCTTTTCACATTCTAAATTCTCCATAATTTGGCATCTGAGTCTTCTCTAGGCAAGAACATAGTGGCAGAAGTAGCAATGAGATACTATTTGGGACCTATCAAATTGGTAAGGACTTTTTAATGATAATGCCCAGTGTTTGCCAGCACCTTCAGTAAACACTGGGCATTATCATTTAAAAAGTCCTTACCAATTTGATAGGTCCCAAATGGTACCTCGTTGCTACTTCTACCCCTATATTGCAATAACATAGTACCCCTTTTCTGAAGGGCAGTTTGTCAGTTGATATTGAAAGCTTCAAAAATGAGTATATCTTTTGCCATTAGTCATTATACAGAGAATGTATTCTAGAGAAATTAGCTACTCTTAAATTTTATGTGTAACAATGTTCCTAATGGGATATTGTAAAAAAAATTGTGAACAACATAAATATCTAACAAAGGATTATTTACCTCATGTTAAAACCACATAGTGGAGTAATATGCAAACATTAAAATCATGGCTTAGTTGCATGTTTAAAACATGGGAAATATTCACACTGTATTAAGTGGAAAAACAGATTATAAAATGGTATATATCATATGGTGTCAACCTTGTAAATGCATAGAAAGGATATATGCCAAAGCATTGTCTTTGATTTCTGGGTGGTGGGATTCACAAAATTTTAATAAAGTTCTTTGTAATTGTCTGCTTTTCAAAAAAAATTTCTATTAATTACTTTTTAAATCAGAAAAAAAACCTCACTTCATTTACAAAAAAAAGGTGAGATACAAAATAAGAAAATCTGTTGCCCTCTTGTCCCCTCTCTCCCCCATCAGACTGAAGGACCATAGTTATGAATAACAAGAGTTGCTAAAATAACAATAGCAAACGTTCTCTGAGTGCTTGCCTTTGGCCAGTCACAGGTGCTGAGCTCCTTCTGTGCATTTTCTCATTTAGCTCCCACCACCCTCTGATGAAGTCACTGTTTATATTCTGTCAAACATGGGCAACTCAGGCTTGCAGAAAGGTTTAGTAACCTGCCTGTGTACACAGCTAACTGAGGAGACAGGCTTTTAACTTGATCTAATTCAGAACTCCCTCTGCCTCAAAGACACTCAGGCCTACAAAGCCCAGAAAAGAGTTTCATGTGGTGTCATAACATCTTAAGAAACGCTGTGCTCCAGGGAAACCCAAGTCCACCCAGAAGGGAATTTTGTCTCCAGAAAAGCACTAAGCAAAGAGCAGCCAAAGGGGGAGTCCCCCACTCATCACAGAACTGCCTCCAGAAACCCTTTATTTATTAGTTTGGCCTGAGATGGAGTGAGAAGTTTTTTAAATGTTTTAACTTTATCATCAGGGAGTTTTTTCCGGCTATGGTTTTGTTTGTTTCCTTTTCCCCTACAACTCTGACCTCTTTGAGAGTCTTGGACCACTGTAGCCATATGCATTGTCCATGCCTCATGTATAGGGCATCGTTTGCAGAAGTTATTTATGCATGCCTATTGGTTGCATGAAGGATTGTGAGTTGCGTGAGGGCAGGGATTATATCTCCTCCAGTAAACACTGCGTTCCTGGCATGCGGATGCTTCCCAGCATAGAAAGTCTCAGGTGTGCAGGCTAACTAATGAATATATTACATCATGCTGGGTCTTAGCTCCTCTCACTCTTTCAGGACAAAAATAATCTTATTTTTTAGTCTAGCTAAATTAGAGCACCAGCTCTTACCTCCTCACCCCCACCTTAATTGCTTTAGTACTAGATTTTTATCTTTCTTAAAGTGCCAGAGGTCAGGTTTGCCACCAGTACACTGGCAGAATTCAGCATGGATTTGACAAAGGGATTGTCAAGTATTAGGTTTGATTTCTGTGCCCCAAGGCTTTTTCCTGCTAAAATGAACTTCCCTGCCCTCTCCCAGAGCAAGATTGTTAGTTCTGCTAACTGGGTCACTTGCCAAAGAGCCAAGATCCTGTCTTTTTTCCCCTGGTCTTGTCTAGAGCCAAAACCCAGTGAGTTGAGCTCTAAAGACCTGCCAAGGCTTTCTATTAATGCCAGTTCCTACAAACATCACATACCCCATCCCATCTTCCACCAGATCCTCTGCCTCCCAAGGCAACCTGCTAGATTGTGTGTCTGGAAAGTATGAAGCAGTTTTTGGCCAGAGGTTCTTCACCTGGAGCCCTGGGCAGAGTACAGGTCCAAGTTCAAAGCTGCTACCCTTCTGCTGAGGTCTTGGGTGAGAAAAATGCTTCAAATGAGCTCCCTTGATTAAGCATTCTTGAGCCTTGGGAAGTTGGATCAACTGTCCAGGCTCCAAAAACAATTATATCAAAAATTTAGATGAAGCTTATTTTTAAAAGTCTGTAACAGATGTCAATTAATTGAGGTGGTTGTCTTGTCCAGAGGAAAAAATTCAAGGTGCTTTACTCAAAAGATAGATGAGGAGCAGTACGTTTTGGGGAAACTGTGGGAGGGAGGCAAGTCATATAAAATTATACTGACCATTCACGTATTAACAGATACAGAGATATTACAATAGATATATAAAATGTGAACAAATAAATGTATTTAACAGATACATAGAAGTATCACAAATATATTGAAAATATTCAAATAGTAACTGTATACAGCTTGAAGACATTCATAAATCAGAACCCAGAACAGGAAATAGACCAGTACCAGCAACCTAGAAGCTCTCTTTATGCCCCCAAACTTTGCCTGTTATTTAATTTGATTTAAATAGAATCATGCAAAATGTAGTCTGTTGGATCTAGCTGCTTTTGCTCAATATTACGTTTGTGAGACTCACTGATGTTGTTTAGGGTAGCAGCAGTTTGCTGATTCCTATTGATATGTATAGTATTTCACTTTGTGAATATACCACTATGTATTTACAAGTTTCACTCTTAATGGTTATTCAAACAATTTCCAGTTTAAGACAATGACAGCCCTGGCTGGTGTAGCTCAGTGGATTGAGTGTGGGCTGTGAACCAGCAGGTCACCAGTTCAATTCCCAGTCAGGGCACATGCCTGAGTTGCAGGCCAGGCCCCAGTATGGGGAGCGCGAGGAGCAACCACACATTGATAGTTCTCTTCTCCTCTTTCTCCTTCTTTTCCCCTCTCTCTAAAAATAAATAAATAAAATCTTAAAAAATAAAGAAAGGCTTTAAAAATACAATGACAGATACTACTGCTGTGAACAGTGTAGTATATGTCTTTTGGTGAACAAGAGTACACATTTCTGTTGGGTTTGTGATACTTAGGAGTGGGATTGCTGGGTCATAGGGAATGCAGGTATTCAATTTTAGTAAATATTGCCAACCAATTTTCCAAAGTGTCCCAGTTTACACTCTGTCAGAAGTTAAGGCTGAGTGTTTAGCTATGGGGTTGTTTGTTTGTTTGTTTTTAGCATAGCAGTTAGGAGCACAGTTTCTGAAAATGAACTCTTACCAGTTATGTGATTCTGAACATGTTATCTAGCCTCCAAGAACCTCAATTTTCAAGTCTCTATAATGGGCATATTGCTTATAAGCACTGGCTTCATAGGACTTCATAGGATGAAGTGAGAATTAACTGGAGTGGGCATTTAGCTTAGCACTGTGTTTGTCATGTAATAGATCCTCAGTAAGAAGGAACCATCTACCAATCACTGACTGGCTTAATCCTCAAAGAGGGAGATACTGTGTGAGGGAGACTTCCATACGGACAGAAAGGGATTGTTCTCAGTAGTGCTCTACACAGCTTTTTTTGCAGTTTCCCATTTTGTGTTTACCTGAGTTACACTACAAACTCCTGGGGTGACACACACACACAGACAGAAGTCTTTACCCAGATGAGGAGAAGATAGGATTCCCTTGAATATGTGAGAATTTGAGAAACCCCAGCAGGAAAGAATTTTTTCTTTGGCACTCACACCTGGAAAGTTCCTATCAAAGCCAAACTGAATGAAACGGAACTGAGAGATTCACTTGTAAAGCAAGCCCAGCGTGTCAGCTTCTCATCCAATGTCTCATCCAGGTAAGACCGACAAATTTGCCGCCCGACAAATTTCCAGAAGTTTGGGCAAACCTGAACTCTCACCCCACTTCCCCTTCCAGTCCCTCTTTCCCTACTCGCTGCCTTAACTCCTGTTTTCAGCACTATAAACTAATACCTTTGGGCAGGCTCCACCTCGGGTTTTAACTAACTGCCAAGTTAAATATTGCAGGCGATCCTCAGCCGGCTTCCCAGGGAATCAGAAGTTGACATCACCCAAACTAGGCAGGGCCCATCATTCACCAAAACACCTTTTATTACATGTGTTTTAAATACATGCTATTTAAATACATGTATAATACATGCTATTATACACACATATACTCATATGTATATGTGTGTATAACATGTATTGGATATATCATAAGTGTTCTTCATAAACTATTATTTCCTTTGGGTTGTACACCAAAATTGGGTGACAAGAGCAAAGAAAACGCATTTGCGCAAGGCGACTGCCTTCTCACACTGCGCCTCGCAAAATGACACGTCCGTTGGCCAAGTGCTGTGCGTGGGTATTGGATTAAATTCCTAATTAAATGGCATTTCTAAGTGGAGGGTTGTCGATAGCAGTGATATATATACACACGCACACACATACATACACACACATATATATATGGATGGATATACACAATATGCATATATATGCATTTATATGATATATATTTAAATGTATTTTAAATATGTGTGTGATTATATATGCATCCAAGACAGAGAGGAGACACACCTAACTTGCAGGGTGGAAACGGCTAATCTGCTCTTCTGAGAGACTCCCTCTGGCCTAGGAGCGTACCCACTGCCCAAATTTCCGAAGATGTAGCGAATGTCCTCTGAAGTGGTCCCAGAGTGGGTTAGGAGGATTCTGGAAACCATGATAGGTTTGCACCACCACCCCCTTCCTCGTTGGCTGCAAAGCCCGCTGCCCTTGGCTTACTGGCGTCTCTCCTGTTAGAGAATGAAATCAAGCCTGTGAGTTGAGATTTACAAACCAGTTCCTGAATGCAACTGGCGTTGCGAAACAGCCGCCGGTGCAGTGGGACTGGCGCTCGGCACCCTGGCTTTGGGCGCTGCAGCCTCCCCAAGGACGTGGGCAGATGCAGACAGTTCTGGCCCATCTGTCCCTGGAGGCCAGGCCCGAAACTGTGCTCGCACGCTCCAGGCGGGTACCCAGAACCCGGGAGTTCTTCGGACGCGCCCTGCCTCGCAGGGCCCCGGTATCTGGGGCTCTTTGTCTCCTGGCCGCACTAATCCTGCAAACGGCGCACACTGAAGGCCGAGGTCCCTGCGCTTCGGACGAGCCCGCCACTGGCAAGCGGATTCGAATGTTTTCAATAAAATGCTTGGGTGGGGGGAGGGAAGGGTAGAATGGGTTTTGGGGAGAGATCGCAGAAGAATTTCTCTTCAGGAGTTCATCTATTTTCAGCGGTTAAGCGCGGCACCATGTAAATCAGATCCGAAGTGTCCCCTTAAAAAGAAGTAGGGAAAGAAGGGAGGGAAGGAGACTCCTCAAACCGTAAAGTTTGTTTCATCTGCTTGTTTTGTTTTGTTTTTGTTTTCCAAACAATGTACACAAAGCTGGGAGAAAGAACATCAAATCTACACAGTGAGTGTTTCCCCAAACGCAGCAACCTTAAGCATACTGTCTGCCCTTTCACCCCGCCCCCCAAATGCTCAGCCTCTGAAAAGATGGCATAAAATGATGCATCATGTATCGTAATCTAATGATCAGCAGAGAAAAATAGTGATAGTATTTTTATTAATGCCATCTAGAATCATGAGATAGAAGCCACCAGGGCTGGAATTACACCTTTTTTGGAGTAGAGATGTTTGGCTTTCACCTCTGTGATCCCAGAAATGATGCAAATGTGTGAGCTTTCCCTCAAGAAAGGGATTTTCCTCTGAGGTTGTCTACACTCCTGCAAGGCCTCTGCTAAGAATGTTGCCCCAAAGTGAGGGTGATTTCCGGCATTAAAATTTTTTCACCAAAAGTCATCATGACGTTATTCCAGTTAGTGACCATGAAAAGGCCAGAGGGAGGGGGCGGGAGGAGGAGGTAGCCGTGCCAGTCGTATTTAATATGCTTCCCACAAGAGAAGCCCCTGTAAAATCCAATAGACAGCCGCCAGCTGTGCTTAAACTGCAATTTCAATTAAAACACTGAGCTCCGGTCCTTGGGGTTGAGCCTGGCTCCGCAATCAGTGGTGCGCGAGTGGCTTGGCCAGGGTGCGGTTTCCCACAGCCCCAGATCCTCGCGGTCGCGGTCTGGATCAGGCCTTGCGGAGCCGCAGAAGCGCCAAGCCTTGGCACCCCGCTCTGCGGCGTGGGAAGAGCACAGGCCGCGGAGGGGCGTCAGGCTTCACTCTGGCAGTGTTTCCCTACCACAGCCGATGTGTTGAGGCCCGAGCCTGGGCCAGATGGGCCCAGACTAAGAGTCTGGCTTTCGGCTGATGCACAGGGGATAAAGGCCGAGAGGTTTTGCCTCAAGGCGGAGGAGGACCCCACGGTGGGTCCGGGACTGACAGGTCAAGCGCGGTGGGCTGCAGCTTGTGCTGTCCAGTGAGGCTGGCCACCGAGGTCCTGGGTTTCCCGAAATTTCGGGAGCGTTGCCTAAGAATCTGGTCCCCGGGGCAGACCCTGAGCTGAGGCCTAGGGGACCTTGCTTGGGTCGCGATAGCGTGCCACCAGGTCAAGTGGCTCGCTTGGTCTGGCTGTCGACCTGGAGGCACCGGAATCTCCAGAGTGGAGCGTGTATACCAGTTTGAGTTGGGAGAGACACTGGGGCTTCCAGTCTGCCTCCACGGCCTCGGTTCGCCTTGTACTGGGGAAACCACGACTTTAAAGGACAGGACTCCTTAGAGAGGGAGGTTTGGAAAACTGTTTTCCAAACAAATGTTTGTTCCAAACAAATCCACGAATGGATTCACATGCCTGAAACATCTTATCCCTAGACCTTCCTATTGCCTTTCCTGTCTAGTTATCCAGCTTTCTTTTCCTTCACTGAAAATGTGTAGGTAGAAAAAATGTTACTCAGTATCGGACAGACTGCCCCTTTGTCAATCCCCTAAAACTGTCAAATTTTAATTCTTATGGTTGTCCCACCTAAAAAAAGAAAAGAGAAAAAGCACCTCAGCCTCAAAAAGAAAAAAAACACTGCAATTGAGAAGAAATTTGGAATATTGGGGGGCAGCAAAGTGAAACCTCAGCACGCCCTCCTCCGAGCACTACGATTCCCTAGTCTTCTATTCTTCTGCCTGAAATCATCTCGTTTACAGAAAATATTTGTTTGCACTATTAGTTGGTACTGGAGTTAATTACTCAATGTGTTAACATGAAGTAATATGTATAAAAGTAGGATCAGTGTTTATTGTGTGGGTGAGCTGTTGAGCGGTGCTTGAATAAACTGCAATTAGGGTTAGATAGAGATTAATTAACATGTGAGTGGCAAGGTGTAAAATAGTTTCCAATCCTCCACTTTAATATAATCTGCAGGCAAGGGAAGAAGTTTGTGGAAGCTAATTAAATACTTTCATAAAAGCCAGTGTATTCGCCCAATATTTGGAAAAACAGGCACATTAGGGGCAACTTGTATTTACCCAAGTGTTTTCTTTCCATGGAGGTAGCACTCCTTTGTGATGCCGGGCAGAGAGATGGCTTATGCAGCTACAAACAGCGCTAGCAATGGCAAGGCAGGTTCACAGGAAGCCTTGGGAAGACTTTCAGCCTGATGCAGCTTTCAAACCAGCAGATCTCTTGAGCTGCTGCCGAGATCAACAATTCTCCAATTTGGAAAGAGGATTGGGACACGGTGCTGGTGGCTGAATGAGATTCACAGGAGAGTCAGGATAGAAATTCAAGTTTTGAGACCCTGTGGGTGTACTGATAACTCTTTCAATGTCAGGGTGAGTTGTTGGTTTGTTTCTTGTTTGGTGGTGGTGGTGTGGGGGGTGGGAGGAGGGCTTCATCTGCGTCCTGGCTTGCACATTAACATAGGTACACTGGGTCTAGAATTCTGCCTCTCTGAACATCTAAATTATATGGGCTCTATGGAAATGTTCACCTCTAGATAAGCAAGCTTTTTTCTAGCTTTGCAATTTGGATGTTGGTGGGAGAGTGTTGGGGAACAGTACCGTGACTCTGAATTTAGGGGCACTTTCTGAGCTTGGCAGGGTGGAAATATTTACCCATGACAGTCGCTGTGCAGGCCACTTTCCCTCAAAGACCTTGCTTTGTTCCCACCCCTTGCTTTCCAAGTACACGTTTCCTTTCCTTAACCTACCATGTTGATACCCTGTCTGAAAATTCACTCAGAGGGTGAGTCGGTAAGAAAGAGAAGTTCTGAAGAATAAATAAATAAATAAATAAATAAAGTGATTGCCTGAAATTAAAACTAAACCTGCCCTGCCCCTTTCCCTGAGGGTTTTCCCAGGATGTTTTGCAGCAGAGAGGGGAGTCTAGGATGCAATACTCAGGCCGTCCAGACCTGCTCCTGGGTGAAAGGGGAGAGAATTTGTGTCCCCCAAGAATTGTTTGAGCTCCACGAGATCGTGTGTCTTTGGAGATGGAATTCACTATCAAACCCTCAACCCTGTTTGCTCATATTATACCCACTGTAATCCTCTTAAACTCTGGTTGCAACTACAAAGCTGGTGGTCTTGCAAAAGCCGGCTGGCAAGATATAATTGTCCCACAAACAAAACCATCCAAAAGTATTTTAAAAAAACGCACCCTCCTCCTCCTTTCCTAAACTTAATTCTCTCCCGGCTCTCTTGCTAGCGGCACCCCCTCCCGGGAAGGACCCTCAGGCCTTGACCACTTCTGTGCTCGCCAAGAGCACCCGGCCTGTTGAAAGTGCTGGAGCGTCTTTGAGCAGTTTGTTGTGATACGCAGGTGGAATGGTCTGCAAACAGATGAATTCAGCCCCTCCATACCGAGCTCCGAGCGCTCTGCTTTTGTGCGCCACGCACAAAACGCTGAATTCCTCCGAACTTAGTTGGGGCCTGTCTAGAAAAGGGCCTTTTCTTTCCTCTGCTTGTACCTCTGGCCACACTAAGTCTCTCCCGCCCGCCTCAGGGCCCCCTCCCTTTCCCCTCTGATAATCCTTCTCTTTATTTTAGAAAAACACAAAACCCGGTTCCACGCGGTGCTTTAGTGGCTAAAAGTGAAAGAGCTGCCTTGGCAGATTTCAGCTCTATGAATCACTTCGGGAAATTGGTTCGACTGAATGGCCTTAGGAGGAAAAAACGTTTTAATAGGATCCAGGGGGAGGTTCTGCTGTTTCAATCTGCTCCTTAAACAGGTGGAGATTGGACCTTCTCAATTATACAAACAGCAAGAACCCATCAGCGTGGAGAGCTGCCCTCTGAATCCTCCCCGCACGCAGCCCTAAACCAGCAGCAGAGCGGGGCTTTGCCTCAGACACCCGATCACAAATCAGCGATTCTGATCGATTAGGATCTCAAACAGTCCTCAGCTAGTGGTGTAGTCTCCCGCAGCCGCAGGCGGGGAGCTGGCTTGAGAGGGGGAGGCGCACTCGCTGGTCGCCAAGGTCCGGGGGATCTGGGCGCGCGGCCTTGGGCTTCCCGATGCTTTGGGGTCCTCCTTCGGCGGCGGGAGCTCTCTCCCGACCTCCGACACCAGCCACGGCGAGCTCGTTGTTTTTGCATAAATTAATATTTCCCCATTAACAAGTCACCCCCTCCAAACGCTGCGCTCGCGTCCATGCGCCACATCCTAATGAGGTAATTATCATTTGCGCGTGTTCGGGGCTGGCGCCGGCTCCGTGGGTAAATGGCAGTTTATTAGCACGATGCCCAGCTCGACTGCAGAGGGCTAAGGGACACTTCGGCAACTAGACGGACACCCAGGGGCCCTTTGGGACTGCGGATCCAGGACCCCCCCGCCCTCGCCGTGTCCCCCACACCTGTAGGCCCCCAAAGTTGTGACTCATGCACAGAACTCTGCCTGGGTTTGGACTCCCCCCACCTTTTTTTCCACCGGCAAAACCATCACGATTCCTCCCCCTCCCCCTCCCGTCTCTCCCCTCCTTCCCGATTCGCGAACCGCTCGCACTTTCCCAAAGGGAGCGCGAGCGCCAGTTGCCTCCTTTTAAAGTTTGAGGGGCTGTGGCGGCGGCCCGCAGGCGCGGGGGAACACAGGGACCGCTACCGGAGCCGCGCCGCCGCCCAAGTCATTCCACTTGAAGTGACTTCATGTGATGTCAGCTGAATGTAAAAGACAGTGATCTCACGCGGAGGGGAAGATGTTTGCCATTAAAATGTGACAGAGGAAACACGCTGCATGGCTCGGAACGCATCTCCTTGGCGGTGGGGGAAAGAGGTAAACGCGAGGTACCTTTCCTGGTCCTCTTTAACTTTGCCTCTTCACTGTCCAGCTCCCAGCACGCGTGCCGGAGGCCAGGGTCCATGGAACAGCTCACGGGGGCTAATTTAACGCTCTTTTCTTTCTTTCTCCCTTCCTCACTCTCTCTTTCCTTTTTCTTTGTAAACCCTCCCCCTTCTTCCCCTTTCAAAGTCCCAAGGCAGGGGCTGGTGGGTTCCTTTGCGCGCCGGGTTAATGGGCAGTAATTTGGTACCCTTGGGTGCACTTTGTTCTGCCCCTGTTCATTTGAATGCAAATGGGTGACCTGGACCCGACAAGGTGCTTATTAAATTGCGGTTTCCCTCCCTGCCTTTTCCGGAATGCAGACTTAGAGGAGAAAGGCTGCGCCCTGGCCCAGTCCGGCACAACTCGGCTCCGTGCGCAATGGCAAGCTCGGCTTCCCTGGAGACCATGGTGCCCCCGGCCTGTCCTCGAGCCGGAGCGTCGCAGGCCACTTCCAAGACTCTGGCCTTCTCCATCGAGCGCATCATGGCTAAGACGTCGGAGCCCCGTGAGCCCTTGGAGCCCCGGCCGGGGGCACTGGAGGCAGACAGCGGCCAGGGCAAGAAATTGCTGAACCTGTGCTCCCCGCTGCCCTGCATGATCCCTCTCCAGCCCCTAGGCTACGACGTGCCGTCCAAGACTCTGCTCAGTTACTCCGAGCTCTGGAAAAGCAGCCTCCGGGCGGGCGGCGGCGGAGGAGGAGGCGGTGGTGGCGGGGGGGCTCCGGTGTGCGGCGCCAGTGGCTTGTGCAAAACCAACTGTAGCGTGTGCTGCAAGGCCGAGCTGGGCCTGGCGCCGTCTGCGCTGCCCGCCGGCAGGGTCATCAAACCACAGGTCATCAACCACGCGGTGGGGCTGCCGGCCAGCGGCTCGCTCTACTACTTCAACTACCTGGACTCTGCCGCATACCCTCCCTCTGAGCTGCTCGGCGGCCACCTCTTTCCGTCCAGCCTTCTCAACTCGCAGGCTCCCACCGCCCTGGCCGCGCACCCCAAGCTCTTTTTGCTGGAGAACGCCAAGTTGGCCGGCCTGGCCACGGACAAGTTTCCCCATCCGGCCCCCTATGCCCATAAGGAGCGCTTGCCTGCGCCGCTGGAACAGGTGCTGAAAGAAAATTCGGCCCTGACTGCCGAGCGCGGAGGCGTCAAGAGCCACGGAAAGCTGCCCGGAGCCTCCGCTGACGGCAAGCCTAAAAACTTCACCTGCGAGGTGTGCGGCAAGGTGAGGTGTGGGGTCCGTGGGGCCTGGGAGCGGGGAGCTGCTACCTTGGAGCAGCCTGGCAGTCCTTTTTCTCAAGTTTAGAGGCTCCCTGGTAGCTGTTTACTCAAATCAGGGGCCTCGGTTTCCCGTTCTGTAAAATGGGGATGCCGTTGTCACTAGCCACACAGTACAGGCGTTAGCAGGGGTTTGGGAAACCCTTTGCAAAATGAAAGGGCTCTGGTTGGGGGAGGGGATTGTCGTTTGGGCAAGGTAGGCTGTAGCTTCCCGGGGCTGATGCTGGACTCTCTGATGGACCCACCGCAAGGCCCCGTCACGTCCTTCCGTAGGTGTTTAATGCTCACTATAACCTCACCCGCCACATGCCGGTCCACACCGGAGCCAGACCCTTCGTGTGCAAAGTCTGCGGCAAAGGCTTCCGCCAGGCCAGCACGCTGTGCAGACACAAAATTATCCACACCCAGGTACGTGGCCCCGAGTCCGGCCCAGTTCGCGTGCAACATCCCACGCCGGAGCAAAGTCGCTGGGGAGAGGATGGCCGAGGGTTCCCGCACCCCTCCCAGAGTGCCCATGTCGCTTCAAGGTGTTCCTTCAAATTTCCCCGAGGCAGCCTTTCCCTGCGGGGCGATCAACCTCACTGTGTTCCCGCCCCTCTCCGCAGGAAAAGCCTCATAAATGTAACCAGTGCGGCAAAGCCTTCAACCGCAGCTCCACACTCAACACGCACATCCGCATCCACGCGGGCTACAAGCCCTTCGTCTGCGAATTTTGCGGCAAAGGCTTTCACCAAAAAGGTAACGTTCGGGGCGAGGCCCTCTTCTCATTCTCACCCCGGAACTCGGCGGGTCACCGCCACACGGGGCAAAAACAAATTAACAAACAAACAAACAAACAAAACAACCCAGAGACAGGGAATTTGAGAGCTGCATTTCTTTGCAATCGGGTTGTGCTGGGTTTGGGAATAAGCTTTCCCGGCAGGGTTAGTAAACCTCCCTGGATTCAAGTTGGTCGTGCAGAAAGAGACACCACATTTGGGGGGTGGAAGGGAAGGCAGGACTAGAGGGAGAGAAAGTGGGAGAAAGAGAGTGTTGTCCTACAGGAAAAGCATCCCTTTGGAGCCGCGACTCCCCTTTCTAATGAAAATAATCGTGGCAAAATCCACCACCTGGAAACAACCTAAGGGTCGGGAGAAACTGCTGCTGTCCAGAGCACCCCCAACTAGCGGGGCCCCTCTTGGATTTTCCAAAGCATTGTTAGGTCCCCAGGTGGGGGTTGGAGGACCAGAAGGAATATATATATTATATATATGAAAATAGAATGAAGCCCGGGTTCGTGAGAATTTCTTGGAGCGAAGTGGTAGCCCAGAGTATGACCCGGAGTGTCTCTGGGGTGCGCAAAAGTTTCCAGGCTCCCGGAGCAGAGTGTGAGGGAAGCCAGGCGGGCCTCGGGGCAAGGCGGGGCAGAGGCTCGGGGCGGTGACTCCGGACTCGGCCTTCCAGCCACTCCTGAGAGCCCCGGGCTTGACGCACACGAAGTTTGACAACTTCTTCACTTTGAGGGGTCTCGCCCGCTTAGCCAAGCATCGCTTTCTTTGCTCCGGCCCCTGAGCCAACCCCGGGACGCCCAGACTCCCTGCCGCCCCTCCCCCCCACAATCCACTTCATTCCCCCACGTTTTTGTTTTTGGTCTCCTGTAGGGAACTACAAGAACCACAAGCTGACCCACAGCGGCGAAAAGCAGTACAAATGCACCATCTGCAACAAGGCCTTCCACCAGGTCTACAACCTGACCTTCCACATGCACACGCACAACGACAAGAAACCTTTCACGTGCGCCACTTGCGGCAAAGGGTTTTGCAGAAACTTTGATTTAAAGAAACACGTGCGCAAACTCCACGACAGCGTGGGCCCTGCCACCCCCTCCACAAAGGACCTAACTCGGACAGTGCAGAGTTGAGAGCTACTGCCTTGCCCTCCCTTCCTGCCCTATCCAACCCCCAAACAGATCACACGTATAAACTTATTTCTAAAATTAAGAGGGAAAAAAAAACTATAGCAGAGAGGCTAAAATCTATTTATCAAAACCAGCATATTTTTGGAAAGCTAAACGTTTCCTCGATGACTGGCAGCAAACAAGTGACTCCCACCTTTGTGTATTCGGGAAACTTATTTAAACCCAGTACTGAAAAGTATTTAATTCCAGGCCTTGGCTTCTCCTTGGGCGGTGGGTTATAACAGGAGCCTGTCACGTGAATGCCCGGAAAGAGCACGGCGCCCCCAGCCATCTTTATACAGCCATGTAAATCCTTCTGTACATGCGAACACGGAATATATACATATATAATTCAATAAACAGAATCATTAGTGCGCGTTTTCTTCCCCGCCCCCTCACCCCTCGCCGCAAGGTCAGCTCAGCAAGCCCGAAGAATGAGAAGGAAATAGGCGTTTATAGCATTTCCCTGCCCTAACTCGACTTCTTCGGTGCGCTGGGACAACGATGAGGCCCAACCCGCGTTCCTGAGGTGCTTAAACGGGTTAACGCCCTGCCCCTTACCCAACCCCATGAGCCAGGGTGAAAAGGCCTGCATCGGCCTCCACGTAGCGAAATTTTTCTATTTGGTGAATGTTCCGACGCTTGGAATTCTGGGTGTTGCTTTATTTGGGTGAGATTTTCTTTTTTTTTTTTAAAGGGTTAAAGTGGCTGGATATTGGGGAGCAGGTTTGGAGTGCGTCCTTGAGCAAAGCGCCGCGTCGCGCGGGGATAAATGGCTGGGGTACTGCCCAGCCGGGGAGCTCCTGGACATGCAGCCTTTCTCTGGGCGACCTAACGAGGACAAGTTTTGTAACGAATCTGTTCTGGAGGCGAGGGCTGGAGGCCAAGGATCCCCAGCCCAGCTTGAGCTCTGGGACTCCCAGATTCACGCTGCTGATCTGGAGCCTGACTCCGGGTGCTGGGCGCCCTGCCGCGGGAGGGCGCACCCGGGCTCCCGGAGCTCGCAGCCACCGCCTCCAGCTCTTTGATTACCGCGCAGTTAGCCCATTTCCTGAATAGCTATCTCCGCCGCCGAGCACGCTGATGAAATGATTTCACGCTTGCTTCCTAAGTAATGACCCAAATTAAGAGAGAAAACAGAGACCCTTCAAACAGCATTACATTAATCATCTAATCATTCCCAGGAGGGGGTCGGCCGCCACCGCCCCGTTTGATCCGAATCTGGATAATCAAAAGCTTGGATTACTGGCTCGGACCTCCGGACCTCCCCCCCCCAACACACACACTCTTAATATTTGAACGGAGATTCAGCCCACGTCTTTTGGAACACTGTTTCCTAACGCCGGGAGGAAAGGCGGTGCGGGCCTGGGAGTGAGCTTCCACAAGCCTTGCTATTGCAAGAGCTAGGGCGGCGGAGGCTGGGCGCCGGTCCGACGCGGGTTTCCACGGCAGTTGGAGGCTATTTGGAGGGAGAGATGAGAAAGGAAACCCCCAAGTAACTCTGAACGTGACTGGGTATCTGGTTATTCCAACGCTGGGTATACTCTAGGCGCTTAGTACGCCTCCCGTAAGAGTCTCACACAATTTTAAAAGCTAGCATTTCTTGAGCGCTTGTTTCATGCCAGGCCCTGGACACACATTCGTTCGAACGTTCACAGCCCGAGAGCTGCGGGGTGATTATTGCCACTTTACAGATGGACGGAGAAGTTGAGGCAGAGAGAAGCTAAATGACAGGCTTAGGGTCACAGGGACTAGGTAGGGCTGGGATTCGAACTTTTAGGGAGTTTAAACTGCCTACAGTCCTCTTGGCTGAGGAGGAATCTTCAGGTTGGGACCCAGGAAAGACGTTCAGCGGCTGGGTGAAAGCTTTGTCCTAGTCACAGTCAACGGCCGGGTCCCAGACCCCCCGTTCAATTCGCAGATCCATTGCGTGGGGAAGGAGAATTGTCGATTTTGTTTGTACAGAGGACGGCGACAGCTTCCTCAGGCTGTCGCGAGGGTATTTTTAGTACCTCCGATTCAGAAATAGGAACGTGTACATTATAATTCCATTTCCTGAAAGGAGAGCGTCCTCGTTTTTGTATCCTCCCCCAGACCCCAAGTCTGGGAAGACGCAGCCAGGGGAGGAGGGGGATGAGGAAGCGAGGAGGAATTTAAATGTTAGCTCGTTCTGGCTGCAGTTCACTGAGGGGAGATTGGGACCCGGGGAGATATGTAGATTTTCGGAGCTTAACTCTGAAAGCTCGGTAGATGCCACAAACCCCAGGAAACCCCAGGATGGGCGAGGAGGACTTGGCGGCTACGGATATGGAAATATCGCCTAGCTTTTCCCAGGCATCTATCTCAAGGGCTGGTTTGAGGAGCCAGCGCCTTTCCTTGTTCTCAGAAGAGGTTTTATCAGCCCCGCCTCCTACGCACACCCCTCCCCCATTTCTGGGAGGTATTGGGTGCCCCAGGGCACTTCCCTCAACCAAAGTAGGTTCCTTCTTGAATTCCTGAAAAGGATCCTTTGAAGATGTGTTTATTGGTGACCGGACAATAATCAAGGCAAACGCTCCTTGTTTCTGAAATAGTTCCAGAACTTCGGGCAAGGGGCAGACACCACAAAATTTGGTGCACAAGCGTCTTCTTTGAGAATTGGGTTTAAAAGTTAGCCTGTGTGTGGAAATTGCTATCAAGTGCTCCTCTTTCCCTTTAAGAAGAAAATAGAAATAAAAATAAGTGGGGTATTCCCCATTAAAGGTATTAACTTTCTACCCATCAAGTGAAAGAACTTTCTTAGAGAAATTCTTCTGCAATAAATTTTCACAGGAAAAAGATTTAAGATGGTGCCCACTCATAAAACTGGAGAAATTTTGTTTTCAGGTGCAGTTCTGGAGAGGGGTGAAGATGGCATTCTTGCAAACTAGATAGCAAATGAAAGAAAACTAATAGGTGAAACAGAAGGCATTTCTCTCTTGGACTGCTCATCTCTGCAGTAACTGGGGCTCTGAGGCAAACCTGAGCAGAGTTTCTTGCTTACTGCACCCTCCTTGAGGTTGTTTTCTCATAATCTGATTGTTATTTAACCTTCGCACCAGCTCCTGTCAATCGCTCTCACCTGAGAAGGTGTTATTTCACGTCTGGTGGTAATTGTAGGTAAACAGAGATATTCTCTATCTATAGAGTTTAGCTCTACTTTCCACAGGCTTGAAGTCACTCCCAGGTTTAAGAGGTCTGCTTCCTTCAGGTGTGGGATTTAATAAAGGATTCCTTCACTGGAAAATTAGTACCAAGAGAAGATGAACCTTTTGCCGGAATCGTAAACATCTTTCACAGACAGGTACTAAAGGCAACTCTAAGTCCTCTTAATAACCATCCTAATTAGGATCCTTAGTTATTCACCATGCATCGGAATTGATGGGTGAAATGCTGTTTTCTGATTTTTTCTCTCTTAATATTAAACTGTTTGAGTGACTTGTAGTTTGCAATATTAGTAAATGACTTAAACAAGGTAGTCATCAGCTGCATGTTAATATGCTAACCTTGACTGAATTGAAGAGTCCACCCTTAAGAAATATTTGAAACAAATCAAATTGCGGGGGAGGGGGATCCTGTCACAGACACAAAAAAGACTCCAATTATCTTTTCCCCTACAAGATGTTTGTTCTGTCCATGACTGCTCACACTTCAGCAATCTTGCCAGCAAGACTCAAAAAAAAAAAAAAACCCTCTCCTTCTTCCAAAGCCACAGCCTTGTACATAACAGATTGTACAGTCCTATTGCCTTAGGCGGGTTAGAGGTTCCTCTCTGCAAAGAGCGACACAGAGAAGTTGCCAGCATCCAGACGTATTTGGGGGAGCACTGTGCTTCTTCTTGCCTTGGCTGCAGAAGTGGGTCTGTAAAGTCCCCATAGGGCTGTTTGGCTCTCAAGACGGTAGAGGGCTGCCTGAGCCAGGCCCAAGAGTTATAGCAACAAGGCATCCAGGTGTGCTGATTCTGAATGGGCTTCGGAGGAAGGCAGACTGAGTAAATGTGAGGGGTGGGGGGCTGCCAAAGAGAGGACAGGAGTCTTGAGAAAACGCTGGGAAATAAACAACCTCAAGGCAGCTGCGTTGCCCTTTTCCCTGCACTTCCCTCTCAACCGTCTGAGCAACCAGTTTGCTCCTAGAAACATGTTAATTGCCAACGGAGCTCATTAAGGCATGCACATGCAAAACACAGCAAGAAAGATTAAATGGACAAAAGCGCAATAATGAACTGTCAACAATCGGGCCCATGTACGAGACCAGGATCACTCAAGAATGAGGCATTTAGAGGCAACAAAGGATTGTCTGGGACAGGAAGAAAAGACGACCTAGACTTTTGTTTAGTCAACACAATTGATTACAAATGAGAGATTAACAGGATAGCTTCAGATTTTTTAAAAAAGAGGCAGAAAAGAAAAGTCCAATTAAGTCCACCGAATGTTAACTATATTGCGTTCCATGCCTAGCCCCAAAGAAATTCTCATTAAACCATCCCTGGCGATCCCTTTTGGAAAGTAATTTGTCTCCCTGATGGAGCAGAGAAAGAGAATCGTGTAAAAGAAAGCGTTAGTTCTTGGCACAATGAGCTTAGGAGACACACTAGAAAGAGCCAAAGGGGGAGTTAATGAGCATCTGACAAACTGCTTGGATTCAGGCCTAGAGAACAGCGATGAAAAGATGAAATTGGCCAACAACTATTCTTTATATCAAACATAAAAAGGCCAATCTGAAATGGGGCTGCTCAAAACTGGTTGAAAGTACATAGCCCAAGAAAAGAGAGCCGTGGCCTTGCTCTGTGGTGGACACTGGACAGACAGGGACAGAATTCAGCAGGCCCTGAGCTAGGAAATGGGCAGAAAGGTGGGCTCTACATCACACAGCCAACTCCAGACACTGGCCCTAGGTCCTTGGAGGGGCTGATTTGAAACTGTTGGTGCCCCTACTACCACCCTCTGGATGTTTCTTTCATGAGTGAAAAATGTATCAAGCTAGCCTTTGAGGATTTTCTAAAAGTTCTGCTAAGCTGGCCATTCACCAGAATATCCCTCTCTTCTAGAGCCATAATGCCCCACCCCCCAGAGGGTACCATATGTCACCAGTTCACATTTAGTTTTTCTCTTCTTCCTCCTAGTGACCGTGCAAAGACCTCACGCCAGGTGATTGTCTTTCTAATTTTGCATGGAGCAGAGGGGGCAAAAAAGTGAAGACAGATACACAGCTTTGTGGACAGGTTACAAAGTATTTAAATTGTTTTTCAGAGTTGTTCATCTGGCTTTAAGAAATCACCTCATTTTAATGTTTTCTCTGTGGAACAAAGTAGATCAATAATATACATCTGAGAGAAATAGTACATCTTATTTACACATGCAAGTCCAGGCATTCCAATGGCAGAAGTACTCAATGTCTGGTAGAGCCAGGTGAACACAATCTAGCCGTGCGATGGGTTTTTTAACTGAGTCCACCAGCTGAGGGACTCAGAATGAATTCTGTGGTTTCTTTCTTCTCTCTTTTTTAAAGGTTTTATTTATTTGTTTTTAGAGAGAGAGGAAGGGAGGGAAACATCAATATGTGGTTGGTTGCCTCTTACACAACCCCTACTGGGGACCTGGCCCAGAACCCAGGCATGTGCCCTGACTAGGAATCGAACCTGAAACCCTTTGCTTCACAGGCTAACACTCAATCCACTGAGCCACACCAGCCAGGGCTCTGTGGTTTCTTAATGCCTTACTTATTCCATCTGAGGTGGGACCTGTGCCATCTCAGATACTAGAGTGAAGCATTTAAATCTTGATTCTAGGTTTTGTATTCTTATTCTCAAATCCTTGGTAACAACTATCGCATTGCTGAGGGCTTGGCTTACACTTCAGGCTTTGCTCATGCTTCATGGAAAAAATGTATTGGTGTCTAGAAGTAAAGAATGAGGAAGAAATATACCAATTCAAAATAAAAACAGTCATCTAAGATTTAAGACTAGTTCTGGTTTTCAAAGCAGAGAGGTGTTATAAAATGTAGCAAGGTACATTTTACAAATGAGACTTTTCTATTGCAGATAAATCAGTTTTCACTAAGGCATTCTGTCAAGGCCGTATAACTGATACATGATCATCACTCTCAGTGTTCTCCTTTTAACAATGTTTTTAAATCTTAGGTCATATTTAGAGCTTACTTTCCTCCAAGAGTTTCAATGTTTTTATTTTGTCCCTTAAAGTGGTGGGGGTGAATTGTGTAGGGAAGGATAACATCTATATAGTAGAAAGTAAGAGTGAGTGGTTAAAAGCTTGGCGTCTGGCATCAGAGCAGTCGAGTCCAAGTTCAAATCCTATCTCAGCCCCTTATTAGGGAAAACTATTTTGTTTCCTCATCGGCAAAATGGGAATATCAACAGTACCCGTCTCAGAGAGTTATGTTGAGGCTTAAGTGAATTGACACTACAATTAGAATTTAGAACAGCACCTGGCAAATGCAGAGTAAGCATTGCAGCAGTGAGCAGCCATTATTAGAAAAATTTAAGTAATAACACTTAAATATAGCTCTTTATAAAGATATTTTATCTGTGCTATCTTGTTGAGTTTTCATTACATATTAATGTGTAGCCTTTCTTAGCCCCAATTTAAAGAGGAGCACACTGAGCTGCTGAAGATGGTACAACTCCCTTTATTTCACACAACTGGAACTCCATGATGGTGTGGGGCCTCATACCCAGGGGACTCTGATGGACTCTGGAGCCATGGTTCTAAGAGGAATGTGCCTAAGGATCACATAAAGGCTTGTCTAAAAATGCACCTGAATCCAATTTACTGAAGTGATGAGTCAATAGCTCTGCTCTGTGGCCCAGGAATCTATGTTTTAATCAGAAGCACTTGGTTCTCCACACTATACTTTGAGAAACACTGATTAGCATTTGTGTTCTTTCCACCTTACCATAATACTGCCTTAGAAAGATAAAATAACATCATTGGCTCTTTATAGATTAATACATTTGATTATTCATTCAACAAATGTGATGTGAACATGTCTACTGTGTCAGACACTATACCAGCTGCTGGAGTTACAACAAAGAGAAGTGCATTGCCTCTGCCTTGGAGTTTATAGTTTTGTGGGGGAGGAAGATCACATACAACAAAAATCCCCACAGGATACTTGGTTATGAAGATGAAATTGGGCATTCAGCCAGTCTGGGTTGGGATGTGTAGTGGACATCTGTTATTGTTGCCTGCTGATCATCATTCTCCCGTCTGGTATCACCCCTCCCCCACTCTCAGTTCTTGCCGTTAAGGTGGGGGCTATTCCAGTCCTCCACTATGGGCATGTGACCCAGGCCTGGCCAATCAGAACACAGAATATTCCTGTTCGCACTGAATGGCTCAAGACGGGGTATCTGCCCTAAATGGGGCCAATAAAAGTCCTACCCTGGACTTAGACCTAAGCAGAGAAACTTTTCCTCTGGGTTGTGTGAGTAGTTTGGATGTTAGTCTGGGGATCCGGTACAGGCACATCTGTTACGATGTTAGGGAAGAACTTCCTGTACTGGTAATATCAGAGGTAGAGAGGGAGTGGAATTGAGAGCTTGCCCTAACGACCTCACTGGCGCTGCTGTGGCTGAGGCCTGATGCGCGCCTCAGCGGACTTCGTAGCTCTTTGCTCTAAATGGGGTCTCTCTGCGCTCACCCCAAGACTCCTGACATACTGAGCAGAAGAAGGGAAAGTCTGAGATGCCTCTTTAGAGGAAGTTATGTCTGAGTTGAGTCTTCAAATCGCAGGTGATGTTTACTCTGGAGAAATGGAGAAAGTGGTCTAAGTGAAAGCCCAGAGATGAAAGAAAGACGGTGAGTTGATGCGGTTTAGATGGGGTTTGTTATGGTTGGCTGGGTTTAATATCAATAGGTGTGACTTTGAAACCTACTGCTACTTCTGAGCAGCTCTAGGGCTATAGGCTAGAGACTTGCCTTTTCTAAGCCTCCGATTTCTCCTCTGAAACAAAAATAACATCTGCTGCACCAGACTGATATGATTCAATGCAATGACCTAAGTCAAACACCTGATCCATTGTACGTATTTAGGTAAATGATTGCAGTTATCACCAAAAGGTGAAGCACCTTAACAGGGTGTGAATGACTGGTCGGCATTCTAAATTTCCTGCATGTTCCAGTGCTGTGGTCTGCTGGGGCTGGAGATATCTTAGGGAAGAGATTAGCACTCTGGTACCCTGTCACTGTCTGCCCAGCTGCTTAAGCCTGCCTGTTTCTGATTAAGCAGGAGATAGAAGTGAAATATCATAGGCTTCAGGGTTACAAAGACCAACCAGTTTCAATACTCACAAGCTATGTGACCATGGGTCCTTCCTCTTAACATTCTGAGACCAACTTGCTTCATCTTGTCAATCTTAACACCAACAGAGTTGTTAGAAGGATTTAAATTAGGTAAAATGGGCAAAGTGCCTGGGTATTTATTCTTACTAATTACTAATAATACTACAGTTGTTACCATTCCAATAACTTTGAGATCCTTGGTCAGCAGAGCAAGTAGAACGCATCATCCTTCAGCAAATACAGCACTTTAAACATGAGGACAGAGACCATGTGCCTTCACTGTTGTGTGTCCCACGCATGGTGCATACTGGGTACACTGAAATGAAGAATGAGAGATCAGCTTCTCCTCTCCAGGGGCAAAGGTTACCCTGCTCTGTCTTCTGGGCAGTCACTTGCCCTCACATCCATAACAATTCAGTCACAAAACAAATATTTACTGCAGGCCTGCTGTGTGTGCCAGGTACTGAGGTGGGGATATAACTGAACAAGACAGACTTGGACTGGGTAGACCTTACATCCTACTGGGACACAGGTGATGAAAAATCTATTAGAAAACAAAATTCAACCAAGTAAATTTGAAAATATAATTGGCTTAATTATTAAGTGATTCGTGAATTGGGCAGTATCATATCTTGCAACAAAAAGAGAGCATAGAGGGGTTTTACAGAATGGAAGGTTTTTATAGGAATAAGGGTGGGGAAAGGGAGCTATTAACAAAAGAAAGAATTATTTTTAGACCAAAACGATTTCTTTTGTGGGTAGAGAGCAGCAAGGGTTTTTATCATGCAGGCTGCTGCTTCTTTCTATGGAGGTGGAAGGGCCCACGTAACAGATTACCTTACTAGTGCTTGACCAGAAGATTCCAGACTGGTTAATTAAGATTATATTTCCAGGAAAGGTTGAAACAGCGATTAGGTCAGGTGTCATTGGGTAAGTCAATGGGCTAAAACACAAGTGACACCATTTTGAACTCATGGTTTTCTCTTTAACAAAGCCAAGAAACAGAAAATAATTTCAGATTATGGAAAACACCAGGAAGGAAATAAAAGAGAGTAACCTTATAGAATGTATGTGAGAGAAGGCTGCTTGAAATAGGTAGTCAGTACCAGTGTTGGTGCAATTAAAGTTTCCATTATACCCAGGAACCGAGGAAAGCATCAACACAACTCAATGGGCCCCTGGAATTAATTCACTTGAACTTCATCAAAAAGTCCCTTCTCCCCAAAGCTCCAAATCAGACTTTGGTTGCCCAGCTCAAATGTGCCTGGGACTCAGAAAAGGGGTTTTCCAAAGTATGCAACAGAAAACAAAAATCACCCCTGAGCAGGGGTGCTCTAGGCCATTGACCCACATACCATTTTCCCACTGAATGGTATGTGGGAATTGATCAAAGTAAAACATTTTATAGAAAGAGATACTGCTGCCATGTTTTTAAAGCGTGTGTTTCCCAGCCAAGTCTCCAGATGGAATCACCGAAGCAACACATCCTTGACTTAAATGTGACTGTTTAACAGTTATATTGGGTAGGCCATATTTTTCCATAAGGAGGTGGTTGCTTGTCTTAGGAACTTGAGACTCTTAACAGACTTTTGGGTAAGAGCTTTCCAGGATACCACTCTGTCTCTCACACTTCCTGAAGTCACAGAAGTCAGAGTCCTAACTGTAGTGTCAGGAGAGGGGAATAATAGAGTGAACAGCTTGCAGAATGATCAGGTTTGTAGGAAGTCTTAGTGCCAATGACTGCCACTAATGAACGATTCATAAGCATGAGGATGGTTCTGTTGTTTGCTTTTGCCTGACTGTCATCCACTTTCCCTTCTTTTGCTTATCAGCATTCTGATTTCACTCTGAGGGAGCTGCCCTTCTCCACTGAGCACCGACCATTATTGGACTTGTGAAGAAGGACCCCCATACCATGTCCATTGGCTCCTGCATGGTCATGGGCATAAGCTGGGTCACACAGATGCATTTTTTGGAGTTTGACCCTTGAGCAGATGGGTAAGACTACACATTACTGATGCTCATTCATTCTCGGGAGACTGTGGATAAGCCTGTTACTTACACACCCTGAGTTGCCTACTCCCTGCCCTTCCACACCTGGTGTTCCAACTTTCCTTTTGTTCTATTTAGCTCCCCCATAACATTCCAATGAATTAACGTTCCACATAAACTGGCCAGAGTTGTTTTCTGTGGCTTAGAACCTAAGGTGTTAGCTAGTATGTAACCTTCCAACCCATGACCCTTATGGTCCTTAGAAACAATATCTGAAGATCAAAATTGGATTTTCCTGCCTGGCATTTTAATTGTCTACCAGACTCCTTTCTTTCAGTTCTGAGACTCTTTCAAGTAGACATGGACTACTTTGCCACATGAACAAAATTTGGAGGAAAAAAACCCCTATTACCTTATGCATACCCCACATTTATATTCAGAATAAAAATGTCTTCAGTGGAGGTGGGGCTAAGGCAAGGAACTCAGGCAAGAGGGAAGTTAAAAATACAGCAGAATACTGATGAGATTTAGGGGAGGGGTGGCCTAGGAAGGGCTCGGGCTGGGGGTGGGAGGGGAGGGGAGAAACCGGGGGATGTTTGTTAAAGGTCCAAACTTCCAGTTAGAAGATTAATAAGGTCTAGGGAGTGAATACACTGGATTGTGAATATAGTTAACAGTACTGTATTTTGAAGCAGTACTGTACTTGAAAGTTAATAAGAAAGTAGACCTGAAATGTACTCCCCATAAAAAAACCCAATGGTAATTATGTGGTATGATAGGTGTCAGCTAATGCTACCATGGTAACCACATTGGAATACATAAATGTATCAAATCAACAGGTTGTATATCTTAAACTTATACAATAGGTCAATTATAGCTCAATAAAGCTGAGGGAAAAACAAAAATAAAATACAGCACCCCCCCCCCCAAACAAAAGGAAGAGTTTTAAGGATATATCTGGTTATTTTTTCCCAGCACTTCCAGGTTGTAGAAACAACTTGTTAAGTGTAGTCTACTAAGAAAGAGGACATCCTAACATAGATTTTAGGAAGAGAGTTGGCTGGGATCAAGGAAGGAGATGGGAAGAAAGAAGGCTGGCTTTAATTCCTGGGGCTCTGAGCCTAGAAGTCTGTGCTTTGTTTATTGAAGAACACAAATCCTAAAACCCAGTGCACATTTGGGGCAAGAAAGCAGTATTTATCTATCATTTGTCCCTTTTCAAAAAATGCATTAATATAAATTCACCCCAAAACTCACATATTCAATTAGGTAGTGAATATAAGTACAAAACCGAATAGGAGAAAAGTAGGCCAGCTACAAGGATTACTAAGAGGGAGGACTGGCTTTGACAGACACTGAAATTTCCTGGTAGCTAAGCCAAAAATGGAAAGACAGTGGGTTATATTCCACTGACATTCTTCAAGAGACACCAGAGAACAAACAGAACAGCTTCTTCGATCATATTTTCTTCTAGATTTCCTTTCAAGTTACCTCTTCAATCTTGAATATTGTGAAGTATGTGCTCATAAGTCTATATGTTGATCACATTCTTATAGGTTAGTGCCTAGAAGGGGTCAGCTCACTTCAGTCGTGGCACAGAGTCCCTGGAAAAAAGAAAAGGAGGTATCAAATCCTGACTCCTGTGGCTGATTTCTGAAAACACGTGGCTTTTAGTGAAATTGCCCTCCTGGATGGAATTTTCTGTTGTAGTAATTTCTCATGCATTCTACATCTGTAATAACATGTGCGTATTTTCTCTAGGGATGAAGGCAGAGCAGCCCTTGGCTGTTCTGAGTGAGCAAGAGTCAACATGGGATTTAAATTGTAGGTGAAAGATTAATTTGAAGATGTACAGGGTCTCCATGGTTTTCTTTCAAATCTGTAAAATTGACATAAGACCATTGACTATCTGCTGCAAAGGCATATTGTGTTAGAAAAAGAATGTACTGGTGTTTGCAATTGCATCCCTTGAGGGGTGCTCTGTAAAACTCACAAGTGGCTGTTCTAAGCTTAAAGTACCCATCACATCACTTCTGGTTAGGTCATAGGAAATTGGTAGCTCTGAAGTCAGTGTTATATATTCCATCCTCTGGGAAAAGAAATGCCAAAGTGTCTGCTCCAGAGAAGACATCTGGGAGGTTTTAATTTCCCCATGAGTTTGTTTGTTTGTTTGTTTTCTTTGAATGCCAGCTGATTTGCTCTTTGGTTGCACCTTTCCCATTTCCAGTATTTTGCTCTTGCTGTGTCCTTTACTGAGCTCATGGAGTGGCTTCCTTCTCCTTCCACTTCACTCTTCCTGTGGCTGCCTCCTTCTCATCCTCGACATATAGTTTACTTTGGCAGGGTCTTCCTTGGAAAGGAAGGAGTGAAATTATACAGAACAGGTAGCCACCGACCTACACAGAGGCTTACTCGTACAATGGGCCTTTATCTCACCTCCCCCTACTCTTATTCTACATGTTCCTCCTCTGTTCTCCCTCTCACTCCACACTCCTCCCTTTTTTTCCTTTGTAGTACTTAACAAAAGTCACGTATTCACTTGTTCCTTTCTTGTTTGCTCCCCAAGTACACTGCAAGTAGCAGTGTGTGGGTCATGTTGCACAGGATGTGTCCGGTGCCCAAGTCTGTGTCTGGCATGCAGTAGGTGTTCTCAAGTCTAGGTAGGAATGAAGTAATGTACCTCCTCCTTGAAAAAATCATGTGTTGAAAATGATATGTGTACAAGGTTTGGATTGTGACTGTCTTGCTTATTCCATGCCCTCACTCAAACTGGGGAGCAGAAACTCAAACCTGCAGAATGTATAGTAGTCCTCTATCACAAGGATTACGGTGTATTGGCATTTACTATACAGGGGATTTTGTGAACACTATTTTTAATTCTCTCAAACCTGCAAGGCACATGTTATTTCAGTTAGAGAAAAAGGAGGCTCCCAGAGGCTCCAGCTTGGTGCAGCCACCATGAGTAGGCATTTGAGGCTAGATTTCACTCCCAGTCTGTGCCCTTTCCACTTTCCCAGGATGTCATCTCCCTGTCTGGACATAGCTACATTCCAGGTACTCTCAGAGCTCAGTTAACTGCCTCCTTCCTCCAGATAGCCCATGTGAATTCTTTCTTCCAACCTCTCACAGCATTTTATCTATGGCTCCCCTATGATGTCTGATGTTTTTCTACAGTATCTTGGGTCACTGGTTTCTCAGTGATTTTTCAGGTCCCTTTACCAGGGTTTACTCTCCAGCCTGGTCTGGCTCCAGCCTACAGCTACTCTAGTGTCATCCTGGGTCAGTCTCTCCTTCCTGCCTTGGAGATGAGCCATGCCAGTTTCTTTTTGTCCTTGCAACAAGACACATCCTTTCATTTTGGGGACCCTGAGGCATGTAGTTTCCTCTGCCTGGTGCCCTCTTTCCCAAGGGTTATATTTTGCTCATTTCTATAAGATTGACCTATGATATCATCTCCTTAGGGAAGTCTTCCTTGATGGCTTGCCTTGGAGAGACATAAGCTTTTCTAAGCATTCCCCACACCATATCTATCATTATGCAAGGTCCTTGCTTTTTCTTTTTTCTTTTTCAGCATTATCCCAACTAGAATTATTATTATTTGTGGTGGGTGCAGTGAACTTTATTGATGGTGTATGACAAGGCAGAGCTCTCTAAGCCCCTCCCCTCTTCAGGGGGTCTAGGAACAAAACTGGTGGTCAGGAGATTCTCAGTGTGTTGGGGGGTCGATTTGGGGCAAGCACTCCCCAGCAGCTGAGAGTCTCTCTTCCTGTCACTGGGGCTCATGGTCCAGGGGGTACTTACTCCTTGGAGGCCATGTGAATCACAAGGTCCACCACCCTGTTGCTGTAGCCAAGTTCATTGCCATACCAGGAAATGAGCTTGACAAAATGGTCATTGAGGGCAATGCCAGCCTGGCATCAAAGATGGAGGACTGGGTGTCACTGCTAAAGTCACAGAAGACAACCTGGTCCTCAGTATAGCCCAGTATGCCCTTGAAGGAGCCCTCTGATGCCTGCTTCACTCCCTTCTTGATGTCATCATATTTGGAAGCTTTCTCCAGGCACCAGTTTAGATGCACAACTGACATACTGGGGTGGGGACACAGAAGGCCATGCCATTGAGCTTCCCATTCAGCTCAGGGATGACCTTGACCACAGCCTTGGCAGCACCAGTGGAAGCAGGAATGATGTTCTGGGCAGCTCCTCGGCCATCACGCCACAGCTTCCCAGAGTACCCATCCATGTTCTTCTGGGTGGCAGTGGTGGTATGGACTGTGGCCATGAGTCCCTCCACAATGCCAAAGTTGTCATAGTTGACCTTGGCTAGGGGGCACCAAGCAGTTTATGGTACAGGAGGCATTGCTGACAACCTTCATGGACTTGTCATACTTGTCATGTTTTACACCCATCACAAACATGAGGACATCCACAGAAGGAGCCGAGATGATGACCCTCTTGGCTCCACCCTTCAAGTGAGCCCCAGTCTTCTCCATGGTGGTGATGCCACCAGTGGACTCCACAACATATTCAGCACCAGCATCAGCCCATTTGATGTTGGCAGTATTTCACTCCTGGAAGATGGAGATTGCCCTTCCATTGATGACAAACTTCCCGTTCTCAGCTTTGACTGTCTCTTTGAACTTGCCGTGAGTAGAATCATACTGGAACATGTTGACCATGTAGTTGAAGTCAGTGAAAGGGTCACTAATGGTGACAGTATTCACTTTGCCAGAGTGAAAAACAACCCTGGTGACCAGGTGCCCAATACGGCCAAATCCATTCACTCTGATCTTCACCATCATGTCTCAGGGTTGAGGCTGGCGGTGCGCAGGAAGCTGTGGTGTTCATTGAATAGGAGGAGCAGAGAGGCAACTAGAATTATTTTTGTAAGCAGGTTTACTTCACTTTCTTTCCCACTTAGACATAAGCTCCATGAGGGCAGAGGCCATGTCTGTTGTGTTCATTAGTATGTCTTCAGCACCCAAGTATCTGGCCTAGCATAGTACTTTGCCCACAGTAGGCACTCAGCAAGTATTTACTGAAAAACATTGGATTGTGTCACTCCCCTGTTGAAAACACTCTTAATGCTTTACTGTTTACCTCTCAGCATTCCTGTGACTTAAGGCTTCTTACCCCCAACCCCTTGAATTGAGGTCTCTGAGTTCACCTGCCTCCTTCCCTTCTCTGACTCTACAGCAGCTACACAGGTCTCCTGAAGTTTCTCACACACACCAAACAAGTTCCTGCCTCAAGACTTTTGCATTTGCTACGCCTTTCTCTGGAACCATTTTCTTCCTGGATCCCTTTCTCCCTTTAGGACTTTGCTCAGATCCTGTTCCCTGGGTAGGTCTTCCCCAGAAAATTAAAATTTTAAACTTTCCCTTACACACGCACAGACACACCCCCACACAGACACTCCTACACATTCCCTCTCTACCTTCCCTGCTTTATTTGTTGTCTATCTCCCCTTACTAGACTGTAAGCTCCACTAGGGCAGGTGTCTTTATGTATTTTCTTATTGCTGCATTCCTCTGATTCTAGAATAGCACCTGGCACACAGCAGGTGTTCAGTAAACATGGAATGAATGGGCATCTTTCCCCTTCTGATTGGCCCCATTGTTTCTCATTGATCTCAGAGTTGCAGCAAGCCTGCGTTGAATATCACTTCCAAAAATGAAGAACTCTGTCGCTAGGTACTAAACATGGTCACTTCAAAGAGGGAAGCAGATACATTGGATAATCTGAAGATCTTCAGCAGACACTTGCAGTACTTTCAGAAAAATGATACGAAATAACACTGCAAAGCCTCAGCTTTTTGCTTTCTGCTTTTCATTGGTGAGTTGAACTCATAATTAATGAGAGAAAATAATGTCTTTTCTTGCTGTTTGTTTTTCCCCTCACTGCTGACATCTCTCATAGTTCCCCCTCTGCAGACCCAGTTTCTGTTCATCAGACCTTCTCTGGGTGAGGGAGCTGGCTTCTAAAGGCAGGGCAGTTATAACAATTCTTGGGGTGCTGAAACTTTTGGTTTAGCTCTACAATTAAGAGAGAAACAAGCAAACAGAAAGAGTTAGAGAGGTTGTACTTATAAAGCATTTTCAACCTTGTTCATCCAAAGTGAAGAGCTGCATTTCAAGGGCTACCTGGATGAGTTTGGCTTTTTAGTAAATGCAGGTCACAGATGTGATAGTGTCAGTTTTGTGTCAGCTTCGTGTCTGCTGGGCCAAACGATTCACCTATTGGAGTTGTCTGTGTCTGTCGAAGAAACAGACCCTCCTCGTGCAGAAACCTTTTCCTTTGGCCTAGGTCACAGGACGCTTCCCAGCCACCTGCCGTGTTCTCGTGTTCTCTCGTTCTGCCCTGCCAGTCACCTGCGCTGCTCTGTGCCATAGCACTCACCGGCCTCTGCTTCACCTGCCATCCCTCCTCTCCACACACCCTTCTCTCTGCTACTTTCATTTACAAGCTTCTGGAGCAGGGTGGGGGGCGTGGGGGTTCCCCGGGGCTCCCCAGAAGTTCACTGAACAAAGTAATAAGTGAATAACATGCTCCCTTCTTACCCTTTCATTAGAGATTTAGTTTGCTAACTTCTATTTGACCTCAGTGTAAGTCACAGCTTGACTACTCCTCTTAGACACTTGAAAAAGATAAAATGTCTCATTTCAACTTCTTATATTTAGGCAAGACTATTTGCAGAATCTTTCTCTAATCACCTTGATTAAAAGAAAAACAATGTCAGTACAAATTAAAAGCTTCTGAGGGGCTTGATTAGAAATCCCTTCTTTAACTTATTTTGTAAAGTATGAAAAGCCACACAAAAATTTTAAAGACTAAAAAGCCTTGAACTTCTGCAAAAACTCACCTTTTGTTAGCCACAAATGCCCTTGAAGCCAAATAATTTCTAAATTCTACTCCAGAATTTGCTTCTGTTCTGCAGCACTTAGATTGATCAATTTTCAAAAGTTGTAGGAGAGAAAATAAATTCTGTCTCCAAATGATGTTTATAATCTCAAATCTAAATTAAAACATGTCGATTCCACAGCAATAGTCACTATGGAAATAGAAACATATAGGCCTCGATTCTAAATCAAGAGAGTGTTTAGCTGGGTGGTATATATTTTCCATCATGTTTTTGAAAAATCTGTTACAGTGTATGCATTTTCAAAGGCTGGGATTTGATAAGCTTCTGAGAAATAGTACATGTGTGGGTCAGATTCAAATTAAATATACTTTGCATACTTTTCAAATGTAGTTTAGAATTTTCTGCTCCTTTATTAATGAAAATATTGTTGAATTTTTAGTTCTATGGGATTAAAAAAATAAATACGTATTTGAAATAAATCTGTGGAAACTTCTGTAGCAGGCAGCTAGGCCTACACATTATCTGTGTTCAAATTCTTCTCAAATTCAAAAGATTTATTAAAAACACTAACAAGTATAGAATAAATATTAATGAGTTTAAATAGAATTGCCACTCACATCTCAACTTACACCTAATTATCAAGCTTTATTTAGTTTTAGAAACTGCTTAAAAATATATTTGCTAGTTTAAAAATTGTGTGCTTAAAAAAGCCTCGGATAATAATAGAAATAATTTATTCTAAAGCTATATCGTGCAAAAAAGGTCTTTAAATTTATTTACAAGTTTTAGAAGTTAAAAAGGCTTTCCCCTCTGTTCAGATGAATGAATGATATATCTCTTTTTTAAAACCTTTTGTGATAAATATTTCTTCAGTCAATAACTGCTTAACTATATGTGCTAGGCAGCAATGTTCTAAAATTACATGCCACTTCTCAAATAATATGAAACAAACATATGCTGTGATTATTTCCTTTAAATATCATAAGTCAAGCATAGAACTTCTTTACATAAAATACATAATTATTTTCATTTTAAAATTACATAGTTCCTTTCTTTCAAGGAGCTCAAGATATCAAAACAATTAGCTTTTGGAACTTCATGGAAACCAAGCTCCACGATGGCAATCAAGTCCTACCTACCTCTTTTTGCACCTGGCATGTCTTTCTAAAAATTAAAAATGGAAAGGAGTAATTATATACCCCTTGGTGAAGACAGAGTGTTACGCTAATCCTGCCAGCTCCTTGTCCAGTAATTTCTCATCAGTTGGACAGTGAGGGTGGCCTAACCTCCTCTTCCTCACAAAAAGATCTGTTGTCGAAATTCTGTCCATCTTCTCTCTCTTTTTCCCCATGTCCCCCAGGCATTAGATTAGGTCAGCATCTCTCCCTCTGCTGATACTTACTGCCTGCTTATGTATACTCTGTAGTATCATGAAATGAAATAGGTCGGCCTCTCTTGTCTGTGTGCAGAACTTTAGCCATTTCGACATCCTTTTAAGTGTACAGCTTGTCTCCTAATTAGCCTGAATGCTAGGATCTTTCTCAGTGTCAGCTGACACCTTGTAGTCATTCCTCCAAATGTATTGGGGATAATGATGTGTGAAATTCAGGGTGAATTTGTATGTGAGAGTTTTTCCCCCTTGTTCTAATAGGGTTAACCGAGGCAGCAATTCTCTTGTCTACCGTTTTGCTCTCTCTATTCAACCTTACTCCATTTGCTTGAGTACCCCTAAAATTCTCAGAGAATTGCATGATTTTGGTTTTTCCTTGATACTGTACCAATTCATACACTTAGTTTTTGTTTTTGAGATGAAATGACCAGCTGTTTGGGAGTCACACAGATCCACTCTTGGTTTAAGCTTACAAATTATTTTGCCTGAAATTTTAAAAATCAATATACTGTATCATTCAGAGCTCTCATCTGCTAGAAACATGCCCGTGGCTTAAATGACAAGGGAGTTGATCATTTCCCAGTGTAAGAAACCCAGAAGTAGAAGTCAGGTCTGTTTCTGTGTGGTTCTTTAGATTGGCTCTCCTCTAGTGAAGTTTTCCTTGAGGTTAGTAGAAAGATGCTACAGGAATCCCAGCCTCGGGTGCAGTTCTGACAGTGTCCAAACTAACAATCTTCTGTCTTTTGGGAGCAGAAGAAACTTTCCCAGAAACCTTCGGGGCCAACTTGCTCTCCTGTTTCATTGGCCAGAATATTATCACATGCTCATTCCAAAACCAATCAATAGCAAGGAGAAGAGGATTAACATGGCTGGTTTAGATAAAGTAGAGCACGTCCCTTTCCACTACTAATTGGGGTGAGGAGCTTCCCCAAAGCACTCAAGGCTTGGAAAAAGGTGATATTTCAGTAAAATCGGATTGCAGTTAGGAAGGAAGCAGTAATATGAATGCTAAGACAATAGTGGCCAGTATGTGTGATTTTGGGGAAAAAAGGCAAGAAAGGAATTCACAAAGTCAGAATGGCATTTTAGAAATAAAGGACACTTTCCCCTAGGTCAGCAAAATGTAGAAAGTGATATGTTTATTTTTTGGATCATAGGATTTGTTTTTTTTAACCTACATCTCAGCACAATGAAAACACTAAGTATAGAAAAAGTTACTTAATTTTTGAAATTCCCACTTAGTACAAAAACAGAATTTGCCTTTAAAAAAATTAGCAGTTTATATAATCAACTTGCTTTGTATTAAATTAGCAATTATAAGTAACGACAGAAATAAAGAATTAAAAACCTCTGTGTCCAAAATTCAAAAATACTATCAGTGGAGAGAATTAATTAGCTGAAGTCATCTGAATAATCTGTAATTTGTTATCCTCTAAATGTGATTTGACATTTATATTAAACTTAGATTTTGAAAAAAATGTTTTTGATACTACTTGGCATATCTTTGTGCTACATTATGTGTTGCTGTAGAATTTACAAGATCAACATTAAGATGTCATCAGGGAGACATATATCCTTGCACTGTGATAGACATTACCAGGCACTCCTAAAGTAGCAGCAGCTATTTACATTGAACTTAAATAGGCAACTATGGAAATGTCAATTAGCATTACATTTTTGGAACTTGGAAATATTGAGGAGAATTAGGCTTTTCATTTTTAACTTGCATTCAAGTGACCAAAAAGTATCTTCGATGTTAGAATGACTCCATACAGTGGAGCAAAAACCAAGGGAGCTAGCAATCTCATGCACGCAAGCCTTTAGTGTATCTCAGAATCAACTTAGGGGGTTGTTACCTGTATTCTTTTTTCCTTCTATGATATAGTTAAGAACAAGGATATCAAAGAGCATTTTATATAGTAAGAGTAAGAATAGACTCATTTTATTTGAACTTCGTTTTTTATTATGAAAATTTCAAGCATATACTTTTTTAAAGTATATTATATTGATTATGCTATTATAGTTGTCCCGATTTTCCCCCTTTACCTCCCTCCATCCTGCACCCCGCAGCCCTCCAGCATTCCCCCCTTAGTTCATGTCCGTGGGTTGTACATATAAGTTCTTTGAATTCTCTGTTTCCTATACCATTTTGACCTTTCCCTGTCTCTTTTATGCATACCAATTATGCTTCTTATTCACTGTACCTTTCCCCCCATTCATTCCCTCCCCCTTCCCACTGAGATCCCTCCATGCGATGTCCGTTTCTCTGATTCTGACTCTGTGCTAGTTGTTTGCTTAGTTTTTTTTTTTTAGGTTCATTTGTTGATAGTTGTGAGTTTGTTGTCATTTTACCATTCATATTTTTTATCTTCTTTTTCTTAGATAAATTATCTTTAACATTTCATATAATAATGGCTTAGTGATAAAGAACTCCTTTAACTTGACCTTATCTGGGAAGCACTTTATCTGCCCTTCCATTCTAAATGAGAACTTTGCTGGATAGAGAGATCTTGGATGTATGTCCTTTCCTTTCATGACTTGGAATACTTCTTTCCAGCCCCTTCTTGCCTGCAAGGTTTCTTTTGAGAAATCAGCTGATAGTCTAATGGGAACTCCTTTTAGGTAACTGTCTCCTTTCCTCTGGATGCTTTTAAGATTCTCTCTTTATCTTTAATCTTGGGTAACTTAATGATGATGTGCCTTGGTGTGTTCCTCTTTGGGTCCAACTTCTTTGGGACTCTCTGGGCTTCCTGGACTTTTTGAAAGTCTATTTCCTTTACCAGACTTGGGGAAGTTTTCCTTCATTTTTGTTCAAACAAGTTTTCAATTTCTTGCTGTTATTCTTCTCCTTCTGGCATCCCTATAATTCAGATATTGGAATGTTTCAGATTGTCTGAGAGGTTCCTAAGTTTCTCTTCATTTTTTTGAATTCTTGTTTCTTCATTTTGTTCCAGTTGGATGTTTATTTCTTCCTTTTATTCCAAATCATTGATTTGAGTGTTGGTTTCCTTCCTGTCACTGTGGGTCCCTGAATATTTTGCTTTATTTCCCTTTGGGTATCCTTCATTTGCTCTTTCATTTTGTGACCAAGCTCAATCAGTTCTGTAAACATTTTGATTAACAGGGCTTAGAATTCTCTATCAGATAGGTTGGCTATCTATCTCCTCATCAGTTAGCTCTCTTTCTGGAGTTTTGCTCTGTTCTTTCATATGGGCCATATTTCTTTGTCTTGGCGTAAGTTGTAAGGGGGTGGGCCCTTAGGTATTCACCAGGGCTGGGCAACCTCCTTGTTTCCTTGTGGCACTGCCTGTGGGGGAGGGGCCAGAGAGGGGACAATGCAGCTCACCTGCTCAGCCCCAGCCCACTTCCCAATGAACCCTTGTGTGAGACTGGGAGTTTCTCCCATGTGGCAACCCCTGTTGTAGTCCACAGTCAGTTGTGAGTCTCAGTTTCCCATTCAGCTAGCCCCACCTGCATGGTCCACTACCTCCCACATGGGTTCTTACTGTTTGGTTGGTCTGGTTGACTATTTCTTTAATTCCTTGGTTGTTGTGGTTCCACACAGTTTGATTTTCTGGTACTTCTGATTGTTTATTGATTTTACATTGGTTGTTATCCTCCTTTTGGTTTTGCAAGGAAGCAAAGGGTTTCTACCTACACCTCCATCTTGTCTGGAACTAACTTCATTGCTTTTTTGATGTGAGAATGTTTAAGATCTAGTCTCTCAGCAATATTGAAGCATGTAATTGTTTAATGTAATCACTGTAATATGAATTAGATCTCCAGAATTTATTTTCCAGTGGCAAGTTTGTACCCTCTAAGAATATCCCCCCAGGCTCTTGTAATCACCATTCTACTGTCTCTATGAGTTTGGCTTTTCTGTTATATAAGTGGTACCATGCAATATTTGGATTCCCCTATTTGGCTTATCACACTAAACACAATACCCTCAAGGTCCATTCACATTGTCACAAATGCAGGATTTTCTTCTTTCTAATGGTTAATAATATTCTATTCTGTATATACATATAGAGATGTACCACATTTTCTTTATCCATTTATCTGTTGATGGGTATTTGGGTTATTTCCATATCTTGTCTGTTGTGAATAATGCTACATTAGACATGGGAGTATAAATATCTTTGCAATATGAGTTCTGTCCAGAAAAAGCCCAGCCATTATTAATATAATGAGAACAGTTTACACAACACTGATGTAAGCTGGCAACCAAGGAGAGTGGACTGGAATGCGCATGCACCAATGATGACGACTTCTCTGTACTAGTCAATGGCAGACATTGTGAAGTGAGCACATGTACTGTGTGGCTGCCACATTCCAAATGACTAAGTAGAGCAACAAATCTGCACCCAATTTTATGTGAAGCTCGAACATGACTTCATGGAAACTATTTGGATGATTTAGAAGGCCATAGGTATGGGAAATGGGTAATTGGCACCTTTATTCTGACAGTGTGCCTATCCATGCATCACATCTCATGCAGAATTTTTTTTGGTGAAACATCGAATCACCCAGGTGACTCAGCCCCCCAGCAGCCCAGATNCAGAAAAAGCCCAGCCATTATTAATATAATGAGAACAGTTTACACAACACTGATGTAAGCTGGCAACCAAGGAGAGTGGACTGGAATGCGCATGCACCAATGATGACGACTTCTCTGTACTAGTCAATGGCAGACATTGTGAAGTGAGCACATGTACTGTGTGGCTGCCACATTCCAAATGACTAAGTAGAGCAACGAATCTGCACCCAATTTTATGTGAAGCTTGAACATGACTTCATGGAAACTATTTGGATGATTTAGAAGGCCATAGGTATGGGCAATGGGTAATTGGCACCTTTATTCTGACAGTGTGCCTATCCATGCATCACATCTCATGCAGAATTTTTTTTGGTGAAACATCGAATCACCCAGGTGACTCAGCCCCCCAGCAGCCCAGATTTGGCACCCTGAGACTTCTGGCTTTTCCCAAAACTAAAAACACCCTATGAAAGGGAAGAGATTTCAGTCGATGAGATTCAGGAAAGAGCTGATGGTGATTGGAGAACTGTGTGAGGTCACAAAGTGCCCACTTTGAAAGGGACCAAGGTGTCATTATCCTATGTACAATGTTTCTTGTATCTCGTGTCTTCTTCAGTAAATGTCTCTATGTTTCATATTACATGACTGGATACCTTCTGAATGGACCTTGCATGTATTCAGTAGTGGGATTACTAGATCATGCATATGGTAGCTATAATTGGGGTGGGCGGGGCAGGGGGAACTTCATACTGTTTTCCATAGTGGCTGAACACTTACATTTTCACCAACAACATACAAGGTTTTCTTTTCTCCACATTATCTGCACTCAACAGTTATTATTTCTTGTCTATTATATGATACCCATTTTGATTTTTGTTTCCCTGATGATTAGTGATGTTACACACTTTTTGATATACCCATTGTCCATAGGGATATCTCCTTTGGGAGAATGTCTATTCAATGCCTCTGCCCATTTTTAATAGGATTATTTATGAATTTTTGTAGTTGTTATTATGGAGCCGTATGAGTTATTTATATATTTTGGATATTAACTCATCATTTGATATGTGGTTTACAAATATTTTTCCCATTCTGTGTTGCCCTTTTGTTTTGTTGAATTTTTCTTTCTTGTATGCAGAAACTTTTTAGTTTGACATGGTACCACTTATTAATTTTGACTTTTGCTTTTTGTGCTTTTGGTGTTATATCTAAAAAAAATCGTTGTCAAGACTAATGTCAAGGAAATTTTTTCCTATGTTTTATTTGATGAGTTTTACCATGTCAGGTCTTATGATTAAGTCTTTATCATATCCATTTTGAGTTAATTTTTGTGAGTAGTGTAATACTGAGGCCCCATTTCGTTTTCCTGCATGTGGTTATCCAGTCTTCCCAACACCATTTCTTGAAGAGACTATCCTTTCCCTACTGAATATTCTTCTTTGTCAAACATTAGGTGACTGTGTATGCAGGGGTTTATTTCTTGGCCCTCATTTCTGTCACATTGGATTATGGGTCTATTTTTGTGCCAGTACTATGCTGTTTTAATATAGCTTTGTAATATAGTTTGAAATTGGAAAATGCGATGCCTCTGGTTTTGTATTTTTCTCCTCAGGTTGCTTTGGCTGTGCTTTGGGGGGATCTTTTGTGCTTCCGAACAAAGTTTAGTTTTGTTTTTTTCCTAAATAATTTTGTGAAAAAAGCTTTTTGAATTTTGATAGAGATTGCATTAAATCTATAGATGGCTTTGGGTGTTATGGACATTTTAATTATATTTTTCTGGTCATGTACATGAGGTATCTTTCCATTTGTGTCTTCAATTTCTTTCATCCAAGTCTTAGAGTTTTAATTGTTCAGATCTTTGACTTCCATTGTTAAATTTATTCCTAAATATTTTATTGTTTGGGTCCTATTGTGAATGAAATAATTTTCTTTATCTCTTTTTCAGGTATTTCATTGTTACTAGGTAGAAATGCAACTGTCTTCTAATGGTTGGTTCTATACCTGAATTTTATTGAATTCATTGATTAGTTCAACTCCTTTTTGGGTTTTCTTCAGGATTTTCTCTATATAAAATCATATCATCTACAGATAATAACAATTTTACTTCTTTCTTTCCAATTTGAATGCAATTTATTTCTTTTTTTGTCTACTTGTTCCAGCTAGGACTTCCAGTACTATGTCGAGTAAGAGAGGTGAGAGTGCACATCGTTGTCTTCTGATCTAAAGGAAAATTTTTCAGTTTTTCACCATTGAGTGTATGTTAGGTGTGGGTTTGTCGTATGTGACCTTTATTATGTTGAAGTGTGTTCCTTCTACACCAAATTTGTTGAGAGTTTTTTTTAGCATGAAAAGATGTTGTATTTAGTAAAATGGTTATTCTGAGTTTATTGAGATAATATGTAATTTTTAAATATATTTTATTGATTATGCCATTACAGTTGTCCCATTTCCCCTGCTTCATTTCCCTCCACCCTGCACACCCCCTCCCCCACCATTCCCCCTCCTTTAGTTTATGTCCATGTGTCACAAGTTCTTTAGATTCTATATTTCCCATACTATTCTTGCCCTCTCCCTGTCTATTTTCTACCTACTGTCTATGCTATTTATTCTCTCTACCTTCTCCCCACTTCTCCTCCTCCCACTTCCCTGTTGCTAACCCTTCATGTGATCTCCATTTCTATAGTTCTGCTCCTGATCTAGCTGTCCTCTTAGTTTGCTTTTGTTTTAGGTGTGGTTGTTAATAACTGTGATTTTGCTGTCCTTTCACTGTTCATATTTTTTATCTTCTTTTTCTTAGGTAAGTTCCTTCAACATTTCATAAAATAAGGGCTTGGTGATGATGAACTCCTTGAATTTGACCTTATCTGAGAAGTACTTTATCTGCCCTTCCATTCTAAATGAAAGCTTTGCTGGATAGAGCAATCTTGGATGTAGGTCCTTGTCTTTCATGACTTGGAATACTTCTTTCCAGCCCCTTCTTTCCTGTAAGGTCTCTTTTGAGAAATCTGCTGATAATCTGATGGGAACTCCTTTGTAGGTGACTGTCCCCTTATCTCTTGCTGCTTCTAGGATTCTCTCCTTCATTTTAATCTTGGCTAATGTAATGATGATGTGCATTGGTGTGTTCTTTCTTGGGTCCAACTTCTTTGGGACTTTCTGAACTTTCTGGAAGTCTATTTCCTTTGCCAGATTGGGGAAGTTCTCCTTTATTATTTGTTCAGATAAGTTTTCCACTTGTTGCTCTTCCTCTTTCCCTTCTGGTACCCCTATAATTCGGATGTTGGAATGTTTCAAGATGTCCTGGAGGTTCCTAAGCCTCTCCTCATTTTTTGAATTCTTATTTCTTCATTCTTTTATGTTGGGTCATTTTTTTTCTTCCTTCTGGTCCACTCTCCTGATTTGAGTCCATTTTCTTTCCATCACTATTGGTTTCCTGTGCATTTCCCTTCATTTCACTTAGTTTAGCCTTCAGTTTTTCATCTAATTTGTGACTAAAATCGACCAGTTCTGTGAGCATCCTGATCACCAGTATTTTGAACTGTGCATCTGATAGGTTGGCTAGCTCTTGGTCACTTAGAAGTATGGCTCTGGGGCTGTGAGCTGTTCTTCTTGAGCCATAATGTTTTGGTCTGTTTGCACCTGTTAAATAAATATGAGGGGCAGAGCCTTAGGTGTTCACCAGGGCAGGGCAACCCAGGTCGCTGGGTTGTGATGTTGTATGTGGGGCTGGGGTCAGAGGGGCAATGGCGCTTGTTCCTCTCTCGGATATCGGTCCCATCTGCTGTTCCTGCAAGCAAATTGGGTCCTTCTGGTGCTGGTTCTCTGAGGTGTGGGCTTGTGCACCCTCCAGGACCCTGTGGATCTCTCAACAAACTCTCTGTGAGCCTGGGAGCTTCTTCTGGCACCTCGACTCTGAAAGTTTTTCCAGTTGGTGCTTTTAGGTTTTAATTACCAGCGCTGGGGCCCTGGTTTGTGCAGTCTGTCTCACTACTCATTTTTTAACCTGGTTTATCTGTGTGTGGATAAACGGTCAGCCAGCCGCCTTGTGTCCCCACTGGATCCTCCCATTGCCACCCCAGACCTGGGATCTGCCAACTTCTGCCTGTTCACCTGGGTAGGTCGGGCCGCTTTTTCCTGCATTACCTGCTCCACCAGCCTCTGACTCCGCCCATCTTGCTGGTCTGGATGAATGGTTCGTTGTTGTCGGACTTCTGTACAGTTCAATTTTCTGTGTTTTGGTTGCATTTTTGTTACTCAAACTTTGTTGTCTAAACTTGGTTGTGCAAGGAGGCACAGTGTTTCCACCTATGCCTCCATCTTGGCCGGCTCTAATACATGATTTTTATCTTTCATGCTAGTAATGCGGTGCTTCACATTTATTGATTTGTGTATATTGAATCATTCTAGTGTCCCATTGATAAATCCCACTTGGTTATGGTGTATGATTTTTTAATGTGTTATTAAATTCAGTTTGCTAATATATTATTGAGAATTTTTGCATCTATATTCATCGGAGTTAGTGGTCTATAGGGTTTTTTTTTTTGTGCCCTTATCTGGCTTTGGTATCATGGTGATGTTGGCCTCATAAAATGACTTTAGATTTTTAAAAGGAGTTTGAGAAGGATTGATGTTAATTAGTCTCTAATGTGTGATAGAATTCACCAGTGAAGCCATCTGGTCCTGGGATTTTTTTGTGTTGGGAGATTTTTGACTAGAGATTCAATTTCCTTACTGATTACTGGTCTGTTCAGATTTTCTATTTCTTTATGATTCAGTGTTGGTAGGTTGTATGTATCTAGGAATTTATCCATTTCTTCTAGTTTTATAATTTATTGGTTATAATTGTTCATAGTAATCTTTTATGATCCTATGGATTTTTGTGGTATCAGTTGTACTGTCTCCTCATTCATTTCTGATTTCACTTATTTGGGTCTTTTCTCTTTTTGTCTTAGTCTAGCTAACAGTTGTCAGTTTTGTCTGTCTTTTGATTAAAAACCAGCTCTTGGTTTTGTTCTTTCTTATTGTTTTTCTGGCCTCCAATTTATTTTTGTTCTGGTCTTTGTTATTTCCTTCCTTCTGCTAACTTTTGGCTTAGTTTTTTTCTTCTATTAGTAATTCCTTAAGGCATAAAGTTATATTATTTGAGATTTTTCTATTTTCTTAATATAAGCACTTATCACTAGCTGCAAATCCCCCATTTTCTGAAAGTTTGCATTGTACCATTTCACTTTTATGAACAACCTACATTAAAACAGTAATGGTTTTTTGTTTTGTTCTGTTTTGTTTTTGTAAAAGCAAAAATCCTCTTTGGATCTTTCAGTTAACAAAAACAGGTATTAATGTAGATCTTTTGTAAAAGTGAAGTGACATAACTCAAACTCTTGGAAAGCAGTGGATATTCTCCCCTTGAAGCCATTTCAGTTTATGAAAGAGTTCATAGGAACATTGTACTTTGGACAGTGGGGGAAACTTGTAACTGTCTCACTGAGAACTGCTTTTGCAGCATCCCATGGTTGTGGGTACACACGTCTATTTTCATTTGTTTCAAGATGCTTTTTGATTTCTCCTTTGATTTATTTTTTGACCCATCAGGTTGTTTGGGAGTGTGTTGTTCAGTTTCCACACGTTTGTAAATTTTGTAGCTTTTCTCTTGTTGATTTCTAGTTTCCTTCCATTGTGGTTAGAAAAGATACTTGATATGACTTCAACTTTTAAATCTGTTAAGATTTATTTTGTGATCTAGCTTATGATCTAGCCTAGAGAAACTTCTGTGTGCATTTGAGAAGAATGTGAATTCTGCTGCTCGTGGTGGAATGTTCTTTAAATATCTGTCAGGTTTAATTGGATACTATATGACTCAAACCCAATGGTTCCTTGTTAATTTTCTGCCTGAATGATGTATTCATTCAGGGGTATGGAAGTCCCCTACTATCCTTGTGTTGTTTTCTATTTCTCCCTTCAGATATGTTAATGCTTGCTTAATATATTTAGGTGCTCTGATGTTGGGTATATATATATATATTTATTTATTTATGGTTGTTATATCTTCTTGATGAATCAACCCTTTATCATTATATAATGACCTTCTTTGTCTCTGTAATTGTTTTTTGCGTAAAGTGTAGTTTGTCTGATAGAAGCATAGCTACTCTTGCTGTCTTTGATACACATTTTGTTTATGTATTCAACCAGGTTGTTTCTACCTTTTGGCTATCGTGATTAATGCTGATATGAATGTTAATGTATGAGTATCTGTTGAAATAGTGAGGATTTGTTTTTTCATTATCATAAACCTATTCATTAAACTTATACAATGTACAAATTATTCAATGGGCCAAAAAGTTTGTTCGTTTTCCTGCAGGCTGGCTCAAGTAGTGCTTACTTGTCTTTAACTTCGTTTGAAACAATTCAGTCAGGTTGTATTGTGACAGCTGTCATATCAGCATGCATTTAAAACAAAGTTATCAAAATTGGTGAATTTTTGAGTAGCTATTTCAATACTGAGGGTAGAAGAAAATAAGCAACATTTTTGGCATATTATGCTTTATTATTTCAAGAAAGGTAAAAATGCAACTGAAATGCAAAAGATTTGTGCAGTGTATGGAGAAGGGGCTGTGGCTGATCAAATGTATCAAAAGTGGTTTGTGAAGTTTCATGCTGGAGATTTCTCCCCTGAAGATGCTCTACAATCAAGTAGATCAGTTGAAGTTGATAGCAATCAAATTGAGACATTATTGAGAACAATAACCATTATTGTTCCCACATGGGAAATAGCCAACATTCTCAAAAATATTCAAATCAGCCCTGGCTGGCGTAGCTCAGTGGATTGAGCTCAGGCCTGCGAACCAGACGATCGCGGTTCAATTCCCAGTCAGGGCACATGCCTGGGTTGCAGGCTGGTTCCTTGCAGGCTAACTACCAGCAGGGGACGCACAAAAGGCAACCATACATTGATGTTTCTCTCCCTCTCTCCTTCCCCTCTAAAGATAAATAAATAAATAAAATCTTAAAAAAAAAAACAAAAAAAAATATTCAAATCAGTAAAGTTATTGGTGAAGATGAAAAATACGTCTTTTATTTTAAGGAAAAAACTAAACAGACTTTTTGGCCAGTCTGGTAAGAGCAGAGAAAGTGTTGCTTCACTGAACCCCCCCACCCCCACCCCAAGACCTTTGAATCGGGCGAGAAGCCTCTTTGTTTTAGTCATATTTTCTGAGAAACTATAAAGACTGCTTTGTTTTCTTGCACTTTAAGAAAACACTTTATTCATACTATAATAGACCTTGTCACCATTTAATATATCAAATATTACCTTTTGTAATATTTGATTACTTGAATACTTTCTCAACCCTCTCTATCCACTGCCCTCTTCAAAATATAAATCCCATGGAACATGAATTTTTTTTTTTGGCGGGGGGTGTTTTGTTTACTGCTATATTCTCGGTCCTTAGAACTGGTCCTGCTACAGACTAGGCCGTCAGTAAGACCTACTGAATGAATGAATGGTGCTTGAATGTTATCCACCTCTTTGTTTCCTGGACATTTTAAAAGGCTTTAGATTTTGCTTCTTTTGAACATCTGAGTATTTTTTTCTGGTAGAGCAGTCTACTGCAATGGTATGTTGATAACTGTTATAGAGCTTATAAATAGTTAGAGATAAGGTATGAAAAATAATTATCTTGTATTGGGAGATGTAAAAAGATAGAGATGGGCTACAGAAAATACATAAATAGAATTTTGTCTCCCTTTAATTTGACTGTGTTGTCCCCAAAGTAAAACTGTACAAAACATTAAACTCGTCCTTTGATGACCCAGACTTAGGATGGAATAATAAAGAACACTTTGACCCGAACAGTGGAGGTTAAATGACCCAATTATTATTAAAAAAGATAGAGAAAACCCTCAATCATCACTTTCTAAAATAAGAACACTTCACTCTTTCCCCTCAATTCACTATTAATTTGTATCATAGTCAATCTAGACACTACTTTAGCTGAGTCTCAGTATTTGTCCGAAACACAAATTAAGAGTTCTTAAAATAGCAAGAACTTCAAAACATTATTATAAGTTAGGGGACGTGGTCCATTTTCTTAAGCAAGAAAACTTGGCTGAGAGGTGAGATGATGTCCGGAAGCATTTTTTAGTCTCTGTCTTTGTTGTAGTCATTTTCCTCATCTTGGGTTTTAGTAAGGATATAATCTCAGTGTAGTCAGAAAGGGGGATCACAATGCCAGGTGTCAATTCCACCAATCAGTCCTCTCCTTAATTGCTGAAGCTTGACATGTCCCCATGTTTGCCCCAGAAAACTCTGAACATCCTTTTTATGAGCATTAGGGAATTAAATTTCCTAGGAAGACAAATTAACTGCTAAATATAAGAGAAACAAAACCACCACCAGTGAGAGAGACGGACAGACAGAGACAGAGACACAGAGAAAGACAGGGAGACAGAGACAAAGACTTTTGTTCTAACTCCAAGCTCTCAAAAAGTTAATTTTTCCCTCTTTCCCTTCTCTGTATTTTCTACCTTTTTTTTTTTCCCTGTTTGAACTCACTATGTAGTTTTTGCCTTCTCTGAAGTGTAGATTTTGGTCAGCAACCTAATTAAAGTGGTAGAGGTCAAAATAGACTATTGAAATAAAGTGTCATTTAAGCCATGGTCACTATTATATTTGGGCAACTCTTAAAAAGGGGGAAGAAACTCTTCAGAGAATTTAAAACATTGTTTCAAATAACAGACTTAAATATAACATAAAAAAGCATGTGAACTGGCTTAGAGTAAAAAGACATTAATAGAGTAAGGAAGGAAAATAAAATATTTTGTAGATAGGTCAAATTGATGGCCTTATGCATCACATTTTATACTGACAGTGGTTTCAAACAGAGTATCTTCCTCTTGTCTAAAAACGGTGACTGCAAGCTCTGGTTTTTTCATGTGACCCAGCCTCACCTCATCCTTAGTCTGTTTCCAATGAGCTCGGAAGTGTTAAAATAATCTCCCAATAAGTTTAATTTTGATAAAAAATATCTCCACATATCCACCTGATTATTATTTTCTTGTCTGATGGAAAGGGAGAATGAGGCAGAGAAGACAAAATTGTAAAGGAAGTAGAAGATTCGTATTCTCATCTAAGTCTTAAGGTAACCAGTTAAAACACCTTGTACACAATGCAGAGAAAAAGTATTTCATTCACACTGCTCCTTATGCACGGGGAAGACCAGAGGTCTGTTTTACACAGTATTAGGCTTTCTCCTTAGTACTTCAAAATTTAATTTTTGAAGTTCGGAAAAAAACTGCAGCTCTTTCAGATGCTTAGCATTTTACAGCTTAATAATTTCATATACTAGAAGTATTTCAGCAGAAAATGAGCTTTGACTATTCATAGATTTGCAATAATCCAAGTAAGACTGTACAAACAAATTCTTGAAATGACCCTTATTTTGAAAACCCGATTTTTCTTAAAAAATTATGAATTCATAGTTTTCATGAAGGATAAATAGTAGGTACAATGTAGCATATGGAAAGAGGACTAAATTAGAGGTGGGGAGGTGTGAGTAGATGGTATTTCTTTTTTCCTCTGATTACTACTAATTGTGTACAAAAATGTATATTAGACATGGTATTTTGCCTCTCCTCAAGAGAACAATATTTGGAAATTCCTATGTAAAGCTAATATGCCACAAGGAATATATTCCACATAAAGACCTTTGGTGAGGTATCTAGGTCCCTATGGAAATTACACACACACCGCGTGTGGTGCAATCTGTTCCAGTCTATATGATGGGGAGGGGTGGAGAAAGCTCTGTGGGGGCCAGGAATAAAGTCATCTCTGGCAGTTTTAAAGATATTAACTAGAAATGGGAGAAATGATACAGCTAAAACCTAGAAAAACCTTCCCTTTTGCCCTAAATCCTAATCCAGAGTATGTTAAACTTAAGCATTCTTTATTTTATTTTGTTTTTTATTGTTGTTCAAGTACAGTTGTCTCCATTTTCTTTAAAAAACTATTTAGCAAGTTAGGTTAGGGAAGAAAAATCCTGAACCTTTTTTGAGATGGTTAAATTGCTATTCATTTTGTATTTTAATCTAACCTACTGGTGATTTAATTTACAGAACTCAAAGGAAGTGTACGCTCAAATATTTGAGGACGTTAACATATCAACCACTGTTTAATTTTGGAATGTGCCTACTTGCTTGACACAATATTTTACCATCTCAACAAATGTTTAGCCTTTTTTTCACTTGACTAAAGAGAAATAAGTTTCACATTGCTTCATTCACCTTCTTATGTGCATATGCTGGGAAAGATTGGATGTTAAAAAAAAAAAAAACTTCCTCATGTTCCTTTCTACTACATCTAAATCTGTTTACCAATTCAAAGCTGCTAAAAAGCACTGCATTCTCCTGCTAAATCAACTGGATGGCTAGAAACCAAACTGTAATGTAACAGGAAAAAATTATCAATTTATTTTCATGACAGAACATTCTTGAGAAGGTATAAATTTTTTCTGGTCTCCGTGCCAGTTTTCTTTTTTCTTCTTTTCTCTGTCTTTTTAAAAGGCTTTCAGCCTTTAAGCTGATACTCTTTATAGTTATGTAACAGTTCTAATATTTTGTGACATTTTGTATTGTGACACCATAGATGAAATTGTCATCGGACTGACACTCTGTGCTGTTTATTCCTTAATTACAACTGTTAAAACTGTAGAGAAGTATGCTAGTCTGCCAGCGCATATTATGAAAACAACATTATTGTTATCCACACCAGAACCCACTCGACCAGGGTATTTCCAAGATGATAGTTTAAAGAAACTTAGCACAGTGAACGTTTCAATGCTTTAGTTCTCCTATTACCTTCTTTAAATAAAAACAAACCAGTTTGGCATATAAAATCTCTCATTGTAACGTAGCATAGACTCCCTTATCAGTAGGAGCTGCCTCCATAGTTAGAAAAGTATAATTTTTTCAAGTGTTCAAGCAGCAGTGCACTGAAGGATCTCAGAGCTGTGTAGGGTTGTGACCCAAAGCTTTCTGATTGACAGTCGCTTCAGAAATAATGAAAACAGAAGGGAGAGGGAAGGGCAAGTTTAAAGGTAAAAAGGTAAGAGAGGAGTTATTTGCACTCACAGGGTTGCCAAGTCAAAATCCAGTAACCATCTCCAGTTTTAATAGGTATCCTTTTCCAGAACCAGTTGGGGCCTTGCTGAAACTGACTACTTAACAAATGCTTTATTTCAGTTGTTTTCTACAGAACTTTTAGAAGTTTATCTCTGAGGAACCAAATCCTCTGAATCTATTTTCTGATAGCGTATTATTATACTAAAGCAGTTCAGTGTGACTGTCTTTTCATTTGTTTAAAAGAAACTAAAATAGTAAGCAAACAATCACTTTGATCCTGTGCCTCACCCTCATAATAAAATAACTGAAAAGCAAAGATTCTACAAAATGAAAAATCAGAACAGCTGGTATTCACTGTTTAGATGAAAATGACTAAGTGATTAAAAAAAAACAACACACAACACTCCTTTAGCAATTTATTGACTAAACAGTCCACCTTTCAATATTAGGTTTTTTTCAATATTAGTTTTTAATACTTGCATGAGTTTGATAGAAAGCGAATACATGGCCTTGAAATAGTAGGTCTCTAAGGGGTAACCCGAGACTTGCCAGTAGATTCTCATGTCTTTGTCAATTGAGGAATTAACAGGACAACATGAATACATTTGATTCTTAAAATTCCTGCGGTGACCTGCATATTCTTTAATATTCAGCTTTACTAAGAGGTTTTTTAAAAATAGTAAGTGAAGAAGTTATTGTGGTGCCTCAACTTCTGCTTCATTTTCTGCTTCATTTTGATTTTCAACACCAATAGGATATGGTGCTCTTCCTAAAAGAAACTGTTTCCATTTGGGAATATATTCTTCTACTGATGCCCAGTAAAGAGTCTGGAAAAAAATCCCAAAGTAAAAAAGCATATCAAGCAATTGAACTTGGCTCTTCATAATAGTCTAAATGTTTATTCACTTGAATGTGTGTGTGTGTGTGTACACACACATATATGTAGAATGCACCTCCTTTACAGAATATTTTATGTTAATTTTAGAAAAAAATCTGGCTACTTACTAGTGTTAATTTTCAAATTTCTCAGTAAAACCAGAGCCTGGCAGAATTACAGGTTTCAGAATTTTATTGTGATTTTACACGCCCTCTTGTGGCCAATCTTGTGTTTATTACCAGTATCATTTATGGCCGCAGTCATTAAATGTTTTTGTTTAATGTTCCAAATCCCATACCAAATGATTACCCACACTAAATTTGTTACAATAAAATAATTAATCATGACCTGCTTCAGATGAATCGACCCCCTTAAATTGCATGGGGAAAACATTAAAAAATGCATCCACTATATCTTTTAACAGAGCACTTGACATAACAAATTTTAATTTATTCCCATTTTTTTTGTATAATGAGAAAATAATATCAAGATTACCTACCTAACCATTTTAAATTCAGACAACTTGGAAGTTGAGGTGCTCTATTACTGGCCTGACTCTAGCAGTCTCCAAGTTATAGAAGCTCATGCAATATCACCACTGTATCGTATATACAAGCTTCAATGGTTTCTTGGGTGACTGCCTTACAGAGGCCAAAGAAAAGTACCTGCCAAAAGCTCTGCATCACAGGAGGGCATTTAGTATTCCATTATCACTATTGATCTCATTTTGGGAAACTCAGCCAAAGAGTTACATTAAGAACACATAGTGATTCACTCTGATCATTGAAAAAGTACAGGAGTTCTTCAAGTTGATAATGGTGAGGGATTCTACATATCTCTGCATCTATGCATGCGGTCTGAGAAAGAGCCTGGCATATGGAAAATAAAGGTCATCCTGCTGTGCAAGACTAGCTAAGGAAAATACCACCCAAGGCCTGTGGTTGGGAATTTCTCCACCATTCACGGCTGGATTAACCCCTATTGTGTGGGCCCTATACGGGCCAGAGTAAGGTATTGGAGAATTCAACAAAGAAAAAGACATGCCCAGGGCACAACTTTGTACCAGGGTTTTTTCTCTCCTTGATCACTGGCTTTTCTTATTACTCTAGATGACACAGAAAATTGAGGGGCAAATTCTCAGCCTTTAAATTTGAGTCAATTCACATCTCTGGTTAGGCAGCAAGCAAAATTGTATTTGAAAAAGGTCATTAAAAATATCAAATCAAACTATTCTATATGTAGTAAATTCCCTTTCATCAAAAATACATTCATATGCCAACTATGGTTTGGTTTATTTTTGCCAACCATCTTCCCAATCTGTTCTTGAACTGAGCAAAATAAAACAGATAAAGCCACACTATACTGCATAAAATGCATTTAAATAGCGTTGGTTGAATTTTTGGTGAAGGGCTGAACTGCTTGCTATGTCTAACATCAGCCAACCGGAAAAGCACTTTGGTTGGGCACATTGCCAACTTAATAGTGCATATTTTCTGTCAGAGTTTAACAGGATAATTGTTTCTAAGTGACTAGGTGAAAAGACACAAAATCTTTATACAATTTTCACTTGATCAAATTTTTGTTTAAATCAAGATACTTATTACCTACCATGTACAAAGTATGGCTCTGCGGACAGGTAAAGACCAGACCTATCTTGTTTATTTTAGTTGAATAAATTGGTCTTTGAAATACAGACATAATCACCATGAAATTTGCAATGATCAAGTCTCTTCCTTTACCATTCGTTGTTCCTTAAGATTCTCACCTCAAGAGAAACCACTTCAGGTGGTGGAAATGGGTGAATCCGGGCTTGTAGAAACTTTTCTGCTCCTTCTATGTCCTGCAATAGACATCGGTGTTTAAAAACAAAATGTATTTATGTAGTATGCACAAATGGCACCTGTAATATATAGCTATATCAATATCCCAAATCTCTTCCCTCCACTCTTCTCTGGATACAGTTTGCACTGATGGAGGGGCACTGAAGTAGGAGAACTGATTATTGCTTAATTAACCAGTTTCAAATCGAGAGTGCAGGGCTTCTTACTTTAAAATAAAAGGTGGAGGTGGTACTTCTAAGTTCTGCCTTATTTTAAATAGTGTCAATAATTCTTGCAAGAAAACAAACAAAAAAAACTTCCTCTAAAACTGTTCAGAGTGCCAACTTAGCTCTAAAATCATTAAAAACAGTCAGATGGCTAAAATAGTCAAATATTCAGATACTAAAAACAGTCAGATACCCAGACTCACACTGCACTATCCTTAAAAGTAAAGAGATTGAGTCTGTCCAGATCATGTAAATAATATATTAATGACACCTTTCATTTGTCTAATATTCCACTTTAAAATTTTATACTTATGCAAATATTCCTAATATTTAAAAGAAGGTCAATAGGTACCTCAGCACTTTAAAACACCTTTTCACTATACTCTCTAGATTTTTAGTACAAGATTTCTAAGGTAATCTGGATGATGAGTTTTATTGCTAGGTAGTATACCATGTAGCTGATGGCATTTCAAGTACTGTGCTTTAATCGGGAGCTCAAATTGTAGATACGTGTATTTTCTCTTATGATTATAGCAACACAAGGATAATTAAATGTAATTCATACCCTGGGAAAGACTTTACCTTGCTGCAGGCATTAAGTCCATGCCCAGAAACATTTGAGTCCTATTTAAATTAATGCTCCCAAATCAGCACCAATGTTGTCTCGTGCTTGCTTGTATTTGTCAGGTTCACAAGAGGCCTTGGTTGAAGGCCATGTAAATTTTATCTGTCCTTTGAGCCTTGTGATTTGAGAGAAAAAAGAAAGCATTGGAGCAATCTTAGTACAGGGCTGTTGGACAGACGGAGGGAGATGGAAAAGGGCGTGGGAGTGGGTGTGAAGAAGCCAATGCTGAACAGGAGAAAAGAGACAGCAGATGGCAGCGCAGGGAGCATGGGATGGGTGTGAAATGTAAAAGGGAAAAACAGGAAATTCCCTAAAGGGACTCCCCAAAGTTGCACAGCTATTAATGCACCTGCTGTCTAGAGGAAGGTGATTTGAAGGGGAAAAACACCATTTAGGGATAAAAAGCCCGTCTATTAGCATGTTGATCCCATCCCAGAAGTTTACATCAAAGCCATGTGCTAAAAAGCTTTTGATGCCAACGCCACAGCAGATAGAGAATAACTTTTCTGTGATTACAGTGAGATTTTACGAAGTCCTGGAAAAATTATTTCTTACTTTATAAACCAAATAGAATAACAACTCCAATTATACCATTTTTCTAAGTAGAATTACAAAGTTATTGTTAATGGTAGATCTGGGTGTCACTAATACCTATAGACAAGATTATAACCATTTTTCCTTTTTAAAAATAATTTTTAATCCTTACCTGAGAATATTTTTATTGACTTTTGAGAGAGAGAGAGAGAGACAGACAGACAGACATTGATCACTTGCCTCCTGTACACACCTTGATGGGAGATCAAACCCGTAACCTAGGCATATGCCCTGATGGAGGATTGAACCTGCAGCCTTTTAATGTATGGGTCAGTGCTCCAACCAACTTAGCCACCTGGCCAGGGCAACATTTTTCTTAATAATCAGAAAATAAGCATACTAAATTTCTCTCACTGAAAGGCAGACACAGTGGGGACACGTGACCTGGTAAATACAACCTGTGGTTAGTAACTTGACTGTCACCTCTGCGTCATTTCCATAGGAGGTTATCACTCCAGAGCAGTTTTTCCTGAAGTGGTATTTCACTTCTGCAGATGTTTTGCTTACCTCTCTGAATCCTTGTCTTCCTCCTTACCTGGCTCCTTTGTTTCCCTTTTAGAATGTTTCTCAGGATAAACCTAACTGTGGGCTTTCTTAAGTTTTATGACATTTGTCATTCTCTTTTTACTTTTTCCCCCTCCAAAATTGTCTTTTCTCTAGCTTCCACTCTTTATGTAGAGGGATGTATAACTTTTCTTCCTCATCCTTATTTCTCAGCCCAATAAAACTATACTCCTCTTCTTGCTACTGAATGTATTGAATGTATAATAGTGGAAATTGTATTCATCCAGATACCTTGTATCTCCAACTCTTCTTAATCCCTGCCATTTAAAATTTAAAAGTTCAGAGCTTCAGGATGTTTCCCAATGCTATGGCCTTATTATTACACTTACTCAACTAATATTTATGAATACTTACTTGAACATATGCCTTGACTCTTATTTTACTTCAATCCATACTGAACATGGAGTTGATCAGTTTTGCTAAAAACTACTTTAAATAGGTCCTTACTTAGATTTAAAAAAAAATGACACCCAGTACATAGGAGATGAAGCATGAATTCTTCAGCTTGTCTGAAAAGTTCTTTGACTGTATGCTGCTAGAAGTAAAAGCCTAGTGATTGCATTTGAAATGATATTTTATATTTGTGATGGAATTACTTTTAATGACATTTTATTTAATCTATTTCATTTCATTTTATGAAAAGTACTTACTAGAAAATTTAAAATTACATATGTGGCTCACATTATATTTCTGTTGCACAGCACAACTTCGATTTATCAATTTATAGGGATTCTGGGAACTAGAAGAACATACCAAATGATACCTCAGCTATGTAATTAGCAATATGCAGACTCTGGGAAAGTCTGTAGGACAATGATCCAGTTCCTTCAACAAAGAAATTAAAAGGGCAGGGGAGACTTAAAGATTCATGACTCCTGTCAATCAGTTAATCAGGGAAATATGAATCCTTATTGGATATTTGGGGAATTACTGTAAATTTCTTAGACTGATAATGATATTGCAATTTTTCTTTACATAGTCCTTATCTTCTAGTGATAAATACTGAAATAATATAGAGATAATATACTGCACTATTTACAGATGAAACAATGAGATATTGAAGATTAGCTTCAAAATAATCTGAGGGGTGGAAGGGGAGGAATATGGATGAAACATGATTGGCCATGTTTTGATAACTATTTAATGTGAGTGATAAGCACATGGAAGTACATTCTTCTATTCCCTCTTCTACACAGATTTTACATTTTTCTCACAAATTAAGAAAAACAAGTGTCTAATGTGTATGATGGTGTAAATGTTACACAAGGGCAGATTCAGTGCCTGTATAAACGAGTTGACTTGTGCCTAGGACAGGTAGAACAGGAGCAAAAACACTCATGGACTGAGATCTCCTCCTCGCCCCCTCACCCCTGCCTCCCAGCCCAGCAGTATATATCTCCCTATAAATGTATACAGTAAACTCAGATATGGCTGGGCTGGGTTTAATCTTTTAATCTACTGGAGGTGCAATTTCTGGGATGAAAGAAACAAGATACTAAAGCATGAGGTACAGGGTCATTGGTCCAAGGAACACTTAAACATTCATTAAACTTATCCTTCCCTGAATTGGAAAAAGTGACAGATGTGAGGAGGGAAGAGGAGATGTGCACCTGTAAGTCGCTGGCCATCCTGGGTGGCAGGCAGTTTGCTGAAGGCTCTAATTGGCAGCTGCCCTGTGAGGGGTTCCAGGACATGGCTACATGAAAGCCCTCAGGGCATTGCTAATGTGCTGGAGCACTCTCCCATTCATTCTTATTCTGGAGTGTTTGTCCACCCTCCTCATCAGATGACTTTCAAACTGCCCTTTTTGGGTAAAACTAAGTTTTGTGGGGATAAAGGTGAGAGAGATGACAGTTCATGTTATGGAAATGTTTTTTGTAACAGAATCCTCTGTTTCTCTTACAAATGCAGACCAATTATGCTTGTGTTTTTAAAAGGCAAATAAATTTCATTTTCTAAATACAAGGAAAAATCACTCAATCTACTTTCAAAGTCCACTATCTGTTACAATATTTACTAATGAAACCCTCACTGTGAGTTTTCTTCCACTTATATTCTTGTTCATTCTTTTACTATAAAAGTTTTATGGGACTAGGCTCTTTTTCCTTATTGCTCCTTTTAAAAAATATTCTTAGATATTCTTGCTAATTTATTTTTGCAAATACATTTAGAGAAATTTTATTTGGTTTGATACACATTTTGTTGGAATTTTGTGAATCTAAAAATAACTCTGTCACAGCTCACTTTAGAAAAGTAATACTCCTCATTCAAGAATAAGGCATATATTTTTACTTAAATTTTCTCATAAATCTTCCAATGAAATGCAGTAATTTTTTATACAAATCATGCATATCCCTTGTTAAGAGCATTCCCAAGTGTTTTATAATTTAATTGCTAATATGAAACTGATCTCTTATATTTTCCAGCTATATCTGTAGTATTGCTATTGATGTTCACCTTTTATCCATTAATTTTGTTCAACTCAAAATACCAGTTTTAAAACAATTTTAGCTTTTCTTGGTATATAACCATACCACTTAAAAATGCTAGTGCTGGGTCTTCCTGTCCAAAAGTTAAAGCTCATTCTGTTCGTGTTTATTATATTAGCCAGAGCCTCTAAGTAAGATCAAGTAATGGTTGGAGATAAAGATCTCCATCCAGTTTGCTACTACCATCTTTATAGGAATACTTCTCAGTTTTAATGGAACCCTTCTGAAGCACATTCTGCACTTAAGGGCATATCCTAATGTAACTCAACCTGATCTTGACAAGGGGTGTTAGGAGTAGTTGTTATGGTTTCCTCATTTCTAAATTAAAGAACTAGAGCAGCTAGTAGTTTTCCCAGTTCCTTAGAGCCACAGCAGGGCAGACAAAAAAGGGCTGAATGGGTGGGGCCTTGGACCAAGCTGTCCACTTTTATCTGTTTTACATCTTTGAAAATGTGTCTAGGCTCAAAAAATTTGAAAGCCTTCAGGTAACAATCTAATCTAATCTGTATGCTTTTAAAAGTCTCTCCCAACTCAAAATTCTGTACTCACGTCCTATTTATTTTACTTTCACAATAATTTCTGTAATAGAACCATTAAATGTATTTCCAAATTTAAAAACTATGAGAGAAAACAGAATAAAAGATTGCATGTATAATTATCCAAAACACATAAAAGAAAGACTGGGAAGAGACAGCATCTGTATCTTGGATATAACAAGTGCTCAATAGGTGTTTATTATAAAGACTGTAAGGAAATACACAAAAATATATTAGTTCCTAGGTGGGCAGGATAAAGTTATTTTATCTTCTTCGCTCTTCAAATTTTCTGCAGTGAGAATATATTACTTTGACAATCAGGAGAAAAATACCATATCACACTGGTTTCTGATGATTCCGAAATAGTTCATTATTTTTCTTCTAGATATGACAGTTACTTCAAACTTCTATTAAATCCAATCTCTCCATTCCTGAAATGACTTTGCATCTAAATAGCAAGTGAATCTTTCCTAAATATCCTCTCATATGGTTTTTACATAAGTTTTTATTTTTCTTTTGTCCAAATACTTTCAGTACTGTATTATCTCTACATAAAGTCTCAGTTTACTCAGAGACCTCACAATACATATTCAACTTTTTTCTGTGACTTTCCAAGCTAGTTAGCTCACGGTCCTGTGATCATTAATAAGGCTCTTTTGTTGGCTCTTCCGAGACAATCCACCAGAACACCTTGCCTTCTGCCTATTCAAACACAGCTCCAGCTTCGCTTCCTCTCTGAGATCTCTTAGAACATCTGAGCTGTCAAAGATTTTTTACACGTACTCCTAGAATATGAGTGCTGAGCGTTTCATATAACTTAATGTTTAATCACATAAAGTCTCATATTTTGTGTGTGACAACCTTATGACATCAACCAAGCCTGTTAGCTACTTGAAATGAAGAGCTCTTGACTTAATGCTTGTTTTGTGGTCCCCACGTTCTAACCAGAACCAGCTCAATAGTAAGAACCCTCTGGGCATTCATCACATATTTGCTTAATAAAATATTAACCCAGTATTACCTGCACTTGCTGCAGGAAGTAGAAATCAAGACTTCAATCCTTCTAATTTCATTTTTCTGACTTTTTCACAGCAAATTCCAGATTACCCTATATATTTCCATTTAAAAATAAATATTGCAAACACCATTGGGCAAGTAAGACATATGGCAATATAGAATGCTTTGGTAGCACTATGGCTGTGACTTAAATTACTGTGGCTCAAACTGCCAGAAGCTGAGAAGATAACTGAATTTTCTCTTCCTTTATCCTCTAGTGAGGACAGAAGATAACTATATCATGCCTATCGATGAAAATATTTAACAATAAAAAACTGAAAACACTTCTTTATAACTTAAATAATATAGCCTTAGTACCAAATGTTTTAGTCATAGGATCTCTTGGAAGCTTGACTAGAAGCAAACTTTTAGGGTTTTAATTATGGATGAAGCCATACAATTCTGGAAGCAAAGCATAGCAAGCAGCCAAAAATGTTACACATATGATTTTACTCCAAGTGGGCACATTGGCCAAATGGTGAGGCCCTGCGCAATCACACACTTTGACCGCCCCCTCCATCACCATCCAAAGGGATCTTGAAAATCTGTTATCTTGCACATGAATTCTATCTGTGGACTGTGGCCCCACCAAGGCAAAATCAAATTGTTCTTGTTGTTATGATGTTAAATAGTTTTGTGTTACATATAAGTACATTGTAGGTATTTTATGGTATTTTAAAATCTCCCTACAAAAAAAGATGAAAGATTGAAAGCCATATCTTATATTTATTACTTTTTGCATAAAAGACGACCTTAAAATTCCTTCTGTAGTCATTGAAATTTCTGGTTGATTGAAAACATTTAGCTTAAGCAAACTTCATTTTTTCTCATTTTAAAAAATGAGAATTCATTTTTTATCTCACTACATGGGTCTAAAAAACAGACGATGCTTCATTAATTCTATTTATTACTTGTAACAAAAACATTATACAAATAAAATGATCAAATTCACTTGAAAACTTTTTCAAAGATGGAAAAATTCCTTATACTCAAGTCTTGGGAACTTACCTTTAAAAGACTGAGGTTCCTTTTAAATGCAGCCTCAGCTGCTTGAATCTGAGATGCCTTTTCCTTGTTTTTATCTCCAAATTTACTCTTCATTTGTTGAAGTAACTTTAATCTTTGCAATACTCTAGAAAAAAATGAAGATTATTATATAGAAAGTTTTTTAAAAGGGAACATTTTATTGCTTGACCAATATAACATATTCATTTCTTAATTGTACTTCAACTTATTTTGTAAGCCAATTAATAAGACAGCAAAAAACTTAGGTAGTTTAGTAAGACTTAAAACTGGGTAAAATTATTTTTATTTTCACTAACATATACCATAAGTATCTGCTTCTGTCTTTTTTAGCCTTCTTGGTCTTCTAAAATTATTTTCAAGTGTTGAAAACATATACATTCTAATTTTTGATGAAAATTCAAACTGTAATAAACATCTCCTTGTATACATACTTACAAATATCTCTACACACACATACACCGATGTAACTTGCTGCACAAAACCTTTTGCTTAACACTTTAATACTCCTGAATCTCAAGTTACAAACTTAGAATTATGCTAAACTTCCCTATGTCTGAAAAAGCAATACAAATATTTTTTCCTCTTTTTCTAAGAGAAAGATGAGGGTTCCCTAGATAAGTGAAGAGGCTATGTGAATGTATAGCCTCACCACAAGGTATGTATATACCTATATGTATGTATAGCAAACTCACCACAAGGTAAAACTGTAGCTGAAGAAAGATATAAAAAGTTGTTAGTGAATTATCAAACTACTTTGTTATATAGAATATACTTAAAAAATTTCTCAATGGTACAAAGCTCATTTTATAAGTTTTTGGTCTTCTTAAATGTTTAATAAGTAAATATGTCAGATGATAAAAAATACATAAGTAATATATAACAGTCTAATCATCTCCCAAGTAGTTGCAGAGATTCTCAAGAAACATTGTTTCATAGGACAGTTATTGAGTGTAGAATTAAACTTTGATACAGTCATTTTTGTAAATAAAATATCTTAAAAGACCAAGGAAGAGGGTCTGGTGATTAATTAGAGAAAAGGAAAACATGAGAGCCCATAGTCAGAGATGGAGAAGGGTTAATACAAAATATAAGTGCAAGACTGGCTATATAATACAATGCCCTGTGCAAAATAAAAATATGAAGCCCCTTATTAAAAAGTATTAGGAATTTTAAGAGTACAACATTAGAACATTAAACCAAGTGCAGGGCCTGTGACTGCACAGGTCACATACCCACGAGGTATGAGGGTAAGAGGCTTAGAGAAGTCCATTAAATATTAGTGTGTAGCCTAGAAAGGGTGAGAGGAAGGGTGAGATTGTCTAGATACTAGTAACAAAAGTAAAAACATATAGAACATAATTGTAAAAACATATAGAACATGATTATATCTTTCAATCTTTGTTATTCTTAAGGACAATGACATTCCCTTAGACCAAAATCTCTGAAGTGTCAGAAAATTAAAATGACACACTTTCAGATTTTTAAGTCTTCTTGTGCACACGTTTCACTAATAAACTCAGCATAATTTATTTATTTAGATTAGCTTTTTAAAGAAACTTACATTTCTTCATGTCTTTTAGACAGGCGAATTTCTTGAGTGAATAAGGAAGTCATCTTTAGTTAAAGCTGCATTAGAAGCTTTCTGCTAAAATAGTAAAAACATTTAGAGTTACTTCTACCACATGTCCTCCGCTTCACAATATTCAATCATTTTAGTACCTCAGCCCATTTGTTTTCTCAGAAGAGAAAAATAAAACTTGAGATATAATACTGAATAAAATGAAATAATGCATTTAAAAACACTTTTATTTAAGATGCATAGTTTTCTTATGCCAGATGCATCTAAGAATATTGTGAATTAGGTAAATTCAACACATTTCATATTTTCCGTCTTTTCTTTCCACATTTTAATCTTAAGCAATTCAAAACAAGCATGCAGCTGGTACTAAGACTAGTAAACATTTTATGGAATAAATAGAAAGAAAAATATCTTCTCTGTAAACCAATATAGGAACACCGTCCCTCATGCATGTGCGCACACACACACACACACACACACAGGAATGCAAACATATTTGGGAACCAACTGGAAATTCATGGTCTTTCCTTTATTGGAAGACTGCCCAGTTCTACCATCTCTTTTCCAAATAGGAAAGTGTTTTTTTAATATGTAACTGTGGGGAAAAGCACCACTGCTCCCTGCACCTTACCCTGGCTGCTAAGAACTCTCATTTGGGAAGTTCGGGAAGCCCATTTACACGGCACACGGGCAAGCTCACCTTGCCTGAAGAACCTAGTCCAGCACAGAGCTCGCTCTAAATTTAGGATTGGAGCCTGAAGGTAAATCGTCTGATTGGGTGCATAAGTTGAAGGTGCCTGCCCTAAGGGAGAAAAGACAGTAATGAAATTCCCTTCTGGAACGAAGTACTGGATTTCCTAAATTTTATGAAATGTAACATTGGCTGCGGATCGCCCAAGTGTCCAGCGCTGATGGAGACATTGAGCTCTAGCCACGGAATTGCAAACACCACCCCTGCCCTCATCGAGTTTCCTCCTCGAAGAACCGCTGTCTTGTATTCAGCACCGAGGACAGCAATCACAAGAAAGGTTTCCCCCTCCCCAGGCCCACCCCGCAAAAATCGAGTTAGAGATTTTTCTGTTGAAATCACTGCAGGCCAGTCCTCACTGCCTTCTTCCCAGTTTCCAGTGCAGTGTCAAGGAAATCCTGGAAAGTTGGTCCTTGGTAACTTCTTTTCTGTTACGCCTGCCATCAGCACTTACACGAACCCCACAACGAATTCTGCCTTCTGAAACGAAGATCCACGTGGTCTGAGTCATCAGCCCTCTGAACTACCCTAGGTCCCGCTTCTCTCCAGAAGACTTGTGAACTTTCCTCATCACCCCAGCCCTTTCCCCTGAACAGCATCATCCCTACCGGTCATGCAGGCACCTGTGCTGCCTGGGAAAGCCAAGCACCCATCCGTGCTGTGATGCTGTGGGACCTCACGCACTGCACCCCACTCTGACCTCTTCCGGAAAAGCTTTTGAGTCTGCGCAGGCGCTGGGTCTCAAGCACGGGCCAGGGCGTGGCCACGCCCACCTCTGGGCTGCGACTTGAAGTGACGCAATGACGACGTTATAAAACGCCGCCCTCTGGCGCGCAAGGTCAGGTGGTGCTGCTCGGAGGCGGAACCTCTTAGTTGCCCGGTAAGAACTACCAATTTGGTGGCAGCTCAATTTCAAGGCAGTTTGAAATGGGGCCTGAGTATGTTAAAAAGGCTTCTGAGAGTGAGGCTGATTTCTTAAAACCTGAAAGGTCACAGTAGAAGGTGGATGTGAGGAGAAAGTCTTCCAAGTAGTCTAACAAGTTTGAATGGACTTTACAGTCTGTGAAAGCACCTTTGAAGAGGCCCCGTGGGGAGTGTAGCTCGCACACCCCGAGGGATAGTTATATGGATCCTTCACCTCTTGCGTCTGTGTACCAGTCGCTGCGTTTACATGGATTAGGTCATTCATCGAATCCCGACTACGGCTGGTGAGATAGGTACTATTATCCTCACTGGAAAGAAGAAACAAGCTTGATAATTTAGTTTATGGATTGAAGCCGACAGAGCCTTTATTAAATTTACCATTGCCCTCAGGACACGCACTTGGGACTCATCCATTAGTGCTGTAAAGTGTGTTCTCAAACATCCTTTTCCCCCTGGGAATAATTTTTTGGGGTATGTGGTACCACCTTGGATTACAGGGGAAGGCATTGAAGTTCCAGAGAAGTAAAATTTTCTTCCTAAAAATTTGAGTTGTTAAAAGCAAAGAGCTAGGACTCCAATCCAAGGATTTTTTATTCTTTTTCTCCCAAAATATCAACATAAAGCTTAGCTTCTGCTTGGGGGCTAAGGCACTTTGTGTTTCCTTTGCTTGGAAAGCCCTTTCCCCAGTTCCTTGTCTTTCCATGCTGTTTCCTCAAAGAAGCATCCCTTGAACCTCCAATGTAAGACTGCAGGTCCACCTCTTCTATGTCCTCCTTATCCTACTTTCTTTTTCTCCACAATACAGCACCATTCCACATATCTTATAATCACTTGTTCATTTTTTTTACCAGTCCACCCCCATACTAGAATATGAATGGCCTAAAAACTATTTTTAGGAGAAAATTTGGACCTTTATCTTTTATTTATATAAATTAAATATATTAGAGTGACATTGGTTAATAAAATTATATAGGTTTCAAATGTAAAATTCTATGACACATCATCTGTATATTGCACTGTGTGCCCACCACCCAAAGTAAAGTGTTCTGTCATCACATATTTGACCCCTTTTATTAGCCCCATAATCCTCCTTTTCTCTGGTTCCAACATACTGTTACCTGTGTCTTTGAGTTTTTGAAGAACTCAAAGTGTCAAAGGTATTTTTGTCTATTTGCTGCTGTGTCCTCAGCAACTAGAACTGCCTCGAATGTAAGCATTCTGTAAATATTTTTTTGAATCATAGATGAAATAATTCCCTAATAGAAATTTCCTCATAAAGTCAGAGAGGCCTGTTTTCAAGTCATAGGTCCTTTGACCTAGCTCTCCCATAGTTTTACTTAGTAAAGATGCAAAATAGAGGTTACAAGACATTCTTATTTATATTTTATATAATTTTAGACATAAGAATTTTTCTTAAGTTGGCAATGGGTTGCATGAAATAGAACTAAAAGAGTATACATTAAAGATTTGTATATTGCTTAAAATAAACTGCTCACCTCCCTGCTTTGGAAATTTTCATGCAGGTTTTAGAATGATGGTAATCAAGAATATCTCACAGACACTTAGAGGTTATCTACTATTTGTAGACAGTGATAAGTTTACAGCCTCCCAGAAAAGTACTTACCCTCTATGTAAAGATCTGCTAGGATAGCTCCACTCTTCACCTCATAACCCACAGTGGAGCCTTTCTGTGAGACCCGGACCTGGGGAAGAAGACTCTGGAAATTGCAGACTATTACTGTACAGCTTCTGTGTTTATTAGGCAGATTTAGATATTTCCTGGGGTGAAAAAAAAAGAAAATTCATGGTTTGTTCTGCAAATTATTGCAACCTCCTAAGTAACACCTGGCCCCTTTATAATAGGGCATTCTGTAAATGTGTCATGAAGTTAATATTTCCTAACCCTGAATTAGTTCTGTGTACCAGCTGGTTATCATTGCCCCCTTAGCCTCATTATTTAGAAAGTAGTATGTCATTTGGTCATAATTTATATAAGGATATGCTTATAAAAATCTGTAGAATGTAGTCTCTGTCCTCGAGAGCCTAGAATCTGGCAGGGCATGTACAAAAAAAAAAAAAAACCCTAGAGGGTGACAGCTGACAGCATACAAATGACTAATATTTATTGCATGCTCACTAGGCATTTTGCATGAATTGCCTTGACTCATCTTCTAACAACCCTGTGATCAAGAGTACTGAACTCACTATCTTATTTTTATAGCTGAGAAAACAGAGTCTTGGAGAAATGACTTAATACCACGTTGCTAATAAATGAATCCCAGCTTGTTTGATGTTAGTAGTCAAGTAATTATGTATGATATATTGAGAATGTGCAATAGAAAGTATCATGTAGACTGTGAGGATGCTGGAGAAGAAAAAGAGCACTATGAGTTAGAATTGTATAGATAGCATTTTAGAAGACTGGGAGGTGATTTTGGAAACTGGGTGGGATTTGGAGGTCTGTTTTTGTAACTGGATATATCAAGGCAGGAGAGTGGAGCATAGTCTGTTAAGTGAGGGAGGCAGCATGCGTGGAAGTGCCTGTATCAGACTACATATGGGGTAAGGGCCAGTGGAAAAGAAGCATTGAGAATGTTTTCTCCTCATTTGCCTCAGTTTTGAAGATTTCATTTCTGTCAGAGAACTTTAAAATAGAGGTTTGATAGTAATAAGGAGAAGGAATTGTTGGAGACGGTGAGACTGGTAAATGGAGAGTAGAAATGAGGAAAGATAAAATATGGAGATGAAAAAGAAAGGACAAGCTTTATAGAGTTAGAAGTAAAAATAATTTCAAAATCTTTGATAATTTTATCACTCCAAATTACTACCAGTAAGTTCTGTTGTAGTTAATAGAGAGTCTTTTTTTTTAATAGAGTCTTTTAAAACCTCCTTTGGGTTTACTCTGGGTAGATAATTACTAAGAAAATAAAAAAAAACCTCATGCCTGAGATTTCTGGTCAAGATGAGATGCTTTGCCTCCTCCCACAACCACAGAGAGAATTACAACTAAACCTCAAAGCAAATAACACTCATAACTGTCAGAAAATTGAACTGTATGAAAGTCCAACAACCAAAGATTTAAAGAAGCCAGGTTCATCCGGATGGGTAGGAGGAGTGAAGATGTGGAGATAGGGTGGTGACATGAAGAAACACAGTGTGGTGTGAAGAGGCAACAGTGGTGGTGAAATGGGTGGTCTCACATTCACATGTGGGTAAAAATCGGGAAGGATATATTGAGAGCAAGAGATCCCAGCCCCAGGCCAGACTGCACAGTCCAGAGCTGGGGAGATAAATCCTCATAACTTCTGGCTGTAGAAATCAGTGGGGCTTGGAGCAGCAGAATAAATACCCAGACATTCAGGAGATTCTGCTTAAAGGGCTCACAGTAGTCTTAGGATGCATGCAAACCCACTCTGAGATTCAGCAGCAGAGCAACAGCTGGAAGGGCACCGGTTGCATATGACGGGTGGATAAAGTGACAGGAAATGGGGTAAGTGCCCCAGAAGCCAGGCAGTGGCCCAGTCCCCTGTCTGAGCCCTACCCCAATGCAGAGCCACAAAATGTTGAAGAGGGTTGCCCCACTTTGGTGATTACCTAAGACTCCACCTCACACATTTTATGGGTGCCTTTTCTACAATAGACCTCTCTACTAAGACAGGTAGTCAAAGTACTGAATACACAGAAACAAACACAGGGAGGCTGCCAAATTGAGGAGACAAAGAAATATGGCCTAAGTAAAAGAACAGAACAAAACCCCAGAAAAAGAACTAAATGAAACAAAGATAACAAACCTATCAGAAGCAGAGTTCAAAATATTGGTGATCAGGATGCTGAAATAACTCATTGAGTATGGCAACAACGTAAAGGAAGAAATGAAGGTTACTCTAAGTGAAATAAAGAAAAGTCTACAGGGAACCAACAATGAAGGGGAGGAAGCTGAGATTCAAATCAATGATTTGGAACATAAGGAAGAAATAAGCATTTAACCAGAACTGCAAGAAGAAATAAGAATTTTTTAAAAAATGAGGATAGTATAAGGACCCTCTGGGACATCTCTAAATATGCCAACATCCAGATCATTGGGATGCCAGAAGGAGAAGAGGAAAAGCAAGAAACTGAAAATTTATTTGAAAAAATAATGAAAGAAAACTTCCTTAATTTTGATGAAGGAAATATACGTACAAGTCCACCAAGCACGGACAGTCCCAAACAAGTTAGGCCCAAAGAGGACCACACCAAGGCATATCATGATTAAAATGCCAAAGGTTAAATATAAAAAGAGAATCTTAAAAACAGTAAGAGAAAAGCAGAGAGTTACCTGCAAAGGAGTTCCCATAAAACTGTCAGCTGATTTCTCAAAAGAAACTTTGCAGGCTATAAGTGACTGGCAAGAAGTATTCAAAGTGAGAAAAATAAGGACCTACAACTTAGATTATTCTATCCAGCAAAGGTATTGTTTAGAATAAAAGAGCAGATAAACTGCTTCCCAGACAAGATAAAGCTAGATGAGTTCATCATCACCAAGCTATTACATTAAATGTTAAAGGAACTTATTTAAGAAAAAGGAGATCAAAACTATGAACATTAAAGTGGCAACAAATTCACAAATATCAACAAATGGAACTAAAAGAAATTAAGCAAGCAGAACAAGAATAGACTCATAGATGTGGAGATCATTTGGAGGCTTATCAGCTGGGGCGGGGGAGAGGGGAGAATGGGGGAAATGGTGCAGGGATTAAGAAGCATAATTGGTAGGTACAAAATAGACAGAGGGGTGTTAAGAATAGTATAGGAAATGGAAAAGCAAAAGAACTTATATGCATGACCCATGGACATGAACTAAAGGGGGGGATTGCTAGAGGAAAGAGGGTGCTGGGCTGAGGGGGACGGGGGAAAAATCAGGACAGCTGTAATAGTATAATGAATAGAGTATATTTTAAAAAACCTCATGCCTGAAATGGAGTTAGTTTATTTTCCTATTTCAGGAAATCCAGATGGAATTTGGTAAAGTGTGTCCAGTTGCCTATGTGTCTGCTTTTCTTCACTTTGAAAAAAAATAATTAGAATTTTACTTTTCCCATAGTTGTAGACTGTCCATTTTGCTATGAAAAAAAAAAATTCCACACTCCAGACACATCTGAAATGCTTTAAATTGGCCCTTGATGAGTTTTGACCAGAGAGAATATACAACCAGATACAGTACCTCTTTAGGATCTTTTGTCAACTATCAATCTAGGTCCAATCAAATAAAACTCTACAATAGAGAAATCATTATCACACCTTGTACCTACAATGTAGACAATGTTGACTGAGAGAACAAGTCATGCTGATGAACCTATGTTCAATCCTAGAGATTTCATTGAGAATTTATATATGCCTTTCCTTCTTGAGAGAGCAAATTAAAACCTCACTAAGTTCTAAGTCACTTGAGAAAGCATTAGCATTTTAAAATTGAAATCACACATAATTTTTAGCAGATCATTTGTGTGTTGTATATATAGTAAATATACTTTTTTACTTCCCAAATATCAGTAATTTAAAGCACACACATCCTTTTCTTTTAAACTGACACCCTTGTTACTCTGTATAATTTATAAAGGCATTTTTTTTTGCAACCAATCTCCTTGATTTCTCAGGAGTTTTTATTGCGTTTACCAGCCTCTCTATAACTCTAGCTTTTCTTGAAGCAACAATTTTCTTTCACAGCCTTCCTGCCTGATTATTTTCTTCCTGTTGTTATCCTTTTTAAAAATCCCTATCTTATAATCCTGTAATAACTTTATCATTAGTCTATCATTGAGTAAGCAATTAAAAACCTTAAACTCATACTTGAGTACTTGGTAAGCATTGTATTCTGCCATTCTCATCTTTTTGTAATGCCCTGCAACTGTGTTTATTGCAAACACTCAAGGCTCTTTGCACCAGCCATTTTTAAAATTATTATTGTGTGCTATATCTATCCAACCACTTGAAAACTTTTATATAATTTTCTTTGGAAAAAAACAAGAGTTTCAGTTTTACTGCATTGCACCTTCTTTGTTTCAAGATCTAATGATGTGTAGAAATATTGTTAGAAAAGGCTGTTGTGGTTTAATGTGTTTGAGAACAGACAGACAATTTTTTTAAAAATCCATATCTTTCCTCTGACCTAGTTGTTTGGAGTATTGCCCATACACCAAAAGGTGGCAGGTTTAATTCCTTGTCAGGTTGTGGGTTTGATCCTGGGTTGGAGCACCTACAGGAGGCAACTGATTGATATTTCTCTCTCTTTCTGCCTTTCTAAAACCAATAAAAAGCATATCCTTGGGTGAGGATTAAAAGTTAAATAAAAAATAAAAATCTGTACCCTTAGTTTATGTGAGAAACGCGTGAGGAAATGTTTTACCTAGTCTTTTTTTTACATTTCACGTGAGCACATTTCTTGTTTTGCTAGAGCATCAGGTCTTGTTTTCAAATTTTACATTTTTTTCTCCTAAGTATGTCTTTGGTTTTGCTTTTCAGTGGTGGCTTTCTTGAGTTGAAAGCTGAGCAATTGTACTGGTGCTTTATTCTTATAAACCTCCTCAAATTTGGGTAAAATGTCACTGTTAACATAAGAATATTCAAATCTTTAGTTAAATACACATTTGGAGTTTGGATAATTTTAGTAATTATGTATTTCAGAGGTAAAAATCAATTTTTTAATATCTTTATATATGGTTCTTCTTTTCTTGAGCTATTAAAAAACAAATGGAAGGCCATAGGAATACATTACAAATTAACTTTATTTAAGTTTTCATGTATTTCCCCAAGTCCAAATGTGGACTAGGTTGTTCATTGGCTTGTTTCTATGTTCAGAAATCCTGTTTTCGTTAGATTAAATACGAGCCTCTCTTTTTAGTCAATCTGAACTACCTCCAGTTGGTGGAAATGTTCATGATACTTTAAAAATTGGATAAAGTTATTCTTTGACAATTTTTTGTGTGAATAATATTTGTTTGATATAACACCATGTTTAACATGGTGTTAAACATGTTCACTTATAAGCCTAAAATTTTGAAGGGGAGTAGTGTAGGAGAAGAGAAGTGAATTCATTTTAACTCTAGATGGCAGTTAAACACAGCTAACAAAGACCAACTTGTTTGAAATACAGAAACACAGAAATAGTAAAACACACACATTCTGTTCTACCATCCAGCTAATTATATTCTCAAAATGATGTCTTGGATTGATATTACTAAACAAATATATGTAAAATGTAATTACACACAAATGGAATAAATAGTGTAGGCCGGTAATTGTGAGGTTTTTTTTTTTCAGCTGGTAATATGGCATACACCTGTGCAATGCTTTATATTGCTCATATTTTATTTTGTTATTTTTACTAACATTTAATTTGGTATAGTTTCATTTCATGAACAATTATTTAGCAATATCAATGAAACCATATGCCACTGGGAAACCTATTACATATTTACTATCTTGGAATTTTTAAGTATAAGCAAAGCCTATTTTCATGATGAAATGTGTTCTAGAAAAATCCAATGTACATTTGAGATTGCCTTTACTTTACTTTGCTGTACATTTAAAAATATTTTTACATGTAAATATTTAATTCACAATGTTAGTTTATTTTTTAGGGGACTAAAATTATGTTTCTGATAATATATGGGAAGGGAAAAGTTTGTCAGATCATACTATGTTTTTGACTCATGGTCTCAGCTGTTTGAATAGACTGTCTTTCTATAGACTTGTAGAAGGTACCTAACTCTGGTTTATGATTATTCTTCATGATTATGATGCCTAGCAAATAGAACAAAAAGGACTTAATGTATACCTAATTAGTCTCTTCTGATTTGTCAGGTGGCTTAGAAAAGGAAATGATGTGATATTTTAAAAAATGTTATTGCAGATTTTAGACAAAAACTAAATCCATTTAAAAGAACTTACTTGATAGACTTTTATTTCTTGTATTTAGCAATTTATTCCCTGGGTCCTGCATATGAGCACTCAGGCCATTTATAGTCATTCTTCAGTATCTGCAGGGCATTGATTCCAGGATCCCATGGATGCCAAAATCTGTGGATGCTTAAGTCCCTTCTAAAATCGTATAAAACAATGCATGTAGTTGGCCCTCTGCATCCTCAGATTCCCAACCATGGATTGAAAATACTATTTTCTATCTGTGGTTGGTTGAATACAGGGATGCGAAACCCCTGGGTATAGAGAGCTGACCATAGTTTCAAAACCTTGTAGGCCTTGCACAGTGAAGTTGTGTCTGTCAGTTCCAAAGATGGAGAGGTTCAGAGAGGTCTACTGGAAGATAGGCTTTGAACACCTCAGATCCTGGAATAAGTGTTTACTTTTTGAGTTGGTGGGCTAAATATTGAATAGGCTCTCCAAAATGTAATCACATTGTAGAGAGTTTCTGTGTCCGTGATATTATGTAGACTACAAACTCCAAATAGCAGGTGCTGGTTTATAACAGGTTCTTGATAAATGCTCATTGACTATAAGTTGGCAGAAGAAATAAATGCTTTGTTTTTTTTCTTTTTTAAAAACCCAACATGCCCTGGCTGGTGTAGCTCAGTGGATTGAGCATGGGCCTGCGAACCACACGATCGCGGTTCGATTCCCAGTCAGGGCACATGCCTGGGTTGCAGGCCAGTTCCTGGCAGGGGACACACCAGAGGCAACCATATATTGATATTTCTCTCTCTCTCCTTCCTTTCCCCTCTAAAAATAAATAAATACAATCTAAAAAAAAAACAACATAAGGACTTCTGGCCAAGATAAAGGCATAGGTGGAAATACTGTGCCTCCTCACACAACCAAAACTAAGGACAACAAGGATTTAGAAACAAAAACACAACCCGAACAGACAGAAAATTGGACTGTACAGAAATCCAACAACCATTCAACCAGACCAGTAAAAGGGGCAGAGTCAGTGGTTGGCAGACAGGGATTGTGGCAGGAAAAGGTGGTAGCTGCCAGACCTGGGAGCGCAGGCAGTGTGGGGCTGACGCACAGATAAACTAGTCAAAAACGGGCAGCCAGACAGACCATGCAACCCAGGTCTCCAGCGCAGGGAAATAAAGCCTAAAAGCACCCATTGAAAAGGTGCTGCGAGAGACTACTAGCCTCACAAGAGAATTTGTTGGAGAGACCCACAGGGTCCCTAAAATTTACACAAGCCCACCCACCCAGGAACCAGCATTAGAAGGGCCCAGTTTGCTTGTGGGAAGTGGCAGAGAGAACTGAAATCAGAGAGAGAGAGTGGAATAAGCACCACTGTTCCCTCTCTGATCCTGTGCCCAAATACAGTGTCGCAAAGCAGTGACTGGGTTGCCTGCCCTGGTGGACACCTAAGGCTCTGACCCTCACTACATAACAGGCGTGACCAGACCAAAAAATTATGGCTCAAACAGAAGAACAAATCAAAGCCCTGGAGCCAATACTTCTAAGCAACAAAGAGGTAGCCAACCTATCAGATGCACAGTTCAAAATACTGGTGATCAGGATGCTCACAGGACTGGATTTTAGTTGCAAACTAGATGAAAAAATGTAGGCTATATTAAGTGAAATGAAGGAAAATGCACAGGGAACCAGTAGGAATGGAAAGAAAACTGGGACTCAAATCAATGGAGTGGACAAAAAGGAAGAAAGGAACAACCAAACAGAAAAGAATGAAGGAACAAAAATTCAAAAAAATGAGGAGAGGCTTAGGAACTTCCAGGACATCTTTAAATGTTCCAACCTCTGAATTATAGGGGCACCAGAGGGGAAGAGGAACAGCAACAAGTCAAAAACTTATATGAACAAATAATAAAGGGGAACTTCCCCAATCTGGCCAAGGAAATAGACTTCCAGGAAGTCCAGGAAGCTCAGAGAGTCCCAAAGAAAGTGTACCCAAGGAGGAACACACCAAGGCACATCACAATTACATTACCCAAGATTAAAATGGAGAGAATTCTAGAAGCAGCAAGAGATGAGGGGACAGTCACCTACAAAGGAGTTCCCATCAGACTGTCAGCAGATTTCTCAAAAGAGACCTTACAGGCAAGAAGGGGCTGGAAAGAAGTATTCCAAGTTATGAAATCCAAAGACCTACATCCAAGATTGCCCTATCCAGCAAATCTTTCATTTGGAATGGAAGAACAGATAAAGTGCTTCTTTGATAAGATCAAATTCAAGGAGTTCATCATCACCAAGCCCTTATTATATGAAATGTTAAAGGGGCTTATCTAAGAAAAAGAAGATAAAAAATATGAACAGTGAAAGGACAGCAAACTCACAGTTATTAAAAACTACACCTAAAACAAAAGCAAACTAAGCAGACACCTAAAACAGGAGCAGAGCCACAGCAATGGAGATCACATGGAGGGTTAGCAACAGGGGAGCGGGAGGAGAAGGCGAGAGAAGGTACAGAGAATAAGTAGCATAGACAGTGGGGAGAAAATAGGGGGAGGGCAAGAGTTGTGTCAGAAATGCAGAAGCTAAAGAACTTACAGGTATGACACATGGACATGAACTAAAGGGGGGAAATGTGGGTGAGGGGGGTGTGCAGGGTGGAGGGGAAGGGGACAACTGTAATGGCATAATCAATAAAATGCATTTAAAAATTTAAACAGGGAAAAAAATAAGTAAATGTTACTCTATACCCTTAAAAAAAACAACATAAAAACAGTCTCATGTTACTCAAAACACTGAAGTGAAAGAATCTGTCCATTGATTTTAGAGAAGTTTCTACTAGAAGTTTATAGTGATTAATGTACTTGCTGTTCCTCTCTAACAGATTGTTGCCTTGCATGAATACAAAGTTGCCAGAGCTGATTTTTTAAGTGAAGACAGAAATTTGGATTTTCACATGAAATCTTCTGATTTTTCAGTGTTAGCAACTAATTCAAATAAAAAACAACGAAGTAAAAAATATATACCAGATGATGGCCTGCAGTCGTCCATGTATACATACCACTCTAATTTTTTGTAATATGTTATAAATTTGATTAATTGAAATATTTTATTTATGATTGTAACCCAATCATACTTTTTTGAGGTTAGACTTTTAGTTATCTTAAAATTAGATTTTGGATTCTATCTAATAGTCTTTAATTTCATAGCCACCATCAGTCTGTTGTGTAATAGCTGCAGATACTGCCCCTGTCTTTTGTATTTTGATCCTTTCTAATTTTATTCTCAAAGGATAACCATAAATTGAGTTTTGGCAGTAACTTGTTATAGGTACATTATGCCACATTTGGTGTCTAAAAATGCAAGTGCTAAAGAAACATATCATAGCCTCTTCATTAATTTTTCTTTTTTTCTTTCTACAATCTTTACAGTCAGAGTGATTTTTTTTTCAAAACATAAATCAGAATTTGTAACACTTCTGCCCCGAACCTGCCTCAGACTGGGTAGTGGCTTTGCACTGCCATTAGAGTAAAATCCCCATTCCTTCACAGGGCCCTGCTTGGTCAGGTACTGCCTACGTCTTTGAACTCATCTTTACCAGGCTCTCCTTTGTTCACTCTTATCTCACTCATTCACACCAAGCCCAGTCCTATCTTAAGAACTTTTGCATTTGCCCTGCCTGGAATGTCTGCCACAGAGCTTTGTATATTCTTCATATGTCATTCTCTGAGAGAGTCCTTTCTTGCCCATCTTATCAAAAGTAATCCCTTTCACCACCACTTTGTGTCACCTTTTACCTTTATTATTTTTATCTTACACACGTCTTCCTCATATAAATTTGCATGTGTGTATACACATATGCATGACATATCTGGTATATTTGCTTACTTGTTTATTACGTTTCCCTCCCACTAAAATATAAATTTCACGAAGGCAGGAACACTGTCTATCTTGCTGATTGCTGTATCCTTAATACCTAGAATAGTACCTAGCCCCATTCTGTATAACAGAATTGTAAAAAAAATGAATAAGTGGGATCTAGATAACCTCTGTGGTATTGAGTGGTAGAAGAGGGATGACTAGTTTAAAAGGGCTGTGGAGGGAAAGTTAGGAAGTTGTGACTCAAGTACCTCAGTGCTGCACAGTTGAAATATTTGCCCACCATTGTAGCCCATGACCCCAATGGCTTTATTTTTTTTCAATTTTAGAAAATTGACTTTCTATATTGTATGATAGAATTGAAAATGGTATGTTACATGTGCTTTGTAGAACTGCATTTGTAGTAATGACTTGCTAAATTCATGGGGTGATTTTGCATGCGGACTATAGTGTAGTAATATAAAATCTATTAGAAAAGTATCATTTCTGAATCTACATTGTAATGTTAACAGCTGAATTTTGCAATAAAATCCTTTAGGTATATTTCATAATGAATTGATATCAGATAACTAAGGAATCAGAGAAATAAGATTGAACAATTATTTATATAGTATTTGATTTGTTTTATATGTCTTTAGCATATGTAAGTTCTTGGTAGAGAAGTAATTCATAGTAGAGACAACATAGAAAATATGTCTTTTTCCTTTAAAGATTTTATTTATTTTTATTTTACTTTTAAAAAATATTTATTTATTTATCTTTTAGAGAGGAAGGGAAGGAGAGAAGGAGAGAAATATCAATGTGTGGTTGCCTCTCGTGAGTTCCCTGCTGGGAACTGGCCTGCAACCCAGGCATGTGCCCTGACTGGGAATCGAACCGCGATACTCTGGTTCGCAGGCCCAAGCTCAATCTACTGAGCTACACCAGCCAGGGCTTATTTATTTATTTTTAGAGAGAAGGAAGGGAGGGAGAAATAAAGGGAGAGAGGACTTCCGCCAAGATGGAGGCATAGGTGGAAACACTGTGCCTTCTCCCACAACCAAGTTTGGATACAACAAAAGTTTTGGTGAACTACCACACATCCAGAAGCCAGAAAACCGAATTATACGGAAGTCCGACAGCTACGAACGGTTCAACGAGGACAGTAAGAGGCAGAACCAGCAGCAGAGCTGGGTCAGCCAGGGCAGATCTAGGAGCGCAGGCAGCCCAGAACTAGTCGGGGTGCGGAACAGACTGACCAAGGTCGCACACTCTCGCGCAGTGAGACGGGCCACACAGGCCCCAGGGGGCAAACCCAGTGGTGGAGGGCTGACAGCGGTGGCACACCCACGTGCCGAGGAGCGGGGCGCGTGGCCCTGGTGACGGTGGTGGCTGCGGTGCTGGTGGGGGTCACAGCGGCGGCGGAGGGCGCTGGAGAGAAGCCATTGTCCCTCTTTGACCCCGCCCCCACATACGACGTCACAACCCAGCGACTGAGTTGCCCTGCTCTGGTGAAAACCTAGGGCTCCGTTCCTGCTACTTAACAGGCACAAATAGCCCAAAGGATGGCTCAAGAAGAACTCAAAGTCCCAGAGCCAATAACTCTAAGCGACCAACAGATTGCCAGGCTCTCAGAAGCCCAATTTAAAACACTATTTATTAGGATGCTCACAGAATTGGTAGAGTACAGTCACAAATTAGAGAAACATATGAAGGCTAAACTAATTGAAATGAAGGGAGATGTCCAGGAAACCAATAGTGATGGAAAGGAAACTGGGACTCAAATCAATGGAATGGACCAGAAGGAAGAACGAAACAAACGACCAGAAAGGAATGAAGAAATGAGAATTCAAAAAAATGAGGAGAGGCTTAGGAACCTCCAGGACATCTTTAAACGTTCCAACATCCGGATTATAGGGGTACCAGAAGGGGGAAGGAAACAGCCACGAGTGGAAAATGTATTTGAACAAATAATAAAAGAGAACTTCCCCAGTCTGGCAAAGGAAATAGACTTCCAGGAAATCCAGGAAGCTCAGAGAGTGCCAAAGAAGTTGGACCCAAGGAGGAACACACCAAGGCACATCATAATTACATTAGCCAAGACTAAAATGAAGGAGAGAATCCTAGAAGCAGCAAGGGATAAGGGGACAGTCACCTACAAAGGAGTACCCATCAGACTGTCAGCGGATTTCTCAAAAGAGACCTTACAGGCAAGAAGGGGCTGGAAAGAAGTATTCCAAGTCATGAAATCCAAAGACCTACAGCCAAGATTGCTTTATCCAGCAAAACTTTCATTTAGAATGGAAGGACAGATAAAGTGCTTCTCAGATAAGGTCAAGTTCAAGGAGTTCATCATCACCAAGCCCTTATTATATGAAATGCTAAAGGGACTTATATAAGAAAAAGAAGATGAAAAATATGAACAGTGAAAGGACAGCAAACACACAGTTATTAACAACCACACCTAAAACAAAAGCAAACCAAGAGGACAGCTAGATCAGGAGTGGAACTATAGAAATGAAGAACACATGGAGGGTTAGAAACAGGGGGGTGGGAGGGGGAGAAGAGGGGAGAAGGCACAGAAAATAGCATAGACAGTAGGCAGAAAATAGATAGGGGGAGGGTGAGAATAGTGGGGGAAATATAGGACCTAAAGAACTTGAGACGTGGTTATAAACAAAGGGGGGGAGAAGGGTGGGGGAGGGAGTGTGCGGGTGGAGGGGAAAGAAGGGGGGAATAGAACAACTGTAATGGTATAATCAATAAAATATATTTAAAAAAATAAAATAAAAAAGAAATAAAGGGAGAGAAACATTGATGTGTGAGAGAACCCTTGATCGGTTGCTTCTTGTACGTGCCCCGAATGACCCAGCCCAGGCCCACGCAACCCAGGCATATGCCTTCACCAGGAATCGAAAGGGTGACCTTTTGCTTTGTGGGATGATAGTCCAGCCAACTGAATCACACTAGTCAGGGCTATTTTCTTTGCTTTGTATATCCTTCGCATGCATAAGCTCTTGGTAGAGAAGTAATTCACAGTAGAGACAACATATAAAATATGTTAACTTTTAAAAGTATTTCAGCATTGTTAAAATTCAGATTTTGAACAGTTTTTAAAAATAACTTTGTTTTGCATGTGAACTTTTAATGTACTTGTGTAAGACAAATTTCTAAAAAAGATGATTTAGAAGGATGACAATGGAACATTGTATTATTTCCCAAAACTGTACAATTTATGGTTCAAATTCATTTTTGACAGCTGTTGATTTCTCCCGAATTACTTTTAAGATAATCCTTTTGTTTCCATTGATAGTATAAATATAGTCTGTTGGGAGTACTTACATGACTTTATGAAAAGTTCTATGAAAAAAAACACCTTATTTTATATTAATTTATTTCTTTCCCAACTTTATATAAACATTCCATTCAATACAATTTCTATCCTGATTAAGAGTAGATCACTCTTGGACTGCATATATAGAAAAAGAAATATAAAAGTAGTAAACCATCTTCCTATCCAAGACATATTAGAAATTTTAACCTAGTTTATGCTGTGAATAAACCTAAGAAGTCTGACCTTTACAACTGAAAAGCACTGGAACCTTGAACTGATGATAGGTAGAGGCAGTGTGGTAAAATAGTGACATTGGTTTGTCAAATTAGAACGCATGGATTCAAGCTCCGAATTTCCTAAGAACTCAGTTTCACCACTGGCAAGGAAAGGAAAATAGTACCTTCTTTCCCTACTTCACAGGATACTTGTGATGATAAAGTATATCTACTTTATTTGACTGTGTCACATGGAGTCTTGTTATATGTAATAAAACGTTATTATAAGTTTAACTTAGAGCATGGTTCTATGGACTCAGGTTTCCTTGGTAGCACAGCTCTGGTATATTTCAGTTCCGGTTTACTCTGTGAATTTCTAGTTTATATCTTTTTAGTGATAATATTTTCTCTCTGAAATAACATGAGCTGAATGGACTGATCACTGCTAAGCTTATTTAGCATGTGAATACAGGTATTTATGCACTTTTTGAACAAGCAAATAAAGGTAGATTTTTGACAATAAATCTTGCAAAAATATCCTTAGCTTTACATTTTTTATTAGGCTTTGTGAACTAATTTTCCCAGGCTTTTTAGACTCAGAAGAACTGAGTCTTAATATTTCATTCTGAAACTTATAAAGTAATTCTCAAAATGTTACTGATAAGTAATCTAAAATTAATTTTAAAATGTTTTGAAACCCACAGGAAAGCTTTCCAGGAGAGTAGAATTAACACATCTATTGGACTTTGAGGTATTTTTTTGAAGCACAAAGTTATAATCCTATTGAATACCAAGATGTATGAAAAAGATTCAGTTATTTCTAAATGACTGTTTAAGAGGGAGCTGTACTATTTTAATTTAAATTTTTTGATCATTCTTTACGACACTTCTAAGTAAGAGAGAATCTTATCTAAAGCTGTACAAGAAATTTTTTTTCTATCTTTGAGAAGGCATGTTTTCTGGAAAAAAATTTAAAAAAAATGGACTCTGTCTTATGGTCTTTCTTTTTCAGTAACATTATTAATATACCTATATCTTCAATGGTAAAATAAAAACCAAACTCTTTAAAAAATGATTTTGCTTACTTATTTTTAGAGCAAAGGGAAGGAAGGGAGACGGAGAGGGCAAGAAACACTGATGGGTTGACTCTTGCACCCCCCACAGGGGACCTGACTCTCAAATGCAGGCATCTGGAATGCCTGACCTGGAATCAAAAGGGCAACCTTTCACTTTGTGGGATGACACCCAACCCACTGAGCCATGCTAATCAAGGTTTTTTTTATTTGTTTGTTTTTAATTTTTACCCAAGGATATGGTTTTATGGATTTTAGAGAGAGAGGAAGGGAGAGAGGAAAATATCAGTGTGAGAAAGAAATATTGATCAGCTGCTTCCCATATATTACCTGAACAGGGAGGGATTCAGCCTACAACCTTTTGGTGTATGGGGTGGTGCTTCAAGCAACTGAGCCAGTCCCCCAGGGAAAAAATAAGGGGAAAAAAACCTGTTTAGCTTGCTATTTAAGGTCTTCCATTCTACAGCTCTCATCCTACTTTTCATGTAAATTTTTAGGATGAAAATATTGTTGGTACAGGACTCTCCCCAACTTTCCCCAAAATAGAATGGCCTTTATTACCTAACTTGTCACTCAAAATCTATTCATTTTTTAGGTTTTAATTGAAGTATTATTTTCTTCTTGAACTTCTCCTCTGAATTATTGTGGCACTTATTTATGCTAATAAATAAAATCTATTTGCGACCTAGTGATATGCTGTCATGTATTGTTATATAATTTTTTCAGGTCTGAAATAGCCTTGGTACATGAGTATGTGTGTATATATAGAGAAACTATATATTATTTTTTACATTATTTCTATCTTCTCTGGGGCTTTGAGCACAAAAGGATAGGCATATATGTTCAATAAACATTAAAATGGTTGCTTTTCCTAGTATTACAGTTCTTGGTTTGAAGAACTGTAATACTTTAAATGTTCAACTTAACATTTAAAAATGAACTGATCCACTCCTAGAACCTGGGGTATGGACTCTCTGAGTATGATGCTCCCTATGCAGAATAATACTCTCATTTTTTAGTGTTTAAAAGATTATTTAGGAAACACATAATCTTTAGTCATCATGCATTCTCCTTATACAGCTCTCAGTTATCTCAGTTACTGAAAACTCCCACCTCACAGTTTTATGAGAGGTTATCTACCTGTCAACTTATTATGTCCAACACCATTCACTCATCCAAGGCTTGTTGGCCTTTTTATCTTTTAGTGCTGGCTTCTCCTTACAGAGTAACACATACATCTTGTCCTCACTCCTCACCCACCATCTTTATCTTCTCAGGAATCACTCCTGCTTAACAAGGTAAAGAACAGATTTACAATAAGTTGTTCTAGTGAGAGTGTAAAAACAAATCGGTTCATCTTACTGTTAAAAGTTGCAGGTTAACTAGTCAGAGTTTCCAGGAGAAAGTCATCTGAGCATTGGGTAGGAGTGAAGGAGAAGGGCATTCCAGCCGACAGGGTGACAGTGCAAAGTAATCTAAGTGAGTCTGTGTATCAGTGAGTGAATTGATTGGACTTGCCTAGAGCAAAGGTGTGAGTTGAAAAGATACAAGGTTAGATACATGATAGTAGTCAATGGAGAAAGGATGATATCCTTAAACCAAGAGTTGACATTTGATATGATTCAGAAAGAAAACAATTAAGTGTTCTAAGGAGGACTTGGTTGATTTTTAAGAGACACCAATTAACAGAGTTTTGTAGTTACATCCTCTAAATAGGTTTTTGGAATGTATTTATTAAACATGCTCTCTTTATAACCCATTTGCTCCACATCGCATGTGGCTAGTACAGAGCCTGCATGATGTGAACTAAAATATGTATGGTACTTTGATTTCTTTGGATACTCAGACAAAGTGTTCTTTTGAATACACTCTGGTTATTATTCTCTGATAACAGTTTTAATTTTTCCTTTTTGATTTCTGTTTCTCTTGCTGCATAATGTACATGTGAATCTGAGTGTAGTTGTCTGTGGTCTGTTGGACTCTAACAAAGCAACATAATCTTATGTTAATGGCAAAAGATGACATGATAACATAATAGTATTCCCTCTGCTAATTTTAACTCAGTTTTTACTCAGTAATTTTACATAGGGATTGTACTAATCTCCTAAGTTTTTCCCTAAACAAACTACATTAACAGCTCTTAACTAGGGTATCATTAACAACTATGTAGAATGTCATCAGGAAAATATACCTACAGCAAGCGTTGACTTGGGAAACTTTGGAAAATAAAAAAAAATAGGTATAAGAATATGGCTCTAAATAGATATATGTTTTACCTGTTTACATAAGTCATTTTTTTATTCTTAAGTATATTTTATTGATTTTGCTGTTACAGTTGTCCCAATTTTTCTCCCCTTTTTCCTCTTTCTCCCTGAACACCCCCCCCCCCACACACACACACCCTCCAGCATCCCTGCACCTCAGTTCATGTCCATGGATCATACATATAAGTTCTTTGGCTTCTCCATTTCCTATACTGTTGTTAACCTCCCCTTGTCTATTTTGTACCTCCCACGTGTGCTTCTTCTTCCCTGTACCTTTTCCTTCATTCTTTCTGTACCCACTGATAACCCTCCATATGGTCTATATCTGTGATTCTGTTCCTGTTCTGATTGTTTGCTTAGCTTTTGTTTTTGTTTATGGATTCAGTTGTTGATAGTCAAGAGTTTGTTGTCATTTTACTGTTCATAGTTTTTGATCATCTTCTTTTAAAATGTAATTTTAATTTTCCAATTTTTTTATTTAATTATTTCAAGTACAGTTTTCTGTCTATTACTCCCATCCCATCCCACCCCCATGCTCCCCCCTCCCTCCCATTTCCACCCTTCTCAGTTGTTGTCCATGTATCCTTTATATAGGTTCCTCTAAATCCCTCCCTTATTTCCCCTGAAATTCCCTCCCCTCTCCCCTCTGGTCACTGTCAGCCTGTTCTCTATTTCAGTGTCTTTGGTTATATTTTGCTTGCTTGTTTGTTTTGTTGTTTAGCTTCCTGTTAGAGGTGAGATCATATGGTATTTGTCCTTCAACACTTGGCTTATTTCACTCAGCATAATGCTTTCCAGTTCCATCCATGATGTTGCAAAAGGTAGGAGCTCCTTCTTTCTTTCTGCAGCATAAAATTCCATTGTGTATATATAGCATAGTTTTTTGATCCATTCATTTACTGACGGGCACCTAGGTTGCTTCCAACTCTTGGCTATTGTAAATTGTGCTGCTATGAACACTGGGGTGCATAGGTTCTTTGGGATTGGTGTTTTAGGGTTCTTAGGATACAATCCTAGCAGTGGAATTACTGGGTCAAAAGGCAAGTCCAATTTTAGTTTTCTGAGAAAATTCCATTCTGTTTTCCGTAATGGTTGTACCAGTCTGCAATCCCACCAACAGTAGACCAGAGTCCCCTTTTCCCCACACCCTCTCCAACATTTGTTTATTGCTTTGTTTATGATAGCCATTCTCACCAGTGTAAAGTGGTACCTCATTGTGGTTTTAATTTGCATCTCTCTGATAGCAAGCGATATTGAGCATCTCTTCATGTGGCTCTGGATCCTCTGTATGTCCTCCTTGGAGAAGTGTCTGTTCAAGTCCTTTCCCCATTTTTTAAGTCATTTTGGAAGAATAGCCTATATCCTGGATATTGAATTCCAGGTTGACATTTTTTTTCTTTTCATCATTTTATGTATGTCACTCCAGTCTCTTATAGATTGTAGAGTTTCTAACCAGAATTTAGCTGTAATCATTATCTTCCTCCTTTTTAGGTAATATGCTGTGGTTTAGGTCTGTTGTGATTTAGGTCTGTCGTGATTCTTCTTTAACTTTGGTTTTCAGCAATTTGAAAATGATATTCCTAGGCATGGTGGTGGTGATGGTGATGATGATCCATATTGGTGTTTTCTAAGCCATTAGGATCTGTGGTTTGGTGTCATTTGGAAAATCTCTGCATTTATTTCCTGAAATATTTTCTACCTGCTTCTTTCTCTCTTTCTTCTCCTCCTGGAAGTACAACGATATATATTACATTATTTGACATTGCCCACAGCACTTAAAATTCTTTTAATGTTTTTGTAGGTTCTATTTCATTTTACATTTCATTTGGGGTCACAGTTATTAATGTAACTTCAAGTTCACTGATTCTAATAAGTGTATTACATTGTGGGTTTAGTTACATTTATTTCATGACTAATTATATCAAGCATTTTTTATGTGTTTACTTGCTATCTGTGTAACTTCTTTGATTAAGTATCTGTTCAGCTATTTACTTATGTTTAAAATTGGGTTGTTTCTTTTTTAAAATTTATTTTTAATTTATTTTTTCATCATCATTTATCCCCCCCACACCTTCTTCCACCTCTACCCTGCTCCCCCCCCCGCCTCCTGTAATCACTACTCTGTTGTTCATGTAAATGAATTTTCTCTTTTTCGCTCAGTCCCTCCACACCCTAGAATCCCCTCAGAGCTGTCATCTGCTCTCTATCTTTGAGTCTGACCCTATCTATTTTGCTTGTTAGTTCAGTTTGTTCATTAGATTCCACATATGAGTGAAATCATATGGTATTTGTCTTTCTCTGACTGGTTTATTTCACTTAGCATAATGTTCTTTAGGTCCATCCATACTGTTGCAAATGGTAAAATTTTCTTCTTTTTTACAGCTGAGTAGCAGACTATTTTTTACTAAATGACAGGAAATAAACAGAAATCAAGATAGCTAGGTTTTTAGCCTGACTGCCTGAATAGATGCTATTGCTGTTTATTTAGGTGGTAGAAGACTGAGGAAAGAGGAAGTGAGTGAAAAAATTTAGAGTTGTCCTTTTATCAGGTTATATTTGGCATCCTTATTAGACACACAAATGGAGATGTTAAATATTAATTGGATATTAATCTGGATTTTAGATATAGTTGGGACTAGACATATATAGTGGTAGTTATGGGTATATAAAATATTTAATTCCATGGTATTGGGTGGGACAGAAGAAGCTATAAATGGTGGTAAAAGGAGCTACTTTAACAGAAGCCTAGGGCATGCTAGCATTTAGAGGTTGTATATATGAAGTGAATCCAACAATGGAGGTTTGAAAATAACATACTGAGGAGGTGAGATATCTTACCTCTAAACCCTGAGTATGTTCACTCTCCAGAAGTAGTTAAGGGAGCTACAGTTCTGAAAACCATTTTGAGGTTCTACAGTTCTGAGACCCAAAATGGTTTTCAGAACTTTTTTAAACAGTGAGGTAAGAAAAGGATCACAAGACAAATCACAGAAATGAAGGTATGTTTCAACATTTTTAAAGTATATTTTATTGATTATGCTATTACAGTTTTCCCAACTTTTCCTCCTCTACCCTCCCTGCACCCCGCACCCCCCAACCCTTCAGCATTCCCCTGCCCTTAGTTCATGTTCATGGGCTGTACATATAAGTTATTTGACTTCTCTGTTTCCTATGCCATTCTTAACCTCTCCCTATCTTCTTTATGTCTACCAACTATACTTCTTATGGATGTATATCAATAAGAGCAAATGTACCTTCCCCCCATTCTTTCCCTCCCCTTCCCCATTGGAAACCCTCCATGTGATGTATATTTCTCTGATTTTGATTCTGTTCTAGTTGTTTAGTATTTCATTTTGTTGTTTGCTTTTTTTGAAGTTCAGTTAATGATAGTTGTGAGTTTGTTATCATTTTACTGTTCATAGTTTTTGGTTGTCTTCAACTTCTTAGATAAGCCCCTTTAACATTTCATATAAAAAGGGCTGGGTGATAAAGACAAATACCATATGATATCACCTTTCACAGGAATCTAAACAACACAACAAACAAGCAAGCAAAATGTAACCAAAGACACTGAAATACAGAATGTGCTGACAGGGTCCAGAGGGGAGAGGGGAGAGAATCACAGGGGAAAAGGGGAAGGACTCACATGAACAAGTATAAAGGACACATGGACAATAACTAAGGTGGGGGGCAGAGATGGGAGGGAGGTGGGGAGCACTGGGGGGGCAGGGCTGGGAATACAAGAAAGAAAACTGTACTTGAACAAGAGTTAAATTTAAAAAAAAAAGGGCTGGGTGATGATGAACTCCTTTAACTTGACCTTATCTGGGAAGCACTTTGTGTGCCCTTCCCTTCTAAATGATAGCTTTGCTGGATAGAGTAATCTTGGATATAGGTTCTTGTCTTTCATGACTTCAAATACTTCTTTCTAGCTCCTTCTTGCCTGTAAGGTTTCTTTTGAGAAATCCACTGATAGCGTTATGGGCACTCCTTTGTAGGTAACTCTCTCCTTCCTTCTTGCTGCTTTTAAGATTCCCTCTCTATCTTTAATCTTGGGTAACTTAATGATGATGTACCTTGGTGTGTTCCTCTTTGGGTCCAACTTCTTTGGGGTCTCTGGTCTTCCTGGACTACCTGGAAGTCTATTTCCTTTGCCAGATTGGGGAAGTTCTTCATTATTTGTTCAAATAAGTTTCCAACTTCTTGCTCTTGTTCTTCTCCTTCTGACACCCTTAAAATTCGGATATTGGAACGTTTAAAGTTGTCCCAGACATTCCTAAGCTTCTCTCTCCTCATGTTTTTGAATTCCTGTTTCTTCATTTTGTTTCAGTTGGATGTTTTTTTCATCCTTTATTCCAAATTGTTGAGTCCTGGTTTCCTTTCTGTCACTGTTGGTTCCCTGAATATTTTGCTTTATTTCACTTTGGGTATCCTTCATTTGCTCTTCCATTTTGTGACCAAGCTCAATCAGTTCTGTGAGCATCTTGATTACCAGTGTTTTGAACTTTCCATCAGATAGGTTGGCTATCTCTTCCTCACTCAGCTTTCTTTCTGGAATTTTACTCTGTTCTTTCATTTGGGCCATATTTCTTTGTCTTGGTGCACCTGTTAGGTTGTAAGGGGGTAGGTCCTTAGGTATTCACCTGGGCAGGGCAACCCTTCTTCCTGCCTTGTGGCACTGTCTGTGGGGGAGGGGTCAGAGAGGGAGCAATGCAGCTCACTTGCTGGGCTCTAGCCCCACTTTCCAATGAACCCCCGTGTGAGACTGGGAGTTTATCCCATCATGGTGACCCCCACTGTAGTCCACAGTCAGCTCTGAGTCTCAGTTTCCCATTTAGTCAGCCCTGCTCACCTGGTCCACCTTCTCATAGCGGGTCCTTTTAAGGGCTGCTGCTTTGCTGCAGGTTCTCTCAGCCAGCCCCTGGCTCACTGTGCTGTCTCATCCTTCGCCTCACCATGGATCCTTTAAGCCAGCCCTGCCTGTGGGATGGGCCGCCTTGCTGAGGGTCTTTTATGCATGCCCAGTTGCCCTGATTTTTTCTGTCAGTCTAGTTGACTGTTTCTTTAGTTCCTTGGTTGTCAAATTCCATGCAGTTTGATTTTCTGGCATGTCTGTTTCTTTATTGTTTTTTAGATTGATCATTGTCCTCCTTTTGGTTGTGCAAGGAAGCAAAAGGTTTCTACCTATGCCTCCATCTTGGCCAGAACTCCCTCAACTTTTAAATTTTGTGATTTTTTGCTCAGTAGATATCTGTTATCTCCCTTTACTCTCTTTCCCCTTCTCTGATTTGTTGCTTTATTCATTATTTTATTGCTTATGTTATTACAGTTGTCCTAATTTTTCCTCTTTTTCCCCTCTACTCAGCTCCTCCACTCACTCACGGAAACCCCCACACCATTGTCCATGTCCATGGGTCATGCCTAGATGTTTTTTGACTATTTCCTTCATCTTCTTTCAACCACTCCCTACCTCCCCTTACAGATGTCAGTCTGATTCTATTTGTTCATTAGTTTATTTTGCTCATTAGATTCCTCATATAAGTGAAGTCATATGGTATTTGTCTTTCTCTGACTGGCTATTTCACTTAGCATAATAGTACCCAGGTCCATCCCTGCTGTTATAAAGGGTAAGACTTCCTTCTTTTTTACTGTTTTATAGTGTTCCATTGCGTAAATATACCATAGCTTTTTTATACATTCATCTACTGGTGGGCACTCAGGCTGTTTCCAGATCTTGGCTATTATAAATAGGGATGCTGTAAATATAGGGATACATATACTTTTTGTATTGGAGTTTTGTGGTTCTTAGGATATACTCCCAGAAGTGGAAACACTAGCCCACAGGATAGTTCCATTTTTAATTTCCATGGAATATTTTTTTCTTCCTTTCACTTTTAGCCTGTGTAAATCTTTTTGTTCTGAGGTGGGTCTCTTATAGACAACATATATAGGGGTCATTTTTAAAAATCCATGCAGCTACTTATGTCTTTTGATTGGAACACTTAATACATTTACATTTAAGATTATTATTGGTAGGTACTTATTCATTGCTTTTTTTTTTTTTTTTACTTATGTCACCCTCCTCCCTGCCCTTCTATTTTATTTAAGCAGTTCCTTTAAAATCTCTTGCCAGTTTGGTGGTAATGAACTCCTTTAGTTAGTTTTTTGGTTTGTTTGTTTTATTTTTTGGCCTGGAAAGCTCTTTACTTTGCCTTCAATTTGAATAGCCTTGCCAAATAGAGTAGTCTTGGTTTAAAGAATAATAAAAAAGGCTATGAAAAAAAATAACAAAATAATGAAAAAGAACAAACTGAAATTTGTCTCAGCAGAGTTTAGTGCCTGCTGCTCCAGTGTTGTCTGATGCTGGTGTCAGCCAATGTCAGCTGACGCCCACATCTGGCCCTCCACTGCAAGTGATCCAAGCTCTGGTGGAGTTGGCTGCACATGGGAGGGGCCAAGCTGCACTCCAAAGTCAGTTTTACCAGAACAGGGCCCAGAGGTGGCTCAGCAAACACTCAAGGCACTGCAGGATCTGCCTGTGCCTTCAGGACTGAAACTGTTTCTGAAAAGGCTTCTGGTGGAATCAGGAGGATGGGTGCCCTGTATCTCCCACTGGGGGGCGGTGCAGTTCAGATTTCAGGGAAGCTGGTGGATATGTTCCCCTGCCCTAGAGCCACACATCTGAGTCTGTCCCAGATTATTTCTCTGAGTTTGGCAAGGCAGAGCCTCTAGTAGGTAAGCAAGTGGGGCCTATGGAGCTCAGAGGTTGGGTCTGCTGGAGACTAGGAGTGTGTGTGTAGCACGTGTTTCTGCCGGCACTCCGGTGAAGGGGGAAGTGCCAGTCCAGTTCCTGGGAAAGTGCAGAGAATGGCCAGCCCCAAGGCCAGTCTGTAACATCCCCTCAGTCTGCTTATGTTGCTGTTTTCTCAGTAGGTGTGAAGATACTGGGTGAGAGAAAAAAAAAGATGCAGGGTGTGGTGAGTGGAGTTCCAGAGGATGGATGTGAGCAGTATCCCACTAGATGGGGTAACTGTTTTTCCCCAGGCTGATTCCTCTGGGAACCGCTTGATCTTCTCAAGAAAAATGGCTGTTGCAATATGGTGGGATAATGCCCACAGGGATCCCAGCAGCCGCTCCCTCAAGTCTCTCCCCAATGCTTCCCACTCCAGACTCTCCTCAGGCGGCTCCAGTCCACACTGCCCTCCCTTCATGGAGCCTGAGATGACAGACTGTGAATGAAAAACAAAAAATAACAACAGTGGTTTTGTCCCCAGTGGTCTCCATCTCTTCCTGGTGGAAAGAAACCCTGTTCCCTTTCACCGCTGGATGCTATGTGGACAGCTGATGCTGGCTGTGGCACTCCAGGCTGGTGAGCCCACCAGTGGGGTCCTGGCTTCATTCCCCTCAGGGGGAAGCTCCCCCAGAAGTGCTGTCTCTCTGTAACCTCAGCCTGCTGCCTGGGGGGAGCCAGCTGGTCCCTTTTACAGCCCACCCTTCTTACCAGTCTCGAGGTCGTTTCTGCCAGTCCTTGGTTAAAATTCTCCTCTTTAGGTAGTCTTTGGTTGGTAATTCCAGGTGACTATTCTCCTTTTTAGTTTTATTTCCAGTTTAGTCCTGGCAAGAGGTGCGAGAAAGATCCTCCTATTCCGCTGCCATCCTGAGACAAACCCCTCTCTTATTTAGTTCTTTGCCTTTTTACCTGACATTATATTAAATATTATTTATGTATTTGTTGTTTGTCAACTGTAAGTTCCATGAGGTCAAGGGCTATTTTGTGAACTACTTTACCCCTAGCACCAAGAATGCCTCCTGGTACATAGTGGTTGGTGTCAGTATTCATTGAGTGCTGAAAGCAGAAGGTGGTGTGGACAATTGCTGACAAATTAGTCAAATGAGGGTAAAGAAAGTACGTGAAGAACGTGATGAGAACTGTGGGGTGATGATGATGATGGATCCCTAATTTAAACACTTTGAGAGAATGGAAGAAAGGAATGGATCTTGTGACTGTAGACACCTGCCTGAAGAAGTTTTATAGTCAGAGCGAAACAACAAAATGAGATGGCAGTCAAAGAAATCTCAGCGTCAATAGAAGGCTTTTCCAAGTTGGTGATATCACAGTGTATTTATATACTAAAACAAATGATTCAGTAGAGAAGAAGTGTCTGAGTCAAATGAGAAGGAGGCTGATTACACAAGTGAAGTCCTTGGGAGTATAAATAGGCACGGACCACCTCTGAGTAATGGAAGATGGAATGGTTCACCTTACGCAGGAGCAAGGACACTTCCGTAACAAGGGGGAGGTCAAGACTGTGAGTTTCAGATGCAGGGACATCGATTAGATTTTAGTTGACTTCTGCCTGAATTACTGGAATAGGGGAGCCCCAAGTCCTTGAAGTTTTCTTATGTGAACACCTTACTCAGTTGTCAGAGAAGGTGCCATAGTAAACTGTGAAGTTCTAGTGACTGTCTGTATTCCTATTGGGAGTGTTTTTACAGTGTACAAACCATGCCTTCCATTGGGGTTTATGTTTAATAAATAGAAAATATGATGGGGATGCTAGTAGTGACTGCAGCTGCTGCCAGCTCAGTAACCACAGTTTCCTTGCTCTGATGCACACTCTCCTTTAGAGATGTGGGTTACCTATGAATCTAACCCAGAAATGTAACACTGAACAAAGGTGGGGTTCTTGAGGGTGTTGAGTGTGGGGTTAGCTGCTGCAGCATTTCATGTTTTCCCCAGTGTTCAGAATTTGGGGAGATATTTAGGCCTAAATCATTTTGAGAATAGCAAGGACTCTATCATTTTGTAAAGGCCTGGGAGAATTTTTAAAAGCCAAAGGATCATGTTGGAACTATATATTCTGGGTACTCACATGCATGCACCCACATGAGGCATTTAAGAATTAAGATGAAGGGGGGAATAAGAAATGCTTTATCTAGTAGAGAAAATCTGATTATTAGTGTGGCGAAAGCTTAGAACTAAAGCTGCAAGCTTTACCATGCAAGCTGCTGGGATGTTCTGACACAAAATCCAGTTTACATATTCTTAAGCAATGTGACAATTTTGTTCCAACAAAAGGTGTCTTAATAAGTAATGTATATGATAAATTCAATTTAAATGCATATAATCATTGTGCATATTTCCATGAAAAATTATTTCTATACTTAATATTCTAATAGCCTATCTCACATTATTATTTAATAATTTTTAAATTTATTTGATTTGAGAGGAGAGAGAGAGAGAGTGAGAAAGTGAAACACTGATTTGGCATTCCACCTACCTATGTATTTATTGGTTGATTCTTATATGTGCCCTGACCAGGGATTGAACCTGCAACCTTAGCATATTCGGAAGATGCTCTTATCAACTGAACTGTATGGCCAGGGCTGATAGTATTTTTTATTTTATTTTTATTTTTTTAGAGATTTTATTTATTTATCTTTAGAGGGGAAGGGAAGGAGAGAAATATCAATGTATGGTTGCCTCTTGTGAGTCCCCTGCTGGGAACTGGCCTGCAACCCAGTCATGTGCCCTGACTGGGAATCGAACCGCGATCGTGTGATTCACAGGCCCGCACTCAATCCACTGAGCTACACCAGCCAGGGCTGATAGTATTTTTTAAATGATCAATTTTGAAACAGTTACAGGACTCATGAGTCATGAATATGTTAATATTGGAATATTTTAATTTATTGTTAAAATACCAAGAGTTCTAGGATAAGTAACCTTAGTTTATTTATTCTAATTGTTTCTTTCTTCAGTCTATAAAGCTTTGGCAGAAGAAACAGATGATCTTATTTAAATAGTGAGATACTCTAAAATAATGTACTTTATAGGCTTTAAGAACAGGTAATATTTCTAAATGTGGCGCCTTCTTCACAGTATGATAGTGAGTAGCTAAAAAAGCCAAGCAGGGTGAAGAAAGATGTTGATTGATAATGTGGTGTATAGATCACCCAGTGAATTACTGGGTGGGCATTTCTGCCCAGTGGGGTGGCAGAACTGACTGGAACCTTGGCTGTTTGACTCCATAGTCCTCATCCTTTAACATCTTTTTTTCAGTATTAGAAAATGCAGAATACATAGAATTTTGTCAGCACAGTCTATTAGTTAGGGAACACAGATGGATACAGGTTTACACGGGTGAACAATTCTTTTTTACTTTTCCCCTAAAAGTCATCTCTACTATTGTGCCAAGTAAATTGAAGAACTAATTTTTAAGATTAAATGGTAATCTTTGCCTTATCTGCTTTGAAATGTCTCTATCAACAACTTCACATTCTGTACAGAGTATAACCAACACATAGCCTGTAGCAGATATATAGCAAATGCTTATGGAACACGTTCTAATGGAATGCTCAAGGTATCCACCATTTAGAGCTTTGCAGGGCCCATTGGTTGTTGCCACAAAGTCAGACTTCACAGCTTGCAGTAGTATGGGGAAGGGGAGATAAGATTTATAGACCAGTAACTATGCAAGCTGAATTATTTCAGATTACCACAAATCAGTTAATTTCCTATTTTTCAATTTTAAAGCAACATAATGTAACTATTAAATTCATATAAACTGCTGGCCTAATTATCTTTCTGGTAAACTTCATAATCACAAAAGCCAATTTTACTTTGCCGGTACTAAACTTTCAGTTCCTATCTTCTAGTGCCTTGTTTTACCTACACAAGCAGAAATGGAGCTAATGTCTTCAATCCTATTTCTGGATCCCAACATGATTAGTAGTGACTTGTTTCCAAATCTTTAAAGTTCTCAACAGTCTAAAGCCACTGTTAGAAAATGGAGTTTTGGGTCAGTGGCTCTTGCCACTCTTGTTTCTTGGCACCCCATTCTTGATAAAAGTGAAGCTTCCTTGTCCAGTGTTATACTCTGACAGTAAAGGCCATGGAGTAGAGAACTGATTTATTTTAACAATTGTAGCTGCTTTTTCATAGAACCCCTTAGAAGTGCTTAGGAATGCGGGAACCCTGTTTGCCCCATCTGGCTTTCTAGGATTGTGAAGGAAGACCAATATAAATATTTTTGCCGCTCCTGCTTGTTGCTTTACCAACCTGAGATGGAAGGAAGGTGATATCAAAATTTATGCAACTTCTCATAGGATCCAGGACGCTTGTTTAAACAACCGATGATGGGCAGACATAAGGTGATGGAAGAGGTATCCGCTCTGGTGAGTGGCAGAATGAATGCACATCTCACATTAAAGACAGCCAACTGCCAATTCTCCCCAGTTCGTTACTGCCATATATTGAGTACAGATGGGCGAAATTTGAGGAAGAGTAGGATTACATAATCAGATCCATTCTCTTGTGCTGAAATTAGTCTTTCTTCCAGATACCAGTGGAAACTACCAATAAATACGAATACATTCCCAGTTACTTAGGGGGGGATGAAGTTTCATCAGCTCTTTAACATCTGCAGGAAGAGACACTGGAGTCCTCCTGGTAGTAGAATTCCTGAATGTGGAGCCACCTAAAGTTCAAAAAGAATGGTGGACCAAAGCTGCCAGCTTGGGGGACCCCTGTTTGGAAATGTCAAAATTCCTTTTAAGTAGAAGCAATTGTAATGATACTTTATGCTTCAGAGATTCTCCAAGTCTTTCCAGGATATATCCTTCATCCTATATATATTAAGGAGGGAAGTGGCTATAAATCTAGCTGATATACTGGATCTTAGCAGTGGACTCATAAAATGAATCAAGTCAGTATATAGGCATAACTTTGTCACTATTTACCCTTAAAAGAGGCAGAACTCAGAAAGGACACTTCTTTTTGGCTTTCTGGCTGTGTAAAGATGACTCCTAATATTCATTTTACTACCAAATGAACTAGAATGAAGGGTCAGTGTAAATATGATCTGTTAAGGGAGACTAGCAACCTGATTTTACTGGATATAGGTCTTTTCACAGAAATGCTCATTACTAATGAATACATCAAAAACCATACTTTATTTTATGTATAGCAATACAATTTACATATTAAATAACACTATAATAGAGTGATTTGATATAGTTTTAAACAGAAGAAAAAAGGGAAAATTTCAGGTTACAAAACCCCTCCCCCTGAAACAAATTAAAAAAAAAAACAAACCACACTTTTTCCAAATGGGTCAATGCAACAATGTATTCAGTGACTATGTCTCATTCCTATTGCACAAATGGTTAATGGAATTAAAAAAGAAAACCCAACTTTCACAATCACTGCCTCAAAGAAATAACACATGGTGGGATTCTTTTGGAATGCAAAGATGATTCTTGGCTACTTCAATACACAGAAAGTTGAATTCACATATCCACCACAAAAACCAAAAACCAAAACCCAAAAACTATGATGAAGTTGAAACTAGAAAAAAATTAGTTTTATATGAAAATATAAAATTCTATGATTATATACCATAGATACAAAGTTCCCAGAAGATGTTTGTTCAAGCAACAAAATATTTACAGTTGTAATGATTTTAGCTATTTCAAAATGAAATGAAAGAAACACGAATCAACATGGAGGCTGAGTTTTTTGTTTTTTGCTTTTGTTTTTTTAGAAACAATGGCTGCTTGCTAGATTCAAATGTCCTAACAAAAAAGGAGTCACTACCCCAAATGTTGGAGAGTTGCAACGTTTTATAAAACTGGCTGTCTCCTTTTCTGGAGATGTTTATTTCTTAAAACTCAAGATATTTTTCTTGAAATTAATTATCCTCTGTAGAAAATGCTTCCCTTTGCAAATATTTAACAAAAATACTAAAAACAGTTTAACAGCTAAGACAAAGTAGAGGCCAAATATCATTATTACAATTCCTTCCTATTTGTAGCATGCCTTCTTTCTAGAGATAAGTAAAGCCAGTATTGTATGGTAATTGGCAACTAAGGGAAAGCGCAGAGGGGTAAGTGAAATTATAGCTGTTTAAAAAGAAGCAGGCATTTCCCTTCATATAAAAATTCACTGACACCATCATAACATAAACTTTAGAACATAGGAGTTGAAATGCACTTCCCAGTATAACTGCTAAATTCTTAAGACAATCTACATTTTGATTATTATTTCTTAAATTATGATGAGTTTGGGTCTCTTTTTCTTATTTTTTTTGCTTAGAATTAGTATATGTATCTTTGGTAAATTGGTACTATATTTTAATTTTTAAATATAGTATATATATGCATTTAAGAAAAAATTCATAACAAGGCAGTTGTGCTGTGTCATTAAAAATAATTAAGGTTAATTGTTGATTTAAATATGTCACTCTGGGCTGAAAAACTCCAAAAGCCAGACCCTGTTATAGAACACCATAACCTTCTCTGACCTTGCTGGACTTTTCAAATTGAAATAGACTCTGAAAGCTCCAATGAATAAGAATTAGGCAAACCAATTCAATTAATCTTATTCTTCTTGAAATTCAGAACTCTGTGTGTGTGTGTGTGTGTGTGTGTGTGTGTGTGTGCAAGTGGCTTTTGGATGCAAGAAAGAGTTCTCCTGATGGAAATAAGGGTTTTTTTTTCTCTGATGTCCAGCAGAGCTACTTGGTCTGATCACTGCAATTCAATTTTGTATGATGTGTGCATTCTGTTTACCTAAAGATAAATTCACATAGCCAATAAGCTTATTTTATAAAGTAGCACACATTAATTTGCAATAGCTATTTCCTTTCCCCCTGAGTGCAAGTGGTTATAACCTTGTCATGTTAGTTAAGCAATGAGTGCTTATGTTCAAAGAAAACACCATATTTGAAGCTCTGCCTTGGGAAAGATGGAAGCATATTTCTGCCACTAACAAATGAAGGATAATAGTGAAGGTACACTCTATGGTGAAAGTGAGGAATTTCTGAATATAACTAACCTAAATTAAGTATGTTGGGATCACTTTGGCAAGATGGACAAAGAGCAATTGCTCCTAGTTCAGTGGGTCAGCACTTGTATAGACTTTGGTTCAAGCCTGCTGCAGACACACAACTGGCTCACAGAAAACTTCTAACCATCCTCGTAGCATTTCTGTTCTATTTACAAGCTGTCTCTTTTATCATGATTCTGATGGCCGTGTAAGAGATGGTCACAGAATTATGCTGGAGGGTATGCAGTTTCATGAACTGAGACCACTGTAAATAGCACCAGAGGGAACACTTGCAGTGTGTCTTCTAACCAATGTTTACTTTTATATGAAGAAAAAATTACTTAAGGACCATGACTCCAATCCATGAACCCCAACTTGAACATTACTCCTGCAAGTCAAGTCCACTGTGCTAACTACTGGGAAGAGCTCATATCAATACTCTATACAACCAAAGTAACCCACTGAATTAACTAAAATGCTCTAGCTCTTACTATGATCTAAAACCTTTCCCTTCCTGATTCCCTTTAGCCTTTGGCAGTTTTAGTGTTCCAGTGGTCAAGCTTTTTTCTTCATTGTTAGGTAGAGCTTCTTTGTATCGCCTCTGATGGGAGCAGAGGGGCTATAATGGTGTCTGTATCGTCTAGCACATACAATTTAGCAAACTTGGCTCATTTGCACACCTTTTCTCAAGCTGTAGCCTACACAGTTTGTGAACAGTGGACTATTCTATGTTGATGAATCTACGTGATTAAAAAGATAAGATTAAACTAGCCCTGGAAAGTTATGTAGTTCATGACAATTCCATTGACCTGGCCTGTGCACTGGGGCTCCTGTTCTTGACCTGTAGCCTCTCTCTGCCTTTGGTCCTTTTCAGCACCATTCTGACAGACTTCATAGAAAGCCAACACAAGAGAAATAGAACCTCAGGGCTGATTACCATTAATGTTCTAATGCCTACCAAGATGGTATAATTGCCCGTGTGGGCTTTTGGTTGAAGTTTATTGACATAAAAAATAACCCCAACCCTTTTCTCCCTTCCATAACAGGTCCCGTTCTGGTGTTGATTTTGCTTCTGACATAAGTTATCCCTCAAAAGCAAATAAGCAGTATAAGAAAGGGATCTCAGTAGGTAGATTATTTTTCTAATGAAATTGAAATTCCTTATTAAGGCTCCTAATTTTTCTCTTGTGTACTCTGGGGTGAATGTGGCTGCACAGGCTGCCCAAATAACTGCCTGGGGCTCTGTGTGCTGTTTTACTGAAGTGTGTCTGTTTCTGATAAACTGCACAAAAAGCATACAAATTTGTCTCTTCCCCTTAAAAACTATTTGAAAATGTAGATACCATCTTTCATTCAAGATTCTAATTTTCTCTCTCCAAATCTGATTTATCCATGTGTGGGAGTCTAAATTAGTCCTCAGACTTTTTGCTAATACAGTATTTGCAACTTAACCCTAAGTAGAAGAATGTAATTATGAGATTTATCATAAAACATGACAAAAAAGGAAAGAAAAGAATGTTAACTATATAGGTAGTTTTTATTAGATTGCTATATGAGTAATAGGGATTTGGGGGGCTAGTTTCAAAATTATACGCTTGCAAAAATTTTCATAATTCACCTGCCATGAGATTTGGTATTTTATACCAAGAAGCATTAATGCAGAGTCAAGTCACTAAAGGGTTTCTTAATTGAGTTGTGTAAAATATTGCCATCCCTCTATTGTAAAAGATAGCCCTGATTTTAGGGTGAAGTTATTTCAGAGTCAAAATGGAAATAACACACAGTCCACATAGCTACTGTGAAAACTGTAATACAGAGATATCCTTTATTTTGACACATCATTTTTTAAGCTATGAGTATAAGTTTGTAACTAATAAGTGATGTTTACATGAAGCAACTCTTAAACCTTCTAATTTCTTAATGGGTGTCTCCACCATCATAAATGGAACTGTTTCAAGGCCATGAAGTTGATAGACCTTCTTAGTAGCTCCCAATAACCTGCTATGCTTTAAAAGAAAACAATACTCATCCACCCCATTAATATATAGAAGGCATACAGTATTGAACAATGTCTAAAAAGAACGGGAGAGGAGGACTAAGGAAAAAATACAGCATTACCTGCTAGTAGAACGCAACTGCTCTAGCAATAATAATAAAATCAAGGTACACTGTCATAACAAAGACCTTCACTGTACTGAACTAAAATGTAGCATGTATGTCGTTACGGAATGTCACATCAGTATTTGCTTCAGTATTAGATTATAGGCAGTAACACTGATCAGATAGTGCAAACTAGGTCAAACTGCATTTCACTGGGGGAAATGAACAGAGGTGCAAATGCTCAGTAGGATACCATTAAGACATAAAATGGCAAAAAATAAATATCAAAACTTTTATCAGTGTAAAAAAGTAACCGGGTTATTGTATAACCTAGAGTCTGGCAAAAAAAGGCCTCAAAAAAGTTCTCAGTCTTCAGAAGTTTTACAAATGAAGTGCGCTGTCAGGATTCCAATCACACTAGAGATTCCATGCTCTCGGCAGGGTCCGATTCATCTGCAATGAGAACAGCACCATTTTTGTCCACTGTCATGGGACCGTTTCCATTTTCCTTAGTGCTGACCAAGCTGAGCATTGCTTTATAGACAAACTGGTATTGTTCCTGGAAAACAAGAGGAAGACAGTTTGAGCCAGAGGGCAGCTTAAGTCATTCTATCTAAGGTATGAATGCTAATTATAATCACAAACGTGGAAAACACACTAGAGGAACCGGAATATACATTTATGCTGTATAAAAAAATCACGTGAATCCTTTATAAACAAGACCTATGTTTGCTTCACATCCTTTTGATTTCTGTTAGCTTGGAATTCTCAGTGTTGACAATAAGTTAAAATAAAGGGTATATCTGCATTTTATAACTAGAGACTACTATACTGTAAAGAGCAGAGTTTCTCCACATCAGCACTACTGATGTTTTGGGGTGATAATTCCTTGTTTTGGAGGTCTGTCTGATGCACTGCACTGCAGGGTGTTTGGCAGTAACCCTGGACTCAGCAGATGCCAGAGTACTCCAGACACTGCCAAACAACCCCTGGGGGTGAGGTGGGGAGCAGTTACCCCAAGTGGAGGACCACTACTCTACAGTGTGAGCCCAAGTTTCAACTGGTGTCCAGATTTCCTAAATACTTACGATGTCTGTGAAAACTCCAGGCCTCATAAGATTGATCATTTTTGCAACCTGGAACACATCCACAGCATTTTCATTCTCCAGTTGTTGGGACAAGGTGGTGAGGGCACACAACATTCCTGCCGAAACTGCTCCATACCTTGGGGAAGAAAAAAATGCTATTTCAGATTTACTAAGGGACTGAAACTACCCTCACATATTCCTAAGCAGACCATATTGACATTTATCTAGAACATGAAAATGAATGATATACTAGACAAGGGGGGAGATTTAGAGGGCAAATCTTTATATAAATGTGACTTTTATTTAAGTGTGAAATCTCCCAAATTGGTTTTTATTAGATACTTAGCTTGATATTTAATATGAAATGAGAGGTTAAAAATTATACTTGGAAGAGATATCGAAGATTTGATATTGGGGACAAATTAGATGATATCATAGGAAAAATAATATGAGAAGCTTAACTACAGGCTATTGGGCAAGTAGAAAGGTGAAAGTTTGATAAAAAAACCTTTCTAAACAACCCCAGACAGCTAAATTGAACTTACAAAACATGAGTAACAATGGAAATACACTGCACAAATGCAGTCAGAGATTTTTCAAAATGAGTTCATAGTAATTACTTTTGGCACTGAACTGGAACCTTCTTAATGAGGATACCTTTCATAAAATTCTTTTAAAAATCTTCTCTTTGCTTCACTCCTCCCCCCAAAACAACAACAACAACAACAACAAGACTCAAGAGAGTAACAGGCGTTTTCATCAGGCCAGGCTGGCAACCCCGTGTTTTATAGGGACCCATCACAGATGGCACAGTTTCCATATTAGTGATACTTAATCCAAACAGATGGATTCAATAGAATTGTTCGAGGTGGTGTTTCTGGTAGGAATAAGACTAGCACTTAGATGCCCTGTGCCTGCTGTTCTGTTAAACACTATTAAATATACAGTTTCTGAATTATTCTGACATGGAATTAAAATATTAAGATGTTTTACACACTGTTAATAGAAATGAGACCAATGTCCCCCCAACAACCATCCCAACTTTAAAGGTAAAATACTAAATTAAAAACTATTATGACTTTAGATGCAGACTTCCAGATGTAGGTATATCAATACATTTCAATCCAGCTCATTATTTATTTCATCTGCTGCAGGCATACTGGGCTTACTCATTTCCTTCTGGATGGGCGTTTCGGTTGCATGTGTCTTGTGTACATTAGAAGAGGTGTCATGTGTAGAGAAGCCAGACTACAGGTATGCCTGGTTTTAGTTTTAAAGACATTGCCACATGTCTCTCCCAAGAGGGTGTTACCTTCCTATACTCCTCCTAGCATAGGAATATTTGTTTTTTTTCTCATTATTTTAAAGTTAAATGCTTTTGCCAATCTGGTGGGTGAAAAGTTGTATCTTATGTAGTGTGTAATTTGCATTTATTATTAAGAAAGTTGAATATCTTTTTGCTTATTGACAATCTATATTTCCTCTCTGAAACTGCCTATTAATACACTTTGGTCATTTTTCTCTTAGGTTGGTCTCTTTTAAATGGACTCATACAAGTTACTTTGTATTGTCTACAGCACATGTTGCAAGTATTTTTTCCAATCTCTAGTTTCTTTTCACATTGTTTGTGGTTGTTTTTGTTGTAGTGAAGTATAATTTAGATATAATCCAGTTTATCAATCTCATCTGCATTTTATTCTGGTTTTGATGTAATGTAGTGTCTGATTTTAGTTATTTTCCCAGTGGGTAACCACGTACTCCGGCATTTTAAATCGAGCAGTCTCCCCTTTTCTCACTGACATGCTCTGCCTTCTCTCGTACACTGGATCCTCACAGATGCGGGCCTGTTTCTGGCTCTGTTTCTGCCCTTCAGTGAGTTGGTCTGTCTTTATTTTCCTACTTTTAATCGGTATAAGTTTTTAACGAGTCTTGGTATCTACTCAAACAAGATTCCATGCTTGTTTTGGCCATCTCTACATGTATTAATCTTACTTGTTTTTAGTGCTTCAAATATAAATAATTTTTCATTTTTCACTTGTACACTCATTTCTAAACACCCTTCTATCCCATCCCATTTCACATTAATTTTGAAACTGGATTGTCAAGAAACTGATTTTGTTATGATTTTGGTCAGGTGGCATGGAATATATTTATTTGAGGAGATTAATATCTTTTTGAGTTTTTCTCTTGATGAACATGATGGCTTTTTCTGTTTATTTAGGTCTTTCATGGCTTTCAATGGGATTTTACAGTTTTCTTCATAGTCTTGGCTAATTTAACTTTGGGTAAATTCTTCTGTATTTTAGGGTCTATTACTCAGACTGGGCTTGTGGCATTTTCTGTTTCAGTTGATAGAAAGTTGCATCTCACGTGGCGAACTTGTACCCAGCCATGTAGAACTCTTCCAAGCTCTAATAATCGGTGATTTCTCTCAGACGTTGGCTATATCTTTATTTGCCAATAATGCCAGTTTTGCCTCTTTTCAACTTTTATACTTCTTACATCTTTTGCTTTTATTATATTGGCTAGGACCTCAATAGTTTTGTACTCTAGAACTGCAAGGACATATCACATTGTGTTTGTCAAAGGTAGGGCTTCTAAGTTTTTAATACAGTGGAATCTTGGTTCTTGAACTTAATTCATCCCAGAAAACTGTTCAAGAAGAGATCTGTTCAAAAACCAAATCTCCTTTGTTGCCTGAGAGATGTGTGGCTGATCATACAGGTATCAGCATGAAAGGCCTGTCGGGCAGACAACGGGGACCCAAATCTGGTTAGACCACTGAGACATGTTTCCCACGAACAACTTGGTCGAGAACCAAACTGTTCAGAAACCAATGTTTGACTATATTAAGAAAAATACTTTACACTCTGATAAGTAGCACCAATCATTTAAAGAGGATTCTTTATGCTTTTAGTTTGCTGAGAGAGTTTTCTTTAGGGGAGGAGGATTATGAATGGGTCTTATTTTAGGCTTTTAATATCTATTAATATTTTAGAAATACTTCTAATAATGTTCTGAGTTCACTGAGAGTTTTTGATAATGTTTAACCACCTCTACATTCTCAGGATCAAATCTTTTTCAAAATGTTTAATTCTTTTAATATAACACACTGGGTTTTATTTGACAGTAGATTTTTGTGCTCGTATTCTAATGAGTAAGATTGGCTCATACTTTTTTCCTTTCTGGTCCTAATCATTTTTTTTGTTTGTTGTTTTATTAATCAAGTTAACATTAAATCTGCTCTGTGTGTTATTTGTTCAAATGCAGCCTGTCAGAACTTACTGGGTCTTAACAGTTTTGAGAACTCATCCTTTCATTCAGTTCTTAGTAATCACTCATGCGTAGTGTGCTCTTTCAATGTTGCTAGGTTCTCTTTTAGGTATTTTACATGCATCAACTTCATCGTCACAATAACCTATAGTGTAAGTACTATTATGATCCCCATTTTGAGGTGGAAGAAACAAGGCACAGTGAGGTGAAGTAACTGGCCAGAGTCTCATAGCTTGTGATTAGAGCCTATATTTGAGCTGATACATGTAAATGGCTCAGAACACAGATTAACACATCTACCCTGTGTTCAAAAAGTATCATTTATTATGCTTATTGTGATTGAGGGTTAAAAATTTACTATAGAATTATAGCTTCAAATATTTATGCCTTTAAAATATTTCTATTATTTTAACCTTTTATTGGGTTGGCCAAAAATTTGTTTAGTCTTCTCCATACGATGGCTCTAGTAGTGCTTAGTTGTCTTTAACTTCATTCAGAACAATCCTGTTACTATATTGTGACAGCTGTCATATCTGTGTGCATTAAGAAAACTTACCAAAATTGGTGAATTTTTGTGCAGCCATTTTAATACTGAAGATGGAGGAAAGTACACATTTTCAGCATATCATGCTTTACTATTTCAAGAAAGGTAAAAAATGCAACCAAAACGTAAAAAAAGATTTGTGCAGTATATGGAGAAGGTGCTCTGACTTACTGAATGTGTCAAAACTTGTTTGCAAAGTTTCTTGGTACTACTGACATTTTGGCCAAATAATTCTTTGCTGTGGGGCTATCTTATGCATTGGAAGATGTTTAGTAGCACCCCTGGCCTCTACCCACTAGAAACCAACCGTGGGAGAGAGCGGACATACTCAAAATATCCAAATCAATAGTTATTGATGAAAATGAAAAATGTGTCTTTCGTGCAAAAAATTCAGTAGACTTTTGGCCAACCCAATATTATAGAAAATATAAAACATACACAACAGTCACGTACCCATCACTCAATCACCAGCTGTAAGGGACTCCTGTTCATCTCTACTTCCTTCCTCATGTATTTTATTAATGTTTTATTATAAAACTCTAAAAGATAAGGACTTAAAAAATAAGTGTTATTATCACACCTAAAGATATTAACAATTCTCAAATGTTTTGATGTAATTACAAATAAATGGTAGATTTTTTTTCTTTGCCATTTTCCAAATTGTATCTTTTATTAATTAGATTTACCACCCTTTTCCTGCTCCCAATTCATTACTGTTTGTATTTATATTTTAATTCATTGTAGTTCTTTGGATTTTTTGGTCCCTTACCCCCAGTTTAAGTTGAAACCTTAGTTTACTTTTAATCTTTCCTGAGACATACGCAGCTTAGGTTTTATTTTTTTCCTCGGTATAGTCTGGCTACATCATACCAGGTTTTGAAATGCAGTGCCTTCATCGTCAGTTTTAATTATTTTGTAATTTCTGTCTCCAATACCTCGTTAACCCATGAATTATCTATAAGGACTTGAGTGTCTAGGTATAATGACTGGGAGTCTCATTTCATTGTTGGTTTTTAATATTAATGCATTGTCAATGAATGTGGCCTTGAATGGTATCAGTATTTTTTGGTGGGGGGCGATTCCATTTATGGAATTTATCTCAACAATGTGCATCTGAAGAGACTATATGGTCTCTCAATACAGTTCGTAGGTGCGTATCTTTATATATCACTATTAGATCAGCCTTATTAATTGTGGTATTCAAATCTCTCTGAATATTATTATTCCAATGTATCCTGATCATTCAGTTTATGAATTTATCTTTATCCAGTTATTAGAAAATCTCAGCCATTATTGCTTCCTCTTTAATCTCTTCATGGGATCACCTCTTAGACATACGTTAGAATGTCTGTGTCTTACTTTTACATCCTAGTTTGATTTCAGCTTTGCCCATTTTACTACGAGCACATCTCTTATTTTTCTATGTCTTCCTGGTTCATAACACATTTTTAATTCATTTCACATAGATGTCCGTTAGATCTCTGAACATATTTTAAAATCCTATTAGAATTCATCTGTTAACTCCGATTCACTGTTTGTTCTTTTGTTCTTGCTCATCATGTTGTCTGTCTTTCCTCGGATGCTAAGTTGTACTGAGCTTACCTTCTCATTTTAGCATGGTACTGATGTTTTTCAGGAGGGGAAGAATTTAACCTTCGCTAGTTTTCTAGTGAATCTGTTAGACTCGGGATTTTTTTCCCTCTTCCTTAAAGCTATCCATAGCTATTAAGATAGAAAAGTCAGGTAGTATTTATTATGCAGTGTCCACTCCATGTGGCCTTTCTTATAGTTAGTCATTCTTAAACAAGAACCTAAAGGAAAAGGAAGTACTTACACAGGAAGACTTTAAACCTGACTAAAAACTATGTCAAATCAATTGAATGCACAGATACTTTTTTTAAAACAAATTTTAAAAAATATTTATTTACTTCTAGAGAGAGGGGAAGGGAAGGAGAAAGAGAGAGAAACAGCAATGTGTGGCTGCTTCTCATGCACTCCCAGCTGGGGACCTGGCCTGCAACCCAGGCATGTGCCCTGACTGGGAATTGAACCAGCAATCCTTTGGTTGGTAGGCTGGCAAGACACACCAGCCAGTACCAAATGCACAAATACTTTTATGTATCTTTTACAGACCCAGCATTGATATGAAAGAATACAGACTGAAAAAGAAAGGTCATCCTTTTTTTAGTAATTTAGGAATTAAGTAGGATTAAAGGATATTTGCCAAGTGTTATAGATCTGCACTTAATTGCAGGGCCTTGGTTAAAAAGTGAAGCAAGTAATTTATAAGCTAGGGAAAATAAGAATAGTATATAAATTCACTGGCTTTGGTAGTTTGTTCGCCACTTCTTCAAAGCAATAATGCTTGTTTAACTAGTGCTGTTAAGGAAAAAAAAACAAACTGAAATATTATTTTCATCTTTCCCTGTCCATGCTGTAAAGAAATCATAGTATGAAAGTAAGTTACCAATGCAGTACTTTTAAGTGTTCTGCCTATACACATTTTATAGCACATTGGGGTTCTTTATATAGTCAGTGTATAACATCTATATGTCCATTTAATTATTTTTTACTATTTCATATAACTGACAATTATTATAGCTTTGTTTTTAAGATTTTAAAAAAGATTTTATTTACTTATCTTAGAGAGAGGGGATGGGAGGGAGAAAGAATGGGAGAAAAACATCAATGTGTGGTTGCCTCTCACATGGCCCCCACCCCAGGCTTATGCCCTGACTGGGAATCGAACCAGCAACCCTCTGGTAATGTACCCATGCTCAATCCACTGAGCTACACCAGGCAGGGCTTAAGATGTTTTTCAATTGATAACCAAGATTGCAGCCCAGACTCGTAACCCTGTCACTGTGAAGAAAGTAGAGCTTCCTCTAGAAACCATTAGGGCAACAAGGCAAAAATGGAGTGAAAGCTTGAATATGTAGCCATCCTGGGGGGAAATGGCAATACAAAAGCCTTCCACAGGACTTTAAGAAATTAAAAACTTTGTAAGTGAAGGAGAAAATAAAGTAGGAAAACCCCCAGAACCTGAAGAAATGACAGACATGAGTGTAGGAGTGTGTACGTGGAAACCAGCAGAACGAGACAGACCCTGACCCCCCCAGGCTTGCCACTGGGCTGGTGTGGGCAGATGGCACTTTGATGGGTCCCTTACTCTGAAGGGTCCTGCACTTATGTTTAAAACTCTGCTTTTGCCACCTGTAAATTCTTCATAAGTTTTGGACAAATGTTCCTGCATTTTCATTTTATACTGGACCCCACAAATTACGTAGCTGGTCCTGGCTCTGGCACTAACTATATGTGCACACACACCCTGTTACTTAGCTTCACCTTGCCTGTTTTCTCATATGTGAAGCAGGGATACTAAAATTACCCCCCCCCCCCACCGTTGGGGTAACTTCGATGATTAAATGAATTACTTATGAATTAGTGTCTTTGCAGCTATTGGTACAGAAGGCACTCTATATATTTCTGCATCTCCTATAGACTATCTCAGGACCAAATTAAGAAGTCACTGAAAATCTTCAAGAGCTTTGGCTTATTTGGGCTCTATCTGCCCATATTTACTTTATTAGAAATTAGAACTCAGAAAAAGGTTAAAGCACAAAACCATGCAAGCACACACTCCACTAGCCATCAGAGTGAGGGTGCCACCCATATCATGCAGCTCTGGAACACCGTCCTGTACACCTGTGACAATGAGTGAAGAAGGCAACGGTGTCTTTGCATTATTATGAAAATAGTTGTGGCCTAGGATCTCTTAGAAGGGCCCTGAAGACTACCCTGCTCCCATCTCCAACCAGGTGTCCTAGGGCACACTTCGAGAACTGTTCCATGGAATTAGCCTACATGACATCCGATAGGGTGCCAGATGTATCTCTAGAGTGAATTAATGTTAGGTAATTGCACAGGAAACTACTCTTTGTTCTGTGAGTGAAGGTCTAACCTATTGTCTCATAAGACTGTGTCAGAAGTATGCCTATCTTCCAGAGTTCCTCCATAGAAACATAGCCTCCTCTTTAAAAATGTGATAGTAATGATACAGATCAGCCTCTACACAGAATTGTCTTAAACAGATGTATATAGGATGTTGTGAATAAAGCAGTTTGCTTTTAAGCTGTGCCTGTCCTCAAGTAGAATCAGTTTACTTCTGGGTAAGGAATTCTATCCTTAGATCATTTACCTAGAAATGTCATCCACCTGGTGCACAGCCGAGCACCCTGAAAGTAGGTGTTAAAAGGGCCTCTGTGAGGACTATGAGATATTGCATAGTTCGTGCACGAAAAGTTAAACCCTTTGACTTACAGTGGAAGCACTCAGATCTTCTCTCCACCTCTGTTCACTCCTAATTTGGGGCTTAAAGAACTCTGTAATTGGCCTTATGGTGGTTTACAGAACTTAAGAAGACAAAACAACAACAAAAAACATGGTGCAAGGCTCTCTGGGGAAGGGTCACATAGGGGTGTGAGCCTTAACATTTGTAGGTTATCAAATTTTGAAGCCTAAGTTTGAAGCAGGGTAATAACTATTCATGCCAATAACTACCCAGCCCCTACTATGTGCCAGGCACTGGGCTCTACCCTGTGGAGACTGGGATGAGTAAGCTACCACTGCTGGTCTCAGCAGTGTGGGGGTGGCAGTTCTGGGGCAAAGTAGTGACAATACATGATAAACAGGAATGGCACTGGTAAGAATGTGACATTTACCACTGATATTATCAGCCCTGAAATGAGTTAGAGACAGTTTCAGAGACAGTGATTTTTGAACTGTGTGGTGGATGAAAAGGCACTCATGGGAAATAGTATTTACAGGGAAAGATGTGTGGAAGGAGGTACTTCAGGAGGACTGAGATGACAGCTGGGAAAGCAAGCAGGCCAGATTGTAAAATAATTTGAGACGTGTACTGAAAGAACGGGTGACACCAAGACTTGGTGAATGGGGCAGGCTGGAAGAGGATGAGTATGGTTTTAAACAAGCTAAATATGAGGTGTTTGTATGCAACCACAAAGGGACACGTATAGGTACAGTAGGTAAGAGGAAACTGAGAGGTAACTGGCATTCAGAGTATTGCAGTAGATCTAGCAACTGTTTAAACATTTTAAAGTTCTTCCTCAGCAATGTGGAAAAATAATTTCTATGGAATCACTTTTCTCCTAATGATGGTGTTGGGGTAAATGAATGAACACATTTCTTCAGTTGGTTTTAATCAGGCTCACCTATATGGTATTTGTAGATCTACTAATTTAGGGTTAATTTTCTCTTTTCTTATTTAGGCTTAAGAACAGCTATCTTTGGTTAATTCCTGAAGTGACATATTCAGCATGTGGCATAAAATAAAAATCACTGGTGGGCTGGGATGGGAGTAAAAGACAAAACTGTACTTCAACAACAATTAAAATAAAAAAAATAAATAAAATAATTGTAATAAAAATAAAAATCACTGAATAAGAGAAATATATCCAAAAACTGAATACAGATAAATGAAACAGTTCAGTTAAAACTTCTTAACTAGGTGGTAGTGTTTAGTGTTGTTTTTTTTCCTTTCCTTCCTCCCTTGCCATGAAATACAAGATTAACTGCATCACTGACTTTAGGACAGAATTGCTTAGAGCCAAATCAGTCATAGAACTTGGGCAGCAACATTAGGATTTGGCCTGAATTGATAGGAGATGGTAAAACCCAGAAGTAACTTAAAAATCTGTTCCACTTTGGTGGGGCAAACTACCCCTCCAGAATGGCCCCAAATTTACACTCTAACTGCTCACCCTAAAGATTCATGGCCAGAGGCAGCTACCCAGTTATTCTGAGACTATACTGCTCTTCTAATCTTAATTCTCAATCTAAGACAGGCCAACATTCTGAAATAGTGACTATTTCTTAAGAAAGACCACAGAACTTGTTGGAAGCAGCCAGTAAAACAGCTTACTTCAAACAGAAGAGTGCCTTGGGTCTGAGGTGAAGGTGCTGACCTAGGCTGAAAAATCTTATGTGCATTCTATTACATCATAAGTTCAAGGGAAAAAGGCAATAAACTTTACTTTCAAATGTATTAATACCTATGCTATTAAAGTAGTTGGTAATTTAATGAACATAATGTATGCACTGAGAATTTTCTGGCCAAGGCTGTGAGCTACCTAGGAACTAAAATAAGAGATGAGGACATGTAATAGGTGCCACATTGGCTAAAGGTTTGTAAGGTCCTAAATAACTGATTTGCAGGTTGATTCCAGCAATGAAGTCTGTCTCCAAATATGCATATACCATAAGGTCTGTCTGTGACCCTTTCTCTCTTATTAAAGTGGAAGTGGCTGGATTTGAACACCATTTGTACCTAGAATCTCTGAGCCAGGAGTAACCTGTTCTTTTTGGGATTCATATTGTTTACCTTTAAATCCTAAAGACAGTACTTTAAACTTCAAAGTACATTGTAAACTCTAATAGTTTAATTTTTTTGCTACTAATCAAGGATACCGTATATATAGAGATTTCTTCCCTAATACCTGTTTGCTAAAATTCAGTGTAAGACTCTTAATAGGTTTCTAAATAGGTTTCTGTCTTTCCTTTCCACTGCTAAAGCAACGCAACAGGGAAAATGTTTGCATTTTAAAAATAAGCAGCATATACGTACTCATCGTGAACAATGGTGGGGCCATCCCTCGTTAAGGCCTCCTCCTTGATGACGTTGATAAGTTCGAAGGTACTGCTTATGGGGGCATCAGGGTTAGGCCATTTGGGACACTGAAAGTGTCGAACTTCTAGGACATAGTCATCCTGCAACCGAGACAACAAGAGTTTATTTCACTCTATACTCTAATGACTACAACTTGCTCTTGAGAAAGTATATCTTACAAGTAGCTGAAGAATGCCAGGTTAACCAAGGTGGAGCTGGAAAAAGAAAAATATTAGGGCAGTCTGCCTGCCATAAAGAATGAGGAGCTCATGACAGTGAAATAGCAGAATCTTATTTTGTTAGGCATGAATTGGAAGTGACAACTCTTATCTTTAAAAATAAAGAAAAAAAGGGAAGGAGTTAGGAGATCATTTCAATTGCTACATAAGCCAGCTTCCCTCTTAGCTACTCCATAAGCAGGCAGTTATTTCATGTCAAAATGCTGTGTAACAAAAAAGCTGTAATAGTATCATGTCTGCAACACACTGCAAGGTTTACATTTCTGATGGTAAAGAAAATATTGACCTCTAGTATTTACTGCTTATATAATTATGTCAACATAATATGTCAACAGACCTATGTGTGTGTGTAATCTGTGCTCAGAGGAACTGGTTACATTCCACCTATCCAGCTGGGAAAGCAAATATTTGAAGGAAGAAAAAAAGGGAAGTGTGCATATTTAAAATTAGGTCATACTCAAATGCCTGGGCCTGCCTTGAGGGTGGTAAATTACCCCAGTATTTCTCAGGACCACCCAGGACCAGATACATCTATGACTCAGGAACTGAGGGTTAGGTTACCTGTGTTGCTTCCAGGATAAAGTCATGGATGATAATTTGTTCTTCATTAGAGAGGCACAGTCTGTCTTTGCTGATAAGGGTGACGGTAAAGGCCTCACAGTTCATGGATTCTTCTCGGCTTGGCCAGTACACAAACTCATCTTCTGCCTATAGGAACAACAACAACAAAATCCTCTGCAGTGCTGTTAAATATTTGTTTATTAGTTTTCTTGCAAAATGATTTCTTATGTTTGCCTACCTCTTGAGTCAACTTTTAAAATTGGTTCACAGAATTATGTATCTCCCCACCTGATCATGCTGAGTTCATTGGTTATTGTGTTGTAAAACATATATGATAGTAACCATTTCCTAGCACTTTTCACCTGTTTCACTGTAACAACCAAAATGCATTCATGGGGAATGCATTACCCACATTTGAGAAGTGCTCTGCAATGTAATAGTCATGAAAAAAGGACATGAGGTTTAGGTCAATTAATTGTAACCCATTCACAGTTGCTTAAGCAACGAATTGTTATTTCCTATGGATGATGTTAATAACAGCTCTGCAATGAGCACTTTTGTAACATTATCCCTCTTACTTAATTTTTACAATGTACTAGTGAGATGAGATTTTTATCACCTGCCTTTACAGATGAGGACACCAAGGCTCAGAGAGGTCTGAAGTTCTCTAAAATCACACTGCTAATAAATGGTATATGCAGCCTCTCCAAGAGGTTGTATATAAATGAGCATGCTGGCTCTAAGTACAAGGTGTTCTTAAAGAAAAGTTACTATGTCAATGTTAGGTTTCAAAAGGGGATGATAGAGAAAGTCTTGCAGCTTTGAATCAGGCATGCTTTAAAATGTTCATCTATTTTAAGATTAGAAGTAAATATTCAGGCTTGGTACTTGAATTCCATCCTTAAACTAAGGAGGCCTAAAGAAGTTAATTGCATGAGTTAAAGACTTTGTGAGAGATGCAGTGATTTTTATAATAGGCCCTCCTTCCTCTTTTTCTAATTAGTTCAAATGGCAAACTAAAGTTTGCTTGTAATTGATAAATTTCGATGGCATTTTCTTGAAATTGCTTTGGTACTACTAGGGAAGTCAGAAGTAATTCTGAATAGTGTTCAAAACAAAGAGGGTTTTGTTTAATCTTACAATGCTGCATTAGAAATGAGCCAACAGCCCAATAAGACTTATCACCCTTTCAAGTTTCAATACAGCTTATTGCCAAGTACATTTTTATTTTTAAAGCTCAGCATACGGGGAGGCAGATTAGCAACTGGGTTCAGCCTATACAAAGGAAGTCTGTGACTGTCATGTGTTTCAGTACATTTTTGTCCAAGGAAATGGAAGTAGAACCCTCTAACAGGCATTAAAAGCAAGGTAGTGATGGACAGGGTCACTACATCTAACCAATATGTACAGACTAAGCATAGGATTTGGGGTTGGAGGTGATCCTAAATATATTAATCTATCTATCTATATTAATCTAGGTAGTTTTATTATTTCCACTTTGCAGCTATGGAATTTAAGGCATAGATAGATTAATATAAACTACCTACCTCAAAGAACTTTTATGATGATAACATCAATCGTAAATTATTAGATTGGTCTAAAGACTGCCAGAGGAATTTGTGGAGAGCAGGCGAGAAAAACTTTTTAATGCAGTTAGTAAACTAGGGAAAAATTGATCATCTTGAAAGACTGAAAAAAATAAATCCACTTAATTCAGTAGGCACACTGGTCTCATGCTTATTTTGCTGGCAAATAAAAGGTCTGTCCAGAAGGTATCCAGCCATGTAATGTGAAAAATAGAAACCTTTATTGAAGAAGTTACAAGAAACATTGTACATAGGACAATGGCACCTTGATCCCCCTACAAAGTAGGCACCTTGGGACCTCACACATTTCTCTTAGTTGCCATCAGCTTCCCCGTCCTATTTTCCCTAATCTCACTGACAGCCTGAAACCTCTTCCTTTTCAAAGGTGATTTGAGTTTTGGGAAAAGCCAAAAGTTGCAGGGCACCAAATCTGGGCTGTAGGGGGGCTGAGTCACCTGGGTGATTTGATGCTTCACCAAAACACTGTGCATAAGATGTGATGCACAAGTGGCTGTGTTGTCATGATGAAGCTGCCAATCACCAGTTGCCCATAGCTGAGGCCTTCTGAATTACCTGGATAGTTTCCACAGAGGAATGTTCAATCCTAATGCAAAATTTGATGCAGATTTGTTGCTGTACTCGCTCAGTCATTTTGAATGTGACGGCCACACAATACACATCTCCCTCAATGGCATCTACCACGCCCACTAACTAGTACAGTGAAGTTGTCATTGTTCACTCATGTGCATTCCAGGCCACTCCCCTGGCTGCCGGGTTACATCAGTGTTGTGCAAACTGTTCTAGTTATATTAACAATGGCTGGATTTTTCCTGGACAGACCTTATATATTTATATAGGTCAAAGATGCCTGGGCATCTCTTAACAGTGCTTTCTGAATGAGGAACCAGTGACTTTTGGGCTATTCACAGAATTGTAGTCTTGTCAAGTTATAGTAGTAATAAAGCAAACCAGGTATCCAGAGACATTATTTTATAGGAAATTACAATAAATGCATGTGACTTTTGACCCTGGGCCTGAGAGTGCAGACGAGTGTGATTGATTCCAGCCCAGCCTCCCTAGGCCTCAGAAACACTGAGGTGATGTGTTCTAGGGCAGTTCCTCCATCCTCACTGTCTGCGGACCATTTATCCACTTATTTGGTCCGGTCTCCCCCTAGCCTCCCCATATAAATGGGCTTATGATAGATGCTTTTGGTGACTCTCCTCTGTTAAGTGACAATAGCAAAATACTAACTCAGCCAAAAAATGATAGTTTTAACAACCCTAAATGCCTCCAAATTCCACATGCTAACAGAATAGACCCCTACTGCCAACTAATTTGAAAATTTACACTCCAGTTTTTAGCTTCAGATTCTCAACTTTGTTGCCATTCTATCATGCAGAAGCAGCCTTGGTATTCTGAAGCTGAGCAAAATGCGACACAGTGAAGAAGTTCCTACTGACTGGGCACACAGTCAAATGCATGTCACCCAGACGAGGGTTCAATCACACTGTTCTTTCCTGATTAGAAACTCACTAATCCGACACTCAGGGAGGCCGATTCTCACTGTGTTTCTGTTTTTGTTTTGACTTCCTGTGCTTCCATGTCCTTATACTAACTTCTGAAACCAAACTATTTCTGGAACTTAGAGAGCTAAGCACAAACATTTAAGCTTCTTTTGATAAACTTGCCAACCCTTCTACACAGAGAGCTCAATAGGGAAGGACTAATAGGAGAAAGAGGTAGTAGCTTCAGAAAGTTCTTAAAAGTAAGTTGTAAGAAAATAGCCTTTCCTTATCTCCTCCCCTATAATAGATCTGACTTATCTATGGCAGAAAGAAAAGTAATGATATTATTACTTTTGATACCGTTTTCTAGGGGGGTGGCAAAGAAACATTCCTATGATATGGGTGCAACACATACTAGAGGAAAAATGATTGAAAGCATGCTATCAGGAAAGAGGTGACTCAGGTTTAAACCCTGATTCTAATTGTTTTGTGTATGCCCTTGGGCAAGTTACCTCCCCCAGTTTTCCCACCTATTAAATGAGATGATAATAGTACCTACAGTCACAAAGTTAAAAAGGGGAATGAATGAGTTTAAGCATGTCGAGTAAGAAGCACAGTTACATCCTCCAATGTTAGCTGCTATTATAACTTATTTTTTCCAAAGTGACCTATAGCAGCTAGGACATGGGGTTAGGGTCATACATTATTGAGGTTAGCAAAAGGACCTTTTCAAAGCCTTCTGCCACATCCCATGTCAGCACAACTGAGGAGTGCTAGCACCAGCATTAGAGAACAAGTAATGGAGCTGATCGGGGAGTACATAAGGAATCTGTACAGCCTTAAATATGAGAGGTCTGAATTCCCTCCCTAGCAACCACAGACACTACAGCCCTGTGGCAAGGTACTGATTTATGCTATGGCCGCATCGGCTCATTAATATACAGCAGATGTGCTTTACTCACCAAGCTCTGGTTGTCTGGCAGCATGACAATGATCTGTGCATTATGATCCCAAATCATTCGCCAGAAATCTTTCGTAGTATGTGGCAGAGGATGCTGGGTTATAATAAATTCATTGCTCCTATAATAGCCCTTCAGTTAGGAAGACGAAAAATCAGTGATTATGGGCATTTTATTCTAACTTTGCAGTAGCAAAACATACTGATGAAATAAGATAGCATTATTTTGATGATACTAAAATAATTGAAGAAGGCATTCAGTGCATTTGAATTTTTAGATGCACTTGTGCTAACATGGGTAGAGGATTTTCTCTCCATGTACAATTCACTTCTAATTACCCCTGCAGTTTTTACTTAACAGTAATTTCAACATTTTTTTCAAAGACTAGATGGGTGAAATCAACAATAAAATTAATTCCTTAACAAGCATTTTCCTTAATTTAAACATTTTTGTATTCCTACTGATTAGGTACCTTTTGTCAGAGGTTCCAAGATAGGAAAATCTCTGTAATTTTGATAATTTGCATTGATAAATTCTTTGAAAAAATAAAACCAGCCACATAGGTGGTATCTGCTTTTTAGCACCTTTAAGTTGAACTGCCTTCATTTATAATTAACTGTTGACTCTCACCATGATATAAGAAGCATTAATATAATCTGTTCCTTTCATTCCAGGCAACGGAGCAAGACCCACTCGCGCACGCTCAGCTGTCATATGGAAAAGACAAAACATCACATTTGCCTGTTACACACAGAACCAACAGTGCTCTCTGAGATTTACTTGGGAAGTAATATATCCTCTTGGTTCCCCTTTCTTTTTAAGACTTACCTATATTTTTAACCAAGCTAAAGTGTTGTCAGCTCAGGCAGAATGTAAAATGAAATTTTGCTACACGTTCCCAGGACACAGGCATTGCAGGAATACAATTTTACTGTGGGAGAGGTTTCCACAGGACATCACTAAATACTTTGTGTGGAGATGACAGAGGGTCTCAGATCAATTTTACTCTGGTTTACTCTTCCTACAGCTGCATCACTGTATTTTACTTGGCTCTTTTCCCTTCCCCTTATCCATATCTTTCTCCCCACAAAGGGCTTAAAACACAGTGTCCTTTTCCAGCAGAGGTAACCTCTCAGTGATCACCCATGCCTGTGTCCTCAGTTACTTATACAGAGGTCACCACCTCTCACCAGTGCTTTGATCTCAATAGCCAGAATACTTGAATGATGTAGTTCCCATTGTAAAGATTAACTTGGAATCAATGTTTTAATGGGGTATTAATGCCACAGTGAGAATGGATAACAATTTTTCTTTTCACTAGTTAAGATAAGGTAGAAGGTACCCAATTCTTGAATTTTGAGGTGAACTGAAACTAGATTTCATGTCCCACAGATGCAGCGTCTTACTGGCACTGACCCAGCCTTTGCTGTCCTGTGCATAATAACCTCTCCCTCCCCTGCCTCTTTACATGACACACAGTACCCAGTGAAAAAGATGCTAATACACTGAACCAAGGCAAACTGATTTTGAGATCTTACATGGCACGACTGAAGAGTTTCTGTTCTTTTCTTTGTTACACTCTTTCTGAGCACTAAAGCACTCCACATATTTTGCATTACATTGTGTGACCAGCTGAAAGAAAAAGAAAAACATTTCAGTCTTCCTTCAAAGGTAGACTTGTAGCCATATTGTGATAATCATTTCACAATAGATACATAAATCATTACCTTGTAGACCTTGAACTTATACAATGATATATAAACAAAGGTAGGAAAAAACCAATAAAACAACCAACCAAAAAGGAATAATTGATGGCATCTGCTTGATGATCTGGGAAAAAATACCAATAATCAGATTACTGAGAAATAAAAAGTCTTATGCCCATCGAGAACATTTTTTGTGTTTCATTAGTGGTGCTTCTCTCAATTATCTTAGTTGTCTGTATGCTTGTGCTTTTCCCCCTTTACTCTGACAGCCTTCCATCTTATTTATAACTGAGTAGTTAGGAGGAGGAGCAGCGAGGGCTTGGCATTTCCTCTAGCAACTTCCTCTGCTTGAGCAAAGGGAAAAATAAGAACACTTTCATATAAAGAGAAGGTTGCCAGAGGGAACTCTGCTATTCTGATGTCTGGCCACTTCTAAATACAAGCAAAACCAAGCAGGCTCACACCCTGAGTTGCTTGGGACAGGAAGTAGGTGGTTAGTATCCAGAAGCAAACTCAGGCTGTAGAGTCAGGAAAAAAAAAAAAACCTTGAGTGTGAGTCCTGGCCACATCATTTATTGGCAGCAGGAGCCTGGGCAAGACACTTCTCATCTCCTCACTTCTTCATAAATGTGGGGCCATGTCCATCTTATAGGATGCTTGGAAGATGAAATACAGGGTGGGGCAAAATTAGGTTTACAGTTGTGAGTATGTGAAACAGAGTTTATTCTCATGTTATTAGTTATTAATTTTTGTATGACTTGCCATCTGAACAACTGTAAACCTACTTTTGCCCCACCCTAATTTTCCAAAGGTCCTAAAATTGCACATACCACTCAGTAGGTCTTAGATAAATGACACTTACTTTCTGTTTGCATTAATAGCAGAGGGTATTAAACACAGCAACATTTTCAAGTTCTAAATAAGTGGGAAGCCTATCAGGTGAATGCTTCTTATTTCTACAATCAAGTGTTAGGCTTTTTTGTGATAGGTATTATGTAAGTAATAGATATTTATTGAATTAATGTGGATTTTTCTGTTGATGTCATTGCTTTTGTGAATTTTTGGTTATAATTCCTCAGGCACAAGAGCTACACTAGGAAAAACTGCTTCAAGGTAATATGTGCTAATCATATTTCTTAAAGAATTGACTAAGATCTCAGTAAATTTCTGTTGAACTGACATTGTTCTAAGACTGTGATAAATAATTAGCCCAGTAGTTTGGTTTTTCCTTTTTCTATAAACAGGTTGAACCACCCTATCAACCCTACATACGTATACGCCTTGGTCCCTCATCACAGTGGGTATGGGGACTGTCCCCTCCCAGTGCTTTCGTACTAATGTCAATGACCCTAGAGATGGTTTGCAAGTTTCTGATTCTTGTTTTTTTCCTTCTACTTAAGTTCTAAAGTGGATAGTGTCTATAAAAAGGACCGATTACCTGGCTCCCAGTGGAATGAACTGATTTCTTTGATGAATTTTTAAAAAAGTATGTGTAAAATATTATAGAAATAGAACAGACAGCATTTTAAAAAATGTTGGTTCATATTGTTCACTCATATGTGGAATTTAATGAACAAATGAACTAAAAGCAAAACAGAGACAGACTCATACATGGAGTGCAGTGACAGCCAGTGGGCGGGGGACATTAGCGTGTGGAGGGATTGAACAAAAAGGAAAAAGGACTCACGGACATGGACAACAGTGTGGGGGTTGTTGGGGGGAGGGGGTGTAAAGGGACTCAATGGTAATGGAAAAAATATATTTCTTTTTAAAGAAAAGAAATGTTGGTACTTAATATTTTTAGAGCTCATTTTAGACATTTAAAATGAGACACTATGTCCCCACTATGAATGAACTTAAATGGTATTTAGAGGAATTTGGACACCGTGAAGGAAGAGCTAGGAGTATGAAACTGATACAACCCAACAGTGAAATTAATCTTTTCACTTCATCTCACTTGTTATACTTTGCTTGGCTGTCTGATTTCTTTAGGTGAGATTCAAATGAAGGATTCAGAGTCTATGGAATGTTTTACCATGAAAACTAAACTATAAAGATTCATCTAATTCTTTCCACCTTGATACAAAATGAGAAATTACACATAGAGCAATGTGCAAAAAAGTAGGATTTAAAAGACTGAGAGACTAAGAAATAGGAAGACACTTAGTGATTAGACAACATTTGACAGTTGCAATAAATCCTTTTAGATAACTCAGCTTTTCTGATCTTAATTACTTTAAAAGTCCTGATAGTCTCTTTTTTTCACCATTATTTCAAGTCAATTCCACCAAACCTTAACTACCTGTTAACTTCTTCATGCCCCTATGAAAGAAAAAGAACAAACATTTAGGAAAAGTTAACTTTTCTCTAGTATTCTATAGTCGATCTTTCCCAGTTTCTAAATCATCTACTAGGATAGTCTTTATTTTTTAGAGCAATATGTCAATAATTACCATTCTTCATAAGGATACAATAGATTAGTTCAGAAAAAAATGCAGATTTTTTGAACTGTAAGACTGACTCAGAACAGTGTCATTGCAGTCAGGGGCTGATGTATTTGTTCACATAAAGCTGTAAATTGTTCAGGAGAAAATACAGCACCACACTCTCTACTTGGATATCAACCATGCACACAGAGGCCGACCTTTGTACTCCTTAGCATTATGTTTGAGGAGTATAAATACCAATCCATTTCAGTCTGTAGGTTCATGCAAAAAAGACGTAACCCCAAACTCAAGGCACTTCTTTACTTCCTTGCTTTTTTTACCAAAGAAGTATGTGAAGCACTACCTTGAATTGTTTTTCCAGTCGTGTCTTTCCACCTACTCCTGGTATGAGGATGCTATTTACATAGCTATGCAGTTGATTTGAAGATACTTCAGTCTCTTTTCCAAGAATGGCTTCCAACAAGGCATCGTGGATGAAAATGTACTGCTCCTAAAAGGTACAGTATATGGTAATAACCTCCATCGTGTCCATTAAATCTATATTTGATGAGCTCTTCCCCTAGAAGGCACCTCCCAGTGAATTCCTTCAAGCATTTACAGTTATGTGGTTTGCCCCAATACTTACTTTGTAACTTTTTTTATGGTAGAGATTGTGTTGAGTGTAGTTCTATATTCCATACCATCAGTAGGAATGGAGCATTGAACAATGGAGAAATGTGTGTTCAATGCAGAGCTCTAGAACCATTCTCTCACATACTATGTATTTTTTTCACTCCCTATAGTACTGAACACAGCCCTAGACCCTACTGTATCAGCTATATAAGTGTGATTATATTTGTTGAGAAATCCAAATTTAAGATTCACACAGAAATGGAAAACTATGAGACAAAGAATAATATCATGGCTAGAACATCTAATAAAAACCTATAAATTCTTTCAAGCCTGAGGAGAATGAATCTGTCTCCTCAATATCATTCAACTTCCAGTTAGTGAATGTGCCAAAATCTTATGACACTGGCGGCCGGCCACTCCTTACCTCAGTCTGGACGAGGTAGTTACGCTGTGTCCTGATATGCTTCAGGAAACCCAGGACATTAACTGTGCTTTTGTCTTTTATCTGCTGCAGCATGCTGTCTATGACAATGTAGGTGCCTGTTCTGCCCACGCCGGCACTGGAAGAAATGGGGACACTGAACTAGGACCTCTTGCTTAATCATGTCATGAACTGCAGATTAGAAAAATTACCATCTCAATGGCTAATGAGTGTAGAAATAACCATGATGTTTAGATAGATTATTCATCCTGGATAGTATCCAAAAAACTTTATTAGGATATTCCCCATTCCATGAGTCTTGATGGGGAGCAAAGGCTGCCTTCCTGCCACAGGAACTGCAGAAAATGGTACCTCCTAGCCTTCCCAGCCTCCTGTGGCGGCAGCCATCTCCACACCAGAGCCATGTCTGCTGAGGCGCCGTGTAGGGAGTTGTTCTTGCTGCTTCAGCATATGCCTGCTTCTCTGACTCCCCCGGTGGTTCTGGGAGTACCTGTTAGCCTCTCAATAAACCCCTTTGCTGCCCAACTCCTCCTCCAGTCTGCTCAGTCTGAGGAAGTTCCTATTTAAACAGGTGCTTCCCGTTAATAATCCAGGTACAGAATAAGAATGTCACGTCTAGACAATTAGGCCTCTTATTCACATTTTCTATTGTTACTGAAACTGTATTCAGTACTGCAGACTTTAGATGTAATGTAGCAAGCTTCTTTTGGTAGAAATTTCCCCAGCAGGTCCCTGTCTCATACAAGTCTACTGATACCCAAGCCCTTTTGATAGACATTTATCTGTATTTTACTGATTCCTACATGGGTTAGCAAACATGTACAGTTCTTATGGGCCTTTAAACAGAAGATGGGTTCCAATTTCTGCAAGGGACCTTGCATAAGAACAGAGAAGTGCTTAGAAAATGCTGTGCACAATATCCATTTGAATATCAGTGGAAATAAGAAAATCAAGAATAAAATTTCAAACAAAACTCAATAAAAGCACTTTTAAATAGCCAACTAAAGTTGTTTGAGGTAAAGAGAGAAAATGGATTTTACAGAAGGCTTTCCCAGTGTTTTAAAAAAGTTTATATATAAACTTTTTTATAAACTAAAAATAAACTAAAATTTTTATAAACTAAAATTTTGAAAATAAAAGCCTTTCAGACGTAATTAACATTATTTCGAGGAATCTACAAGGAAAGCCATGTACAAAACCTCAAAATCTCTAGTGTAGAAAGTTCTAAACGTATGTTTAAGGTCAGATATTTACATAGTATGAGCAGCCAGCAATTTTCCTGTATACAATGGAGATAATAAAATAATGTTATAAAATCTAGAGATCCATCCTCTAAGAGTAGATTTTGTTTTAATCTCAGAAGCAGCAGATCTTAATGTCATGGGAATAGAGTTACTTTACATAACCCTAACAGGTCTTACTGGTCCCAGTTTTCAATGGAAGACTCAGTTTCTTAATAAAAACAAAACAAAACAAAACAGTAGCAGGGCCACAGTGGCCCAGATTCTCAAAGCCCACACCCCCTGCTCTGCCCACTTCAGATGCAGAACCCAGGCAGGAGATAGGGAAGGACACCGGCCCACCTGCAGTGCACCAACACAGGGCCCGTTTCTGGCGTCCGGGCTGCCGAGGATCTCCTCACGAAGGTTAGGACTGGCAGAGCGTACTCAGGGACTCCCATGTCAGGCCACTGTGTGTAGTGATACTGGATGACCACCCTTTCGTTCTGACGGCCCTTGGGATTTCCCTTCTGACCCTATAAGAAAGATGAAAGAAGATGTCTTTAAGCTGAGTGTGAGCATTTTGGAGATAATGTAAGCATGCTAGGAAACAGGACCCCTGATTTCATTCATCCTAATGTTCCTGGGCCAGGTACTTCCTCATTGTGGCCATCTCCTGCCATAAATGGAGAAACTGTATCAGACATCTCTTAGGAGAGAAAATGGTTTGAGGTTATACCAAGAATGAATGTTTAAAACTAGGGGTTTTTTTTGGATTTGGAACCATATAGAGCACTTTGCAATTTGCCTACAAGGCCTCCATTTCCTGACTTCTTGCGCCAACATGCCCGAGTGCTCTGCTCTCATTTGCCTAGGGCCGTGACTCTCCTTCCTTCCCACTGTCTGGGCGGGACCTTCGGGAGCCCTGGTGCTGGCTGCCGCTGTGCACACTCCAGGAAGTTTGGGGCGGGACCTAAGTCACAAATGATTCTCTGGCTCTACAGTCAAAGGCAGAAATAAATTTATCACTTTTATAAATGAATTTTTCAGAGTTTTCTTTTAAGTGGCTAAACTTTTTACAATTTAAGTATTTTGGATAAAAATTTCTCCAGATCACTTGCAATGATATGTCTTTTCTTATTACCAATACCTCTAAACAAATTTTTTAATGACTCAGGGTCATGAATAAATCAACACTGAAGCTTGTAGGGCATTTGGCCCTGTGCTACAAAGACCCCAGATGGCTTTGATTTCTTAATTCTTCTGTTAACTCTCATTTGCCTGTCTTCTCTCTCATTTTTAGTTATTACTTTATCCTCTTATCAGTGAGCAAAACATCTGAAATTGCCATGTGGCTTCTTCCTCTGACGGAAGCTGTTTCTGAAATAAGAGTAAGTGGGCCATGTTTACATACCTGCCGGGTTTCCACGAGTAACGGGCTTTGTAAATATAAACTGATTATTATTATCTCAGGTTAGCTTGAGCCAGCTAACGGTTCTATGATAGAGAACACAGATAATACAGTACTGCTGACTTTTAAATATTTCTGCCATCCTTGGGAAAATCTACACCTAGAAAGGACTGTTAACCTTGGACTACAGATCGGCTGCAGAGCCACTGAAATTGCATATGATAATTTCAGTGAATGAATTTCTCTGGAGCAAGGGAACTATAGTTTCATCACACCCTCAAAGATGTCCAAGACTCAAAAAAGAAAAATTAAGACCCAGTGCTACAAACAACTGCTATTTCTAATTCTCTGCAGAGTAACTACTTTACATTTTCTTATAATGAGCATCGTCTGGAGTTCCTAGTGCTGCTGGGCTGGTCTATGAGTCTTGATGGGACGGTGGAGTTTGAACAAGAGGAACTGACATAACTTGAAAGAGCATTTCCACAAGGTGTGATTCTCAGGATGTTCAGTTCTACAGAAAAGGGTTTTATTGTCAAGTGCCACTGGAAAACACTCGGCAAAACAAAGTTAAATAGGTTTCTTAACTGTAGCACTCTAATCACCGGTGTTCACTGTACATTTCTAAAGGGGGGACATATATTATGTAGCATTAGTTTCTCATACTCTTAGGTAGCAGGATCTGACTTTTGCAAGCATCTTGCAAGCTTACTATTCCTTGAAACATGCTTTGGGAAACAATGCCTTAAAGCTGTCAGAAAATTGGAGTTAAAAAGCTAACTCAACAAACAGATGCTGCTGTATCTGCTAGTTACTAAAACCTAAGAAGACCTTTTAAAAAACGAAGCCTTCTTCATAAAGAGCTTAAAGAACTCAATCAGGCCAATTAAATTCCATTATGTGCTTTGCCAATATCTTTCACACAATACATTGATGTCAATCAACAGAGTTGTGAAAAAATGTTTTAAAATACTTTCTAAAAACCAAGTTGGTTATGAGAATTGGCCTTTTTTGTATAGTCATTTTCATACACATTTAGGAAGAGACACTCTGGCATCCCACCCGATTCCATACCTTTTTCACTTTTGTATTTCTGACTGAAAAACGACGAACAGTATAGCAGGCATGTACTTTTGTGCTCTTCAGTGTGACAATAATGTTTCCATACTCCTCACTATTCTCTGTTGGCCAATACTGATCACATTTTCGCTGCAAAAAGAAAAACGTAAATTACAACTGCAGTTGTTGCCCTAATTATGCTGTTGACAATATAACTTCAAATGACAACAACTTGAAATGATATTACCTGTTAAAATGCAGGTAATATATCACTGTTGTTGACAGAAAAAGGAACTCATGGTCTGAATTGCTTAGAGGAAGGCATGACCTCTGAAGGGTTACTCTTGGGAAAAAGTTTGGCCACGATCATTTCAGCTATGAGTCTAGTTTGTGTGATCATCTTTCAACATAAGCTATACTAGCAAGTGGGCTTACGAAAGAAACCTGTATGCTGGACCTGTAAGTAATATGGGTAGGGTACGCTTGTTACAAAGGGAGCTTACGTGAGGCCGGGCAGCGTTCACAGCTTGGGTCACCAAAGGCAAAATAGAGACTCCAACAGTCAAAGTGAAGCTGTAATGATTTTGAGTAATAAACCTGGAACTTAGCCCTTACCACAGCCTAAATTAGCACCATCTATTATAAGTTCATTATCTCATAAACTCTAAATTATTATCTTTTTTTAAAAAAGGTCCTTTTAATGATGGTCAATGTGTTTAAATAGTCCCTTTACTCCCCACCCCCCACCCGAGTGGAATGGTTAGTACTCCCTGACTACACTATTTCTCCCCACTTTCCTGCCTTTGTTTTTCATCTCCCCCACATGTGGAAGCCCTCCCTTCTCTTTTCAGCCTCCTAACTCATTGTTCAAGTCCCACTTCGAATATTGGTTTCTTTACTATATATCTGCACCGGACAACAGTTCCCCACTTTGCAACACCCCCCAATACCCTACTCTTCTCTGTATCACAATGGACCCACTCCTGTGAGTGCACAGCTCTCACTCCCACCAGAGCACAAGCAAGGAAGGAGTTGAGGGGACACTCTGCATTCCTGCAACTCTCTCCATAGCCAGTCCAGTTCCAACCCTGCAGCAGCTAATCCACAAATATTTTTTGAGCAGGATATATGATTAAGATAGTAAGCCAAAAGATTCTTACTCTTCCTTTTTCCACAAGGTTTGTAATCATGACAATGATTCCGGTGTTTTGCTCCCAAATCATCCTCCAGAAATCTTCAAATGTAGACTTTAAAGGTCCCTGGGTGGCGATGTAGGCTTTTGCTTTGTTGTAACCCTTCAAAGATGACACAGCACAAAGTAAGATGAAAGCAGTTTCCCAGACTAGTTAATAATTCAAGTGCCATCCATACTGAATAGGCTGTGTTTTTAGTGAAAGCTCCGTGCAGCAATAACACACACTCAAAAGTCTCTGTGGCACTCTTCAATGATTAGAAACAGGTTTATAAAAACATTTTCACTTACATCGACATAGTTTGCATTAATGTAGTCGCTGTGCTTAGAGTCTTTTCCTGGTAAAGGTCTTAACTTCACCCTACTGTGATCATCTACAGAGGATAAGAAACAAAAAAAGCAAAACCAAAATGTGTAATTAAAAAACCAGCAGCATTCTGAAGTACAAGACAAGGCAAATGGATTTTTTTGTGGTATCTCCCGGACACCCCTGAGAAATCTTTTGACAGAAGAGCAACTAAAACTTAAAAGAGCATTTGAAACCGTCTCAAAAACATGCTCTACCTCATGCTCTGATCTGTGAATGCCCCCCAAATGTAAACTGATGTTCTTATTAGTTGATGTAAAACAGCTGCAAGTTGCAACCCTCCAAAATTTCCTTGTCCTATAGTTTAAAGCCAATTGCCAAGGTCTTTGATTATCCATGCCATCCTCTCCTCATTAGTATGAATATTAAAAAGTGATTTGTTATATCAAGTCTGCAACATCTATTTTTAGGAGAGTTCACTGCTAAGTTCAGTTGGACTCTTCGCCAGGCCAACAGAACCTCCACAACTGAGGGAGCTAGAGCTGAGAGCAATGTCACTGCAGGAATATGAAGTCAGTGACCATATCGTAGGATCCACTTGGCTTCAGCTTATGAACAAAAGGGGCAATGATATGTGTCTCTAGTTGCCCCACAGGGTGTGCTTGTATTTTCAAAGTAACAAATTAGATAAATAAAACAAAGCTGAGGTGATAATTTTATTTTCCTTAGCAAGAAATGGGGAAAAGGCCAATTCGCATTTCTGTTTATGGTCATAATCATCAACAGCTAGCTTGAAAACAAGTCCAATGCATGCATTAGCCCAGACACAACTGGCAGACTTATCGAGCACCTTTTGAAAGCCCTCTACACTCTGGGAACCGGGAACTGCTGCTGCTGTTCTGACAAACTCTCAGACCATCAGGGCTGCCTGATGTAAATAGGCCCCAAATGAAAAATTTCAACTAAGGCATCTGCATGCAAACTGTCCTGCCTTGACAGCATTATACTGTAAACTGTTATTTCTCAGACAAATAAAAACATACTCTTCAAGTTGCAATTTAAATATGAATTTAATTAATAAAGTAACAGAATGGCTAAGTAGATCAATATAGGAGTTGGCATGGTGGCATCAACTTATACCTTGAAAGCTGTGATGCTCTGTGAGAGAGGCTTTTCTTACACTGTTTTTCTGGCATATTCATGGACGGATTTTACTTGCTCCATGACATTTCCCTAATACTCTTTGCTTTATAAAGGTACTTGCATAGGGGTAGACCAAGGCGACAAGTGATATGCCCAGAATCTTACAAAGTGGACAAGAGAACACCAAAACCCAACTCTTCAAACTGAGGAAAATTGAATCATGTGTAATTTGAATTTGTGACAGTAAAACCACAAGGAACTTGCGAAAGTGTAACCGCATCCAGCTGGAGATGGTGGTTTTTCAGCAAAACACTATGATTGTTGGTCACATCACACAGCAGTTGCTTTGATTTCCTGCCTCTTCTTTCCTACATATGTTTAGCCAAGGCAGTGAGGTCACTAGAAATAAAGACTGCTAGGGCAGAGAGAATGGTATGTGTAGATATGCAAGACATGTATTTGTATATATCCCTGCCTGAGGTACATGGTTAGAAATGAGCTAAATAAACAAACAAATGCTCAGTCTCAGCAAAGTGAACCTTGACTGCCTGGCCAACAAATATAGCCAGAGTAAACTCATTCAAGACTTGGAGAGAAAAGAAAAATTTCACTCTTCTTCCTTGTTCTCTTTTTTAACCTCCTCATCCTCTCAGAAAACTGAAACAAATACTCTTTTTTAAAAATGACCCGTGGTTCTTCTAAACCTGTCTAGAGAAAAAAATTAATTCATAGATGACACAATCTTGTACTTATAAGTATTAAGGAATCCACAAAACTAATCATTACAACTAATAAATGAGTCTGGCCATGGTTGTAAGACACAAGATCAATATACAAAAATCAATTGCATCTCTATACATTCAATAAAACATAAAACTAAGTAGACAATTCCATTTACAGTAGCATTAAAAAGAATAAAATACTTAGCAATAAGTTAAACAAAAGTGCAACACTGATAAAATGCAGACTGTAAAACATTGTTGAAAGAAAAGAGGACCTAAGTTAATGGAAAGGCATTTGATCACCATGAATTGAAAGACTTAATATTGTTAAAATGGTAATGATTCTCAAATTAAAATTGACCTACAGATTTGATGCAATCCATACCAAAATCCAAGGTTCTTTTTTTATTGTTGTTGCAGTAATGAACAAGTTGATCATATGGAAACATAAGGGACCCAGATTAGGCAAAAAAAAAAAAAAAAGAAAAGAAAAGAAAAGAAAAGAAAAGAAAAGAAAGAAAGAAAGAAAGAAAGAGAAATCTTGCAAAAGAACAACAAAGTTGGTTGGAGGATTCACAGTTCCAATTTTAAGTTTATTATAAAGCTATAGTCAATAATCAACATGGTGTGGAACTGACACAAGAATAGGCATTAATGGGATAGAGCTGAGAGTCCAGAAATAAACATTGTATCTTCACTGGTTAATTTTCATTAAGGGTCCTAAGACAATTCAATGAGGAGAAGAAGAGCTACTTTTTGACAAATGGTACTAGGACAACTGGATGTCAATATTCAAAGAATAAAGTTGACCCTACCTCTAACCACATACAAATATTAATTCAAGATTGATCAAAGACCTAAAAGTAAAAGCTAAAACCATAAAACTATTTGACAAAAACATGGGTGTAAATATTCATGATCTTGCATTAGGCAATGGTTTCTTAGCTATGAAACCAAAAGCATAGCAACAAAATAAAACAAAATAGATACAATGGATTTCACCAAAACTGAAAAGAAAAAAAACCCCAGAGGTGGGGAGGGCTGGGGTGGGGAGAAAAGGCAGAAAACTGTACTTGAACAACAATAAAAAAATGCATCAAAGGAGGACATCATGAAGAAAGTGAAAGGGCAATGCACAGAATGAGAGAAAATATTTGTAAACTATCTGATGAGGGATTTGTATCCAGAATGCATAAAGAACTCTTAAACTAGAAACAAAAGGACAGGTAATCCATTTAAAAAATGGGCGAAGAATGTGAAGAGTTATTTCTCCAAAGAAGATATACCAGTGGCCATGACAAGATGTTCGGCATCACTAATCACCAGGGAAATGGAAATGGAAATCAAAACCACAGGAAGAAACCATTTCACATCAATGGCGGAGTAAGCCACGTGGTGAGAGACAAATACCATGTGATCTCACCTATAAGTGGAACCTAATCGACAAAACAAACAAGCAAGGAAAATATAACCGGAGACATTGAAATAATGAACAAACTGACAGTAACCAGAGGAGGGGAATGATGGGGGAGAGAAAAGGGTCATCAAGGAACCTGCATAAAGGATCCATGGACAAAGCTAAAGCGGAAGAAAGGATTGAGGGGAGGAGGGGGGATGGGTGGGGGAGGGGAAAGTGGTGGTAGAACAATGGAGACAACTGTACTTCAAGAATAACTAAAAAATGCAAAAAAGAAAAGAAAAGGAAAGGATTGCTCTTTTCAAAAAAAACACAAAGTAACAAGTGTTGACAAGGATGTGGACATACTGGAGCCCTAATATATTGTTGGTGGGAAGGTAAAATGGTACAGTCACTTTGGAAACCAGTTTGGGAATGCTATGAAATATTAAATACAAACTTACTATATAAGCTAGATATTGCATTCCTAAGTATAATCCCAAGAGAATTAAAATTATGTGACTATACAAAACCACACATACAAATGTTCATAGCAGTATTTTACATTCACTAATGTATTATTAAAGACTATCTACAGTGGTGTTCAAATTTAACTGGTCTAATTTAAATGCACTGTTATATAAAATTCCACGTATGTTAACCATATGTGCCTCTGTCCTCAGTATCCAAGCATGTATTAGCTGCCAGTGACCCAATTACCGATGTCTGTGAAAAGCAGCTAGCCATACAAGTGAACTGTGCTCCTAGGCTATTCCATGAGGCTCCATAAAAAAACACTTATTTGACTCAGGAATCTCCATGATATTCTGTTTTTTAAAAAATAACTTCAGTCATTCCTATTTAAAAAATTTTTACATTTATTGATTTCAGAGAGAGAGAGAGGGGAGGGTGGCAGGGGAGAGAGAAACATCAATCTGTTGTTCTGCCCATTTATGCATTCATTGGTTGATAACTTGTATGTGCTCTGACCAGGGATCAAACCCACAACCTTAGTGTATTGGAATGATGCTCTAACCAATTGGATTCCTGGCCTAAGCTTCCAGAATACTTTTGACCCGGGAAATATGTTGGATAGGACTAAGCACGTGGGCTACAGGACTGGAGGCTCATCACTTAAGGTAGAGACCAATTACCTAGTCTTAGAATGGAGGACGGTTTTAAAATCAGTTTCATTCAGTTCTCAGGACATCTATATATTTTAAACATTTTACTTATTTCCTTTCAGAAAGAGGGGAAGGACAGGAAACAGAGAGGGAGAGAAACATTATTGTGTGAGATCAGTTGCCTCTCACATTCCCTTGGTTGGGGACCTGGCCTACACCCCAAGCATGTGCCCTGACTGGGACTCAAACCAGTGACCTTTCGGTTCACAGGCCGGCACTCTATCCACTGAGCTACACCAGCCAGGGTTTAGGACATGTATTTGTACTAAAAGACTTGGCTCTCATTGGTTAAAAACAATGTCAAGATAGCTACGTAATGTTAAAATTTTGAATGCCAGCATTGGATATGGAGTCAAATCATGTGGAGACAGTGAAGCTCAGAACATTTTCTTTCACTCATCTTATTATTGAGGTTAATGAAAAAGATTGAACAGCTTAATGAAAGAGTAAGGAGGGCAGAAAATGTCCCCGTTTCTTCCAATGTGCTGTTGAAGAAGATGGGCTAATGACAAGATAACTGGCAAGTGTCATTCTTTTTTGGCATCCTGATTCTGACTGCATGCCTTTCAGCTTACACCCAGCATGAAGATTTAATTTCCTCGTGGTTGAAGATCAAGTTTACTACTCACATGCTAAAATGTTGATGTATCTGTTTTTGTGCTTGTTATCTGGATGATTGGAATGCTCTGCAGTGATGTTCATATCAGCCGTACAGCGCTGGACTTCCTAGTGAAGAAAACAGCAGGTTTCAGAGATTTTAGACACACTTGAGACACTGAACAGCAAGGTCGTAAAAAGAAGATATTCACACCCAAAAGCATAAGGTATCCACTCACTCGGAAGCCACTGCCACTGTTACCTCCCCAAACTCAACCTCAGAAATAATTACTACTGACATATTCATAACAAACATAGGAAGGATGTGAACAGGACAAAAGGGTTTCATCCTTTACTAATTCATCAATCATCTACTTTATTATAGATTTTAACCTACGCATGGGGATTTCAAAACAGTAACTCTTTTTAAATGTCACAGTCTGATGGGTGAGAATAACATGCAAAAAGATAATGACAGTCAAATGTGATTAAGAGCAGAGAGGCCTGAATAAACTACGGTCGGTGCAGAGAGGAAGGCGTCAGACAGGCGATCATTCACAGGACTCCTGAAGGAAGAGAAGACTTTCCCAGGCAGACGTCTAATCCTCCACCATGATTTGCAATACGCTCCTTGGTTATATAGCCTCATTTTATACTATCAGATTGCAAATTGGCTATAAAGACTCAGTCCTGAAATGACACTAATATATGGCCCAATCAATGGTCATATCTGGCTTAAATATATGTCTCTGATGAATTATTTGTGAACTCAAATTTTATTTAAATTATCCTTCTTTAGAAAAACAGCAGAAGAAGCAATTCTCATTGGCTACCTTTGTCATGGATATAAACGTTATCCATTAGCCTAAAAAAAGGTTGCTGAAAAGTCAAATTTTTCTTAACTGTATGCTTTAAACCCAAGAAAGTACTGAAGCTAACTAATAAGGGAAGTCATTAGCAGTGCACAGCTGCTACAAAGAGCAGGAGCAAAGTGACACAAAATTATCAGGAGGAAAGTTTTACACGTAGCAGATGTAACAGAGTTTAGGAGCATGCAGACTTTTTTCCACAAAGGACTTGCTTAGCAATTAGGGATGTTTTCCACAGCGTTACATCAGGCATAATGAATACAAGGAACTGGCTGTCTTTTATATTCACAGACTACTTCCCAGTGAGGAGTCCTCTCTTCTCTCCAAGGAGGAACTCACTTTAATTAGAGAATTTGGGGTATAAAAACAAAAGGATGCCATCTAGTCAAAGAGACCATATTCAAGGACTTCTGATTCTTGGATGCTGAAGATTGAATTTTTCATAGTTGCATGCCTTCCCAGTTGTCCATTAAAAAAAAGGAAAAGTAAAGAAAAAAAGCCTCACAGGCTTTAATTCAACATACCTCTCTGGGGAAAGTGTGTTTTTCATGACAATTCTTACCCTTTCCTTACTCCTAATGTGATAAACTCTGGTATCTTCTATTCTAATGGTTTGTAACCTATGGTTTGGCAAATGCCAGTTTAAAGGGGCCTAAGGCTGCCTTTGGCTCTTCCCCCTAAAACAAGATAAAGTGCTGGGCACAGAGCACTGAGGTGAAATCTTAATGCCAACAAGAACATCAGCAAAGCTAGCCACAAGTGCATGTTTGGGGAACCAGCCTTTCAGAATTGCCCTGGAAGCCCAAGGTATGTGCTTTTGAATATTAAGAGGGCAGAAAACCTTTGAAAATGGAAGACACGAATGCAATCTATACACAAATCCTTGAAATAAGCTGGCATCCTCTGTTGCTGAATTTTGAAGGTCAGACCTTTGGCATGTACCTCTTCAGGCCTGAGTTGCTGAAATATCTTGTGAGGAGAGATTCTAGCTTGTAGTGCTTTAGTTTGAGATTTGCTTTGTTTATTGATATTTTTCTCCATTGTGTAAATCTGACCACCCTAGTTATGGACTAAGGTTAAGCCTCTATTATAATATAATGCAATTGACCCAGACTGCTTGGGAGGAGCTGTCTGCACTGTTTAAAGCAGTCATTCAATACGGCTAATCAAACTTTTTGTTATCTGAAACCCTCCGTCTGTTCTGTCGCTTCTATTTCCCTTTTCCAATTATGTGAATGACAGAAAACAAAGAATAGTCATAAAGAATGTTAAATCTGATTTTATTAGAACCCAAGGGGGTTGCCTGAGGCCTTCTGATTTTGTCTTGTTGATGATGATGTCGTCTGTAATTCCTTGCAGTACTGCTTGGGTCCTTTAGATGCTGATAATACCATCTGATCCTAGGGTGGCTTTTTTCCATCAGAAATGGCATTTCAAAGTTAATGTGATTTTAATAGGTGTCACAACTTTCAAAATGACACTGGCTGATGGAGTATGTATGGTAAAGTTACCTACTTAGCACTCTGATAAACAGTTTCAGATTTAAGTTTATTTGTATTTTACTGTCTATATAACGAAGCTGGAATTCCAAAATGAATATTCTTAAGACTAAGAGGCACACAGCCACAGGAGACAGCCCAATGAAGACAAGAGATTTAAAATACAGTACCACTTTAAAAATGAACAAAAACACTAAAGTTGATATTTTTTTCCTTGGGAGATAAAATAGGCTAAATCTTCTGCCTGGAGTCGATGGTGAGACGCCGGCAAAGGGCACATGGAGACCTACTGCCCTGCTGTTCTGTGGCTCAGTATGAACAAATAATTGAACGAGAGCACATCAAGAAACCTTTTGGATTACTATTAGGCTTTACAGAAGAACAAGCTGAGAAGAAATAGTTTGGACCTGGTGACCAAGTGTTAGGCGAGTACATGTAATACTCTTAGTGCCTGACTTCAGGCAGCCTACACGGCATCACAGGGAGGGTTGTACAGAAGACCGATGAATTTCAGTCCTGACGACAGCCCAGTGCTTGCTCTGTCGGACACAGGGCAGCCCCTCGCCAGGTGCTGGTTCCACTGCACCTGCCTGCCTCGGTTCTCCTCTGCTCAGGCTACAACTGCTGCCACACTGACTTTCTTCACATGCTCTTCTGACTTTGTTATTGTCTTGCTCAGAAACCTCTAGATAGATTCCAAGTTCCTTAGCCAGCCTTTCCAGTTCCCATCCTATCTTCCACCAACACCCTTCCCAATCCCAGACAGTTCTAACTTTGTGCCCTTTGCTTCCTTGCTATGTTCCTAGCTCGAATGCCTGCCCTCTCCCCTCCAAATCCAGGTGTCTCTGTCAGAAGTCCCTGCCTCACCGCGCCAGCACACCAACTCACCTTTGGAGTGCACATCGCGCAGTGTCTATTATCCTGTCGCAAGTCTATAAAATACCATTGTCTTTTCTATGCAATCTGTGAACTTTGCCTAACTCACTTTGTCTCACTCTTCATAAACAACCTCATCTTAACCAACCATAATTTTCTTCACAATAAGGGTTTTAAAAACGCTTATCTTCAAAACCTTTAAGATCCACACTGGTCTTTTGTCACTGTGCCTCTGGAAACTCTGAAGGGTTGTTTTCTGCCACCTTGCAGCTGGCAGTCCACATGCAGCATCACGCCTCTGTTCCCCAGTGTGTGTCATGGGCAACGTGAACTCTGCATCCTACATAAAGTGCTTGTGGCCATTGGTCCCTCAGTGCATGGGCTCAGGTGGACACAGCTTGGTTCTCTTGATTTAAAATGAGCAAATGACCCAAATTTAGCTCAGCTGGAGTTAATTGCAACAGAGGTGACATCCCAAAGGATCCTGCCAAGGGGTACTGGACCTCTGGCCTCAAGTCTGCCCTCAGTCTTTAATCTTGTGATGCTCCTGACCCTGCCCGTTAATTCTACCAATGCCAGAGCCTCAAGCGCCCTGTTTTTGAAAGATTATGCTAGCACCATGCCTTTGGAAGCCTCCTGGATTATGACACTGGAGGCTGGGGAAGACTGAGGTTGAAGTCAGCTCAGGTAACCAAGGGAACAGAGTCATCCTGAGACGATGGCTGACGTTATTTCCAGTGACTGCAAAATCTGCTAGAGGTATAATGTCACCAGCTTTCACAGGCTCCAAAATTTATCTGACAAGGGCAAAAAGCTTGCTTTCAACATCACCTCTACACAAAGACTCAAAATTACCAGTGAATAATTTTTCTCATTCTCCTCCAAGCAGCAAAGTTCTGAGAATGTGACAGTTATTCACCAATTTTTTTTCACATCCATCCATGATTTTTAAACATGATAGGGCAAAAAGAACTTCTGGTGAGCTACCCAATCAAAGTTCAGAGGGGCCCCTCTCCTCTGCACTCCCCTAGAAGGCTGGGTCTGTGTTAGTGCTCGCTTTGCTTTGCCCTCTGCTTCACTGGCCCACCCTCCGACCTCACCCCAGCAGACTGAACTCGAGGGCAGGGTCTTTAATTCACCCTTGTACTTTATATTATTTCCAGAGGCTATCACGTACTCATAACTGGTAGGTGAGTTGTTTTACTCCCTACTAATAGACAAATATCAACTGTTAAGTGAAATTTTTCTATGATCTTAAGATTAGCTTTTTAATTTGGGGGGCTTTATTCAGATTTTTAGAGGTCAGATTCTCAGCATTCTGGGAAGGCTCTACACCAAAAAGATCATGTGATGGACTTCCAGCATTCTTAGTGGTGGCTCCTTAATTTTGGCTGCTCCCCTACCCCATTATTTATTGCCAAGGCAAGTGTTGGCCCGTCAGCGGCATGATCAGTTTTTGACAATCACTGCTAACCTTGGATTTTCTCCTCCTGACTTCAGCTCGTTACAGGACACTGCTCTAATGAAAGTCTGGAGGAGGTTAAGGTTAAAATGTGTGCTTGCTTCAGACAGCCCTGATCTGAACAGCTGTTTCTATCTTTTCAAAATGAAGCCACCCAATGCCTTACTTTTCTCCTGGGTCAAGTTTCCTCATCTGTAACATGGGAACAGTCAAGTACCACCTGTCATGGGATGGTACTGAGGAGGTAAGAATGCACTGGCCGTCTATCACCATTCCACGTAGAGAGATCTGAAATCTGGGGCCAAGGTTACTACTTTCTTAACATCATGAATGTTTTGTTTTGTGGTTTTTGAAAAAACACACAAGATCTGTTTCCTTGACCTTCCTTTTGTAACTATCACACTCTCTTGTTTAGAAAACAGCCTTAATACTTTTTTACATAGCCTGTTAGCAATTTTCTTTTTTAGTAGAGCCACCAAAAGGCAAAACTACTACTGTTTTTAAATCCTTCAGACTTTCCCTATAGGAGAAGATGACCGTATTAGTGAGATTTTATACTGTGTCTCATTCCCCACTTCACGTTGCAGCCTCACTGTTCTGAATAAGAAGGATATTCTTCCCATTCTGAATAGCTCTGGTTTCCACCCTTTCAAACCTGATGGTGAAATGGCATCCGTAGAACAATGCCTCTCGCTCCACTGCACCCCCATCTCCTTCCCTAGCTACCAGCCAGTACCATTTAAGCTCTAAAGTTCAATATAGGCTACAAAGGTTTGCAGCCACAGGAGGTTCTGTTGTTGTTGTTGTTCTGATAGAAATAGGGTACAGATGCCCAGGACTTGTTAACAGGCATTATTCTGATGCAGCAAAGCCAATTTTAAGTCAGATCAAGTTTACAGAGGTGTAGCTGATTATTTTGAATAATTAAATGGTGTCAAAACCAGCTGTGATGAATAGCACTGGGGTCTCAAATCATAAATAATTGAGAAACTGGAGTTGCATTTGATCATCCTGATCAAATTCTGTTCTCTAGAGGATAAATGTTTGTCCTGAATACTATCAACATAGTTAAATGCCTCAATATTCTTGCTCAGTCATCCAGCCAACAGTCAATTGAACTAAATCACTTTAACACCACACACAGTTGCTGTCCTCATGAATACAAAATGTTTGACTTTAGACCATGTTCTTTGCAGTGGAATAGGCACCTTTTTTGGTTTGCATCTAATAGGCACGTTAAATACTTGACATGCTTTTATTTGTTCCCTGAAACATGACTCTGCATGATAAATCAGAGGGTTCTTTCACCCTACCACCTTTGCTTTCATTCTGCTCAAAAAACAAAACAAAAACAAACAAAAAACTAAGAGAAAGACTATTTATTTAACATGAGTTGTCAATATAATTGCCTTTGTGATGGCCATTGGGGACTCAGAAATTTTGCATGGAGACAGGGGCTTTTGGTCTTTTTATTCCTCGCTCTCCATACAAAATAACTGCACCTCCCAGCTGTATGTATGGCTCTAGAGTAGAATTCCCCAACCTCGACTGCAGACCAGTACTGGTCCAGGCCTGTTAGGAACTGGGCCGCACAGCAGGAGGTAGGCTTGTATATAACGTGCTTGAATCATTCTGAAACCATCCCCCTAACTCTGGTACATGGAAAAATTGTCTTGAACGAAACTGGTTCTTGGAGCCAAAAAGGTTGGGGACCGCTGCTCTAGAGAATCTCAAAGTGCTCACCTTCCATTATGTCATTTGACCCTCATAACCAATTTTGTGAAAAGAGGTGGGCAGGTTAGAACCACCACCATCATCATCATTTCCATTTTCAAGTGGAAATGAGACAGAGAAAGGAACCGACTTACCCTGAAAGCTAGAAGACAGCTGAGCTGCCATGAAAACTTGGCCTCCTCGGCACAACTCCTGCTGCCAGAGATGTGCCTTCTCGAAGTGCCTCAGTGACGAAAAGGGCAGTCTGTTTAATAGCTCCTCATTGACGCCCTGTCACTGAGGAACTGGCAGGGAACCCAGAGCTGGCAGGGGCTGCGAGCTGCTCTCTACCTTGTTTCCTACACGCCAGTTCTCAGAACTAGAAGGCTGTGTTAACCCAAGTCTCCTCTCCAAGGAGTAAAAATCATGACAACAACAGCAATCAACCTCTGCATGGGCTTCACTGAGAACCCAGCAGTTGCAAAAATTAAGGTAACATTTACTTTTCCCAACAATTTTAGAAGGTAGGTATCACAGGTGCCACTTTAGAAATGAGGACATTGGGGGTCGGAGATGAAGTGACTAGCTCAAGGATAACAAAGCTCATTACGGTGGAGCCAGCATCACGCTCCTCACATTTCAGATCTGCTGTCCCCACCACACCTTGCACACCCTGGTAATGACGTCGGGATGAGGAGCCCTGTCCTCTGTATTACCGCTGCTGTCCCAGTTACAACGAATATGAAGACCCTGAATTTGTCTGTTTTTTTCGCCACTAAGCCTGTTCTTTCATAGAAGTTCATGTTCAGGACATGTGCAACCTAATTTTTATTTGGAAAACAATGCCTGTTAAAATGATAAGTGTAAGGGAAAAGAATCACCACTTTCCTCATTGTTATGCTTCAAGTAAATTCATTTCAAATTTACAAGAACCCCTGCAAAATAAGAGTTAGGTCTCTGGAAATTTCATTTTGAAACATACCTCAAAATCCTCAGAGAACCCATGCTGGTTATTAGAATAGAGCTCACCGATGTGTTTCACAAACTGTTTGACAGGAATGGCTTCCATATCATCTGTGGGAATGAAATGGTATTCAGAGTCACACAGTCCACTTCCATTAAACAAATAACACTCATAAGGGATTATGGAAGACAAATATTTGATTTTTGAAAAGAGTGATATAATTGTATCACCCAAAACAGATGTCTTCAAGACAAGCATCAGCATTTGCTTGACATCAGGATCTCATTATGATTTTGAATGCCTGTGAGCTAGGTTAAATAGGTTTTTTAAAAAGGTTCATCATAAAAAATTAAGTCTATTTTTATATTCAAGGCAATTTACATAGTTAAATGACCACATTATACCCTTAACTAAAAGTCTGATTTTATCGAGGGTAACAATTTGTCAAGAAATTTTATCACAACCTCGGTTTTTGTTTTGCTTTTTTAAAATTGCCATTCAATGGGGTCCAGCTCATAGTTGGAGCAATTATGTTCTATTTCCAATTTTTGATGTCTAAGCAATCCTTATACACCATTACAGATAGATGCCATTTTACCAGCTGGCTTCAGGGACAATGCCATCTATGTTTAAGTGTTCAAAATTTCAGTTCAAGGCAGCTGTGTCTAAATGATGCCAAATAATCAGTTTGGCTGAAATAACTGGATTTTTCTGGTGTTGACAGACTAGGTATAGCTTCAGGAAGACTCCACATTCCGATTTATTACTGTGTTGTCACTTCACAAGGATGATCTCAGTTCATGTGCCCCAAGTAGGTTTTACTCGGCTTTATCTGGTCTGATACTTGAGTACTGCTGTAAGACAGCCACGCCCCACTAACGAGCTCCCCAACCTCTTCCCTCCCCCACAAATATTTCCTTTTAAAAATACTCTGCTGAATGCGAGATAAACAACAGACATGACATTTACTTTATTCAGAGTGAAAGATCCTTGGCAAACGCACAAACATCTAAACTGCCACAGATGCTTTTCTTAGCAAAGGGTATGAAGATCTGTATGTGTAAATGAGGTCCTACTTTGGCAAGAATGTTATAGATCCAGGCCTGACAATCTGATTTGCCTTCATCTGGTGACAGTTAACATTGACTGTGTCATTCCTCCTCTTTCTTTCGAGAGAGCAAAGCTCTAGGGTGGCTTTTTGCATCTATTGACATTTTCAAACTTGAATCATTCTTAAGCAGAAAATAGCATCTCTTATATTTTGTTTAAGGAAGGTGATTTATATGTTCATAATCCAAATTGCCTAGCATAGCAGTGTTACTTATCAAATAGGTGGTGCTCTGTATGCACAAATTCTTTTTGTGTGAACAAATTAAAGACCTAATCATTTTAATAGGCCACCTTATGAAAAAATTGCCAAGTTATTTACAAATATTTCAGGGTTGAAGATGTTCATGAATATGCAATCATTTTGCACGCCCAAGAAATCTATAGCTCCGTAATGATGTAACCAGCATTAACAAAGTAAGCAGAGCCAAAATGTTTCCCCAGAATATTTAGCAGAATGCACAGTTGGAGAAAAATTTCCAAAATTATCTGATCAGTTCACTTAAAATGTTCAGAAGTAAGCAAATTCTAAAATAACGATCAAATGGCAAAGAAATTATCTTAGGTTGAAAAAGGGGTTAATATGTACAAAATTGGAGATTCTGGAAAAAAAATTAACCCAAGAATAAATTCCTCTTCAGACAAGAGGCAAAATAAGTGCGATGGAGCACAACCCAGCCCCACAGACATGCCGGATGCAGACCCCAGCACCTCTCCCCTGTTTCCAAGGGCAGTGTGTCATTGTTAATAATGTAATAGCTTGCAGACAACATTTATTGCATGATGATAGTTTAGAACTGTGCATTCTTAATAAAGCTATGGTGCCCCGATTAAGCACATGGACTCTAGTTCAAAATAAGAAAAAAAAAATCAGCTTTAAAGGTACTTTACTCCACAAGGTATAAGCCACAGCATTTTAAAGGTCATGGCCCACCTTAAGTCATTAAAAACATACTTTAATGTTAACAATTTATTTTTTCCTGCAAAGTGTTCAACTGTAACATCCAAGCTAAAGCCACACATGCCCAGAGAACAGTCTGTCTGCTACCCCCATGGCTAGATGCAGCAGAAATCCAGCAGAGCTTGCATGTTAATCACGGCAATACATGACTCACCAGTCTCTTCAACTTGCTTCCTTGTCCAAGGAAGTCTGACCACGCTCCCTGGGTTTCCAGGTACCACCAGTAATGCTATAAAATAGGCAGCCAGACAGATGCACACACATGCATGCTGTACTGACCACCAACAGCTACCCAGATAACACATTATTTGTCTTTTAGTCAGGATAAATGAAACTGAGGGGTCATAAATCTTTTTTCTCAATATTAAGATGAATATAAGGCTATGACTAATTAGAAGCTCTAATAGTTTTCCTCTTACATAGTTTTTCTATTACATTTCTTTTAACACGAGCCAGATAATTATACAATTGCTGTATCTAGCAGAAGGCCAAGCGATTAGGACATTATCATAGACCTGTGCTGCTCAGTCTTCATCTGGACAGACTCTGTGTTATAAGAAGCCATCCCTCTGTAAGATGCTATTTCCCTCTAAACATCTGAGTCTTGTTAACATGCACGGAGTATTAGCAGCGTAACGATGGACCGGTGCCCTTTTATGTACATGCATTAACATGTAAGACTTTCATACTCATCTTGCAGTTGAGATAGAAGCTCAGAAAGACTAACTGAAGGCTGGAGTGTGGCTGTAAAAGCTGGCCATCGACCCAACCTCAAGAGTGCTCTGGCTCAGAAAGAACAGGTATCGCCTGGGGAAGAGTGAAGGGGAAATCCCTGGATGAGGTATTGACTGAGCACCCAGGACTCAGCCTGACACTAGTGAGGGTGTCTCTGTCCAAGGGCAAGCTGCATGTTAGAGGAGTGGGGAGAATGACATGGTGAATGCAGGCACATTGTGTAACCACACGGTGAGGATGACATGTATCACTAAAGGGATGGATCTGATAACTCAGGTGAGAATGCGTGTCTTCAGTGGAATGGTGATGGGGAGCGGGCAAAGGAAAAAAAAGCTGGAATCTAAGCGAAGAAGATGTTCTCACTGACTACAGGCTACATGGGAGTTTATTACTGTCTGAAAGTCTAATGACAGTCGGTATGCAGAGAAGAGAGCCACCATTTATTAAGCCCTTACTGGTTGCTGGGGACTGCACTATATGCTTTTCATGTATGTATCTTTGTAAGAAATAGTTAAAGGGCACACTGTTATCCTCACATCACACACAAGGAAGCCGAGGCAGAGCTGAGATTTGAATCCTGGTGTATACTGAACCCAAAGCCTGTGCTCCTATGAACTGTGATTCAGTCTCAAAGCATCACAGTTTCAAGGAAAAGTGAGGAATTGGAATAGCTTGGTCAATCTGATAAAATGTTACTTTGTGATTCTGTGCCAAAAATTTTACTTAAGAGTTTTCAGTATACCAAGGTGTATTAAATTAGATGTATTAAAAATTTTACTTAAGAGTTTTCAGTTTTAACCAAGGTGTATTAAATTAGGCAAAAAAAGGGACCACTACTGTTATTGCTAAATCACCCCATGAATCAGTATCTGAAAAGTGGGCTGCTTGTTAGTAAATAATATTTATACTTTGTTCTAAGGTTTTAGCCTTTTGTAGCTGGGATTAAATTCTGCAGGTAAGAGGTCTTTTGTTCTGGCAAATCTACAGTGAAATGTTTGTGTTTCACTTCTGCTGAAATCTGAAATTAATCTCTGGTTTGTAGGTACCAAAAGCAGAACATTCGGTGAGGGCAAATACCTCCTGAGAAGTATCAAAGCCAAGAGATTTTACAAGGAAAAGGGCTGAATACCAATGGCCTCAAATGCAGCACTGCAGGAAACAGGAAAATGTATCTGAACACAGAAAAAGGTTGTTTCCAAAATCTGTGGTTAGGTCTCTATTGTACTTACATTCAGAGCCAGTAGAGGGAAAGCACCCAGACTTTGTCTATGCTTCCAGCCTACTCGCATATGCTAGCTCTGCTTTCCCTTAATCTTAAGGAATAACAGACTAATAAAGAAAAACGGAAAAACGAAGCTTGCTTGTCTGCAGTTTTTGGTTTGATGTCCAAAAGGAAAAATCAGCGCCCTAGGCTGTCCCTGAACAGCCACCGCAGGGCACTGCTGTGCAGTGGGCCCTCCGGCCTGCAAGCCAGTGAAGTCGTGCAGCTGTCATTCTGTCACAGCTGCACTGACGGGGTACTCGCCGAGCACCAGGCTCCCAGGGTGATGGTGTGAACGCAAACACCGGAGCCAGGCTGTCTGGTGGTGTGACTTCACCTCTGTGTGACTCCCCTTCTTCAACTATAAAATGGGGATAATAACAGCACCTGATTCAGAGTGCTACACAAAGTAAACAAGATAATACAAAGAAACACTGGGCTTTTAGTAAATGCATAATAACTGTGATTTACTGTTAGGTGCTAGTTCCTTTACATGTATGACCTGCCCCCCCCCCCTTAGAACTAGGGGCTGTCATTACCTCCATCTAGAGGTGGGAAAATGGGCTAAGGGAGACAAGGGGCTTGGCCAAGGTCCACTGTCATTATCAAGTCACAGGGACAAAGCTGACTCCCAAGCTGGCTTCTTCTACATTATAGGACTTCTCTAGACTTTAAATTAAAAATACATGGTTTGAGCGGGCAGAGAACAACATAATACACTTTAAATAAACTTTCCAACAAAAAGGATTGAACGGAATCGCTCAGCTTTCCGCGTAAGCTTCAGTTACCCGGAGAGCTGGCACCAGTACTCTGGTCTGCTTGCTGATGCCAGGTACAAAGAGTGTTGCAGCATACAGCCCATCGGCCCAGATGCTTAGCTGCTTGGGGTAAGTGGCTTAAGGCCTGTTTAAATATATTCCTGCCTGCTTACTCTGGCAGTGTGTGGGTACATCTGTAATTACCACTAAGATTCCACAGGGGCTTGTCACTCAATCTGTGACCAATCTCTGTAAAGTTCATTTAATCCATAGTGGTCCCCTCAAATCCTATTCCAAATTCCAACCAAATCTGTCCGTGGGCAAGGAGAACGTGTGAAGTCTCAGCACAATGCTTGGCTGAAGTCAAATCTTGTCAGACCTTCCCTCCAACCTCAAGTCCCCAGACTGGGCTGTTATTGGGTCCTGTTAACCACTCCTCTAACGGACAGACCTCCAGTTTAGGAACTTGGTGCCCTTCTCGTCTGCCCTCTCAGCCTCCAAGGCCAAGCTCAATCTCTCTCTGGGCTTGGTAACACCCCTGTATCAACTTAGGAAGATAAAGCAAATATGAAATAAAAGAACATTATCGAGACCTCAGTTCTTGAGTTAGGACACAACAAGTAGATTTTGGTCTAGACTCTTGGAATGCAAGGAGTGTTGTGGAGATTGGAACATTTTATTTCCTGCCATAAAAAGAAATATCTTTTCGTTTGTGACACAATAAAGTCAGTAAAGAAAGGGCTTCATTATAGTCAAAAGACCAATGAATCTCCTTCGGAGACTATCTCAGCACAAATAAAATATGCCAACAAGGTTGGTTTAATCCCAAGGGTTTTAAACTGCAGGCCGAATTCCCTCTGATAGGCTGGCGCCCTGCTGAAGCCAGCAACCTTCCCATTACTAACATGTACTTAACTACTAGGAAGGCAGGAATCATTTCTAGGTTTCTAAGCTACTGGTTAGCAGCAACATTTCGTTTTGTAATGCTCTTATTAGAAAGTTTGCTTTTCTAATTTCCAGAGAAAGCATTTATAAGAACATTTGTGTTTGACAACACGCACATTTGGAAAAGCCCTTTGAGCATGCTCTATAGATTAATTTCATGTGCTAATTTCTGAATAAAAAGCTATATATAATGAAAGTCTAAGAGAATAAGTAATATGATACAGTAAATATTATTTATAAGTGACAATATGTACATATGGCTTCGTTAATAATCACAGCAAAAAAATTATTCAAGTTTGTTACTTCCAAACAATACCCCCAGGCTGGGCACACTAGATTTTTAAAAGTACTTGTAGATTTCAGAATAATGTGGGTCTGAAAGGACAGAAGTTTGTGAACCCTTCAGTCATCTTGGACGATGGAAAGCCTGTGAGGGGACTGACAGCTGGGTTACTGCATTCAGTTATGTCCATCCTCACACATTAAACATGGGGAACCAGTAACCATGGAACATTTGATTTTGAAAAACCGTCAGTGAAAAATAAAAGTGTCACAGCCCCTTTCATTCTCCAGCAGACCACAGTTTAACATATCTGGGGAAGGGGAGAAAACCCACTTTCCCCAAACATCACACAGGAGCAGCCACAGCAATTCACAATTTTTGTGGTAAAGAACTGATGTCACTTTCGTAGTGACCGGAACCTAACCTCAAAAGCACCTCCTTCACCCTGCCTGGTGTGGCTCAGTGGGGTGAGTGCAGGTCTGCGAATGAAAGGGTCGCTGGTTTGATTCCCGGTACAGGGCACATACATGCCGGGGTTGGGGGCCAGGTCCCCAGTTGGGGGCGCGTGAGAGACAACCACACACTGATGTTTCTCTCCTTCTCTTTCTCCCTCCCTTCCCCTCTCTAAAATAAATAAATATAATCTTAAAAAATAAAAAAGCACCTCTTTCATGTTTAATGAATGGTCTTGCATTATCAGTTTTTTCTCATGTGGCTAACTAACGTCAGCTACCACGTCTTACTTAGGTACAGGCGAGACCAGGAGAAACATGTTCATTCTCACAAGATTGTGTTCAACACAGAGTCTAAATTCCTAAAACTGTTAAAATTAGTGAAATTGATTAACTAAAAAAATGCTCAAAAATACCAACAAACTGCTGTCTCCAAGGGCTGTCAAAAGGTCAGCAAGGCTTTTCTTACCCAGTTGCCTATTCTGTATTCCTTTTCTAAAGTCAGAAGAACTTATTGATTCTACTTATGCTTTGGGATGGAAAGAGCAGAGCTATTTATTTATGAATGTTAACCATAGCAGAATCATCTAAAAGTTGTTGATTTATAGTGTCTAAATTTACTCAACATATTTATGAATTGCTCCTAAAGTCATTTAAATCACACAGGCCTACTTTGCACGGGGAATAAAGTATTGGTGGGTTGAGAGTCTTTTTCTCAGGAAGGAAGAGAATAAAAATGACGAGAGAACCAAGGTCAGGGGGGAGATTCTTTGCTATGGAGGAAACTTGAACAGAAGAATGGCCAACTCCAGGAAGATGAGAGAGTTTAATGCAGAAGGAAACGGTCAGTGCTGGTGAAAGAAAGCCGTGATAAAGTGCTAAGGAAAGAACAACTCAGACAAAAACGAAAGAGAATATTCACATTTTGAATTTGAAGATGTCTTGATTGAAAATGAAGAGCCTCAAGATCTGAGACGTCAGAATTGCCAAAACAGCGTGCCAAGAAGTGGCAGAGCCATTTCTAAGCACCTGTGCTTTGATGTCGCACAGAATTATAACGCTCACTCTGCCATTTACTCATGTCACCTTCAGCAAATTGAATAGTGACTCTGAGTCTCGGTTTCTTCACCTGTAAAATAGGGGTGTCACTTGCAGCCGTCTCTATGGGACTACAGAGAAAATACACATACAGCACGGACTTGGTAAATGCTCGGTAAATATTAGATGGTGATGATGATGTTCTCTAAAGAAGGATAAATGTAAAATAAACTCTAGGAACAGACAGACTGCACATTCTACAATGCTGATGCAGAAGCTCTATTTTACAACAGTCTGGTGCCCACATTTCCAATCTTAGTCCACGGCACACATTTTTAACCAGTAGGACGGTTCAGTTTACTGGTAGTTGTCCAGAAATATCTTTAAAAAATCAGTTATAAAACATGAGGCATTCCAGTGATAAAGTAAGTTGATAAATCTGGGCCAGTAGTACTGTTCTGAGGCTTTCAACAAAGAGATTTGTTCAAATCTGCCCACTGAGATTTAGTGGGCAGAATAAGTGTTCTATAAGAGCTACATAAACACCCTATTATTTTTAGAAACAAGAATAACTAGATAATTATTAAGGTAACCCATTTAAAACCATCCCAAGAAGGTCCCCAGTAAAGAAAAGTTGCACTGAGAGTTTTAACAGGGTGAAAATACCTTGCAAATGTATTACAAATTGTGTTTTTCTTATAATGAATTTCCTCATGAGAGAGTCTGTACTGTAATCACTGGGAAAAAAATGTAAGAATAAAGAGAATAATGGATGGTTAAAGTGCTTCATAAATTAAAACATTTTAACAATGCAATTATTAAACAGGATTGTGGTGCTTTATTTAAGAAAAATGAGAAATGGGGATCAAGTTAAAGACTATGTGAAGACAGGTCACATAGGGTACTCCTTTTCAGTTGAGGGTACATCCAGTCACTTCTTCGTAGCTAGAACGGCTGTGATATCTACGGAAACCTGAGAAAACAGAGTAGTCCCACTCTTGGTTTCACTAGGTCGGGTCCTGAACACCACACCGCATTAAACTAAAGTTAGTCACAGATGCGTCTCAACTCGCCAAGGATGCATCTGCTATGCCAAGTGAGGCACAATCCAGAACCATGGATTTCCCAGTCGGAGGAGGATTTGAAGACACTTTCTTTTCCTGTACTACCAATGAATAAGAACTAGTAGGAAGTCACAGTTAAAGGAATGCCTTTGGGTTGTAAGTATTTTACTTGGTAATTAAATAGGTAGCTGGGAAATGATGCAGAAAAGATTTTAAAAGCACTTCTGGTGTAAGACTCCTACTCAGAGGTGTGGCAAGGCAGGCATGACTGGTGGCTTTTTCTGAGGTTTCCAGAGATCTGGAAGTCCCAAAGCCCGAGTCAAAGATCGCGGCACAGAGGGCACAGCCAGTGGGTGTGGTTCAGCACAAAGGACGATCTTAACCTGAGAGCCACACAAATGCTTGCTCTCCGGGCTTGCTGGGATGACCGCCACCGTGACTTGGGAAGATGATCCACGGCTGACACTTCTGCCTGACTTTCTGGTTTCCAAAGTACTTTTACACTTATCACCTTGAGTGCAGGTAGGGCAGAGACACCACTCACTTGACAGATTCCGAAAACTCATGCTCAGAGAGGTGAGGTCGTTGACCCAAAGTTTCATGACAGACGCAGGGCAAGAGGCTAGGTTTTCTGATACCTAATCCACTGGAAACAGTGAAAACAGAGACAGCACAAGAAGTGTCTCACCATCCAACCTTTTAAAACAGATCTCAATTGCACAACTACCCAACAGCTGTGTTCGTCACATGACTCAGTTCAGAGGAGAGAGGCCCCACGCAATTTCCAGAGGTCAACAGATACTCTAGGTGATGCAAGAGGAAAATGATTGGCCACACGCTGTTGCACAAATCAGGCCGAGGTGGCAATACTATTTATTCGTGCTAATGGAAGACATGCTTCCTGCCTGCTTCCTCTCCTCTCAAAGGCACCAGTGAGTTCCCCTGCACCAAGAGTGAGACTTCCCTGCAACCCTCTTGTTTCCGGGGGACAGGATTTAGTGAGAGAAGCTGACTAGATGGGAGAACCTGTCCAATTCCAACAGCATCTAATGAGCTGACATAGACAGACACAGAAAGGGCCAAGTAACTCCCCAACCACAACTGTACCTTTCGGGGGTTCACAAACAAAGAAACATTCCTTCTCTGTATTCAGAGAATGACTGGCTATGTCTCTGAGCTTCACAGCTATAGCCTTTTAGGAACTTTCAGGAAGGTTTTCTGACATCCATTCATTTATTCTCTCCCTCTCCTTCTCCCTGTCACAGATTTAAAGGATACCTACTATGTGCCCAGTATCATTCTAGCCCTAAGGAGACACCCACTTGCCTTTATGAAGCTCTCATTCTAGAGGATGGACACCACAAACAAGTACAACTGGGTGGTGAAAAGTGTTCTGGGGAGTGAGGCAGACCAGGGGGCTGGGAGCCTTGGCTGTGTGGGGGATGACACGATAGTGAACGAGTACTGACTCCGGCTGAGACAGGGGTGCAGGCAGGCACTCCTCACCTCGTCGGGTAACCATGAAAAGAATTACAAGTAAATCTTGAAACAAAGAACACCCAGACTGTCAGAAAGTCGAACTGCACGGAAGTCTGACAACCAAGGATTTAAAGAAGCTTCATTCATCCAGATGGGTAGGAGGGAGGGAGACTCAGAGCCAGGGCGGAGTCAAGGAGACAGCAGAGAGGCAGTGGCAGCAGTGGAGGGACAGCACAGGCGGTCCCACACTCACGTGTGGTGGATGAAAACCGGGAGGGATACCGTGGGAGTGAGTGATCCCAGCCCGGACCACACAGCCCAGGGTTCCAGCACGGGGAAGATAAATCCCCATTAACTTCTGGCTGCAAAAATTAGTGGGGGTTGGGGCGGCAGAAGAAACTGCCGGATTTTTAGGAAACTCTGCTTAAAGTGTCCACGTGGTCTTAAAATGTACACAAACCCACCCACTCTGGGATTCGACACCAGGGCAAGAGCTGGAAGGGCACCAGTTGCATAGAGGGAGTAGGCAAAGAGACTGGAAACAGGGTAAGTGCTAGGCAAACCCCCAGAAGCCAGGCAGTGGCACAGTCCCCTCTCCGAGTCCTCCAACACAGAGCCACAAAGCTCTGTGAAACAGGTTGCCCCCCACCCCAATGATTACCTAAGGCTCTGTCCTACATAATTTACAGGTGCCTTTTGTAAGAAGTTAAAGCAGCTCCACCTAATACACAGAAACAAACACAGGGAGGCTGCCAAACTGAGACCACAAAGACATATGGCCAAAATGAAAGAACAGAAAAAAAAAAACCAGAAAAAGAATTAAATGAAACAGAGATAGCCAACCTATAAGATGCAGAGCCCAAAACACTGGTGATCCGGATGCTCAGAGAAATGACTGAGTACGGCCAACAACATAAAGCAAGACATGAAGGTTACTCTAAGTGAAATAAAGAAAAATCTATAGGGAACCAACAGCAAAGGGAAGGAAGCTGGGATTCAAATCAATGATTTGGCATATAAGGAAGAAATAAACATTCAACCAGAAGAGAAAGAAGAATTCGAAAATATAAAGATAGTATAAGAAGACTCTGGAACATCGCCAAATGTGCTAACATCCAAATTATAGGGATGCCAGAGAAGAGGAAGAAATTTCCTCTTCTTCTTTCAAGAAATTGAAAACTTATTTGGAAAAAAATAATGAAAGGAAACTTCCCTAATTTGGTGAAGGAAATAGACATTCAAGTCCAGGATACAGAGAGAGGCCCAAACAGGATGGACCCAAAAGGGACCACACCAAGACACAACATAATTACAATGCCAAACGTTAAAGACAAAGAGAGAGAAAGCCGCAAGGGAAAAGGAGAGAGTTACCTGCAAAGGAGTAACCATAACACTACCTACTGATTGCTCACAAGAAACTTTGCAGGCAAGAAGGATTGACAGTGATGAAAAGCAAGGACCTACTATCACCCACATGACTCTATGCAGCAAAGCTTTCATTTAGAATGGAAGGGCAGATAAAGTGCTTCCCAGACAAGGTCAAGCTAAAGGAGTTCATCATCACCAAGCCCTTAGTATATGAAATGTTAAAGGGACTTAAAAGAAAAAGAAGGTCAAAACCATGGACATTAAGGCGACAAACTCACAACTATCAACTCACAGCTGAATCTAAACAACAGTAACACCACCACCAACAAGACAACTGAGCAAACAACTACAGGACAGGGACTGAATCATAGTATAGGGATCCTCTGGAGGGTTATCAGTGGGGAGGGGGAAGAGGAAGAATGGGGGAAAAGGTACAGGGGTTAAAAACCACAACTGGAAGTTACAAAATAAACAGGAGGGAGTAAAGGATAGCGTAGGAAATGGAGAAGCCAAAGAACTGAACTTACATGCACGACCCATGGACATAAACTAAGGGGGGCATTGCTGGGGGGAAGGGTGATACTGGGCAGAGAGGGGCAAAGAGGGAACAATTGGGACAACTGTAGTAGCATAATCAATAAAATATACTTAAAATATAAGCCGCCATAAAAAAAGCAGTGCCACTGTTTATGAAAGAATAATTAATGTCTAGAACACAGGTGGCAAACCCCGTGGGCCAAACCCAGCCCTCCGCCGTGTTTCTACCCAGCAGCAGCACCGAGCTCTCGCTTAATGTTAAGGAGCAGTTACATTTACACAGCCCTAAAATTATATTTGGCCCTTTGATGGCAGCTGCAAGGCTGATGTGGCCCCCCGCGAAATGAGTCTGACACCCCTGGATGGCTATATAAGATGTCTAAACATAGGTACTTACAAGTACAAAGCCAAACCGGAAAAAGAAGTTTACATTGGGCGAAAAGGAAGGGACGCCAAATAGGAATGGTGGGGCCATCTTCCAATCCCCCATCCTGACTGTCACAGCTAAGCCACCGTTGAACTCCCACAGGCCATGGCATTCGCTGGGACTAACTACGGTGCACACCACTAACCCTCCCCCTCACGCTGACTGCTTCGCATTGGTGCTGAAGGACAAATGAAACACATACCAAACCTAGAGCATACCCCCAGGCTTCCACACAAACCACTTAAGAACCAAAACTTCCCGCTCCAACACAAATTACTTTCAGAGTAAGGAATAATAGGAGAAAACTCAATTTAAAAAGTGTATTGCAAATTATGATTTTTTAGAATCTATGCATAGCTGATTATCAAAATGAAATTTAGACCAAGTAGACTGCAAATATGTATATTTCTCCCTTTTTCTACTCTCACTTCTCTCCCCCTGAATGGGAATCTATAGTGTATTAAGTCATAGTTATTTGTTCCTTTTAAAGAGGGTTTCATTACTTTGCAGATATGTAAAGGAGCACAGATTTTGTTAAATTACTCTTAGGGATCTCTGAAACTAGATAAGCTTTAAAAGGCTATACAAATAATATTTGGTCATGGTCATCACATACAGTTGAGAACAAAAAAGAAAAACAATTAGTCTGTTGGAAATATGAGTAGTGTCTCACTTACCCGGAATAGGGATAATAGGAATACTTTCATTGGGGACCACCCGAGGTGAACTGCTGTCTTCCACATAGAAATGAGCTGTCTGAAAACATTTTCTGTGCAGGAAAGAGAAAAACATGCCAACAGTGAGACCAAAGAAATGCACTCTGTCTGAGTTCATCATGTTTCAATGCTCCCTTCACAGATCTTCTCAGCTTTAAATATCAAACAGCATGCAGCAACAAAGTAACAAGATACAAAGAAGGACAACATTCAGCTCATTGGAAGAACACCAAACAGCAGATGAATATTTATTTTTTATGATACTCTACCTATTCTGATAGTCAAAAGGGAAAAGTAACAAACCGCTCAGATACAGGAACACTGGGCTCAGATGGAGTAGACATGCTCCACAAACGAGAGAATTTAGCCCACAATGTTACTAAATTTGACATGTTACCGAGGAATAATCTGCTATTTGAAACCCCCAGCACCAAGTTCAAAAGCACACCTCAAACTCTACCAAATGAAGTCATCAAACAGCCCAAGGACACAATAGTAGCACACTGTTAATGCTTTGCGAATACCCCCAAAGCCACAGACAGCTCCTTACGGGGGTCAGAGGGCTTCAAGGGGGCAAGCACTCAAAATCAGAGGCCCCTGCCAGACAGAATCGAAGACAGGGACCCGAAGCCCTCAAGTGTCGTCTGCTTGATTTTGGTTCTGTTCTGTTTTTACCTGTACTTCAGGCAGAGCAGGGAGCAGACACTGGTCATCATAGGACAGGCAGTGCACAGAAAAACCATCAGCCGCTCACTCAGCCCTCTGCCTCTGATGCTGGCTGGCCTGGGCTTTCCAGCATCCACGTCACTGCTCATTTCGGCCCTAATGAGCTGCCGGAAGCACAGGCTGAATATTTAATGAGGCTGCTCAGCGTGAATGGCTATTGTGACCAGAGAAGGGTCCCTGCTCATCTGGCAGAGGGGCTCCACAATAGCTGGCCCTACTGCTGGGTTTTTTAGCCAAGCAGGCGGCTTCCTTCTGGTGCTGTGTCACGGGGGTCCTTCTTACTCTGGCGTCTCTCACCAAGCCCACTGACAGAACACCACAGCCTCTCTTTTCTGTACTCCAACCACTGGAGTAAGTCAGCTTTTTTTCCAGAGCCGTCTTTGCTCATTTAATCAAAGTATCCTGGGAAGATTCTGTTGGGCATGCCTTGTTTCTATGAAGCCATAGAAGGACGTTGGGGGCTGGAAAAATCAAACACCTCTATAAAGCAAAGGCAGGAGTGGGGAGGCCTCCAAGTCTTGCAAATTATTCCACCTTAGCTATTATAACCTCATGCAGCCAGAAATAATCCCATGTCACAGTGTGAAGTGTTTTCTTTAAGCAGTGCCCGTTTGCAGATGGAAAGAAGCTCACCAGCAGCACTGGGCACTGCTCTAGAAGAGACCCCGAGTGCTGTTCTAGACCACAGAGGGTCTGAACGTGACCACCTCCCACTCGGCACACGTTTCACAGGCTGCTCTGCAAGGCCCTGAACAATAATATTTTCTATGAATTGCCTGGAATCTGTAATATAAATAATAATACAAGATTTCATCACTTGTGTAGAGGCCTTTACTTGAATTTGGAAAGTCAGTGAGGCTAACGTTAAGCTCCAGGATACGAAATGCACAAGCACTTAACTTTCTGGTGGTAATCTGCTGAGTGTGAAATTATGGAAATTCACATGAAAAAAAGAAAACATGTTTCTGATGACTGAGGTATTATCTTCTGTTTCTAAATTAGTCATAAAGTTTTCTATTCTTGAATTCTGCTCCCCAGCCCCTGCAACTTGCACAGATTTCCAAAATGTAACGTTAGAGTTAAAACACAGCTTCAGATGAACTGGAACTTAACCACCAGCGTTAGAGCTAAGAAAAACATGCAGTTGTTGAGATATTGGACCATTCAAGTATTTATTAGCCCAAAGACATGTTCTATGACATTGAAACAGCCAGTACCCAATATGCCAGGTCATGTTATAACTAACTGAAAAAAATCCCACAAAAAGAAAAAAAAAGTTCTATTTGAGGGCCAAAATTAGTATGCCTACTAAATTTCTAAAACATAAAGGTATTAGTAAAAAGAATTGTTATGGGCCAAGGTTCTGTTAATGTTAAGTGATTTGGAAAGGATACCATGGGTACTAGTGATGCTTTTTCTGCCAGAAGATGGGCAGGCAGTTCACCCGGTCTCTCAGTTACATGTGAAGCTAAAGACTCTACACTGTCTTTCAGAAAAGGCTGTGTGTATCAAAGCAAATCACTCCTATGCCCCATGTGCTGCTGTCTGTAATGAGTCTTCCCTGGGGCAACATAACTGTGATTGCCAGAGAGGAGCCCAATACTGGATGCAGGTCAGAGAGCAGGAGAGCGCCTTCACTGCCGCACCTCCAGGCCAGGCACACACCTGCTCCCACACAAGGACGGGGGAGGAGGGAACTAACCACCACAGAACTCTGGGGAGATGTGTCCCCTTAGAATGAAGGTGCCGGCAGACTCGGGAACCACTTATTTAGTGCCCACTACATGGCATGGAGTGTGCAGATAAGCCTGGGTTAGCATTCAGGTAATTTAGAAGGAATTCTATCCTATGTGATCTATGCAAAAAATTAAGCACTACAAACACACACAGAGAAAAAATCCACCGAAATTATCCAAAATCCTCCTCATCATGACCATCACTATTAACATTTTAGGATAATATTGTCCCATACTTTCCCTCATTGAAAACTATTTCTTTGTTTTAAATAATTTTATTTATTGATTTTAGGGAGGGAGAGAAATATCTACCTGTCGTTCTACTTTTTAGTGTGCTCATTGGTTGCTTCTTGTATGGTTGTGTCCTGTCTGGAGATCTCGCCTGCAACCTTGGCGTATTCAGGACAATGCTTTAGCCAACTCAGTTACCCGACCAGAGCACATTTTTGAGTATTTCTTGATCACTGACGACGAGGTGCTGGAAGTAGACCACTGAACAAGACAAGGTCCCTGCCCTCATGGTGCTTATGTGTGCTCTATCTCTAACACACACACACACACACACACACACATCAAGTTTCAGCCAAATGGTGGTTATTGACCAGCAGTGCCCTTTGGTTTGGGGAACTTTAAAAATAACAAGGTGAAAAGATTAAGCAGTAAAAATGGCGGTTACAGAACATTGGTAGGGATGTAAAGTACAGCATAGGGAACGTAGTCAATAATATTGTGATAACTGTTACGTATGGGCCTGGTGGGTACTTGAAGCAGTGGCGAGACCCCTGTTAAAGCACATGGTTCCCTAATCACTGTGCTGTACACCTACAACTGATACGGAGTGATACTGAATGTCAAGTGTAATTGAAAAAACTTTTTAAATAAAAAAAATATCCATGTTGCAGGGGCCCCAGTCCTGGTGACTCTAGAGCAGGTCGGGGGCGGGGGGCACAGGCCTGTGCATTCTAGACAATTTTGCTGAAAGATTCTGGTGTGCACTGTCCCTGGTTAAGGGCCTCTGTGGGAGCCCCCGGGACGCTAAGAAAGCCTTTAAAGAAATAAAACAATCTCGGGCGGTGAGTACCACATAAGTGTTTCTTAAAGTTGGACTCTAGATGTATAGGGTCCATGTGGACAGGAATCTGTGTTTAAGAATTCAAAGATGTTAACGTAATCACCTCAAAAACAAAGAGAAATGGTCCTGTGCATACTTTGGTCTTCTGCTCCATTCCTGTTAGAGCTCGGTTCTCGGAGTGCAATTATCTCAGTTGCAGCGAAGTGTTCACTGCCCAAGTGGAATAAAGGTCGTAGATCACAGAAAATAACTCATATTTCTCAAATGAAAGTTTTTTCTTCTAAAGCTACCTTTTAAACTATCTGTGTGGACTGCTTTACTTTTCTACCAGCAAAGTAAATTTTAGTTTCTATGAAGGAACTGAATTTGTCAATATTTACTTCAATGTTAAATAATTCGGGATGTTCTGAATTTCAGTGTCTTGTCACTTGAACAAACTTGAAAATCAGTGAGTCACATGGCTTTCTGACACCCACCCCAAGAAAAAAATCCTAGGAGAGAGTTACATCAAACCTTCACTGAATGCTCTCACGTGGGAGCAAGTTTGCACGAGAGAATTCTCCTGCAGTTCAGACCCAATGGGGATACAGGAGTGAATTAAATGAAACGGGAGATGGGAGTCTGTTGGTCCCAGAGTTGGCAGCACGTCTCACAGGCCTCTCATGGAGTAAGCACCTCATTACACTGAATGCCAGTCAGCTGTTTAATGGCACGCATTTCTCATACAACCCAGCCCCTGAATACAAGCCAAACGCTTCCTCTGGTGCTAGACCAAAGATGGACAACGTATTTTATCTACGTGTATCTCCCAGACAGGCCTAAGTAGCAAAATTGAAACAAGCTTTCTATGTCACTCTCCATTCCTCCATCCTTTTTTAGAAAACAACCACGGGTTCCGTGTTTTAAGATTTCTAAGACAGGTTTGCCTGGAAGTCAGGAAGGTCATGTGTGAGATCCTCTCCAGTAGCTGATCAAATCAATGTGGGTTGTGGCTCACAGCTCCCTGGTCTCAAGGCTACGCTCCATGGTCCAGACCCAGAGTGCACCCGAAGGCCTCGAGGTGGGAGTGCGTCTGTGGATCGGTCTGGCTTCTGCAAGACCCATGGGAACCTCATGCTTCCAGTCATGACTATTTTTCTATAAGTAACTTTTCCTTCTTTCAGATAAGGGAGGTACTTTGAAGGCAGATGCTTTTTCAAAAATCAAAAATTCTGCACTTGAGAAAGCACAGCACATGTCAGAGTACATTCCCTAGTTGGGATGCAGTGAATATCGACCCAAATCAGTAAAGCCATCATCGATTCCCTGAGCTCCCTGCCGAGACACACACACTCTGCCAGCACGTGACAGGCCCTCCGGACTCATCTCTCTCACACCCCTGCCCCACAGCTGCTGACAGAGCTTTCTAAGTAGTGATGAATACTCAAGTTACAGAGGCTTAGTACTCGAACAACCCGGCAAACTACACAGAAAGGCGGGAAATCTGTAGACTCGCCCTACCCCTCCAGGAGTCCTTCCAGGAGTCTGACACACCCTTGAGGCAGAAGCCTCAGAATGGCCCAACTTCTACACAGTTTCCTTCCCATGCTCTCATGTTCCAGGTAACTGCTCAGATAACCAGTAAATATAAAAATATCAGATAACCGCTGATCTGCCCTAACAATTTTCTTCCTTTCCACCCCTCCAACAAGAATCTGGGAATAATTCATGTGACTGATATTTTTCAAAATCAAAGTGCTGATCTTGAGCCCAGAAAACCGAACACTGGAAACGTTTGAAATTCCACTCAGCACTGCTGCACATCAAATAGGCTCCCCCAACGGGAGCATCCAGTCCTGTGCACAGGAGGCGGGCGTCCGAGATCCACAGACAGGTGGGTCAAAACAAACCCCCCCTTCTGCTGACCTCGAGATGACACACTGTCCTCACCCAGGGTCCTGGCTTACGACATTGCCCTCAATGTCACTATGATTGCTGGGGCACAGGTGAGAACAGAATCACAGCAATATTTCCAGACTCCTAAGAAAACCCATGACTACAAAATAACCCACTGCCGATATAAGGATTAGAAACCAAGTCACTGTCTTCAAATTAAGCTCAATGGATTTATAATCATATCAGGGTGACAATTTTTTAGTAGTGTGCAGCTCAAAATGCTAATTGCCGACTATGTCAGGGTAGTTGGCTGAGCTGCTGTTGAATGTTAATTAAGCAATCTTAATTGATTTATATACTGCCCTCATTTAAATGTACAGAGGCATGTCTGCTAATAATCCCATTTATTCTCATGCTGTTGAGTACAGAAATCACATTAATATTTACTTTTGTAAATGGATCTGTTGTAGTAAGCCATGTATGAATAAGGGACACGTATAAATAGAAGTTGGAAACGTTTACAAGCCTTCAAGGAAGATGACTGAGAACTGTGTGAAAAAGACGTGGACTGATTTATTAGGGCAGTTTCGAGAATTTGGAGTGACAGAGACAACAATGGAAGGAAAAGGCTGTGGGTGCTGGTGGGCTTTTCCTTAAAGAGGAGCATCTGCTTGAAATAACCCAGGGTCCCGTTTGGAAGGGAGCCCAGTGTGAGTTCTGAGTTGGGATTTTGCATGTGCAGCCACTCAGGTTTCCTTTACTGTCCGTGAATTGGCTCTGAAGAGCTCGGTTTACACTCACGGTATCTTTTTAAGAAACGGATCACCTACAAAGAAAAATTCAGAACTGCTCTTGTCGTCTGCACATTGCCCAAACCAGGCAAGGGACACAGGACCTGACAAACACGAATGTGCTTCTGGAGATAATCGAACGGCATGCGCCACGTGCAGGCTGTGTCGGAGACCCTGGGACATGTGGTGGCTGTACCTCGGACACACGGGCTCCTCAGATGTGAGGAGATGAAGGCGGAAGGGAAGGGAAAACAAATAGAATCAGGTTGGAGCTGGGTGGGCTGTGAGAGAAGATACAGGTATGGGGTGAGGAAAAAATAATTTCAAAATACTTTGGATCTCCCATGGGTAGGAGAGGAGTCCCATTCAACTCTTGTTATACTGGAAGGGACGACTACCTGACTTCTGCAGTGAGAATTTTATCAGAGGATACAAACTGCCGGCAATTAACTTCTTAGGAAAGTGAGAGAAAATGAACAAATTAGACACACATAAAGTTACCTCAAGGCAATATACTTTCTTGCTAAGCATTAGGCTTGCCAAAGAACCCGTGCAGGCACCCAGGAATGACTGAAGCACTGGTCAGACTTTCCAGGAGACAAAAGAGCAAAGATCATTTCATGAACTAACTGAATTTTGATCAGACTGAGGACAGGAACAGGGAAGTTTTTACTGGACAGCGGACCTGAAGGCGCAGGCTCTGCCCCGCACGTCCCGGTGCCCCAGCCTCGACCCAGAATCGAGGGCTTGAGGGCGGGACTTGCAGAGGTTGTCTCAGACCTTGTTAGGATCCCGGAACGTTCCGAATTTCTGGACCGAGGCTGGGGGTCACGGATACAAGCCCCATTTACTGGGGAGGGAAGAGGGGCCGTGACGGTCCCACTCCCAGGCGGTAGCAATGGAAACTCACATCTTATGTGTTGCACATATGATTCCGTATCTATATCTTAAAAATCATCTGGTAAAAAAACCGTTTGGCAACTACTTATTTCATTAACATACTGACTGAAATAAGCCAGTCAGACTTTCGCATTGAGTGTTATTTTAAGAAGGAATTACGTGCCTCCTCACCGAACAGCCCCAGATTGTAGTACTTTTTAAACACTCGGGACCATCTGGGGGGAAAAAGTTGATTCAGACATCATACTATCAACCAGGTTATATTCCAAGTGACTTAAGAATTTAGTATTAAAATTTGAAACCATAAAAGTATTAAAAGAAAAAGCAACCTCAGAATAGAGAAAGACTTTCTAATGATAACTCAGAATCCAGAAACCAGAAAAGAGATTCATGGTAAGATTGACTCTATAAAATAAGCAGCATAAACATAGTTAAAAGGCAAACCACAGATTAGGAAAAAACTTTTGCAACCCATATTGCTGACAAGATATCCCTCTATTGATTAGAAAAAGACCAACAATGCAAAAGAAGAGTGAACAAAAGATAAGTATTTTATAGCAGAAGAAACACCTTATTTAAGATGCTCTACCTTATTTATCATTAAGAGCAAACACATGAAAAACTACACTAAGACACCCCTTTTTTCACCTCTGAGGTTAGCAAAGATGCTGAGCTTTGACAAAGCACTGTGCTGGAGAAGCTGTCGGGAAGCGGCAGGCTCCTGAGTTGCTGACAGAGCCCACCTTGGCATCCCACCTGGCAGGGCAATGTGGCAGCACCCCTCGGAGTTAAAATGCACGCAGCTTGGGATGCCACCGATTTCTCGAATTCATCCTACAGACAGACTCAAGAGTACTACTGGAAAATGGCACAAAGTTCTTCAGCAGGGCATTGTTCGTAAGAACAAAAGACTGTGAACAACCAAAGTGACAGCCACAGGGACTGGTTAAGTAAAAACGAACACATCTATACCGAGGGATACCATGCTCCTGTGGAAGTGAATATATATATATATATATATATATATATATATATATATATATATGTAATTTATAACTTCAAACTTTTCGTTTTTAGAGCTGTGTCAAGTACTCCTATTTGAAACTTAAATTAACCACTTTTTGAAAATACTTTGGTCTGATTTTTTTGTTCGTTTCTCTTCTGCCTTCTGGGGGACTCATTAGCTATCACTCCTTGCAGTGCCCGTCCACTGTCTGCCTCCCTGCAGTGGCAAAGGGTAGACCAAAGAGGCAGATGGATACTGCCCTTAGGTAAATGAACGTGGACTTTGCAATAGCTATTTTAAATGTCTGGAGGGTTGCCATTCAGGCAGCTTTTGAGGCTTTTCTCCTGACTCCCTGCCACATTCTGGATGGAGACGCAGGCTGCGAGAGGAAAGGGGAGTGGACAGAAAGGATGCCTCCACTTCCACAGCCCAGTTTCCTGCAGCGCCCGGTGGAGGAGGGAAGGGCCACCTGTCTGTCTGAAGGCTTTTCACGGAGCAGTGCAGGATGGAACTGGGTCAGGATGCTGCTGCCACCGAGGGGGGCGAGGGGGAAGTGGGCTGCTGATCTTTACTGCACAAAGCCCTCGGGAGGAATGAGGGCAGCAGGCCGGCGTCCGGAGCAGCAGAGACTTTGAGGTCAGAAGCTCTTCACCCTGGAGTGGTGTATCTCAGCACACTGAGCAGCAAGGAGAAGGGGCATTGCCCAGGGCGCAGGCTACCAGGGTGGCAGTCCCCACTCAGACACCTAAGTGGGGTGGCCTAGCTGAGTACCTTCTCAGATCCTCAGTGTCGTCATCTTCTCAGTGGGGTAATCTAGTTCACGCACAGAGCATTTTACAAACACAACCTCACTTAATCTTCATGATAACCCCATAGGAAGGAACTACCAATGTCCTAGATGGTGAAATTGAGGCTCAAAGGGCTTTGGTCACAGAGCTGGGAAGAACTGCAGATTCATCCCATGTCTCGAGGAGCTGAAGTCTGTCTTTCTTAGCTACTACATTAAAAAAGTAAACTAAAATATATGATTCACAATCAGGTGGATTGTACAATATAAACATTTGTGTTCCCATGATAGTTCTCAACTTCTGGACCTGGACCTACATGAAACGGAGTGTGCTTCCCCTAAGCTCCCGGCACTTAGAAGTAGGAAAGGAGCCAGAGGCAGTGAGCACCGTGTAACGAGATACACCTCTCAGGACCTAAAAATACAGGGTCCAGCACAAATAATGTCCCCTTTCTATTACAAAATCATAAACATGTCATTCTGTAACATAACAATATCACACTCAAGCACACCATATGGCATTTTAGGTGAAATGTTCAAATTAAAAGTATAAATTATTACACCCATGTTATTACCCTACCAATCACACTCAAGCAGCAGTTACTTCTGCCAGACCCTGTACATCCATAACAAGCCCATTCCTGTCTTTGGGCCAAGAGTGTAAATTAGAGTTAAAACCTTCTGTAACTAAGGCATCATTTCTGGAAAGGACTCAGAGAGCGGATGTGTATTTATCTTTGTGCTGTGCATGAAATGATGCGGGCTTTTTTGAGTTACAGTAAAAGGCTCATTACATTTACAACAGACTAAGCAAGAAAGCTAGGCATTACTGTGATGCCCAAGGTTCACTCTTTCAAGATTAGATCTTTGACTCTAAAGCTGTTTCACAGGGATTTCTATTTCAGTTTTCACCTTTGGACCTTTGAAAATGGATTAGAAATTGAAGACTTCAATAGGAAGAGATCACAGAAAGAACAGTTGTATTACACCAAGGTCTGTAGCTGCAAGGCCGAAGTGGCGCCATACAGCACAGAAGATGACAGATCAGAGAGTTTCTCATTACTCGCCCATAATTCTTCACTGTACCTTTATTTATCTCATGGTCTGACCTGATTATGGTGTATGGATATGGAAAATTTTATTGATGATCTGATTTATAGATTTTACAGGGAGACCAATCATTCCATGTAGAAATTCTAATATAAATTCCATCAGTTGGTTCATTGAAAGTAATAACGGATTGTTCACAATGTTGATTAGTGAATTATCTTAATTGGCAAGTAGCAAGTGAGGTGCGCCTAGATAAGCCATATAGAAATATCCCCAAGAGGCTTGTGTGTGGTGACTAAGATTACATAATCGTGACCTTTAAAGATTTATTATAAATTTTCCAGGACAATCCTTTTCCAATTATTCAAGCTACCCAGAACATGCGCCTTCATTTTAGTGTTTTGAAGCTCATCCTTCTTATAAAAATACATGATATACCCCCATTTTCTCACTCCACTCTCCCTCTCTACAATTCTCCCTCACTTATCTATCAGTTCAGGTTTCTGAAAGACATTTTCACTTGTACAGTGAATGCATGCATAATCTATTTTTTAACTTTCAAATATGCAAACATCTAAAATTTGGGGAAGAATATGGATGCGACAGACATACAGACACACCAACAAAGAACAACCCCAGTTTGTACCACTCTAGAAAGAAAAAAACACCCCCTAAAACGGCAAAACAAAGCAAAGCAAGCACAAGCAGGACGTGTTCTAATCGGGGCCAGCTCCCCGCAAGCTGCATTAGCCAGTCTTACTTTGGGGAGCTGGGGTGGGGGTGCTTGGAACAGGTGGGTTTCAGCGTGTGCTGTCTAGAGGACATCGATCCCCAGGGCAACAAAACCAAACCCAGCAAGCCCGTCCCAGCAGAGACGCCCCCCCTGAAGTTTGACTGCCCCTCACCTGCTCCCCTTCTCTCCTCTCTCCCCAGAAGAAGGCACTTCATGGAAACATCTGGGAAAGCCCTTCGACTTTATTTTGTTACACCCTCTAAATGGACAAAAAAAAAAGAGAGATAGAGAGAGAACAGGTGTAGAAGACAGTACTTTCAATCGGCTGCCAAGACTTCCACACAAACGCCCTCCCTCCCATCTAACACAGGCCCCCCCCATCAAGTCCCGTTTGGGACATTGTTGAAATAAAACTTATATACAAGAGTGTCTGGTTTTATTGAGGTTTTTTCAAAGTGAGGTAATAAACACAAAATGGAAACTTTGCTCTTAAAGAGCTGTCCCCACATATTGGAAACCTGTATCCCCCGGTGTTAACAGAAGGCTAGAATATAACAAACCCAATAATGACCTTTCTCATTCATATACCTATCTTTCCACTTGTCACATGCTGTCCTGGCAAACAGGGTGGCTTAAAATACCACTGGAATAAACAGAACATAGAAAGCATCTTGTGGGTACCATCTGAACCTCCCTTGTGCCCCGAATTTCCCAGAACTGGGTGCCTTTTCCCCGTGTGTTCCTCGCACTGCGGGACACACTCTGTCCTGACTCACAACGCAGAGGGTGGGGAACGGGAGGGGCACTCAGGGAAGGCCGGGCAGGCGGCTGTCACGTTATTACTGTTCACTAGGTCCCACACTTAGTTCCCCTTAGAACTTTGCTGTAGCAGCTGAGACGTGGCTCTAGCATTCAAAAGAGGCTCTTTTGTCACTGGAACACCGGAAAGCATTTATTTAAGTTTATTCGATCCCCAACCACCTGGCTCTAGAATTTCACACTGACATGATTCCTGTTATTTCCAACCTCTGTTAACAGAACAGCAAAGACAAACTGGGATGTGCAAAGGTTCTTTTCTGGGGCGGCTCTGACGAATTCTTTGGAGAACTCTGAATTCGGGTGTGGAACACCAAAGATCATTGATTACCTTCCCGTTGACTTGGCCTTTTACGGCTAGGAATGAACATTGTCTTTCAAGTGTTAGGTGTTTTTTTCTCCCTCGATAGAAGCTTTCACTTATTTTGATAATGATTAGGCTCCATATTTAGGGTAACCGTGCTTAGCACAGGAACGGAAATTGGGAAAAGTCAAAATGTGGGAATGCGGTTACTACGGGGGAGGGCAGGGGGTGGGGAGTTGGGAAGAGTCCTGTAATTCAGAACTTCCTGTCTCCCTCTACTGAGCACATTCTGGAACTGCAACTGTCCCCAAAACAACAAAGCATACTTAGAGTGGCTACAAACATTAATCTGAAAAAAATCGTGACTGTGTTGGAGTGTTTTTGCAAATTTTCGTAAAAACTTGAAATTTGCAGCTTCGTGAAATATTTAGACTTCTTCTCAACCCCTAGCCCTATGCTGAATCCTGCCAGACTCGCTGTTGCGGGGAGTTTGGAGCCGAGCCCGCATCTCCGCAGTTTTCCCTCACACACAATCACAGGCGCTTCAGACTCCCACCCGTAAACTGGCAACACTTCGCTCAGAAGCAAGTGCCAGCAAACCAATAACTAATATCTCAAATAATCGAGGGGGCTACCTGAGCAAACTGGCAGACAGACACACTCAGTCCTGGGAGACAGGAAATTTCATTCTAAGAAATCCAAAGAAAAGTCTTAGTTATGTGCATCGAGTGAGCATATATGTAGTCTGCTTTTCCTGAAAAACAAGTTAGGTTTCAAAGTGTGTCCATCCACTTCTCCCTTCTCAGAATCAGTCCGTCTTTTAAGAATCATGGCTATGTTTAAGCGACAACCTTTGGCAGTGACTCTCTCCCTGCTTTGGTCTACTGACAGCGTGTTGGCCTGTTCCGAGAACTCTAACTGGTATCTCAGGGACAATTCAACGGCAGGGGGCTGGTTACTATAACAACTGACAATTCTCTTGAATTCTGAAAGACCCCAGGGTAGCCACTTGGGAAACAGTTATTGAGCCAAAAGTTGCCCAGGATCAGCGGCGTTAGCTGCCACATGGCACAGATCTCTCTGCACACGGCCGCAAGAAAATGAACAAGAGAAGTTGCCCACCTCCAGGAACAGCTGGGGAAATCAAGGCTCCCCACCCCCACGCCCTTTAGCATCTCAGTGCAACTGCAGTTAATCCTGAGCTCAGGCCCTGGGAAGAGTCCTATCTGGATATCATGACATCCACCTTCGATTTCCCCACTGGCTTGACACATGGTCAGGTTTTAAAAGAGCTTAATTGTAAAAATGATTCCTAAGGATTATAAATTTACTGAAATATGGCCACAGGAAGAGAGGGTTGTCAGAGCCCTCACCAGTTTTAAAGGAACAAACGATGCTGGAATTCCTGTAGTACTGTGAATAGTCCGTCTACGTGCAGAAAAGATAAAGGTGATCACACAAACCCACCAAAAAATGTGGCTTGAAAGCTCAGACTCCTCCAGACTTGAGAAAAGTTGCACATGAACTTCTGTTTCTTATTTCCTCCTCGGCAGGACTAACCCCATGCCTCTGCACAGGAATAATCCTCTGGAAAAGAACAGGGTTCTACCCATCAAAGCAGATGCTCTTTTGCAGGCAGGAAGGGCAGTTTGAAGGTGTTTTCTCTCTGACCATCTTGCACACACCACCACTGCATGCCTCCTGGCTCCCTCCCGCCTCCCTCCCACACAGTTCCCTCTGTCCAGAGCATGCGTCCTATTCTGTTTTGTGAAAATCCCAGCCAAATGTTCTCTCTTCCAAAAATACTCTTCTGCCTCCGTCTCTCTCCCACCTGATGCTGGTGATGGTCAGAGACCCCCCCAGAGCACAGCTCTCTGTCACAGCCCCCACTGCCACTCGGGAGGCCGGAGACTGGGGGGAAGGCAGAGATGGGCCGACTGTCAAGAGAAGGGCACTCCATCCAGCCCCCCAGTGCTTCAGGGATGTGAGAACACGGTTTCCAGTTCTCCCAATTCATCCCCAGAATCCAGACAGCTGGGGTTTTAAGTAAAATCTTCCCATTTTAAAATTAATCTGGATTTCTGAAACAATAGTAGCTAAATAAAACAGGTCTAGAGGTCAGCAGTTTTGACCTCTATTTGGGAAAACCTTTGTTCACCTGCTCGTCTTCTCCACTCACCTACAAGCTCCACAAAGAAAAGAACTCCTCCTCACCAAATCTCCAGTGCCTGCCATAAACTAGATGATTAAGAAATGCCTTTGAATGACTGAACAAAGGGAAGGATGGAGGGGTCAGCCATGAAGGGCCTTACCAAACCCTACGTGCAAGTACCTCCAAACACTAGCTGTGTGATCCTGGGCCAGTCATTTCTCTTTTGTCATTTTACTTCCTCTGTTGGGAAGAAGGTATGATGTAGTCCCAGCTGCCCTGATGATCACATCTGGCTGCTCTGAGGTTAGATAATGTGGTATGTGCTTTGTACTAATCCATCCGTTATGGGTTGTTGTGATGAGTGACATTGCCCCTTTCTCGAATGTTCAGTCATCTGCACAGAGCAATCGTTCCTACTACACCTGTCTCCCTTGTGGCTCTGCTGGGGGGACAGGAACAAATATCTGAACTATAGCAAGTCACCGCCGAGTAAACTCCAAATGTCAGCTGCCAGACCAGATGGGCGGAGAGTACGTGCCCAGCTGCAGTGGCTCCGAGTATTTTGTAGCTTCTGCAGGAATACAGGTGGGGTCGGAGCTCCACTGGGGAGCATGCGGTCAGTCACTCCGGGAGCAAGACAGAGGTGTGCCCACAGGCCTACACTTGACTCTCACACACGTTTGTTTGCTGGACCTTCCCTGACACCAACACGAAGCTCACACACATCTGCTGTCTGTGCCTCTCCATATATATCACCGTCTCCCACTGAACATCCAGGGGAGAAAAAATACGCAATGTCAACAAAACTCCCTTGTCTTCAGGAACAGCACTCTTAACGAGGAGGCACCAACCCATGGCCACGTTTCTGCAAGTCTCGACATGGGAGTAAAAGAGAGACCTCTTTTCTCTCTGCCTCTGAAGCTCGATTGGTATTGATTTACCACAGAATTTACAGATGGCCCGGTCATGTGCTGTACAGGGACATGAATTTCCCAGAGTGTGAAATCCTTCTAATACCAAACTTCAACAAACCTGGGTCAGTGTTACAATTCCCACATATGATTTCTAGTTTTCTGTTCCAGAGTCTGTGTAGTTAGTTTAGTCCTATCTGAGAAGTAAAGCTGCTCCTACCCTTCTGGAAAGTTCTTTCTAAGCTAGCATTACGTTCAGTAAGACACTCAATTTGTCATCATGTTAACTAGCACGGAACAGCTGAGACTAAGATAAAACAAACAGACTGTACTATTGGACTTCAAAGTCTATTCAACTTCTAGAATACCTGAACATATACAGTTGGTCCTCTGAAATTTTCTTCCATACATTTTGGCAGTTCCAAACCATTGGATCTTTTGACACGCAAACATGTTCTACAAAAACAGGCTGTAGAAGGACGTAAATGCCCCTGGGCACAACACTGCTCCTCCAGGAAAACAGTGTAATGACTAAGATGGGGGCTACCCTGTCAAACTGGCTGGCTTCGAAGCCAGGATCTACCCTAAGGTTAACCCTCTGACGAGGGCACGTCACCAAACCTCAGCTTTCTCATGTGCGAAACGGAGGCCATAATTCTTAGGATTTGAATGTTTATAAGGTGGGAATGTAATCTGCTTAGTGCATGTCTGGTATGATAAATATTCAATAAAAGATTCTTGGCTATGTAGGCCTTCAGATATATAAAGCCATTTCAGGGGCGAGACCTTGCTGATCAGAGAGAGAAAAGCTACATTCAAAGCAATTTTCCTGGATATTACAGGAAAAAACCCCACCCAAGTTAAGAATGTCTTCTCAGTACTTACAGTTTTAAGTGGCACCAATGTCTTACCCACAGTAACTAAGCTATTCCTTGGAACCAGTTAATAAAAGCAAACCAGGGGTGTGCCCTACCATGCCAATGAGACACCCTGCTCACAGCGCTTCTCCAAGCATCTACTGCAAATTATGCAAATGAACAGGATTTGGATTTCCCAAAACCACCCCCTTCATTCTGAGTGGCTGCAGCTGTGCTCCTCTGTCATTCGGGGAACATCAGCACATTAGCGCATGCACACAGCCCGCTGTGGGCCAGGCAGGGGAGCTGGAGCTGCTTCTGACTGCAGTCATTCTAAAGGTGTGTTTTATTACCATCTTGAGTAGTAAGGCCAAAATGACACACTGCAACGATTACATTGATTTCTTCGCCCTGTTTCAATAGTTAGCACTACAATATTGAAAAGGCATACACAGGGCCACGATTTACAGAAGGAAACAAGCTGGAACTGTTAGTTATTTTCAGTCGCTGCCTGGCAACCCTGACACTGGGCCCTGAACACTTTACATGTATTTATTCCTAGCTTCATAGCAACTTCTGCATTATCAGGGATTTTGGTTCCTACATCTCTTTAAGACAGGCCTTTTCAAGGAGCATTTGAGAGAAAGCTATAGCATCCTACCTGTAACACCTCAGCTAACAATATTTTAAATTCCTCCTACAAATCCATGTTGCTGCTTATAAAAATACTGCTCAAATCATCCCTACGGGCCTGTGTATATCTTTCAGCTGACAACAGAATCTGAGGTCTCTACCTATATTTTTTAGTTCAGCCAAATGTGAAGAAATGACACTAATCACTGCCCTCCAAAGGTGCCCCTTTCAGGAAACACACTCAGCCCAGTGACATCAATGCATCTAAATATTGATGCCCTGGCAGTGATCATCAAATCTCTGAGTGCTCCCCGATCTTATCTTGTGTCCTTTGGGCTGTGTGACCATCTTTGGCCAACGGGGAGCAAACAGTATTGAAGGATTCCACTTCACCATGCACTTGAGAGCTGTCTGCTTCTTGCTTTTTCTATCACCACTGCAGCAACTTGGCAGACACATGCTGCAGAAAGTCACAGGTGGAAGAGGGCCGCCCATTCCAGTGGTCCCCAACCTTTTTGGCACAAGGGACTGGTCTCATGGAAGACAATTTTTCCACTGACCTGGGTTGGCAGTGGTGGTGGGGAGGGAAAGGGAGATAGGAGGTGGAGGTCAGGCAATAATGCAAGTGGCATCCATGGACAATGGGGGAGAAAGGCTGGGGACCCCTGGCCCAGTCCCATCACACTTCATGTGGGTGAGGAGTAAACTTCGAGTCGTCAGCCCACTGAGGCATTGGGGTGTGTCTGCTGCAGGAGCGAACGAAGCTTACTGTAACACAGCCAGCTCCGGGTCCATGAAGCTGACCACTGGGCTTCAGAGTTGTTCTGGGAGGGCAGTGGGTCACATCTGTGACCTAATGACTTAGGGATGTGCTCTTCTAGGCTTATTGGGAGCATCGCCCAAAACAATTTTATGAACTTTTTTTGGTTTGGGCCCAAAATAGTTTTGCTCAGCTGGTTCACCTACATTTATGCTGTATTTAGCTCCAAACAAATAACTTAACTATTTCTGGGATCGATTCTTTGCACAACTCAGATCACTTTAGAAGGAAATTCCAGAAGTTATTTCCAAGCAATGTTTTAAGCAATGGACATACGATGGGAAATTATGCACAGCTATACAATGTGATCATATTTAAGAAACAGTATTTGTTTAGATCTGTAACTCTGATTTTTCTTTATTGGAGAACAACTTTTTTAGGTATACCAGCACCCAGGATTGAATTTATATTTCCCCTGTCAAGTCAGGGATGATACAACACCTACCAATGTATGCCCAGCACTGGGGTAAGCATTTCCCAGAGCTCACACGTAATGCTCCCATGAACCCAATGGTGCATTTCTTAACTCTGTTCTGCAGGTGAGGAAGCTGTGGGTGATGGAGGAGTCTTGTCTAAGGCAGTGTTACTCAACCTGTTTTTTTCACTGGCCCCTCTTCCAAGGGGCCTTCACAGTCATTTTCTAATTTCTACCCCTAATTTCTACCTCCCACTGAAATTTTTTTTTTCTAATTTCTACCCCTAATTTCTACCTCCCACTGAAATTTTAATAGCAGTAATATACTATACATCTGTGTATAGCTGTGCTTTTTTACACAAAAAAGGTGAAGATTTTCACCTCCCGAGAGGCCATTTTACCCGACGGGGACGACTGTAATCCTGTTAATACATGTTCCTAGGTGACAAAGGAAGTGAGTGAGTGGGAGGGGGGCTCCAACCACAGGCTGTCCAGCTCTGGGCCCCTGTGCCTCCTTCCCACGACCCAGTACTGCCTCCTTCTGCAGCTTTGGCTCCTTCAATGCCTTCTCATCAACCTAAGGTTAAGGCACATAACCCTGCAGGTGGCCTCCACGGCCTTCGTGACCTGGCTCTTGCTGTCCCCATATTTTGCTCTTGTGATGCTGTACCATGAGCTTACAACATGCCAGACTGCCGCTCTCCAGCCCCTGCTCGCACACCACCTGCACTGGCTGACAGCTTTGGGCTTCCAGACCCGGTTTGGGTATTAGATCCTCTGCGAGCTTTCCTGGGCCCCACCTCTGTTCCCAGACCTGGATGAAGCCCTCTGTGTTGTCATAGCAACTTCTACTTACTCCTTTCAGAACATTCTCCATACCCTATTATGCTATATTTACTCCCCTGGCTCTACCATTGAACCACAAGGGCCCTGAGGGAAAGAACTTCATTCCTTAGTCACCAGGCCCAGCACAGTGGTGGAAGGTGCTCTGTAAGCACTGCGTGAATAGCAGGAAGCTGCAGCAGGGCCAATGCTCATGCAACAGTAGCAACAGTTTTATAATTTTTACACAACACTTCAAACCGCTGTCTGCATTATCAACTCCTGCAGTTGGGATGGGACTGAAAGTGGGCCCCGGTTTTTCCAGTCTACAAGTCAAGTCAGTCCTCAAAGACACCATCTTTAAACTAACTGGAACTTGTAGAGAAACTGTTCCACTGGGGGAATGCGGATCCAATACAGGCCAGGGGGCGCTGGGTGGGAAAAGCAAGAGGGCCTGCCTGACATAACTGATGACCCAGAGAGCAGATCCCACAAGGAGAGTGAGGACACAGGGCAGAACGAGAGTCCTGCTATCCTTGTTTCAGCTACTGAGTCCAGGTGGGCCGTAGGCTTCTGAACATTTTAATTCCATGAATCACACTTTTTTCTCTTCTTGTGTTTAAGGAAGTCTGAAATATTGGGGTGGCCAAGAAGTCTATTTAGTTTTTTCCATAAAAGACACATTTTTCATTTTCACCAATAACTTTATTGACTTGGGTATTTTGAGTATGTTGGCTATCTCCCGCATGGTATATTGATTGTTCTCAATTAATGTCTTAATTTGATTGCCATCAACTTCAACTAGACTACCTGACCGTGGAGCATCATCCACTGAGAAACCTCCAGCATGAAACTTTGCAAACCACTTTTCACACATTTGATCAGCCACAGCACCTTCTCCATAAACTGCACAGATCCTTTTAGTGCATTTCAGTTGTTTTTCATTCTTGAAATAATAAAGCATCATATGCTGAGAATGTTGCTTATTTTCTTCTGTCTTCGATATTAAAATGACTGCACAGAAATTCACCAACTTGGTACATTTTTTTAAATGCATGCTGATATGACAGCTGTCACAATACAATCTAACAAAATTGTTTTGAATGAAGTTAAGACAACTAAGTGCTACTAGAACCATCTCACAGAAAAAAACCAAACAAGCTTTTTGGCTAACCTAATAGTTGTTTGTTAATTGCAACAGACATGGTTCTGACCAACACGGGATGAAAATTCTGTACACTGCTCAGCACACAGTTGGCCTTCAACAAATGTCAGTTTCCTTCCCCTTCTCTGGTCAAAGAAAGCAGGTGAATCCAACTGTAAGTCACTGGTACATGGCCTCAGAATCCTCACTCTTTGTGACACAGCTAATGTCAGTCACACTCAGGCTTCACAGTACGCAGGTGTGAGGCCTGTATTCTACTGCTTAATTACATGAATGCTGTGTTCTGGAGTGAGGACGTCTGGTATTCAAAACCAGCTCTACCACTTTCTGCAGGACCCTGTGCAAGTCACTGCACTTCCCTGAGCTTCTGGCCCCCTATGTTTAAAATGGGGAGCGCCAACAGTCCCTACCACACAGATCTGTTGTAAGACTCACATGAGATGGCGCCACCCAAGTGCTGGGCTCAGTGCCTGGTACTAAACAGGAACTCGGTGGACATTTGAAAGCACTAACAGCACCACATAATGGAAGCCTAGTGGAGAAACAGAATTCAGAGACACCAGGTTTCATTTTCTACTGTTGCAGGAACCCACGAAATTGGAGAGTCAACAACTCTAAGAGAGCTCACTCAAAAACCAGAACACCAGCTGCAAAGAGTCAGTCCCGGTTGTAGAAATTGCCACCACAGCGAGCTGGTTTCAGTCCCTGGTGCCAGGCCTGCCAACCAAGGAAAAGATCCAGAAGGTGCTGATGTGCCTCAGTGCTCTACTGTGTCAAGTCTGTTCGCCAGTCACCTGCTCTCACTGTGCCCCAAACAACCAAGAGACACGCTGTCATGCTGTCATCCTCACTTCAAAACTGCATCGTCAAAGGAAGCACACGTCTTCCTCAGCCACCAATCTTCCGTGTGAACTTCCATTGTGTCCTTCTTTCACATTAACGAAAAGGAAAAAAGTTGGACAGAAAAAGGGTTCTTATCCCCTCTAGGCTGTTCTTATCTGTGCAAACACTGATTCAGTTTTGGTGTCCTTACTACACAGGAATTTTGTCCTTCGCCCTCATTTTGTGCACTGGCATTAGGAGTCTGACACAAGCTCATAGGCTGAGTCCCCTGGATGATGTGTAAGGCTCTGGTTATTTGAAACCACATATACTTATGTGTATATATGAAACAAAGTATAATAAGTTATAATTTTCTAATAAGAAAGTACATCTCAAATGTAAAGATCTTAGGCTCTCTTTAGCACATTTCACAGTCCCTTCCTAAAAGCAGCTTGTAGTCAGAATGCATGTCTCCTCAGCCACAGAGATCCGTTCTGGGGTGGGCAGAGGACCAAGGTGGGTCAATCAGAAACAATCCTGAGGTTTCTGCTAGAACTGCATGGAATGTGAACTTTGGAATGCTTAGGATGCTAAACTAGGGTCACCCAGCCTGGGGCAGCTGTGGGCCCCTCTGCCCCTGCGTGGGGAACCCGAGACTAAAACTACCCAACACTGAGCAGAGCCAAGAGATGCTCGTGCAGACCTTTCATTACTTCCACGTGCTCAGTTAAACTCATACTAGCAGCCTCCAGTTTAACAATGGGCTCCAAATACTTGTTTGCAATCCATTTTGTCCTGGGGAAAGGATGACGCATAGGTGGTTCTAGTGTTCTTAGGCTCACCCCAAAACCCAATGTCATTCACAATCTGGCTGGTCTGCAGCATTAACGATGCTATGGTTACTGTCAGATGCCTAGAGAAGCCTGAGATGACCCCTTCCTATATCCTTTGCTCTATCCAATTGAGAGCAGACCCAAGGGTGCATGATCAATCTGTCTGCAGCTTCTGCTGATCTTCAGTCAATTCCCATCACCTGCACTGCTACCCTTATGCAAGCCACTGCCATTTCCCTCTTGTGCTAGTTTAGTAGTGTTCCAGCTTGTCTCTCCACTTCTGCCCTTGCTCCCATTCATTTTCTTTGCAACACAGCAGCCAAGTAATACTAAAGTCAGATCACAACACTGTCGTGTACCAAACCCTACTTATCTTAGAGTAAAAAGCAAGGTGCTTACAGTGGCCCACAAGGCTATACATGACCTGACTCCTCTCCACCCGGTTTCTTCCCAACACCTTCTCTTACCACTCCCTGCATTCTCACAGGCTCCAGCTACATGGATCCCTTGTTCTTCTTAGAACACACCAGGCATGGTGCTGCCTCAGGACCTTGGCACATGCTGTTTTCATTGCTTGGAACTTATCCTATATGGAGTGTGTTTGACTCCCTCCTCTTTAGGTCTCTGCTCAAGTATTGCCTGCCAGTTAGGCCGTCCTTAACCACTCCGAGCACTCGTGGCTGTGTCCCAGCATGCCCCTCCCTTTCCAGAGTTTGCTTTCTGCATTACATGCTTGACACCATCTCGGGTACTATAGATTTTGCTTACTAGCTTTGTTAATTGCCTGTTTCCCTCACTAAAATGTAAGCCCCATGACAGCAAGGATTTTGTCTATTTTCTTCTTTGATATCACCAGCGCCTCAAAGAGTGTCTGGCACACGGCAGGGGCTCAAAATGGACTGAATGAACAGAAAGGAGGGAGGGATGGAAATACGACATCTGTTCAGCACTGATGAAGCTTCTTAGATGAAGGGCAGAAGCTTATGTTTGTCTAAGTGGTGTAAGCAGCCAGGCTGCCTGCCTCACTCAGCTACACTGGCTGAGAGGGTAGTTGAGAAAACATAGAACTTACAAGCAGAAGCTGTCAGCAGGCTTCTCCTGGGAAGCAGTAAGAATAGGTTCAGGGCAATGGTAATATAAGGACGACTTACTGTCAGCCATTTTTATCTTATGTATATTAAATGCCACATAACATGCTAAACATGTTCCTATCACTCAGTTTTCAGCAGCAAACTATCAAAATATTAAGCTAAAGCAGAGTTCTTACGTGGCTATAATGGAATATGGCACAGTCTCAGAGAAACTAAGTTTAGAAACTAAAGCCCAAATTAGAAGTGGGATTTGCAATCAGCAAGTTGCAGGGCTGAGATTTGAACCTGTATCTCCCTGGTTCCCAAGCATCAGCCTCTTCAACACTAAATCCCAGAAGCTTTTCATAAATGCTTTGATCTCAATAGTGGCTCTACCCACTGGCTTCTTCCAGATATAAGCGGGTGTCCCAGGTGTTGACACTAGAAACACTTCAGTTGCCTTACCTTTTTGAATAAAGGGGCCACGGGCTTCTGCTCCCCACTGCACCCCCCAGGGCAGCATGCTTCCAGCAGATTCCCTCACTCCCCTCACCAAGCAGGTGCTTCCCGGCTTGCTCACCTCCAGTAAACTAGCACAGCGATGAGAAGGATGAGGCACACGAAGGTCAAGGCTGATACCACAATCAGAGGGATGATCCACTCCATCCTTCCTGGAGAAGGGCGGCCTATTATCCCAGAGGTGTTCTTTTCTGCTGCAAAGAGAAACCACAGCAGTTAGAGGGCAGAGGCTGGCGGAGACAGGGAGCCAGAGTGACCCAGACTTCTGCCCCAGTCGGGGCACCCACAGACACCTGGGCTGCTGCTCAGACTGCCTGATGGTGGTGGTGGGGGGCAGCCTGCAGCCCACACCGTTTCCTCCCGAGTCCCAACCCAAATGGGGCCTTTGCTGCTGGCTGTACTCCGCATTGCCAGTGGGATGGATTTGCAGGAAGAATTCAAGATGTTTTTTAAAGAGAGCTGTGCAGCAGGCAGATGTCCATCCTTACTACAGGAACATCACTGGGCCAAAGCGGCCCTTGGACACACCGAGGAAAGATGCTCAGCCTGAAGGCAGCAGCACGCTAGCCCTGGAGAGGGCCCCTGGTGGACTTGTGAGCGCCTGGGCAGGAAAAATGGCACCATGGATTTTGCTGTTAACCAGATCCGAAGACGATGGTTACATGCATTCTTTGAGAGCTTAGCAGCTGCCACCCATCTCCTGGTAACTGCACCCCAGTTCTGCTTTGGGAAACTGCGGCTCCCTAACACAGTCATGGTGGTGCAATCGTCCAAATGTGGGACTCCCCAGCGCCCCAGCCAAGGACAAGCGTGGGAATGCGGTTGGGACAACGGGCTCTCACCCTGGAGTCGCAGCCGGCCACTCATTCTGAGTAGCAGCCCACTGGCTGCCCATCGGTTCTCAGCACCCAGGTCCCTGGAGAGGCTGTTTCTCCTCGAATCTGGTTCTACAGCTTTTCCTTTGGTTTCATTGTCCCCCACCCTAACCCTTGTGAAAACTCTAAGACGACCAAAGACAGGAAGCCATGCCCCACTCTGCCCCCAGTACATGTCTGTCTAGAAACAGCGGCCAGTGGAGGGGTTCTCGGGAAGGCTGTGAACTGGCTCAGGATCCTCTTGGGCCCACTGCTACCTCTTACCCGAGCAGCTCCTTGCTGTGTGTCAGGCCTCAGAGCCTCAGGCAGACCCTGCTCTCTGTAGCATGGGGTAGATGCCTAGAAATCTCTAGGTGGCCCAACTGGAGCACGGGAAGAGCAAACGTGGGCAGAGGCAATCATGGGAGGCAGGTGGTGAGAAACCGAAGGTTAACTGTAACCAGAGGGAGAAGGCCCCTGAAAAATCCAACGCTGAAAGCAGGCTGACGTGTGCTCAGTGAGATTCCTCCTGCTTTACAAAAACGAGGCCAGTGTTCAGCCAGCACGAGTCCCCCTGCAGGACGGACTAAAGGAAGGGCTGGCTAATCAGGCTGCGTTTCCAAGTGAGAGAAGGTGGGCTGAGCAGGAAAGAAATAAGTGGCCCTGGGAGCAGATTTTTAAAGAGGCAAAGCTCCCGAGCAATAAAGCATGTTTCAGTGCATTTCACCGGGTTTCCTCGAACGCAGCTGATCTTGATTATGTTCTTTGTTCCATGCAGGACCCCGAGAAACAAGCAGGGCCAGATGTATGCCCCGCTCACAGGTAAGAAAACGGAGGCAGGCAGGTGAGGCACACTCTGACTAAAAACAAGAGAGAACTTCACAGTTTAGAAAGTGCCTTCCTCACAGCGACAGCTCATGCTTCTTGGCCCCTAGCTCCACAACTTTTGTTAGATAACACACCTTGGAGGTGTTACTCCAAAGTAAAGCAAGTGTCACAATAAAGCAAGTCAATCTTTCTGCTGGTGGACGGTCTTGCCTTCAATTTGTAAAAAACATAGTATCTGTGAAGCACAATAAAGCAAATCACCCCCAATGAGGTCTGCCTGTATTTGCCAAGCCCATTGTGTGGCAGGCATGGCGTAGGACACAGGTGGCAAACACAAGGCCCGCAGGCTGAATCTGGCCCGGGGATTCTGGAGGGGTTCCCTCACATTAGGGCGGGACCCCAGCCGAGTTCGGGACAGAGAGCACTGCAGCGGTGGGAGAACGAGAACAAAGGGGGGAGGAGCAAACTGGGGAGGCAGAGGCCAGGTCAGCCAGGGATTTGCTGGCTGGATAAGAACAGGTTTAGTTCCAGGGACAATGGCAGCTACTGCAGGGCTGCAAATTGAGGCAGACAAGGATAAGCTGTGTGTTTTCTCCCTCCACGTAGAGCTTTAATACCAAAGCTTTGGGGACCGGCCAGAGCAATCACAGTTGCAAATAAGAATAATCTTGTAGGGCTCCAGCAGGGGGCAGCCCAGCCAGGCAAGTATCTCAAAGACTTGGAGGTGAGTTAATAGAAAAGAGGGCAGAGGGTTGCCACCACATGCCATGTGCCCAGTGAATTCAGAATCCACCCTGTCAGGCCCTTGCCTCCTGGAGGGACTCCCAGTGTTGTATTTCCCACCTCCGTACAGACACTGATGCCTTCCTGGGCTACTGCTGAGTAGGCAGGTTGGGGAGGAGGCCGAATCCAAATTCCACACCCTACTCATCTTACCACGGAAAATAACTCTTAGCCAAAATAGTCCCTTTACACTGGTATCTCTACACAGTCACTGGAAACAGCATTCCGTGGAGTTTCTGCCACTGTAAAACCAGTCAACAGTGGCCACTCCAGAGTGTCTGGGTCTTGGAGGGTCTTTAGGAGCGATGGTCTGGTTGTGAGGATGAAAACTGTCCCTGAAAACCCATCTATTGGCAATTATGCCCGTCCCTCCACTCCCATCCTCCACAAAGCTGAGGGTGAAAGCTTTCATCAGAGTCTCAGCAAGTTTCAGCAGGTAAGACTGAACCAGTGTGGCCTCATCACCATCAGAGGAGAGAATGGAGTTCTGCAGAGGCTAAGGGTCCGGATGTGTCAGCACCAACATGTAGGGTGAGTAAGAGACCTAAGGAAGTTTTTGATAGCAACTCGATCTTGACCTTGACAAATAGCAGGCAGCTGAATTTGCCCAGGTCTTTTACATAAAGGCCAAGCAAAAACAGGAGTGCTACTGGATTTCCGTGCGGGGAATGATAAAATCGATTTCATTTTCAAATCCCTGTGTTCATGGTACCTGTAACCTAAATGCCATTCTATCCCCCCAGGTTCCTGTCACTCTCCTGAGGAATTCCACTGCCCTCAGGGACAGCAAGGCTGTGTGTTAGTTTGTGAGTGGGGCCTTCCATTTACCCTGTCATCTCCTGCCTTTCCCACCACTGAATTCCAGCTGCACCCAGCTGGCCAGCGACCACCTGGGCCACAGTCCCACCACTCTTTGTCCCTGCCCATCCTGCTGCCAGGACGCCCCCCCCACTCCTGCCCCTAGAATCCCCCCTTGATCCCTCCATCTGGTTCAGGGGCTACCTTCTCTGTGAGGCCTCCCCAGCCCGGGTCCCTGTTCTCTCTGGAGGGCAGAGTGAAGAGCACAGGTTCAAATCCTGGTTCTGCCACTTTCTATGCGACCTTTAACCAGTAAGTCCAATCAGTTTGGGTGGGAGATCTTCATCTATGAAATGGGATAAAAGAACCTGCTTCCCAGGCCCACAGGAAACCGTAACGGGAGCAGACTGCTCGTGGGCCCCGCATCGTCGCCGCCCTCCTCCATGTCTCTCACTGAACGCACCCACTCAGCTGCCTTCGCTCTTTTATTACTCAGGTCCCCAAACGTGGGGCTGACTTCCACGTGGAGAGGGCAAAGCTCTGTCTCCTGGCTACATAACTCCAAGTTACTTCACCTCTCTGCCTCTGTTTCATCGTCCGTAAGTGGAGAGAGTAACACTGCCTGCCACGCCACAGGGTTGTGGGCATTAAATGGGCGAGTGCATGTCAAACACTCAGAGTGCTGCCTGACACTCCTCAGCCCCTGGTTAATGTTATCGCTGTGACAGTTGTCACCCCTCACCACACACTGCATCACTAATTATCGCCACCACTGCCCTCTCCATCGACAGCCTAGCACAGCACCAGGATGTACTTGGAAATCACCAGAACCTCAGCCCTGCGGGCCGTGAGCATTGGGGACCTCGGGGCGAGCAGACTCCTGGCTGGGGGCCAGAAACTCAAAGGTTGCCCAGAGATACCAGCACACCACACTCTTGCTTCCTTCAGAAGAATCACTTGTCCTGCAGCCTGACTCAATCTGTGGCCCAGCAGGTCCTCAAAGGAGAAAGTGTAATGAAACAGTGAACTACTAGAAACTACTAGGAATATACAACATGCCACCGGGGGTGAGTATACAATCTTTCTCTTTCCTCTTGTGCCTTCAGTCCTGATGACTGTCCTCAGGCCAAGGTCCCCAGAGATTAGAACACACCAAAACCTTTGCAGTGCCACCAAGATCCTGCACTGCAGAGTCAGGCAGACCTGACTATGAAGTCTGGCTCAGTCCTTTCCTGCTGTGTGACTGGGCAGTGACTGCCCATCTCTGAGCCTCTGCTCTCCCCCGTATCAAGGGAGACAGATGGTAAACTCATCTCTCGGGAGACTTATACGTACAAGGATTAAATGGGAATCCGTGGGAGGCAGACTGTGTAAATTACGACTATGTACTTTACAGAGCCAGATGCAGAATGAAATCACAGGGCCTCTTGTTCGCAAATTACTGCAGTTCCCAGGTGATGACAGCAGAGCAGGAGAGAAAGTGCAGGGCCCCCGACGGAGCTCCAGTGCCTGCAACGGCCCCGTGGCGGCGGCTGCCCTGCCCCACGCTGGCCAGTGGGGCAGCCGGAGGGCGTTCACTCTCCTCCTCCTTCCAATGCATGTGAGCAACAGCACTGACAGCGTGACAAAATCAGGTGTGTCCACCTGTTAGGGGCAGCTTGCTTTTATTCCTAGCTTCACTTGTAACCCAGCTACCCTGAGAAGGTCCGCCACCATGTGGCTGCCCAGTCACGGAAGGGTGTGGTCCCTCTGTGATGCCTAAATCCTGAACCTGGAGGAGTTAATGCAACTCTGCCTCATTCCCACCTCAGATTTGTCCAGATGGCTTGGTTTCCCAGCAGGACTAGCCCTTCCATCCCTACTTGCCATGGGCTATGTGAACAGGCCGCCCCCAGATGTGTGCAGCTTGGCACCTCTGCCACTGTAATTATTAAATTCTGAGTGGGCTGCCACAATTTAATAAGCAACAGAGTGGACATAAAAGTCAGCAGTGGATTCATCTACTGGAAATGTTACAGTTGCCAACACAGGGCTGGGTTCCCACGCGGCGAACAGGAGCTGGGTCCCAGCAGCACAGTCTCCATGTGGCACGTGCCACCAGCTCGCCCCAGTCCTCACTGCTCCCCAGTGTCCCATCCCCAGACCCGCTCTCCACACTCCTGACTCCTGCTGCCAGCTCACTCCAGCCCGTCTGCTGCAGGCTGCGGGGTGGCGCTCAGACCAGGGATTCGGCAGAAGAACACACACTTGGGTCTTTGAAACAGGCTTCACAACCCAAAGCAAAAACCGCTGTCTCCTCAACTGCCGACCAGCATCCTGAAATGGTGAACCCGGCCCAAGAGAAGAGGCTGTTTGTGTCTCAGGGAAGCTTTCCTAATCCATTACTTCTTTTCAGAGACATTTCATTTCTCAATCAATCAGAAACTAATCATGCTGTTACTCCATGGATGTGACATGGGCCATTCCCCTCCGTGAACCTGGACGGTTTTCATACTCTTTCCAGAGCTCTGTCTTGCTGGTCTGTGTGAGAGGATGAAATGAGAGGGGTAACAACGCCCACCCCCGCACCCCGCATGGAGGTGAGGTGCAGATGAAGGGCTGCTGGGTGGGTCAGAAGACCTGCGGCCAGATGGGGCCAGGAACCAAGAGAAAAAGCCTGCGTCAGAAAAGTCTTCCGAATGGCACTTGGAGAAAGACACTAACTAACCCTCAGTGAGTGTTTGCAGGAGGGGGGTAAGCTTAATGACCGCCCCCTTGACAGACACACAGCGTTCCTCCATGCAGGTTTTATTTCAGAATCCAACAGAATCTTGAGTACAGTGCCTCCCTTCTGCCTTTTGAAAAAATTTAAAAAAAGAAAAAACAGTTTTCAGTGGCATATGTCATCACTGAATTAATGCTGTTTGCCTTTTACTGGCTTGGCTCTCATCCCAGTAGAAGCAAATAAAAACGGAGTACAATGTACTATAAATGCTACAGGCGGTGATGCATCAGATGGACCCATCTAAAGCGCTTCCTACCCATGGTGAGGGCGCAACTTCCACTACAGGACAACACCCTCTCCGTTGTCCAGACTAAATGGGCTTGGAGCCGAGGGGCCGTTGTCTATCTGAATAGGGAAAAGCAGGATCCTTTCACTTTTGGAGAAAGATCAACAGAGAGCCAATCTGTGCACGTAAAACTCTACAGCCTGGTGTGATTGTGGGCAACTTGACCGTATTTGTTCTGAGTAAAAACCACCCACATCCGTGAATTAAGACGGCTGCCTTTTTAAAAAAACTGTAGTAAAAAACCCATAGACTTTACCATGTTAACCACCGCTATGAGTGCAGTTTAGCAGCGTTACGTACGTTCACTCTGCTGTGTGAGCAGTCCCCAGAGTGCTTTAATCTGCAGAACCGAAAGACCGTCCCCACTGAAGCCCAGCCTGGCCCTGTCAGCCACCACGCTGCTCTCTGCCTCCGTGACTTCGAGTGCCCCAGGCACCTTGTGTGAGTGGAGTCATACACATCTGTCTTTTTGTGACAGGCCTATTTCACTTAGCGTGATTTCCTGAGGTTTCATCCACACGGTAGCATGTGCAAGAATATCTCTTCTTAGGGCTGAGTAATATTCCATTATATGTATACACCACATGGTGCGGACCCATTCACCTGTCAGTGCACGTCTGGGCTGTTCCTACCCCTAGGCTGCTGCACATAATGCTGCTGTGAACCTGAGTGCACACACACCTCTGCAAGACCCTGCTTTCAGTTCTTTTGGGCACATACTCAGAAATGAGATGGTTGGATCACCTGGTGCTTCTATTCTTAATTCTCTGAGGAACGACCATAGTGTTTTCTGTAGTGACAGCACCATTCCATATTCCCACCAACAGTGCCACACACGAAGGTTTCAATTTTGCTACAGCCTCTCCAACACTTGCTATTTTCTGTTTTGCCTTTTTTCTTGATGGTGGCCTCCCCTAACAGGTATGAAGTGAAAAGGTCGCTGCTTCCACACAAGGCCACGGAATCTGTCTCTCTTATTCTCAACCCCTGACTCCAGCTCACCGGTGTTGCAGGATCATGACTGTCAGCTAGACACACGTGTTTTCCTGCAATGGGACGCTGGCTCCCCGCTCCCACCACTGTGTCTGGGCTGCGTTAGGGTATCACGTGTTTCCGTTTCCATCCGCCACGGAGCGCACCTCCTTAGACTCAAACCACCAGGCCAGCCCGCCATGTCTATTTCAATAAGGTGTTAGAAAACTGAGGGTGTTTGGTAACTTCTAAGCCCCATAAATGGGGCCGGTCCTGACCTACCAGACTGCCACTGCGCACACTGAGGGGCTGGCTACCAGTCGGGGCGGATCTGTGAACCTACTGCTGAACACCAAACACCCAGCCCCAGACACCCCCAGTTCCCGACTTCAGTCTCCCCGAAACCCTGCCTGTTCTCTGTGCGTCTGGTTCCCACATATAGAGATAGATAAGCTGTCCTCCTTCAAAGACCACTCAGCAGGGGCTGGAAACTTCCTTTGGGAGCAAACTGAACAAACTGGCCCTTAAGAACTCCCAAGCCACTCCAAGCAAGTTCCTTTGTCAGTCCCAAGAAGCCATGGCCAAGAGCACGGGCAGTTACTTAGGAAACCTCTACTGAAACAGGGTGCTGGCCAACAAAACCAGCCCTGCTGAAAGCTGCTTCGGGTGGCCATCACACACGTGTTTGCTGTGACTTATTTAAACAAAGTAGGGCTACATTTCCCACCTGTGTACCCGCCAGGGAGCACCGCGTTCTCGAATTCTGCCCTATCTTTGTGAACCTGTACCACTCATTACTTGTCCTATGCTGTTATTTTTTTCCCCTCAAGTCAAGTTCTTTGAAAAGAAAACTTTCTGTTAATATGACGAATCAGTGTCTCAACCACAGCACTAGTGGCATTTTGGACCAGGCAACTTCGTGCTGTAGGGACTGTCCTGTGCCTTGTAGGTTGTAGCAGCCCTTCTGCAGTCACGGTGACAACCGGCAATGTTGCAGGATGTTGCCACATGTCCTGGCAGAAAGGGAGAAACCATATATGGTTAAGAACCTCTGCCATAAATGAAAACGGCTATCTATTTTTAAAGCACACTATTCAAATATATCACTTACTAATTATTATTTCATCTGAAATCATCCTGTGTTGCTCCCTCAGGGAATAAGCCTCAAAGCACAGGGAAGGGAAGCACGGTGTGGGTGGTCTCCCCTGAACCATGGAGTTAGGGCCCATGCTGAGTGAGCCCTGTCTTGCCCGGGCAGCTTAGCTCAGGGCACGCCCCTTACAACCTCTGGACCTGTTTCCTCACTGGCCTAACAGCAGCAATGCCAGCGCAGCCCTCTGGGGGCACCAGAGGGTAACTGACACTGCTGTTGGGCTTTTAGCACAGGCAACCCTAGCCCAGAACAGGATAGGTGCTGTTACTGTTTCTACAATCAAAGGCTCTCCAGCAGGGTTCCTTAGAGCTTGAGAGCGCCAAAGAGGCACCGCTGTTTCCCCAGAGGAGCGGAGGGGTCTGCTCAGCACCCTCTACTCAGCTGAGCGCAGAACAGCAGCCGCAGGTCTCAGGCCAGCTCTGCCCACTCTCAGCTCCTGGCCTGGACAAAATCTAACGTGACTCCTGCACTGGATGGACCCTTCCTTTAGCTCCTGGCTCAGGGCCGATCCGGGAGGCTTTCAGGGAATGAGTGCTTATAACACACTTCTGAGCGAGATTCAGTCTGGAACAAAAAGGTTTCCTTGATTTATGGAAACAAGAAAAAACCCTAGCATTAAGTGATGAGTCTCTAGACTATGCCCACCGCAAAATGCTTTGGGGCCTTGTGCAGTGTACCGCACCCCAAGAACATTTCCCCACATCAAGTGGATTCTGGGGGTGTCTCCACCACATTCCGGCCATGGCTCCTGCAGGAGGGACCGTGTTGGATTTCCATGCAACACACACCCCACTGAGGCTCCACACTCAATGGCGCTAACGAAATGCCTGCAGAGATGCGGCGACTACACAGAGGCCTCTAATCCTCTGGCTGGCCTCTGGCACTGGGGCAGCTACAACAATCGATGCTGCAGCAGAGCCAAGCACCAGTGGTTCCTACCTACCTATCGGCACACGTGAAAAAAATTGTTTTAAAGATTTGAACTCACTTAAAAGTTGGGAAAACCTGCACCAAGACCTGGATTTCTGGCTCGCTAGGTAGGCCTCCTTGCTAGCCACACTCAGGTGGAGATAAGTGAGGCGGCCCTCTTCAGGAAGGACGTGTGCTGTCCAGTTTGCCGCAGTCCTCGCCTCTCCCTGATGCACAGCACCTGCCTCTCTTCTCTCACTGGTGTTACCTGACTGATTTCCGTAGGGCTCCGAGTTCCCCATTTCTTCAACAGAAGGATTCTCCCTCCTCACCTTCCCTGTGAAGGAGTATGCTAAAGCTACTTACTCACAGGACTTGAAAAAATGCTATCAATCAAGTGTATTTAACAAGCCTCTTGGGGATGCTGGTAAAAACATAGTTTGTAACTTTAAACCTTAATGCTTCTTTCACAAAGAGTAAATATGAACTGAAATAGTTGTTTTTACTGAATGTGAAGAGAAAATAAATGTGGAGATTTAAACAAATGGGCCTGCTCAGTCTTTCAAATAAGTCACAACTAAGATGAAAATGATAGTGATTTCATATGAAAAATCAATACCCAGCTGGAGGAGGTAAAGGAGGAGGGTGGGATGCATGGAAGCGAACTCAGTCCCTGGAGAAGGTGTGCTTTCGGGGGCGGTTTGAGGGTTCCACCCTCAAGTCACTCACATCCTTTCCTGACAGACAGGCACAGATATTTCTGCAGAAACTGGGGGTCCGCAAATGACGGTCCGCAGGTCGAATCTGGCCCACTGTCTGTTTCTGTGACCAGTTTTACTGGAACTTAGTCACATCTGCTCACTTACGCATTGCCTTCGGTTGCTTCTGAGTGGGGGGACACGGCCCCACGGCCCACCCACCCGAAAAGGTCACTGTCTGGCCCACTGCAGAAACAGTGGCCATCTCTGGCTCAAACAGTCAGCACTCCCACTCTCAGATCTGAATTGCCTGAAATTCTAAAGGAATCTCCCTCTCACCTTGGGAAGACTCGAGGCTTCCCACGGAAACAAAGGTGGTAAGGAAGACTTTGACTTAGTGCTGGGGACGGAGCAGAGTCCTCGGAGGTCTGTTTAAATGCCAGTTCATTGGGGACCATAGTCCTATCGTGCTCTTTAAGGTCCAGGGACGACTGCAGAAGAAAGCACAGCTGGGGCTCCTCATTGTCACCATGCTGACTGTATGGCCTTGGGCTGCTCCTTTTTCCTTGTCAGTGACAGCAAGGGTGCCTCCTTTTACCTACCCCTTCTACACCGACGGCTACTGTTATCCCCACTCTGCACAGGACTCTGAGCAGACACTGGCCTGAGGACCTGGAGTATGTGAGGCAGCCCACGGGGCGATCTGGCTCCGAAAGCTAGTCTGCCAAGACTGCTGCCGGTTGCAGCTGGAGAACCACACGCCCCGCCCTGGAGGAGGGAATGCCAGCTGTTTCCTCTCCACTTTCTCTGGAATCTGGACTTGGACTCCAGCTGCCATGACCCATCCCCCTTCCCTGGAGCAGGTCCCCACTCCACTGCGGACTCTCAGCGTGTAACCATTCCCAACCCAAGCTCTTCACAGTCACCTTGTTCGGGAACGTGGGCAGAGCAGTGTCTGAGAGGAGCAGCCTGACAACCGTGCCAGCGCCCGCCGTCCAGAGGACACCCCTCAAGCTTGCCAGTCAATTCCAGATCCACCACTTGTCTTTGGAGAGACTGCAACGGCCCAAGCTACCATCGTCATCACCTCCTAACTGGGATTCCTGTGTCCACTCTTGCCCGAGTGATCTTTCAAAAAAGTCCATCAGACGCGTGAGTCTTCTGCTGAAACCCACCCCTGGTTTCCCATCAGCTAGAATCAAATTCTCAGCCTGGCGGACAAGCCCCTTCCCAGTCTGAGCTCGGCCTGTCCCTGAACTCGTCCCACACCCCCCTCCTGACTCTAGTCCACACAGATTGGCCTTCTGATGGCCCCTTGGCTGCTCTAAGTCAACCCCCACTGTGGGGTCTGCAGACCCGCTGTGCCCGCAATGTTCTCACGTGGATCTTTGCATGGCTGGCTCCTTCCCGCCACCAGGGTCTGCCCAAACGTCATTCGTCACCGCTTGATGCTATAGTGCCACTCACCACCCCAGCACAGGTGACACATTTGTTTACTGGAACATCCTTGAGCTCCTCTGCCTGAGCACAAACCCCAGAGGAACAGCTGCCCGCTTTGACCCATCTTCCCGATGCCTAGTTCAGTCTGTGGGTGTTTGTTCACTATCCTCAAATCTAAGAAAATCAACGTCTTCACAGCAGTTGCTAGAGGGAACATCACTGTTCACCCAGGAATGGCTTCAAACAGCTTCCAAGTGGCCTGGTGTCTCCTCCACCCGGTCCCACTGCAGGCTGCTCTGTACCTGGTCCCTAAAACCAGGCGAACTGAGCGACACCCACAGGAAGCCCACACTTCCAGAAACAAGTCTGCTCCAGCTTCAAAGAGGCACGTAATTCAAAACATGAAAATTTATTCTAAGTTGTATTTTAACATACGAGATCTCAGCTTTAGATGAATTTTAATGTTTACAAGTGCAAAAGCAAATAAATATTTACCAGTTGCTTTTTTTTTTTTTGCACTCTTATAACTCCACAACAGCTTAGATGCAAAAAGTTGTTGTTAAACATCTTGTAGTCTGGCAAAAAGAAGAATTTCTTATTAAGAAAACCCCTCACAACAATAACAACCCCTGATGCTCACGACTTCCGTGCAGAAGCTATTAGGGTGGTTCGTTAACATCTGAGTGCATGGCACAGCCCGAGTGCTGCCGGTCAGCGTGACGGCAGCAGCACCTCACAGAAGAGGCCTGACCAGCCACCCCCTGGGCTCACCAACCCTACGCTGGGCTCTGGGAGGGAGAGCCAGGCTGGGATCGTGGGCTAATCCCGGCTCTCCCTACACTAAAGCTTCTCTTCCTTTAGCTTTCCACATAAATGCTACGCCCCAAAAGCGGCCTTCTTTAGGCAAGGAAGGCCGCTGCCATCCTTGTTGTTCTTTTTGACAGCACCCTGTTTATTTCCTTTATTAGCATTTCACAGTCTCCAACTTCGGTTAGCTGGCTTTCTGGCTCGTCCGCCGACTTTCTTGCTTGCTTTCTAACGCGCCCGCGGCCCGACGTGCTGGCACGTGCTCTAGTGGCTGCCACAGCTCAGTCCGCTCCTCCCCGCCCTGAGCTCCCAGGGCGGGGCTGCGTTCACCTGGGCTGGCGCCCAGCGCGGGGCTGGCACCGAGCAGGCAGTTCATAAATACAGGTGTTGAATACGTGACTAAGGTATTAAACCTTAATGAATAAGTTAATATCAATGTCTTCTGTATTCATTCACTTCACTGTGTGGTAGAAGTCCTTGGAGTTACTCTGAGGAAAGCAGATTTTACCAGGAAAAGTATCAAGGCAAGACTTATTCTAGCAACAGTAAGAAAGTAGGTTACTCTTACTAAAATAAAATATAGTCACACACACACACACACCCCTTCTATCCCAGGGACACATACAAGCCCAGGATCACATACCAGGGACACATACAAGTCCAATTCTGTATCTTCATACTCTAAGGCCATCACTTTTTAAAGGGCCAGACTGTGCACAGCAGCGTGGAGCCTCCGATGAGAAGTCACTTACCTGGATTAACAGTGATAAATCTGCTGTCCTCAGAAAACCGGTCCCCTCGGGACACAGGCTTCTTAGATGGCATTTCGGGAACCTCGTGATCACTCCCTTCATAATGTTCCTCTGTGACTGTGGGGGGCACTTGGGTGGAGGTGACCGAATCGGAGTCCAGGCCACGGTTGGCATCCCCTGTGTCATCGGGCCGGTCGGTGGGGGCAGCAGTGTGGTCTTGCTGGGGCCCAGGTTTAGTCTGATGCCCCCTGTCCTGGGCAGTTCTACCGGGAGACGAAGGCATGGGGGTGGGCTTGGCATGACCCCGCCCCTGGGCAGCATGGGTCACCCCACTCTTCTCCTTCTTCTCGGAGTCCTTCTCCCCCTCCTCCTCATGCTCCCGCTCCCCATCCTCACTCTCACTCTTCTCATCCTTTTCCCCTTCCTCGGTGCCCTCACCGTCCTTGCTCGGTGCAGTGTCACCGTCTGGGCCAGGAGAAGCCGCGGCCTCTGTGGTGGCCAAGACTGGCCTGACAGCCTGTTTGCTGGCTGCTGCAGCTGTCGGGAGGCGCGTGGGCCACACAGTGCTGGGGAAGGAGGAGATGCCACCACCGCCAAACCCGAGGCCGGCCAGGAGTGTGCTGGTGACCACAGAGGCCACTGTGGCCTGGCTGCCGCTGGAGGACGGGCCCATCCCAGTTGCCATGGAAACAAATGAGAACGGGATGCCAGAGGATGTCCAGGTTGAAGACCCCGAGCTGATGGGGGCCATGTCTGCTGAAGAGGCAGGAGACGCTGTGGGCTTGAGAGGGTCACCCAGGTGGTTGGGGTAGAGATGAAGGAAGAGAAAGCAGAGAAGTGTCAGCCCTCAGATTAGAAAAAAGGTCCTTATGACCCTCCAAGGGTTCTATGCATTTTTTATTTCACTCATGTGGATTCCCAAAGTGTGGTGCCAAAGCTGACATTAGGTGATCATGGATGACCAACTCTGACCTTAATGGTTTTACAATTACTCTTAAGTAGCATATCAAGCCAAACTTTCCATGATTGCTCAGGAGGTGCTAACGGGCAACAAAGTAAGCAGCACTAAATGTGGCGGAAAGATAACTATGGAATGAGTAGTAAACCGGCAACATCAGATGGGCGTCTGACCATGGGTGGCTCTGGACACCACACAGCGCTCATGTCCAGAAAGGCCATCCAGGATCCGGTTCTGCCATCTCACCCCATGCTGGGCACGGAGTGTACAGAAAAAGTACAGTTGCTGTACTTTTCCGAGTCTCTGCATTCACCCATGTCAACATCTCTGCCCCTGTACATGACAACAATCGCTGCTCCACTTAACAATTGCCCACAATGTGCGGGGGCTTCCCACGTGACCCTGGATGACCATCGCCCAGTTTTACAGGTGAGGAAACTGAGGCACAGAGATGTGAAGGGAAAGTGATAGGGCTGCCTGTGTCCAACCCTCAGCTCCTTCTCCCTGTACTAAATTGGGGCTCAATTGTGGGACCGCAGTGCTCTGAGTTGAGTTTAATTTAATTCTCATAACCTGGTGTTCAGAATCCAGAAATCCATCCAACCGCTTACATAGTTCAAAACAATATAACCAGAACACCCTAGATTTGACAACTTTTATCACAAAGCTTTAATTTGAAAATTTGATAATCAAGTTAGCAAATGTTGAGTTCCAAAGTGGATTAATGCAGTGCCACGTGGCACATAACATGAGGCACTTGAACGAAGGAGGCCAGACAGCCACGCTGCACCAGCACAGGTGCCTGCTCTTGGGTCGAGCTGGGCACATCCCATCCCTCACCGAGCCTCAGGGTCCTCAACCAAAATAGGGCAATAACACGAACAATCTTGTGACATAGTTAAGAATAAATAAGATAAAATAATCTGTGTTTTGAAATCCAGAAAATGCTCAGTAAATTTTAGGCGATTATTGTTATTACCAATGATGTGACCAATAGTATGATTATTACACTAGAAATAGGAAAACTTAGATATTGATTGAGGCTCCAGAAATCTTCAAATCCATGTATCTTTAGACAAACGATTACTTCTGAATTTTAGCATATGTCCAACGAAAGGCTTGGAGCTGACCTTGTGTACTCCTACATCCTAGAGATAATAAATAAAAACTAGACAATTTTACCTTGACAAAAATTATGCTGTGTAACATTACTGCTTTAATTCTGTTGTACAGCATGTTTTCATAATGTATTTAATTATACACAGTGAATAATGTATTTTTTAACCTCTTCACATCAAGCAATTACATAACATCATACCGCCACCTTGTGGTGACAGTTTTAACTGCAGGCAAATTAACAACCAGGACAAAACGATTACTATTCTCTACTTACCACTCCTGTTTTAACAATTCTGGTCCCTTGGAATATTCGAGTGGTATTAGCTGAGAAACAAAAAAATAACATTGTAAACTACGAATTTTTTGGTTTTTTGTTCCAACAAAGCTTTATTACAAACATAAATGTCAATTACATATAATTTTCATGTCATGAAATATTCCTTGTTAGATTTTTTCCAAACCGTTTAAGAATATGAAACCCTTCTTCGGTTGTGAGTCATTAAAAAATATGCACAGGACTAGATTTGGCCTGTGGGCCATAACTGGCTGAATCCTGTCTTAAGTTATTAGCCTAATTTTTTAATAGTTAATGATTTCTGATTTATTGAGGTAAACTTACTTAAAGAAAGTACAGATCTTTAGTGTAGAGTTAATTTCCACCTCTGTGAACACCAGTGTAGCCACCACCCAACTGGGAAACACCCTGGCGGGTCTGCACCTGCCCCCTCCAGGCGGTGCCCCTGCCCCTCCCTGTCAGGGCTCTGTTTCCGAACTTCATATAAAAGGAATCCTATTATTTCACAGCTCCTCTCCATTTGCTTGTTTATGGTTTCTTATATTATCATTTCAGTGATTACAATACATACCCTAATTTTATTATAATTTACCTTAAATTAGCACTTCTAACATTTTCTAAAAATGTAAGAGCTACACAATTATTTAACTCTATTGACCTGCCTCACCTTTTCTGTGCTGTCAAATATTTCACTTCTACGTAGGTTTTAAAACCCATTGTTGCTTTAAATGGTCAAATTCTTCTATACTAACCACACATTACTCCCCCTGATGTTCCTTCCTTCCTGCAGTTCTGTTCACTCATGCTATTATTATTATTGAATTATATAATTTTTAAAAATGTTTACTTGTGCTAAAGTACACACAGCACAAACCCTACCACCTTCACCACTGTTACACGTGCAGTTCAGTAATACTACGTTCACGCCGTCAGCCACGGAGCTCCAGAACGTTCCGCCCTGTAAACCTAAACACTGTCCCCATGGAACAGCACGCCCCCACCCTTCCCCCAGCCCCCACCCTTCCCCCAGCCTCCGGAAGCCCCACCTGCCTTCTGTTTCCTCGGGTTTGACCCTCTAGTACCTCCTGTAACTGGAATCGTGCATGTTTGTCTTTTTGTAACAGGTTTCCTTCACTCACTTCACTGTCCTCACGGTGCCTTCAAATGGCAGACTCGCCTTCCTTTCTAAGGCTGAATGGCACTCCACGGTGTGGGTACCACATTTTTTTAAACCCATTCATTATTGATGGACGTTTGGGCTGTTTCCACCTTTTCACTATTGTGAATAATGCTACACACTGTAACTAAAAAAAAAAATGCCATGTCAAACTGAGCTTTTGTCGTTATCTTAAAAACCAGTAGTATTAAATAAACTAAAAGTCTGCTTCCTATATATACATGACACTGAAAATTAACAAAAAAGGTTAAGTACCACAATAAATGACCTTTGTGCTTGCTGTTGTTTTTATCTAAACCAGAAGTGGCAGTTGACCAATATAAATTTTGTGTGGCCTGCAAGCTACTTAAAAAAAAAAACTGAATTTGCTGCCACTGTGAATTTGTGTTTTGTGAACACTGCAAACAACAACCTTCACTGAAAAAATAAATCCCAAATTCTCACTTATCCTGAAAAAATCACAATTTTTGGCAAAAACTGAGCTCATCTTCCTGCAGGGCAACAGCTGGCTGAGGCTACGGGCCCCTCACCCCGTCCAGTGGGCATAGGACCTCCCATTTCCTGCCGACAGCCCTCCCCTCCACAGCACACGCCCGCTGCCTGGCCCAGGGGCACCTGTGTTTGCCACCTGACCTAACCATATATTCAGTTTGTGCAGCTGTCAAGTGACGGGTGCAGAGACAAGTGCAGGGAACAGGCAGGTGGAGAAGTCAATACCAGCAGGTCGAAGAGGGCAGCCTAGGAAGCAAAGGCTCTCACCGCAAGTAACCAGAAGCACCAGGATCGGGGCTGCACTGGCTGCCTCAGACAGGTCTGTGCACCTCCCTTCGTCAAGACAGGAACAAAAGTTCCCAGGAGACCCGCCTTGCCGTTTCCTTCCAGAGGCGCTGATTGTGGCCCAGGAACTGAACAACCACTCTACCCGCATGCCTGCTTTTCAGGAGCCTTGAACTTTCCAGCAGGCACAGTTCTACCCATGCTGACAAGGAAGTTCCTACGGGACCTTTCTGACTGGGAGTGCTCAACCTGGGTCCACAGGGCCGAATGGAATTCAAGGACAAGGAAAATCAACACGTGTGTTGTCCCTTGTCCCCAGGCTCTCACTGAGATACAGCTCTTCCTCCCACAGTGAACACAGGAACAAATCCCAGGCCTGCTAGCAGGACCCGAGACTTCGTCTCCGACTGGAACCAGGCATTTTCTCACTGCCTCACCGTTGCGGCCCGTCTGGAGAGCCACTTCTGTTCAGCCCCGCCCAGAAATCCCAGCAGCTAACAGACCCACCACTTGTCACGGAATTCTTTAATAAGAAAGTGCACACATTACCACATTCCACATTTGTTTGTTTAAAATATTTTGACAACTGTATTTGAATATACGTGGTATCCTTTACTATGTATTTTCTTTTAAGTCATTTTCAGAGAGGATCCATCAGCTCAACAGAGCTGCCTGATGGGTCTGTGGCTCAAAGAAAGACTCAAGAACCCCTGTTTCCCATGACTGTTGAGAGCCACAAAAAAGGCTTTGAACACTTAGTAAGTCAGTCCTGTTTATCACTCATTTGTTGAAGACGGGGGGCTCTGTGGCTAACATTTACTCTTTGGGGGTGGTCCGCTGCTGTGCATACATGACTGGGCTTTGGAGTAAGAAATCCAGACCCGACTCAGTAGCCAAGCGATTTCTCACAGGTTACTTAGTTGCCCGAACACCATTTCCCTCCTGTAAAATAACACCTGCATCGCAGGCCACCACGCGGTCAGATGAAATAACTTATGGGCAAGTGTGCAGTAACTGCAGCATTCTCTAGATACTGCTTGCTATTGCTGCCATTATATTTACGACAGTAAGGTAAAGGTAACATACTTACTGTTACGTTATAAGGGTGTAAGTAGTGGTATATTTGCTATGATGAGGCAAATATCCCACACGACTCCCTCATGCTCCCAAACCAGAGGTAAGGTTATCACTGGGAACCCTAATTATTCCAAACAAGGCTTCTGTTTGGAATAAAGTTTCCAAGCTTTTTCCTTTTCCGTTAAAACCTAAGTCCTAACTTAGAAACTTTTGTACACTGGCCCCTACTGCTCATAAATTCCCACCCGGCTCACCAGAAAAGGTACGTTGGCTTACTTCCAGTTAAGACGGAGTTTTTACGCTGCCTCCTGGATGCTGTAGGGAAGATGCTACAGCCACTGTGGGAAGGAGTGAAGGGTCCACACCCTTTGTCAGCACACGGGACAAACACCAGTGCACAATGGGGGGAAACTCGTATCCACTTCTAAGCAAAGAAGGTCTACGGGAGGAGACACCAGCCACCTTCAACAAGCCACTGTGTTCAGACATTTTAAATATTCCATGCTTAAAATTAATAGCTGACAAGGGTTTTAAAAATTACATTGCATTACAAACATTTAATTTTTCAAAGTCCACGCGGAAGCCAGCGAGCTCAGGGGGCTCTTTGTGAGGAAAGGCAGTTCCGTGGGTTCCAGGCTCCTGGCCGGGGCCTGGGGGAGACCCAGCGGTGATTTGCGCGCCCAGAGCTGCAGGGCCCGGCAGCGGCCAGCGTTCCCCTCTGGCCCCCTGCGCTCTCGCCCCTGGGCTGCCACGGACGTGGCCTCAGTCCGAAGTCCCTCCCCAACACAGGCAAAGGGCACAATCCGTTCAGACCACAGGTGGACAGGACGAGCGTGCTTTATTTGTGAAAAGTAATACAGCATACTAATCTGAACTAGTTTAAATGGAAAGGTGACATAATGTGAACATTAGCAAAGAACAGCTAAATACTAACTGCAAAAGTGTAAAGCTGGAAGGAATCCTTGGGTGGGAATTTAGGCTGGAGGGTTTCTTACTTCTAGGCTTAGTCTGGGTTCATTATTTATTACTTTTAAATCAAACCTAATAGTAAGACAATATTGATAATCAGTACCAGACACTATGCGAATTAGTTAACACTCATCACCCCAGGTCACTCCATAAGGATGCTATGAGATTGCTACTACTTTTGATTGTGAAACTGAAGCTTAGAAAAATCAATACACATTCTTAGAACTGCAGAAATACTAAGTGTGGCCAGGACTCAAACTCGAGGTCCTCATTCTGGGCTTCAGTTCTCAACCAGGAGTTCTCAGACTCTGAGGTGCATGCCAGTTGCCTGGGCCACCTGGCTCACACTCAGAATCCTGCCCTCCCCCACGCCCCCCGAGAGCCAGCGGCTGTCCATCTGGGAGAGCCCACGAACGTGCATTTCTCACAGGCTTTGGTCAACGTCTCACTGCTGGTCTCACAGGCTTCGCAGGGCCCCTGAACTATATGCTCCACTGTGGCCATTTTCCAGGGAAAAGCCTTCACCAGGTACATGACTCAGGAAGGTGAGGAACCACTGGCCTGGGAGGCAGGTTTCCCTGAAACCGAGGACCCAGGCAGCAGGCAACCGCCCCGGGAAGGACCTGGGTCTGACAGAGCAAGCTGAGGGCCCGGCCCCTCTGTGCTGGTCCCATCACAGGGGTCAGTCTGCAACTACGGCTTACAGGCTGGGGGCCCAGGTCTGTCAGTAGAGTTTTACTGGAACTAGGACTTGAGTTGAATTAGGGTGGTGATTTTCAAACCTTTTTCATCTCATGGCACAAATAAACACATGACAAAAATTCTGCAGCACATACAAAATACATTTTTTGCTGATCTGACAAAAAAGTAGGTATGATTTTGTTTCACTTACACATGACAGCTATTGTTGTGTTGGCCGTCGTAATTTTTTAAATTTGACCATCTAAGGGAAAAGAGGTCAGTGCCCCTAAGTAGTCAAGTATTTTATGTTCTAAAAATTCTTGTGGCACACTGATTGAAAATTGCTGGATTAGAGCAAGGAAGGCAAGAGTAGATTCTACGTTCTTCATGAATTTTTAAATTGATTTTGTTTTAAAAAATCCCATTAAAATATCATGCGTCTTAATTACCAACTTTTTTGCACTCTTTTAAATTTTGAATGCCTCTCTTGCTTCGCCCTAGTCCTGCCCCTGGAACTTTCTGCCTACCCAAATAACCAGAATTTCTCAAGAAGCTCAAGGACCCCACGAGCAGGGGCCTGTCCCTGTGGTTGGCCAGCTGGAAGAAGGAACTCTATCTCCCGGGACTTTAGTGCTTGCATCATGCTAGAAGTCTGTGCCCTGGTATGGTCACAAAACACCTGGTTCCCACAGTTGGAAAGTACTAGTAACAGCCACAACAATAATAAAAACCACTATCACGCTCTCCTTCTCCTCTGGCCTATGAACCCCACCATCTAAAAGATGGGCCTAAATTCCTGAGGCTTCTCAGGTGCAACTTAAAGCCCCACATTCTTAGGCCAGACTTGTTTTCTTTTGTCTGAGCATCTCAACATCAGGAGGCAGCGGCTCCGGGGACTCTGGCCTTACCTTGAAAGAGCATCGTCTGGCTGAAGTCACTTCGCATGTCGTTCCGACACACAGCCTGGACACGGAACAGGTAAAGGCTGTCAGGTGAGACATGGCTAATGGTGGCTTTCTGTAAGGAAAGAAAGAAAAGTAGTGAGCAGGTTTCAAGGTCAGTGCACACACACCTTCTAAATCCAAACCTAAAGTAATGTTCTGTATCACTTTCAGGTTTCTGGTGCCGGGCACAGCCTGGCAGACACCCTGCTGGGAAAGCCCGGCCAGGAGTAACCTTGCCCGGGAATCTGGTTTCCACACTGACACGTGCAGGACAAGAGGTAACAAAGTCAGTCTGGACTCATACTCTTGACTGTGGCTTGGACTGTATCTTTGGCCCTTTGTATACTCATGAGTCTTGAACTTGTCTCTTCATTAATGTAACTTAGGGATTGCAGTTATCTACCCTAAACAGCCTCTAGAATGATCAGGTGTACCGGATTTCCAGAGCCACACAGAGTTTAAAACCTCAAACAAGATCTTGGCCTGTCTGTTTCTTCGCAGTTTAAAGGCCGCATCGTACCTTGGCTGTGGGGTAAAATGAGGCACGATGCCAGGAAGGACACCAGCTAGAGGTCGGGCACGGTGACATGTGGCCTTGTCACCCACCCACAGCTGTGCTTCTGCGCCAGGTGCTCGATGTCTTTGGCCGCTGCCACCTTCCTGTGTAACATGAGGAGAGAGACAGCTGCCCCCCAGGGTTCCTGTGAGAGCTAGTTAACACAGGCCTTGCTCCTACGTCGCCTACCTCATGCAGCAGAAAGAGCCCTGGTCCAGCACGGACCAGCAAGGTCCAGCTCCCGGGCCACGTCCGGCCCTCTGTCTGCTTGTAAATAAAGCTTTATGGGCACACAGCCACGTACATTCCTTCACTTCTTGTCTATGGCAGTATTCGCCCTACGATGGCGGGTTTGGGCTGTTGCCATAGCGACCTTATGTCCCATGAACCCTGAAATCTTTACTCTCTGGCCTTTTTTAGAAAAAGTTTGTCATTCCTAGTCATCAGACACCCGCCAAATCCAGGTCCCAAATTCCCAAAGCTTTATTCCAAGTCTTTAAAAATGATACCAAAGAAAGTATCTAAAAAGCAGATGGCACTTCCTGTGTGAAGAAACGAACAACAAATGCAAGTGATTTCAAAGACTTCTCTAATAGATAAAGTCTTGTGGCTGAAACGTGTGTTCCGGGCCACATACGAAAAGCAGCCCTGGGAGCTCCACCGCGAGGGGGTTATCCCACTGCCCCCACTTAAAACCTCTGACTGGGCCTTAACGTGTCATTGGGGCCACATCTGCTTCCATAGCCTAGAAGAGGGCTTCCTGCTGAGAGCAGTAGGTTGGGGTCACATTATTTAACTTTAAGCCTCATTTATCTCCTTTGGAAGAGGTAGCAATGCCACCTGCCCCACAGGTGTGCAGTAAGGATGAGGTAGAGGCATGCAACCTGGAGAATGCCACACCAATGTTAGATATTACTTTCAGGTTTCTGGGCTAAGTCCCCAGCAGTCAGAGAATAGTTTTGTTGCCATTAAGTCAGCACGCTTGACTTCCTGAGGAATTAAGAAAATTAATGTTGTGTGTCCCAGAGGAAACTAACCACCCCTAGAAATTCTTCCAAAAAAGAACTTGCTGTCAAAGCATGTTTTCCCCTACATCGTTCTCTTCCTCTGAAAATAATTTATGCCTCATTCTCTGGGCCTCTGACCCCATCTTCTGTTCAGAGCAAAATCTTTGCTTCATCTATGCAGGGATTTATTAGAATTCACTCCAAGCCAGTATCTATTCATCTTTGCATGTTTAATTATTTTTCACTTAGAACAAAAAAATTGCCTAAGTGCCTGCACAGTTTCTGCTGATGAATGCAGGCATCTTTACTTCAGAAAGTGAGAAATCCCTCATGGACTTCCAATAGTGGCAAGAGAAAGGTTAAAATACATCATCACCTTGGGTAACTTTCAGTAGATTCCTCTCTGATTTCATGAAGCTCATCATTCCCTTATGCAACCCAGATAACAATGTCTAGCAGGTAAATTGAAAATATAAATGGAAATGAAGTAAAAGAATATTCATCTAAAGAAATACGAAAAGTATTATTCTCTAACTGATTGAATGGGCCCTGGGGACTCTGTACTGGGAGAAAAAATGATGACCATCATTTAGAACCCCACTCTGTGTGGCTGTGTTTTTCATGCGCACATACAATTATAGATTTCATTATCTCAAAGCCTTCGTCTGATTAACAATAAAGGCAAAGGCTTCCAAACCCAACGGTGTCGCTTTGAGTCTCTACGTGCAGACTTAAAGGCTCATGCTTGTTGCAGTGTCTGCTTTTACAGGGGAAGAGGGCCACTTCCAAAACGTCTGCCCTGAAGGGCCTCGTGGGGTGTTGGCCACTGCACATTCAGGCAAATTTTAATATGAGATATGGAATCGGGTGTGTGCGGCTCAAAATGAGGTCAGATGTCATAGTGCCCGAGAACAGTGGTTAGAAATGACACGGTCACAGGGGTCCAGGACTGTGGGAGGCAGAGCGGCTGCGGCTAGGCGAGCACGGGCACAGCATATGGTGGTGCGTGTAGCAGGCGGGAAGAGGGAGAGGAGGGTCGCTGCAGGAGCACTAGCCAGTTCTTACACAGTGCTCACCCTATGCCAGAACCCGCTGCACAGTCACAGAACATTTACCATTTACGATAACCCTGGAGGATGAAGAGGGCTCAACAGAAGCTCTGTTTTTATAATAATGAAGGACAAGAGTTAGTTTTGCAGGGTTTAATTATAAAGACACTAACTGGCTTTTCCAGGTGGCACTAATTGGGCAGTGTGAGGGCGGGCAGGCGCAGGCCAGCTCCGGGCACAGGTTCTGGGCACGAGGAGTCACTGCAATGCGGCCTAGCCGGTGGCAGCGTGAGGCTGGGGCGGCACCGACAAAGCCTGCCCTCAGGGCCTGGCAGGGCAACACGACACGGCCCCTCGACTAACTGCAAGGGCGGCAAGCCCCCCAACTATTACCAGCTCCTTGTCGCTGTCCTTTGTAAATGTCTTCTCCTTCTCGTCTTCGTTCTTGGTCCAGCTGTAGGAGATCACATAGTTCATGATGGGTGGGTGGTAGATGGTCTCGGGCTGGCTCCAGGAAACCTGCAGTGCCGTCTGGTTCAGAGGCTGCACCTTCATGTGGATGGGGGGAGAGCTGCAGACTGAAGACACAAGCCACAGAGCGCAGGGTCAGGGGCTCCTGGCATGACACAGCATTCAGTAGCTGCCCAGGGTTCTTAGAGCCCAACCTCTAAAGCGTGACACAGTAGTGGGGACACATAACACCCACACTCCCTTCACCTACATCTGCTACTGTCAACATTTGCCACCTCTCTCCTCCCCGGCCTCTTTTCTACATGCACAATCACATACACACGCACATACAACTCTTTTTCTGCTAAATTACCACAAGCAAGTTGCAGACATCCTTACACTTCATTCCTTAACACCCAAACTGAATCTCCTAAGAATAAGGATATTCTACCATATGATTGCAAGAGACTGGATGTTTCATGCCCCCAGATTCATATTTTAAAACCTAATCTAAAAATGTCCTGTTATTGGGAGGTGGGTGGGATCTTTGGGAGGTGATTAGGTTCTGAGGGTGGAGCCCTCAAGAATGGGATGAATGTCTTTTCAGAAGAGACCCCAGAGAGCTCCCTGCCCCTTCGCCGCCAGAGGATGTCCTTGGACCAGGAGGTGGGCTCACAAAGACAGTGGGCCTGCCAGGGCCTTCCCAGCCTGCAGGCCTGTGAGAAATACATTTCTGTTGTTTTAAACCTATGGTAGTTTGTTATAGCGACCTGAACTAAGACAAAAGCCCATTATCATACTTAAGAAAATAAACATTATCTCAAAAATGCTGTCTGATGCACAGTCCATATTCAAATTTCCCTGAAATTTGAGAGCCCATTTGCAGAGCCATTTCCCCCCATCAGAGCTGCATTTCAAGATTATAAGACATGAGTGCTTCTAATCTAGTACAGTATCTGCCCTTTTTCCTTGATGACTTTTTTGTAGAAGCCAGGCTATTTGACCTGTGGGGTATCACAATGAAGTAAAATTGTAGATGAAATTCTATTATACAGAGATAAGAGTACAAAGAAATAGAATTTAAAATGAGATGTTAAATAAGTTTAAAGCAAAGGCACAAAAAAGGGGATGACGTTCTCTGACACAGCAGGAGCTCATGTAACAATTCTCCTGATGGGGGGCTTAAGGAAAAGGCAGGCGCACCCTCCTTTTTATTCCCTGTGGACGGCAGGTTGGAGGGGACGTGGTGGTTCTACACCTACCTATGCAGGGGCCGAGAATATCAAATCACCCCTGGCTGGGAACCACTGGTCTAAATGGGGAGACGGGGACTCACCGAGGGACTCCATACGTGGGGCTGATATCACTCGTCTGGGTAAGATGGACGGAGGGGAGGGGAGGTACTCGAGATGGTCCAAGCCCTGTATGGGCCAGTTTGGCCCAGTCTGTGGGCCCAGGGAAGACTTGGGCAGGCACACGTGGAAGCTGAGAGCTGAGGAGACTGAGCAGGTGGGAGGCAGAGGAAGAGAGGAGGGCAGGCCGAGGGACCACAGGAGGGAGGCCCAGGGGCTACAAGGAAGCTAATGCGGCTGGATTGAGGCACAAGAGGCAGGAGGCAACACTGCTGGACATAGCTGAGTGGAAGGTCGCCTAGGCCCAGCTGAGAATTCTGGTCTTTATCTTAAGAGCACTCAGAAGCCACTGGAATATCTGAACGGAGGAAGCCACAGAAGGTTTGCACTATACAGAGATCCCTTGAGCAGCAGCTGAGCACAGAACATGGAGGGTCCAAGTGGAGGACGGGGCCTGGGAGGAGGTGCTGCAACGGCCTGCTGCTTGTAGACTTGGAGGTGGACTCTAGACTGCACAGTTAGAGTGAGGGAAGGAGCTGAGCCACCCTGGAGGAGGTGCACCAGGGGACCATGGCATGGTTGTGGCATCTCCCAGGAGCCCGCGATGGCCAGCCTCTCCAAAAGCCCCAAGCCCCGGGCCACCCTGGGGACCAGGACACTTCCCTGTGCTAAGGAGCTGGCTACTGGAGAAGAGAGGAGATTGGTTTCGACAGGGAGGCATCCTTTTGCTCTTCAACCGCGAAATCATGCTGCCACCGAAGAGATCTGCTTTGTGTAACTCTGACAGGGAGGAAGGGACAAACTAATGAGGCATTCCCACGGCCCGAAGAACCCCGGAGGCATCAGGCATCGGCATCTCGCTGCCCCCTGCACGTGCCACCAGAGCAGGGACATCAGAGAGTCTGCAGGGAGGCTTCCACCGATACAAGGGGAGGGGGGTGCCAGTGTGGACACTAGGTGGCACTAACACCCCATTCAAAACAGCTTAAAACCTCTAGTTTCTCAAAGCGGCAGAGAGTAGCGGGGGAGGCCAGGAAAAGACCTGTATCCCCATTTTTCCAAATGCCAATAATGAACCAAGATTCCTATATTGGAAGCTCCTGTCCCTCACGACGATGGCCACGGAAGAAGTCCGGACTCCTACATCTTTCCTCACCTCTTACCACATTCTTATCAACCCCCCAATTCTGAGGCCTTCACTCTCCTGCCCCAATTAGGGGAGAGCTGCATGGGGATGCACGCATCTCCAACAGTTCCATCAGCACAGCACAAGTAATTCCACCACCCACATGCGGATGTAACCATTCTTCTTTATCCTTTGCAATTAAAACAGCTGGGGTTTCTTTGCTGATTAAGATGACTCACGTCACTGTTTTAAAAAAGAAACCCAAGTAGCACAAAAAACGTAAAAAGAAAATGTTTTTAAAAATCACCCCAAATTCTGGCACCCAGAGGTAAGTTTTATTAACTTTCTGGGAAGTCAGCATCCAGACATGTACAGTAAAAGCACATACATGCAATTTGACGTAAATGGGGTATGGAACAGATACTACATGTCGATTTTGCATACTATTCACATGCTATTAAACACTCTACTACTTCTGATTTTTTTTCAACTGTTTAAACATAAAAACCATTCCTAGCTTAGGGATGTACAAACAGTGGTGGTGGGGGTCAGTGGTGCGCTGACCCCAGACCTAGAAGATAAAAGGAAGCCAAACCTTTATCTAAAACGTGTGTCCTCAGCACTGAATTCTGCCCTCAGCACAGCCTGTGACCCACCCTCCATGCCCCTGAGATCCTTCCGTGTGGTGCTGCGGGGGACTGACTCTGTAATAAAGAACCAAACTCCTCCCGCTAGAAACCTGAGCTCCATGAGGCTGGCAAATTTTCTGTCTTGTTTGCTACATTATCTGTGATGCCAAACGGGACCTGGCACAGAAATGAGTACTGGCTTGATGAGGGGATGCTGGTTGACTGGATATATTCCTTGATCTCATGGTTTACAAGTCCTGTAGGACATGGTCCCTCCCTCCCCCCCCCCCAATCTCCAAGTTCACGGCTTTCCTTTCTCCTCATTTACTTGTCTCTGACAGCCCCACCCCACCCACCGGACAATCCAGCTTCAACATCATGCTTCCCTTCAGAGGTCTTTTCTCCACCCCTCTGACTGATCCATGAGCACCCTGTGGCAAGCATCAGGCTTTTTTTTTCCCCTTTGCTTGCATGGGGATCAGGTTTTCCTGACAGAAAGAGAGAAAGTATGTTGCTCTTTGGACAGGACTACTGATAAAAAGCTCACCTATAAAATCGGCACTACACAATCCGTTCTGGGGCTCAAGTTCAGGAGCCTTCAGTTCGTGGGAGGAGCCTGTTGCCAGCCTTCCCCTCATACCTTCACCAAGGAGGCATTTGCTCATCAGAAACCCCGTTAGGCCTGAGAGGGTGGCAACACCCCAGTGTACTCAGTGGCTGGGAGATGCAAAATGAACAGGTACCCTGCATGGACCGTGAAAATATGCGGACGGCACACCAGTGCACCTGTGCTTCTGAGTTTTGCTTGCTTTTTCAGTGATAGAACCCCTTCTTTCATGTAAGACCACTCTCAAAATCCCAAACAGAAAGCAGACAAAAGAAGGAACCATTGGGAAACGCTGGTATAAACAAGTGTGAGCTTCAGAGCCAGACCCATGCAGCGCTCATGTGAAATGGGCGGTCGGTCCCCTGCAACTCTCCTCGCAGGTCTGGGTGAGATGGCAGGCCAGTGGGCAGCAGGCGGCTGGCCCGTACGGTGTTACATAAGCTGGTGTATTTTACATACAAAGCTGGACTTCTGCAGCAGGCCTGCAAGCACACACACCTGGCAGTGGTTACCTGGAGCGGCAGAGCACTTCAGACTGGGTGAGGGTGTGCTCAAAGCTGTTTCAGTCCCTGCCGCGTCCCACTGTCTGCCTTTACACAGGTCGCCTCACCCACAGGCCTGGCCCCTTGGTGTTACAAACACCAGGAACCCCGTCACAGGCACACTGTCAGAGCCACACCCCCCGCCACTGCAAACACCACCTAACACAGGGAGTTGGACACTCATCTTGACACGCCCTCTGTGCAACACTGAAGCCTTAACTGTGTGGGAAGCACCGCTTGCAGCTGGTTCTCTAGAGAGATCTCCCCTTCGAAGTGCTCCTGACATCAGCCATCCCCTCCTCGGGCCTGGTTACATTCCCACTGGCGTCTGATTGCTTTCCACAGGATTCTCGGCTAATGCTCACGCCAGCCCCGAGAATATCTGCCTTCATTCTGAACCACCTTTAATTATGACCCCAGACTTCATTAAATAATGACAAGGCTTCTAGCAGAGCATCCAAGGTCCTGTGACTGTGCAGCGATGTCAAGGGTATTTTCTCAGTGGTTCTCCAAGTACATGGTAGGCTCGCCCACCCCCACCACACTCCTCTTCACTTTGGCCATTAGATAAACCAGTAGGATCCGTGTGAAGTCACTGTGATTTTAAACGCCTTAAATTACTGGGGGCTGCAGGTCCTCCCAGGCACCAACAGGCCAATTACAGGCCAGAAGTCAGAGACAGCAATGCTCAAACACAGCAAGTCGGTGCCAGTTCCCTATTCCACAACGCTTATCAACAGAAATGGAAGTGGGGGGGCTGGGCCACGGTGGAGGGAGGTGTGACATTGTACATCATACAGGGTGGTTCCAGGGACCAGCCTGGCCTGAGCAGGCTGGGCAGGTGCAGGCCTCCCCACAGGGACAGGGCAGGTGAGGGAGCAGGGCACCGTCTCCTCTCAGGTTCCATCGGAGCAGAGCTGCGAGCCTTGCCTCAGACAGCTTAAATGCCTGTCTTGTCTTTATTGCCCCAGCTCAGCTCAAGAACCCTTGAATATGGCGCCCTTTAGGGGGACTTTGCAAAGAAATGGCTTCAGGGAAAGATTTCTCTTTTGGAAGGGCTGCATCAAAGAGGTCTAGGTAAACACGAAATACCCCAAGCAGACCATGTAGGACTTCAAACCTGGCACCTTGGTGCTCCCTCCCCCACCCTGCGCAAGGTCTTCTGAAAGGGAACGTGCAGGGCAAAGATGCCAGAACTGGGGGAGAGGAAATGAAAGTGGGACTCCTGCTCCAGCACTTTGGGGATCTACAGCAGCCCAACAGTGTCGGACTGGAGCTGCCAGCCGCCCGGGGCATGCCGCGTATTCCTCTCAGACGACCCATGTACACAGCACTGAGCCCGAGTGGCGGGTTCAGTTATTCTCCCCATTAAAGATGGTGAGCACACTGGGGTCCAGGGAGACCAAGTCACTGGGCTTGGCCAAGCACACGGTCAGGGCTGGGTTCAGAACTGGAACCCAGTCTGTCACATTCCACACCAGAGGGCGTCATGTGCGTTCCACCCGCAGACACCTCCCGCATCTGTCTTCTGATCTGCAGGGTGAGGATGCAGGTGTCAGGAGGGTTAGCCCAAGTGCTTAAAGAACACACAGGGCTATGCATCTACAGTAGCCTTAGGTCTGTGGCTTCTTCAGCAGGTCAACAGTCCTTTGTGCAGAAAAGCACCCTTCCCACTCTCTCTGCCTTCCTGCACTTCTCTGTTCTCAGTGACAGATGAGAACACCGGGTCTGACAATTTCCAGAAGAGCCTTCAACTCCCTCTAAAACTGGATGCAGCCCAACACCACTCTCCCCCATTGGAAATGCCACCTAGGTTCAGGTCCCTCGAGCCATCCTGGGGATGCTGGGAATGTACACAGTGGTGCAGGCAGACCAGCCCCAAGGTCTCTATTCTGTGCCATTCTGGGCTGACACAGCAACTTTAAGGAGTCCCATCTGATGAGCCTGGCTGGGGGTCGGGGGATTACACAAACCCTTACTGCAATTCATTGCGGCTGCTGGCTCTATCATCACCTTTGTTTTAGAGGCTGAGACTCAAGACTTATTCACTCTGGAGTCAGACTACTTTAATTCTGGACATATCAGCAGCATGGTCCTGGATAAAGGCATAACCTGCCCAAGCACTGGCTGACTGATGCATAGGAAGTGATGTGTTGTAGGGAGTAGCTATTGTTAAATATTTACTGAGCACCTGCTATATGCCAGGACCTTCTCCAGCAACTAGCCATGAAAGTGAACACAAGTTGACATGGTTTTTGAACCCCTGGAGATTATAGCCCACAGGGAGAAATGCACCAACCACCTAATCCCTACCAATTAGTTCTCTAGCTATAAGGTTGTTTGTTTGTTTTTAGATTCCACATATAAGAGAAATCTTATGGTATTTGTCTTTTTCCATCTGACTTATTTCACTTAGCATAATAACCTCTGGGTCTATCCATGCTTTCATAAAGGGAAGGATTTCATTCTTTTTTAATGGTTGAACAATATGCCACTGTATATATACCACAATTTCTTTATCCATTCATTCATCCATGAACAATTAGGGAGTTTCCATGCCTTGGCTACTGTAAATACTGCTTCAGTGAACCCAGGAATGCAGATATCTTTCTGTTTTTGTTTCCCTTCAGATAAATACCCAGAAGTGGAAATGCTGGATCTTATGTTAGTTCTACTTTTAATTTTTAAGGAAACTTCATACTGTTTTCCACGTGGGCTGCACCAATTTACACTGCCACCAGCATCCTCACCAACACTTGTTATTTCTTCTCTTTCTGATGATAGGCATTCTAACAGGCCTGAGGTGATGGCTCATTGTGGCTTGGATGTGCATTTCCCCGATGATTGGTAATGTTGCGTATCTTTTCATGTACTTGTTGGCCATCTCTATGTCTTCTCTTATTCTAATATTATTAGGTCTTTGTCCCCAGTGTCTGACACAGGGCTCCTAAATCCCTTGTAAATTCTTAAGTGATGAGAACATTAAGGAGCATCTCTTGTAAATCCCTTGTAAATTCTTAAGTGATGAGAACATTAAGGAGCATCTCTTGTTCTGTGGAGGGGACTGTGTGGGCTTCTGGAGGGCTTCTGGATTGTGGCCGGTCACTGCAAAGATCAAGCCACAATTAGAAGCCCCAAATTTTCAGCCCCACCTGCATCTCCTCCGCTAGAGAGGGGAGAGTGTCCATAAATGGAGTTAACATTGATTTGCCTACGCACTGCAGCCTCCGTAATAATCCCAAAAGTACGGGGTTCGGGGTACTTCGAATCTCGCTGCTCACCTGTACGCTTTATTATATCTTTTAATAAGCTGGTAACTGTGTCTCCCTGAGCCCCGTGAGCCACTCTAACAACTCAATCAAACCCAGAGGGTCTTGTGGGGATCTCCTATTCATAGCCAAGTTGAACAGAAGTCATGGGTAACCTGGGCACCTATTTTTTATTTATTGGTTTCTGAAGTGGGATGGGAGGAGTGTTGTGGGGCTGAGGCCTCATCCTGTGAACCTGACGCTGTCTCCAGGTAGGCAATGTCAGAACTGAGTTAAACTTTAGGACATCTAGCTGGTGTTGCAGAGAATTGCTTGGTGGGAAAACCTCTCACACATTTGGCCACCGGAAATGTGAGAAGCGATGGGTTCTGTGTGAAAATACAGGAGAGAGGCACAGGAGATGGACAGTTGGCTCTTTCCCTGCTCAGGAGGCAGAACTGTTTTTTTTCCCCACAACTGTGACGTTTTCTCCACACCGACTGGTGGCATCCTCTACATTCTATGAACAAGTCCTGGTGTGTAATTCTGTTTTTCGCCCCCGACTGAGTATTAGATGCTCTATTTAGCAAATGTCATGAAGATGGCAAGTTTGAAAACTTCCACATCCCATCAGTTGTATCTGCTGTGTATGGAACAGAGCCATGCGCTTAAAATATGTACAACAGCAGCAGCAGCCTGTGACTGGGAAGGCAGTGACTGGGAACAATCGATTCTCCAGGCCTCTAAACATGTGGTTTTCACTTGGTCACGTTATACTATTTCTGACCTCTCCTCCCTTCTTAAAAGTCTTTTTCCTATGCAACGTTCCTCTTCCTCTCAGAACGGAAAGCCATGGGAGGTATCTATGTCCTGTGCAGGAAAAAGCATTGTTCAGCTTGGCACTAAGGGAGATGGCCAAGTTCAGAATGATGCACCTTCCCAGTCCGACTTCCCAGCTGCTTCTCAAACACAGGGTGGAAGGCTGCATTCCATGTACCCCTGGGCCCGCCCTTCACCTTTAACTTTAAGATGCTGGCCTTTCCTGCCCAAAGGCCAAACTGGACATCTCCCTCTTTCGCTGGACACAGCACCCTTTCTACGTGGTACCTTTTAACTTGGACCACTTCCCGCTGCTTTGCTCTAGTCTGGGCTCCAACTGACAGTCTGTACCAGAGATCAGGGGGCAGGTCTAGCACGGGCAAGTACTGAGTGGCCTGGTCCTGGAGCTGGGTTTTCTCTGGCTGAGTCTCCTATTTTCCACCAGTAAGAAGATGTTGTGGCCCCACTGATTATGAAGAAACCCCTGGGTCACTTGGAGGCCCACAGCTGCCCTCAGGAACTCAGGACCGTTATTTAAACACCATCCGAGACCTAAGACCTGACGAGCTGTCCTTGTCGGTAATCCCGATGGCCATGCCCCGTGATTGTCTGGTGACCCACACTGATGAGGTTAGCCAGGCTCTATTAAACCACTGACTCTAAATGGTTTTAATACAAAGAGGTCAGAGTGCCCTCATTTGTCTCAATTTGGTCCTTAAAAATGGTTTTTCTCTTACAATAGGTATCAGTGAGGCTTGGTACCTAACATATTTAAAAGGAGTGTCCTAGCTCTTGTCTGACATTCAAGTAATTAGCTTTGGCATCTGCCTCTCTTATTAGTTCTGGTTCAGGGAGGCCTTAGGATGGGGTCCACTGTTTGGATTCCAACCCTGGTTTGACCCCTAGATGTGGCGCCTGTACTAACTGGTCATTCGATAAGGATAGCCCTCTGTGGTATGCTTCCGTGGTCTCCCACACCTGGGAAGTGGCCTCAGCAGCTCTGGGCTTGGTCAAGAGGACCCAGAGGAAAAGAGGGTGCCTGCCGCTAGTGTGGAGAGACCAGGCTACGAAAGGCAGCACCCCCGGTGGGGAATCACCTCTGCAGCACTCGAGGGGACGGAGCAACGCAACACCTGCCAGATGGCCACACGTGTGCTCCGAGGAGCTTGGGCTTCTGGCTGGCTGGTGAAAGCCAACATTTTTCAATGGTTACACTCTTCTCTGAGAAGGCGCCTCTCTTCTGGCAAGCCTTTGCAGGTGCCGGCTCAAAAACACGGAAACTGCAAGGTTCCATGTACTTGATGTGTAATACCTGTTGGCATTTAGTAGTAGACATATAGACAGGGCCTTCAGAACACAGAGCTGTGTTTTGTTTGTATTTGAAACAAGACAGCCAGAACACTTAGTGTGGTCTAAGTCAGGGCTTTGGAATCGCAAAACCAGTCCAGAGAGAGCCCAGAAGTGAAGTCAGCAACCATGACGACCACTAGCTGTGCTGGGAAGAAGAAAGGATGACTTAAGAGGACTGGACAAGGGCCTGTACTTCCAGGTCTTTACAGATGGTCTTGGAATCTCAGGCCTCCAGGGACTGTTTCCTAGCACAGCAGAAGGGTTCTGTCCAACGTTCTTGTACCTTAGCTAACATGCGTTTGTGGAATAATGATGGGAAGAGTGGGGAAATAAACAGTCTGTTTCTCCGCTATGCTCCCCCGTGATTCCAAGCAGATGCACACACAGATCTCAGGCCCTCCTGCTCCATGGATTGTGAGTGCTACTTAGTGAGAGGCAAGGGGAGGGAGCAGTCACTCTGGGAAAGAGAGTGCTGTTGGCCTTTGTTAATTTCCACAGGGTTGTTCCCAAGCACCACGGTACCCACACAGATAAATGCAACGCCAAGGAAGAGTTTTTTAGAAAACAGAGAAAAGCTGAAGCCATAGGAGGGTGGCTAAGTTGGCCTCAAAGATCAAACTGCCTAACCTGCCTCGAGATGAAGAGGATTAAGTAATTAGGTAATATTTACAGCACGGAGATGATAGATGGCCTTTGGCATCTGTTAAAAATGTCAGTTCAACATTTCCCCAGTAATGAAGTATTTCCGCCTGGGAACATCCTACCACTAGTGCCTGCAACTTTAAATGCCTCCGTTCTCTACTGTGAGGTGGTATGGAGTGGCTGTTCCACGGGCTGGAGAAAATAGCCCTCTCTCCATGTTTTTTTGGATAAATGTTTTCATCCAAGTGGTCTATGGTCAAAGTGGAAGACGTTTTCCCAAACCCAGGGAGCCTCTCCAATTCCTAGGAGCGATGTAGAACCCTACTGCAAATGCCTGGCTGTGCCCACACCACAGCCAGGACTAGATCACAAATGCCCCAACTGTGCCAGCTCTTGTGAAAAGAATGTTTTTACTCCTGGCCATGTGACATGTGCTGGTTAGCTCACTGGGTCTTTGCGTCCATTTGTCCATCCATCCATCTGGGCCAGTACTTACTTAGGAGCTAGCAGTGAATACTGCACTCTCTCTGACAACACAAAAAAGAAGACAGCCTCACCCCTCATGGAGCTGATGTGGTAATGAGACAGCTAAAGATTAAAAAAACACACACACACACAAATGAATGTATTGTTTCAATAGTGATAAGTGTTCCAAGAGAAAAGTACTGGTGGTTTGAGACAAGTGGCTGGGCCAAGGCAGTCAGGAAACGCCCCTGGGGAAGGGACCCTAGAGCTACGTATGAAGGCTGAGGAGGTTCCNAGGAAGAGTTTTTTAGAAAACAGAGAAAAGCTGAAGCCATAGGAGGGTGGCTAAGTTGGCCTCAAAGATCAAACTGCCTAACCTGCCTAGAGACGAAGAGGATTAAGTAATTAGGTAATATTTACAGCACGGAGATGATAGATGGCCTTTGGCATCTGTTAAAAATATCAGTTCAACATTTCCCCAGTAATGAAGTATTTCCGCCTGGGAGCATCCTGCCAAACTAGTGCCTGCAACTTTAAATGCCTCCGTTCTCTACTGTGAGGTGGTATGGAGTGGCTGTTCCACGGGCTGGAGAAAATAGCCCTCTCTCCATGTTTTTTTTGGATAAATGTTTTCATCCAAGTGGTCTATGGTCAAAGTGGAAGACGTTTTCCCAAACCCTGGGAGCCTCTCCAATTCCTAGGAGCGATGTAGAACCCTACTGCAAATGCCTGGCTGTGCCCACACAACAGCCAGGACTAGATCACAAATGCCCCAACTGTGCCAGCTCTTGTGAAAAGAATGTTTTTACTCCTGGCCATGTGACATGTGCTGGTTAGCTCACTGGGTCTTTGCGTCCATTTGTCCATCCATCCATCTGGGCCAGTACTTACTTAGGAGCTAGCAGTGAATACTGCACTCTCTCTGACAACACAAAAAAGAAGACAGCCTCACCCCTCATGGAGCTGATGTGGTAATGAGACAGCTAAAGATTAAAAAAACACACACACACACAAATGAATGTATTGTTTCAATAGTGATAAGTGTTCCAAGAGAAAAGTACTGGTGGTTTGAGACAAGTGGCTGGGCCAAGGCAGTCAGGAAACGCCCCTGGGGAAGGGACCCTAGAGCTACGTATGAAGGCTGAGGAGGTTCCGTTAGGCACAGAGGTGGGGCGAGGGCCCTCTGGGCAGAACAAACAGCCAGCTAGGGCTGGAGGGTGTCAGTGGACTAAAGGGTAGGATGCCAAGGGAAGAAAAGTGCAAGATAGGGCTGTGGAGGGGGCAGGATGTGTGAACCATGCTAAAGAATGCGGATTTAATTAAAAAGGTTTTAACAATTTAACAAGTGCAACAACAATCCGGTGTTGCCCTTCTATGAGCAAGAGAGCATGGTCCCCTATTCTGAAAGGAATTCTCCAATGATCATGTTACATGTAATAGGTTGTTCTGAACATACAAAGAAGCCACTGCTGACCAACAAACAAGAAAGTACAATTATTAGCAGAGTACTTTCCATGTCCCAGACTCTGTCATATACGTTCCCTACATCGATTGATTGAAAGGGCCACAAGCCAAGGAGGAGCTATAATTATTACCTATACTTTCCAGACAAGGAAACCAAGACTTAGGCATTAACTACATGGAGAAAATGTAGAAGTAAATGGTTGATCTGGAATTTGAATCCAGGTTTGCTTGACTTCCAAATCAATATTCTTACCCAGTGATGAGAATGATATTTTCTCATCATTCATTCACTCACTCACTCATTAATTCATTCAACGAACAATTACTGTACACCTACTGTGTCTTAGGCACTGTGTTAGGCTCTGCTGTTTCAAAGATGCACAAGATCTTCAGCCTAGAAGGCCCCAAAGCCCAAGTCAAGGGGGTGCCCTGGCTCTCCCAGGAACTGAACCCATGTTCAAGGCCTCAGCAGCCTGTGCCCTGAGTGTCCAGGCTGACCTGCCAAAGCAAGCCAAGTAAATAGAGACTGATTCCTTTTGCAAAGGAAGCACACCCTTTCCCCACAAGTATCTTTACTTGTAAGGCTCCTTCATTTGAGAGAGTAATAAACTGTGCTGTGTAAGCCACCTGCAGACCTCTAAAAAACAAAGAGGGTACCATTGTGGATTCACTGGAACCCAGCAGTCTCTTAGAAAACCGAAAGAATGCTGCTTTTGGACATAAGAGGATCTCAGTTCACATCACAGCCCTGTTAGAGTTCCTGACTGGAAGGCTCTGGATAATCACTTGCTTTCTCTGAGTCTCAAACCACTTATCTGTTAAAGGGAAACAGTCACACTGCACTTCTCTTTTTGTACACACCCCCACCACCCTCCATCCAAACTGTTGGAAATCTCGGAGACTCTAGTCCAAAATCCATCCCTAAGGATCACTTCTACCCACATCCAGCCACTGGCATTCTGCCTGGAAGATTTCTATCAGCCTCCTGCTGGTCTCGCAGATTCCACCCCGGTTCTCTGCAAACATTCCTCACATAACAGAGAGATAGGTTTAAAAACCTGTTCAGATCATCCTATTGCTCTGCTTAGGACCCTTCCAAGGCTTCCCATTGCTATAAGAACACAATCTTAAATCCTTAACAATAAAAGCTTTCCCTACACTTCAGCATTGCTTCCCACCTCTCTATGTTGGTTTCCATGCCCCAGGGCTTTCACAGATGACCTCTCCCTCTATGAATTTTGCAGGGTTGTGTCCAGTCCTATCCAGGGCAGATCCCTTCCTTGCTGTCTCACCATTCTCTAGCACTTTTAGCACACCACTGATGTGGTTTCAGAACAACAGGAAAGCGCTCTCACTGGTTGACTTGTTTGTTTCTTTCTTACCACTAAAATGTACACTCATGACGAGGAACTTGTCTCCCTTATTCTAACCCTTTTTCTAGTGCTGCAGTAGATGTTCAACAAATGTTTCATAAATGAAGAGTCCCGACAGAAGCTGTTTTGGGGAATAAATAAACCATGTATGAACAAAAGAGGCAAGAATAGCATGTGGTACACAAACACCCTTAACGCCACCTTTGTCACCACACATGCTTCAGGTATAGCTCCTTAAGTCAAGAAATTCTCCAATGGTGGATGGAGCCGTCTGACAGATGAAAAGAAGTTCACAGGCTACAAAACATGAAGTCAAAGTAGTGAATGCTATGCGAAGAGTCTACTTAATATTAACTTTATGCCAATCAATCAAAGACGACTTATGCCATATCTTTATATATTTACCTAAAATTATAATAATCATGGGATGTCTGGCATGACCTTCAAAACTATGAAGAACATAGAAATTTGGACAGTCTTAAAACCAGCCCTATTTTTTGCCTTCTTTCTTAATCACTCTCAAGGTTAAAAAGAAATAGCTAAATGATAGCTATTTTTATTTATTATTATTATTATTATTCCTCTCCTGAGGGTATTTTTTATTATTGATTTTAGAAAGAGAGGAAGGAAGACAGAGAGAGACGGAGAAGCAGGGGGGAGGGAGGGAGGGAGGAAGGGAGGGAGAGAGAGAGAGAGATCGGTCTGGTGCCTCTGGTACCTGCCCCGACGGGCGATCACACCCATAACCCTTTTGGTGTATGGGATGATGCTCCAACTGAACCACCTGGCCAGGGCTAAATGATAGCTATTTTTAAAAGAAGGAGGCATAAAACACTCTATGGGGTCTGCATTAAAATATATTTTCCCTAGTACTTTGCCGAAAGTTTCTGGAATTAACAAGGTAACTTCTTGGAAGAATTTCTGGAAAGGCAGCTGCCCGCAAACTGAAGTGCTCATATCAGAGCTTCTTTCAATAAGAAAACAATTCAAGCTCATTAATCCTGTAAGTGGAAATGATTAAACTGAAAATAGAACAACACTAATATTTTCTCCCAAAATAGCAGAAAACCATATTTTCAATGTAAAACTCATTTAAAAAGCAATTGTGGATTTACTTTTTTGTTTGCTAATTTGGGTGGGAAGTGTAACACTCTTTCTTGATGTACACTTATTTAAAATAGGCTAGTTACTTAGACATTCTCATACAGTGGTTTATGTCCTTAAAAACGGCTTTAATCAAAACAAGAATTTAACATGTGGGGGAAAAGGGACCCTTCTATCAGCAGAGCAAAGACCAAATTCCAAAATCCATGGCAGTGGCTTAGGAGACTGGAAGGACACAGGCATCCACCCCGGGGGTCTCACCATTTCCTCTGCTTTCATTACATTACATAGTGTCACTTTCATTAAGTCATCAAATCAAATGATCAGATCAAGTGGTTTTGATTCCACTGTGATCTGAACAGGTTTCGTTAAATTAATAAACCATATGTTTCATGTTGTTACAAGGGAAGATATTTTTCTCTGTTCACTGTTCCGAACGTCTTCACAATAGGCAGTATTCAGCACTTAATCACCAAATGCTCTTCCGTGTGCCCGGGATGTGCTGCAAAATAGCTGAAATGACAGCCCATTACATCCTCACGTCTGGCCCACGTTATTTACTGATACAGGGCAGACTGGCCAACTAAATGTCCCTTTAACAATCCACCAAGCCTAAATACTGTTTCCATTTACTGGAACTAAAGCTTTTACTTTTCTATGGGTGACATCCATTATAAGTCCTTCTTCGGCAACAATACAGTATTAAGATGACATCCCCCCCCTCCCCCTTTTCATTGGTGTCTCTCATGGCCATGAATCTCATTCTTGGCATCGAAAGGCTTGATTCTGTTTTCTCTATTCCATCCAGCACATCTAATCAACCTGAGAGAGGGCAGGATGGGGGCTCAGTAGCTTAGACACCCCCTCACAGGGCTGCTCCATGAACAGGAGTTAATGATCGCTGCCAGAGGGATGAGGAGGTAGGTTGCTGCATTCAGTCAACTGAGGGTCTGCTTACACCTCTGGTGGGATAAATTACTCGTGAGGTGAATTGCCAAGTGGTTGGTTACCAAGTTAACAGACCTTGAAAGGATCCTAGGGTCTTGTGGTGGAATGGAGGAGTAAGACCAACCAATGGACACTTTCACAGTCATGGCCACAGTCATCTTGTAGGCAGAAAATAGTTACTTTAAAGCAAACCTGTGATTAGGTTCCACCTTAGTTTGAGCCATTCATTAGAGCAGGGGTCACTAAACTATAATTTCCCAGCCAATCCAGCTTATCATCTATTTTTGTAAATTAAGGACTTTTTAAAAAATTTCTACATCCAATCACTTCTAAATATTCTACGGTTGCCTTCATGTTAGAGTGGCAGACCTAAGTAGCTGCAACCAAAGACCAAAGAACTCACTACCTGGCACTTAAACAAAGAAGTTCACTGACTCCTGTCCTATCTAATTCATTTATTTTTCTTTCGTCTGTGACAAGAGCCCAATAAACACATAGCTCCATACTCAACATCCTAGTTCTTCTAGGCACTGAAAACTTCCTTAATGATCAGGTAGAGAATGTCAATCAGACACAATTGATTCCTTTTGAACTACCTGAAAATTATAGAATACCATCCTTCTCTTTTTGAAGTCCTATATTGGCTCTTTATTGCTTAGATCTCTAAAATCAATCAACTAAGTCCTCCAGACTGACTGATAATGGCCGGCATCTATGGTTGGCTTTTTGCATGTAGTACACTGGAATTAAACTTGAGTTTTCTTGGGGTGGAGGTGGGGGGTGTTTGGTCAGGTGACCATGGTTCCATTGCATGTGCATTTAAACACAAACAGGGACATCAGTACTCATTAGGGAAGTGCAAATCAAAACCCAAGGGATACTATATCACATTCACTAGATGGCCAAAATAAAAGAGGTATAACAAGTGTTGATGAGGATGTGGAGAAGTCAGAACCCTCCCACACTACCGATGGGAATGCAAATTGGTGCAGACGCTTTGGAAAACAGTTTGGTAGCTTTTCGAAACAGTAAACACAGTTACTGCATGACTCGGCAACTTTACACCTGGGTTTATATCCAGGAGAACTGAAAATTATGCCCACGTAAAAACTTAAATATGAATGTTCACAGCAGCACTATGAATAGTGCTACCAAAGTGGAAAAAAATCAAATGCTTATCAACAGATAAATGTATAAACAATACGTGGCATATCCATTCAATGGTACAGTATTTAGTCATAAAATGGAATGAAGTTATGACTGATACATGTTGAATATGGATGAACCTTGAAAATATGCTATGTGAAATAAGCCAGAGACAAAATGCCATACATTGCATGATTCCATCTACATGAACAATCCACAATAGGTAAATCCAGAGAGACAGAGAGTCCATAAGTGGCCTCCTGGGGCTGGGGAAGTTGGGGGAAGGCACTAAAAAGAAAAAGAAGAGAACAGGAAAGACAGCTAATGGGCATGTTGTTCCTTCGTGGGGTGGTAAAAATGTTCTGAAAGTAGGTAGTTCTGGTGACTGCACAACTTTGTGAATATAGTAAAAACCACTGAAGTGAACACTTTAAAAGAATCAACTTTATGTTATGAGAATTAAATCTCAATAAAGTTGTTATTAAAATATAAAACATACTTTTTAGCAATAAAAAGAAATAAACTATAATACATATATATAACAACATCAAGGATAAATTTTAAAGTCCTAACGTCAACTTCTGAAGTGATCAGAGGTTTCTTGGGGTGAGGACAGGGGAGGGGATGGCTGCAAATGGGCTTGAAGAATCTTTCTGGGGTGATAAAAACGGCTGTAAAACTATAAATTTACAAAAAATGATTAAATTATACATTTGTAATAGCTGAATTTTACGGTATGTGAATTATGCCTAGAAAAAAGGCTGTAAAAACAGTAACTTTCATACACTGCTGGTATTGGGTTGGCCAAAAGCTTCATTTGGCTTTCTCAATGAGATGGCTCTAGTAGTGCTTAGTTGCCTTTAATTTCATTTAAAATAATTTTGTTAGATTGTATTGTGACAGCTGTCATATGAGTGTACATTTAAAAAAACGTATCACATTTGGTAAATTTTTGTGTACCCATTTTAATATTGAAGATGGAAGAAAATATGCAACATTTTCAACATATTATGTTTTGATATTTCAAGAAAGGTAAAAATGCAACTGAAACACAAGAAAGATTCGTGCAGTGTATGGAGAAGGCTCTGTGACTAAATGCGTCAAAAGTGGTTTGTGAAGTTTGGTGCTGCACATTTCTTGTGGGCGATGCCCCACAGTCAGGCAGACCAGTTGAAGTTGATGGCAATCAAACTGAGACATTAATCGAGAATGGTCAGCGTTTTACCATGTGGGAGATAGCTGACATACTCAGAATGTCCAAATCAATAGAATTATTGGTGAAAATAAAAAATGCCTGTTTTATTTTATGGAAAAAAAAACCATACAGATTTTTTGCCAACCCAATACATACAATCACTTTGGGAAACTGTGGAGCCATGTATGTAACCCAATCTGCACACATATGTGTAGGCTGGGATGCAGTGTTTTTACTCCTGGGTGTATACCCTATGGAAATGTGCCCATATGTTCATCAAAAAACATATTTAAGAATTTTTACTCATTACCGTTTCAGTCAAGATGCAGGCATAGGTAAATACAGCTTGCCACCTTGCACAACCACAGCAAAAATTACAACTAAATTACAAAACAACTCTTACCCAGAATTGTCAGAAAATTGAGCTGTATGGAAGTCCGATGACCAAGGAGTAAAAGAAACCACATTCACCCAGCAGGTAGGTGGGGTGAAGGAGTGGAAAGGCCTGGAAAGGTGCTGACTTGGAATTGGAGGTCCCACACTTAGGTGTGGTGGATAAGAAATGGAAGGGGTCAGGAGCAAAGGATCTCAGCCCCACACCAGACCACCCAGTCAAGGGCTCCAGTGCCAGGAATGTAAGTCCCCATAACTTCTGGCTGTAATAACTAGTGGGGTTTGGAGCAGTTGAAGAAACTGAATTCTCAGGAGTCTCCTCTTAAAGGGTCTGCAACTGACTTAGGGCTTACCCAGACTCACTCCCTCTGGGTTCCGGCACCAAGGCAGCAGCACCAGCAGCATATGGGGAGCAACTGAAGTGTCTGACACCAGGACAAGTGCCAGGGGATAGCTTCTTCCAGGACAAAAGTCTAGAGGCCAGGCAGCAGCATCGTTCCCTTTTGTGAGCCCTGCCAACATAGAGCCACATGGTGGTGACACCATACCTGAGACTTCATCAATGTGGTTTACACAGAATGCCCCGCACTTGCGACCACCTAAGGCTCCACTCCATTCAACTTGCCAGTGTGCTTCTCTACAACAGGCCATGCTCACAACACAGGGAGTCAAAGCAGCGCTACTTAATACATAGAAACTAACACAGGGAGGCTGCCAAAATGAGAAGACAAAGAAATATGGCTCCAATGAAAGAAGAGAACAAAACTCCAGAAAAAGAACTAAACAAAATGGAGATAAACAATCTATAAGATACAGAGTTCAAAACACTGATTATTAGGATGCTCAAGGAACTCATTGTGTACTTCAACAGCATAAAAAAGAGCCAACAGAAATGAGGGTTACACTAAGTGAAATAAATAAAAAGTTATATAAGAGGACTAAAAGGTAATGGGAAAAATACAATGAAGATCAAATAAATTTAAAAAAAAAGAAAAAAATTTACAGGGCACCAACAGTGGAGTGGATGAGATGATAATCGAGTCAATGATTTGGAACATAAAGAATTAAAACACATTCAGTCAGAACAGCAAGAATAAAAAAGAATCCCCCCCCTCAAAACGAGGATGGGGTAACTTCAAACACCCACATTTGAATCACAGGGGTGCTGGGAGGAATAGAAAAAGGGCAAGAAATTGAAAGCTTATTTGAAAAAATAATGAAAGAAAACTTTCGTAAGTTGGTGAAGGAAATAGATATCTAAGTCCAGGATGCATAGAGGGACCCAAAGAGGACCACACCAAAACACATCATAATTAAAATGCCAAAGGTTAAAGATAAAAGGAGAATCTTAAAAGCAGCAAGAGAAAAGCAGAGCATTACCTATAAGGGAGTGCCCATAAGACTACCAGCTGATTTCTCAAGAGAAACTTTGCAAGCAAGAAATGTTCAAAATGATAAAAAGTAAGGACCTATAACCTATAGATTACTCTATCCAGCAAAGTCATCATTTAGAATGGAAGGCAGATAAATAGCTTCCTAGACAAGGTAAAACTAAAGGAGTTCATTATCACCAAGCCATTATCATGTGAAATGACATAGGCAATTAAGAAAAAGAAGATGAAAACTATGAACATTAAAATGGCAATAAATTCACAACTATCAACAATTAAATCTAAAAAACAAACTATGCAAACAAGCAGAACAGAAACAGAATCATAGATATGGAGATCATTGGAAGGGTTATTAGCAGGGAGGGGGACCTGGGAGAATGGAGGAAAAGGTACAGGGATTAAGAAGTACAAATTGGTAGGTACAGAATAGACAGGGAGAATGTACTGCTAAGTACAGTATAGAAAATGGAGTAGCCAAAGAACTCATACCCATGACCCAGGGACATGAACTAAGGGAGGGGGAGTTCCCGGAGGGAATGGGAGATACTGGGTGGAGTGGAGCAAAGGGGGGAAATTGGGGCAAATGTATAAGCATAATGAATAAAGCATAGTTAAAAAAGGAATTTTTGTAATCACCAATATGTGGAAATAAATCCATATGTTCATGTCCATTGAAAAGGATAATAAATTCAGGCAGAATCATACAGTGAAACTCAGCAAGCAATAAAAAAGAACTACAACTACATGCAAGAGCACAGATGACTCTCAAAATCAGAAGAGCACAGGATCAAGACACAAAAAGGACATCCAGGCTGTTTCCGTTTACATGAAACATACCAGCACAATATCAGCTCTTGTCAGAGCCAACTCCTGGTCTTGGTTATCGTTAGGGACAGTCTGTGACCGGGAATGGGGAGATGGAGGTTCTCCTGGGAAGCTGGGGATGTGAGCTTCTTGATCTGGGTGTTTGTTACTCAAGTGTATTTAGTTTGTGAAAATTTATCAAGTTGTGCATGTATTATGTGCTTGCTTTTCTGTATGTTACAATCCCATACTATGTTTCAAAAAGAAATTGGACTGCACATACATCTCTCTCTGCTCTAGAAAGATCACAAATCTTTTTAATATTCACACATCTTAGGAGTCAGCCATGGACACTGTGATAATTGCCACCAACCTTGTGGAATAAAGAACTGACCCCCTACATTTAAGGATGGGTCCATGGCTCTGCTCAAACTCAGAGAAAGCCCGTTCTTTGGAGGCTCCTGCCCACTTCAACAATAGTGTAATGGAAACCATTACCTTCACTTTCTTGGGAAATAAGGGCCACACATTATCTTTGCACAGCTGATGTACAGTGTGTCCTCAGCCATCTTTTAGGAAAGAACTTTGTAACTGTTACAACCTCAGCAGTTCTGACCTGCCAGATCTGGGGCCCCCGTGCGATATAAATTCCTCATCTTCCACATCCTCTGTGTTCATCTCTCACAAAACAGCCAGTCCCTAAGAGCTTTCCATTTCCCAAGCAAGTTCTCTTGGGAGATAGATTTCAAGTTCAGTTGTTTTCTTTTATTTTTAGCTTGGTTAAAAAAGTAGCCCGAGTGGGGTTTTCTACAGTGGCTGAACCTGAGATATTTTACAGGTCTGCGTGTTTCTTAGCCCTTCCATTGTTCCAGGTTGACAAACAATGCCCTTGACAAAGTGTCCGCCCCAAATTACTGGAATCTCAAGCGGTTCTTGATGGAACCAGCCAGACTAGTTCTACTCACAAACCTCAAACAAAATTACAAAGAGCGGAAGGAGATGAGCACATTCTTAAACTGCCTTGCCTCTTCTTTTAGCTCCTTTTCAAATATATAAGCCTGGAAAAGTGGCTCATTCTTATCATCAAAGTGCAGGTCAACACAATTATTTATGGGGCAGAAACTCACTCCCCCATTCCCACTAAGGTCATGTGCTAGTACCCTGGTGCATTTTATTGGGAGTGGGGATACTCTCGAAACAAAACCTCCCCATGTAACCCACCACATCAGAAATTCCAGTGTTTAGTAAATAACACAAGCTCTCCCCATATTACCCAAGCTCACATTTTGAAGAAGGCAAGCATTGGCTTGGGAGAGATCCATACAAATGCCCTCTTACTCCTCCCTCCCGTCCAAGTACTAGCACATCGATCAGGATTATTCCTCTGAGTGCTTCCCAACCTCTAGGCCACAATTAGGATAAATCACAGAGCCTGAAAGGAGGGCTGCTAGGGTGGAGTCAGACTCTCTAGTTTCCTGCGAGAAAAATTCATGTTCACTTCATATAAGAAACTAGAAATGAAACATATCAGGTGTCTGAAAATTAGAAACTTATGTTTATGTTTAGATATGGAAATTAAACTGTTAAGTAATAGTTTAACAAGGCCACGTGGTGTCCGGTGGGGGGCAGAGCTGGAGGTGGAGGCCTGCCTGGCGTGGGTGCTGGTAAGAATGCTGCAAACCAGGGTCCTGGGAGGAGTCCATGGTCCTGATATTGGAGCTCAGAAATAATCTTCTGATCACAGCAGGGAAAGAATTAAAAAGTAAGAGATCCAAAAGCTTCCTTCAGAAATAAACTGACTAGTGTTGATGTCACAAGGTGAAGTATCAGACAGAATGCCTAACATATTATTAGTCAAAAGGGCAATTCTGAACATATTGATTTAACTGAAGTTATTCCCACAACTGCTTGTCCTTATCATCTAGACAAGTCTCTTCAGCAGAGAAACATATGCTCTTAACACCAGGTTCCAATTCTTGGCTGGTTTTGAAGTCCTTTTAATGTAAAGTAATTGATGATAAGGAATCTTTCTCAGGGCAAGGGCACTTTATCCAAACATACCTTTAGAGGCTTCTGTCCCCAGTGGGTTTTCTAAGAAGTCAGTCATGTCATGGTTCCAGGCATCACGGACGGCGGACTTGGACACCACCCTGTCATTCAGCCCTTGCTGGGGTCGAAAGTTGTTTCTCAGATACTCCACTGACTTGACGTGGTCTTGCTGCTCCGTGGTGAAGATAGAGTAGAAAGCCTCGAGCTGGACAGAGAACAAGATTGGGGAAATAAAAAGAACATCAATTAGAAAAGCTCTGTGGTTCAAAGCGTAGGGGGGTGACAAGAACACAAAAGTGGTAGGATGTGCCCCACGCCAAGTCTGACCACAGGACACAGGCTGCCAGCCAGAGTCACTGGCAACAGGGTTATCTGGCTGAGGTTTCTGCCCAACCAACTAACCAGGAAAACACTTCATTGGAGAGTGTACAGAACTCCGAGTTTGTGTCGCAGACAGTAGTCCCAGATTTTCTGCAGTTCTCCCTCCCCACCTGCCTTGGGTAAGACCTTCATTCAGTATTATGGGAACATAGGGTATTGGTGAAACCAGTACGTTTCAGAGCCAGACAGATTGGGTGGGAATTCTAGCTCCATGGCTCAACCACTCGGTGACCCTGAGAACGGTGCTTCACTTTTCTGTGCCTCAAATTTCCTCAATGAAATGGTGATTAATTATAGCAGCACCTACTCCACAGGGTATAAGTCAGCATTACATGAGCTAATGCATGTACAGTGCTTAAAATAGTTTCTGGCACATGAGACCTCCATAAATATTAGTGACTTAATTCATACTAAGCATCCCCTTATATACTCGGGGATCCAGTGCATCAGTGGCTAAATGCATGGCATGCAAGTTAAACTGCCTACCAATGCCAGCATTTACCAGGTATGTGTAATAATGGTCAGATATTCGAGCTTTCTGTAACTCAAGTTTCCTTATCTGTAAAACAGATAAAACACCAGTATCTATCTTATCAGGATACAGCAAAGATTAAAATCGATGCAAATCACTTAGCACTTAGTAAGACCTCAGTAAAGACTGGCAGCTATCATTATTAACATCATTAAGAAACATTATCCACAAAACTGCTGACCAAATTTACGGGAAAGCAAAGAAAAAAACATTCCTCACTCCAGGATCCTATCTCTATGTTCAAAAAGGATTCCCCTTGTCCTTTGGCTTTCTGCTCATGGGGACAGGCCCTACGAGGAGTGGGGGCTGGGTCGCGGAGGTTAGTACCCAATGGACCACAAAGTTATTCTTGTCACCGGGTAAATGACCTGTAACCTCACATTGCCAGCCACCAGAAATGCCAACTCCTTGATGTGGGGGAAGAAAACAGAGTGAAGAAAAGAGAAACTGGCTGAACTCTTCCTGGACCAACTGGCTCCGTGAATGCCAAATCAGAACACTTGCTGCAAGCGAGCAGGACAAGGTGAGATGGAAATAGAAAGAGGCTTCCTCAGCAGGCACCGAGTGGCTGCCCTCTGCTTCAGGGCCAGGAGGTGGCTAACACCACTGCATAAATAAACAAGAGAATTAGTACCTTGGTTTCTCAGAGGCTTCTGTCCCCAGTGGGTTTCTTGAAGCCTGGAACTAACCCCAGTGTTTCTCAAATAGCTTCTGAGAAGCAGCCAGAAAACAACCTGCTTGCAGTGTGAAACTCCCTCTCTTTGCATTAGAGAGCATAACTACATAAATAAAGTAGGTAGTGATTTTAGCCAAGACAAATTCTTCAAGTATATGGATTCGCCTATTATTCCACCTTCCCTCCAATTCTGCAAATGTGAAGTGATAATAAACCATGAAACCTTTTCTGTTTCTTTCATCAAGGTAATAGAACCAGATGGTCTCTCAACCAGCCTAAAAGCAAAAGTAGTGCATGATTTGTTACTCAAATTCTCTACTATTCACACAACTTTTCTGCTATCAATTCATATTGTTGCTATGTAGAATTAACCTTTTTTCCCCATTCTTCCTTCAGATGTTCCTTCTTTATTTATAGTGAAAGAAGAAAGGCAATAAAAGCAAAAAAGCACTTAAACAACTGGATGGTTTACTCTGCTCAAATAGGCCCCATTTGGATGAAGATAATTGAAGGTGTTAAAAAGAAAAACCATTAAGCACGACGCCCTTGCTTGATAGGATGACCAAAATCCAAACTGAATGCATCCAAAAATGAGAAGGTTTCAGACTTTCTTAGATAAAATACCTTCTTAAAATTACATGAAGGGAATTAAAGACCCTCTGAAGACAGCCTAGGGAAAGACCAACCATAATGATTAAAGGGATGGAGAATAAATCCTGTGTGGAAAGGTTAAAGGAAGTGGATTGTGTAGCCTGAAGAAAAGGCGAACATAGAGCAATTTGATTAAAGGCCCTTGGATGTGGAAGATGCTGACCAGCTCTTCTCCATGTCCAAGAAGGCCAAGTAAGAGGAAATTGGTTTAAATTAAAGCCTTAGCGACGTGAGTTGAATAGAGGAGGGAATTCCTTGCATTCAGAGTGACTTAAAAAAGACAGACTGTGCTGCCATACACAGCAAGTTAGACTGGAAATTTTCTGGAAAAGACAGCCATCTGTCCCGAAATATCTTAATCTCTGAGATGCTTAATCTCTGAGACATGATCTGAGCAATACCATCAAAGGTTTGTTCATTCTCTACAATATTTGGTTCTTTTGCAAGTTGCATTGGTTCTAAAAAGTTTATTGATGCCTCAGGAAAGAATTAGTCATATAACTATAAAAACAGGCCAGCCAGGTTCTGAGTTTAACACAAAAATGCTTTTGCTTAAATTGCTTCTTACAGCTTAATGACATACTATGGCTTAAAAGCTCTGCCACTTCCTTGTCATTAACTCAACTTGCTCAAAGAAGGGGGGATGTGATCGTTCTGAGAGTGAACTAGTGACCTGAACAATATTGCATTGTTAATGGGATCAAAGCTTTGATAGACAGTCATACAAAAGAGGAAAAGGAGGACAAGCTTAGCGGACTCATCAAATACCCTGTCATTCCTCTAAGTTGAATGAAAATTGCCAGCAGCCTCTTTCCTTGGTACCGGGCACGCCTGGTTATTGACTAGAAACCTGCATGATGCCTGGACTGACAAGAGGAGTCTATAGTTTTCACTCTGGCAGGTAAGCAGTGATCCCCTGGGCCAGAAATCTACTGCAACACTGGTCTCTCTCCCTTATCAGCAGAGCAGTTTTGCTTTCTGAGATTTCAGTCACTTGTGGTCAACCACAGTCTGAAAACATTTTTTAAAAATTCCAGAAATAAACAATTCATAAGTTGTAAACTGTCTACCATTCTGGGTGGTGGAATGAAATCTGCTGTCCTGCTATCCAGCCTGGGACATGAATCATCCCTTCCTCTAGCATCCCCACACTGTAGATGGTACCTGCCCATCAGTCACTTAGTAGCCATCTCAGGTTTCAGATAAACTGTCACAGGATTGCAGTGCTTGTGTTCCAGTCACCCTTGACTTAATAATGGCCCTGAGGCACAGCAGTAGTGATGCTGGCAATTCAGATATGCCACAGAAAAGCTGTAAAGAGCTTCCTTTACTTGAAAATGTACACTCCCCCACACATATAGTATATGTAGGGTTTGGTGTCATTCGCAGTGTTAGGCATCCACTGGGGATCTTGGAACATACACTGGCAGGCAAGAGGACACTACCGTGTACCATAGCACAGATGCTTCCAGTTGCCCCTCGCTTGCCCTTGTAACCGCATTCTCTCAAGCTGAAACTGACCACCAACTGAACCTCCATTTTTCTGATTCCCAGGGACCCCATTTATGGAGCCTACAATGAGGAGGTGCCTCCTAGAGTTGTGCGGCCCAGCAGCCCTGCCTAATATGTCAGCCACAGAACAACCCATACAACGTGGTGCTTCTCCTGGCCTCTGACCAGCTTTATCTGTTCAGCTCCTCTAGATCTGGTTAATAGCCACACGGTGATGTTTTAAATGTACCATACATTGATATTTCTCTCCTTCTCTTCCTCGCTAAAGATAAATAATAAAGTCTTTAAAGATAAATAAAATAAATAAAATGTACATGATATTATGTCACCCGTTCAATACCTAATGATCTGTGGGGCCCGAACGATCTGGCTTGTGCCTGTCTCTCCAACCTCAAAACTCTTACTGTTGCCCTGGCCAGGTCACTTAGTCCGTTGGAGTGTTATCCCATACAGCCAAAGGTTGTGGGTTCAGTCCCTGATCGGGGCACGCATGGAAGGCAACTGATCAATGTCTTTCTCTCTCTCTCATCAATAAAAACTATATCCTCAGGGGAACATTAAAAAAAAAAAAACACAACTCTTACTTTTGCTACCTGAGTTCAAAATCCTGTTTGTAATCCCTACTTGCTAAATACATGACCTCAGTCAAAGTATTTAATGTTTCTGAGCTTCTATTTTCTTACTTCCGTAATGGAGACAACATCACCATTTACCTCATGTGTTTTTTGTTACTATTAAATGAGTTACTATATATAATGTGTTTGGCATAATTGCTAGCACACAGTAGATACTCAGGTATTATTATCATTACAACTCACTGTTATTGCTACTTTATGGGGCATGTGGTGCGCATGACTGCACTGTAAGCTTCCAACAACCGAAAGATGCTCCATCTCCTTCTCCCTTCTCTTCCTCTTTATAATATATTAATACATCTATCAAGCCCACATGCACTTTACAAATATTTTGGTTTCTAACATATTTTTAGCTTAACATGACATTAACATTATTAATAACAATATTATTATGCCATCAATACTAGCAGCTAATACTTACTGAGTGTTTATTACATGAAAGGCATTGTGCTAAAAACCTTATGTGCTTTCTCTTACTTAATCCTCACAGAAACACTGCAAGGTCGGTGACACAATCATATCATTATTATTTTTGACTGGTGAGGAAACTGGGCTTGGAAACATTAAGTAACTTGCTGAAGATCACATAGGAACCAAGAGGCAACTCTTTTCATGCCATCGGCCACTTCACGCCAAATGCACGACAGGCCTGCAGCGTCCCTCACTGAGAGAGCAACACTGCGTGAAGAAACGGGACATGGCGATGGCAGAGGTCCCCAAGCAATTACTCTGAGCTAATCCCCAAAGACCATTCATGCAGGACACCCACTCCTGGCAACATAAGCCTATCTGCACTTTAGGTTCTCTGGAAAGAAACAGCCTGTGTGTGGCCAGCACCGAGTGACCTGGGCAGCGTGAACCAGGTGGAGGAGTGAGGGAAAGTGCCGCCACCATCCAAGCTTGCACTGTACTCACCTCCCTCTTCCAGACACAGGTGATAAACACACTTGAATTTATCTTTACTTTAATATAACTAATGAAGGTTTTATCATATAGTCAAAATAAATGAAAGTTCTGACTTCTATCATATTAAATTGACTTTTTAACTTTTGAAGTGAACTCGTAAAACATTTCTTTCTTTTATCCTTGCTGAGGGAGTTGTAATTACATTTTAACTGGTACTGTTTCAAGAACAATTTTAACCTTCAATTGCAAATGTGTTAGCTGAAAGCGTATATAAATCATTTCAACTTAGTTTTTATTATAAAAACATTACGGAGGATGATTAGTTTTTAATCTGTTGGTTCAAATCAAAGGGAAGCTGAAATCTATTCATGCCCATCATGGGCACCAAGAGATCTTGTCCACGAAATTGGGAGAGTGCCATTGTCGCTGAGGGTGGAAATGAGAGAAAATCAAAAGTAATAACATTATGTACCTTGAAAAGGCTGATGTGCACAATATTTTATGGAATGGGTATATAGGGGCAATTAAATAATGCCAGAGTCTGTTATAAGCATAATAAGAAACTCCAGGATAAGCATTAGGAACTGAAATGTCATACCTAAGGTCAAGGACACACTTTAGTTTCACCATACATTTGAGAGTTGACAGAGGAGGTGCTGTGTTGTTGGCTCATTATTAAATAAGACAATAATGATGGAATATTAAATTCTCAATAGCCTTGAGCCTCCAAAGGTTTACTTATTGAAACATCTTTTCAAAAATAAAATCCAAGAATAGCTAGCTAACTACAGACCATGACACCGCCCTCCCCCTTAGCTACAGAGAGCTTTTCACGAAGGTGATTACAGAGAGGCTGTCTACAGGAAGGAAAGGATTTAACCATAATTAACAAAGAAAGCTATCTGTGTGGATTAATAATGACACCTTCACCCCACCATTAGAAAAACCTTCATTCACATGCACTGCCCATTATGTCGTGCTGGAATAGAAGCTTTCTGAATTAAGTGATTCACTAGTCATTGTGGTCCTGAGAGAAACATTAGAGCTGCAACAGCCAGCAGCAGCCACACGTGGCTATTCCACCAGGGAGGGATGTGGTGAGCCCTACACATTGAAATAGTAATAATTTTTAAAAAATTGGGCTAAATCAAATATGGTAAAATTAATTTCACCTGTTTCTCTTCACGCTTTCATTGTGGCTACTAGAAAATTTTAAATGATGTATGAGGGTCTCATTTTATGATATTGGACAGCACTGCCCTACAGCCTGGTGACCACTTAATAACAGCAACGAAAAACCAGCCCCGGATCTTCTGAGCACTTCCTGCGGTGCCAGGCACCAGTCCCAGCATCCTACACACATGCCACCACTTCACCTTTGTAATGACGCCATACAGTCAGTATGATTATCACGCCCATTTTACAGATGAAACCCGAGGCAGGGAGTAACAGAGGAGATGAGTCATTTGTCTGAAGAATGGATCCATGAGCAGACCCCCAAGCAATTAGGCTCCAAATGGAACATGCTCTTAACTCCAAAAAGTTGTTCCATCCACTATGTATGAGAAAGAGAACTATGGTTTAAAAAACAGAAATCATTCAAATAAACTTTCCCTATCAACTTGTGTTTATTGCTAGGGGAAAAAAATAAAACATCTACAAGGAAAGAAACTAGACATATTTAGACATTTACTGCTGTTGTGACTGAGTCTTCAAGAAGCACTTAAATATAATTCATGCTAAGAAAAATTATAGGCAGTGTCACATTGAACTACAGGAAATAAACAGTCCTGGAAGGAAGGGTTGGGACAGTCTTGAATGGCCAAAGCGGCATCATTTGAGAGCTACTGTTTTAGAAGAAGGCGCATCCTAGTGCACTGGACTCAAGGTGATCACGTTCTCTGACTGGTCATGAACACAGCGTAGGCACCTATCTTAATGTGTTTGTTCCTTGAACCCCCATACCAGGACTGAGTGTCACCACTCTGTTTGGGTGACAAAGTTATGGCATGATTTTTGCTGGTATTAGCAGCAGGGGTTGAATGGAGCCACATAAGCTATCCCAAGTGCTGGCCAACAAAGACTACATGTGATTTCATTAGCAACACCATATTTAGTTCTAGATTGTTACCAAGTCAGTCAGGGTTCACTGGCTGCAGTGCTGGGTTGAATGTCCAAGCAGACTCACAAAACAGAACAAAACAGAAACAATAAGCAGTTTTTCATATTTACTCTGGAAGATTTCAAAGAAATCACATCATACAAGTCAACAGATTGTGCCAGCCACTGTACTTTATGAACACGTTCTCATTCTCACCACTTCAGGCCTGTGCACTGTGCAGGCCAGGAGGCAGAGTGAGAAGGATGAGGGCTGGGAGTGTCCTCTTTCCAAGAGAAGCAGACATGCACCTGTCCACTCGGCTCTTCAGAATTGGCTATTTGCCTTTCTGAAATGAACATGCTGTGCTAACTTCAGAAAGAATGTTGGCAGGGCTGGGGGAGGGTCTGAAGCGATAATACGATAATGCATGGATAGGAGGCACCTTCCTTTCCAAAGGCCGACACAGCTGTGACTTCCATGCAGCTAGCAGCAGGGATCCAGTTTGGCCACATAAAAATGAGCTGTTTTCCTCCCCTGGGAGACCAGCAGGGATATATGAAGCTGTGCCTGATGAAAGGGAAGTATTATCTGAAGATGGTTTATAGTAAAAACATGGGGAAGCCGGTATGATTAATTTATTTCTTAACCATTTCCTCGAAACAGTAATTAATTGCTACAGAGGAGTCATCTATTGGAAGTCAAAGAGAAAATCGCTTTCATCATTTCTTCTCTTTGAGAATTTGGGTGGCAGGGAATTTGAGGGTAAACCAATTTTAACAAAGAAAGGCCCCATTACCAAATGTCAAAATGCTTCTAATTGACAAGACATCCAAGCCTAAAACTCTGATACTACAGTGACACCCAGGATGTGTTAATGATCCTTACTGCTCCCCAACCTAACAAGTACCACTCTTTGTCTCTGCCCTTCATAGGGCCAGACTTGCATTTCTTAACAACATTATGGTAAGCCTTTATATGTTTGAAGACAAAAGGATTTATCTTAACCCACAGGGATTCCTTTTCAAAGCTCCTCCCTCACCCCTGAAGATGTAAACATGGGGACTGTAATTTTATTTTAATAAAACAATGCTAGCTTCACCAATAGAAAGAAAACACCTCATAGTTCATTATCTCCTTGAGGCTGGCAGATCCTCTTCAGAAACCAAATTGCTAGTCCTTCTTTTCTGATAAGAGAAGAGTTAAAAGAAAAGAAATCTGAAAGTCAAATGTTTGCCAAGAGCAACGAGGCCGAATAAGTCTGTGTTGCCTGGGCCCTGGGCCTGTACCACCTACCTTTGTTAATGGGGTAATCTGTCTCCCCTGCACATAGCTCCTTCTGAACAACCTGCTCCATTTACCCCCAGAGGGGCAACCCTCGTGTCCCAGGACACTACCCAGCAACTCTGCTGACTTATTCAAATTTGGCACATGACCCAAGAGCCAATCTGTTGTATGGCCAATGCTTACAGAATCTAAGTTCTTGAATACCATCTGATACAAGACCCAGACTGTTGTCAGTGGGTAGCTGACCATTAAGTTGAAAGGTCAACTGGAACTAGAATAACCACATGGGGCAAAACAAACAAACAAACAAACAAACCAACCAACCAGAATTTTGTAAAAAGTACAGAATCACAAAGCCATAGCAGAAACTCTAGGATTTAAGAGCCTGCGTGGCCCATGAAAGAGAGTAGAGCATACACCTCACTTTCTAGTTACATTCCTGGTCACAATGGCTTCACCTCAGGATGCCCTTACTATTGTTTCCTGAAAATGCTCTCTTTACATAAGTTAGTCTAAGGGGGTTTTTATTTCTTATATCCAAAACAGACCTGATCAGTACATTTTCCCTACTCTTCATTCCATATTCTCTGCTCTTGGTAGAAAAATCTTTGCACTATTTTCCAGGCCAGCCAGGTTCATAATCTTCGTGCTGGTGTTTCCAGTTACATCACTGATATTATCACATCACTTCAAAACCTACCCTTTCTCTGTACCCCTCCCCCCTCCCTATTCCTAGCTGTCAAGCTCTGGGGAGGCATTCTGCGAATAGCCAAACAGGAACCTTTCATTTTTAGGCATTGCTGGTTAATGGTTCAAACTGCCTTTCTTAGAAATCCTCCCTAGTGTTCTATTTTCTGTAATTATGGAGAAGAAACCTATGCTTCTGCTGCCTCAGTGTATGCTGCATTGTTTGACAATAAAAATAATCCCCCTAAGAATTTTCCTCTTTCATCTACTACTCCTGATGAGGTCATTTCAAGACTCCGAATTTCCCTGAAATGACCCCTAACTCCTCTTCCTCTAGCATTGCCTTCAACTGCACGCCCATTTCAGCAATTCTTCCCCACAATGATCAGCTCAGCCTAAATTCACGTTCTTATGAAAACTGCCCAGGCCACACTAACAGATATGCAGTTCATGTAAGTGGTTAGCAACACGGGTCCTGAAATTAGACAAACTCAGGCTTGGTTTCTGGCTTTAACATTCATGAACCATCACCCCCTGGGCATGCTACCCAGGCTTTCCACACCATGATGTCCTTCACGTGTCCACTGCTCATGCCATACCCATCCCTCAACCTTGTTTTGCAATTTAATTCAACATGTAAAGTACCAGTAGTGTGCTTGACACATGCAAAAAACTCAATCAAGGGAGTTTTTCTTTGACTTCTTCATGTGTACGAATCTCTCTTTTCTGAATAAGAGAAGTTGGGTAAGTTCGGTGATTCTGATTATAACCTTTGGGATCAGGCACCACGGCTTGGTAATCTGCTGAGTGACCTTGGGCACTTCTGTGTCTCCTCTCTACAAGGTGCAGGTACAAAGAGTAGCTACCTCATGAGACAGCTGTTCATGAGAATAAAGTGTGTTCACGCACGTCATAGGCTTAGAAGAGTTCCTGGCACAAGATATCATCATCACTGAGGAGAGCTGTGAGCTCCCTCCCCCAGATCGAATACTTACACAATCCTTGATTTCATGGCCTCAATTCTCCTTAGCTGGTTAATTTGTAGCTGAAAAATCATATTTTATATTTTATAATTCTTAGGTTCAAAAACATGTTTCTTAGAAAAAAATGAAGAAATTAATGAGGATCAGAAAATCCAAAAAATTTTAAAAAACCCTATCTGGCAATATTAGAGAGTTAAAACAACACAAAACAAATAAACATAAAAGACCCATTTGGGGGCTGAATACCTACCTGGTGGTAGGAGATGGGGACAGGCTTCCGGAAGACTATCCACTCCACAATTTCACTACACGGTGGGGTTGTCAGAGAACCTGTGTACCGGTAATAGCTGCCGAGGGATGCCGGCAGGAGGTCCCGGAGGACGAAAGGATCCAGAAAGGTCTCCTTCTCTGTTGGGGGAAGAGGCAAAAGAAGAGCACAATCGTAAGCTTTACCATGCTGCAGACGCACGGGCAAAGCCCTCTGCATGCTGGTGCAACATCACAGGCCTTCCTTTTGCTTACCCTTGGGAAGCACTAGCATTTGGTGGTGGGAAAGCCACAGAAAACAAAGCAGTGTTTCCCGGGTGTGTTCTGAGGCACCAGCACTGCACTGTATTTCATGAAAAATAGGTCCCATGTTGAACTGGGCAACTAGAGTCGCTCTCTTGATCCCCAGGAAATAGAAACATATTCGCATAGTAAAGCCTCTGAGCAGTCCTTCAGAGAAGCAGTGGGCTTGATTTCGTTTAACCCAAACCCTCACAACCTCATTTCACCAGAGAACACTTCTCTATCTCATACTTAAGAACAATTGATCAGGACAGAAAACTTTGGGGCACCCACAAGAGAATCAATGCAAAGAAAAAACAACTGTAAACCAAGGGTAAAGTGCAGCTCCAAAGTGGGTTACATCTCATTTTGGCTTCACCCAAGGCCTATGGAAATCAAAGTAAAACCCAACCAAGAACTAACCTTGAACTGATCAAATGGAGGGCGTGAAAATAGGCTTCTTTCTTTTACAAAAGTGCAAGTGTCTTCCCTAAAGTAGAATAAACAACTTTTAAGCTGAGGCCCAATAAGGATGCCCCACAATAACTCTGTGAGAAAAACAAGGTACAAAACGGTCACAGAGCTTCTATGTGGCAAAGCTGGGATATGAACCCGGACATGTGGACAGTGGAGCTTGCAGTCTGACTCAGCTAAAGAAGAAGCTGAAGTGAACTAGGTGGATACTGAAGGTCCGGGGCAAAGGAGGAGGAGAACATTTTGGCCTTGGGCATGGCACACGTGAAGGTCCGAGGCCGGAAGGAATAGTGCAACAGAGATTTTGGCTGTGTTATGACTCCCAATCTGGCTCAGCAGATCATCCAGCTTCTTCACAAATCAGAGAAGTTTCCAGTCTCCACCTAGGTCTCCAAAGGTCTAGCCCTGGCTTGAACTTAAGTCTGGGATGCCTTCTTCATCCCTTTTCGGCTACCAGAGTCCTGCTAATGGCTTGCCTTAACTCCTCAATGGCCTCCAGCCTCCCTGCACCCCAGCATGTTCCTGGGGAACTTGAGGGACCCAGGTTACTTCATGGATACACCTGTGCCTGCAGGTATATTCTTCCCAAGTCTGACCTCTCCTCCTGCTTTTTTCTTGCACAGGAAACAGCGCAGGCATCTGTTCAAATGTGTATCACTAACCTCAAGAGGTCTCTGTAACTAGAAATGATGTAAAAACCCCAATAGAGATCAATTATATTAGAATAATTAAAATGGCATTTCCTTTTAGTAGAGGTTGGTTAAACAAAACTTAACATTTACTACATGCCAGGCACTTTTCTGAGTATTTACATGTTGAAAACATTCAAACAGCTCTTACTGTATGTGCCAGGCCCAGTTCTGAGAGTGTCATGTAGGCTAATTTCTCTAATACTTAAAATGGCCCTGTGAAGTAGGTCCTATTATTACTCCTCACACTTCACAGAGCCGAATGCAAAACCAGGCAGTTTAGAATCCAGACCTCTGTTATTCTTATACCATCACTGCGCTCTCTCACTCCACCACCCTACGAAGTACGTACTTTTAACAGTCCCATTTCACACCTGTGGAAATGAAGGCACAGAGAGGTTAAATGACTAAGCCCAAGTTCACTGTAGAAAAGTGAAATGCCAGTGCTTATCCATGAGGTTCAGAAACTGTGGCTGGTTCTTACATAGGTCTTCAACTCGCTTTTTAAAAGGAGAAATTAAGTATTAACAATAAATGCCAAAGACCTCAAATCATAGGGCTCTATAATCAAAATGATAAAAGGATTTCTGTTAGACAAAATGCCAGACATAATGGAATCGAATCTCCGCCCACTGGCAAGTCTGGGCTTTAATTTAAACCCGGTTCCCAGCAGCCTAGTGATGGGGGATCTCTGCAGGCCTGCTTGGCTGGGACTGGTTTGGCGAAGAGGAGGAAGTATTCTGGCCTTTGTTTGCACTTCCTGGGCTGTGTAGACAGTTAACACAAGGCCTGACAACTGAGGGTGCTTAGGGCTTGACATCGCAAACCAGAAAATCACCACCTTCGCTTCTCCCTCATGTTGAAGGTGAACATGGTTTCACAGTGTAACACACAACCTGCCTCAGGATCAAAGGCTCCAAACTAAAGAAGAAAATCTTTAGTGTTCCCCCAGGAGCCTGACCCAACAGTAGGGTTGCAGTTGAGAATGCTACAGGCAGACAGAAGTGACCAGACAGTTCCTGGTCAGTTTTTGTAAGCCCCATGGAGGCAATGCCCCCATCTGAAGCGCCCACTTGATGAAGAGGCTGAGGCTTTAAAAAACATAAAAAATGAAGCAGAAACACTTGTGCTACCAATCTCAGGAGACTAGATTTCAAAAGAGAACCCTGTTTCAGCAGGATCAGGAAAGGAAGTTCTTGGGTAAGCTCAGGAATTCAGCAGGGACTCATAGAAACTGCAGCTGTGACAACCGCTACAAATGCAGAGGGCTTCTCTGTCTTTGACCGACCCAAGGGCAGGTTTTGGCTTTAACTAATTAGAAGGTGCAATCAGATGGGTGGTGAGGTAGGAACAGCTGGTGAGGGCACAGAGAAGGTGGCTTCGTTCTCATTCATCCCATGACTGTCACTGCCCTTGGATCTTAGAGCTCTGAGACCTGGAAGGTCACTAGACAGGCCTAGTCGCTCCAGGAGCAAAAGAACCCTTTCTTCAAATAAAATCTTACACAGGAGTTGGGCAACTCAAATGGCCGAACACACAGCCACCATAGCTGAAGCTGGGCTGGGAAATCGGGGACACTGAAAACTACCGCTTTAGTCCAATTCTGATTCTACAGCTAGGGAAATGGCAGACCAGAGTGAAATAATGAAGCCAGCATAAAAAACTGGAGAATACAGACACTTGAATGGGATTCTTTCATCAAGGAAACCCTTTAGAATCTAGAAGCAGTAAGCCTGGGAGCAGGAAAAAACACCTTGTGCTGAAAACCAAAATTGAACCACTGCCCTCCTCATCATCTCATATGTCCATCCCTACAGAGGCTGGTAAAGGGAGCAGATTCTTAGTCCACTCGTCCAAATCCCAACACTTCCACCTGTGACCTGTGTGATCTCAGTTACCCAAACCTTCCCAGGCTATTGTGAAAATTAAGTAAATCATTATAAGAAAGGGGTTCAGAAAGAGCTTGGAACGTAGTAAACATGTCATAAATAATGGTATTATTGTTACTTTAATTACTACTTGCATTATTGTTTTTATTATAATTATTCCTCTAAACTACCAAGGCCCACCTATGTACATCTTACTTTGTTTAAGTGCTTGTGCATCTGTTTTATTTTTTAAAAATTGGATTACTAATGCTTTACAGGAGCATCATATCTGACACATTCTTCACCAACCTCAGCAGTGCAGATTATAATTGTTGCATTTCCTTTGCCAAAGGTCTAGAGCATGGCTTTGACATCAACTGACATTTAATGGTTGTGTGGCCTTAGGTAAAGATCTTAACCTCTCAGGTACTTCTCTTATTTTACCAGGGTTGCTGTGAAAATTAAGCAATTAATAAACATAGTAAGTGTAAAGGGCTTAACACAGTGCCTTGTAAACCCTGATTTATCCAGGCAAGCACTTGGCTGAGAGCAGGCTGGCTCATGTTGTGTTTTAAGCTAGGGATTAGCAAATGTTTTCTATAAAGTGCCAGGTAATAAATATTTCAGATTTTGCATGCCAAGAGGCAGGAAAAAAAATCAAAGATGTTATATAAGTACCTGTATAACTAATACATTTCCACAACCTTATTAACGTTATTCAAAATGCTAATAATCACTGAGGACAATTTTTAAAATATGGGCCTTCTATAATAAGAATGAAATCCTTTTTGGGAATAAAGCCATTTCATTTAATTAGGGTTCAAATGTAAGATCCATTCTTAGCTTAAGGGCCATACAAAAATAGGCAGTAGAATTGATTTGGCCCTCAGGCCACATTTTACCTCCCTTATTTTAAAATGTGTTGGGGGCAAATGTTAGAAAGTCACCTTGATCGCCCTAACTAGAATCAGGGGGAGGGGCATGCTATATGTTCAGGTGCCTCTATCACTAATATCAATTTCTTTTGCAAATATACACTACAGAATTAACTCTTGAGTTGTGTTTTTTCTCCCTTGAGTTTTTTAAGTTCAAATATAACATCGATTTTTACCGATCTTCCTGAAAATACCATTTTTTGCTCAGTCCCATAGGCAGTGCTCCACTGACAAATGGGGCGTTTATAATGCTTAATTCTAAGTCAGAAATAATTTTAGAAATGGTAGCCCTGTATTTCCAACACTGTCCACAAAGCTCACATAAGCCACAAGGCACTCAACTGACTGGACCCAAAACTGGAAGTTGCTGAGTACAGCCCCAAGAAAAAAGGAAAAATACACTTTTCAGCTAAAAACTCAAACTATTCCACTAAGAATATCTTAATAAATGTAGATATTGTATAGTGGAGAGAAGTGCCAGACAGATCCCCTAGATTTGAATCCTAACTCATCTACTTAAAGGTCTGACCTAAGCCAAGTTACTGAACCTTCCAGTAATTGGACCCTCATCAGTAAAATGAGATTCTAATACTATCAACCTCATTAGAAGGTTCAGAGCATAAATGAATTAAGAGACTTCCAGCCAAGATGGAGGTATAGGTAGATATACTTTGCCTCCTCATACAACCAAAAGGAGGATAACAATCTTGCTCAGGCTGGTGTGGCTCAGTGGATTGAGCACGGACTGTGAACCAAAGTGTCACTGGTTCAATTCCCTGTGAGGACACATGTCTGGGTTGCAGGCCAAGTCCCCACTTGGGGGCACATGAGAGGCAGCCATACATTGATGTTTCTCTCCTTTCCTTCCTCTCTCTCTAAATATAAATAAAAATAAAATCTTTAAAAAAAGGATAACAATCAATCTAAAAACAAAAACCAACCAGAGCTGCCAGATAATTGAAGTGTATGGAAGTTTGATAACGAAGGAGTTGAAAAAACATTCATCCAGACCAGTAGGAGGGGCAGAGACAGGCAAGCGGGAGAAGAGGACATTCAGTGAGTCAGTGGCAGCAACCTGTGGTAGAGGCAGTCTCACATTCCCATGCAGCAGATAAAAACCAGGAGGCACAACTGGAGAGCAAGCAATTCTAGCCCCAGGCCAGACCATGCAGCCTAGGGGTCCAGCACCAGAAAAATAAAGCCTCATAACCTCTGGCTGTAAAAACCAGTGAGGATTTTGGCAGCAGAAGAAACCACCGGTCTCTCAGGAGTCTGGGGCCCATGGGGTCCTAGAATATACACAAGCTCACCCACTTGGTGAATCAGCACCAGGGAAGCAGCTAGAAGGACTTCCTGTTAATTTCAGGAAGTGGGGAAAGTAACTGAAAACTGGGTTAGAGCCAAGCAAGTGCCATTGTTCCCTCTCTGACCCCTCCCCCATATACAGCTCCACAAATCAGCAAAGCAGGTTGCCCTGACCTGGCGAATAACAGGTGTGCTGACCTGAGGAGTCAAAGCAGCTCTACATTAATATACAGAAACACAGGGAGGCAGCCATTTTGAGAAGCCAAAGAAATATGGCCTAAATCACAGTTGGCAAACATAAGGCCTGTGGCCGAATCTGGCCCTCTACCTTGTTTTACTCGGGCCAGCACCTTGTTTCTACCCAGTGGCAGCACTGAGCTCTCTCTTCACTGTTAAGAAGTATAGTGATCCCTCACCTATCGTGGCAGTTATGTTCCGGAGACCACCCAGGATAGGTGAAAATACTCAAAGTAGTGGCATAATTTTTTATTATTTATATATATTTTAAGGCTTTATAAACCCTTCCCACACTCCTATAAACCTTTCTGACTCTCTTATTAACCTTTGCTACGCTCTTATAAACACCCCACATGCTCTTAAACACTTTCTACACTCTTAAACCTACGTAATTTTAACAACATACAAAATTCTATATGGGTACTCATGAGTGAAGTACGCAGTCCAAAAATTACATTTGGCCCTTTGAAGGCAACCATGAGGCTGATATGACCCCTGGTGAAAATGAGTTTGACACCCCTGTCCTAAATGAAAGAACAGATCAAAACTCCACAAAAAGAACTAAATGACAAAGAGATAGCCAATCTGTCAGACACATAGTTCAAAACACTGGTGATTAGGATGCTCAGAGAAATGATTGAGTATGGCTGAAAAATAAAGAAGTGAAGGCTACACAAAGTAAAATAAAGAAAAATGTACAGGAAACCAACAGTGAAGGGAAGGAGTCTGAGATTCAAATCAACAATTTGGAATAAAAGGAAGAAATAAATATTCACCTAGAACAGAAAGAAGAAACAAGAATTCAAAAAAAAATGAAGAGAGGCTTAGGAACATCTGGGACAACTTCAAATGTACCAACATTTGAATCCATGGAATGCCAGAAGGAGAAGAGGAAGAGCAAACTGACATTGGAAACTTATTAGGAAAAACAATAAAAGAAAAACTCCCCCAATCTGGCAAAGGAAATACGCATATAAGTCCAGGAAGCTCAGAGAATCCTTAAACAATTGGAACCCAAAGAGGGCCACATCAAGACACATCACAATTAAAGAGCCAAGAGTTAAAGATAAGGAGAGAATCTTAAAAGCAGAAAGAGAAAAGGAGAGAGTTACCTAAAAAGGAGTTGCCATAAGATTATCAGCTGATTTCTCAAAAGAAACCTTGCAGGCAAGAAGGGATTGACAAGTATTCAGAATGATGAAAAGCAAGAACCTACATCCAAGATCACTATAACCACCAGTGCTACCATTTAGAAGGGAAGGACACATAAAGTACTTCCCAGATAAGGTAAAGCTAAAGGAATTCATCATCACCAAGCCCTTTTTATATGAAATGTTAAAAGGACTTACCTAAGAAAAAGAAGATCAAAACTATGACCATTAAAATGACAACGAACTCACAACTGTCAACAACTGAACCTAAAAAAAGACAAATGCAAACTAAGCAAACAACTAGAACAGGAACAGAATCATAGAAATGGAGAGCACATGGAGGGTTATCAGTGGGAAGGGGAAGAGGGAAAATGAGGGAAAAGGTACAGGGAATAGTAAGTATAATTGATAGGTACAAAATAGACAGGGGGAGGTTAAGAATAGTATAGGAAATGGAAAAGCCAAAAAATTTGTACATATGACCTACGGACATGAACTAAGGGGACGGACGGGACTGCTGGAGGGAACGGGGGTACCAGGTGGCGGGGGAAAAGGGAAAAAATTGGACAACTGTAATAGCATAATCAATAAAATATACCTAATGAAAATTAAAATAATAACTTATACAGAAAAAGTACATGAATTAATATCAGTTACAGGCTTAGGCATAGGATAAGCACATATAAATGCTTGCTAAAGGAATCTTATAAAAGGGCAGTTTGACTTCAAACCCATCCTGATCAGAGCCTTCTGTCTCCAACTTTTATCCTAATTAGTAATTTGAATTGAAAACATTCCTATCCCAGCCACTTAACTAGTTGCGAAAAATATTTGAAACACTTTATTTAAACTACCACTCATTCCATTATACCATAATGAGCAGGTACTGTGCATTACTAGATAAAGGAATTGAAAAGAAATGAATCTCATATACCACTTTCAAGGATCCCAGTGCTGTACTCAGACAATATTATATTTTAATAATTAATTGTTCAAAGAGAAAGATGAGGAACAGGGATGCTAAATTCAAAGTTATTCAAATTGCAAAAATGAATAATGTATGACTTTTATATTAAATACACACTGTATTAAGTAGTCTACATTTCACCCAACTCTGTCTTTCATTTTTAAGCATTCCGAATGACAATATGAACAATCAGGGGAGGTTTATTTAGAAAAAGAAATACCTATTTGAATGCAAACAGTGTATCTGAAGATAATTAAATTTTTCTTATCAATTAGAAAATTTTGTATGAGGGCTTTCAAGTCATGGTCAACCATTACACCCAGCACGGCCCAGTCATCCTGGCAGTTTCCTTTCAACGTTAAATTATATCTGGCTCAGTTCCATTCAATTTCTTACTTCTGATAGCAGTGCCAGGAGGCATTCTTTAATTAAAGAAAATTTTAAAGATTCCAACATGCATAATTGGATTAAAAATGTGATCATTAAAACATTAGATAATAATCATCTGACTGTCTTTTTTCAGTGTGTTAATAACCTAATATTTGCAATGCTTTAATAGTTATATAAGAAAGACCTTTATAAGATATGATGAACAGTCAACATACAGGCAGTAGCCATGCATGCGGTAAGCAAGAATTATGAAATTACTCTGAAAGCACACACACACAACGGAAGGTGCATGGATAGAATGTGGTGGTCTTTAGGGCACGAACATCCATGCCACGCCCCAAACAAGGAATCAACCAATTTTAGGGAAGTGTAGATGATAAACTAACAGAAAGCCCAAGTTTCTATTTTTAGCCAATGACTGTTTAGTTTCTCAGGATTTCCCAAATGTTTTTAAGAACAACCTATTAATTTTTCCTTAAATACTTAAAATTTCTGGGGTAGCACTGGACTTCTGCTTTGTTACAGGGAGGGCAGAAAGGGAGTGACAGTAAAAAACAAACTGGGGACTAGGTCATTCTAAATGGGGAAAGAAGATTTATGACACTGCTCTTCTTTAAATCACCTGGGGGGCTGGGTTAAGCATAGGTTCGGATCCAACTAAGTCTGGGGAGAACACTGAGATTCTGCATTTGTAATAATGCTGACCACAGTCAATCAGCTAGTTTCTAGGAGGACTGTACCAATGGGTTGCTACACCCTCTACAGCCTCATCCACTGCTACTTTCTGACTCTTACTAGAGCCACCTGCTGTTCCAGATCACACCATCCCGGGGCCTTCACACTGGCTCGTCCCACTGCTTGGAACATTTCTTCACTGCTCTCTATTCAAAGCTGATTTTTTTTAACCAAATGCCTTTCAGCTGCTAATGACTTAGTCATATGAGAATGACGTGTTTCTCAATGAGGTCTCCCCTGACTACTGTTTAGAAAATGGCAGTTTTAAGGGCAGGCTCATTAAGAAGGAATCATTTGAGTAAAAACATGAAGGCGGCAGCGAACCATGTGGCTACCCCAGGAAAACACTCCAGGCAGGCAGAGAAGCCAGTGCGCAAAGGGATTCTGCCTGTTGTGTGGCTTTAATGAAATGTGCGAGGGGTAAAATAGAAGAAAAAGTTCAAGAGCCCAAAATATGAAAGGCTCTAGGAGGAAAAAATCAGCTGCTAGTTAAGTACAGCTGGAATTTGGCAAAAATTGTAAGGCAGCCGAAACACTAGACTCGGAGCCAGCAGCTGTGGGTTAATTCTGGCCCAGCCACAAATGGACTCTGTGACCTGGAAGGAGCAATGGATCTGATTGGCTAGTGACAACACAGGAGCCGGAAATGGGAGGTCAGGGCAGAAAGAGCTTGAGGACCAGACCCAGGGATTTTAGGAGCCTGGTATCTAGAACCCATAGGGCGGTTAGAAAGCATTAGATGATAATAAAGACACTGGTGAGGACTCCTAGAGGGAGCCAAGGAATTCATTTTATGATTTAAATACAAGCAATGATACTAGTTGTATATAACCTGGTGCTACCAGGCATGTCACCTGTCATCAATAAAGATGATGGAATCGGGAAGACAGGACATTGAAAATGGGGCTGGCCTCTTCTCAAGGTATAGCTACCTACAAGGGGCTTCACGAGGGATGACTTTGAGGACTAGGTTGACATCATGAGGAGGCCTTAGGGAAGTCACCCAAGAACCAGAGAGAACTGTGGGGCTCCTAAAGTTTCAAAGGACACCAGTTCCAGTTCATTTTATAAAAGAGGAAAGTGAGGTCCAGAGAGAGAGTGACTGCACCAAGATTACACACACAGTGAGGTTGGCAGAGAATTTGAGTCTCCAGATGCAGAAACACTCTGCACCAGTGGGCAGAGATTAAATGTACAACCCTCTGCCTTTCCAGTACAGTCCAGAGAAAACCCTAGAGGATCATATTATGGCATGAATAACTAGTATTATTATAGGGTCTGAGAAAGATGGGCTTGAGAGGGAGAAGGTCCACCTGATTAATCAGATTGCTATAGTCAAGCACCCACAGAGGGGCTCTAAGGTCATGAAGCAGTTTAAAGACATCTAACCTCCTTGAGTTTATCGGTGGCTTCAGTTGGTGAAATGCAGCATTTTGATTTAACGGTTGATGTGTGAATGAAACATATGTTGACATTTATATTTCCAAAAATAAATTATACAAAGAACAGAGTATTATAAACAATTAAGGAAACGAACATGACATTTAAATGATACAGAGTTACAGTGACAAAAAAACCAATGTTATCCCTGAACAATTCCATTGCTTGCCTCCCTCCCCTACACAGGTCTGGTGGCCATAACTGATGGTGTATACGTTCTTTTAGCTGTCTTCTGATGCTCAGTCAATGACATAATCCACAGAGGGGAAACTGAGGCACATAAAAGTTAAGTGACTTTAAAAATAATCAGGAAGTTAGTCAATGCTACAAACAGAAACTGACCCAGCAAAGTAGGGAAGAGAATTCATTTTCCAGTCCAATAACACTGGGCTCAAATCATCGCTTTGCTGAATGAGCTGAGACGAATTAGCTAATTTCTCTGAACCTCAATTTTCCCATCTTTCTAATAGGATTAAAATGTCTAACTCACTGAGGAGCTCCTGGTTCCTTAAAATTGTTGAACAACAGTTGGAAAAAAAATCAGGACAGACCACCTTGGCCAGGCCAGGCACACAGTCAGGGGCTAATAGAAGAGGCTGCTGCTTCCTCCTTTCATCCAATTTCTGGTTCATTATCCATTACCCTTTCTCCTGACCTCACCACAGCCCCTCCACCAAACCCCAAATCATCTTTTTTATCATCTTCATCATTTCGTTTTATTTTTGTAGGGCCCAACTAAGTCAAGCAGCACACATTCTGCTTCAATAGCCAGGTAGTGAGGGAGACAGAACCCAGAGCTCCAGAGTCATTTCCTTGTCTGCCAGTTACAATGCTGGTGGTGGTGGGAGTGCCGACATGCGCCAGGTACAAGTATACACAGTAAGGCACTGATTCCTCAGGATAAACCATTCAGATGGGTATTGTTATTACCTCATTATACAGTTCAGAAAACTGAGCCACAAAGAGCTTAGGCGATTTGAGCAGATTTCACAAGGAGTGAAAAGCAGAACTGGTATTCAAATCCAGAGCCTGGCTCACAACACTGCCTCTCCTACACCACTGACACACATGTGTAGCAGGGGAAGAAAACCACATAAGTAGCCTCAAGTGCTTAAGCAAGCACTCTTGCAACAGGCAACTCGAGACATATTTTTACACTCCCATTGCTCTCCATATCCCATTGAAACAACCAGGAAAAGGATGCTTCCCTGGGCTCTGTTGTTGCTGTTTAAATGACAAAATATTGACAGAGAGGGCTGGCCAAAGGAGAACCAGCCTCAAATTCATATTTAACCCCAAAGGAATCATGTTTGAAGTCTTCTTCTGCCTTAACACTATTGTTAACAACATTATTAATGATCTAATAGAAGCCACACAGCATCCCATTTCCTGGCTCTAGCTAAGAAAAGAAAAGGAAACAGCTAACATCTGTGATGGAGGTTCTAACACACCCAAACCCAGGAAGCTGTGGAAGTGGCCTAAGTGCTCCTGTTTCTAGAAGATTTTGAGATCAAAAGTGTTCAGATAAGCATCTGCCCTTCCTGGATTCATAAACAGACATGAGTCAAGACCAAGGTGCTGCATATTTTTAGCACATTTCAGAAAAGTTCCGTATCACTAAATGATGAAAACATAAACTTCACACGGGAAATTCTGTCGTCTCTTAAGATGCTCAAAATTACCAGTGGGCTGTAGATAATACAGCACTAGCTTTCTCATTCAAAAGGGAGATAATAATTTGAACAATTTCTTTTTTTTAAGGTAAATACTTAAACAGAACCCTCTTTAATTAAGTTGAAATACATTTCAATTACATGGTGATTTGGGCAAAATCAGGTCCACCTCCATAAAATCTATCAAACAGTAAGTAAGGATCTGAGTTGGGTGTTTACATCATCCCCAAACAGACAAGCCACTGGGTGAAGAAAACAGGATTAATAGAGCTACTATATAGACAAGGCAGGGTCAACAAGCGTTTAGTGTAAAGCGCCAGAGAGTAAATATTTAAGGTGTTGTAGGCCAGACAGTGTCAGTTTCACAACTACTTTATCTTGTAGTGTGAGGAAAGCAGTCTTGGATAATATGTAAACAAATGAGTGTGGTTGTGTTCCAATAAAACTTTATTTAAAACAATAGACTACAGGCCAGATTTGGACCAAATTCTGTGGGCCAAACGACTGTGATTTAGAGGACATTGAACACGTGCTGGACACCCTTTCTGTAGGTACTTTCCTTGTCTTAAAGCAGCTAGCTTTAATGCCTGCGAGGTAGGTCTTTCATTAGCCCCAAGGTGGAACCGCAGGGACAGAGGGGCAGCAATTTGTACAGGATCACACAGCTCCCAAGTTTGAGAACCAGAATTCGAATCCAAGACAAACTGAACTCTGAAGCACTGTTCCAGATTCCTTGTCAGTGGTGTTAACAAAATTTCATCTTTTCAAGAGTACGCCATAATGCAGACTTTTTACAAAAACTCATTCCGAAGTTTCAACTGCTTATTCACATGCACATGGGATTACTTTGCAGGCAAATATGTTTTTTTGACCTTCAGCACCAAGAATGCCAAGACCAAAAAAAAATGTCTTATGAGATTAAAATTTTCATAGAGGGAAGGGAAATCTTGCCTATCAGCTCACCCTCAAAACCTTGACTAGCCCTTATTAGGCACTGGAGGTGGGAAGGAGGAACAGAACCTACGATTATATATATGAGCCTAAAGTTAGGTCATGCACAAAACAGGCAAGAACCCCTCAAACGCCTCAACTCATCTCTGCTTTATCTTCTTCCTATCGAATTATGTACACTATTATTTCTGCCTAATCATTTTTTTTTTTGCAGAAATCCCTTGTGTTAGGATTCTTCCTCTTCTTCCAAAATCCATACTTTTTTTGGGGGGGTCAACGTTCGTAATTTAGCCTCAGACAGAAAGTTTATGCCAAGATGCTCAACCCCAGGGATAATCACAATGGGCTGGAATGACTGACAAAACATGACCTACGTATTTCTTCACTTGCCTCTTTAACAATCTACATGTTAACCTCAAGGAAGACAGAAAGATGTGGGTGGGGACTGCATCAGAGAAGAGAGAGGGAGGTGGTCTGGGAATAATGAGGGCCAGGTTCAATCCCTCAGCCACTGCTTGCTTTACTTGCCGGTCTGCATAATGGGGGCCATGATAATTGTACCTTAGAGGGTTTCTGGGGGATTCAGTGATGCCCGTTGGGCTAATTAGACCCTCACTTAGTACAGAGCCGGCGCGCATCAGCACGGCAGCAGTAAAGGGCCTCTGTTTTTAGTCCTGTCCCCTGACACCCCGCCCCTTGATTCCTGACTTTCTTTTTCTAAACTCTGAAAGGAGATATTGGCTTCCCAATTCATTGCTTAATGATACAATCCCAAGGCAGCCACAGTCTTTTCTCTGGCCTGCCAGGGCTACTGATGGTGAAAGTTTATTAGAAAGAGCCATCACTCCCTCTCTGCTTGTCCTGCGGCCACTGGGTACGTGCTGTGTCCCAGAGGAAAGCACTGTCTGAACTTCCTGCTTCCTGTAACACTCATCATGGTCGTCTTTGATTGTGAAATTCAATACACACGCAGAAAGGTGCGCAAAATATAAATGTGCTGCTGACAAATAATCAAGAGGACCCTGATAGGCCCACCACTGAGAACAACAGGAACACTTACCAGACTAGGCCTGTCCAGACCCTTTCACTTTCCCTGAGTAAGTACCAGCCTCTTCTCTAAAAATGATCAGTGATTTGCATTTCTTTTACTTTTACCACCTATTGGTGCATCCCTAATAACATGGGTTAGGATTTCTCACTTTTTGAACTTTAGGCTGTCGAATACGCTATACATTCTTCAGACTCGTACTTCACTTCACAGTTCTTTCATGCTGTGAAAGGCAATTGGGTGAAATGTTCTATTGTATGACTACACTGTGCTGTATTTATCCAGCTGGCTAACAATAGCCATTTGGGGAATTTCTAGGTTTGGGCAGTTAGGAAAAAAAAGCCACACATATTTTCTTACACTTCCCATGGCACACTTATATCTGAGTTTCTCTAAAGGACACGGGGTAGAGGACCTGGGACTTAGGCATGTGTCCTGAATGAGACTCGAACCCACAACCTTCTGGCTTTGGAACAACGCTCCAATCAACTAAGCCACCCGACCAGGGCCTGTCAGGATTTTTAAAAGTAAACTACCTGGTTTGTGCTGCTAGATTATTTTTGAGCTTTGTGCATATAATATCTTTGAGAAATTAATATTATAATATATGGGCTATTCTTTAATTTACCAATACTCGAATGCACAAATCTAAGGGGATATTTTTATATTATATTGTTATATTATACCTCCAGATCAAGATACATACTATTTTATCCCAGAGAAAATGCTCTCATATCCCTTTCCCATTCAGCATACCTCTCCTCCCTGGCTGGTGTGGCTCAGTGGATTGAGTACTGGCCTGAGAACCAAAGGATTGCCAGTCCGATTCCCAGTCAGAGCACATGCCTGGATTGCAGGCCAGGTCCCCAGTATGGGGCTTGCAAGAGGCAGCCACACATTGATGTTTCTTCCCCTCTCTCTCCCTCCCTTCCCCTCTATAAAAGTAAATAAAACCTTAAAAAAATACCCCTCCAGCTCACTTTCTGATTTTTGTCATCATGGATTAGTGTTGCCTGTTCTCGAACGTTACATAAATAGAACATGCAGTATATGTTCTTTTGTGTTTGTAAAAATCAAATAGTTCATTATTTTTAATTGCTGGGTAATCATATTCCCTGGTATGAATACATTACAACCTATATATCCAGGCTCCCCCTGGTGGACATTTGGGCTATTTCCATTTTGGGACTGCTACGGACAAAGCGCCTGTGTACAAGTCTTTTGTGGATATTTTCCCTGGGTCTCTACCTATGTGTGGAATTGCTAGCTCAGAGGGCAAAACAGCAGAAATGGCCACATGGCCTTTGAAAGGTGGCGCCACCTGCATCTTCCCAGCAGTTACCGTGGAGTGGGTGCTGGGAGTACCACAGCCCGGGGCTGGTTTCTTTTTACGGAGTGCACCTGTGGCCAGAAATGCCAGGGCAGTTGTTAAGATAAAGGCCACCCACTGCTTTAGAAGGAATTCAGATTACTCCAGGTCCAGAGTCTCTTCCAGGTTATTCTTGATTGTATAAACCTCCATCCTACCAGGTGGGCAGACAAGGCAGCAGCAGCTCTGAGTTTTCGCCACGTGAAAACACCACCTGGCTGGGTAGTCACTTGGCAAATTTATTCCATTTCTTCCCTTCCTGCTAGATGCCTGGATTGACTCTAGCTGTCCTATGACTTTAGTCCATAGCTTTGGGGAGCTGATGATGAGTACTCCAGGGAAGGAGAGAAAAGTTGTGGAAAACACTACAGAAGTGAGCCCAGTGAATTCTAGTCAGTTAGGGAAGCTACTTTGCAAGGAAACTTCTGATCTTGTCACAGGCCCGGCTTTCACTGAGTGTGAACAACAAAAGTCCAAGAGCCTCATTTTGTAATATTTCACAGAAAGGTGTTCTCAGGTGATAATTTATTTGTACTTTCACTGATAGCTTTCTCGTAAGAGCCTGGGGAGGAAGGACAGGAAGACGAGTCATCGGAGTCATCTTGCTCTGACCGGTGTCTGAGGCAATTTCTAACTGGCCCCACCGACCCACACACATTTTCTCTGAAGGAGAAACCCTCTCACTCACTAAAGTGGTACATTTGGGAAGAGAGAGGTGCCAGTCGGGAGGTAACAGGAACAGGGACTGGGACAGGTAGTCAAAGCTCAAAACCATACAATCAAAAATAAAAAACTGGTCTTCTTAGACAACTGCCATGGGGAGCGGTTAGTGTTTCGATGCCTTTTGATGGTATTCTAGAATATGCACACAAACAGCCTGCTGGGTGTACCCTGGGTGAATACTATGAAAGGGAATAAAAGTAGGTAATTCAAAAAATTGAAAGAAAAAAGAAAATAATCTTTAACTGACATTGAGTATAATATGCATTTCTTAGTATTGGTCAGTTGAGTAAAACCACTTGTAAGAGAAGGCCTCATTCCTATGCCAGTTCACAGGCAAGTCTGTAGACTTGGACTGTGGATGAAAGTAAAATGGATCCACAAGAATCAGAACCAGAGCGCTGGCTAGGTGGTTCAGTTCGTTGGCGTGTTGTTCTCTACACCGAAGCGCTGTGGGTTCGACCCCCGGTCAGGGCGTGTACAAGAAGCAACAAATTGATGTTTTTATTTTTCCTTTCCTCTTTCTAAAATCAATAGAAACATATCCTCTGGTGGGTATTAAAAAAGTTTAGAACTAGGCTAAGTTTTTTGGAAACAGTATTTTTATGAGGTATGGCTATTCACAAGGGCTGGTTCTTATATATAAAAAGCACTGTAAATGACTCAGTCGATGTAGTGAACAGGATTCACAGTTTCTCCTTAATTCTGTCCTCTCCAGTGGATGCTTAATTCCTTCTATTGTTCGAAGGATAGACAGGAGCAGAATCCATGGCAAGTCACCTCTCTCCATTCTACTTATATTTCTTCATGGCTCTAAAGTTTGTAAAAATCACAATTTACATAGTAAAACAAACACATAGGAAATAGCACTCTATTTTGGCAAAAGGTTTCTAGGTATTTCTCCCTAGCATTAGAGAAGCAATACCACTGAGCTTAGAGCCTCAAACTGTATGCCATCTCTCTCACCAGCAGACACCTTCACCTGTGTAGGTCCCACCTGAAACCCTGTGCTTTTTTCTCTGACTGGACAGTCTGTGCAAAGCCTTTACATCTTAATGGTCCCTTTTTCTGAGCTGCAGTCTCTAACCACCAAGTCTGAGTTCAATGTGCCACGCCCCATTCTTTAATGTGATTACCTGCTTAGCCGTTTGTCTCTCCCAGGAGTCCATAAACTCAGTGAGGGCGGGTTCCTGTCTGCTGTGCCCTTGATGCCTCGCTTCATGCTACACACACTTAGATGAAGTACTTAAATAGCCAAGCACGAAAGGAACCAGCACTGCTGTATGAGCCTCTGAGCATTTTAAAAACCAAAGGACCAAAATGTCTAAGCAAGGATATGAACCTCTGTGCCAGTCATGAAAATGCGCCCCTAAAATCTTCCTTCCAGAGACAGATTGCCTTGAGGAGCCTTGTTAGCTGACAGCCTGCAGTCGCCGCGCCTTCGGGGTCCACCATTGTGTCCTCACAGGTGCCACGCTTCCTGGCTGCTCAGCCAATAACCAAACATGCTGGGGGGCCCAGGGCTGGGCCACTCCTGCCCAGACTGGAACTCTTCTCACGGGCAGCCTTGGCTCCGATGGCCTGGCCAAGACTTCCTCAGAGCTGCCTTCAGCCACCCTCCTGGCTCCCCTGTCCTCCCTCGGAGGTGTCACCCTATCTCTCATCCTACCTGCTCCTGCTTCCTCTCTTCTTCATCCTTTGCAGGGAGCCCCTCCCTGCCAAAAAAACCTCTCCTGCACTTAAAACTCCATCACGGTGTCCACTTCACAGAGAACCCTAGTGACCAAATGCCAAGTACGGTTGGCCGGTGCAACCAGATTCCTCATTCCCTTTGCAGCTGAAGGAACATATAAGACTCTTCCTATTAAAAAGGCATTCACTTAATGAGAAATTAATATTCTATAATAATATGACTCCCAGAGCTGAAGAAATAAAAGCCAATTCTGAACTACAACAAAAATCCTATTGATTTTTTTCTCTTTACATATCTCTACCATCATTTCCAAGCCTGAGATTCTGTGAAGGGCATGATTATTTATCTCCCATCAAATTAAGAGATCATTCAAATCCTTCACAGGGCCTTCTCCTGAAAATGCTTGTAGTTCCAATAACAACAAAAAGTTCTTCTTCAGCTATTTCAGTATGTCCGTTGTCTTCTCCGAGAATGACAAATCGATGAGGGTTATCAAAGTGGAAGTCGGCAACAGCCTGAGGACTGAGAGCAAAATTGTTTCCAAGACGTCCTGCTATTCCTTTCCCTTCCCAATCGGAGCAGAGCCTGAGGGCCCCGTGGAGTCTCCCTCCATCTCGCCGCTTTCCATTTTGGTATGTTCACTTATCTATGCTTGCCTGATTCACTTATTTGGTTAATATTTATTGAGCATCTACAATCTGCTGCACACTGAAGTGTTTTCGCCCTCAGAAAGCTCACACTTTGGTAGGTAATGTATGAATGAAAATACAAACAAGGTAATTTCAGGTACTTTTAAGTGTTTCCAAGAAAAAAAACCTAGGATGATGTGACAGGGAGCAGGAAGAGGGTGGGCAATCTCGTTCAATGATTAAGAAAGCTCTGAGAAGGCGAGCTCTGAACTGAGAACTGGGCGATACCCTTGCTATGAGCTCAGGGTGTGGAGGAACCTTCTTGACAGCAGGAACAGAAACAGTGAATGCAAAGGCTGGAGGGGGTGAACCTGGGCAGGCTGGACAAAGAGAGAGGCAGCATTCCACCTCCCTTCCAGGTGCCCCAGGCCTGGCCAGTGTTGGTCCTAACCCATGTGCCAACCCTGTGAGCTCCCAGAGTAGAGAGGCAACAGTTTTGCTAAGAAAGTTAGTGAACTGACTTTGCAGGTCTCCTCTGAGCTCTCGATTAGAAGGCAGAGTAGAACTGCAGCCCAGGCATCTGCTCCTCTCCCAGAACCAGGGAACATCTTCCTACGTATCACAGCCTCTTAGAAGTAATCGTGGATAAACAGGAAGGATACCATGATTATGCTAGTTCACAGCTCATAAAATGAGTGATGACTATGCAGTGAGTTTTCTGAGATTTGGGGATCTGAGAGTTAAAGGAAGCCTATTGCTTGACTTTAACATATGGAATCTCCTTCGATTATCATTGTGAAAATAAGAATACCGAGATTTACTCAAATGCCATAGCTGGTGGAGAGCTTCCTCCCTGGCTGAAAAATAGGTACCTGTTTTGAATTTTCTACAATTCTTTACAGTATTTGTACTTTCTGTTTGTTTTAAAACAGAAAAAATAGCCTGGAGGAAGAAAGATCTATCCACTATTTACTACATTTCAAACTCTAAAACTCATAATCTACAGTAGAGACCAGAATTTCAAGAAGGAGTTTGATCAATTGAGTGTTCGGAGGGATTGGAGCCCAGAACACACATCGTGTTGCCCCCAACACCAGCTTTCTTTGCACTTCTAAAAGTGCCCAGAGTAGAAGGCAAATTTCCTAACCCCCTGAACTCTATTCTTGCTACCAACACCAAAACAGAAATGTACAAACAGATGCAGTTTTGGCAAAGGTGTCTTGATCTCTAGGGGACCTGTCATATGACCTACTTCCCAGGTCTGTGAGGTCTGCCTCAGAGACAAACTGAAATTGGGAAGAAGCAATGAAAACTTCCTACAATAATAACCTCTCTGGCAGGGGTGTCAAACTCATCTTCACTGGAGGCCACATCAGCCTTCAAAGGGCCAAAATAATTTTAGGACTGTATAAATATAACTACTCCTGATCTGTTAAGGGGTTCAAATGACATTTGGCCCTTTGAAGGCAACCATGGGGCTGATGTGGCCCCTGGTGAAAATGAGTTTGACACCCCTGCTCTATGGGGGTATCTTCAGTCCCCTCTGTCACTACTGTCACTGGGGTTACTATTATCAGCTGCTGCATGATATAGAGGAGCAGTACAATTAACCTGAAATTTCATGTGATTCAACCAAACGCAGACAACTGGTTTTAATTTCCCTTAAAAAAAAAGGAGGGGGTGTTTAGTAAGTTCCACAGAGTTGGCTAACGTCTAAAGACAATTCTTTCAGAAAGGTGTAAGGACGTTTAATCACAGCTGTGGAGATAAAGGGGAGATTTATTACAATTACTAATGCCATTTCTGTCAATGTCTTTGAAATTCTAAGTAGATTATTAAACCTTTGCAAATCATTACATTATGCCTAGACTCCACCCCTCCCTGCAACAATTTTGAAATTAGAGGATCCTGATGTCATAGGTAATGATGCATTACCAATAATAAAGTTGCAAGAAAATTTCTACAATAAAAACCAGTTGGGAAAGACAGAACCCATTTATCTTCCTTCCTCTCCCAGTTTTATGCCTAAGGATAAGACGTCTGCTGCACAGAACAATGGCTGAGCCTTTTCCACTCTCGGAGCAGGTGATGCTTGCTCTCATGCGGCAAAGTTTAATGGCTAATCACTAATATTTAAACTTTTTCCCTCAATCTGAGGCATATCAAGAAATTTATAAATTAGAAGATATTTGAAAAATATTTTTGAAGAGATATGAGACAAGTGGCAGGTTCAACACTTATGAATGGTACATCTTAGGGCATTTTGATTTATGACATAGGCATTCAAAGTGATACCTGAAAAGAAATAAATTGCTTACAGTTAACCTAGATCCATTTGTAGGTAATAAATGGGCATGCTCTTACCCATCAAATAATGGCTCTCATGCCCTTCAACTATAAGTGGATGAGGAATGAGTGTCACCCTATGTCCTCTGCAAGATAACCCCATTTCTTTAAGTAGAGATCTTAGCCCTTCACCTCCCAGCAAAAAGAAGTGTACGTGGTTTACTTACCATGATGTACGACGCCCTTCAACCCATGGATAATAGGATCCAGTGCAGAATTGTCCCTTGGACTGACCTACATGTAAAGGAAATATGATTGGTTAAATCTATGCTGGCATCAGACACAACAGTCTCACTTTAATCTTCTAAAGAGAAGGAGGGAAAAATAGATGTTATCGAGCAAGCTGCTTAGGTCTCACATATACCATGGCTCTCATGAAACACAGATTTATGACATAATAAAATCAAGTGAGGAAGTCTAAATCAAACGAAAGAAACTTCTCAGAATACATGGGAACAGGAGAGAAATACCATAGTCCTAGCAAAATTTTGAAAAGCAATAGCAAGACAGTCTACTCTTGCTTTGTTTTATTTAAAGTAGACCCTGATTAGCTAAAGTCATTGAAAGGCATCAGAGAGCAATCCATCCTTGACTACATATTTCTACACCTTATTGTGATTGTGTTTATTTCTCTTCTTTGTTTTAGAAAAGGATCTGTTCTTTGCCAGCCTATTCTCCTTCTAAGGACCCTGGTCTCCTGTGTCTCATCACATACTACAACCTGCTAAGAGTTGTAGGCATTTCTAAGAGTCACTCAAAGCAAGAGAGATAAGAAAAGAGGAGAAAAGAGTATGAAGAGAAAGTGTCTCCCACCTTCATCTCCTTCTGGCATTTTTAATACCCCATATAAGTGAAGCCTCTTTGACCTTGACCACCATCCATTCTTTCCCTTAACTTTCTGATACTATTCAGCATAAAGTCTTATTCTTGACCATTCTAGAAAATTAACATTCCATCAGTATATTATAAATTTGGCTTTTAAGTATTTTCTTATAAATACATATTGAAGTATTTATAAACAAAATGAAATGATTACTGGAATTGTTTCAAAATAATGCATGAGTGAATGGCAGGGGAAGTGAGCAGTATATAAAGACTGCCGATTTATCAATTATTTGTGACCTTGGGTAATGAGTACTGGATAAATCATGATACAATTTTCTCTACTTTTGTGTGTGTTTAACTTTCCCAAAGAAAAACTTTTTCAGTTTCTGCAGCTGTGGTCAGCATAGCTTTTGAATTGTTTTTCAAGGATGGTATTCACTTGCAATCCATTTCTAACATAATAAAGTTGAGATATCAATGAATCCTCCAATGTTGTGTTTCCTAGTCATGCAGGGGAACAGGGCCATCACTGGTTAAATTTTAAGGTAACTCAAAAATTTCCACTCTCCTTCCCTGTTTGTGGTTCCCCGTTGGGTTGCTGTTCCCAGTTTGCTCGTTGATAATAACCTGTACTTCACACATTTCTTACTCTCTTCTGCTTCAGCATTTCCAGGTTAGAACAGTGGTTTTCAACTGAAGCAAATTCTACCTGTCTACTACTCCTCACTTCTTCAGGGGACATTTGGCCGTGTCCACAGACAGTGCTGGTTGTCACAAGTACGGGTGGTGGAGGAGGAGCTCTTCGTACCAAGTAGGTACAGGTGGGGATGCTGTTAAACACTCATAATGATGAGAATAGACTCTCCCCATCCCCAGCAAAGGATTATCTGGTTCAAGATAAAGTTGCAAAAGTTGAGGACCTGGGGGAACTAGGTTAGATGCTCTATGGGTTAACAGTGGTTACATATTAATGTCTGTAACTTTGAGTGATAAATAAATTCAAACACTGATGTCATGTTGTGTCATGTTTATAGACTAATAAAATGACGTGGGATTTGGTCCTGCATAGTAAACACTACACATATGGTGGCGGGAAGTGATCAGTGGTTAGGAACCCAGTGTATCAGATGACAAAGGTAGACTTCTAGGCATTGGCAAGAGCATACTTCAAAATTGCTGAACAGGAAGCTCAAGCCAGAGGTTTAACATACTTGGTGAAGCACAAAACATTCTTCAATGACAAAACCCACAGAATATGCCAAAATGAAAAAAAAATTGTGCCCCAGCAAATAGCTGATCAAAATTTTAAAACATGAGAAAAAATGGAATCACAACTTGAGAACGCAAGAGAGTCTACCAGTAAATGAGCCACATTTCAAAAGTGGTAGAAGAAAAGAAGAGCCTAGAGAGATATCCCACATCACACTGAAGTCACGGATAAACAGATGGCCTCCCGTTTCCAGACTGAGTCTGGAAATGATGTTAATGTCAGTTCAACTACTTGTACTTAGTCTAATATTTATAAGAGACGACAAAACGGCCACAAACTCCTGCTGTTCCTGTCACACGCACCTTTGCTATTTAACCTTGCCACTCCTCCCATTAATGGTGTTTATCGACTTCTCCACTGTTTGAAATGGGGCTTGACCATGTGACTTGTTTTTGCCAATGCGACATTAGCAAACATGATGCAGGAAGAGGTTTACAAGGGACTTCAGCGCAGTATTTTCTGGTTACTCTCTGAAATCCTGAGATGACCAAGTGAACAAACCCAGGCCAGCCTACTGGGGAATGAAAGATCACACGGAGCAGACAAAGGCCTTCTCACCTGACATTATTCTAAATGCCCCACCCCTCACCCCACCTGCCAACAACCAGACAGGAGAGGGAGTCCATTCGAAACCACCCAGCCTCAGAAGGACCTGCAGTCTGCAGAGACCAGCCAAGCTGGCTCCAGGAGGGAGACCCAACCAACCAACCTATGGAATCATAAAGTAATGAAATAATTGTTGTTTTAACCAATCAGAATCATTTGTTACAGAGCAAAAGTTAGCATTTCTATGAGTGTGTAGAGATGGAGGATAAGGGACAGGCTAAGATATAAGTAAATTGTTTTATTTATAAAAATATTATTTGGTTTGTCCTAAAGTTTTCTCAGTGAGATTTCCTGTCACAAGACACAGCATTTGCTATCAGCCTGGTAACTCATGTGCTTACCCTTCTACCACCATGGGAACATTTCCCAGATACTCTGACTTTCAATCCCATCTGCAGGCAACTATTTTGTATTCATGGGAATGTACCCTTATTTGAAAAAGTGAAAGCTCAGAAACAAGTGTTTCTAATCTCCCATGACTACACCTACCAATAACATCTGTAGCCTGTGGAAGAGGAAAATAACTAGACAGCCTAACCCAAGTTTAATTTCTGGTTGGTTACTACTGACTACAGTATCTCTACATCTGATTACTCAGGCCTAGTCTCATTCAAGCTCAAGGGCCTGACACCAGATTTAAAGTAAGCTCATAAATGGAAAGCCTTTCTGCAATGCTGGTTTATATAGCTGAGGCTGAGAAAATGGGTGAGGAGAAAGGGAGACAAAAATGGAGATTATTGGCTGGTCAAAGTAACTTAGTAATAATACTAAGCCCATTGTCCAGCTGCTCTCTTGGTTCCAAAACTCAGGGTGGAAATCTAGTTAGCATGCTAAAAAAGGTTTGTTTCAGTAATGCACAACCTTAACTGAAATAATGCCTTTCAATCACTGTTTCAATCAATTTGCAATTTAAAAAAATTCATGGACATAAGCTACGCAATATGAGCAGCTTTAAAATATGTCTACAATAAAGCATAAACCCATGTGTACAAATTCTGGTCTCTGTCCAGGGTAGAAGGGGCCAAGCAATAGAGAAAAAAAAAATGGGACTCTGTGACTGGGAAACAACTCGATCCAAACACTCAAACTCAAATCAGTGTCAAAAAACTGCAATTTTACCTCGAATTTCTCAATGTACTTAGCTCTAATAGTAATACCTACTTGAGTTCAAATTGCAAAAAATCCGATTTTGTGTTTGATTTGATATCCACTCAATTTCAAAACATGCTGCTTCTTTTAAAGACATGACGAGTACTCCTGGCTCTTGAAATTTGCTTCCTTCCACTTTAAGATCAAAGGAGTTCGGCGGCAATACTGAGAAGGCAGTGGTAGCACAAATGAGCTTTAAGTGGATGGGAAGGAATGGGCACCCCCTCTGCCTTCAGCCTGTGCTCTTGTCGCAACACTTAGCATCCGACACCTCCATGTTGGAGCAGCTTTCATAGCATGAGCCATCTTCAAAAAGGATGGTATGCAAATGCAACACAGGGCTCGGAGTTAAAGCTGTGAAGCGTCTTCACATATAGCCAAAATACACACAGACATCGGCAACACAGGTAACCATGCCATGTAGGTTTGGCCAGAAAACCAAATTTATATAAGTGCTGATGAAATCTGAGCTTCATAAAATTTCCTTTCCAAATAACAGCCACATGAAGGATTCAATCAGCTATCAAATTAATAACCAAGTTATCAGTAATCTCTAGAGATGTTTCTATAGTCCAGGCTCTAGAGGAGGATCAGTGTCAATCAGGCTTTTGACGCAAAATGAAACGGAGGAAGAAAGGCCCAGTCGGACTGCCCCTGTCTGCATTCAGATATGTGCTGCCATTTGCTTTTCCCGTCCACTCTGCCATTTGGCCCTTGACTTGGATCCTAATAATTTTCAATCCATCAAGTCCTGGCCACCTGCTAAATAGGATGTCCAAGACAACTTACTTGCCTTGAATCCGACATTGCCAGCTGCTCCTTGCAGTCCTATAAACGTCATGTCCACCAATACCCTCTTGTGGGAAAAGGATTTATGCCTGCTGAGGGTGATGGTTACACCATTAACCAGGGCTGCAGAGGCAAATGACAAACAGCAGGACTAGAGACTGCACAGCCTTCCGGAACTGCAGAGAGGATGCTCTATACTCACTGACTGTGGGCAGGTACCTGTGTATTCAGAAGGTACAATGTCTGCTCAGGGCAAGGGCCTGCACCTCTCATCTGCTCTGATTTTAGATCTGATTCTCCTCTCCTTCCAAGGCTTTTACTTAAAGGGCCATGTAGCCAGGATGCTTCAGCTTCTTTTGGTCTGACTTCAGCACCTTGGCTATCAGTGACTAGACGTTGGTTCAGGCTGTTGTCAAGAAGTTCCTAGCACAAACTATTTAAAACTTGGCTATTTTCACACCTCTGCATTTCAGATTGGCCTTACTTGAGACAGAGCACAGGCCAGATTCCTTTATGAATAAATTAAATATTTCTCAATAATTTAGGAACTGTGCCTTTGCACCAGAAGACAATAATAGCATCAATCCACCAACCACTGATCTATATTGGAAGCATTCTTCTTTTTCTGAAATTCCTTTTTTATTTTATTTTATTATTTTTTTAAATTTTATTGATCTTTTAGAGGGGAAGGAGAGAGGGAAAGAAACATCAATGTATGGTTGCCTCTTGTGCATCCTCTGCTGGGAACTTGCCTGCAACCAGGCATGTGCCCCGACTGGGAATCGAACCATGATCCTCTGGTTCGCAGACCTGTGCTCAATCCACTGAGCTACACCAGCCAGGGCCTGAATTTCCTTTTTAATGCTCGCAAATATGACTTTTCTTCTTCTCTACCTGTTTCAAAAGCACAAATCTCTTTTTTCGCTTTGCTACCCCAACAACATTTCCTGTTCTCCCCTGATGGCCACTGCTGCAGTGAGAGGGCGTAAAGCAGAACCCCAGGGGTGAGGGCGCGCAGCACCCAACTGGCTGGAATGAGGGCTGAGAGGAAGGCGAGGAACAATTCAGAGTGGGGCACGGCTCTGGAGAGCTGGAGAACATTTCAGGAAATGAAGGATTTTTGTGTCCCAGTCAGCTGAAGGCAGGTGACCAAGTGTGGACCCCTGGCCAGGAGGCTTGGTTTAACTCCCACTAATAAATTTCCAGCACCACACTGTTATAGCCTCGTCTCATGGATATGCCAAAACGACAGAGGCAGCTCACAAGAGAAGGAAGAGCCCCATCACAGGGATGGGGTACGGCCATATCACCATCCATTTTCCAGCACTGGACGGCACACACTTGGGCCTGGTTTCCATCCACAGATGAGAAAACTCCAAATCCTCAGCCATGGGAAAGGATTAATATGAAAAGCACCACAATTACAAATGCTAATAGGATTCGTCCTCCCCCCTTCAAATGGGGTTTCAGCACAGAAATGCTGACTTACTGTTAATTCCTAATAGAAGGCTTCAGAGGGGATGAATTTAATGTTCTTGGTCTACTTACACTGACCATTCTCTATCTCTCTACCTCCATACCTCCAGCACACCAAAGTCTTTATTATTTAATTCTCAGAATGGGCTTGGAGGAGTCTATTACTGAAAAACCCAATGCCGTGGGGTGACAGCGAGGCCCTCTTGCCAGCAGCAGGGTTGCCTATTGTCAATACAGGCCATTTCTCATTTTCACCACAATCAAACTATCCCGGGCTGAGTATACAATGCTGTCTCCTCTGGCTTCACACTCACTCAGCACTCACTTTCAAAGTCAAAGCAGAGAAGAGGGAGAGAGTAGGCAGGTTGGGACACCTGGCAAATGAAGCATTCACAGAAGCCCACGTGGTAATTTTTGTCCTCCTTTGTCTGTTTAAGGCCTTGTGTTTTCAGAGCCAAGAAGGTAGTGGCGGGAGCCTGGTTACAGCAGTTCAAGACAGAGTCCCAGAACTCACCTAGTGCCCCTCTCTCTGCCAGTCCACTCGAAGTAAAGATTGCTCTTGAACAAAAAAGAAGCAAACAAGAAACCCCAACCTAGCAAATTACAACCTAGAGTATTAAGCTACAGTGTAAACCATTTCACACAGATATTGTCATGCCCTCTGAATAATATAAAATAGCATGTGATCTGGGGAAGCCTGAGGCAAGAGCAGCTTGTTTCAGGTTCAGCGACTGGCCTGAGAGTTTCTCTGGATCTGGTGTTCCGATGGTAGACAAGTTTGACTTTCTCTTGTTAACAATCTGGCCATGCACCAAAAAGCCCCGGCACTATCAAAGGCTTACAGGAGAAAGTAGGGCTGACTGTTTCCACACGTAGCAAGTGACTTCAACCAAAGCACATTAGATGTGAACTCTCATCCTTGCTTTTTCATCCCCCCACAGCAAAAAGCTGCTCCAGGCACTCCATTTACAAAAGACTCAGAATCCAAAACGTACGGTGTGGGGACTGCTTTAAATCTCCACCATGCACACAGCAAGAATAATGTAAGAGACGAGAGAAATAGGATCAAAGGGTTTTCCAGGTTGATCCTGCTCTTGAAAAATTTTCCCTAGTAGTAGGTAAGGTCATCACTATGTCTACAACTGAAGTTCAGTAATCAAGCAACCAGATGGCATTATAAAGGATGGGGGGAGACTATGTGAATATCAGGTAGGTATCATATATAAAATATTAAAACAATCTTGCTTTTCCTTAGTTGCTTTTCCTATAGTTGTATAAAAAGGTGACAAGACAAATGTTATGTTCAAATCACAAGAGTCTAGCTCTAAACGCCCATTCACACAACCGACATGCATAGGTGCCTACTGCATGCTGGGGTGGGCGGACTCTAAGAATACTCACAGTGACCCCTGACTCCGGGTATTCAAACCCAGTGTCATCTCCTCCTTTGGAGGGTGGGCTCATCGAGTAGAGTAGCACCACTTCTATGATTAGGCAGAGGGAATAATCACTTCCATGATTATAGTTTACATGAGAGTCTAACCTCCATCCAACTGCCTATTCAGCTCACACACCTTGTGATGTAAAAGGCCATGCCAGAGAAGCCCGCACGGGAACTGGAGGGAAACCAAGGCCCTTGAGTAACTGAATTCTGCCAACAACCTGAGTGAACATGAAAGGGGCTCCTGCCCCACTGAAACTTTCAGATGAGACCCCAGGGTCAGCTGACACCTTGATGGCAGCCTTGCAAGAAACTGCAACCCACAGGAAGCATGAGGTGGTAAATGTATGTTGTTTTAGCTGCCAAGCCTGTAGAAATGTGCTATGCAGCAATACATGACCATATGCCAAGAACTGGGTACTGGGATGTTAAAATAAACAAATCACAGCGCCCGCCCTTACAGAGCCGAGAGTCTAGTTTTAGCTCCCACAGAAGGATGAGGGCCTGGCTTCCATGAAGAGTCCACACCTCCCCACTTTCCTTACACTGGTGCACCAGCTACTAAAGGTTAGTTCCCACGCTTGTAAATAAACTCTTACCCCTCACAAACCTGAGCTGCTATATCATCACCGTTTCTAGAGTGTGAAGGGAAACAATGTATTTTGAATCCAAGCCCCAAACAGGAATTGCTTGTTAAACGTGGCAAAAATAATGAGCACACCCCAAATAATGCAATCACACATTGATAATTCTGAGATAAAGAGTTTTCGGTAGCTTTTATGTTTAAACAAACAGAAAACCAATAAATTACTGCATCAAACCAAGGCCTTCTTAATGAAAGATGTCCCTGGGCAAAGTGTATAGCAAGATACACTGGTGTGAGCAGCTGTTCTTTCTAATTCGTAGCAACCAATCGAAGCAAGAACTAATTACACACCTCAACGCCTTTCTACGGGAGGGGTGTTTCTGCCCTGTGCTTCTTCTGGGGCACTGAATAACTGCCACCCTAGTCTTGTCTCTGAGCATTGGGAAGTACCAATCCACTCTCCTAGGCAATACCTCACAGGGCTTTCCCTGTTCCGAGCCATGCACTCGTGGGAGGGCTTTGGTGTCCAATACCATTGCTAGAAGAAGACTTCAGCTCCCTGTCACTGTATTTCTGAAACCAACCAGTTAACTCATGGAAACATCCCACGCTAGTCCACCAACAAACCAGTGTAAAATGTTTCTCGAGACAGTGTTAAAGCCGTTAGAGCATCTGATTTAAGAGCCTTCGGTAAGCAATGTTTGGGAGGATTTTAAAAAAGATTATTTAAATGTGCAAATGTCTACAAATCAACAAATTAGAGAAATTCCTTTCACGTAGGAGTTAGACTAAACAAAGGCCAGCCCCACCTCAAAGAGGACACAGATTACTACTAACTGAATGGTTCAGCTTTGTATTTAAAATGCACCTGAATTCAACAGAGGATAAAATTAAACTGCGATGGAGAAAGACAAAATCTTTCCCTGCAGGCCCTGATTGATAGAATGTGCCATTTGTAGCGGAACAAAATGGAAAATCAGAAACTTTGTTCCCAGACATCACTGCTGCACGGGGCCAACTTTCTCTCCTTTGAGAAAATAATATGATTTCTTCATAGAGCATGTAGTCTACTAACTTGTGCTCAGGATCTTTCAATTCTTTCAGCAGCTCATGTAGAAAAAAAGGCCCCAGTGTGGGAGGTGTAGGTAACATTTATGCTAGGAGGAAGTTTATCTTATAAAAGCTGCATTTGACAATTAATGGAGACTAAATCACTTCATAGAAAATAATGCAGATGGATCTCCTGCAGGTCCACACGATGAGCTTGCCTTTAACAGTGACTAGGAAATGTAAAAGGAATGTATGTCGTGGCTAAGTGTCAAGTTTTTGAAACCACGCTGGGAGATCCAGGTTAAAACCTTGCTCTTCCACCAAACAGCTGTGTGATCACTGCAGTACTGCTGTGCCTCAATTGTCTCATCTGACGAACAGAGAGTACTTCCTCAGAACTTCATGGGGCTACTGAGGATTAAATAAAAATTTATCACAGTGCCTAACACACCCACCTATCTTTTAAAATGTAGCAATAGCGGCCCCTGTCCCAAAGATGGGGCATGCCTGCATACAAAAACACACAAAGACACAATAATAACTCTACTTTAGGTTATGAACAAACAGTTTTCGGGTTTTAAGATAAATCCAGTCAACCATGACCCCTCCACCGCACTCCAGTCTTTCATGTTCAATAAAATGGTACCATCTTTTAACCCAGGAGACCAAGCCCAAATCTAGGAATTATGTTGATTTCTCCTTTCCTGACACACCCAGATATGATCTATCAGAAAGTCCAGAAGATTCTACCTTCTAAACATACCTTGAATCTGTCCACAACGACTCTCCAGCTCTCCATAACTGTAGCCTAAATCACCGCCACCTTGAACCTAAAAGACACCCAGCAGTCTTACCTAACTGGTTTCCCTGCTTTCTCTACTGCCCTCCACTCCCCTCTCTACACAACAGTTAGGCCACTGAGTCTCCTGGTTGTCCACTAAAATCACTTTTCACTAGTTTTAAAAGAAAAACAAAGGCAGACAACAACTATGACAAAATACTGCTCTGATTATCTGGGCATCTGGATGTTTAAAAGCTTCTCTGTGATTTTGAAAGCGAGAACCACTCAGTGAGAATGGTATTTCAAAAATTAAATTTAACACATGACTCATCTAAGCTCGCCAGGATCTGGGCCCAGGCCACCTGCAGATTCTTCTTGCCATGATTCCCATGGTTCATTCCAGTTCAGCCCCGTCGGCATCCTTCCTCTTTCTGAAGTATTCTGAGCATTTCACTACCTCCAGGCCTTTGCCGAGCTGATTTCTTTGTCTAGAAAGCTCTTCATTCTGCTCCTTGTAGGGCAGGTTGTCACTCTTCAGACCTCAGCTCAATGTGACTCCACCAAGAAGCCTTCCGTGACCATACATCCGAACCAGCCCATCCTAAATACACGCTAGCACATTGCTATTTGGTCTCCTGCTAGGAGCTCTAGTGGTCAATACCTAGAGCTCGGGATATAGGCCAGGGGTTGGCACATCTGAAGGAAATCCAGGCTGGAGTGTCCTCGAAGTTTAAGCAGGTCAGAGGTCCTCATCCCCTCCAGTGTCACCGGGGTGCCACCTATAATATCCTCTCTTACAACATTTAACATACTTCAACCGCCTGCTTTAACACCTGCCTCCCTAATCTGGCTGAGAGCTCCCTGATGGTAGAGCTCATATTTTATTTAATTTGGTTTTATACTCCCAGCTCCATCTTACTGTCAGCACAGTGAAGACATTGACAAATGCTTGTTTTCTGGAAAGAACAACAGGTGAAGAAGAAAGGAATAGGGAGATAAAAGATAAAGAAGAAAAAATAAAACTTTAGCCAAGGATCTGATGAGTTGAAAGATTTCTGAAATTTATGTCTGGTCCAAAGAATCTGATTCAGCTCCTGGCTATATGACTGAAAGCAAACGGCCTAATCATTCTGGGCATGTGGATGCTGTGCCCGCCTCCCGAGGTGGACCTTGCCTCTTATTCCTAATTGGTAAAATGCACAGTTTTCAAAGTTACGTTGCTTTGGTTTAACTCTAAGTTACACCACTGATAATATGTGATGGGGGTCAGGACTGCACAGCTCCTGGGATAATCCCATCCATTGACTCGGTGTAAATAAAGTTTTATTGAAACACAGCAATGACTATTGGTTTACACACTGTCTTTGGCTGCTTTTTTACTACAACAGAATTGGGACAGAAACCTCAGGACCTACAAAGCCAAAATATTTACTATGCTTCTCTATAGAGGAAGTTTGCCAACCATACCTATAAGTAAATGAATTATTTAACTTCCTGAAGCCCGTTTCCTCAATCTATAAAATGGAGATAGTAACAGTATTTCCCTCATAGAATTGTAGAGAAAGTAAATGAAATAACTCACATATAATACTCAGCACAGTACTAGGTAAATATGACAAATTCAATACAAATTGATTAAATAGTCTTGTTAAATTCTCAGTATTAAACTTCATCCATTCATCCATCATCCATTAATTCAATCGGTAACTCAGACATTCCACAAATATTTACTAAGTACTTCATAAATGTCAACAGTTGAACTAAAATATATTTTTATTACAGATACATCTATTACATGAACAAAAGCTAAAAAATAAAAAAAAATTTGTTCACAATGTGCTCAAAGCCTATAATTTATATAATAGTGACATGAGTACTAATGGATATAGTATTAGTATGACTATCAACCACACTTTAGGTTTGATTTTGTTTGCAGAGACACCAAAACAAGGAGCCCAGGGCCTGGCCCATAATAAGTCTTCAAAAAATGTGGTGGGAATGAGGATGGGTTGATGGTTATTACAAAGGGGCCAACCACTAAGCAGGGAGGCTTCCAATGATGGTGCAAAAACTGCCCACCTTTTATGGCAGGTGAACTGCTTCTATCTGTAAACAACATGAAAATCACCCCAAATCTAGAAACAGCTTTTTAAAGGTGGTGTATTATTGAGATCTTTGTATCACTGCAAAAGTAATTCAAAAAGGAAGAGTGCATCGGGAAACATGAAACTGTTTCAGAATGTTGGGCCTGCAAAGTTCAACTCTGTGAGATGAGGTGCAGTGCAGTGACTCTGTGATGAGGTACAGTGCAGCGACTATGAGTGAGGTGAAGTGTGATGACTGTGAAATGGGGTGTGGTGCAGTGACCCTCTGTAATGAGGTACAGTGCAGTGACTCTGTGAGATGATGTGCAGTGCAGTGAGTCTGTGATGAGGTACAGTGAGTGCACTGACTCTGTGAGATGAGGTGCAGTCTAAAGACTCTGAATGAGGTACAGAGCAGTGACTCTGTGATTAGGTGCAGTGCAGTCACTTTCTGTGAGATGAGGTACAGTATGATCACTCTCTGTGAGATGAGGTACAGTATGACTCTGGAAGAGGTGCAGTGCAGTGAGTCTGTGAGATGAGGTGCAATGCACTAAGTCTGTTCATAGAGCAGTATGGAGAATGAGCCACAAAAAACTGTTAACCTGCTTAGAAAGGTCTCCTTTAAGTTCTCAAACTTCCTTATAATTTCAGATAAAACCTTGGTAAAATGTATCTCAAGCTTTATTGACTTCTTCAACATCATCTTTGCCTCAGTAAATGACTCAGTTGAGCCTTTTAAATAATAGCTTCAAAGCTTTGGACTGTATTCCCCTATTAAGTGTCACTATAAGGAAGATCTCTGAAGAGTCCTCTTCTGAACAAAGTGCTTTGGTGTATGGGTACAGTGACATAAATTAGTCCTGACCCTTCAAAATTATTTTTAAATTCCCGCCTGTGCATTACTTTAAAAAATATATATTTTATTGATTATGCCGTTACAGTTGTCCCATTTTCTTTCCTTCCACCCACATTCCCTGCCTTTAAGTTTATGTCCATGTGTCATACTTGTAAGTTCTTTAGCTTCTACATTTCCCATACTATTTTCACTCTCCATTTTCTTCCTACCTTTTATGCTACTTATTCTCTGTACCTTTTCCCCCTCTCTCCTCCTCCCACTCCCCTGCTGCTGACCCTCCATGAGATCTCCATTTCTGTGGTTCTGTTCCTGTTCTAGTCGTTTGCTTAGTTTGTGTTTGTTTCTGTTTTAGGTGTGGTTGTTAACAATTATGAGTTTGCTGTCATTTTACTGTACATGTTTTTATCTTCTTTTTCTTAGATAAGTCCCTTTAACATTTTGTATAATAAGGGCTTGGTGATGATGAACTCCTTGAACTTGACCTTATCTGAGAAGCACTTTATCTGTCCTTCCATTCTAAATGAAAGCTTTGCTGGGTAGAGCAATTTTGGATGTAGGTCCTTGCATTTCATGACTTTGAATATTTCTTTCCAGCCCCTTCTTGCCTGTAAGGTCTCTTTTGAGAAATCAGCTGACAGTCTGATGGGCACTCCTTTGTATGTGACTGTCCCCTTATCTCTTGCTGCTTCTAGAATTCTCTCCATTTTAATTTTGGCTAATGTAATTATGATGTGCCTTGGTGTGTTCCTCTTTGGGTCCAACTTCTTTGGGACTCTCTGAGCTTCCTGGACTTCCTGGAAGTCTATTTCTTTTGCCAGATTGGGGGAGTTCTTCTTCATTATTTGTTCAAATAACATTTCCACTTGTTGCTCTTCCTCTTCTCCTTCTGGTACCCCTATAATTTGGATGTTGGAATGTTTAAAGATACCCTGGATGTTCCTAAGCCTCTCCTCATGTTTTCGAACTCTTGTTCCCTCATTCTTTTCTGATCGGATGTTTCTTTCTTCCTTCTGGTCCACTCCATTGATTTGAGTCTCACCCAGTTCCCTTCTTGTCACTAATAGTTTCCTCTGCATTTTCCTTCATTTAACTTAGTGTAGCCTTCATTTTTCCATCTGATTTGCAACCAAATTCAGCAATTCTGTGAGCGTCCTGATCACCAGTGCTTTGAACTGTGCATCTGATAGGTTGGCTACCTCTTTGTCACTTAGTTGTATTTTTTCTGGAGCTTTGATCTGTTCTTTCATTTGGGCCATTTTTTTTTGTCTTGAGGCCTGTGCATTACCTTTTCAAGATTGTGAAGTCATTGGTCCTCATGTAAGTTGGATTAAACATCAAATGTAAGATGCAGAGATCCTTAAATTAAGAGGACCCCCCCACCCCAGATAATGGATGAAATAGATGCGAGAGCCCCTGGGTGAAATGTGTGTAGTGATTTAATTATTATGTTAACTTTTAATTCAGGCATGATATGAAGTAGTAAAGTACTCAGATCTTAAGTATACAGCTCTGTGAATCTTCACAGATATAACTTCAGTCCAGATGAAGACAAGCCATTTTCTATATTCTCGAAGCCTTCCTTATGACTCACTCCTCACCCCCAAGCAATATAGCCACGTTCATAATAATGGGATCACAGACCAGTCTCTTGTTTTATCTATCTTCTTATCATTGCCTTTCTGAGAGTCTCCCATGTTCCAGGGAGCAGTGGCTTATTCTTTTTTATTGCTGTAGAGAACCCCATCATATGAAAATGCTATGATTTATTTATCCAACAATTGGATGCTTTAGTGAGAAATTTGTCCTTCTGTCATATAAGTCATCACCAACTTGATGCAGTCATGGAAAGGTCCGAGCCCATAAAGTAAATAAAAATGGATGCAAAACTTCAGGAATGCAGGAAGCACAAAAATGATACTGAATTTGAACTTTATTCAAATGGTACCAAAACGCCTGACACATACTGTTATGACCATGACCAGGGGAATGAACAGAGTACTATAGTCAAGAGCAAGTACTTTTAAGTCAGGCAGACCTTCAGGTTTGAGTTCTATTTACCTGGTTAACTTTGGACAAGTCACTTACCTCACTGATATTCAATTCCTTCAACTTTGAAATAAAGACAGCATTAATAATTTCTTATATCTGTCATAAAAACTGATAAAATAATGCATTCGTTGAATAACACCCAAAACACTTATTATTGTATTATAAAGCTATGATACACAATACTGTATGCCTGAAAATTGCCGTCAATATATACAAGCCATGACTGACTAATTGAAAACATCACAGTAATCTTATTTGTGAAAAATCTCTCTATTTACATTCTCTCCCACTATTAGAATGTATCTTGGATCAATCAATACTGTGCCTGATACAATCATACTCTATACGTTGGAATTCTTAAATAATAAAGATAAATTAGTAATACTGACTTCATGCACATATATAAGTGACATATTAATTCTCTTCTTTGGGCTTAGCTGTCAGTGAACAGTGAACATGACTTTCAAAGTCCTTCTTCCATTATCAATCACTTTTCACAGAGCAGTAACCACCTGCTTATACCCCCAAACTTAAATTTTAATTGGGGATCTGTGCCCAAGATTATTTTTTTAAAAATCTCTGAGGGAAAGGAAAATTTCTGTCTGCGAATCTCATGATTTGCATTAGTGTGGAGAAGATAAACCAACAGGAGGTTTATCTATGAATTTTGGACTCTCTGTATACCTCCCATGAAACTGGAGGGAGATTAAAATCCTATCTGGTTGAAAGGCCACTTGGATGCAGAATAATCAGGAAGTAGGAGGATAAAAGAAGAGACATATGTGATGCTGGGCTGAAAAGTACACCAGCTTTGAAAGTGCCTGTGTGAAATTGAAGCATTCAGTTGAATGCCATTTAGCAAGGTCATATCCATTAGGACTAGCCCAAGAGTATAAATCACCATATTTATTTTGTTTAAAAAAGTTTACTTTACAGGCCAACATTTTTTTGTTTGTTTGTTGGTTTGTTTTCTATTGACTTTCCTATAAAACTTAAACAGTTGAAGTGCATGAAATCATTAGGCTACTGCAGACAGAAAAGAGAAAGATTAAGACTGAATAATAGCACCAAAATCCTGACCAGTGTGGCTCAGTTGGTTGAGTGTCATCTTGCAAAGCAAAAGGCTACTGGTTCGATTCCTGGTCAGGGCACAGGGCATATGCCCAAGGTTCAGTCACTGGCTGAGGCGCTTACAAGAGGCAATAATCGATGCTTCTCTCTCAATCAATGTTCCTTTACTTCCCTTCTCCTCTCTCTAAAAATAAATAAAATTTTAAAATGATAGCACAAAACCTTGTGAGTTAAAATAATGACCTCCAAATAAAAAATGCCCCATGTTGAAGAGAAGCTTGTCAAATGGGTATAGGCATACTTGGTTAGAGTAGTATTAATATGAGACAGTCTTTCAAAATTATTACCGGCATACTCACTGACCCAGGACATCTACTTCAAACAATTTATGGAAGAAAAAAACTTGGATAAGTGAATATGGGTACAGACATGGGAATATGTTTGGTGTTATTCATTATAGGAAATAATGAAACACATTAAAAACATTCATAGCTAAGAAGTTAAATAAATGACAGTATCACCTGTTCAATGTAACACTATAAAGTGGTTAAAAAGGAATAAGGAAAGCTGTATCTAGTAACATCGAGACATGACTATAACCTATTATTAGGGCCAAATCCACTTGACAGTACAGTTTCATTCTATTTAGGTGATGCATATTTATAAATGATTTTAAGTCAGTGGTTCACCCAATCCTCACTTCATTTTAATGGACTTCTGTGCTGCTTGAAATCTGTACAATATGATTATTTTCAGAACCAGCAAAAAATAAATTGCATTTTGCAAAAGTACTGTATCCAAATGCTGATATAATTGCATATATCCATTTTGATAATATTTGTATACACATCAAATTTGATCTATTTTGTAATTATATATATTTCAAATATAAATGATGAATTAATCCCCACACAAGCATGCTGGCAAATCAACCCAGGGCACATGGAGGCAAAGCACTACCCTGGTTTCCAACGTGTTGTTGTCTCTCTGGCAGGGTCAGAGGTTGTCAAACCAGAGCATGGCTTCTATGTGGCTGGGAATGGACCACCGTCCCACAACATTAATCTTTAATAAAAAGTTTTGTTTTAAGATTTATTTATTTTTAGAGAGAGGGGAAGGGAGGAAGAAGAAGAAAGAGAGGAAGAAAAACATAATGTGTGAGAGATACATTGATCGGTTGCCTCTCACATGCCCCCAGCCGGTGACCTGGCCCACATCCCAGACATGTGTCCCGACTGGGAATCAACCAGCAACCTTTCAGTTTGTGGGACAGTGCCCAATCCACTGAGCCACATGGGTCAAGGCTCATACCACTAATCTTTAATCCCCTCTCCTCCCATGGAGACCTGGATGGGGAAGAGAATGCTGTTATTGAACAGCTCTATAGTCATTAGGGAGCCTGGCCTCACCCTGACCTGGGCAAGGACAACAGGAAACGTTCTGTTAAGGATTAGAGGCTGTTTCCCCAAACAGGCCCAGAGTGAAATCAACTCTCAGACAAGAATCATTATTTCTGTCTAATGAACTGAGATGCCTGTGATTCTTTATACTGGAATTGAGTTTAAGGAGACATGGTCTTCACTGTAAGGCAGTTAAGATCTGAAGAACTCTACTCTGAAGTGACTGCCAAAAGAACAGTCACAGCAGAAGGATGAAAGTCACAGCAGAGGGGTGACAAGTCGACACGTGGCACCAAACTAAAGGAACAACTTTGACTGAGAGTTGTTTTCCTTTCCCACTCCTTAAGGACCCCTCCTTCCAGACATGAACACACACGCACATCTTAGGGATATAGTAATGTTTCTGGCTTTTCCTGGTATCAGTTACAGTCTCTCCCATTTCTCCAGCAGGACCTGTGTAAACCTAGTACAGAGCGATTTCTGTAACTGCCCCGATAATGCCCAGGTAACATCTGCAGAAGACCATTCCAAACACTGGCCACAACCTAATCTTTTTCAAAATAATAAGCTAGAATTTGTTAATATCTACTGGGAGCCTGGCTGGGGTAGCTCAGTGGATTGAGCAAATGCCTGCAAACCAAATGACTGGGGTTCGATTCCCAGTCAGGACACATGCCTGGGTTGCAGGCCAGTTTCCAGCAGGGGACGCACAAGAGGCAACCATACATTAATATTTTTTTCTCATTTTCTCCTTCTCTTCCCCTCTAATGATAAATAAAATCACAAACAAGCAAGCAAAATATGACCAAAGACACTGAAACACGGAACAGGCTGACAGGGACCAGAGGGGAGAGGGAAGAGAATCACAGGGGAAAGGGGGATGGACTCACATGAACAAGTATAAAGGACACATGGACAATAATTAAGGTGGGGGGCGGAAATGGGAGGGAGGTGGGGAGCACTGGGGGGGCAGGGCTGGGAATATGAGACAGAAAACTGTACTTGAACAAAAAATAAATAAATAAACAAACAAACAAATAAATAAAATCTTTAAAAAAACATATCTACTGGGAGGTTATAAGGTGTCACACACTACACCAAGTGCTTTACATTCATGATTTCATTTTGCCTGCAACAACCCTATGAAGTAAGATCACACAACAGATAAGGCAACTACGGTTTTGTGAGAACAGTGATTTGCCCAAAGTCACAGCTAGAAAGTGGTTGTGTAGGTTTCAAGCCTGAGGCCATGGTGTTTCTGGTACAATTTAAGCTGCTGCTACATCATCATAATTGACGCCCCAGGTGCACGGTTTTTTCCAGGCCCCATGACCAGACATTCAATCCTTCTAATTTTTAAGGATAACAGCAGCCACCAAAAATCCTTTAAAATAGCATACAGTTCACACTCATACACATACAGGTAAAGGCTTAGAGACAGATAAAAACAAACAACAGATGTCCTATATATTTTAGGGAAAACAGTATTTCAGTGAAAAAATTGATACTTAGTAAGAAAAAGTATCCAGGGTGAACAATATTTCAGGAATGCCATGGTGAAAAATGACAGATTCCCTTCATTCAGGACTTAACCAGAGAGACTTTGCTATGCTAACGCACAGTCAGTCCTTAAAAGGAGGAGGGGAACGTACTATAAAGCACTTCTCAGGACTCCATCCAGGTCAAGCATCTTCCAGGACCAGTGTTCCTCAAAGTACAGGCTGGGAACCAAGGCTGGCCTAAAGGATTCAGGAGCATTATCTTCAGCAACAGTTCAGAGTTCCAGAGGATGAAGGCATTGTCTGTCTATAGGATTTAATGTCTCTACAAGATAAAGGCACACAATTCCACTGGACAGCCTCACTAGAATGATCTGGAAGGATAACAGCTTCACTATTATTCTGTATCGGGTACACGTATGAAGGAACAGCAGACTCTCAATCTGGCTCCACAAATGTTGCCTGTGTAAAGCTTCCAAAACTAGAATCTCTGAACACGGAGCCTTACAATCTCCAAACTAATGACATTCCTCAAAGCACCCCTGCTTCATTCCACACAGCTGGCTTCCAGTAATTTATCCAGCAAAAACATGCTTCCTAAAGTCCCAAAGTGTGCATATTTAGACACCAGTCCAAAGATCTGGTGTCATAAACTATTTTCATTGATTACAGAGGACCTACCAATTTGTAGCTTTTCAAATTCCTACTAGCAAGTATCTTGTACGTAGAGAAAATGGGAAACAATTGAAAACACAAATGCACTTAGAGATGTGACCGGGTTGTACAGAATACAACTCCTGTGTTCCACAACATTACTTAGTCTTGAAATATAAAGCAATACATATGCTAATGGGGCTGTATGCTGCCTTGCAAACTCCACCCCATTGTTGGTTAACTTTTCACACACCCAGGTCCTGTCTCCCTGACACCCTTGTGGAGCAGAGCCATGGAATCATTCCATTTTTAGCCCCCACACCAGTGCTAAGCCTGACAATGGTGCTGAATAAATGCTGAGTGGATAAATGCTTTCATATTATGGAGCCATAAAGGAGTACACACTTATTTTGTACTCAGTTCTGTTGGGAATACTCAGCACCTGATTGTGGAATGTATGAAGTAATCCATGCTGAAACAAAATTAGTTAGTAAGCCTGTCAAAAGATAGGATGTTGGTTATGAGTTGGCAGTTTTCAGTAGCAATTAAATCTTTTTGCAAGTGGCTCCTTTCTTGTCCCTTCTCTTTCAGCCAGAGTCCAGTCAGGAGGCAGAAATCATATCAGTAATTCGAATATTAAGAATTGCTAATAAGTAAAAAGTGGTCAGCTTGCAAAATGGGAAATATAGAAGGTTCCAAGGGAAATAGAAAAAGCAATGGTAGAAAGTGGCTATACCTCAAGAACAAAGAGGGAGTGAGCGAGAACAAAATTAAGAACTCAGAAGAGGACCCTCCCTCACAAGGCTGACATTGAGACCTCTTTAGGGCATGGACGTGACTGGACATGCAACCCAGAGCAAAGAAACTGCCAGAGGGTGTGACCTGACAATGAACCAGAAGACTGGCTCACTTGTTAGCAGAGAAACTTGCTGGTGAGTGAGAGCAGGCCAGACCAGACTAGAAGACTGATTTGTTCAGTGGTGGGAAGACTTACCAGAAGGCATAGTACATAGTACACAGTACACACACAAAACACTAAGAGTAGTAGGTCAGCCCACTTAGTGGTGGAGAAACTGGCTGGAGCATGTGGCTGTGCATGTTGTAAGCAATGCCAATGGGCCTCTCTCTTGCTGAACTGCCTACCATGTTCCTGCCACACACAGACGCAGACATCTCCCCTTTGGCAGTGTTCCCCAGTGCCCTCTATTGACAAAACTTACCACGGTACCGGCTACCAAAGAAAACAGGTTACAGGGTTCAGATCAAATATGTACACTTGAAAGTGAGAGGCAATTAAAGGTTTAACAACACACTTTCCAATAGAGACTTTGGGTGAGAAAGTAGGGATTTCCACTGACTCATCATCAACAGATGCTAATATTCTATAAGGCATCAATTGAAAGCTTTTTTGCCCTGTAATAGAAGACCTGGAAAATAGTAAGCATTTAGTACAATGCCTGATACAAGTAGGTGCTCAATAAACATGTAATCAATGTTCTTAGTGTTTTATCTTTGACCATGATTCTGGTTAGTTTGCCAGATTCTGAAGGGAATGTCAGTATTCAGATAACAGAAAATGTATTTCGCACATATTCTGTTAGGAGATCAGTTAATAAATCTCTCATATACAACCCATTACTCAAAACTCAATTCACAAGGAAAAAACATTTCTAGGAATGTCTTTTGAAGATACATATTTTATTGATTATGATATTAGAGTTATCCCAATTTTCCCCCTTAAGTCCCTCCACCTGGTACCCCCACTCCCTCCAGCAATACCCCACCTTGAGTCACGTCCCTGGGTCACATATATAAGTTCTTTGGTTACTTGATTTCCTACACTGTTATTAACATCCCCGTCTATTTCATACCTACAATTTGTTCTTCTTAATCCCTGTACCCTTTCCTCCATTCTCTCCCTTTTCCCTCTCAACAGGTAACTCTCAAAATGATCTCCATATCTATGACTGTTTCTGTTTCTGTTCTGCTTGTTTGCTTTTTAGATTCAATTGTTGATAGTTGTGAACTTATTACCATTTTAATGTTCATAGTTTTGATCTTCTTTCTTTATATAATTTCTATTAGCATTTCGTATAATAATGGCTTGGGGATGATGAATTCCTTTAGCTTTAACTTGTCTGGGAAGCACTTAATCTGACCTTCAATTCAAATGATAGCTTTGCTGACAGTAATCTAGGTTGTAGGTTCTTGCTTTTCATCACTCTGAATACTTCTCACGCCATTCCCTTGTAGCCTGCAAAATTTCTTTTGAGAAAACAGCTGACAGTCTTATGGGAACTCCTTTGCAGGTAACTCTCTGCTTTTCTCTTGCTACTTTTAAGATTCTCTTTTTATCTTTAACCTTTGGCATTTTAATTATGATGTGTTTTGGTGTGAGCCTCTTTAAGTCTATCTTGTTTGGGACTCTGTGTGTCCTGGACTTGTATGACTATTTCCTTCACCGAATTAGGTAAGTATTCTTTCATTATTTTTTCAAGTGAGTTTTCAATTTCTCTCTCTCCCTCTTCTCCTTCTGGCATCCCTATGATTTGGATGTTGGTATTTTTGAAGTTGTCCCAGAGGCTCCTTAGCCTATACTTGTTATGGGAGGATTCCTTTTACTTCTTGCTGTTCTGATTGAATGCTGTTTTTCTTCTTATATTCCAAACCATTGATTTGATTCTCATCTTCATCCCTTCCATTGTTGGTTCCCTGTAGACTTTTCTTCAATTCATTTAATGTAACCTGCATTTCTGCCTGGGTCTTTTTTATCCTGTTGAAGTACCCACTGAGTTCCTTGAGCATCCTGATAACCAGTGTTTTGAATTCTGTATCTGATAGGTTGCTTATCTCCATTTTGTTCTTTTTCTGGAGTTTTGTTCTGTTCTTTCCTTTGGGCCATATATATATTTTTTTGTCTTCTCAATTTGATAGTCGCCCTGTGTTTGTTTCTGTGTTTTAAATAGAGCTGCTTTGACTTCCTGTCTTAGTAGCATGGCCTACTGCAAAAAAGTCCACCTGTATATTATGTGGGGTGGAACCTTATATAATTGTCGGGCACGGTAACCCATGTCATGGCTCTCTGGCTCTGTATAGGGTAGGGCTCAGAGAGGAGACAATGCTCCTTCCTGACTTCTGGCATTTCGCCCTGGAGGAAGTTGGCTTTGGGTACTCGCCAGGTGTCAGTCACTTCAGTTTCTCCCTGTATGTCATTGGTGTCCTCCTAGTTGCCTTGGTGCCAAATCCCAGAAAGGGTGAGTCTGCTTAAGTCGTAAGTCTATGTGGGCCTTTTAATTTTTTTTTAAGATTTTATTTATTTATCTTTAGAAGGGAAGGGAAGGAGAAATGGGGAGAAATATCAATGTATGGTTGCCTTTCATGTGTCCCACGCTGAGAACTGGCCTGCAACCCAGGCATGTGCCCTGACTGGGAATCAAACCCTGATCCTTTGGTTCGCAGGCCTGCGCTCAATCCACTGAACTATACCAGCCCGGGCTATTGTGGGCCCTTTAAAAGAAGCTTCCTGAGAATTCTGCAGGTTCTTTCACCACCCCAACCCCCACTGGATTTTACAGCCAGATGTTACGGGGAATTCCTGGTTCTGGAGTCCTGGGCTGGGTGTATGTTCTGTGGCTAGGATCCCTTGCTCTCAAAGTATACCTCCCATTTGTTTTGTCCATTACACTGGATGTAGATCTGCCTGTTCCACATGTCCACACCTCTCCACCCCTCCTACTTGGCTGGATGAATGGGGCTTTTTAAATCCTTCATTGTCAGATTTCCATACAGCTTGATTTTTCTGACAATTCTGGATGATATTTATTTTGTAGTCTAGTTGTAATTTTTGCTGTATTTGTGTGAGGAGGCAAGGCATGTTTACCAATGCTTCCATCTTCACTGGAGTTAGGGACATCTTGATCCATTTTATATAATAGAATTTACTCAAAATACATTTTTTTCAAGTTAATATACATTATTGCTTGGGACTTAGAAACATTTTAGTGGAATTATAAAAAGCTGTCTTTATCACAATATATGTTACAGCAGTAGTTCATACACATGCCTTTATGGTTTAGGCATATCTGTACACACAGTGGCCCAGAAACCTCCTATTTAATGAAAACAAGAGGACATAGAAATCTCAACTGAAATTTGGGAGTAATCATTTTATAGAAGTATGCTTCATTGTATAAATGCATTACCATAGCAATCATTGGAACAGCAGACTTCAATGATGCACCTAAGAATCTAATTCTATCAACAAAATTTTTATTGAGACATAATCCACCACTGACATGTCCAGTGTGAAAGATGAGACATAACCAACCATGTGCTTGAAATCTACTTCTACAACTAGCTGTTTTCATTTCTCTTGTTCTCAAATTAACTGGAATACCTTGAACATCTCTAATTAATAAGTAAGAGGGATCACGGTTCAATACTTTATAGGAAATTAAGTACTTAATCCTGAGAATAGCCTGACACTGATATTTTTAGTGCAGATAATCAAGAAAAGAGACAGCTACCAATTCTCTTTTCAACAGTCTTACATTAATATCAATCACTCGGTTCTTCTCATAAAACTATATGAACCCTTAGAAAGGTAACTGGGCATAAGTTTATACCCCCCCCCTCAAGTTCATGAGATATACAAACATATACAAACATATATTAAAAAAAGAGGCTGGGAATATAAGACAGAAAACTGTACTTGAACAAGAATTAAATAAAACTAAAAATTTAAAAAAAAAGAACCTGACAACGTGAAACCGCCATGTCATAGAGTCATGCCAGATGAAACACATTGCTATCTATTTCAGTGGAAAGTACTGTTTTACTAAGACATGGCAGGGGACTAAATAAAATCAGAACTAGGACTGGAAAGGAATCACCCCAAGAGAGACAACATTCAGTCGTTGGATACCTAACGGAGTTCTCCCCTCTCTGACTTGAGTTTCCTGCCTGAGGTGGGGCTTTCAGTACTTCTCTGTCCAGTGTATGGTAAAAGCTGAGATGGTCCACAAACCTGCTACCTAACTCTGATGCTAAAGTCCATCTAACATGGTTAGTGACTGAAAAAAATCACCCATCATGCTCCCCTCTCTAGACCCCATTTCTGTGCCCATGACTACAAACCATGGAAGTGGTAGAAAATCTTCCCATATCACTTCCCTTTCAGTTTTGGAATAGAAAATGTGATTTTTACCTAGGTAAAATATATAAATATATATAGTACAATTAGATTCAATAGGGTTACCACGAGAACAAAATATGAGAATTCTAATTTAGATACATGATGAGAAAGATCACTTATTGTGATATAGCCTTGACATCTGTAAGTAACAACAATCCCTAAATTCGTAGATATTACTACAAAAACTAATTGTATCAGAAATCCTCCCACTGAAGTAGAAGCTGCATGTGTCATGCTCATTGCTGTACAGTAAGCAGATGGTACAGTGTTCACAGAACATTTATTAAATGGGCAAATTACTGAACTTGAGAAGAAACCAAGTTCCAAGTTGATGTGTGAATGACGGACAACTTGTTACTAGAAAAGTAATTAGTTCCATATTATCTCTAGAAGTCGTAGGACCTTCTGCTGCCCAAACTGGAACTGTTGAATCCTCCCAAATTAAGTTTCTCCTATATGCTCCCTTAAGCTAGTTTCTTATTCATCTTTAGACAACTCCCCCAGTACTTTCCCCACAATGTCTTCCCAGAACCTTCTGTCTTACACACCTCTCTATGCAAGTGAACTAACACATTTCCAAAATAAGTCAAGATCAGAATGAGGCTTTCTATGCTGAGTCTGTATTAGGAAATCTTCTCTCTCCAATTTATAGTGTAGTTTTATAGTTGTTGATTTTAGTTGTCCATACTAGAAATACATTTGCAGCACGATAGTTAATACCAATCTTAGATTTCCTGAAGTTTTATTTTCTGAAAAAAAAAAAAAAGGCATGTCAAAGCCTAATAAAACTATGACAGTAATTAACCCAAATCACACACCAGAACATTAGTACAGCTCTTCAGCCAACGCTGCTAATACAGATGCCTTAGAAATACAATGAATTTTCCCACTGACAATGACTAAGGCATGTTATTTGTCTTAGTGAAACTCTAGCCATAAATTTCTGTGGACAACTGTTCAAACCTCTAATTCCACTATGACAATTAAATTCCTATATTTATTTTCAAAAAATGCAGGTTACTCCTAACTACAAAATGACCATTCTTTTTTGATTGAGGTGTTCCCCCCTAAACTATAGTTATTTTAACTATTTTAAATAATAACCATCATTAATGATAATATGTTAATTGCAAAAATTTAGAATATATTTATGAGCAAAATAAGAAAAAAATCAAACTTTATCCTATTATCTACACATAGGCACTAATATTTAGATATACAGACCTTCAGTCTTTATTCAATGCAACACCCACACACTGTGTGGTAAGAAATGTGCTAAGCTATGAGAATTACCACATTCATTTGCACAATGACTCTAAGCAATTGACAAAGTATTACTATATTATAGATAAGGAGATTCAGGCTTATAGATGTTAAGACTTGCCTAAGGTCAAAACAGAAGACAGATTCCCAGGGGTTGCCTACAGTATCTTGTTTCCCAAATGCATGAGAAGTATATGGACAAAACAGTTTCATCTTTTCAGTTCTTAAATATTTTTCAATATCACCTTTTAGAAGCTGCTACGACTCCACTGCACGATAGACCATAATGTATGTAGCCCATTTCACTATTGGAACATAGATATTATGTTGAAATTGTCACTATTATTATTTTTTAGAGTTTGAGTGAACATCTTTACAGCTATGTGCATATTCCTATTAATTTCCTTGGGATAAACTTCTATAGGTAGATTTTTCAGATTACAAAGCTCTACAGTTTTGGTCACACACGGCACTGTACACTCTGTTCCAGATGGTACTCCCTTAAGCAGGGTAGGAGGCAGGGTCTTTTCATAATGAAGCATTTATGTGACCTCTGTTCCTCACCCAAAGCAAGCTTCATAAAGTAACAGAGAATTACCCACAAGTCCACTATTTTAGATGGCCCTTGATGCCATAAATGCACACACCATTCTACACTTCTCCCACAGGCACTGAAATTGCTAGGAAATTCTGCATGTATTTCATCATAATTTACTAAGTGAATGACTGAATCAACACGTGAATAAAGCCAAGACAATTATGAGCAGAAAGACAATTTCCAGCTAACAAAGCACAGACTGAAAGCCCTTTAGGGCAGATTTCTCAGGATCGAGGAGAGTTCCAACTTAATCTGGCTATTAAGTAGGGATCCCGGAATTTGCAAAGCTGTTGAATTTCATGCCTAAATCTCCCATCTGGCTCCAAAACAAAAACAAAGCAGCACAAGAAGAAGGAAGAATAGGGCTCCTATATTGTAATTCAATCATGACACAGCACCTGAGTCTGTGAGTTTGCTGAAACAGCACCATAACAATGTCCTTCTGTCATTTACAGTAATAATTTAAAAATCCCTGTAAGATTCCAAACTAGTATTGCCATAAAGTGCATTTTGTGTTTTGGGAGGGAAAAAGCAATGTAGCAGAGTAGAGGTTGTGGCATACATAGTGTGTACCCTGAAGTGAAGGGCACCATGCAAACAATAACATGAGTGAGACAAATATGCCACATAGCTTCCTTCATCATTCAAACCAGGCAAGGCTGACTCTTTGCCAATATGGTCAGAGTACAGTAGCCACACTGAATCAGTTTTGCTAGACAGAGTTAGAAAAGCATTGCTAAAATTTGAGAATCTTAAAATGGACTATCTGTGACATTCCGGAGACTTTGAGTAACTAAATTATATATACATACAAATCTGAGAGAGAGACGCAGAATACTAGAGTCCTAGAAGGCCATCAGAAAGACACAGCTGATCACAGAGAGAATTTATATGTACTATTCCTTTCTTTGCCTTTTGTAAGCAAAGCCTATAATGTCAAGAGGTTCAAAATATCAGCTATTCTATGTTTGCACTCCCCTCCAGAATGTTAGCGTGGCAACAAGTTAAAGGCAGAACTTGCTGGTCGATCACCCTAGGTTGGATAGTGAAAATGACCTGAAAATGAAAAGCAACAAAAGAAAAGGATACAGTTATACACAAAGGAGTTCTCATAAGAGTATCAGTTAATTTCTCAGAAGAAACCTTGCAGGCAAGAAGGGGCTGGAAAGAAGTACTTGGAGTCATGAAAGGCAAGGACCTATACCCAAGGTTACTCTATTGAGCAAAACTGTCATTTAGAATGGAAGGTCAGATAAAGTGCTTCTCAGAAAAGGTAAAGTTAAAGGAGTTGATCATTATCTTATTATATGAAATGTTAAAGAGACTTATCTAAGAAATAGAAGATTTAATACTATGAACACTAAAATGAAACTAACTCATAACTGTCAACAAGTGAACCTAAAAAAAACAACTAAGCAAACAACTAGAAGAGGAATAGAATCACAGAAATGGAGATCACATGGAGGGTTATCAATGGGGAGGGGGAAGGGGGGATTGGGGAGAGGAAAAGATACAAGAAGTAAAAGCATAATTGGTAGGCATAAAATAGACAGGGGTAGGTTAAGAATAGTATAGGAAATAGAGAAGTCAAAGGACTTACATGTACAACCCATGGGCATGAAATAAGAGGGTGGGGGGAATGCTGGAGGATTTGGGAGTTACAGGGCAGAGGGAGGATAAAGGGGAGAGAAAAATTGGGAGAACTGCAATAGCATAATTAGAAAAATATACTTAAAAATGAACAAACAATAAAAAAGAATTCAAGCCCTGGCTAGTGTAGCTCAGTGGATTGAGCGCGGGCCTGCAAACCACGCGATCGCGGTTCGATTCCCAGTCAAGGTACATGCCTGGGTTGCAGGCCGGTCCCCAGCAAGGGACTCACCAGAAGCAACCATACACTGATGTTTCTCTCCTTCTCTCCTTCCCTTCCTCTCTAAAGATAAGTAAATAAAATCTTAAAAAAAAAAGAATTCAAAAGACTGGCTTCTTCATGCTGGGAGAGTCCAAGCATGCCACAGAGAGATCACAGTCTTTAGGCTAAGTATGCAATTAGCTGCAAATACAAAACAAAGAAAATGTGATGAGAAATAGCTGAGAAGCAAAATTTATGACCCTATGTTTCTTTTAAAAAGTGGTTTTATAGGACTAAAAATGGTGGGTAAAAGAAGGAAGTAGGACATAACAAAAGATGGCCAGTAGGATATAGCAGAAGACTTTCAATTTAATCTGTAATTTCGAGTAACAAGATTGAGAAGTGGGAAAAAAAAGCCACTGAAAGCATGTAGAACAAGTTAAAAGCTAAAAAAGTCTCCTGAAAACTTGTTAATTACATGAAACCTTCAATTCAGATGACAGCATAAATGCAAGAGAAATTCCTGTTAGATACCCTGCAGTACAACCAACTAATTTTCAGATTTTAGCCCATACCCTTCCTTTTCCTACATGTTCCTATATGGGGAGCAAGCTTACAAGCCAAAAGGGCAATTACTCCTGAGTTACTGCCACTTCCCTTCTCAGAACTCTGCAGGGATGGCCTCTCAGGAATTGCAATAAGAAAAAAAAAGATTTCCCAGCAATGAGTAATACATAAATTCCTATTCAAAATGGACACCATTCTATTATTTTAATTTTTAAAGAAAGGTGTTAAAAGGCGATGGAAGATATTTAAGGACCTACCTGCACTAGGCACTAGATCAGGTACTGAGGATGCAAACATGGGTCAGACAACAGGACCCTTTAGGAAGTTTACCTTTTAAAATGAAGGATGATAGCTTTTCGGCCTTTTGGCTATGACCAAGTGTAGTATCTGTTCTTATCAGTTTAAAATGAAGGATGAACTTGAATCCTGCTCTAAAATATTAGTATAAAATATGATAATAATAAAATAGGAGATGTGAACAAATATATTTTAAATGAAAAACAATGAATGCCAATGAAAATATGAAAAATGTCCTCCAACCTCAGTGATAATTTCAAAAAATACTCTTTTTTTGGTCTATTTTATCAGGTGACATTTCTGAAAAAATACTAATGTCCACTATTTATTTGCTTATGGTGAAATGGGCACTGTCACACATTTGGTGGGAGTACAAACTGACACAACTCTTCAGAAGACTGTTTCAAAATAAGCATCACGAATTTGTAAATAGCTCATTCTCTTCTCACTATGTCATTCCTTCAAATGGTTCACAGTAGGAGAAATCAATCTGCAGAGAGTAGGTTCAGGCCAGACTAAAACATCTGGATTTTATTCCCAGGTACCTAGAGATCCACTGCCAAGTCCGGGACGGGAAGAATGATAAAGGCAAAGTGCTACTAGTTTCAAGGGACCACGCAGGACAGCCTGGAAGGCCGGGTCTGAAATCAAAGTGAACATTTCGGATACTTTTATAGAAGTCCAAGGGTAAGATAAATAATAAGGGTTTATAGACGCTCAAAACCAGTCTCATACATATCAAAACCCAATAGTATTATTATGGTAAGATTAGTTGAGTTGAAAAAAAAAACAGTCAAATTATTCTCTGGCATGGTTTACTAAGTCCTGTATGTGATACAGACCATCAGAAGTTTTTACATTGCAATTGCTTGTTTTGGCATTCTTTGGACTAAAGTTCTCTGAAACTTCCTTGACAGTTTCCCTTTCAAATTAAATTTGTTTCATCTCATGATGCAATAGAACCACTGACATAGCAGTTAGGTGTTTGATTCATTTTTCATGATAATTTTTCAACATAAACAAAAGCAGAAAGAGTAATGAGCTCCTCCGTACCCATCACTCAGCTACATGACCAGTCTTCTTTTATCTCTATCTTAACACTCCTCTAATTATATTGAAGTAAACTGTCAATCATTAATTTATTCATAAATATTTTCATATATATTTTTAAAAGAAAGGGACTCTTTTCAAATGTCTTTTAACAGGTTCTGTTAGCACCTGTGATAAAACTTAATCATTGCAAAGTATACTTTATAGAGTTAAATATTTTTATACAGTGTAGCAGAGAGGTAGAAAATTTTTTTAAAAAAATAAAGAGGAAAAAATTTAAAAATCTCAACAAAAAACAAACTCTGGTTCTACTTTCACCAGCAGAAGACAAAAAAAAAAAAAAAAGAGGACTACTTGGAATAGCATAAACATCCCATCTGTCCAGAGCTCAATGGAAAGAGTGCACCATTTAAAAATGGTTCCCATTATTCATTCCATAAAGCCTCTACAACTGTTTATTCCATAGCTAAAATGCCCAAGCATTGCTCCAAGTCAGCTAAAAATTATGAGTTGAGAATTGGGCAATGATGAACTGAGATATTACACCCCTGTGTGTTTCTTAGGCTTTTGCTTTCTGACTGGAAAGCAGAAAGGTGTTCATGCCAATTTGGCATGTGTCCAGGCCCACGTTCTCACTTAAGTGCTGCCAAGTGAGGGCTGAGGTCCTGGCCACTGTGGTTTGACTGCACAGAAGCTGGAAGGCAGGGGGATGACAGAGTATGAGTGGGTTTTCACTCAGCGACAAGAAAATTCTGCAAGGTGTAAAAAAAGTCTTCCATTTATTAATTTATTTAAACCTACCTTTGTTCTATAACACAAATATCACACACTCTTGTACGACATACAGAGAAGACTAGAACTCAGGTAAACAGTGCTGGAAATTGGGCCACGTGCCCTTCCAAATTTTCCACACACCCACGAACATATTTTACAGTGTGGATGAGATCATTTGTTGTGGACCCAACACTGGGCAGAATAACAGCAGTAGCTAAGGTTTTGGGTTCAAATCCCCACTTCTCCACTTATTAGCTAGTATCTGACTAGTATCTAGTATTAGCTAGTAACCTGGTACCTGACTCCAGTTTCTGTATCTAAAAATGCAGTTATAAAAAAAATATTTCCCTCAGAAGTACTATGAGTTCTTCCCTCAAAGTGACTTAATATATATAAAACACTGAGATGAGTGCCTGGTAATAGTTATTGTATGTTTGCTATTTTTAATTGCTTTGCCAGCTTATGGTATTAACACTTTATCAATGATAGTATTAATTAATATTGTACTTCATGTCATTAAAAGTCTGCATAAAGCATAACTTTTAATGGCTACATAATATTAATATTCCATTGTCAGGATGGGCCTAACTCAATCCTTTCCAATATGTTGGGCATTTTGATTTGTTTTATCAATTGCATTACCGTAAATCATAGTGTAATCAACAATTTTTGTGTCCCAAATTTCCCCAATACTTGAATTAGTCTCTTAGGATTATTATTCAGGCCTAAAATAGCATTTTGAAACACTAGTGTAAGTAATGATGAATGGTAAGAAATCAAAAAATTAGTTTCTACACTAAGGGTTTGCATAAACAAGAATTTGTGGTGAAAGAAGAAAGATTTTTATGAAAATACCAAACTAATCCAGCTTTGGATTCTGGTCACAAGCACAAGCAAATCATCCTTCGACAGTCAAATTCCAGACAAAGACCCCAATTCTAACACCAATTATGAAAATTCCTAATTGTGGGGATCTTAGGACCAAACCAGAAAGCACAGCTACGTGTGCAGGCTGGTGGCCATCGGAGACACCTTCTGTCCCAAGCAACTCTAAATTCTACATCGCCATGAAAACGCACCATCTCAGAATTCGTTTGGTGACCCTGAGACACTTTTGTTTCTAAGGCACTGTGTATTTTAACACTGCCATCCTTACACTCAGAGCATTCTGTGGCTGTAACCTTTCAGGATTATAAATCCAGTTTATTTCTACCATCTGTTAACAATGAGCTATAATGAGAGTAAATATAAAAATATATAGCATGCCTTACAAAATATTCCCTTGACCTGTCCACCTGTGGGACCTAAGAGAGGGCCAACACCTGCAGATAACATCAGCTTTCCTGGAAGGCAGTAAAGGATACAAGCATGAGCACTAAAAATCTGGCTGCTAGTTCCAGCTTTGTGAACTTGAGCAAGTCACTTAACTTCTGATCTTTTTTTTTTTTGCCCAAGTTTGTAAAGAAAAATGACCAGAAAAAAGCTGGCGCCAGGAGGGAGGGTGGAATGAAATCCACAGAGCCTATTTGTCTACTTGTTTTAAGGCTCACACAATATAAGTAAAGGCATGGGATAAACTGCCAAACCCTGTACAAAGGCAAATTGATATTAAAATATTTGTTTTAGTTCTTTGATCAATTAGCCACACACACGTAATCTCTCAAAAGCTTAGTATCCATAATGAAGATAATCTCTAATTAGGATTAGTAAATCTCCAAGACAGCAATTGCTCAAACCTGGGAAATCATGATGGTGGAAATTATTGTTCTGAGATATACGAAAATATTCCTTACTTTAATGACAGAAGTTAGTTTCCTGGAATTATATTGTGAATTTGAAAGTTTTTTACTGAAAATACTTCTGAGGATCTCAAATGCCTCCTCTTCTAGAGAGTGCTTTGTGAGAAAATGATGTCTGGCAATGGTGATCATCCCACTGAAATCTTTCTAAAACCGTAAATAATATACTTTGTATACCTTATAAAATAATAGAAAACTGACAGAAGTACAGAGGAAAATCAACACCATATCTGTGTACTAAGAATGCATCATTTAATTTAACCCAAGTTTCAAAATAGACACACTACATAGTATAATGAAAATTCCACAGAAGAGATTCTTTGGGAAAATGAATCTCTAGTTTTTATGTATTTTCTGACCCTATTATTCCATATTTACTATTTATTAACTAAATAACATTATTGCCGTTATTACTTAACACAGTGAATTTAGCTATTGGACTATTGGAATTTTTGGAACTTCTACTTCCTGAGCATTCTAGATACAGACAGTACAAAAGACTGAGTGGACTTTATTTCACACAAAGGATACCCTCTAGAAGTTTGATTTTGAGCAGATCCCTACTATGCTATGGTATTTCCTAACTTGGGCAAGTGATGCAGAGGAATCCTCTTTTGCCTCTAAAATAGGTGTGCACCGCCCCCGGCACCCATCCAGACTTACATACCCGTAACGTGAGCATGTAAAAAACACACCACTACTCATGAGTGTTTATATAAGTGGAAATGCTAAGACCTGGAGTCCTTTAAAGAACAGCAGGTATTCTGTGGGGTTTATTTAGGTTTTCACTTGCTGAAACAGTCACATGTCTGAAGTACTATCTCCTTTGGCAGAACATCCTGACCTGCACTTTATAGGAGACATACTCTCACTTTGAAGCTGGCAGAGTACGTGAACAAGATCTAAAGGACCTGGGAAGGCCACCCTTTGCAAGTTTATTTTATACCATTAGGTTTTACAACCAATATCTTCTTTTACAGTCCTAAATGGAACAAGGCAATCAATAACAAAGAGGATCTGAGTTCACCCTTTGCTTAAATGCACAATAATAGCTAGCTGGGGGCTTTTTGTGTTTCTGACAGTGGGTTCCTAATCTTAAAATGGCTTGGCCCTACAATTTCTCTTTTAAGATGAATGGCTTTTTGTTTTGTGTTTTTAGATGCGCTGGTAAGCTGTGTATGTTTCGAAGTCCTTATGTGCTAGCAGTGAAACCGAAATGAAAGGTCTTTGGCACTGTAAACTGCAATAGGGTATAAAATGTGATGGGCAGTAAAGGGCACCGCAGCCAGAGACCATCCACCGAACTTGTTCTTCTATTCTGATGATCATAATCAGGCCTGAGCCTGATCCTCAATCTGTCATAAAATAGAGTGGAGACATAATGTGGTAACTATAAATAACAACTATATTTTAATATATTAGACATCTAAGGACTATTTGCAGAAACATACTAATGAAATCTCCAAGAAGTTCTATCTACAGATTTACAGATTTTACAATACGGTTGCAAAATTAACTTTCCCAACGGAAAGCAGTCAGTTGTATTAGCAGGGACAACACACAGCAAGATGTGTGCATGAACTGATAATCATCATCACACTCCAAAATTAAAATGGAACCAGAAGAAGGCAGAAGGCCCACTCAATACAATGTGCATCAAACACACAAAGAAATAAATACAACAGGAGAAAACAGCCAATGTGAAAAGCAGCAAAAAGTGAATGAGGAGCAATTGCCAATATCGAAACAAAAATGAGGATTTTCTATAAGCTCAATCGTGAGCAGAATTAATAAAACCCACTCTGACCTGCTTTCTTAACCCAGAAGTGTTATTTCCATCAGTCACCAAGTAGCTTCAAAATGCATGCTCCCGGAGCCTGAAACTAATTTTCTTCCTCCTATATAAACACACAAAACTCCTACAGTCTTGGTAATTGAAAGAGATCACTTCCCCCCAGGTCCCAGCCACCACCATTTCTTTGCTTTATGACAAACAGATGACAGCCCATCTCCCTGGCTTCTCTCCAGCTCCATCTTTTTACCACATCCTTCCTGTTCTGCTCCAAATGCTGGTCAAGGGAGTCCTCTGCCCGGGCAATGGCTTCCCTGTAAAAATCCAGAGTTGAAGGCCCTGGGGGTGGGGGGGCATCCAGCTCCAGCCCTAGTGGCTTCTTTTCAGGTCCTGGGACACTCAGTTTTGCCTTGAATCCATCTCACACGCTGTTCCCCTTGTGCTGAGAACTTCCTGGTCTAGCTAAATTCTGGCCCATTGTGTCTTCTGGTGGCCTTTGGTGACCCCCAAATTGGGCCTGATCCCTATCACATGCTACTAAAGCACTGAATGTCTCTTTCCCTCACTGATGTAACCTGTTTTATCATGCATCCGTTGGCACATTTACACGATCAGTATCTATTCCTCTAACAGACTGTGATTCCAAAAGGACCAAGACCCAGCTATGCCCTCACAGGGCAGCCCGCTGCCCAGCAGAGTGCCTGCCACACGCTCGGCTATAGGAACTACTTGGTGAATAAATACTGCAAGGCCAGATTGTCCTCTATGTGTAAACTGGAAAGGCATGGAGAGTAACACTCTTCCCTCAATGACAATGCAGGACAGCACACGGTCTACTGTACTGCTATAATGTCCAATCACTGTCATTTGTACCCAGAGAGGCCTGGAAGTCCCCAGTTACAGGTTGCGTGCCCAAACTGAGCTGCAAAAAATTCCTTTTAGACATCCTTCCTTCGCCTCACTGCAGGCCATACAGGGGATGGATGTAGCTTTGAAGTCCTCCGTAACAGAGAGCATCACTGCCTAAAAGAGTCCCCTCTGACACCAAGACTGTCTGCTTAACAACTTGTGATGGTAAACACTGCTCTCACTTTGCTTTATGGCCCAAGAATTTTTAAATGATGCTTTTATGACAAGGTTGTAATTGAAGGTGCTTTGCTGGGCCCCAAGGCTGGTTTTTACATATTCACCCAACAGAACACTGTGCAACATTTCATCATTTATAAAGCCTAGAGGAGAAGATTACAACATGGGCACACTGGTGAATACACACATGGGAGGGAGATTATCATTCTGCTCAGTAAAACCAGTCTGTGGACAACACAAGTACTCCTGGGCGGCAGGTCACCAATCTCCTAATCTAGGAATGTCAAAAGATACCTCCTGGCAGAACATAGTCAGATGTGAGCAGAACTGCTTCTGAGCTTCTAGAATGTTTCAATAGCAGCCGAGTGGTCAATTGGCCAGCAGAGAACCCTCGTGACCTCCCCAGTCTCACAAGCCCAACACCTGCCTTGGCCCAGTGCGCCGGTGAGATTTCACCATGAGAGGCCCTCTGACGGCATTGGCGGGGACATCACGGTGGGAGAGGCCTGGCTCTGCCACTGAGACCTCGGGCAGGTGCTACCTGTGCTGGAGACATTCCAGCAAGGAACACCCCCCATCTCTGACTGAAGCAGAAGGACTGGGGAAGCGGCAGGGCAGAAACCATAAAAACCAATTTTTGAGGAGCATGAAGCTGGGTTCCATAGGTAGTCCATAGAAATCGTTCTCTGGAAGCAGGGTAGTAAAAAATATAAAGCCCTCATAACCTTAGCATCCTCCAAATTTTAGGAGAGCTGCTGGCAGGAAAAGTGGTTCAAAATTACGAGTTTCCCCAATAATGACTTTTCCTTAGAGTCCTAATGGCCTCAGGTTGCAAGTACTGTCACCAGATCACGCACTGCAGGTCCACACCACTGGGAACAAAGAGCAAAGAGCGCCATGGGTTCACCGGACGGTGGGAGCAGCATTAACACTGAGGTTAGGAAGATGGAAAGAGCCTCTAGAGTAAGGGAGATGTAAATTCGAATGCTACCATTTTTGAGTCATGTGACTTTGGACAATTTGCTTCTATCTGTGACTTGGTTTCCTGTCTCATCAGTTAGGAGCAGAAGTTCCTGCTGCACAGGTCTGAGGCACTGAAGGAGATAATGGGTTCAGACTGGCCCACAAAAACATGAGAGTATCCTCTCTAATGTAACAGAAAGGATAGAAGGAGCAGGAGGGGAGACACTTGCTTCCCTCTATCCCACATTCTCTCCTGGGCTCACAGAAGTAGGAATTTGCACCAACATGAATTTAGCGCCAGTGCTTGGGAAGAAGCTCTCCCCTCCTTCCAACTCCCAGCTCCCAGCTCCCAGCTCTGCTACTTTGCCCCCACCCCCCCAGGCAGGGGTAAACCCCTTAGTCCTGGGCCACTGAAAAGCAAGCAAGCCCAGCCCTCTGCTCTGGAGCTGCTTTCCCAGTTCCCCAGACGCAGCCTATGGAGTGGATGCCCTGCCTTCCAGCTGCCAGCATTAAGCAGGCTCAGGGGTCAGACCAAGACCCCAGTCCTAGTCCCCTGTCTGGGGATTCATGAGTGGCAAGGCCTTGCTCTGCCTGCTCATCCTCTGCAGGGTAAAAGCATGGAGACTCAGGTGAGCTCTGGTCCCAGTGGTACTCTTCAGTCTGCCTCAGCACCAACAAATCTCATCCTTGACCTTTTTCTGGCTCAAACTTAGGGGTAGGACAAATAACTGAGGCACTGAAGGCAGGGGACAACTATGAGAATATTACTGTTCTGCATAATACAAGGTGGCATTACCAACAGACAATGGCACTTCCCGAAAGTGTTCACTGCAAAATAAGAATAGAATCCAAGTGGGGCTGGCCGTGGTATCCTAAGGCAAGGAGGCAGGAAGGTCATCAGGATCCTAACAGATGAGAACACACTTTCTCAGGACAACTGGAACCCCACAGGCCGAGGCTGAAATGAACCAACTGTCGAGGCAGAGAGTAGGCAGGGCAGGGGTGAGCGTGAAGGACAACTGCGGCCTGGCTGTGCCAGCTGACCTCAACCTGCGCTGCACTGAGAATTACACGATTCAGCTGTGGTTGAAATGCTGATGCTCAGGCCACCTCCCAGACCAGACCGAATGTGAAAGAGGGTCCCAAGCACGAGAAGCATTTAAAGCATGCTCAGTGATTCCAGTGTGCGGCCACTGTTAAGGACTGCTGTCCTGGGCTCTCTCAGCTCACTGAGTTTAGACGGGAAGAGAAAACAAACCCACAAGTGACATGACGCAACCCCTGCGCAGGCAGGAATGCCTCTCCTCTATCACACAAGGCTGGTAAATCACTCTGACTTGACATAACTAACTGCTGTTGCACGTGGTAATGATGTTTATCAACCCACAAAGGACAATATATGCTAGTGCTTAAATTAGAACGAGAGCTAACATTTATTGAAGACTTACTATGCACCAGGGACATGTTCATTTCACATGTATTAACTAACACAAGCTCCACAACAACCCTTCAAGGTTGGTCTTTTATGGCTATCTTCATTTTCCAGATGGAAAGGGTTAGTGAATTTGACTAAAGTCCACCACTTCTAATGGGCAAAACTGGGATTTCATCAAACAATCGAGCTAGAATCTCTTCATCAAGCAGACTCTCGAGTAATCTCTTTTGTTTCCACTCCATCTCTCTCTGGTAAGCATTCAGATTACAGTACCAAACAAGCAAAGGCGTTTGTCTTAAAAAGCCGACAGGTGTGTGTGTGTGGATGTGTACACAGTGTGACCTCCTTGATGACGGGGACTGTGCTTTATTTATTATTTCTCCTCCGGTCACTGTGCTGCCCACTGTGTAGGGGACGCCATAGTGACTTTGCAGAGGGAATGAACACGGAGGGCAAACGAAGGGCATCAAGAGAGGAGGGGGGTATGCATATGGGGTCATCTCATCTCTTTAGATGAGGGGGAACACGGAGTCACAACCGCCAAAATGCCGAAGGAAACACATCTCCCACGTACAACCCCAAACTGTGATCCACATCAAACTCAGGCACAAATGAAACAAACTGCCAGAACAGGCAATAATTCACATGCCATAGTACTTAAAAATCTCTAACAATCACATCATTACTGCTGGCAGTGCCTCCAACCAAGCAGACACTAACAAGGGCTGTCATAAAAGAGGATATACTTCTAGCGCAAATAAGGCCACAAAAAGGCTGCACTCTAACCCTGGAAAGGAACTCACTGCTATGAATAATACAGTCACTTGGAGGCCAGAAAAGATGGTGATGGGAACCTTTTACTTCCAAACGGAGTCCCTACCACGCACAGGAACTTGGGCCCATGTCAACGTGTACTTTTCTTTCTCCCAGCTGCCCAGCTTCTCCAATTAAGTAATGATTTATTTCACCATCCAAGGTGTTATGACTAATTACTTTAGCCCCTCTTCAAAGAAGAGAGACATGTAGATGCTCCTTGAGAAACCTGAGTTTGGTTCCGTCCTCCTGAATCACTGAGTCACACCACCAATAACAACACTGAAACGCCGGAACCTGGTCTCCCGGCCAAGGCAATTGGAGAGCTGAAGCGCCTCCACCAAAATGCTAGTGGACGGGGAGGGTGCACAGCTTTGATGTAGCAAAAACAGTATGTTTATTTAAACAGGCTTGTTCCAGACCAGGCCTCAAGACATGGAAAAGTATTCATTCAAAAAAAATTCCATTTTATTTTAGCATTTCAACTGTTGTAATTATCATCACCATCCAAGCTATTACTTTAGCAGTTTTTTAGAGTTCAAACTCTGCTCCACAGCACTTTCACATTCACACTTACACTTGAAGCAAACTAATCAGGCACCAATATTTCCATTCGGTGAACAAAAGAATGAAGGCAGAAAGGAAATAAGTACATTTGTCCAAAGGGAAAGGCAGTAAGTGACAACTCAGAATTTTAGCAGAGGACTCCTTATGCCAAAACCCCAACCCTTCCCAATGGCTTTCCAAGACATTGATTTCATAACCAAAGGGAATCTAAGCACCGGGGGAAGCTTCTTGGATCAGAAGCTCCTTCTCAGAGAAGTGTTACGCGCATTAGATAATGCTTGGCAGAACTGGCAGAGGGCTTAATATACGACCAGTGTCCATACCTATCACCTATTTTTTTTTAATTACTGCTTATATTTAAAGAAAATCAGAAGCTGGAACTCTCTTTTTAGAACACTGGAGATTTTCTAAAAAACCTGTCTGCATTGTTTACTGGGATGAGGACATCTTTCACTTGTAAAACTCAAAATACTGAAGAACCCAACTTTTAGGCTGATTCCTATTTAAAAAAAGAGGGTAGCCAACCTACCAAGTTCAGATGTGGCCCTAAACATTCATTTCCCTTCTTGAAAAGTTTAGGAACTGGCTTTCCGTTAGCTAGCTGCTAGCATGTCTAAGCCATCTGGTGCTAAGCCCTATACAGACATAACATCAGAGATACCATGAATTTGGTTTCAAGTCACCGCAATAAAGCGACTGTCATAATAAAGTGCACCACAAAGTTTTGGGTTTCTCAGTACATGACAAATTATATTTACACTATAAGGTACTATCAAGTGTGCAAGAGCATTATGTCTAAAAACAAAATGTATGTACCTCAGTTTAAAAATGTTTTATTGCTCAAAAATGCTAAACATCATCTTAGACTCTGGTGAGCCACAATATTATTTTTGCTGGTGGAGTGTTTTGCCTCGACATTGATGAAAACGCATTATTGGCAAAACTCAATAATACAATGTATGCCTGTGATCGGTTCAATTAAAAAAAAAAAAGCAACCACAACCAACAAAAACAAACACACAGGACCACTGCCTGGCAGTTACCTTTGGAGGTTACCTAAAAACAGGAATAATTGGTTGAAACCTCATTAGAATGGATGCCAAGTAACCTGGGAAAACCCTTTAAAAAGTAGAGTAAGACACCAGTAACATGTATCAAAAAATCCCAGGAATTAAATTATCAGAGTCAGACTGGTTATTGCTTTTGAGATACATAATTTTATTTCATTTTATGTGATTCATACTAGTAATGTAATTCCAGGAGTATCCCTCACCAAATCTCCGTTACATAGTTTTTTGTTATGACCAAAGGACTAATATCAAATAAGTACTATATAAAATCAGTTGATAATACCCAACTGCCACACAAATTGAGCACATTGCTTTTGTTACAATGTTATCTACAGTATTCATGTACCTAATTAATTCTTTCTCAAGTAAAGCAAGTCCAGGTTTACTTCAATTTTGCGCAAACCCAAATTCCAAAACAACAAAATTTAAAATTAATTAATTTTACTTATTATTTTAGATACAACTACATAGAAATTTGCATCCCCCCAATCATGTATTAATTCATATTCAGAGAGTACAAAGGGCTGAGAAAAACAATCTGCTGTACAAATGTACCCAGGTGGGGAGATGCACAGGTACATTTTACAACTCCCACAAAACCCTGAACAGGGGATCCCATGCCAAAATAATTTTCTCAAAAGACACCTGGGCAAGCAAAATAAAGAAATGATATGAGTCCTAACTATTGTGTCTTTCACTATATCATATTTGCTGCAAGTTAAAAGGCACGAAGGAGAAAATATTTCTATTATGGAAGATCTCCCATACTCTCTGTATTCTAGTCCCTCACAAACCCAGGAGTTGCACTCCTAAAGAATACCACAGTTGGCCAAACAGTCTTACTGAGATCAAGGTGTTATAGAAAAAAAAGGGGTTCAGATAAATCTAAATGTTTCACACAGATAAATAATCTTCCTAATTAGGTGCCTCATCATGTACTGGGTTGGCCAAAAAGTTCATTTGGTTTTTTCTGTTAAGGTGGCTCTAATAGCACACAGTTGTCTTTGACTTCATTTGAAAAAATCTTGTTAAATTGTATTGTGAAGCTGTCATATCAGCATGCATTTTTTAAAGAAACTTATCAAAATTAGTGAGCTTTTGTGTGACCATTTTAATATTGAATATAGAAGAAAATAAGCAACATTTTGGCATATTATGCTTTATAATGCCAAAAATAATAAGGGGGACCAATTTGCAAAAAAGGTGAACATGCAACTGAAATGCAAAAAAAGATTCGTTCAGTGTATGGAGAAGGTGCTGTGACTGATCAAATGTGTCAAAAGTGTTTGTGAAGTTTTGTGATGGAGATTTCTCACTGGATGATGCTCCATGGTGGGGCAAATAGGAAGTTGATAGTGATCAAATCAAGACATTGAGAACGAGCAATGTTATATCATGCAGGAGATAGCCAACATACTCCAAACATCCAACTCAATAAAGTTATTGGTGAAAATGAATAATTTGCCTTCTACTTTAAGTAAAAAAACTAAACAGACTTGGCCAATAAAAATGACTGAATGAATTTCCACTAAATAGGAAAAATCTGTGCAAACTGGAGTCTAAAGTTATGCCATGTGGGGTACATGACGTACTTTGGGAGGTCAAATGTACACTCAAGAAACTAATAGGCATCATTCAGAACTGAGAAACAAAAGCTCTGGGCTTCAGATGGTACAGATGTACCATACATTTTAAGATGCTATAGACAGGGAAAGCAAACAGCAGCTTTAGTATGTACCCTAAATGCAAAAGAGAATCACAGCTTCTTCTACTAAGGGCAACTCCGAGAAGGAGCACCCTAAGTGAGCAGCATCAAGATTCACACAGTTAAAGATGGTAAGTCACTTCTGAGACAATGCCTAAATGGCCAGAGAGAAAAAAGATTTGGAAAGAGACAATAACAAATCTCTCAAATAAAACTAGCATTAATATCTTTAAAATTCTGCCCTAGGAAATTACTTCTGCAATGCCATGGGAACCAAGCAGTGCTGAAATTTGGGAGGGGGATCAATTTTCCTATAACTGCCAGAGGGAGTTTCATTGTGAGTTTTTCCAACCAGCTCCCACTGATATAAAGTTCAAAAGCATGTGTAGATATTCCCACTGATTTCAAGTTCAAAAGCATTTGCACATGCTCTTTCCTTACTTTTTTAAGTTTAAATGAATGACCTACTAAATTGGTGTTTCTTTCACAAATCATTGCAGTGATCTGCAAACAAATACTCATGAGCTCTTTTTAAAAAAGATTTTATTTATTTATCTTTAGAGGGAAAGAAGAGAGGGAGAGAAGCATCAATGTATGGTTGCCTTTCGTGCATCCCCTGCTGGGAGTTGGCCTACAAGGAACCTGCCTGCAACCTAGGCATGTGCCCTGACTGGAAATTGAACCTTGATTTTCTGGTTCGCAGGTCTGTGCTCATTCCACTGAGCTACACCAGCCAGGGCCTCATATGAGCTCTTTAAGGGGACCAAGATGAAGTTGGAACAGGTATTTTGCATTTTGGCATGACAACTTTTAAAAATGTTTTCCTTTTTATTACCTTTTTAAAAGAGTAAGTTTAAATTTACACAAATTTGAATTTTTTATATTGGCTCCATTTAACTATAGGCTAACAAAATTTCCTGACAATTTCACAATGAGTTATTGAAAGTCGGTATGAGCTCTTCACTGAATTGTGTCCCTTAATATTGCTGTTCCAAAATATTCTAGATTTGACCCTTTTTATTAAAGAATTTATTTATTTACTTTTAGAGAGGGGAAAGGAGGGAGAAAGAGAGGTAGAGAAACACCAATGTGTGGTTGCCCCTTGCACTTCCTCTACTGGACCTGCAACCCAGGCATGTGCCCAGAATAGGAATCAAACCAGGGACCCCTTGGTTTGCAGGCCAGCACTCTATCCACTAAGCCACCAGCCAGGGCTTGACCCTTTTTTGTTTGACCTTAAAAATTTCCTAATCTCAGCTGACACATATATGCTACATGATTCCATATTCTTTTATAGCCCAGATTTCCCCCCTGAGACTAAAATTCATGCCTCTAAATATCTACAAAATACCTGCATTTAGAATTTCACTGGCATCTCAGAATCATTATCTCCAGCATAGCACCTGTTCCTGTGGTCTTCACTTCACTGCTCCCATCTACCTAGTCATCCTAGAATTCTACTTTTCTCTCCCATCTCCTATTCAATCAGTCACCAGGTCCTGCTGATTTTATTTGCTAAGTATGTCTTGAATCTGATATTGCTGTAGTTCCTGTTGTGCTTATCTACTATTCATGTGAGGGATACTGAGCCAGAATTCTAAATGGTTTTCTGGCTCTGGCTCACTGGTCACCTCCATCCCTCTTTTTCTCCTCTTCCAAATCAAGTTTCACACGGCTGTTGGAGACATCCATTTGAACTGCATGTAAATCTTTACAGCTAATCTTAGAATCCAGTGGACTAAATCCTTGGTTGGCCAGGGACTAAGTAAGGGACTTCTTGGGCATGAGATTGTTGTTGTTCTTGTTGTTATTATTATTATTATTACTACTATTATTTATTCTATCAGCCCATAAATAACCCAAAGAGCCCTCACTGCTTCCCCCACCCCCAGCCCCAATCTACTGAGATTAAAACATCCAATATTTATGGTAACCAAATAGCTGATTAGCATAAAGCAGGGGTTTCAAACTCAGTACTGAAATTCTGGGCCAGGTAATTTTCTGTTGTAGGAGGCTGTCTTGCACACTGTAGGATGTGGATCAGCATTCCTAATCTCTATCCCCTGGATGCCAGTAGCACTGACCACCAGTGTCACAAACAAGTGTCTTCATATATGGCCATATGTGTCCTGGAGGGCAAAGTCCTTTGTTCCCTCCCTCCTCCTCTACATAAGAATTACCACCATTAAAAAAGTTATAAAATGACTGTTTAAAGTTTACCCCACTCACTGACGCTATCCTTATGTATTAAAATAATTACAGGTGCAGTGCCAGAGAGAATTTAGAACAGGATGAAAAGGTTTCACTATGGGCAAAAAAGAATGAGAACATGATTTTAAGTTGTAAGAAAATAACTATTTTAGTACTAGCATAATTGACAAAGTTCCTAAAACACTTATATAAATGCAATAATAATTGGAACCAGTGACATAAACTTTGTTCTCTATCTTCTTCAGCCAAATAACCAATTTTTCCAATCCAACACTCCTCTAAAACCACTGATCCTGGAGTTACACTGTCTTTGTTGAACTACTGGCTCCAGTATTTATTGGCCTGTATAATCTTGAAGAATTTTTATTGAAAAAAGCTCCATGCCTCAGCTTCTGCACCTGTAAAATGCAGAAGGTCCCAGTGAGGATTGAAAAAGGTAATACTTAATATAGGAACCTCATTTTTAGCGTTTTACATAAATCAATTCCACAATAAATGTTAACTGTTATTAACAGTATTTGTATTCTGTTTAGCAGCACATTTTCAACTGGTTTACCTGGGGGAGGGAGGGTGGGGAGAGGAGAGTTGCCAGTTACTCCTAACCTTGGAATATGAAGTGTTTTATGGGGAGAGAGCTCCCAAGACATCTAATCAGCTAGGGCATCGGCTGGATGGCCCGGTGAGGAAGAACAAGACAACTGGACTGGGAGTCATGAAACCAGAATCCTCTCAGAGAGCAGATTCTCTCTCAGGTCTCCCACCTGATTTTAGGGACACCATTATAGAGTTATTAATATTTTCTCTGAGAAGATGGCACTTAAATTCAAAGACATATTAGAACTAATGGCCCAAAACAAGTAAACTCTAAATTAACGGATAAATACTAAACTACCATTTATTTAGTTACAGATGAAGGCAAAGTACTTGCTAACTGTCCTTGAAGTGCAATGATTTAATTAAAGAAGATTTTCACATGGCCACATTCAAAGAACTCAAAGTCTCTTAATTATGTAATGCTTCACCAATTATCAAATAGTCCTGTATAAAGTCCACTAAGAGAAAATTTGAATTACAGGCCATTTGCAGACAGGAGATGTACTGAAAACACCTGATAGGCTATAAATTCAATGCTGTACATCCCCAAATCTGTTTGAAAACTGTATCTGAACATTAAAAATGACTCTGGCCTTTGCTTAATGACAAGTCCTATGAAATCAATTATCTGTTAAAATAATTTAATTGGAACATATGTATTTAAATTTTCGCATGTGTATAAAAAAAGTCTTCTTAATCTACCCAAAACATTCTGAAATTACACTTCTACGTAATGTAGTGAAAGAATTAAACTTATAACTGGATAAAACCAAGGATGTGGAAAACGTGAGGATGATATTCAAACAGCAGCAACTTTAAAGGAATAAATTAAGAATCATATTAGTTTACTGTAATTACCCTAAAAAGCAATGTAAGAAGGAAGAATGAACAACCTACCACTACTGTCTGGCATAAATTCATATGTTCTTCAATTCAAAAATACTCATTGGGTTTTCTGTGGTGGGTATTTGCTAGACGAATATAATTCCTATTTCTTTTTTTCTGTTCTCCCTCCTGCCCTCCTCCTTCTTTCATCTTCCTTTCCCCTCCCTCCCTCCCTTCCTCCCTTCCTCCCTTCCTCCCTCCCTCCCTTCCTCCCTTCCTCCCTCCCTCCCTCCCTCCCATGGTAGTGCTCCTCATTTTACATTTCCAAGAGGACCAGTCCAAAGTATAATTAATTAATTAATCAATCAATTCATTAAAATAGAACTATAGTAATGATAGAAAAAAGTATTCTTCATGATTAAAAAAAGACTCCTCAGGAAGGTTTAAAAGTCAAAAAGACCAAATTTAGGTCACCAAGGGATGCTTTGTACTTTAATAGTGGTATTTTGCTATGTAAAAAAAAGAAAGAAAACAAATGGAGACAGTTCAATTCCAAATTTCACAAGCAGAAACTTCATATTCTCAAAATATTATTTTGAAACTGTACACAAGATATAATTCTTAGTTTTCATTTCTTGATATTTCATTTTTCTTATCTCCCAAAGACAAAATAATGCTACTGCGGATGAGAGAATTCAAAGACCAACCCTTTTCCAAATGCACTGCTCCCCAACAGCTTTGAAGTTAGGCTACAATCCTGAGGATACATTTATAATGCACACGGAGAATGGTACAAAGAAGGTGCTTAGTAAACATTGCAGAATGAGCAAATGAGTTAGCACCTGAGAGCATGAATAAATAGATGTGCAAATAATATATTTTGTTCACTTAGAGAAACCAATGAAGAAAAACCAGGGTGAAGGAAGAAAAACATAGATATGTAAAAAATGGCAAAAGCCAGAAACATACATACAGGTGTGAGGAAGCACATAGAAACTAATCCATTAACTTTCACAGAGAGACCCTAGGAAGGAAATACTAGAGACAGAGGCAAGCCAGAAAGAAAAACAGCAAAACAATCCAACAGGCTCTTCACTCATCATGTACTGAGATAAAAGCATTTTAATGGGAAACTTTATTAAAACATTTGGAGACACAGATATATCCAGATATCCTTGGCAATAAAGTCTTCGAAGCAATACTATTTTAAGCTTTTTAAAGCCCTGTTGCTATTTCACAACTACAGGCACAAATATAGATACATGCCTTAGCAGCATGTTAGACTCAGTGAAGCCCAAGTCAGAGAGTTACCATTCTCAACATAATCAGCTGAGCCATGCCCTTCAGTTTAATGTCCTCCCCTTGACCATGTCAAGAGTCTTACACTTCTGATATAATGACCATCATTGTTAGGTAAAGCTTACCTATCCACCTAGACATGTGCTTTTTCAAAATCCAAATAATTGGTGTTCTGGTGAGCACCTTCAGAAGTTTCCTATGACTCAGTTCTATTCAGTACCTATTTTCTGAACCATAATTCAGCCAAGGACACTGAGGTGAGGCTAGGGAAAGCTGGTGATGGGGCGCGAAGAGAAGAGGAATGAGACATGAAACTCAAATTTGATGGCTCCTAGTGACTATTTCTAATGCACCTTAGCTGATAGGCTATCAGGAAGCATCTCCTTTCCAATGAAGACTACAGAGCCTAAATGTGTGAATTCAGTTAAGTATTTGTGCAACCAAGCCCTAGAGTCAGCCACTTACAAGAGATACAGTGAGGAGTAACTTAAGCTCCCAAGTCATCAATGTTCTCACAGTACAAAGGCAGAAGGAGACAAGCAAAATGATAGGTTCAGGGCATGACGGTAGGCTAAGAGAAATAGGTGGCTTACGGAAGGACAAATCATATCCGCCTTTGGGGAGTTGGGGCAGGGTATGTGGAGGGAAGGGGTGATGCAAGGAAGTAGAGAGGAAGGCTTCCTTGCCAGCTCTGGATGGATGAGTCATCAAGAACTCGTGCCTTCTCGGTGGCTATAAATAATCCCAGGTACTGCCATTTCATTTAATTACTAAGCCTCTCCAGATGGAGGAAAATAATTAAGGAGTCTGTGCCACCAACATGATAAAGAATGGGGTAGCAACTTGAGAAACATGTCAGGTTTTAAGTCTGCTCTCAGCTCTGAAATAAGGGAAGAGACGAACAGGGGGCAAATGACTGAGCCACGCAGACCTTAGGGAAAACCAAATGACTGAGCTACACAGATTCTGGGTAGAACTTTAAGTAGAAATTAAAAAAAAATACTGCTGTAAAGGGGCTCAACTCTCCCAGGAGAAGTAAAACTGTTAACACTGAATGAAAAAACCTCAACAGAATTGTGGAAGACAGGTTGTCAAAAGAAATCCTTTAAGACAGCCTTTAAATAAAAAAACCAGGATGCAATTTATTTATTTTTAAAATGTACAAGAAATATATCACTGACAGTGATGCAGTGATATATCACTCTGGATGCAGACATGATGAAAATTTAATATCTTTGTGTCTGATGCAAATATTCAGAAGCAACTACACCCAAACAGGTTAACGAGGGAACTGAGAAGAATATCATCAAAAGAAAAGTTTCTAAACGTATGCTCTCTTAAAGAATCATGCATTTATAATTCCAAAGTTCAGTGGAATCAGGAAATATAAATAAAATTTTAGGCATTCAAATGCCAACCGAGTTGTAAAGTTAATGAGAGGTTCCCTTCCAAATTAAAATACAAAGGTCATCATGTGCTATGCGGGGAAAAAATGCAATAATCAAAACTAAAACTACAATAATCAAAAGTTGGGGGTTAACCACACATTTATGAGCATCAGATTGAAAGCCATTAAGATGGTTGCATGATTCAAAGGCATTTTAGTTCTGGTGGGAAAATGGAGGGAAGTGTTAATGTGGACTGGTGAAGAAAAGACGGTAAAAAAGAAAAACCAAATCAGAACCCAATTCAGAGAGTGATGATGGAAGAGTTTTGGTCTGAAACAATATACATATATATAACCTGGCTAAAGGTAAGGTCACTGCATGTATTGGGTACTCTTTCTCTATAATCTTAAATCAGAACTAATGAAGGCATGAAGAAGAATGTGTTGCATGGAATGCAAACCCCCTTCAGAGCAGACAGCCAGCCACTACTCAGATCTTGATGGTTGACTTCCTGGGGAGAAATATCAGTCTCCCACATTTAACATTCTTAGAGAAAGTCTGAAAATACAAAGATCTCAGAATATGGGATCTAGCTAGACTGCCAAATTAAAATAACAAAGTTTTCATTTCCATTGCATGCCGTAGTATGAACTCAGATGTATAAATGCCCATGTGGACTTAGAAGGAAAACAAAGGAAGCAGTTCAACACAGCTGCTATCTAAAAATTATTCTGGCCCTGACTGGTATGGTTCAGTGGGCCGGGCATCATCCTGTAAACCGAAAGGTCACTGGTTCGATTCCCAGTCAGGGCACATGCCTGGGTTGCAGGCCAGGTTGCCACTGGGGGACATGCTAGAGGCAACCAATCAATGTTCTCTAATATATCGATATTTCTCTCTTTCTCCTTCCCTTCCTCTCTTTAAAAATAAAAAATAAATAAAATCTTTAAAAATAATTCTGTTCCATCCCATATTATTGGTCCTCAATTTTGTGTCTAGAATACAGCAAAGTAAAATTTATAGAAAAACTTACTGGATGCAATGCACCTTACATTGTTTCGTGGTGTACTAGTACTCATTTCCTAGAAATCCTTTAAAATTCAAAAGCTAGATTTCACACAGAGGTGTTTTGGGGGTTTGTACACCGATGTACTTTGTTCACCTAAGACTAATTGGTTTTATATCTAACGAGTGTATAGAGCTATAAAAATAGAAAGCTTTTGGGTAGAGCATGCTGTGAACTAGTCTTTGCAGTCTTCTTACAAACATTTTAAAACTTTATTTTCCCATAAGAAAACTGACCTATAAAGATGGGCCTGGTTGACCCAGTCATGGTGGGCAGGACAGAGGAGAAAGTGTGATTTGGTGGCAGCACGATGGGAGCAGCGGTGCAGCCGGCTGAAAAGCAGCGTGCCAACAGGACAAGGGATTGGCCGTATCAGTGATGATTGTTTGAGAATGTTTCAAATGACCCCGGTATTATCCAAAGCAAACAAATCATACTTTAGAAGCAGAAGGGGTCCAGACAGAACTTATATGAGATGCCAACAGGACAATGTCTAAAACAGAATTCTGCACATGCAAAGAAGACACATGTACCATGGGGTCTCTACCCCATAGGAACAGAGATGGGCGGACATGGATACATATTATCTGTCATTTCCCAGTGTGTACTACGTGCCAAGAACAAGAAACTTCACTTAATACTTCTGCAGTCTTGCTAGTGCAGAACTTGCCATCCCCACATCACCATTATGCACATGTTAAGTAGAAGAGACGGGATTCAAAAGCAAATCATTGTTATTCCAGTGAATAAGCTCTTAAAACACTATACTCTACTGTAGTTCATGACAGTAATTAAGGAAAAGATACGTGTGGGAGAACAATGGGAACAATGGCAAGATCAGCCCAATATATAAAATAAACATATGACTTCCAAAATACTTGTCTATAACCCACAATAACAAGTACAATTTTATAGCATGATCCAGTGCACACTCACTACAACCCTCTCTATATAAATTACTGAGGAAAAGTTCTACAAACATGTTTATCCTTCCTTTGTGTGACATACTAATATTTCCTTATTTTTTTTCTATTCTATTTCATTATTTTTTAAAATGCTGGTCATGACTCCCTTAAATGACTTCACAGTCCACCAGTGGCAGGTCAGAATGCACGGTTGGAAAACAAGCACAAGAACCAATGCTGATGACCTCCACTGATACTGTTTTGATGTTTGAGTAGAATACAAGGCTTTTCAATTTTTCATATATGATCTCCCATTAGAGCCTTCCCATTCAAGAAAAGGAGGGAAAGAGGGTAATTAAGGAGAGATACAGTGGAGAGTATTTTCCATCATATTATTTTTATCACTAAAAATAATAGTGAAATTAATATACTCCAAACAAGAACAGCTCCATCTCAATAACAAAGAAGGTTGGCCCAAAAGGTAAAAGGACCATGTTGGAGAAGGTTTTGATGTCCTTAATGCTAATCTGAATCATCAGAAAGGCATTTTTTCTAATACTGAGTCACTGGTCACTGTATGTAGTCTTTAGGCAAATTTTAATACTCAAAGACATGGCATATACCTACTATTCAGGTTACCTTCCACACACAAAAAAGCCAGCTCTCTCTAGGCTGTTGGTCAAGACACTTGATGATCAATATTAATTTGATTTGACTTATTAAAAGTCTGGACAGAATTATCTATGAAAGGATGCAAGTTTTGGCTTCTAGGTACGGAATCAATCCACAAGCCAGAACATTTATTAATGCAAACACAAAGAGAGAAAGGATGGCAAGTCACAAGTGTACTAACTTAGAAACGGTCTCAATAAAAACTTGAGTTACCATGGAAATTTCTGAAGGGAAAGGGGTCTCTTTACAGAAGTGACTGATGCTATTTATTAGTCTACTTGCAAGTAATGTCAAATTTTAAAGTTGTTCCAAAGAAAACCACCTTTATTTTTTTTTACATCAGCCTCTTAATATGCTGAAGGAACCTGTTCAAAATGCTTCAGCAGTGAAGTGACTTAGATGATAAATGTGTTCTTCAATCTGTGCACCAGTCAAGTAGCAATAAAATCAGAATAACTCATGCAAAAATTTTCATTATGTTTCTCAACATACTTATTTACATTTTAAATCACACATTAGACAATATGAAATATCTTTCACTTAGACAGGTGTGAACTAGGAAACAGATGCATTCATTATACATAAAACAATCTGTTGACCTAAAAAAAATACTCAAAGAATTCTCTGGTTGAAGTTCTTGGGCCACTGTTAACTTACTTGAAAAAATATGGCCATGGCTCCTATTATTCTGTTTTCAGAAATTGCAGTTTGAAAGCTGTCAAAGTCGTCTGGATTGTAAAAGAAAATCTGCATCTGTAAAAGAACAATTAAAAAAAATATTAGTAAAATTTTCATACCTCCACAAAAGTAGAAAGAATTGTAAAATGAACCAGTTCTCCCCTTACTAAGGTTGTTCATCTCTCTGTATTTTTCTTTGCTAAATTACTTGAGAGCAAACCCCAGATATCCTATCACTCCACCTCCACATACTTCATCAGGATCCCTAAAACACACAACTCACACAACAACAATGCTTTCATGCCACCCAAACTAAGTAACACCAAGAGCTTCTTCTTATCTAATAATACTCATGGTATGGCGGAAGTTCCTTATTAAGAAACACATTTTTTATGGAATTATACATATTGTAGTAGAAAACTGATCTGTGAGATTTAGTCCACATGTTAAAATTATAAATGCTCAAATAGGTACATCTTTATAAACACCACCCGTTCTAATAATGAGAATTTGAAGGGGTCTCTCAGTAGCCTTGAGAAATAGCAAAAATGGAATATTTCAGTAACTCCACAAAGAGATATAATAGTAATGAAAATAGTGATGCCTTACATTTCACAGTTTGGGAAAAGCCATCCCATATATTATCTCACTTAATCCATCTAACAACCCCTGTGAAAGTCTGACCAAAATGACTACACTTAGTTATAAATGAGGAAATAGTGCTTCAGAAAGTTGATGTTATCTTGGCTAAGGTTAAACATCACAGGATGAATGTAAAATCCAGATATTCTCATCCCAACCTTAGATACCGTCCCACACATTTGGCTAGGATTTCTTATTCAAAAAGCAGGACACAGATAAATCATCTTAAAATAATTATACAGTTTTAATGCTTGAACATTCTGATAATTCATATAATTCGGAGAACAAAATAAAACCACAGACCATTCTCCCGAAACATGTTTATGATAAGAATAAGAGATCTGGGTTCCCATTCGAGTTTCCTCATTTACTTGGCTGTGAGACCTCAGGTAAGCAAGCTAATTTCTGAGCATCAGCTTCCTCATGTGGTTACGGGAATCAAGTAGTTACCCTTGGTGGGGTGGGTACGGGAACCAAACAAGTCAGTGTATGTAGCACCACGCCTCAGCTTCATCAGTGCTCAACAAATCACCACCACCGTCATGTTGTAAAGTTGACATTTGGTACACATCTTAAAATTTCTAAGAAGAATGTGATTCTGCTAAATCTTCTAGAATGAGCCTCCTCCTTACATTAAGTAAAATCTCTGGTATCATTAGAGCCCTTCCATGACCTCTCTTCCCCCACTTATCCAAAATGGAATGATGCTAGTTTCTGTAACAGACTGAACAACCACACCCAAGATGCAGTTTGGACATTTGATACTGAATGATAAATTACTAGTGGTGAATGAGAAGACATCGAGACTACCAGAGGTATAGGTTAAAGACAAACAGAGTCCTACCAACCGAATTAACCAAGACATTAAGAACAAGGTGACTTTTCTTTTCTGAAAGGTGAAATCTGGTAACCCAACTCAAGAGGACACTATCTAGGAAAACTCGGGTACCCAAGTGGATGTGAGAAGAATGGGTAGATTCGTTTTGAAGACTTTCTTTCTTAAAGTGAATTAGTTTTCTCGGACTATGAATTTCCACTGAATCTGGCAGCTTCCTACAAATGTGTAGCCTGTAGGTTTGGACAGCTTTAGGCATCATGAATTTAAAATGAGAAAAGTCTATCCAATGAAGTGTAGATTAAAACAGTTCAATACTGGGTGAGCTGCTTTGGGTTCCTTGATACTATCCCAAGGAAGAAACTCCACAGAAGTATATTCAGAAAATTATACTTCACTACTCTTTTAAACCTCAGGCCCTCAAATTAAGTAAGTTCACAGATGATTTTCTTATTCTTAACCACATGAGCATGGAGGGTGTTGTTTAATGCATCACCTGAATAGTGTGTGATACAAAATACGTTGTCTTCTTCAAGGGCATTTTCATTTACAACTGGGTGAGAAAATTCATTTTTAGAAAATGTCTTTGAGGCATGGCTCCACCCATCAGGATAATAAAATGCCTCATAAAAAGAAAAACAGCATAGGTCTGAAATATCAATTTTCCTGGCTCTTTCTCCCAAGTTCAAATCTACTGAATTATGTTAACATTTGAAACTATCTTAAATATAAGAGTAACTAAGTAGAAGGGAGTTTTGCTGAGTGAAATGGACTTTAAGTTATTTGAGTGTTATTCTTGATGAGACATATTTGAGCAGAGGCAAGAAACCTGTTTTCCAAAAACATCTTTGGAAGGTGTTGGGGTGGCTACTAAATACTTTGAGTAGCCCATCAGCCTTCTGTACCTGCTCTCAAGAGCCACACTCACGATCCATCCTTCAGCCTCCCCGAAGTGTGTTCTTTCTAGTAGTGTGAATCTAAGTGACACTTAGGGTATAGCAATCATCCTCCTGAAGAAACACAGTCACATCAGCTGAAAAGATATGGAAAATCCAGCAGCAAAGAGATCTATTAAAAATTACACATCTTTCACCACTACTACCAACTAGCTACATTTCACCCCACTTGCACCCTCTGTATCTACCCACATGCACAATTTTTGAGTCATTTATGAATACTTAAGCATATAATTTCTAAGAATAAGGATGTTCTCTTCCATATAACTACAGTATAATTATTAAAGTTAGCAAATTTCATTTTGATACTATACTACACTATTATCTCATTTACAGTGCATTTTCAAATTTTGGCAAGTGCCTAAATAAGCCCATTTATAGGTCATTATTTTGGTTTTGAGTCCAGGAATCCAATCTATGACCAAGCTTTGCATTTAGTTGTCATGTCTGTATGCTGCCTCCTCCCCAACCCCCAACTTTCATCTGAAGCACTCTTTTAGCCTTTCCCTGCTTTGGTGGTGTGACATGTACAGGGCAGGTATTATGCAGAATCGGGTCTTGTCTCATGGACTTTATAATTAGATTATGAGGTGCATTTTGGGCAGGTTACCACGGTACTAATATTGCGTCTACACAGTACACAGTATCAGAAAGCACGTTAAATGGGTGTTTAACTTGTTCACATGGTTGAGGTAATGTTTGCGAGGTTTATCTACTATAAAGTTATTAATTCTACTTTTACAATTGAAAATTACTTTGTAGGGAGATATTTTGAGATAAAATAAATATCCTTCCCTGATCTAACATTCATCCACTAGTTTCAGTATCCATTCATGACTTTCTAACTCTGCCCTATTCCTACATTCATTAATAGTATTCTAGTGTAAGGTAGACATTGCCTTCCCTTCTTCACAGTTCATTCATTCATTCACTCACTTACATCAACAAGGAACCAATTTATTTTGCTTTTATTTTATTCAGCATGTTATAATCCATTACTAACAGTACTGTTGATGCTCAAACTCCCTCAGATTGGCCCCAAAGGAGACTCCTCAAACAGAGTCCTCGATGATGCCACATTTCCACCTGTTCTATTTTTTAAAACCTCTCATTCTCAGGTAGATGTTCTATGCTCATCTTTTTTTTTCTAAATACATTTTCTTGATTATTCTAAAACAGTTGTCCCATTTTTCTGTCCTTTATTCCCCTGCACCCTGTGTCCCCACTCCCACCATCAATACCCCTCCTTAGTTCATATCTGTGAGTTATACATATAAGTTCTTTGACTTTTCCATTTCCCACACTATTGTTAACCTCCCCCGTCTATTTTGTGCCTACTCTTTATGCTTCTTATTCCCTGTACCTTTCCCCCCATTCCCACACTCCCTATGCCTGCTGATAACCCTCCATGTCATCTCTATTTCTGTCTTTTCCTGTTCCAGTTGTTTGCTTAGTTTGTCTGTTATTATTTTCTTTAGGTTTGATTGTTGATACTTACGAGTTTGTTGTCATTTTAATGTTCATATTTTTACCTTCTTTTTAAAAAATAAGTCCCTTTAACATTTCATACAATAAAAGCTCGGTGATGATGAACTCCTTGAACTTGACCTTATCTGGAAAGCACTTTATCTGCCCTTCCCATTCTAAATGATAGCTTTGCTAGATAGAGTAACCTTGGATGTAAGTCTTTGCTTTTCATAACTTAAAATACTTCTTTGTAGCCCCTTCTTGCCTGTAAGATTTCTTTTGAGAAATCAGCTGATAGTCTTATGGTAACTCCTTGGTATGTAACTATCTCCTTTTTTTTCTTGCTGCTTTTAAGATTCTTTCCTTATCTTTCATCTTGACTAATGTAATTATGATGTACCTTGGTGTGTGCTTCCTTGGGTCTAACTTCTTTGGGACTCTCCAAGCTTTCTGGTCTTCCTGGAAGTCTATTTTCTTTGACAGATAAGGGAAGTTCTCCTTAATTATGTTCTCAAGTAAGTTTTCTATTTCTTGCTCTTCCTCTTCTCCTTCTGGCACCCCTATGAGTCAGATGTTGGAACATTTAAAGTTGTCCCTGAGGTTCTGGAGTCTCTCCTCATTTTTATGAATTCTTGTTTCTTCATTCTGTTCTGGTCGAATGTTTATTTCTTCCTTCTGCTCCAAACCATTGATTTGAGCCCCAGTTTCCGTCCCTTTACTGTTGGTTCCCTGTACATTTTCCTTTATGTCACTTTTCAGTCTTCACTTCTTCCTCTATTTTGCAACCATACTCAACCATTTCTGTGAGTATCTTGATTACCATTATTTTGAACTGTGCATCTGATAGTTTGGTAATTTTTTCATCATTTAGTTGCATTTTTTCTGGAGCTCTGATCTGTTCTTTCATTGGGGCCATATAATTTGTCTTGGCGTGCCTGTTACGCAGCAAGGGGTGGAGCCTTAGATATTTGCCAGGGTGAGGCAACTCACATTGGTGCATTGTGACGCTGTATGTGGGCGGACGGGTAAGAAAGGGAACAATGCTGCTTGCTCAGCTCTCAGAGGTCTATGCTTATCTTGTATTTTCCCTACTCCAGTCCTAACATTGGTCATTTCTTGAGTGAACACTTGTTCCTTGTAGGGAGGAATGCTATTTAAAGACCAAATATCTTTATCTCAGTGCTCTCCAAATATGTTTGAGATCAGAACATTTTGGTTCTTCAAGAAAACTACACAGCTTAAGGCTGAATCTATTCCAAACAGTAGACTCTTTGCAAGGTAAGAAAAACTATGTCAACTTTGTATAAACAGATGTCTCTCTACCACGCAGAGTGCCGTAAGATATGTAGGTCTCCCTCGCAACAGGAACAAAGTGCATGAAGCTCAGCTACCAAGACACTGGGTAGACTGTTGTGTATCAGAAAACAATCAATGGGCCAGTTCAAAAAGAACTTTGAAATGCATGAGCAAGAATCACAGACCTGGGCACATCATTCATTTCTACCCTGTGAAACAGCTGCAAAGGAAAAAAAGCTCCAGGCAGTTCTCCAGCAGAATCAAAGTGATAGATAAAGTAGAGCATAATAGGACCTAACCTGACACTTAGAAAATAGAATTTCACAGGGGGAAAAAGCACCATGACTTACTAGGAGGCGTGTGCTAAAATACAGATTTGGAAAATGCATGAACAAATGGCAACACTGCCAAGTAATGGGAAGGAGATGAAATGGTACTGTGAGCATAGGGCTGATGGCAGTCGATATTCCACTGTTTGGGTACTAACGTGATATACACAGAGTCACAGCAAAATGTGTACTTAGCTTCCCCTTTCTCTTAGCTTCCAATTAAAAATGACTCTAGTTGCAATTTCATTTAAAGATTAGGTATGTGACTTGTTTCCTATTTGTATCACTATCTGTATTAAGCTGAATAAATAGAAAACAGCAAATCTAAAAACTAAAGTCTTCTATGTTTTTATTAATGTTATTTTTCAATTAGTCAGTGAGTTCCCACTGTATGCCAGACACTGTACTATTATTCCTTAACATTCAGGGAGGCAGCCACCACCATGGCCTTCATTTCACAGCCAGAGGAACCAAGGATTTCTAATTTACAGAGCTCTTAAGGAGGGATGGTAGGGTCATGACAGAAACCTAATTTTTCCAATCTTAGTCAATTGAGGCCTTAATCACTGTGCTTCCTTCCAATAGGCAAAATTTTTTTGCTTAATGTATATTATGAATAAGGTGCTCTGGAAGACGAATACATGGTTTGTGCTTGGGAAGACCAAAACTTCAACAACAAGACAAGATTAACTTTTTCTCCTTGAATGCTGAAGTTGTATCAAAGGTAAATTTCTCACAAAAAAACTAAGACAATGAATGGCTCATGGTCAAATAGAGCATATATCATATGAATAGTAAAATGATGCAGGCAATGGGAGAGAGGGGGCATCTTGTGGAAAGGTGGACTTCCTATTCTCCAATGTTATATTTGTGTGCATTAGTAAGCTCTCACACCTCTATGATAATGGTGGCAAGAGGAAATGTTCCAACACAAGCACAAAAAATCCAACAGAACCTTCTTTTGTGATTTAGAAGATGCTACATTTTCATTTCCTCTCAAAGATGCACTCCCCACACACATACATGGCTCAAGAAAGTCAAGATGAAATAAGTAAGGAAACACTAGGCAGACAGTTCAGACAAAAGGCAATCTACTGATTATTCATCATATATTTCCATGAAGTGGAAGAACCCACAGGAAAATAATAAATGAGATATGAACAGGACGTGATGAAGATGGTAACTAAAAAGGGAACAGCAAAAATTAAAAACCACATAGGAGGCAGTAGATAACAGAACTAAAGAGATGGAATGTATATTTCTAACAATACTTGGCACCAACCTGCACAAATCCGGTTGAGAACATGGCAGTGCACAAGGAACATTGTCTAAGAATAAAAATGTGCAGCGAAAGCACAGTCGAACTCCAACACAGTTAATAACCCACTGGATCTACTTTGTTGGATGATTTGCAAAGGGTAAAGCCAGATTTAAGGTTTTTGTACAATAGGTTGGTAATATTAATTGAGTTTTAGATTATGGTGTATTGAGCCAACTATTGCGGCAGATCACACACACTTAACACAGCTGTTCTAATTACTTAATTCTGCCAGTGGCATCAGACAGGAAGATCAATGCAGCCAGGATATCTATTTGCCTACTTCAAGGCCTGTCTTGAAAAGCGCTGTTCATTGTAAACACTAGTCACTTTTTTTGGAGTCACTCGCGGGCTCAGAGTGACAAAGGAAGGATTGCCAGATGATAAAGCCACAAACACTATAATGAGGTTTTTACTATCTCTAGGAATAAATAACAAAATGAGTAGCAAGGAGAGGTCAGACTACTAAGAGAACAAATGGATTTACACCTCAAGAGAAAATGCTCCAAGAAGGTGCAAATATATTTCAAAATTACCATGAAATGACTAAGTGGTCCCAGGTATAATTACACTGAACACAGATTATATTATTTTCTCTTAATCTACAAGAGATTCAAACAAATTCCTACATAAGCAACTCTAGCTTGAAATTTTAATGCCCTACTCATTATAGAGAAAAAGAAAATACATACTCTATATTATATAAAAATATATAATACAAACCTTCTGAATTCACAACTATGATATTGGTATTTTTGTATCAATGCACAGTTTTTATTCACAGTTACATTTTTACAGGATCATTATTAACTGTGATGGTTAACTTGATAATTAATTTTATGTATCAAATTGGTTAGGCTATGGGGCCCATTTGTTTGGTCAAAGAATATTGTAGATGTTACTATAAAGGTATATATTTTTAAATATGATTAATATTTAAACATAAGACTTTGAGTAAAGCAGGTTAGCTTTCATAGTATGATGGGCCTCATCCAGTGGGTTGAAAGCCTGAGGTCTCCCAAAAAGAAAAAAATTCTGCCTCCAGAGGCAACACAGAAATTCTGAGTTTCTAGCCTTCGGACTTAAGACCGTACTATAAACTCTTGCTAGAATTTCCAGCCTATACTGCAAATTTCAGACTTGCTCACCTCCTCAACTGAGTTAGCCAATCCTTCATAATCCTAATCTCTCTCTTTCCTTCTCTCTCTCTACACACACACACACACACACACACACACACACGAGATACATATACCTCAACCTCTACCTTCTATAGATCTATATAACTGTATCTACATCTGTAGCCACAATCCTGGAGAACCCTGACTAGTACGTTTCTAAGATCACTATGAATTTTAAGCAAACATATACATATATATGTATAATGTACATAACATTACAAAACCATTCTGCAACCCAGTTACTTTTTGAGCATCTCTGAGCTCTGTCATCCTCATTTACTTCTGTTCACAGGCTTCACCCCTTAAGAACATAGCAGCCCCTGTTACAACCCACTTCCCACTTTTGTGACTTACAGAAAATATCCATGAAGTTGGCAGCCAACACAATGGGGTGATATTAAAAGACAAATCAATAACCATGGACCACAGCACAAGACCTGATATGTACACTGAAGACACAGAAGATCTCCAAGACTCAGTATCCCCTTCTATCAAATAGAGGTAATGTTTACCTCATGGGATTGCTGCAATAAAGATTTACAACTCACTTGCTTTGGAAAAGTAAGAACAAATTAAACAGCTCTCACTTTTTATTATTATGTACCTTTGTTACTTTCTTCATGACCAAAAGATATGCAAATTAAGGTGAAAACAAATTGTTTCATGGTCCAGCAAACATCCCTGGGAGTCAATCCACAGGAGTAGCAAAGATATCTGTGTGGGCTCCACACAGTCTTCACTTAAGAATATTTTTAGAAGAACTGTGCTCCAAAGAAGGTCAAGTATTCAGCATCTTTGCAGGGAAAGTAGCGCTTAAATGAACATTCTGAAATGTTTGCTTTACACAATATCATTAATTCCAGAGTAAATGAATCCCAATTATTATCTCCTTTTTTCCCTTCACGTATAACATGGAATTGACTTCCACTACTTTCCAGCAGGAATCCAACATTTTGGAGGAAAGCCCAAAGGCACACCAGGGCTATGTATGACTCACACACAAGCAGGCGTCGAGATGCTCTGTGATCCCTTTTAAAAGTCTCTGTGTGTAACTTGTTTATGCCATTATATAAGTCTATTTATTCATTGGTTTTTGGAATTTCTGGTTCAGTGATGCATCTGATCAGTCAAACAAATATTGAATCCTTGGGATTTTCCCTGAATAGGGAAGACTTCAGGTGTTTGTTTATAACCGTAGGTTGAGTTTGTCAGGAATTGACTATGAATGATTCGTGAGTTATCAATATTTCTTACAGTTCAGCATAAGTCTGGACACAAATGAGGCAGGTTCAGTATCTGGCTAGGCGTTAGCTCGATACCCTTATTATGTACTCATGAAAGAGGGCAGTAAGCTATAGCTCTCCCATTCAACAGCTGTGTGATCCGATTGAAGTAGTCACCCTCTCTGAGCCTTAATAGTCCCACGAGTAAACTGAGGATAAGAAATATATCACTGGGTTACAGTAAGGATTAACTAAAATAACTCTGGTAAACACCTCCTAGGTCTGGCACACTGCTGGCCTGATACACATCTCTAAAAATTACTTAAAGGGAGGAAAGAAAGGAAAAAATACAAATGAATCAGTGAAAGGGCTATCTGCAGTAGCCCCAAATTGGAACATACCCAAATGCTACAATTAACAGATGGATAAAAAACGTTGTGACATAGTCGCACAATGGATCTAATAGGATGGCCTATACCTACAGGTAATGATGTATACAAATCTCATAATGCTGTGTTTGTGTGTTTGCATGCACACACTATATGAGTCCACTGGAATGAAGCACACAACCAGGAAAGCCCATGCAGCTGGATACCCACACAGTGGTTACCCCTGAGGGCAGTAAGGAAGTGGGACTCTGGCAGTGCTGGTCAATACTCTTTCTTGATCTGGGGCCTGGTTACAAGAGTACAAATATTGACTCAGTTGTAAACTTAATATTTGTGAATTTTCCTCTTTGCATATTAGACTTGAATGATAAAGAAATAAAGTCAGCTAAATAGCTGCACTTGGAAAACCAAGATAAACAAAAGTATAACGTCACCTCAAAGTACAGCAGGGCTGAGTTTGCTGCTGTGCCCTGCACCTGTTTGATTCAATAGAGGCTTCTCTGAAAAGCACATGGCAGGGCCAGAGAGAACCCATCTGCTTGACAGAGCAAATTCAGGTCACTGTATCAAATGTATAGAATCACACTAGTCCAGGACCACACAGCAACTACAGGGACCAAGCCTTGCTTCTTCCCTGCCTCTAGGCGCACACTGCAAATGAGGCCAAGAAGCAGTCTCCTCCATAAAACATGCCACGAGGGTTGCTTAAATGTATCCAAATCTTATAATGCTTTACCTGAATTAATTCCATTAATCTTTACTATCACCTTTTGGGGTAGCTACTACTCTTTCCTCATTTTTTAAAAAAAATTAAGGCTAAAATTACTAGGTCTTGTCTCAGAAGCAATAAAGCTGGAACTCAAATTCAGGCATTTGGTTGCAGAGCTCACACATTTAAAATTCTCTCCATACAGCACCCTGACCAGGATTCCCACTGGCAATGAGAGCTACCCATTTGTTATCTCTAGGACACTAGCACTAAGCTTCCAGAGCAGCAGTTCTCAACCAGGGGCAATTCTGGACACCAGGAGATTTGTCAATGTTTAGAGACATTTTTCCTTATCATAACTGGGCAGGAGATGCCACTGGTATGTAGTGGGTAGAGTCTAAGGAGGCTGCTGAACACCCCACAACGCACAGGACAGACACTCTCCCCACAAGTAAGTAATTATGCTGCCCAAAATGTCTACAGTGTAGAAACCTTGTCTACACCCACTGCCACATGAAACCTAGTCATTGGGTATGGTACAGCCCTTCCCTTTTCTTTTCTACTCTCACTCCTGAACTTTAAAGGGGGAGGTACAAGTCTGTAATGGGGCCCAAGGACTGGGAGGGCAGTCTTGCCCCCCACACATACCAGTAACTTCAAGGCCACTTTCACGTAACTTTCCTTGCTTACACAGCTGTTTTATACATACAGTTGGTACTGAAATGCAGTGGGTGCAACACCTTGGCCACAGTGGAGAGGGAGGGGTCCCCAGGTGCACCTGGAACTCATTTGTATTTCAAAAACACGAAAATAACCACCGAGGTGTTTGTGCTCTTTGTAATATGAAACTTTTTAGAAATTGCTTTGTACTTGGGAGTAATAGCCACATGATTCACCATGAAATGAAGTCTGGAAAATCATTTTGGATAAATGGACCTATAAATTCAATAGAATTTCCATGACAACATAGACTGCAACAGTCAACCACAAATAAAAGGTTATAAATCATTCAAAACCAACTAGGAATCAGCAATATGTCTCTCGATTTAAAATACAAGGAACCTGAAATGTAGTTTATTTGTTACTTACTCACCCAAAGTTCCCATTAAAGTTCTTTTCTCACTTCTGATATTGCATTTTCTACCTCATAATAGGTTTTGGGGAAATCATGATGCCAAGAATTTGCAATTAATCTAGATGAAATTAACACAGGTATAAAGTCAGTTGCATTCTTCCCCTTCCCCTTGCCAGAAGCCCACAGGAAGCTTGTGCACCTAGTTATGTGGTTTTATCTAGAAAATTGCATTTTGCCCTGCAAAGCTACCAAATCAGGGGCTCCATAAAGAAAGAGCTTTATGCAAAGCATTTCTAAAAACACACATGCAAGACAACCTAGACAGTTCCCAAATGCTTTTGAGTTCTATAAATCAAAAGCACGCTTTCTACTGTTCTCAGGATAAGCTCCGCAGTGAAGCCCTTGAATAATAAGCTGGGCCAACCAAACTAGAATATCTGTTCTTTACAGGAGCTCTCTGCTCCTCTGGTCACGTTTCATTGTGGTGGGGGTTCCCTTACAAGGGACTCTTCTAAATACAGGATGCCGGGATGTCTCCCACTGGGCACTGCTGGCCCCAGGACCAAGCATGCAGTAGGCACCCATTAAGTGACTGTGGAATGAATGACTGGAGGGAATTTCTCTCATGAGAGGAAATGTGTTGCATTCCCTATTCACAATCTCTTGCATCATTAAGCCTCCCTTATAGCCAAGAGCTCTGGGGAACTGACAGGTAGAGGAGGGGGAACTTCATGGAGCTTTGGATTTGGCTTCCAGAAGGGCTGTACACCTCCTGTAATGCTGCCGAAGGCTGTGCACATGTGCCCTGGACAGGGTCTATCACTTTGCGTTAAATGAACTCTCATGGTCCCATCTATTATCACATGCTGATAACTTCATGACACATTTTCAGCCCTGAGCCCACATGATCTGTGTCTCATATCAAAATCTTTAAGGGCTCACTACAAAGAACATGTGTGAACATGCCTCTATGAGCACAAAATGCTCTCTTTCTCTGAGACAGCTCCTAGACGTGGGTCCGACAGTCCCCTAAAATGGTGCATAGGTTTTGTACTTTAGATAATGATGTATGAGAACAGCGATCTTCCCACACCATCACTACACATGGATTTATAGATCCTTCTTTTTTTACCCATTGGACGAACATCTATGTTCACATGTTTAATTTGTCTAATGACCAATAAAGAGTGCAAATTGGTGTTATTTTTTCTAATTATTTCTATTTTTATAATTTAAGGAGGTTCTTCATTTAGAAAATTAAGATTTGTCACAGGTGTTGCAAATACAAAGACAAACATACAGGTACATTTGTTCCACCACTGTTGGCATCAGGGAGAAAACTGACAAACAGACACTGACATTGAAAATTCTTGAAGATATATTATTAATGAAGAAAGTCAAGATGCAAAATAAGCTCACATTTGCATGAGAAAAAGGCCATACAATACAATACTGTATGTATTGTATACAAAACTGCACAGATATAGAGAACTGAGGAAGGGAAAGAAAAGGCTGCGTTGGAAGGTAACACAAACTCTACAAGTGGTTTTCTCAAGGGAGGGGACTTGGATTGGTTTGGGGCCAAGAAGGCAGTTTGTTTTGTTTTATCGCAACTGTTTAAAATATTTGCTGGTTCTAAATAATAGCTCATCTGGAGGAAAATCTCCTTTAACATGAGAAAGATAAGCACAAAACCAAAGTCATCAGGACCGCTGAAGAAGGAGAAGGGGAAGCAGATGGATCCACTTGGGAACCCAGCTCAGAAGACTGGCCACATCCACAAAATGCCCCACCAACAACAGGGGTGAGTCTATCAGCCCCTGGCAATGGACAGCCCAACATCACACAGTGCACTCTTTTACTCCTACTCCACTTCAACACGGTTCTTTAATTTCTGCTGCAATGAACCACATAACTACTCCAGTTCACTACCACTTCAAAGGAGGGAAGAAAAAAAGGAAACACTGAGTAAATGTTTTTCTTCTGATCTACACAAACTATTGAATTCATGTAATACAACCACTCTGTTGAAAAGTATATTTATATTTATGTAGACTAATAATACTTTCTCACCTATCTAGCCATTAAATTATAATGTGTACACCTAGTAAACACAAATTGCTAATTCTCACAGGCTATACCTTTGGTCAGGAAAAACATCAGCTAACGAGGGAACTAAGCAAGGCTCCCCAGAGCCAGGCAAAGCATCAGCGTTGCTGATGTACTGGGTACAACCTGAAAGGAATGACTCAAGGAGAAGCCTTCGGGAGGCGGTTGAAGGCCCCAGTGGTGAGGAGAGCAGGGCTCTGCCTCCAACAGGGCTTTGATCAGAGTTCAAAACACTTTTGGCTAAAAGATCCCCCTTTTCAAGAATTCCCAAGTATGATTTTTGGATTTCACAATCTTACAATCAGAGCAAACACATGATGGATTACCAAAGATATGATTAAAAAATAGCCCTGGCTGGTGTAGCTCAGTGGATTGAGCATGGGCCTGCGAACCAGAAGATCGCGGTTCGATTCCCTGTCAGGGTACATGCCTGGGTTGCAGGCCAGTTCCCAGCAGGGGCCAGTTCCCAGCAGGAGATGCACCAAAAAGCAACCATACATTGGTATTTCTCTCCTTCTCTCCTTCCCTTCCCTTCTAAAGATAAATAAATAAATTTAAAAAAAGATATGATTAAAAAATATAAGTTCAAGTTCAAGCTCTGCGTCATCTGGTTTTAAGATCGTGGGCAAATCCCTTCATATTCTAAGTACCTATTTCTAAATGTGAAAAATTGAGATGATGTTTCCAGGTCAGTATGGATGATGATAAACCTAAAAATGTTTAATGATAGAACATAACCTTACAGGTTTGGTCTTAGGATTAAACACTATAGGGAAAAAAGAATGCCACAAAATGTATAGGATGTTATCAATATTTTCTTCCTCATTATCACCATAACTATCACAATTATTATACAAAACTTCTTTTTAAAAAAATAAGTGTCTGTGTTCAACTCATTACTTGGTACTGACTTCACTGTTTGTAGGACTGTGGGTCAAATGCATTGTTGATTAGATTTTCCCATTGTGTTTGATGTTCTTCTCTCCCAACATTTTATAATAAAAAATTAAAAATACATGTTGAGGGAATGCTGCTGTGAACACTTTTATATTACCACCTAGACTCTACCATTTATATTTCAATGTGCTTGCTTTATCAGACAACAGTCCATTTTCCTATCCATTCATTTAATCAGGTACTGAGTTTTAAAGAAAAAAACCATCAGCACTCTCTGACAGCTAGTCATTGTCAAACTAGTAACTTTAGCATTAAGGGAAAGCCAAGCACTGTTTTCCAGGCTTTGAGTCCAAGCCAGAGAAAGCCTTGCTGGTTTGCAAGTAGGTTAATAACTCTATTAATGAGAACATCTTGAGATTCCAATAGCTACAGCCCAGTGGGGAACTGTTAATAATTTGGAATAAAGACAGAGCTTCAGAAGGAATAAAACAACAAAATATCAATGCCATGGCTTTTTCAAGCCAAGAGTCTACAGGGGAAAGTGTCAGCCAATAATTATGTTATTGATTGGCTCCATTTATGTCTCATCTTGGTCAGCAAATACAAGAACACATTCAGAGAGACTATACGTTAAATAGAAATCAAAAACCTTGTGTGTTTTACTGGTCTAGAACCTATAGTATACAAAGTAACTGAACACACCCAAAAGACGAGCCAGGAATCCTGGTTCATTACCTTCAAATTTGAGGTACAACCACCATAGAAAATCATCCCCACAAAACTCCAGCCCCAAATCTTCTTAATAAGGAAGGCATTTTAGACCAAAAAGAGATTACAATTGGATACCTTAGTTGGGATTCAAGCAGTGTCACAGATGCTATTGTGGAGATCCACGGAGTTCAAGCAGCATTCTTTATAACAGCAAAACATTGCAGACAGTTCACTGTCAATCAATAGAATGACTAAAGAATTGGGTGCATCCATACTGTGGAATATCATGCAGCTCTTAAAAAAAGAATCATGTGAATTTTGTACCTCATGTGCAAGGATGCCCACGATATATTATGGAGTTTAAAAAAGCAAGTTATGGAACACTATGTACATGATCATCTCATTTTTCAGGTAAAGAGGATATAAAAAGGAGGACACAGGGAGGTAACAGGCCTGGAATAACCTACAGAAAATTTAACTATGGTTACCTCTGAGAATTGAAAACAAAGGGAGAGGGATAAAACAATGGCTTCAATTTTTACTTCATATAATTAGTACTATTAAAAGATTTTTTAATGAGAAAAATTTGTTATAAGTATTTAAAATAAGTGAAAGAGAGCAACCTCAAAGAAAGACTAAAATGGAACCACACAGCACATGGATGATAAGATGTGTTATCAAACTTTAGGAAGTACTGACAGACAGGCAGAACATGCACATCCCAAGTACATCAAGGTAAGTGACCTTGGTAAGTTTTAGAGTGAGCACATCCGTGTAACACTCTGACCCCAGAAGCCTCACATGCTCCTCAATGGTCAGTATGCCAAGAAGGAATAACCACCTCCTGACTTCCACCAGCAGGAGATTCATCCTCCCAACCTCGTCCTAAACATGAAATTGCATGACGCGTTAAAGTAAATGCTCTGTTTTCACACCAGGCCTCTGTCCACATCCTTCTAAGACTGCCAAAGTTCATCAGTTATCTTTTGTACCGTGGTTTGTTTCCTGGATGTTGGGGGTCTGTAGGAGTCATATCAGAGTCTTTAGAGGGCGATCTATGCAGCTATTTTCAAGGTGGTTCCTGGTAAGGGAGATGGAATGGTCTTGAAAGAGCCTAAGTCAAAAAATCGTGATCTGTACTTTTGTGAACTCCACTTCTGAAACAGCTGCCAGGCCATGTGCTTTACAAAGATTAGGGTATTTTATCTCCATGACTACTCCATGGGAGAGGTGTGCTGTTATCTCTACTTTAAAGAGTGGGGAAGGGAGGCTTAGAAGCGTGTAGAAATTATGAGCAGCCAGGGATCCAAACCCGATCCTCCCTAACAGAGCAGACACCTGGGAAGTGCTCCATTGGGCCACATCCCGATCAGTGGGAGGATGACTTGCTTCTGCCCGCCAGGAGCAGCGCTCTGCTGGGGAGCCCCCGAATGGCAGGGCACACCCAGCAGGCACCATAAAGAGCCCTTGTCTGCTGATCAGATCTCAGCTTCAGTGGGTTCTGACCACTGGGGCTGTTTTCTTTCCTTAGGGGGACTGGACCTGGTTTTTCTCACAACTGCTTTGGTTAAACTACAAGTTATGTCCCACTTGCTAGATACTCAGCAACTCTGGCCCCTCACCTCTCCCAAAGTTCCTAAGCAGAGGTTAGGAATGGGCTTGTACCAAACACTGCACAATAAAGCTACACAGCTTATATGAAGAGCTGTGGGCATGTAAATGCAGTTTCCCATCCTTCTTTCTGAACTGCAGAGAGAAAGGCTGGACCCACAGAAATCTGCATGCTAGGGAAACACATCCGCACACCCATTGTTGTATTTTCAAAGGACCACAGGTAGGGGTTTTATTTTTATTCAGAACATTATATTCCATCTTAATATAGCCCCATGTCCTTGTATGAAGGTTGGAGCATTGAGCTTTATTATTTTTTCAAACGCCTACACTGCAAGTGCTTTTAGCATGCTGGCTCAATAATTCCTACCTACAGATTTTTCCACATGACCATTTATTTGAGCTTCACAAAGATACCTTGTGTTTTGGTCCCCCATCTGGGAGCACAGGGTGGTGGAGAATACATAGCTCTCCAAGTTCCTGAGTCTTAAGCAGCACATTAAGACCCCTCTGGAGTTCATGGGTATTACCTTTTTGGAACATTAACTGCACAGCAGATGGATTTTTTCCCTTTTCAAAACCATTCTGCTGGACCTCCAGGCCATCAACACTGTGGCTCTTGGAGCGGTGAACCCGCCTGGACCCTGCCTTGGCAGAGGTATCTTTGTTAGTTGGCATTTCCTGTGGTAAAGCTCTGATTGCTTCTTCCATTTTCATAGGCTCTTACCAGTGCCTAAAACCATGTCAATGGTTGGGGACAAGAGAAAGCACACTGAGTGAGGTGGGGGCAGGAGCACACCCTACGGGGAGTAGATACACTGACCCGTCTCAGGAGAGTCCCGGTGTCCTGGCAAATCAACCCCCAAAGCGTTTTTCCAAAAAGAGGAACAGTACTTCTCCAGCTTCTTGAGCAGCAGAAAACAGCATGAACTGGAGGATGAAGGTGCAGGTGAGCCTTGAGTCAGGATTTCTGGACAATACCCCGTGTGCAGCTGACTGGCAATGGCTTCTCATGATAAACAACAGGTTAAAAACCTCACAAGCGGTCCTGTAGGAGGAACCAGGATTTCCCACCCTGTCTCCCTAAGAGGGAAGGCCCATTAAAACCTTGATCTTAATTGCAAATAACTCTCAAAACAGTAAACAAAAAGCATTAACTTCTGGTTTGCTATTAGAATCATTTGATTTTTCCTGGAAACATGGATAAGCCCTTGCTGTTCAGATGAAAGATCTTTACTTGTATCTCAAATTTATTCCAAAACCTCTATCTTGCTTTGAAAAATCACAAACTGCCTAGAAAGCATATATAAGGTGCTTTAGTCTTTAACTCTCCTTTTTCTCTGCTGTCCCCCTCGTGTCCAGAGATGCCACAGAGCCTTACACAAGTTCAATAAGGAGGGCCTGAGCTCCTTCCACTCTTGACCAGCAGCTACTCTACAGAAACATGAAGTCTCTCAGCCCAGCCCAGCCCAGCCCAGCAAGGGCCTGGCCAGCAGTTGAGCCACAAATGCCATTCCTACCATTCTAACCAGTAGTTGTCAAATGTTGCCCTTGTCCACTCCTGCACCTCAAGGACATTTGGCAAAGTTTGGACACAATTTTGGTTGTGAGCACTGAGGTGGGGTGCTACTGGCACATATAGTAGGAAGAGGTTAAGGAAGCCAGTTAAACATCCTATAGTGCAGCACATGACACAATGAAGCATTCTCTAGCCCACGTCAGTGCCAAGGCTGAGATATCACCTTCTATTTAGACTAAACCGGCAATGACTCATAAGCTTTTGTACACAATACAGTGCAGGTAACACATCTCAGTGAAGATCAAAACCCTCCAGTTCCATGACAGCGGGACTAACACTTCTCACCAGGGCACATTCCAGGTCAATCCTGTCTGGACAAGACGTTCATATGGTGAAGTCTGCCTAGTGACTGTTGGGTTAAGAGTGCACAACATACTTGGATATGCACACTTGCACCAATGTGTGAGGGTCTCGCTGTTAGAGCCTTGGGCAATGGAGTCCCATGGAGTTGACTCTGAATTCACTCTACTGCTAACTAACTGGGTGAGCTTATATTATGTTAAGGTTTGAATTATGTCCTCTAAAGAAAATGTTTTGGCTCCAAATACCAGTACCTGTGAATATGAGTTTATTTAGAAATGGGGTCTTTGCAGATGATCATGTTAAGACGGGGTCATTAGGGTGGCTCTCATCCGATTCCTTAATGAAAAGAAGAAATCTGTACACAAAGACACAGGGAGAATGTTCCGTGAAGGCAAAGGCAGGTGATGCATCTGCCAACCCGGGAAGAACAATGATTTCCAGCAAATCACCAGAAGCCATGAGAAAAGCACGGGGCAGATTTTATTCCCTCGGGAAAAGCCAACCCCGCTGACCCCTCCCTTAGTCTCTAACGTCCAGTCTCCAGAACTAAGAAACAGTACATTTCTGTTGTCTTAAACTCTCCTGTTGATGGCACCTTGTGAGGGCAGCCACAGAAAACTAATACAGGGAACTTCATACGTGTCTTAACTCTCTATTATTAAACAATATTAAACATAATAGTACCTAGTTCTTAAAGGTGACTTGAAAAAGCAAAAGTGACAAAGCGAGGCAGAGTGGTCAGCACGGGTCAGATGTCCAACAAGCAACACACAGGTGCTCTCTCAGGAGGACTCCCAGCCTCCATCTGAGCCCTCAGGGCTAGTTCTGCTGCACCGTCAGTGTTTTTCCTAACACATTTTGAAATTCCAATCTGAAATGTAAAATTGTAGTATGGTGTCATCTTGAAAATGAATGTAATGCTATAATAATAGCCCTATATTAATTACCACTGTAAATTTTGCAACACTGTAAAAGCACGGACTCAATTCCACTAATACTTGAAATATAATTGGGCCTTAATTACAATATTAGCCACAACAGCAATTTATGAGTATATCAATTCAGCACAACCAGAAGCAAGAAAGCTTAAGACATACTTCTACCTGGAAAACCCCTACTCATCTCCCAAGACTCAAACTAAGTATTACCTGCTAATTGAAGCATTTCCTGACCAATCAGCAACGACTCCCATGATTGGAACCACCAGAGAAGTCCAGGGCAGGGATTAGTTTCTGCTCCCAACACAGGGTGTAATTGAGCCTTAATAACTTGTCAATAAACCCAGGGGGCAATATACATGCCTCTTCTGTGTGAGCACTGGATAGTCAGAAGCCACATCTTTTTCATCTTTGAAAGCCCTGTCGCATGCTGCCACATGCTTAATAAATGAAGGAATAATGCAATTCTGTTACAAGCATTAAATAGGATTTTTAAAAGGCACAAACATAACAGGAATTCCCGTGTTTATGTCCATTTCCATAAACCTGAAATTATTCAAATGTCCTAAAGAGATGGCAGTTGGGCGGTCGCTTTGACTTTCACTGTTAACGTTGCCCTTTCCTCCTGACAGACTCTTCTCTTGGGACCAGGTGAAGTCACGAAATGTCCAGAAGAATGAGTACCCTCTGGATCCTTTCCGCTTCATCAGACTACCTGACCCCCCACTACTGGTAGGGAACAGCAAGCTTACCAAATCAACCAATCCTCACAAATGGGTCTGCAGACACTAGCATCTTTTTAAGAAATTTACTTATTGATTCAAGAGAGAGACTTCGATTTGTTGTTCCACCTATTCATGCCTTGACTGGAGATCAAACCCAAACCTGCAACCTTGGCATATCTGGGCTACCTGGCCAGGGCTACTGGGCTACCAACTGGGCTACCTGGCCAGGTCAGACACTAATATCTTAACAAGCTACACTAAACTGGTGACATGTATATTAAAGACCAACTGCACAGAGAGAAGCCCAAATAGAGAGATAAAACCATAATCAAAAATAGTAGCTAACAATGAACACTTCAAATACTGGTGAAGGCCTTCCAGAAGATTCTGTAGACAAGCAGGACTTTTCTCTGGCTCAGAGCTATTGAAGTTGTAGAAGTTTGAGTATTCCAAGAATAATAACTCTAACAAAATCAGAATTAGGATATAAGCAGCAATTACATCATGAACAGGCAAAAGGGGACAGAAGAGGACCAAAGGAAACACAAGAATAATTTAGGGGTGCAGCCGAATTTCCTGACTGGGAAAAGGCGCAAGGGAGATGTCAGGGGTGATGGAAATGTTCCATATCTCACAGGAACATGGTTGTGTGGATACACATACGTAAAATCTATTAAGTTGTACATTTACTACTTGAAAACTTTACTATAGGTATGTTATACTTCAATGCAAAGCTTTAAGCATTCAGCACTGTATCAACAACAGCTGGCTCATCTGAGCTAGAAGACAAATTATCTAACCCTCCATCTGAACCTTTTGGCCCTTCGAAAGCCCTGAGGGTGTGGAAAAATACACAGGGTGTCTGTATTTTAATTTACATTTAGAAGAGAAGACATCTCTGAACAGAGACCACTCCCTGAAGACCCAGTGACCAATCCAGAATATAACGTACTGAATACTTCTGACCCCGCCGCAGGTGTGAACCACATGTCACGCTTGTCTTTCTTACAGCAAATAAATTCATGCCTCCAGAATATTAAGCATCAGCTAGAGAAGTTTCAAATATATGAAAGCAAGGCAGTGAAATTCAAAATACAGATAATCACTTACAAATTACTGATTTCCTTTAGAGAGCAATTACATTTATAAATATGAATACAGTCTATATTAAACCAAGAAAAATGACATTCAAATAGCTGTCAAGAGACTGATGTACCCAGGGAACGCACACTAACACCACCTTTTGTCAGATGGTATTGAAACTGGAAAAGCACAGAGGTTTAAGAGATTCTGGTCTAAAGAGTAGTTTAAAATTAATGTGGGCATGAGCTGAACTTCCTGGCTATTCTGGGTAGATCCTTTATTCTACCAACAAAACAATATGCAAATCTGACAAACAGAGCAAAGGCAATTCACAGACACGTAAATACAGGTGAGTATTTCTTTACGGCAAAAATCTAACACGAAATGGCAATTTCTCCCTTCTTCTTCTTCCCTTTTGTCTTTTTTAAATTCAAGCAATAAGGCAATGAAAGGCAAACTAAATGTACCATAATATGCAGAGCTTGACTATTTCTTCTTTTACAGAGAAGTGGTGCCCATTTTTTAGGTCTGCACCTGCCCCAGCCTTCAAATCGTTATGTGTGCATACATTCCCACCACTACCTGTGTTTACTGGTAAATTAGATACTTGGATTACGGTACTAAGTAACGCAATACATTCTTCCAACACACACAAGTAGAAGGGAAAATAAACATTGTTTTAAAATATCATGCTGTCTTTACCATTTTATAATAATTTATAAAATATATTTCAGGTGAGTTTGATGTTTAATGACAAGGGACTGAAAAGGACACATCAAAACTGCCTGGATCATTTATAATTTTCACGTCAGAGCTGATTAGATCCTCATTAATTTTTACCCATATTGCTGATAGAGGCGCGTTGATTAATCCACTTGTCTATTTTAGGAGTGGTGGCTTAGTTAAAACATAACATTAAGGTATACATTCACTTTTTTCGGCACACGTAAAATGCAACTGATCGCAATATGCTGGAAGCAATGGAATGCTCGTGTGGCTTGCTGTTCCCGTCCTTTCCAGTGGCTACCTGCCACACAAGACATGTGACCTCCTGGCACGCAGACCACATGATGGTGCAGCTATCATGCAGATGTCAAATACTAATACAGCTTTCAGCTCCAGGGTGGGCCCCTAGAACTTGAAGGGTTTAACATGATAATCTGTGCCTTTAGCTTTGAGAAATTTCAGCTTGGTTTGCAGGTATGACAGAAATAATCTGCAAATGTTATTAGGAAGGCACTTATATTCAGAGGGCTCCTTCCTGGCACACTGGTTCCTCACCCTGGTTGCAGAGAAGGGTCACCAGGAGGCTGCTGAAGGAGCACATTCCTGGGCACCCATGCCAGAAGTGCTGATTGCGTCAGTCCAGAGCAGCCAAGCCCAACAAATCCCGTGGCACCCAGTAGGACCTAGTACCCTACTGCCGCTCCAATCCGAACTGGAATCAAATGGTAGTGAGACTGTTGCTGCTTTCTATATCTGGCTCACGGATGACACTTAATAAATAACTTGCTGGATTAATGATCCCAATGCAAAGAATGGCAGCCTGGTGTGGAGGCAGGAAACCTGGAGGTGAGCCCTATTTCTGTCCCTAAGTAGCTCTACGTGCTGCCTACAAGACACCTGTGGTTGTGACCCCCTCTCTGGTAACCAAGTGCCACTTTTCTTTGGGTAACAAGTCCTTCCCCATCCATGGAAGAAGAGCTTCTTATGGAGCCTTGAGCTAGAAGAGTGGAAATGTGATCCATTCAGACACAGCAGCAATTAACTGGGAATTTTCCAGGCAACAATCACAAAAGTCTTTTATTTTTCACTGGATTTGAACCCAGGAGCATGGAAGCTGGAGCTGCAGGAGGGAACCCTGGAGACAGGCTGCTTCAGAAAGAAGGGCCAGGCCAAGGAGAGAGGTTGCTGGTATCTTACATTTATTATCTTAGCTCATTCCCACCCCTGTACTTCTTAAATACGTGATCCACTAAATTTGCACATTGTTCTTAGGTTACACTGAGATGGATTCTATAGTTCCCAATTCAAACAACACTAACACAGCTGTGCAAGACACACAGCACTCCTGTTCTTCATTTTCCTTCCATAAAAACAAGGACACTGGGCTGTCCAGCAAAAACCCTGGCAAGCCTGTATTTCCACCATGTTCTACATAAATTAAGAGTCTCCACATCCTATTTTTTTGTATGATAGATTTATTGTTTTACCTGCTGTCCCTCTTTTAACAATTTCCCTATATAGGTACTATTCTTTTCCTGATACTGTTGGCATTCTCTAAAAACACTCAATAAGCTTAATTTTTCAATCTACTGATAGCTTTAAAGAACTCCTTGGTGCCACTTTAAGGGGATATTCAATTATTTCTAATATTTCTCCAATTTAATACTAGTTTTTGATGTTTTAAATTTTGATGTTGAGCAGAAACAATCCTATAGAAAGCCACAGGAAAATTACTTCCTAACACTCCTTTACTTCAACCAATAAATTTTAGCTGTCCTCAGAATTTACCTGAACAGCTCAGAAATATTTCTCTTCGCTGCTTTTAATTCCCTTTGACCCATCATGCAGGCTGAGGACTGTGGAATTCATAAAATGTTCCCTGTGTAAGTTTCACCAATTCTCCCATCAACACAATATGGTATACTGAACCTATGCAAGTTCAAGAACAGATTAAATCCTATACATCACTTGGGAAGTTACTGAGTAAAGATGCACTTCATTACATGACACAACAAACACCTTCAAAGTAAACTTTTGTAACTTCCATGTAAATGTATCAAATAGGAAATGTATTACTACCAGACTGGAACTTTGAAAATTAGTTCTAAGCAAACATCTCACTAGTTGATTTGGAAATGGAGAAATTCTATAAGCTGAAACCCATTTTCAAAGCAAAAACACACTCCCATAATCTGGGGCAAAACCCTAAAATTGCCCACATGTTGTTCATACTGCCTAGATTTGAAATGGACAGAAATAGCCTGAGTACTGAGTTAGCTGCCGGGTACAAAGGGAGGACAGTGAAAGAATTATCTTTCCCCAAACTGCTTTTTAAAAAATACTTTTTAAAGGAACCTCACCTTCTCACTCTGTTTCAAGGTTATCAGCATCAAATTTGTGTTAAAGTTATTTTTTTTTGATATTCCCACATTCCATTTACAAAATATTCAGTTACACACTGTATCCCCTTTGAAAGGCCAGAGAGAAATGAGCAGGAGGCCACTTGTTCAAGCTTATCTCAACCTTCCCTTGCTCACAGCCTTTAATCAAATGAAAGTTATGTGCCTTCGGTGGACCAATTTTTGAATTACACATATTCTTCAGCTTTTTTCCTTACAAAAAAGGAAAAAGAACACCTTTACAGAACAAATTAAATGTGATGACACAGCAATTAGGTGATGCAGGTAACTTGCATGATTCTAGACGGAGGGATAAGGACCTTACCACTTTCCTTCAACTTCGGTCTATAGGGGCTTCCCGGCACTAATTTGAAAGGTGGTAAGAAGACGTAAGTTTATATAAAATGTTGTTCCTCCTACTGGTAACATTAAGGTGTTTTCCTACACCTCAACTTGACAAGAAATGATTAATAGCTATTGTAGTTTTCCACTGAACAGACAGAATGATTTACTTTTTACCTTTCTTGTCTACACTTAGTGGTCACAAAATATGTATCTTGAAAGAAATAAGGATATACTCTAGACTGTTTTGTTTCCCCTTACCCCCATGCCTAAGAATCAAAGTCAAGGAGAGCAGAAAAGTTACAAACTTCCAAACAAGCAAGTTATAAAACCCGTTACCCAGTTGGACCTAATGAGGTTTTGAGCTGTATGGAGACACGGTCTCATGTGTGTGTGTTTTCTCTAATCTTGGGAAACAGCACCATTCATTGCCTTCTTTTCTCTCTTTAAAAAAAAAATTAAAGCAGGCCTTTTTATTATCTGTATATAAATTCATCTTTTTTCTCCATAAAACTGCATTCTTATGTTAACATTATATTAAATGTGAAACACTTGGAGGTGGCTTGCAGAGGTAAACTGTGTTACTTTCAGCAAGCTTCCAAGGAAAGAAAGTTTAGCTCCCAAACATGAAATACAGTAATTAATGGAGTGTCAGGTTATGAATGCACATGTAAGAAAATATGAGGGAAATTAATTAGCTATGCATCCCACTGTTTTAAGGGCAGACTGTAGCTAAATAGCTATGCTGGCTATTTTGCATTCACGTACATCTAAATCTGAAATCCAGTTTTAAAAGGCAGGGGAGGGATTGGTGAGGACAGGAAAAGAGAAAAGCTTAATGTACTTATAAACTCAAAGGCCTCATTCAATTTCTGTCCAGGGGTAGCAGTCCCACCATCCTGAGGCATGTGCTGTCTCTGAGGAGCCCAGCACTGACATCCAGCATTGACGAGAGGAGGAAATGCTTATTTACAGAAGCTGAAAGCTTAATGGGGTAGAAAAATCTCATATAAAACTTGAATCATGTAAATCTGAAACTGTGAGCAAGGCAGTCAGGGAAACCACTTAAATAATAGGAAGTCGGGCATGTGAACCAAGAAATCCAAATATTCCCTGCATTTGAGAAGCTACTTTTAAATCAGCATAAGGCAATTATGTAGAAATACATGGGGTTCTGTCGGACAGCACATTTTAAACAGGAAGACCATGACTTAAGTTTGAGATAAAGTTTGCAAATTCAGCCAATACAGGTTCTGATTCTGAGCTCTGTTTGTGACTCTGGCACTTAGACACATGGGCAAATCCCTGTCCAACCGGGTGGTAATATCACCTACTTAGCACATTTGTGACAATTAAGTGACATAATTAGCTCAACACATAATCTTGCATCCAAGTAAGTCCCCAAATAATTATTTGCATATTTTTCCAATGCATACATTGGGTCTAAAATGTCCTTTAAGGAATGGTCAAAACAATTCAGGTAAATAAATACCTACCACTAAACTAAGGACAATTATCCCAAAGATTAAAAAATATATATTCTTCCTTGGAATGAAACCATATCAAGATTTTTGCATGAGAAAACATGTCAAGTTCAGACATGCATTCTGAAAGTTTGATTTTTAAAATATCAGCATATAATGGTAAGAGACAGAAAGTTCCCCAGGCTGAACATGAAGCAAGGCTTGAACTTAAATCGAAGGTAGCTAGCTAATAGGTTCAATCTAGCATGCAAATACTGCCTAAATGGTGCGGCTGCTTGGCTCCAAGCTTCAAGAAGGATTAGGAAATCTATCAGTCTCACGGGAAAGGAGCCTGTAATTGGCCAGTGAGGTCTATCTAGCATGAACCCAGGAGGTATACTCAAATGGTATTTGTTATTCCTTTCTCATATACTGCTGTTATTCTCCCTAAAAAAAGAAAAGGTCAATGGAAGGTGGACAATCACATGGAAGAGAGAAGAACAGAAGAAATCCTGCAGGGCTCATCCCCACGTGCACCTTCAAAGCATGGATGGGGCAGAGTGGATGAGAGCACCCAAGAATAGCCTTTGGGAACAGCCAGGTGTAATCAATCATCAACATCATCCAATTTATGTCTTGCTCCAATTCCATTCCATAATGGGTTATAGCTGGCCTTCTGCAGAAGATTTATAGAGGGGAGAGGCTGCCCAGATGAGGTAACTAGAGCGTCCCACAGTTGATAGCTATGGCCTTCAATAATAGCTGGGAGGGGTGACAGCTGGCTTATGCAATCATCTCCTTTAAGGAAGCTAAGGGAACTGACCACATCTTGGAGAGTCAACTATGTCCTGATGGAGAATCCAAGACTATGCTGGTCCAGCTGGAGAATTATCCTTGAAATGTCTGAGCTGAATGGTCACTCAACTTTTGGCCTTATAGCTTTGTCTTATTAACTCAGTCTCATTTCAAAAATAATATCTATGAGTTAATGCAAAGCTTGCCTTATAATAACAGGTAAAGCTGGAATGCAATTTTCAATGAAATACCACTAGGTCTGGAGAGAAGGAGGAGCTCAGAACTATGACTTACATAGGCCGTGGCCTACTAAGACAAGACCTAACATATTTTATTTAAGGTAATGGCTGAAGAATGATGGTAAGTGCGAAGTGACTATTGCTACTCTACATGGATTAAGGTATTATAACTCATTACTAAGGGAACTTGACATGGTATAAAAAAACAACAGCTTCCAGGGCAATGCAATTTACTTACATATGCAATGTATATACTTTGGATTTGTAGAGCTATAAATCTAAATGCTGGACAAAATGAGGTTGGACTCTACATAATTCATACCATTGAAAGAATTTTTTTTTTTTTTAAGAAAAAGCACAGTGAGAAAAAAAAATGCACCAGTCTCCTTTCTGTTTCCTGGCTAGGGGCTATGCAGCTAACTCAATACCAGCTTTGGAGCCTCCAGTGGATAAATTTAAATTTCCTTCAGATAAATGTTTTCCCAAATGAGAAAATGCTATTTTTAATGAAACCAAATAGCCTTAATTGGTTGTGATGGGAAGTAAACTCAGAGATAAACACTGCATAAATAATCACTACCCACAGCACATTCAAAGCTTTCCATCTGGGGAAACGTCTTTCTGAATTGGATAAAGAACATTCAACCAAAGACAGACTTTGCATCATTTGAAAAGCAGCAACTGAATCTAACATCCAAACACACAGCTAAAAGTCAGGGTAACATTCTGAGACTCTTATAAGTTTCACCAAATGGATACTCTCATTCCCTAACACCCCACCCCCAATTAACAATGAAAGCAAATTAAAACACTCATCCTGGTCACACTCCTTTAACCTCTCCTCTATCACAGTGCCCTTTATTTTAAACTAATCGTTATGTTGAGGCTTGATTAAAAGAATGAGAAGGAAACAGTCCCAAGTTTCCAGGACATACATAATAATAAAATGCATTAAATATTAAAGGCCATAATAAACATACAGGCAAAGTAAATAAAAATACAGACGGGTAATTAATTCCAATGGGTGAAAAGAGAAATCTTAATGGAAGGGCTGACATTTAGTCTAAGCAATGACATATCTGAGATTAGAAGGATATTAACAACAACATGGTTGCATAATATGTTATTATTTTTCTTTGCTTATTAATAGCCACAGCTAAGATTTCAGAAGTACTTACTGTGTGTCATCCTGAATAGCTTTAAATACAATAGTCATTTAATCTTACAATAATCTCAACAGGTAAGAGCTTTAAAGATGGGGAATAAGCTCAGAGAGGTTATGTGACTCGTACAACACTGTTCAGCTAGTAAGGCACAGAGCTGAGAATCTGCATTCATAATCAGATTCTGGCAATTCTGCCTCTGGAAATGGTGAGCATTTGGAATGATGCTGTTAGAGCAGAAAGATTTCAGAGAAAGATGGGAAGAAAAGTTAACAGGGGCTCACTGGCAAGTACAGGGCACTGAGTCCATGATCACTGTGAACAATTACCCTCCAAACGCCTTATCCAAGACAACGGAAACTTTCCACCTCACCCTTCCATGTTGCTTCCAGCTTTCCGCACATACAACCATCTTCACTGAGCCACAACGATTTTGGAAAAGGCTGCCCTGTTTTCTAATGGCCTCTGATGGAGATTTTAAAACTTTATTCACTGACAATTTTGCTATCTCTTTCATGTATTTTCTAACTAAATTATGCCACCCCTTGGGCAGAGGTTGGCCTTTTAATTTTTGAGCTCCATGAGAAGCTATCACAATCCCAATAATAAAACTAGCAGAACTTTAGAAAAAAAATCAGGCCATGACGAAAGCTCATTTTTCTATACCTCAGTCAAGATGCCCTAAATTCTAAACCCCAATTTCCTGAATTTTAAACTTAACGCCAAAAAAGATCTTTAAAACAGAAGACAATATCTTATCTGATATTTAAAAATTAAAAAATAAAACACTTTCCCTCACTGTTGTCATTCTCTCATGTGAAGGGGTCTAAAGTGATGACATAAGGGAACATTTTAATTGTATTATCCCAAGGCAGATAAAAAATTCTTTAATAAAATAAATACTGCCACATTAAAATTATTCTGAAATAAGCAGAATAGTAATTGGTGATAATTGAATGTTGATTTAAAAACCTTCATTTGCTGCTGGAGAGCGAAAACAGAACATGAAAAAATATTGCATTTTAGAAGACAAGACAGTGGAGTCTGTCTGTAGACTTGATTCTGCAAAGTAAATATTGAAGCCGAATGAAAAAACATATTGGGCTCCCTTGTATTTATTTATATAATCTTATGAGATCAAATTAAACAGACTAGGAAAATAAGTTTTGCTTTTTGCTGTGTCTTCTATTAAAAAAGAAAATTTCAAACTGATGAACTTATTAACCCCACCTAGCCTAACAAACTCCTTGACACATGTTGTTCAACAACCAAAAAAGTACACCCTAAAGAGTACTTTCATATTGGAAGTTTATTGTCACTACAGGGTAGTTAATTATTGGTCAGTAGAGGATTTGACCCTTTAAGACATAGGTCAACTGGTAGAAGGTCACATCCCTGATTCCTTATCCTGTGCCCTCCGACACAATGGTTCTGGTGGACAAATATGACATGAGTTTTTTCAAGCAAGGCAACTAGAAAAGCACCTAGCTTGTGCCAGGGCATGTAGCTAAAGGCTGAGCACACAGCCACGGACATCTACAGGAAGCACTTGTGTCTCTGGAAGCTCACGGTGCCAAGAGAAAGAGAGAAGAAAATAAGTACTTCTAGCACAATGTGACATGGCTAGGAAAGAAGTGGAGATGCCACAACTACACCTAGGACAGGCACGGAAGTAGGGAACTGGAGGTCCAAAGGACTGGTCCACACCAGTCCTAAGGCACGGCTTTTAGGAGAGGCCATGTTCGTGCTGGAGGCACTGTCTACAACTCTGCCTCCAAAACTGGAGGGGAGGCTCCAGGCCAAATTTGCTCATCTCTGAGTTTACCTCAAGTCCTAGGAGCTCCAGAAGTAACTGGAATGCCAGCCATGCCAGATTTTCAGTGACACCTCAGAGGCAGCACACGAAGCAGTCAAGAATTAAGGCAGGTTTGGGTTCTGACCTTGGCTCAGCATTTCCCAGGTTAAAGCTGTGGGTAAACTAAAGCCTCTGCATTTGAGAGCGATGATGATGATACAGAACTAAGAAGACGCTATGAGGGTTAAAAGAGGTAATGCAGGCAAAGTATTCAGCACTGCGGCAATGCCATGAAAGCGGTCAGCACAAGGGAACTCCCATGCCCACCACCACCACCACCATCACCTCTATCCGTAGCTGCAACCATCACCATGACAACTGTTACCACTCATGTCATATCTGGGCAGAAAGGTCTAGTGGAAGATTTTTCAGAACAGAAATGAGAAGTTCCTTTGAACTCATTGCTTTAATCTAAGAGAATCCCTCAGAATTTCAAATGGGAGAGGGGAGAATAAAGGCCAAAAAGTCATTTCTTAGCACAGTGGTAAATCTGAATATCTGTAGAAAGAGATTTTGGAGAATTTCCCTGCATTACAAATGGGAGGATATGCAAGGCCATCCTCAATCCTTTGTCAATTTCAGGCTGAGGGTCCTACATGTTTCCAGAATTCACAAATGGTGTCATCTCAACCTTCTGACACCAATCCACTCACACACAGGAAAATATGCTGGTGCTACAATAGAAGAAACAACATTCGGTGTTCTGAATTTATCCAGTTTGGCAACCGAGGAGGCTTCTAAGTCTCCAAATCAACCCTTATCTGAAGCACTGCCGCAAAAAATTAACTCTGCTATTCAATAGCACACACAGTAAATATTTAATGAATACTTAATATCTGTGGGTGCTTCCATATGCATCAGCTCATTTAATTCTCACAGCCACCACAAGAACCAGATGTTACTGTACTACCCAAGATTTACAGAAGAGTCTGGCACAGTGAGAGGTTAAGTGTCTTGACACTTACTCAGCAAAATGGGGCAGAGCCAGGCCTCAAAGCTTGCTCTGTCCAACATGATCACCTATTCCTAATCTCTACATCTGTCTCCCGCAGCTTGGCAACCCCAGGGCTCTACCTAAGTCAGCCTCCCAGTCAGTCTACTCATAGGAACCATGTGCAGAATTTCTGAAACTAGTACTCATTTATGCAGAGCGCACACCCTAGGTCTGCAAGCTCTACACTGAAGAGGCCTAGAATGAAGCTCTCTCAAAACAGAAATCAAGGTGTGGACCAGGCTCAACCTGATGTCACTGAGCAAGATCTGAACTTCTGTACTCCACTTCCCTATGTTCCACTCTAAAACTCTACTCATGAGAACTATGTGCAAATACAAACAAACTGTGAAGAGAGAGTGACTTATCTGTAATGTCTCAGAGCTTCCGTGGGAAACAAAACTGTGTGTCTTAATCACTACCCACAGCACATTCCCCAAAGTTGCTCAATGTGAGATAAATATCTCTCATCAAGTGTGCCTTTGTGCCTGGCATCTTTAACCTCAAAACTGATATTTAGGGGGAAACTGTTTCCAGTTTGTGAAACTTGGAATCCACTTTGGTGTATGAAATATAAATATTGCTTAGAAAATAAAAACACTTTCTTCTTATGTTCATTAGGAGGAGTCGTCCAAAATTTAGAAGCAATCCTCATATTATGTTTTATACACAGATGCACCAAAAAGCTATAAAAGGAACATTTTAAATATTAAAGACTTGAAGATGGTTGTCAGCTGGAAAAGTAACACTCTATAAAAATACCTAACACTGAAAACCATCAGAAACCAACAATTTCTTATTTAATCTATTTAATGTCAAGTGCGTCTTGCTGAGAATAACTTTTTAAAATATTTAACGCACTGCTCTAATGGTTGGGAGGAGGCAAGTGCCTTAACTACCACAAAGCAAAGGTGCCAAGTATTTACAGCTGTGCTGACAGCAGACGGGCGGGGGGATTTTTATAATGCACATTTAAGGCTCCCCAGCTGTGGGAGTCCCTACGTAGCTGATTACCCAAAAAGAATTCTAAAATCAATTTAACACACGGCCACATTTGTTTAACTATCATTTATGAAATTAATTGCCCAGGATGGCAAATAAGAGTTCTATACACACTCTGTCTTCCCATCTAACAAAAAACGCGCTGAAGTTTACATTTGTGTACAAGACCACGATTTGCCTTAAGTGAAGGAAAATGTGGGACAAACACCAAAGTCTTTGGAAAAACATTTTATGCTTTCATGTTCCTATTACTCATCTTGTTTCCACAATTTTATTAGTGAAAGAGAGATTTTTTCCCTATTGCATGAAAATACTGATTCTTACCAGATATGGTAAGGAACTTTCCAAAAGTTTCTGATTTTTTTTACATTGGTAGTACAAATAAACACTTCTATTCTTTTTCTCTTCTTCCTCTTTCTCTCTCTCTCATTCACTCACACACACACACAAACACACACACACCCCTCTTTCTCATTTCAATTGTGCTAATAATTTTGGTAACTAAGAAATAAGGCAATTAACTGGGAAAATTATAACACATTTAATCAAATGATATGAAAAAAACTACACCAAACACTACAAATATATTTCAGTGTGCTTTTATGATTTTGAAGGGATGTCTGCATCACCCACCAAAGATATGTATTAAGAGACCCTTGGAGAGAAAAGGAAAAATGAAAATTTCTTCCCTATTAAAAATTGCACACCTTAGGGCAGATTGTTTCATTTACTCTCCAAGACAAACCCATGAGGCAATTATCCCCATTTAGCAGCAGGTCAGGAATTAGGCTAACAATGGTTAAATAATTTGTTCAAACAATAAGCTGCACATGAGTATTATCTGTCTGACTTCATATTCACAGTATTAGGGACTGAATATTTGTGCACCCTCCACCCCATTCACATGTTGAAGCCCCAACCCTCAAAGAGATGATGGTTCATGAAGATGAGATCTGTGGGAATAATACGGAATAGATGTTGTGAGGGTGAGGCTCTCCAGAGGCAAGGAGCTTGCTCTCTCTGTCCTAGTGCATAAAGAAGACATCATGCAAGCAAACAGGGAAATGACTGCTACCAGAAGTTACGAGAAGAGGCCTTAGTAGGAAACCCATCTTGCCGGTACCTTGACTTTGGACTTCCCAGCCTCCTGACCTGTGAGCAATAAATTTCTGTTGGTCAAGCCACTTGGTCCTGGCTATTGTTATGACAGCCCAACACTCAGTCACAGCTGCACAGTTCCGAGGTGGATCAGAGAGGAAGACTCTCATTTTGGCACATGAGAGCAGGTCTGTGTAGCCTGAGCGTCCCAACCAGAGGTTCTCAAACAGGAATGACCTTGCTCCCAAAGGACACTTAGCAGTATCTGGAGACACTTTCGACTGCCAAAACTTAGAGGGGGTGCTACTGGCACCAACGAGTAAAACCAAGGATGCTACTAGACATCCCACAAATCACAGGACTGTGCTCCACAAAACAGAATGTACTGGCCCAAAAAGTCAGCATTGTTAGGTCTGAGAAACCCTGCTCTGAAGCACCACCTGGCATATAAGAGGTGCTCAATAAACAAATACCTGGATGAATTCCATGGGTACTTACTGAGTACCGACTGTGCAAGACACTATCAGTGTGCACAAAGAAAAAGGAGATACGTATTTAGCACAAGGACACAAATTTCCCAGAAATGCTGGGAAAATTATGGCAGAAAAGGGTGACTAATTTCAGAAGCAGGCATAACTCTCCAAGTTTTTAGAGAAAGGAGATGTCCACATAGACAGGGCACGTGGACAGGGAGAGTTAGTCTAAAGGCAAGAAGTGAGGAAGGGAGATGCTAACTAGAACATCTAGAAACAAATCCCTTCAACCCTATAACCTTACATCATGCCAAAAAGAAAAGGCTTATCTGGATATAATTAAATATATTCCTCCATGCTCTCTGTAGCCAGGCTGCCTGTGTTCCCACCCTGATGCCATCATTAACTGGCTGTGAGGGGTAGGGATCACTACATTAACCACTCATGGCCTCAGTTTCCACATATGGAAACTAAAGGAAAAAAAAGCACTTCTCTGATAAGGTAAGATGAGATAATGCACTCAAAGATGATTATCGTTAGGTAATTACCATTTCTGGCTTCTGTACATTAGGGAACACTACAAGTGCAGTACTGAGTGAGGGTGGTGGGAAGTAATGGCAAATTAAGCAGGAGTTATCTCAGAGCAGAGCTATGCACTTGCATGTATCATCCCCCGGGCACAACAAAGAGAAATGGACTATGCCCTGGAGGCCCTATGATTTGCTCAAGGCCATTTAATCATAGGATGGTACAAATTGCCCAGCATTTGTCTTCTGGCTTGTTATGAGTACGTCGCAGAGCTACTGCTTTTCTTGTTGTTTATTTACATTGTTTCTTTTGGACCAAAGTCTCAGTAAAACTGCTCTGGGGACATTTTTGTCTTTTTCTTTCCTAAGAAGTTGCATATGTAACTGCACCATTAGAATTGAATCAGGTCGGTGAATCATACTGAATGCCACTAAAAGTGAGGCAAAGCATGCCCGATGCCAACATGCTCCATTCGTTTAAGTCTTAAATAGACTGTTTAAAACTTTGTTTTATTTCTTAAAATACCGTATTGATTGTGCTGTTGCAGCTGTCCCAATGTTTCCTCTTTTGCCCCCACCACTCAGGATCCCGCACTCCCTCAGGCAACCCTCCTACCTTTGCTCATGGCCATGGGCCATGGGTATCAGTTCTTTGGCTATTCCATTTTCTATGCTGTACTTTACCTTCTCATGACTATTCTGTGACTACCTATTTGTACTTCTTAATCCCCTCATCTTTTCACCCACTCCCCCACACCCCTCCCATCTGGTAATCATCAAAACACTCTCCAAATCCATGTTTCTGTCTCTGTTCTTGTTTGCTTAGTTTGTTTTTTTAGATTCAATTGTTGATAGCTATGTGTTTGTTGCCAGTTTATTGTTCATAGTTTTGATCTTCTTTTTCTTAAATAAGTCCCTTTAACATTTCGTATAATAATGGTTTGGTGATGATGAACTCCTTTAGATTTTTCTAGTTTGGGAAGCTCTTTATCTGCCCTTCTATTCTAAATTATATCGTTGCTGTGTAGAGCAATTTTAGCTATAGGTCCCTGCTTTTCATGACTTTGAATATTTCTCGCCAGTCCCTTCTAGCTTGCATAGTTTTTTTTGAGAAATCGGCTGATAGCCTTATTAGAACTCCCCTGTAGGTAACTAACTGCTTTTCTCTTGCTGCTTTTGAGTCTCTTTTTATGTTTAACCTTTGGCATTTTAATTATGATTTGTCTTTGCATGGTCCTGTTTACATCAACCAGGCTTACAGTATTTGCCCTGCACTGGTATTTACTTGAGGCTCCACTCCACTCAACTTACAGGACGCCCCCAGCCCTCCTACCTCTGGTTAAGGGGCCCCTGACCCAGCGTTAGAAGCAGATAGCTTTGGATCACAGTTTGGCTCCACCTAGGAACCTCCAAGCCCAGTATACGTGCAGATTGCTCTGTAGCTGATCACTCTGGGCAGCCCTGGGAAGATCAAAGGTGGTGGCTGAGCCTTACGTGCACCACCTGGGAAACCCCAGGGCCTGGCACACCTAATGGAGAACTATAGACTATGTCAGAGCCCCACCATCCTGTGCTGCCACAGATAATCCTCCATGGAGAGTGGAGGTTGGTAGTCTGTGGTCACAGTCAGTTCTTGCAGCTAACTGCCTGGGTAAATCCCTCCCACAGACATACCAACAGCAATCAAAGCTCATTGCTCAATCAAAGCTCAGCAATCAAAGCTTCACTAGGATAGTGAAGAGCAGGGTGTACTCAGCCCACATGGAGGGTATACCTTGAATATCCAGTTTGGGTGATAGAGGAGGTTGTGCAGTTGGACCCTACAGGACACACTACCAAGACAGGGAGTTATTAATACACAGAAACAAGCACAGGGAGGCTGCCAAAATGAGGAGACAAAGAAACATGGCCCAAATGGAAGAACAGAACAAAACTCCAGAAAAAGAACTACACAAAATGGAGATAAGCAATCTAACAGATGCAGATGCAAGGCATTCAGTGAGTACACTTCAACGGCATACAAAGAGGCACAGAAATGAAGTATATACTAATGGAAATGAACCAATTAACAGGGAATCAATAGCAGAGTGGATGAAGGGGAGAATCAAATCCATGATATGGAACATAAAGAAACAAAAAACAACCTAACAGGATAACAAGAAGGAGAAAGAATCCAAAAAAACGAGAATAGTATACAGAGTCTCTGGGACAACCACAAATGTACCAATGTTCACATCATAGGGGTACCAGAAGGAGAAGAGAAAGAACAAGAAACTGAAAATCGGTTTGAAAAAATAATAAACAAAAACTTCCCTGATTTGAATGGATTTCATGACAAAGTGTAAACATCCATCACACATAGATGTCACATTCTGAAATCTACCAAGTCAATCAAATTCCCAGTGGAGTGAGGTGTGGCAGGAGGGTCAGCCAAGATCCTCAGATCATGCCAGGGCATGGAGAGAAGAAAAGAGCATTCAGAAGTTAGAAAGAAAAAAGAAAGAGAACTTTTAGTGTCTGATAACTCAGGATCTGTTATTTTCCAATATAATTTATTTATTTATTTAGCCAAACTAATCTAGAATTCCTTGGGTGAGTTCTGAGATATTCCAGATCAGACTCACCTTTCAAGGCTTTGCTTCAATGTCACTCTGGATGAGGCCTATTAAAGCTGAAACCCCACCCCCAACAAATGCATGGCTAAACTGACTTCCTCTACCCCATTTTTCCCCAAATACTTTCCACCTTTCTAAAAAGACAATTTATAATGCGTTTTGGTCTGTCTTCCTATCGCTAGATAAATTTTATAATGCCAAGAATTTTCATCTATTCGCTGATATATCATTCCAAGTGCATAGATGGTGTCTGGCATACAGAAAGCACTTGATAGTGTGTTGAATACATCACTGAATTCACGTGACATGAATCCTTCACTCCTAAAGTGTATAGTTAAAAATTAACATTGCTGCCACCAGCTGAGGGACATGCATCTACAAACAACGTGAGGCTGCAGTGTTATCCAGGACTTGAGAGAACAGCCACTCTCAGCAAGGACTGCAGCTAAAATGAGGAATTTCTCATTGGATGCACCCGCCAAGTTTCCACCTAGAAGCTACAGCTCCTCCATTAGAGAATGATAAATGTCATTGTCATAATCAGACATTTCCCATGGTTTTCAATGTGCTGGTTTTTCTGCTGAAAGCCAATGCATTAATAAAGCAATTGAGGGAGTAGGATTATAAGTCTATGAATGTCAGTGGCAAGGTTTCACATATGTCACTTGCAATAATAAAGGATTTCAGAGAAAGTGGTGGGCACCGGGCAGGGCAAGACTACTTGTGTTCTTTCTCACAGAGGATAGTGAAGACAAAAGTGAAAGCAAATAAATGAGAAAAAGAAAGGCAAATTCAATTAATCATTACCCTACTGACACTTTAATGCATTATTGTTACAATTACTCTGAAATGTCCTGGAAGAGTCTTTATACCTCCTCACCCGCCCCACCCCACCCCACCTCACCCCATCCATTTTTCAGGGCAAGAAAGCTTAAATGCAACCATTTTGATTGCATTTAAACCTTTGGCTTTATGTTTGGAGGAGCCACCTCCCTGTTTCCAGGTGCTGCTAATGTTTTTTAAGTATCAGGTTTATCTGATGACCAGGAATGCACATCATTCTATTTCAGCTTTGACTTGGAGAAAAAGGTCTTCAAATGCAAAGTCCATAAACAGTGCCATTTTCAAGCTCCAAGCAGAGGCCTAATGTTCAGGTTTTAAATTTAAATTTATCCCAGGGTTTTGCTGTTTTGATCTAGTGACACTAACTTACTCAGAGGCCAGGGGCCTGCTCAGTGGAGCAAGCCCACAGTGCTGGGGCTCCTGTCCTGCCTCAGAATGTTTAATATTCTCATCCATCACCTGAATCAATACAGCACGGTCCTACTCCCCAAGAGGGAGCTGTGGATGAGGACAGCCACATGGACTAAGTTAATTTAAAAGGAACAGAGTGCGATAGCTCCCATTACATTTATTGAACCGCTCCTCTAGTGACAGGCTGCTCTGGAGGCCACATCCACTGCGGACCATCATGGGGATACCCAGCAAAGCCATGGTGCTGATTTTATTTTAAAATTGTCCATAGTTTTTGTCTGAGGCAATGGATATTTTCGAACTTGCTTTTAGGGGAAAGGGTGCTGACTTAGTACTGCTGTAACTCCTTTCTCTCCATCACTTGACCAGTCTGGTCACCACCATAACAGAAATCTATACCAGCTGTTAAGAATCTTAAAAAACAGCTACTTCTAAGTAAGTGTAACTCTGACACACTGGGAAGCCTGGAAGACAGGCTTGAAAGATAACCTACTGAGAGCTGAAGCTGGAGCAGCTACCTTTCAGAGACCCCACCATCAGGCCTCATGGAAGAAGCCACTCCAGGGTCTGAGCCACGGTGACACTTCTCAGTGCACTTCCCAGCTGGGTAACTCGGGGCTGGTGACTTTGCCCCTTTGTACCTCAGTTTCCTCATGTAATGTACATGAAGACAATACTGTCACCATCAAGCGCCTGTGAGAATGAAAATAACCGACATGCTCAGTACATACTGAGAACTCAGTGCACTAATTTGCATTCTCATTTTCTCAATGAGAATCATCAGTTAACAGGAAGGTCCCTGGAAACTTCAAGGGTAGTCAAGGCGGTTGTTACCAAATTCTCTCCCTTTTCTCCTTCCCTAATTTGCATTTACTCAAAAAAGTACAGGGGACAGTAAGTGTTAACAGGGATCCTATATCTCAGCACTGAATTGAGAGGAGTGGCTTCCTCCAAAAGTGACACATGAAGTGAGATGTTTAAAAGAGGGAGGAACCTGCTCTGAGGGAGGAGAGTAGATCCGAAGAAGATCCTGGGGCAGGAAGAGGCAAGGCCACCTGAAGGGAAAAAGTTGTTGAAACTGGAGCAGCAAGAACAGGAAACAAGTATTTCCAGATGCAGCTGGGGTGGGAGGCAGGAGCAGGGTCAGCACATGTGATGCTTTTATAGGATGCTTATGCCAGCATGTGACAGGCACACTGCTCATCCACTGTGAGATTAGAACAAGATGAACTCACTGTGTCTCTAGCTTACAACTAGGCCGGTCATTCAACCATTTCAATGTTATCTTGCAGGAGCGAATTTATAGATAAGTCTGTGCAAATTCTGCCATCTGATTGCCCTTAGCATTAATAGTTCTGCCTGAAAAAAACAACTGCCCCGGCCTAACACTCCACTTTTTAAGTCTCTTACACATGAAGAGGCGTCATGAGGTTCCACTGATCTGAAATTAAAATTTCCACCCATAAAAATATATTTAGATCCAAGGCTACATGTCACTTCTGAAATCTTGTCATTTAAATCATGTTAGGCGTTGAATGAGATATAGGTGAAATTCAACTTTCACTGCATTTTCGTCTCGATCATGGCGAATTTATAACCCAGGAGTAAATCTTGCTGTCAAGGAAAATGTCTTCACTAAATCAGATTTGTTGCTTCCCTCCTTCCTTCAGTACTTTTGTAAAATTGGAATGCTCTTCATAAAATCCAGTTGTTTCATTCCTTCCTGGGCCAAGAAATGTCTATTGGCACTGCCAATTTAGCCACTGGAAACTTCAGAATTTCTTGTAATGGTATATTCAGCATTTAGGTTTGTTCAGCAAATGGGTAAAGTGTTGGATATTTCTATTTAAATATATACTTATTGTTGACTAAATCTAAATACAGCAAATGACTGAGAAGAAGGTCACCAATGCGTTTTCTTATAACTGATTTCCTTCACAGTCCTCATCCTCACATGACCTGGAGCAAACACCTGACGCCATCAATGGTGCCTGCATTTCTCAAAACAAATGTGTCCCTTGCCTTGTGTGATCACAGGTTTTCTTTCCACTTCTCCAGCTATTTCATTCAGTCTTCTCTACAGGACCCTCTTCCTTTAGGCATCTCCTAAAGGCTGCTACGACTCTTGGCTCAGGGTGACTAGTTCTCAACTCAGCTCCTCCTAGTCACTCTCTTCATTACAAAGGCATTAACTTCTGCATGCATGCTAATGCCCCTCAAACCCTTATTTCCAGTTCAGAGTCCTCTCCTGAGCAGCAGATCCATCTAGCCAACTGGTTTGTTAGACATCCCCAGCTAAATGTTCCCTGTATGTCTAGCACAGATTGCCCCCTCACTGGGGTAGCTGACTCAATGAAGCACGACCTTGGACCCAGCTGTACAAACCAAAAGCCTTCACATCATCTATCTTCTGTCCATTCCAGCACAAGAAGTTGTCACCTTCACTTCCCAAATGCCCCTCATATCAGTTCCCTACTGTCCCCGGCCCCTGGCCCTGACAGATCTAGATAAGTAACCATCATCACTTACTGTCAAAACTTCAGGAGCCTCCTGAGGCCACCTCAGCCTGTAGGCCTCCTCAACCCATTCCCTGGTCCGCCGCATGACAGTCCCAGTCACTGCCTGATAGATAACCCTGGTCACACCACTCTCCTTCTTCAGAATGCTTTGAAGCATTCTCATTTCCCTTAGGGTAAAATCCTAACTCATTACTGCCATGTCCTTTGATGACACCACTAGTCTTCTCTCTTAGTATGCTTTAACTCGGTCCATTAGTTGCCCCAAACTTTTTCCTCAAATGTGCCATTTACTTCCTAAACTCTGGGTCTTGATGCTGTTCCCGGAACACACCTTTCCTCAGGCTCCCTGATCCAATTCTACATTCTTTAGGTTTCAGGGAGTATGGGACTTGTCTCAGGAAGCGGCCCCTGAGCTTTTAGGCTGGGGAAATGACTCAGATCATTTTCTGCCAGCACAGCCTGGAGTCACATGCAGCGCTCTAGTGGCAGTTAGGGTACTAGTTCTGCCTCGTGCACCTCGCAGGGAGACTGCATACACTCAGAGCCCCATACCCCTTTGCTGACTGGTACAAAGGCAGTCGGGTCCATCTGAATTCCTGCCCCATTCCAGAGGTGAACCAGCCTTCCTCCCCAACGATGTCAAGGACAATTCCTCATCTTGTTCAGACTTTGCATAATTAGTCCATTATGGATACTCACAGCACATCCTTGGATTTGTCTGTAACTCAACATTCTTCATTTCATACTGTTTGCTGCTCTTTAACTGTTCAGGAGTGCATCTCCCATCCCAAACTGCATTTCACGATTTATGAATCCCTCACTACTCTTCTACGCCTCCTCCATATTCCCTTGAAAGTCGACTGATTGACCAATGACAGCACTTCCAGTAAAAGCCTAATTCCCTGTACCCGTAATTATGAAACATGCTCAAGCTGATTAATACTCATTTAACCACAATTCTATAATAAATCCCTAGGCCGATAGATTTAACTTATAAAAATGTTGTATCACTTATTAAAAATAATAATCCATCTTATGTATCATTGTCCTCATACCTAGTTCTACTAATTCCCTAAAGCAATATATCAACTAGACTGCTTTTATAAGTAATTTATGAGGATTTTGACAAATTGACATTAGGTTATCATGTAAATATCAATAACAAAAAAGTTTAATAAATATTTTTGATGATGTGTCAAAATGTACTTAGATAAGTGTAAAAAGTGACTTAAGTTAAAAAAATCACAGGGAAAAGTTTGCCATCTTTTCAGAGCTGGGAGTACATTTAGAGCACACATCTGCATAAACTTAAACCTGTGTCTGGATACACATGATTTCACTAAAAGCCTCATGCTGTTTAAAGCTGAAGTCAATCAGAATATACAAACGATTGGGGTAAATTGTAAACAATTTACTCATCAAACCTATATCCTTTAACAGTAATGTAAGAATAATCATGTAAGCAATTTATAAAGCCATTCAACCAGAGCGAGAAAATGCAAGTTGGAAAATCAAATGGGACAATGCCTTATGACAGGTGGAAGGTGGCCAGGCAAGAGGAAATGCAATGAGTTATTTAAGGAACGTTACTCTTGCATGGGATTCATAATTCACATTTTATCATCATCTATAAAAAAGTCTAAAGTAAATGCAAGGTCTTATGAAGGAAGACCTGATCTCACCAAATAAACGGGAGGGGATGTATCTGAGTGTATGCATTTTCCCTTTTTCACCTTCGCCCCTTTCAGCACAATGAGAATAGAAACTGACTGGCTGGGATAAGAGGCTGTTTGAAGGTCATCCACGTTGTAGTCAATTTGCCTCAGATTTTAATTTATGTGTTTTTAAAATGTGGACAGCATCCAGATGGTAAGTTTTCCAACAGAGATGGATAAATTAATAAATAAATAACCCAGGCATCCTTTTAGAGGACACACTGCTATTTTGACTCGTTCATAAATAATACTGAGTGTTTTAGCCTTTTTTAAGGGCATGCTAGGAATGTGAATTGTACCTAGGACACCTCTGGTCACCCTGTGATAATGAGCTCACCTTTAAATAATAGACACCTTTCTCTTTTGTTTAAGAAAGCAAATCTAAAACTTCTGAAGATGGGAGATGGAACTGTGTGAATGAAGTAAAGAACAGTATCTCCAAACAGACTCTAACTATGACCTGTGAATCGCTCTTGCAATCCATGTCCAGACTATTACAGGGAGTCTTGTAAGACTACCACTCTTGAGATAGACTTGCAGAGGTAAAAATGCACAAGTTCTTAGTGCATGAGAGAAGGGACATTTTAGGGACTAGCCAGCCCCCTTTACCCTAGAAACACCCACACAGAGAATCACTGGTTCAAGTCCTGGTCTGCCATATTTGTTCTCTCCAGCATGGCCACAGTCACCTAGACCAGATATGGACCACCTGACCACTGGGCCAATCAGGTGTCTTTTCTGGGTCTTTGGCAATAGGCTGGAAGGACTGCTGGCATTAACCCATAATCTACAAATTCGAAAAGTATAGGGAACTAGAATGTATCACACTGCCTGAACCTGTTTATGAAGAAGGTACAAAAGTAGCAACCAGAAAGACACAAACAGAAAGTGAAGATGTACAGCAAGCTTTCTGTCCACTCCCCAGCCCCTTTCTAGGCACACTTGTGCCCTTGAGTTCTGAGACACTCCTATACTGTTGTAAGAAACTCTTTTTATGTTTGAGCTGACTTGAGTTGCATTCTGTTTAATGCAACCCAGGAGTACTAATGAAGCTAAAATATACAATATTCTGCTTCCAGGTTGTGACATGACTTCCCTTTCTGGTGGCTACTAGACAAAATAACATAATATGGCAGTGAACTTGACTATGTATAAGAAGGTATTTACACATTTGGAAATGCAATTATAATACCTCAGCCTCCTGTTTCTTTGTTCGAAGTAAAATTTTTCTTCTGATTGAATTAACAACAGACTCAATGAAACCACATATTTCATAATGTGTTTGGTCATGCATTTCAATTTTGTTTGGAATCAGAATCACCTGTCTCCTAGAATATGACAGGTTAAACTATTACAAATATATACTCAGTAATTAGTGTATCATTGCTAAAAACACAAGAATGTTTTTTAGTATAATGTAGATGTCACCACAGAAAGGTCATTTTGAAAGAACTCTGTATAATAATTTTTAAAGTGAATGTCTTTTAACGGAATATTAAACGGGCACCTTTAAAAGTGGTTCACCTTTCTATGGAGATTGCTTTCTTCCCCTTTGAAATGAAGAGCCACGCAGATTCTGGCTTCCAGTAAACCACTGTCTAATCCTTTCGGTAATTAATGGATGCTTTGATAGCAAGAAATCCTAACGAACATTTTTCAAGCCTTACATGTGGGCTGGGCTGATTCACACACAGCACATCTAAAAAGGCCTGGGGAATAAATAGCATGAGCTGCAAACACTGCCCAGAGCATTTGGGCACCAACCAGATTTCCAACAAGGGGTGTGCTTTTTTTTTTATCATAACAATGAAAATTACTTACTGAGACACAAAAACGTGCCTCCCTTCTAACCCCTGGCCTTGTCGTATAGATGAACACACACATTTCCCGGATGATCATTTAGCAAATCCTTTCTTTGAAAAATCACATTGGCTCTGAGGCACAGTTTTTCGATGGTCTGAAAAATCTGTGCTCATGAAGTAAAGTTTATTTCTTTGGTGCAGCCTCTGACTAGGTTAAAATCTGATTAAACTAGCCTACAGGTAAATTTTTGTCAGCTACTTGGCTTAAAATATGAGCCAGCACTGGAAAATATTTGGAGAAATTCAATTTAGCATGGGAGAGGCTTTTTTCAGGTAAGGGACAAATTATTTTTAAGCAGACACTCACTTTTAGGTAAAATTCTGCATGTCTAAGACCCTGGCTGCTGAGTGGGGACTTGAAGAGCTAGTTTACTTTGACATAAGCTTGCTGGGGAGAATCTGCATTTTCCAGGGGAGCCAGCAGGTCAGGGAGAGGTGGTATCAGAAGGCTGTGGCTCTGAAGCAGAAGTAAAGCAGCCAGTCACACCCCTATGGCCAGAAGCAGAATGAAGTCCAGGCAATGGAGGCCAGTGTAAGGGGTGCTACTGGGAGACTGTGAGGGCTGCATGGAACGCAGACTCCCTGCCCATACAATGTTCCTCAGGCCCAGAAAGGAAGTCTTCTCTGCCCTACTTATGAGTGATTTTTAAATTTTGAACAGAAAAACAATTTTGAATGAACAAAATAAGCATCATTCCCCAATTACGTTAATAAAGAGCCACTGGGGGAAGAGCACTACAAAAAGAGGAAAAAGAAAATTTGAACAGTAAGGGGCCCCCTTTTCCTTAATACCTATGCTGACTCTGAATGATTACTGAGCATACATCTTGTTTTGACTCATTAGTTGTAACAACAATAAAACACAAGAACCGTTACTGTTTATTTGCCCATATACATCAGGCACCCTGCCAAATACTATCAACACGTATTTGTTGATTTTTGTTTTATATAATAATCTTGTAGGTAGGATTTTCATTCCCATTTTTAAGATGAGAAAACTAAGGCTTACGGAAGTCGAGTTACGTGCCCACTTCACACAGGCAGGGGCGAAGGGGCTGGCATCCGCACTCAGGCCCACAGTCTGAGTTCCGATCTTCGGCACTTACCGGCCACGTTCCTCTATGTGCCTCTGAGATGAGGGCGAAGGTGGTGCCCTGGGAACCACAACACTTTATGGAGCTACAGAAACGCCACAGCCATGCAGTTATAAGGGCTGTCTAGGAAGGAAAATACATGGACGAGAAGCTAATGTAAAAATTTTTTCATGTTCCCAAATTTTTTCATGTTCAAATCCTGTATTTTCAACCTTTAAGTATGAAACTTTTAAAAACTCTGTAACCCGATAACTAAGACTAGCCCAAGACCAACATTTAATATAGTCATTATCACCCATGTATGTGATAAAACCTGCTTCAGGCTAAGAGATCAATTCCTTTATCGCTATTTACGAAGCAGTGCTAGTAAGTATGAGAAATAAACCAGCCTCACGTGCACCATTGATTACCAAGTCTTAAGACAGATGGTGTTGAATAGTTTAACGCATGGATTGCAAAATCATTTCTCTCTTTAATAGCATATCCTTTATTGAAACAGAAATCATTTAAACATCATGACAATAAAGCGCTGCAATTTCTATTAACCTTTCAAAAACCTTGATTAGAAATGTATCCATAAAATATGAAAAAGAATATAAAAAGTGGTTTTGCCTTCTAAAAACCAACACTTTCGGAAAACAGCACTTGAAGTTCTCTCTTGTAATTCAGATAAAAACTAGGTCATAACTGAATATTCTATATAACCTAGCCCAACAACTTTTCCAAACCAGAATAATTTTTATTGTGTCTGTATGCTAAAAGATCGACAGCTTTTACACAAGTTCAAAGACAGCTATTCTGGCCCTGACTGGTGTGGCTCAGTGGGTCAGGCAGCAAGCACCCTGCAGACTGAAGGACTGCCGATTAAATTCCCAGTCTGGGTTTCAGGCCAGGTCCCTGGTTAGAGGCGTGTGAGAGGCAACCGATTAATGTTTCTCTTGCACACTGATGTTTCTATCTCCCTCCTCCGCCTTCTTCTTAAAAATAAATTTTTAAAAATCTTTTGGCCCTGGCTGGTGTAGCTCAGTGGATTGAGTGCGGGCCTGCGAACAAGAGGATCACGGTTCGATTCCCAGTCAGGGCACATGCCTGGGTTGCAGGCCGGTTCCTTGCAGGCAAACTACCACCAGGGGATGCACAAAAGGCAACCATACATTGATGTTTCTCTCCCTCTCTCCTTCCCCTCTAAATATAAGTAAATAAATAAAAAATCTTAAAAAAAAATCTTTTGGAGAGAGAATTATTCTGAGACTTAATGGTTTTTAAAGGACGGGGGGAAAACTATCAGAACAACTGAAGTTATACAAAGAGAATTCAGAGGGGGAAAAACACTTCAGAATGGTTACATTTAACATGTGTCACCAAGACACAAGCTTGCGTCCCTTTTGAAGTCCTGATAACTTAAAGCCAGGTCATGTCAATTCAAAAAAAGTTAAAAGTTTGGTTACTATGATAAAGGAAAAGCCGTATCAAAAAACTAAAAAAATAATTTTCGTAGTACTGAATTGAAAATTCGTCACAATTAATTAGACGCAGAGGAACACAAACACCAAACATTCTCAGACTTCTTCTGCCAAGCCTGTAAAAAACTAAGTTCTCAAAGGCCAGGACAAAAGGTCAAGTACAGCTCCCCACAGTAAGTTTAGTACATCTGTATCAAGAATATCTGTGTTTCTCTCTCTTTATAGGTCTGTATTCAGACCTGTAATTTTTTTACAGAGTTCTGCTTAAGCACGGAAGTGGCTAGTGATGCTAAGACACCCCACATCAACATTTCTCAGTGCTTCATCCCACTCTCTAACTCCGACCTCACTGCCCACATATGAAAACCTTCTGGTCTAACTCCCAGCCTATTACACAAACATCTTCCTTCTAACTGACGTCACAAGCAGAACTTACACACTCCAGGAAGATAACCCGCATACCAATAAATGACAGGAAATTGTTGAGTTTAGGTCAAAATGATGGAGGACTTATTTTTAAAGATAGAGTATTACTGACAATGAGGCATAACTTCCCATTACCTCAAACTGGCATATTGGAAAGCCTCGTGTCAAGAAACACAAAACAAAACCCCATTTATGATTCTAAATCCAGAAATATGAATTGAAGTCTAAAGCATTTATCAGATCTGAGTTTAAATTTATTCGTAAACTGATCAATTTTTATCTATCAGATAATATGTTAACAGAAGGAAAACTTATGTCCAAACATGTTTACTTTCTTTCTTCAGATACCCACTTGACAGAAAGGGTAATAAGTAGTGACATGGTCAAAAAGAGTCCACAAAGAAGTGAGCACCTGGAAAATCCACACAGAGACAATGAAACTCAGATCAGCTCTTGTTCAAGCCAACTGTCCATCCCAGCTCATCGCTGCTTAAATGCAGGTTGTGCAGGCCACCTTCGTTTGATGGACTGCAAAATCAAAAACAGTCAAAGACAGTAATAGAGCCAAGTGTTCTTCTGACATTATTTGGCATTCAAAAAGCAGATGTTCTGTGTGTTTTTTCCCTAGTAAAAACACCATGAAGATAAAGAAGTAGACTTTCATTTCATAAAAATAAATGACATCATGGAAAAGCGGGGAAATCAGGAACAGTGACTTGACAGAAAACGGAATTCATTCGTGAGCATCACCAGGTTGAGTTCAAACAAAGTACATACTGAATTAAAGCAAAAAGGACTTGGAAAAGGATGAAAGTGAGGTGGTAACCAATGTAACAGACACTCTCCGTACAACCTCATTTCATTTGTCTTTACGATAAAGATGAAAATTAGACTTTTTGAACCTCTTGAAGATTCAATTACTCTCCAGTAGAAATGTGGTTAATAAGAGTATTACTGAAGGATCATTGCACAGTATCTTGTAATCTTGTTAATCTTTTTGATGAACCTTACAATTACCCAGGTTTTACTATGTTCTAAAACACTAGAACAACCCATACCTTCTTTACCACTTGCCATATTCCGGGAAAGGAGATTTTAACCCCTTCGTATCCGAGTGGGGCACACATCCCACACTGGCCCTGAGATCTCCAAACAACCTGACTCCCCGGGTTTCCATGTCAATAAAAAAGGGCGGATTTGGGGTATGTTTGAATTTCAGAAAATTTAGTCATTTTTGGTAACTGTGCCTAAAAATTCCTTTTTTTCTTTGTTTAATTATAAGTGAACAAGAATGATGAAGAAAGACAAAAGAAATACATTCAAAAATAATACTTGGAGATGTGTATAGCAAAAAGAAATATTTCAAAGCAAATGAAGTACTTACTAGTAACTTTAGAGGAAAAAAAGGTTGAAGAAATCCCAGCCAGAAGATGCAAGGAGAAGTGGAAGAGAGTGGGGTCTCTGGCTGAAATGTCCTGCTCGCTGCCCATGGGGGAATATACATCTGTATTAGCAGGGCGGGTGGGCAGTTGAAGTAAATGTCATTGTACTCTGCTTTTGTTCAATTACACATTTAGTCAAGAAAAAGTTCAGGCTTCCTGATATCTTCATTGGGATTATGAAAATAAAATATTCCCTTATTAATATATTTATATCTGAGGCTGGTTCGGCATTATGCGTAACTATAACACAAGAGTATAATTTACTCAATACATAATAGGCATTGTTATTGGTTTTTCTGTTTTATTAAACTATTTAGAATAGGTAGCATGTAGCAATTAAATGTAACCCTCTGAGGTTACATTTAATTAATTAGTGGAGCATCTTCCTAAGAAATGTGTTCATTTGTTTTTTGAATTTATTATATTATTTTAATAAGCATTCAGGTGGAAGAACAAATTTCAAAAAGAGGACAATCAAAAAAATAAAAGGCTTCAATAAGCAATAACCACCAAGCAACTTATTACCTGGTTCTACTAACTAGAATAATGGTTTTTATTTTAATAAGAGTAATAGTTGTACAGAAAAGTCTCGTGTGGCTTATGTGCAAAATACCCGCGAAACACTGGGGCCAGCAGGTTTTTTAATCTGAAGCTGTTGCCGGGTGAAATTCAGACTCAAAGGTTCTATCACTCTAGCTCTTAGCAAATCGATTTACTAATCCACTCAAGAGCCTATCAATCCTGGAGCCAATCTTTCTACCTATCCCCAAACACCAGGGTTCCATCCCCATTCATAAGAACATTAGACATGTCAAGTTAATTGAAGATCCTATTCAAATCCCAACTCCCTGCCAGTTCTGATCTCCACCTCCATAGTTCACACCACAATCTTCTTACATTGAACAAAGCCTGCTGGGTAAAACCTGCTGAACTTCCCACCCTCTCCTAAGCCAACAGAAGGTGACAAGCAATGTGCCTACCAGTCAGTATGTCAAAACAGATGCTGAGCAATACTGCTTCTGGTGCTGGCATTAGACCAGATTTGACTAAAAGAGAGACATTTTGTGAGGTAGTTCTTGGAAACCCAACCTAAAAGACTCCTTATACATCTAAATTCACTAAGTAAAGAGCAGTGGATACTTTCTCTAATCTTACAAAAAACTTCAATATGTCACATGCAATGCTCTAGCTTCTGTGTTTGGCGCTGGGTTACAGAAGTTAACAAGGGCCAGCTTTGGTCCCTGACCATTGATTGCGGCTGAGAGAACAGTCACTATGGCAGCCTACAGGGAGCTTTCAGAACTCTAGAGAATTCATGAGATAGTAACAAGGTTATGAATAAAATTTTGTGTAAATTCTATATATTTGTACATTAGAAAGTATAAGACAAATTAATGGTATAGAAAAAATGGTTCTTTCTCTCGAGATTCTTCACTATTTTGCGGGGTGGGGAAGGAATATCAGAAAACAATACTAGAGTCTGAATGAGGCACTAAATGCAAAAAATAAAAAGAGACTCCTAAAGGCCCTGGCTGGTGTAGCTCAGTGGATTGAGTGCAGGCCTGCGAACCAGAGGATCGCGGTTCGATTCCCAGTCAGGGCACATGCCTGGGTTGCAGGCTGGTTCCCTGCAGGCCAACTCCCAGCAGGGGACGCAAGAAAGGCAACCATACATTGATGTTTCTCTCCCTCTCTCCTTCCCCTCTAAAGATAAATAAAATCTTAAAAAAAAAAAAAAAAAGACTCCTAAATACATGAAATTTCACATGCAGTTTCAGGAGGTTTATTAACCTCACATTAGTGACTATGCCTCCTGGTGAGGAAAAGTAATTATTGTTATTACACACAGCTTCAGAATTTATATATAAAGTCACCAAATTATATTATCATATAATACAAAATCAATTAACTTTATATGGCACCCAGAACATTCTTAATTCATGAGGGTATAAACAAGTAACTGTAGCTTTGAGATCAAACATACTGACTAACTGATCCCCAATCCTAGCTCACCAATCAGTTGTGACGGTCGAGATAGTATATTTTACATAAAGGGTATAATATACATATAAATACAGAGGTTCTGACTTATTCAAACAGGAATTTTCAGGTTCTTTTGAAAAACCCACAGGTTCTGACTAATGTTGGCTTACATTCTCAAGGGTCAAAAAACCAAATAGCATTTTGGATAATCCCTACCTTTCACCTGCATGCCATAGGGCTGGTCCCCAGAGAACCCGAGTTCACCCCAAATACATACTGTACATAGCTGTGATGTTTTTAACAGAAAACAAGGAGCTAAAATGCCCCTCAAGAAGGCATCACTAAGATAAACTGCGACATCCATACCATGAGAAGCAAAAAATTATTGATCACCTACTTGTGACACTAAACTGGGCACTTAGATAAATATTGTATTTTAATTCCTCCAAAAACTCTCATTAAGGGAATATTAGTATTAAATATCAGTTTATAGTTAAAGGAACAGGATAAATAGATGCCCCAAATCTCATAGCTAATATTGAAATGTGAACCACAGTAACCTGGCTAAGAGGCTAAGCTACGAAACACTGAAATACCATGATGAAGATACTGCTTACTGACGAAAGGAAGGTTGCATCCACCAGGAAGTGGAAATGAGCCTATAAAACCATGCGCGGCAAACTGGCATTTCTACAGAATGCTATGTGTTTGCAGTAAAAATGTATGCTTTGCAAAAAAAAACAACAATGCTTCCCTTTTTAGTTCATATGTTGTAGAAATTCTTACCTAATTCATAATGTAATTATGTAACAACTATTAGATAATTCCTAATTACAGTAAGAACAGATATTACTTTGATAATCAAAAAACTATGAAACCATTTGCATTTTGAGAAAAATAACCTTTTAAGCTTTCATATGCTGTCTTTGTACTTTTTCTGCTTAAAAAAGTAAGGTCTCAGAAATGACATTAAATTAGACTCATTGTTGTTATTTTTCCCCCAATTTTAAAGTAAAGTGCAATAATTGTGAAAATTTTGTAGAATGCAGCAAGATACAAGAAAATTAGATTTCATTTTTAAAGAATATTTCAAAATATGAAAAATATGCATAGTATGTGTAGTGATAAAGCAGGCTGTGATCGTAATCACTTTGATAATGATTATACTTTCATCTCCCTCAGGCCAAATATTGGAAGAAAACAGATCAACGCCAACAGGGATCTCTCTGTGATCAGTACAAAGTGGCATCAGAACCCAGACTGCAGGCTCTTTAATGAGTCACACCCAGCCAGCTTTAGCTTCCATGAAGCTTCCTGTCAGGGTGACTCTCTTACCTCAGTTTTCTCATGTGAAAAATAGAGGTACTGGTTATTAACTGCTGTTTTCATAAAGCGATGTTTTCATAAGTGGTGATTAAATGACACAACATGTGTAGAGTGCTCTAAGTTCACATAATAAGTACTCTTTGAAAAGATAACCACTATTGTTATCCCAGGAGATGTTTTTGATAGAAGAAGTAGGAGGGAATATTGTTTATTTCTTAACACCTGACTCAAGAGGTCCCCAGAGGGACTGAGAAAATGGGATTTTGAAAAATCTCTCCTGAATTATGTGAAAGAAACAAGCTCCTGAAAGAATCTGCTGCTGGTCTGGGTACTGTTCCTGAGTCGTAACCAGTTTCTTCATAGAGTCTACTTTTGTAGGTTCTGTTTCCATTTGTGCCCCCAAAGACTGCGCTGATTCCTCATTCCATGAGGGTCCCTTCAAAAACACCAAGATCCACTATCACACTCTATCTGCAACCCACTGTGCATTCCAATTATCTACTCTTCAGATGAGGCACAAAACCAACGTTCCTTCTAGATATAACACTGCCCCTCCCTGGCCCATAACCTTTTCCACACGCCCCAGCCCTCTCTCTTCCCTGGGCAGCACCCCAGCCATGCCCACACAGTGTCCTCTTAGACTTCCCCTCTTACCCAAGTACTGCCTTGCTCTGTGCAGGATCAGATACCTTTTGTTAACATGGTCAATAAAGATGAAACTTTCATTTTGCTCTTTCCCTTATGTTAGCATTTGACAAACCAGCAATACCTGAATTCAACTGGTAGAATTTCAGGCATTTTTTAGGTTAATTTGTTGCCCTCAATCAACCATTCAAAGATACTGACTTAGTAGAAAAAAGGGACAACACCCCCGGAGTTTACAAATCTATTATTTGACTCCAAATCCAGTTCCTGCTTAGATCAGGGGATTCTCTTAAACTTTGGAAAGAAAATAGTGAGATTGTGTACAGTGGAGAGGCATGGTGTTCACATCAAGGACACACAGCATTTTATCTGAACATGGAAAATAGACCATCAAGTGAGAGTTTTTGTTGTGCCTTACTTTTTCATTTACTAGTAATAATAAATAAATCAAAATCATCTGAATTTGATTTGGAGAAATCAAATTTGATTTTGGGAAATAAAAGAAATGCTGACTTGATTTTGATGTAAATTCTGGTTGCGTTTCACTGAGCTGGCCTCTCAGGTGTCAAAAAGTCAAGGGGCTTGTTTTTCTTGTTCATTATGAAATTTCTCAATGCTTATCACAATGCTTAGTCATCAGTGAATACAGAGAAAGGCAAAGTCTGGGATGGGGTGAGGGTGGGGCACAGGAGAACCTTCTAGGAAATGAATCTGCAGAGAAATGCCTCAAACAATTCCCAGGGCGTCTGCGTTAGCTCGTGAATGAAACTGATAATCTCAACGTAAAATCCCCAAAGGTGTCCTGTCCCTTTTAACTCTTCTACAGTAACTGCTCATGTACATATTAACAGCTCTCAAAAATCTAGACCTCACCAACGAATCAGGACGATCTGTCTCGGTATGAAGATGTAATGCTTGTTAATACAAGCTACACTCTGGAAGAACAGACCTTAGAAAAGATCAGTTTGGTCACTGCATGACTAAACCCTCAGCCTTAGGATGAATATGTTTCTTGGGGAGTAACTGATTCATCTGGGTCTTTCACATCCTTAATACAAGAGGTAGTTTGGGGGGAGGATTTGCTTCTTTAAATGTCTGTTTTATGAAGGGATGACAGGTTTTCCTTCTCAGGGATTAGGGTTCCTTGCCTTCTAAACCACTGAGACAAAAAGATGATAGAATACAAGCATGTCGGTTTCTTAATACATATCACAGCTTACCCTTTTAGGGGACGGTATACGCCAGCTGCCAAGATTCAGCAGTGGACAAGATAGAGAGACCTCTCTCTCCTCTGGAAGACTATGTGCTGTATATGTATGTGTGAGGAGGAGGCGAGTTAATAAACAAGTAAACAAATCAATAAGTAATTTCAAATAGTAACGGGTACTATGAAGAAAATGAAACTAGGTAACAGGAGGGAAAGTGACTGAGTTAGAAACAGGGAGAGAGCATACAATGTTCTAACGGGTTGGATTTGGAAAGGAACGAGCCACAAGAAGGGATAAGCAGGGAAGAAGATTCTGGCTGGAGGAAATAGGCAGTGAAAATGAGGCAGGGAGCATGGGTGGCAGGGGTCAAATCAAAGAGGGTCTTATAGAACAAGGATCTTTGGATTTATTCAACATGTGATCAGAAACTATCAGGAGATTAAAGGGAAAGTCTAGTGCAATTCGTGCATTTCAAACTTTGGTTCTTGGGTAAGAAGTGACATGTGGCTTCAAGAGAAATAGTTCAGAAACCTCCATGGTGCTGACGGCTTGAACCAGGGTGGAAGAGTGGAAAAGAAAACAAACAGGTGAATGGAGGATCCCACCGCCCAACATGACCAGAGGATGTGGAGGTAGAACTAACGCTCGACACTGAGGAACTTAGAACTGGTCAGATCCTGCTGGAAGCACTACATCTATTAACTCAAAGGAAGCCTTCAGGAAGGGGGTCTGTTTTATTATCATTTTGCTTAATCATTTTGCTACGTTACATTCTCCTTCAGTGTGTAACATTATGTAAGAATACATATTACACAAATTGCAAATATCACATAATCAAAAATGTAAAAGAAATTCGAAAAACAATAGATTTATTTATTTTTGTTAATTTTTATTTTTATTTAATTCTTGTTCAAGTACAGTTTTCTGTCTTATATTCCCAGCCCTGCCCCACCCCAGTGCTCCCCACCTCCCTCCCATTTCCACCCCCCACCTTAGTTATTGTCCATGTGTCCTTTATACTTGTTCATGTGAGTCCTTCCCCTTTTCCCCTGTGATTCTCTCCCCTCTCCCCTCTGGACACTGTCAGCCTGTTCCATATATGAGTGTCATTGGTCATATTTTAATATTACAAATTAGTCATTTATCCATGATTTCCCTGTCCTTGGTTTTTTAAAGTGAAGAAATACAAGATTCATCTGCCTTGATTAGGACGTTCTTCCTTCAAAACAATCAGAATCCAACCTCTTCTCACTGTACTCCTCTCTGGCCCCAGCAACCATCATCACCTCTCTTGAAATATTGCCATCATTTTCTGACCTCAGTGTTCCCAGGCGTTTTCCATTCTAGTACAGCCAGATCCTTCTAAAATATAAGCCAGATGCTAGGCTTCCCATCTCTCCTGGAGTAAAAGCCACAGAGCTTTCCATGCACAAAGCTGCATATAATCACAACCTTGACTGCTTTGTCAACTGCTTTCCTATTATTTTGCCTATTACTGCTCAACTAACAGGCTAGGCAGGCTTCTGCCTCAGGACCTTAGCACCTGCTGAAATAAAAGTCCCTAGAGGTCAGAGCAATTTTTCAAAGCTCTGTTAATCAACTGCATGAGTAAACACTGCTGATAATTTAGAAATTGGAGAGGAGTGGAAGGAAGAAATTCAAATATTCTAGAGAGCACAAAGGAATGGAAGAGGGATTGCCGCTGAACTACTCAGGGCAGCACTGTAGTATATTCTTGTATTTATTCAACATGGGATTGGAAACAACTATATATTTGCCTCATCATTAGCCTCTCAGGATATACAAATAAAAAGAATTCCATGGGCAGCTGAGTTTGGGAGATTCCTGGTTAAATAAAAATTAAGTAGGTTGTTCTAGTGAAATATTTCTTAAAAATTTTACTGTTAGCCCAATATCAAGTTTTAAGAGGAAGACATATTATGCGGTTTTTCTTAAACATGTCTGACCACAGATCACTTTTTATGCAGAGCATTTAGACCAACTAACAAGAATCCAGAAAAAATACTGGGAGCATACTTTTCTAAGGATGCTGCATATATATGGTTATGATATTTCCACCCACAATTATCCTGCCAATATATAAATTTAAAGAAATAAAGTGGTGAGAAAGAAGAGGGCAAGGGAGGTAGGGAGAAAGAACCAAATTCAAAGGAAGAAGAAGGCTGAGAAATATCAGGAGATTACAGGATGAATTTTCTTCCCCCAAACCTTGGTGTGAACACCGAGGCATAAACTAAGAAAGATCCCTGAAATCCTGAACCGTAAAAACCCAAGTAGTGAAGGTTTTAACAGGGAGATTCAGAAATCAAAGCTCTACTTGTGCAGTAAAAGCTGGGATTTAGAAGTTATTTAACTATTAACCCAAATACCTCTCATGTATTAACCTGTGTTTTAAAGTCCTGTCTTCTAAGATATCCTCAAATATTCAAGAGAAGAAGTTTATATTTTTAAATAAAAAAGGGTTTTGGTGAATTTGCCCAGCTGGTCTCTGTATCTCACAGTAAAGATACCCAGCAATACCTGTGCTCAACATAGGGACAAGCCATGCATTCCAAAGGGATCTGCTTTGTGAAGTTCTCTTCCATTCCCTTACATGGGGGCCCTATGATATTCTATGCTGTGGATTTAAAGAAGAGACAGAAAACAGACTTTCATTCAATTTTTTAAAAATTGATTTGAGAGAGAAAGAGAGACATCAATTTGTTATTCCACTCATCTATGCATTCATTGTCTGATTCTTGTATGTGCCCTGATCAGGGATTAACCCTGCAACACTGTCCTATCAGGACAATGCTCTAACCAACACAGCTACCCAGTTAGAACTCGATCAATCTTGACTCCTTTCTATTCCTTATAAATCTTTCTGAATGTCCTTTCTGAGTAATGGTGACGCTAAAGAACTTGCTAAAGGCCTTAGATTTAAGATGGTTTAAAACATTCCTGCTCAAATTTTGATAGGACCAAGAGAGAGAGAGAGAGAGAGAGAGAGAGCAAGAGAGAGAGAGAGAGAGAGAAAGGAAAAATGTGGAAGGAGGGGCAGTTTCTAAGCCATATCCTTATAAATCCCCTTGACCTGAATTTACGATATACCTGATTTGGCTCACTGAGGTCTCTACATTCAGGGCAAAAAGTGCCCCCCAGCCAGTTTTATTTGAGTTCCTCAGCTTGGAAATGGATTCTCATAAATCTATTTTGGGAACAATATACAACAGCTAGATAGGTAGATAGATAGGAAAAACCTAAAGCTATTTATAAGGAATAAAACCTATAGCCCAGCTTTGTGGAAGCTTTTAAAAAACTAAGTCAGATCCCAGTACAAAATTGAATTATTTTATGTATTTCTTTATTGGTAGAGAAAAAGTTTGATAATTACCACAAATTGAGCATAAAAATCCATTCTAAAGAATTTCTTAGTCTTTTGGTGAGTTTATTTTCCAAATTGCATCAGTGTGCTCTGGCCCCTCCCTGGTCCCTATCTGCATACTTCGGTACAGCAGCCACTAGCTGCAGGGCTACCGAGCATTTGAAATGTAACCAGTCTCAATTCAGGCATGCTGTAAAATACACACCAGATTCAAAGACAGAAAAAAAAAAGAATGTGAAATGTCTCACTAACAACTTTTTAAATTATTACATGTTAAAATGGTAGTATTTCAGGTATTAGATTAAAAATAGATTATTAAAATTAAATTTTGGTTGATTTTATAAAAATTATTACATAATATAAATTGTATAAAACAAAGTATGGAAGTAAAATAAAATCAATTGTTTCTTTGTACCTGTCTAATGTAACTACCTGAAATTTAAAATTACAAGGTGTGGCTCACATTATATTTTCTATCAGACAGTGTTGTTCTATGTAATTTAAAAGAGACTGAAATCAGAACAAGAAGAAAAAAGAATACGAAAAAGAGGACATTGTAAACAGCCTCTCGGACAACTTGAAGTATTCCAACATTTGCATCATAGGCATTCCAGGAGAAGAGAAAGAGCAGGAACTTAGAAACCTATTTGAAAAAATAATAAAAGACAAGCTCCCTAATTTGGTGAAGAAAATGGACAGGCAAGTCCAGGAAGAACAGATTTTCCCATACAAGATGGATGCAAAGAGGCGCACTCCAAGACACTTCATAATTAAAATGCCAAATGTGAAAGACAGAATCTTAAAAGCAGCAAATAAATAAATAAATAAATAAAGCAGTTACTTACTACCTACAGGGGAGTTCCCCTAAGATTGTCAGCTGACTTCTCAAAAGAATTTTGTAGGATAGAATAAAGGGCCTTGAAATATCTAAAGTCATGAAGAGCTGAAACCTACAGCCAAGATTGCTCTACCCAGCGAAGATATCTTTTAGAATCAAAGGTCAGATAAAGAGCTTCCAAGAAAAGCAAACAACTAATGGAGTTCATCATTATCAAAATATGATTACATGAAATGTTAAAGGGACTTATTTAAGAAGAAGATTGAAACTATAAACAATAAAATGACAATTAAATACATATATATCAACAACTAAATCTCAAAAACTAAGCAACAAGAAGAACAGAGACAGAATCATGGATATGGAGAGTGTCTTGATGATTACTGTACGGGATGGGGGATGGGAGACTAGGTGAGAGGTGAGGTGATTAAGTACAAAAAGGTGGTTACAGAACAGCCATGGGATGTAAAGTACAGTACAGGAAATGAAGTAGCCAGAGAACTTACAAGTATGACCCACAGACATGAGCAAAGTTTTGGGGATTGCCTGAGAGAGTAGAAGGTATTGGGCAGAGGGGGCAGAAAGGGGAAAGACAGAAAACTTTAATAGCATAATCAAGAAAATATAATTTAAAAGTGGGACAAAAATATTGAAGTGCTCAGTTCAGGTAAATGTGAAGTGTTTACACATTCTCTAGGCCAAGAACTGATGGCATTTTCTGTTCCCTTCCCAACATCTCTCTGCATGTTGTACTGGTTCAACCATCTCTGAACAACGGAAGGTCTTTGATTTTTTTTCTTTCCTGTTATATAATAAGCAGCAGTTAAGCTTCAAACAAAATTATTTCCACTGCATTTGTGGCTCTAAAAAGGACTTAAACCAATGACAATAAAACTTACCAATGAAAATCACTTGCCAAATAGAAAGAATGTTGGGTCAGATTTTGGAGACGCTAGAGCTTAGGGCCAGGACCACTACCAGCAAACCTCGGCCAAGTCAGAAGCTCAGTTGCCCTGTCTTTAAGATGGGAACTGTAAGAAAGCTCCTCCCTCACAAAGCTGCTGAGAAAAGTAATGAGATAACATCTGGAACATTCATGACACAGGTACTGTTTATTAGACAGTGTCTATAGTATTATCATTACAGTCACAACCACTAGTACCACTCCAACACCGTCCCTGACACCCTAAGCCTTCTCTTTGGTTGTCTGAGGGACCCCTGTTTCTGTATTGAGAAAATCTCTAATTTTGCCAGTTTTTGTTTTAGAGAATATCATCTGTTTGTCTATAGTTCACAGTATGGTTCAGTTATTTGCATTCCACATGTCAGTGACACACCAACAAAGAACCAAGTTCACATCTAAGAATGAATGGGTATGATGAGGACTGTCAGATGTCACGGAGACTTTCCACACCAGGGACCACAGCTGCTTCTAACTTACAAAACCAGTTACTGGGATCTGAACAAACAGGCATTGGTTCTCCACTGAGTATAATCTAAGTAATGGGGCCTCGTCAAATGTTCTTCACTAGCATGGGACAGACACATAAAAAATCAGCCAGGTGGAAAGTAAAATATTTCACTACTAAAGGATAAAACATTCTGCTCCAAAAAGGAATCTTTATTTCAATAAAGTCATTAATTAAATTTCAACCAATTCTCTTGCCACTAGATGGAAATCACTACAGAGGTAAACATAATTGACCACACCACAGAGTAACACACACCAGACACCCACGGAACAATCTCTCTCACACTTCCAGTGTTCCATGATGGGGTGGGCAAGGCACACAGACACTGTCTTGAGCTTCACTGACAAAAGACTCTGGGAATGAAGCAATGTTCTAAAGAACATGTAAATTAAATTCCAGGACTTTAAGTAAAGAACAAGGCAGGGCAAAAGGAAACATGTGATTCTATTTTCAGAAAGTACTCTATCTCCCTTTAATGACAGTTCTCTCTAATGACAAAGCAAGATAGTATCAAGCTCACAAAGACGGTAAACAATTAATTATTCTGTGAACCAGAATGCTGGTTTCATAATTTTCCATATAATTAAAATCCAAATCATCACCTGTGTCCTCTGAAAACCTTGAACTGAATAGGAACCCATTTCTTACAAGGAATATGGACTGAAGGAGGAGAAGAGAAAGTTATGAGCCTCACTTCTAAATCACCGATATCACTAGCTTACATTAAAATAGACAGGGGCAGCAGTCATATATGTTTGGAAGGACTCAGAGTTAAATAAAGATAAATGGAATTATTCAATAAAGAACTCTTCTAAGCCTTTAATATGCTCATGTATAAAACAAATCCCCAAGAAGGCACTGAACAATTCTAAATTTACTTCCAGCAAAACAGGAGGGATACATAAAAGAATGCTAGCCAAACTGAACATTTCATCCATGCTCTAGACAGGAATGATCAGCCTTTGGCATCTCTGGGCCACACTGGAAGAAGAATAGTTGTCTTGGGCCACACATTAAATACACTGTGACACATGATTACCAAAAACTCGTACAATGTTTTAAGTAAATTTACAACTTAATGTTGGGCTGCATTCATAGCCATCCTGGGCTGTGGGTTAGACACCCTGCTCTAGAATCTCAGGTCACTGAAACCAGGGACCAATGTGGGAGCTCAATCTCTGGCTAAATTGCTCCACATGTGAGTTGTGTAGTAGCCTGCCATGCTTGCGTGAGTGTAGAGAGGGTGACACTGTGAGACACCTTTGTGTGTGTCACAGGTGCGTGAGCTTACCTGGGAGAAGGAAGGCAGAAACATGTTACTTTGGATACAACCTAGAAGTATAATCCAAGATTATCATCTAACTGGAATGAAAGAGAAGCATCAGAAGAACCAAGATCCATTTATAGAATGAAAGGCAAATCATTAGTGTGATCTAGGCAGGAAGGTAGGAGCTTGGTAAACAGGGCAAGTACGGGAGCAGGTCAACGGAACCTGCTCAAAGACATGGAGAATAAATACAACTGCCAACCCAATAAGAATATTAGAACAAAAATGAATCACAGAAAAAGTCAGCCTAAGACTAGCGACTTTCTGCCAATGGACACATCCTAACTTTGACTAAGAATTTGGTGTACCACCACAACACAGCAGGGAGGAAGACAGACACATCAGCCTACCAAGCAGACATGTAACTTACTGTGCTAGTGTCCTGGTCACAGCTGACTCATGCTCTTTGGGTCATGCTATAGAATCAGTTTTTAAGACACAGGTCTATAAATCCCTTATTAGTAATTATGAAATCTCAAGAGCTTCTAAGACCAAAGGTGTTTTGTTACTGTGTTACTTATAATTTTGGTGCAAAAAGGAATTTGGCAGCTAAACCTAATATGAAGACATGTGAAGCTCTTTAGAATGTTGTTATTTCCTACTTAGTGTGACTATTCAACTGCATGCTGCAGGAATGTTCATGTGTTCAAGGGGTATAGTCCCAGACCCTACTACACGTCCTCAGTGATACATACAGCAAATGTACACAACACCTTTCTAGAAGAGATTCTGAATTCTAAAGCATCTGGCCTCAAAGGCTTCCGCTGAGGGATGGTAGACCTGTACCATATGGTAATGTGTACTTAGTATGTATCAGGAAAAAAGCCTTTGCCTCTGCTCACTTACTAGGGTGCTCTAAATAGAGCTAACATGAACCAGCTGTGAGTTTCACTGGAAAGGGCACACACAATCAATTTGGATCAGTTAGGCTTATTGAAGACTTCAACTCATAAAGCACCAGTAAGTCCGAATCAACAACTCCTGTAATCTATTATTGTAATAAACAAGATTTTAATTACCTCAGACAACAAGCATGCAAAGAACCTGAACTTTTATAGAGCTCTTAGACACTTTATCTGGAAATTTCTTTTTGCATTAACTCCAAATTCAGTTATTAGTGGAAACACCACAGAATTCAATCCCTCCTCCAGCCAAGATGGAGGCGTGGGTAGACACACTGTGCCTCCTCGCACAACCAAAATAAGGACAACAACAATTTAGAAACAAAATAACAACCAGAACTGACAGAAAATGGAACCGTATGTAAGTCCAACAACCAAGGAATTAAAATAGACACACTTATCTAGACTGGTAGGAAGGACTGAGTTGGGCAGGCAGCCGGGTGGAAAGGGGTTGCTGCAAAAAAAAAAAAAAAAAAAAAAAAAAAAAAAAGTGGTGGTACTAGGCAGCTGGCGGACCAGGCATTCCCACATTCACAGAGATAAACCAGGAGAAACTGGGGAGCCAGACAGACCACACAACCCAGGGTCCCAGCAAGGAGAAATAAAGCCTCAAAACACCAATTGAAAACACCTGTGGGGGTTGAGGTGCTGGAAGAAACTCCCAACCTCACAGGAGAGTTAATTAAAGAGACCCACAGGGTCCTAGAACATACACAAACCCACTACATGGGAATCAGCACCAGAAGGATCCAGTTTGCTTGGGGGAAGCTGTGAAAAGGACTGAAATCTGACAGAGAGCGGAGTGAGCACCATTGTTCCCTCTCAGATCCCACCCTCACATACAACCTCACAACCCAACAACAGGGTTGCCTGGCCCTGGTGAACACCTAATGCTCCACCTCTCATACATAAAAGGTGCAACAAAACAAAAAAAATGGCCTAAATGGAAGAACAGATCAAAGCTCCAGAGCAAATACAACTAAGCAATGAAGAGATAGCCAACCTATCAGATGCACAGTTCGAAACACTGGTAATCAGGAGGCTCACAGAATTGTTGAATTTGGTCGCAAATTAGATGAAAAAATGAAGGCTACACTAAGTGAAATTAAGAAAAATGCACAGGGAACCAATAGTGATGGAAAGGAAACTGGGACTCAAATTGATGAAGTGGGCCAGAAGGAAGAAAGAAACATCCAATCAGAAAAGAATGAAGAAACAAGAATTCAAAAAAATGAGGAGAGGCTTAGGACTCCAGGACATCTTTAAACATTCCAACATCCAAATTATAGGGGTATCAGAAGGGGAAAAGGAAAAGCAACAAGTGGAAATCTTATTTGAACAAATAATAAAGGAGAACTTCCCCAGTCTGGCAAAGGAAATAGACTTCCAGGAAATCCAGGAAGCTCAGAGAGTGCCAAAGAAGTTGGACCCAAGAAGGAACACACCAAGGCACATCATAATTACATTAGCCAAGATTAAAATGAAGGAGAGAATCCTAGAAGCAGCAAGAGATAAGGGGACAGTCACCTACAAAGGAGTTCCCATCAGACTGTCAGTGGATTTCTCAAAAGAGACCTTACAAGCAAGAAGGGGCTGGAAAGAAGTATTCCAAGTCATGAAATGTAAGAGCCTACATCCAAGATTGCTCTATTCAGCAAAGCTTTCATTTAGAATGGAAGGACAGATAAAGCACTTCTCAGATAAGGTCAAATTGAAGGAGCTCATCATCACCAACCCCTTATTATATGAAATGTTAAAGGGACTTGCCTAAGAAAAAGAAGATAAAAAATCATGTATAGTAAAATGACAGCAAACTCACAATTATTAACAACCACACTGGAAACAAAAACAAAGTAATCAAACAACTAGAACAGGAACAGAAGCACAGAAATGAAGATCATGTGGAGGGTTTGCAACAGGGGAGTGGGAGAAGAAGAGAGGTGGAAAAGGTACAGAGAATAAGTAGCATAGATTGTAGGTAAAAAGTCGACCGGGGGAGAGGAAGAATAGTATGAGAAATGTACAAGCTAAAGAACTTATGACACAAGGACATGAACTAAAGGCAGGGAATGTGGGTGGGAGAGGTTGTGTAGGTTAGAGGAAAATGAAGAGGGGAAAATAGGATAACTGTAATAGCATAATCAATAAAATATATTTAAAAAAAGAATTCAATCCCTGTTAGAGTCACATGAACATTAAGTTACCAATCACAGAATAGGGCATGAGAATGGGGTAGAAAGAAGATTTAGGAAAGGATAGAAGCCATGCTAGATAATTGTGATTAGATGAAAAAACACAAAGTCCAGGAGCCAAGCAAGAAGTAGAACAGGACACTATGATATCACTGTTTTAATCCGAGAATATCCTGATTCTTCTGACTTCAGATACTGAATGACATCTTCAAAGTCTCTTTCATCATGTAAAGTAATATACCCATGGTTTCAAATAATAAGTGGTGGGTGTTTGTGGGGGGCCATGGTCCTGCCTACAAAAACCCCCCACTGTTAACTTGTTATTCCTTAAATTTACCAAGCTTAACTTAGCTCAGGGCCTTTGCATATTCATATTTTATAGGCAGGCTCCAATTCATCTCTTCCATCTTAATAAACATCATTTAGTAAGTATTTTATATCTTAATAAACATCTGTCTCCACAGAGGTTGCCTCAGTTGTGACAAATGTTCCTCTCTCAGAGATAATACCACATCTGATACTACACTTTTTACATGACTACTTGTTCAATTTCTTTTGTCATGACTAGACTGTAAATACCTTAAGAGGAGGTACTCTGCCCTTCTGGTTCAGCTTTTTGTAACCTGGCATCTACAGGGGAAAAAAGGCACTTAAAGAAAAATTGCTGAAAGGCAAGAAATGAAGGTGAATAAGTGGCAGGAACATCGGAGGGTCCAAATTGGGTCTAGTGTCCTACCTGTGGTTTGTAATCTGATTCCTAACTTCTTGTCTAGCTCTAACTGGGCTATAAAGAATGCTGGCTATTGAAGGGCTTTGCCTTTATTTTTATAAGGACATTTATTTTTCTATTAGACTGGATATTTTTGAGTGTTGGAACTACAAGTCCAGATCTAGGATTTCAGCCAGGAAAATGTGGAGAGGTCTAATTTCTGATATGTACAAAGTTGTAGATGACCTCCAAGAATTCCTGGGAAGCAGCAAAACCTACAAAATTGGGTTTGTCACAATTTACCCTCAGGGAGCAGATGCAGATTCTCGTAGGGCATATGCTTAAAATTGCACCTGCAGAGCAGAAGCACTGAGGCAGCTGTGGAAATACCCAATATTGTGACTTTATCTCAGGAGGAATCTAAAGGAGCGAGGCCCAATGATGCACTTACCCATAAGGCGAGGTACATTTCCTCTCTAAAAACCACAAGAGGATGAAACGACTTCTCAAGCAATGAGTCCTCATTATTTAATTGTACTTAAAATGATGCCACACAAGTAAAGGAAGGTTCACTTCCAGTAAACACGATTCTTTGCCATGGGAGCTATCTTATAAATGACATTTTTAGGGGCATCCCTGGCCTCTACCCACTAGATATGAGTAGCTTACCATTGCCCACAATAGTGGCAATCAAAATTGTCCCCAGACAATGTGTAATGACCCCCCCACCTCAAGGCGAGGCATTGCCCCCAGCTGGGAGATATGCTTCATTCTCTAGTGCAATCTTCAACAATGACATTTCTCTGACACAAAATACAAGACATATACTGTCCCCAATGCTGATAATTTACTTCCCAATGTTGATACCTTAAAATTTTCTTACTTTTACTTTAATTCCTTAAACAACAATGTAGTTACATGGAAAATAAATAAATAAATGAGGTCTGAGATGTTCAAATAGTACAAAAATCTCAGAAAAAGCTGATATTAATAAAAAGCTCAAATAAAGAAATTTAACATAAAATACTACCGACATGTTTTAGGCAAAAGTAAGTAATTTTTCTGTGCATATTTTAAAGTAAAATTTGATCCCATTACCTTAGATCTCTGAATGTCAAGCTTCTCTACCTATATGCACAAAGCAATTTAACTCATTTATCACATTAAAAAAAAAACAAGCTATGAACTAGATGGGATTGGATGAGAAGCCCAATGAATATAGTCAGCCTTACCATCTGACATTACTTAAAAGAAATAAATTCAAACAGCTTGGTCAAACGACACGTCTGGGCATTGTAGCTGCCATTTCTCGTTAGTTTCTGAATTTCATGCACTCTTGGAGTAAAAGAAAACCACAATATTCATTTGAAGTAGTATTTCCAGAAGAATATGCATCTAGTCTATGCATTTTTTCTACAACTAAACAAGAGGAGGACAGGCCCATCTTGGCACGAATGGATGTGATTAGGGAACAAGATGAAGTTCCTAATTGTCAGCTCCAGAATTTTTTCCCAAGGCAGCGGCCAAAGTAAGTTTTCAAATCTTTAAGTATGACTCTTTTGTCCAGAACAACATTAACTGAACAAATGGCAACTCTATTCTAAGATAAAAAGCTTCTGGAACAAAGCTAGTTGGATACAGACTATGGCTTCCACTCAAACTGCCCACTGGAACTGGTCAGCAAGAACAGAAGGGAAAACCCGAATTTAAAAATAAGATAAAATCTTGCATCTAGGAATCAAGTTTTCCAAGTACAAATAAAGCTAAGACTTCAAAGAGATGATTTACTCAATTTAAAGGGGTGGGGGAAAGCCCATTAAATAGAAACCCTATTCATGACACTTATAATTAGTGTGAGCAGGTAGAATAGGAGTCCCACAGATAGATGAATCCTAGTACAGAGAAATTTTGATAATAAGAATTTTTTGTGTGTTAATTGCAGGGTTTGGGATGGGGGTATAAGGAAACTAAGTAATAGTGAAAAAATACAATAGAAAAGAATTGAAATTTTTTTCAGGTAAACAAGAAATACCTATATAGAAATACTTATATACCTATAGGTATATATACCTATATATTTCTATATAGGTATTTCTATATACCTATATAGGTACCTATATAGGTATTACCTATAGTAATACCTATATAGAAATACCTATATACCTATATAGGTATTCACTATTACTTAGTTTCCTTATACCCCCATCCCAAACCTGTTTATACCTATAAACAAATGTTATTTTCTCATCTTGTAGAGATCTTCATTTATGGTTCAGGATGCCAAAAGGGTCCACCAATGGGCTTCAAAAGCTAAGGGAAGTGATGAAATCCTATAAATTACGTACAAATCTGTGTGCAAATACATCTATATTTTCTATGGTTGGGGGAGGCTCAAGTATACATAAGATTATCAAGTAGGTCATGACTTAACAGAAGTTACAAAACATTAAGAGCTATTATTCCATGTGTGGATACAGCCACAGACTAGAATGCACAGCTGCTCAGTTCTTCACAAATTTGGAAAGGTTTGCACATGGGAAACCAAACAACCAACACATAATCAACAAATTCAATTGTCCCAGCAAAAGAATATTCACATCCTGATCATTATTAAAGGTAAAAATAAGGTTAGCAATGGGAGGGGCATTCTGCCCACACCCACCATGAACAAAGGAACTTAGAGAATTGCTCTTTGCCCCTCCCTCCTTCACCAAAAAGAAAGACATGACCCACTGCACACAGACCTTTTTTCTGCCTAGCAGCACAGATCTTTCAGAAAACCGACATGGAAGCAAAATGTCACCATCGATCCCAGCAAAGTTAACAGGGAGTCACACAACCAATGGCCATAGCCTCTTTTTCAATAGCTGACAGGAGCAAACAAACTTTTAAAAAGCCTTAAAACAGCTTCCCTACTGAAAGAAGGTACTGAGACTGTTATTTATATAATTAACTTTTCTCTATTCCAAAGGGCAAAAATGAAGTCACCTGAGTTTCATACGAAGTTTCACCTTTAGAAAGCAGGCTTTCAAAAATGAACGGGGAAGACAAACTCAGTCGAATGGAACAAATGCCTGAAAGTCACTGACCAGTCATGAACTACCGAATCCATGATATCCTTGATGGCTACATGCTTAAGCAAAGCTGAGAAGCTTGGGGATGCATGTTCACCTTTCAGGCTCTACATGAGAGATTTCCAGAGACAAAGGTAGGCACAGGACAAGTCTGATTTGAAAAACAACTCGGGAAAAAACAAAGCATCTCGTCAATGTCAAGACCCAAGGCACAGCTACCGTAGGACATCTGGAGTGCCCAGTTTCTCTCACCTCAACAGGGAAGCGCCTGCCATTGATACTGTGTTCAGAGCCTGCAGAGCCGTTGCTGTGGCCCCAGTGAAACTCGACCTTCTCAGCTTTGAATCTGCCAGGCAGGCCAGCACCGCTGACAAAATAGTCGTCTTTCAGAAGGATGGCAACTGTAGACAATGGAAGGAGAGAGAAATAAAGTGAATTTCAAAACCAAACTTGAAAATTTTCTTCTGTTGCTTCCAATCAAGGTTATGGTCACATTTCCTCACATATCTGTTGAAAAACAAGTCAAAAACAAGCAGCTTCAATGAATTAGCACAGTCTAACTGCAGAAAGTATCCCAAGGAATGGTCTCAGAATTTATAATCCATTTAACACAAGAAAAAATAAGGCAATGACAGTGTAAGGGGCTCTGAATTGGAGGCTCCTAAACCTGCTTAAGGATCAAAATGATCAGGAGAGTGAAGTTTCTGGGGATACCCCAAAATTCAAGGCCTGGAATGTAATGGGAAATATATATATGATAAGCCAAATGTGAGAAGCATGTTTCTTTAATCAAAAACTTAGGCCAGTTAATCAGAAAATAGCATTTTCAGATTCTTCCAAAATGAAGGCAACAACAGTGAAAAGGCAGCTGGAATTAGGTTCTGCATTCATTGTATTTAAAGATGCTCAGGAAAGTGCAGCCGAAACTCTACTCATTAAGTCCGGCAAATCATTGCAGATTAAATTTACCTTACTGCTCCTATTCATCACAAGTATAAAAAAATCACCTTTGCCCATTTAAAAGAACACATAAGAATGTCCATGTCAGGAGCCTCAGTCAATTCAAACTGTAAATACTTTTCCTCGAAATAATGAAGACAAAAATCAAGAGGAAATAACTTGGACTAATACTAACAGAAAATTATTTTTCCAAAAGGGATGTAATATACCAATGCATTAAAACATTTTATTTTATAAGTCACATATATCTCCCCCTTTTTTATTTCTAAGGTGAATCAATTCATTCATTCAACAAAAATTTATGGGCTACTAAATAAATGCATGACACCAACCAATATACTAACGAAATGGTTTACGAACAAAAGCCAAGCCTGTTAAAGCCAAGGAAAAGCTCTTGCATCCTCACTGCCTTCTCTTCCTAAAGAAAACCCAGTACAAGCTTCAGAGGAAACATCCTGCATGAAAATTAGGTCTTCATGAAAAACAGGGACTAGACTAATAACCCATTTCGAAAAGAATGCAATTAATTCCAGCACTTCTCTCTATAAAAAAAGCACTGAAAGCATACGAAGGAATTCTGTTCATATAAATCCCTCTAATTTATTGCACTGGAAGGCAGTCTTTTCTCGAACTTCTTAAAAAATATACAATGAATGTTCAATCAGCAGAACAGAAAATTAAAGAATAAAGTGAAGTAAAAACAAGTGTTTCTTACGGCGATTCAACATTCTACAGCACTGTCCCACCTTTACAGTGCGCTAGGCAAGACACTGTTTCTGTAAAGGGTGAGACAGTGAATACTGAAGGCTTTGTGGGCTATATGGTCCCTGCTGTAACTACACAACCTAGTCTTTGTAGCACAGATGTAGCCAAACATACTATGTAAGTGAATGGGTCAGGCTACGTGAAATAAAACTTTATTTATCCACACTGAAATTTAGATATAATTTTCATGTTTTATGGAATATTATTCTCTTTTAAATTTTTTCAACCATTGAAAATGTAAAACTGGGTGCGGGAATGTCACTTGGTGATCTCTAAAATTCAATTATGATATTTTAGGAGATAAACTATTACATTAAAACAATCAGATACCATTAGTATTAAAGCCAAAATACAAGGGATGAGCTCAGCAATGTCTTAAATACCACTGATTACTTTCAGCCTGTTATAAATTCAACAAATAATATTTTACATCCAAAGAATGAAGGCAAAGCATTTTGAGTGCATCTGTTAAAATATACCCAGGGACACACAGCATCTTATTAATATTTGATTTTACCTAAATCATTTATATCTCTGTCAGGGGTCATTTTACTTGTTTTATATGAATAATTAAAAGCATAATTAGGACACTGTACAATCTGAAACATTAATCTAATTTTTCATTTTACAGCATTTCTCACTAGAGCACACAGCATGCTGCATGCACATACTCCCTTCTGAAAGTGGCTTATATTTTTGTTTACATGTAAAATTGGAAAGAGAGAACTTTCCCAGCCATGCTGGAACGATTTTCTGATGATCACTGATAACAAAACTCTGTTTCTAAAGAAAATGCACCAAAGGTAGTCACTTCTGAAGAATGACTAATGTATTAAGTGCTGTGAGCTCAGGAGATGGGCAAACCTGGTTTGGAATCCAATTCCATCACATAACAGTGGTGTGACCTTGGGCAAGTTACCCCATTCCTCTGTGCCTCACTTCCACTGCTGTTAAAATAGTTCCTACCTGGCAATCACACATGAAGGAAATCACATCTGAAGGAAATGGCACGTGGAAAGCATTAAAACAGTGACAGACACAGTGAGTACATGCTCAATGGCGGTTATTGTTAAACTTAGTTCTTGACACATGGGCAAAGTTCAAGGGCAGCAGAGAAGAGCAACCACACAGGCAACATGCTCAACTTTCAAATAGAATTAAATTTTAAAGCGTCTTCCCCACAAAATAAAAAGTGTATTCTGCAGGAACAAAGCTGGGGAGGTGTCACCCATCTATTTGGAAGGAGATCTTAAGTGTTTTGAGATCAGTAAAACACAAAGAAAAATGATTTCCTTTTTCTTGATTAGTCCTATCCTTTGGTCACATCAAGGAAAATACTGTAAAATCCCAATTTGGTTCTAAAATGCCCTCCTCAGGAGCTTGATACGTATTCATTTTCCCTTTTGACCCAAGAGTAAGTATTATGTTAGAATTTAATAACTTTGGTAAATTTGATGTATATTCATAAATTATGGAGTTTTTAATTTTTTACGTAAGTCTAACCATGTCATATAGAATAAATCTTCCCATTAGGATATTAATTAAAAGATTTTATTTTAAAACCAATTTGTTTATTTAAAATAGAGTGAGTTGCCCTGGCTGGTGTGGTTCAGTGGATTGAGCACTAGACTGAGAACAAAAGGGTTGCTGGTTCACTTTCCAGTCAGGGCACATGACTGGGTTGCGGGCTGGGTCCCCAGTAGGGGGCTGCATGGGCGACAACCACACATTGATGTTCTCTATCTCTTTATCTCTCTAATAACAAACAAACAATAAATAAAATTAAGTGTGTCAATCAAAGGAAACATTTAATTTTTAAAACAACAGCAGTTAAGAGTTAAATTTGGTAAAGTGACAAATGAGAAGGTAACAAGTAACACCTACTGACTGAAGAACAATGGGACAGGAGGGGGAGAAAGGGAAGGTATATGGGAGAGAACTTTCTAGTACTAGGCCCTCCACCTGTTAAACTGCTAACAAGGATTGTGCTTGAATCAAAGCAGAATGATGAAGGGATTGAAAAGAGCTGGGGCGTCAAATTCAGAGTTCCTGAACCAAGAGAACAAAGCCTGTATCTGGTGTCTGCACCCTGCTGATACAGAAAGGAAAAATCTGACCAGGACTATGTGTGTATTTATGCATGTGTGCGCGCGCGCGCGCGTGTGTGTGTGTGTGAGAGAGAGAGAGAGAGAGAACACGCACGCACATGCGCTGGTCTCTAGATCCAGCGGGTCTGAATCTGAGTCTAGACTACCACTGTCTAGTTGTAGGAAAAGTACGGCACTCCTTGCTGCCTCAGATCTAGTTCTGTAAATCTGGAAAAACACAAGAGCAACCTCTCAAATGTGTTATCAGATCACAGGGGTTGGCGAAAGGAAGACTGCTCAGAGAGTACTTCATACAAGACTTTATAGCATGCAGATTGCATTTTATGTGTTGCTTTCAAAGGTTATCTTCCTAGGAGAAGGAGCCACAGCTGTCACAGATGTCCCTTGTCTCGGGCCCCCATCATGTGAAACTGCTGTGCACAGCGGCAGGAGCAGGTAGTCATACCGTGGAGAACAAACTCGTTTCCTCCTGAGCTTGAAGGGATGACCAAAGACAGGGCATCCGTGGCATTCTTTGCAGGGCATCCACCAAATGTTTACAAATTAAACTCAACCTGTCTATGTAATGCTGAGCTAAACACATGTTCACAACCAAATCTGAGTAAAAAGCAGCAGGTACCAAAAGTTAAGTAAAAATTGATGAGAGAGAAAATGAGCTAGTTAATATCTTACCTCCACTGCCTCCAACCAATTTCTAACATTATAAGATGGGGGGAAAAAAAACCTACCATTATTGGATTTTACTGGTGGGACACTAGACCACCTGCAATACCAGTGTCCACCAGTGGGATACTCTGGGTCCCTGATGAAAAGGGAAACACTTCGGCCTGGAAGTCAAGACACATGAGCTCTAGTCCAGCCTCCTACTAACTTCCTATGGCCACTGACCTTTATTTTTCAAATATTTAACAGGTAATTACTGGGGAATCAAAGGCAAGTAAATCAGACACAGGTCCTGGCCTCATGTAGTATATGAATTCTGTCCTGAGGATATCTAGCCATGTAATATGAAAAATAGAGACATTTATTCAAGAAGATACAAGAAACACTGTACATATGACAATGATGCCTCAGTCCCCCAAGGTAGGCACCCTGGGACCTCACACAATTCTCCCAATCACTATCAGCTGCCCCAGTGTATTTTCCTGAATCTCACTGATGGTCTAAAATCTCTTACCTTTTAAAGGGATTTGAGTTTTAGGAAAAGCCAGAAGTCACAGGGTGCCAAATCTGGGCTATACAGGACCTGAGTCGCCTGGGTAATTTGTTTTTTTCTTTGTTGTTGTTGTTTTTGCCAAAAAACTGCACAAGATGCAATGCATGAGGGGGCATGTTGCTGTAAGGAAGCTGTGGCCTTCTGAATCAACTGAATAGTTTCCATGGAGGAATGTTCAAAAGTTGATGGAGATTCACTGCTCTACTTGCTCAGTCATTTTGAATGTGATGGCCACACAGTACACATGCTCACTCAATGGCATCTACCACCTCCACTGACTAGTACAGTGAACTTGTCATTATTCATGCACATGCATTCCAGTCCACTCTCCTTGGTTACTAGGTTACACTGATGTTGCACAAACTGTTCTCATGATATTAATAATGGCTGGACTTTTCCTGAGCAGATCTCATATATGGGCAATGGCAAGGACAGGCCCTGGCGACTAAATCAACAACAAAAGCAAACCTGTAAGTGATAACAGCAGAGCTTCCAACCCCAGACAGGGGAAAGACTGCTGGAGTCCCGAGGTGAATGTTAAAGGAGCCATACTGAGAGTGTTGACAAGAGGAGAACAGAGCTGTGGAAGAGAAACTCATGCAAAGGCCCAGCCATCAGGGAAGTAGGTATGAAGCCAGGGTAAATAGTACCAAGAATAAACTAGTGTTAGAGAGTGAGGCAGAGGCAGTGAGTGGGCAGGATGGAGAAATGGTTGAGAAAAAAAAATTTTGATATGGTGAACAGAGAGAGAGCAAGGGAAAAAAAGAGGAAAAAGCAGACAGGCATGATTCGATTAGAAAATAAGAAGAGCATTCTGGCTACTAAGTGGAGCAGACCTGAGAGAACAGCAGCCCTGGTGGGGAAGTTCTTGCAGTCATCCAGAAAAGAGAAACTGGGCATTGCTGAGTTGGAACAACCTCAGATGTCCAAGAGATGCCACGTCATGAGATTATCCTGAATCTTGGTGAATTCACTACTACACTGAACAAGATGAACAAAGTTGATTACTTGACCCTTTAATCATGTGAGATATGGCAGATGGCAATCTAGCAGAGGATTCTGTGCCCCCCTAAAAGAAACACGGGCCTTAAAAATGATCCTCAAAATAAAATTTACAGTCTCTCTGTGTAATACAGCACTTGTCTTCCCATTATGTTAGTGGTAAATTATATTTCTATCTACCCAGAAACTAGTTTCTATCACATGAACACAACAGAGCTGTGAGGATAAAACAAGAGAAATGAGTTTAGTGAACAAGAAACAGGGCATGGAGTATGTCTTGCCAAAAAGAGACTAAGCAAAACAATTTGCCTCGAATTCTAAGGTTCAGGCAAGACTGAGCAGTAATAGGATGAAGGAACCTAAGAATCTGGGGGTTTGAAGTACAGAAATTTGAAAAGTGAAGAGCCAAAGCATGCCCCCAAAGAAGACGGATGTTTAAAATCTTCTTTTGGGCAGCCTTGCGCTAACTAGAGATGCCTCTGGGTGTTGTAAAGTCAGGGTTGGAAATGTCCAGTGTAAATGGTGCTGAATACCCAGATGTTTCCAAGCATCTGTCTACTTAATTCACAATGTACTTTTCATCAGAAAGCTTGGCAGCCTCTTTGTGAATGAAATGGCCATTTTGTTAGTGATACAAATAAAACTCAGAGCTAAAAAGAAACCATGATCCAGGAAGAAGGACCGCTAGCTAGCCCCACTTCCCTGTCCACATTTATACTTGTCAAGGTTGACTCAGAATTGAGGTGGGATGGAAGGATAACAGAATACAAATAACTCAGTGGTTTGCTATCAAGAACATATACTTCAAGAATATATGCTTGGGGGCTCATTGTTTACTTCTCTAGTCCAGACCCTTGCCATCTACGTATCAGGGATAGATAGGTTTTATACTGAAGTGAGAATATACTCAGGTTTTTGCTATCAACATCAAAATCTGTAGTTCATAAACACAATAAATGAAAACACTTTCACAGCTTTGGTTCTCATCTGTGCCCAGCTATAAGGAAGGGAATCAGGAAGAAGAGGCAGAAAGGAGAGGGTAAAAGATTTCGACAGATCCTGCCAAATCTAGGAGCCGAGGTTAAAAACAGAGGAACAGGAGATGAGCAGAGATGTGCCACAGAGCGAGGAAACACAAGGAGGAGACCAAAGAGGACGGGTGAGAGAATGAAACAGCAAAAAAGTGAAAACTCAGTACGATACAAGGAGCAACGCACATCTAATCCATCAACAGAACCAAAGGAAAAAGAGAAAGCCCAAATAGAAAGATAAGACAAACACACTCACCCAAAGACTTCCTAGACCAGCAAGTTTCAACCTTTTTCACCTTATGGCACGCAGAAACTAAGTACTAAAATTATGAGGCACACCAAAAATTATATCCCATTTTTTGCAAATCTGACAAAAATATAGATATCATTTGGATTCATTCCCACCAGACAACTACTGTTGTGTTAGCTGTTGCCACTCTTTTTAAAAATTTCACGGCCTAAGGGAAAAGAGGTCAGTGCTCCTGACAAAATAGTCCGGTATTGCATGTTTCAAAAATTCTTGCGGCACACTGGTTGAGCAGTCTGAGTAGAAAAAAAAAAAGAAAAGAAAAATTCTTGCAGCACATCAGTTGAAAATCACTACCCTAGACTCTTCCTTACCAGCCTCCCGATTGCTAAAGGCTTTTCCATGTGTGTTACCCTTGGGCAAGCTTGCTAGTACCAAGCAATCACATTCTGAGTGAGAGCTAAGCATTCAAATCCATCAACTGGGGAGGAAATTGAGCATCATGGAGATTGCTATCAAAAGCCCTGCAAGGTACAAGTAACGACTTTCAAAAGCAGAATCCCAGACTTGCATCAGTTTCCCACCAATTTCAAACAGAACACTGACTCTTCAGTGCAGCACAGAGGCCACTGAAAGCTTCAGCTATGAAAGGCAGGAACCCACAGAACACAGTGTCTCTTAGGGCCAGACATTTGCTTGGTGCTTGGTGGAAGCCTTGCCCTGTGGACAGGCAGAGTCCCAGGGCCCAAGGCTCCTTTTCCGGGAGCAGGGGTCACATGCTCATCTAGGGAAGAAGCACATAGAAACTCAGGTTGTTAAGACTTTGTAATTCTCTTTACACCAACTGACAATGATGTTGTTCTTCTCTTAGTTGGTGGATTCTTAGGGTGCTACGGTACTATAAAATTCCAAGGGCCAGGGAAATAAACTAAGGTAACAGCCTCTTAAACCCTGTCTACATTTTATGGACTCACAATATTCCAGGATGTGCTTCTGGACCTACTGATCCACACCTATTGTATTTCTGGGACTATAAGATGCACCAGTCCATAAGATGCACCTAGGTTTTAGAGGAGGAAAATAGGAGAAAAGTTTGAAGCAAAAAAATACAGTAAAATATTTAATAACATAAACAAGATAGCTGCCCCCAACCCCGTCCAGCAAGCCAGGTAAGCTATATTCAGACTATAATACCACCACCATCTTCCTCTCAAACTGGCGGGGGGCGGGGGGAGAGGGCGCAGGGGGCTTGCTACAGTCCGAAAATACAATAGTTTCTATGCCACTGATATACTTCTACTAATTAAGCAACTATTTCTTGAATCTGTCTAAGCCACACACTGTGGTACAGTGGTATTTGTCTAATAAATGAGAATGCAGGCAAAGAAAAAATATTTAGTAAACAAATATAAAGTGAAAAAATGGAAGTAACATACATTATGACAAATGGGTTTACTATTTGTTCTTGGTGAGGGATGAAAGGTTAGAAAAAATAGAAAAACAAATGGTTAAAATTCAGAGAAGGTTTATTAGCATACCTCAGAAGCACCATCTAGATCTTAAAATCTGATCATTTAGCTACAAGCTAATGCTAGAAACAGCAAGATGATCTTGAAATGTTCTTGATGAATGCATTATCTTTTCATTCCACAAAAATGAAAGGGAAATAACTTGAGATGAAACTGAATCAGAACTGGTACAATAGACAGTTATGGCTCCTCAGGAAGAAATACAGAGATGCTATCTGTCTTGTAAAGATATTTCAGACAACTTTTGAGAAGTGGGCTACGTACAACCAACTTGCTGTATTGATTATGCTGGATTGGATATATAGCACTCTCAGGGGTGAAGACAGGTACGAGCACTAAACCTGTTTTATGGGAAAGTTACTGTCTATATGTACCGAACCGCTTTAAATATTAACTTTCTATATTCATAGTTTAATATCCAAAAGACCGTCTATTTTACAGATAAGTGGCTTGTAAATTTTCACCAGAAAGAAAAAACAAATACTCCTTCCTGAATTTATTTCCTAAAAGTACAAGGTTCAAGAAAAGAATTTTGGAGAAGAAAAATGTGTTGCTTAAAAATTAATGATTAACTTTTCTTCATCTAGGGACGCAGATTAGATATAAAGTGAATGACTGTGACAAAGATGCACCATGTGGCTTATAAAATACATTTTAGTAATTAAACTTCTAATTTTTCTGATAATTGTAAATTCATATGCAGTTGTAAAATCTAAAACAGAGGTCCTATGTTCCCTTTATCTAGTTTTTCCAAATCGTAACATCTTATAAAACTGTGGTACAATAATAGGTATGATTTTTTAACTGATATGATCCAAGTTGCCTATCAATACAATCCACTCTGGATATTCTCAACCCACACCTTCAACTTGCATGCACAGCACCTTGCACTGTATGTGTACTATTACTCCATTGACTTTATGTGATGGCTGCGTATTAGGAAAAGCAACCGAATCTTCATTGCTCTTAAATACTTGAACGTTTATGAACTCACTTGGCACTTTAAAGATGACAAAATGAGAAGTTTCTAGGTTTGTGCTTATCAAATAAAAACCAAGAACACAGGTTGATTTCTGCAATACCATATACTTAAATCTTTCTAGAAAAAATTCCACCTCCTTGTTTAAAATTGCCTATAATGTTTGCCACTTTAAAAAACCACTCCTATAGAATCATCTTAAATTATTTACGAAATATTTGCCTATCTAGTATGATCTCATGAATGTCATAGTAGTGATCGGAATTTGGGAACAATAATTTCTTTCTTCTTCTCAGAGAGAAAGAAAAGTGCTTATTCTGAACTTTGAGACTGTTCATATTTAAATAGCTGTGTCTAAAATCAAGCGCAGGCACTCACAGATATGCAACAAGTTGTGGATCACTGTAAGAAGTCAGCAGAGTGACAGGTTGATAATCAGCTTCTAGAAGACCAAGGTCATAAATCAACTTGCATGGAGTGAACCCTATACTCCTCTAAAACCTGTCATTGGAGATACCAAGCTGAAAGCTGTCACTGAAATGTGTTATCTCTGCAGAAGGCTGTCAAGCGTTGCAAGTCAAGTAGAAAACCATATCAGAAAGCCCAGTGAATTGCTTTTGGCAGGCTTCCGGGATGTGGCACTGAGGTGGCGCTGAGATGGCACTCAGCTCCAGGATCTGATTACACCGAGTGTAGCAAAGCTGCCATCCACCACGTTCAGGAAGTCTGAGGAATAATACTTCCCTTAGAGTCCTCCCAATGACATGCCTATTTGAAATACAAAGCGGACAACTGGTAGAAAAATTCTGAATTGTAACAAAAGCACGCATCTCCACTCGGACAGTGGAGGGGGTGGTGGTGAAAGCCTGTGCACAGATAACATAAAGTTATATATATATGTGTTGACCAGCTATTCAAATAGGTGAATCAAATGCAAGACTGAGTACCCTGCTATAAAAGCAAAATGAGGTTTATGGAAAAATCATGAAAAAGAGCCCAAAGCCAGGGATCACTGTGTTGAGTGAGTGGGAAGCAATTCTATGAACAAATCAGGCCAACCCAAAGCAATCAACCATGAATAATTTCAGACAAATGGTGCTTTGAAGAAAGAAAATGGATCCCCCAAGTTGCACGTGCAGCCAGCCAGTTAGGTCAAAACAGAAGGCAACTCTGTGACCCACAACATGAATAGGACCAGAGGGTTGATGGTGAATTCATTTTAGCCCAGACAGAGGGCTTCAGGCGGCCACGGCTTCTAAAGGGTTTACAAAGAACAAAGGGATCACTGAGAACAAGGGGGTGGGGTGAGGAATGCTTGTTTTAATGAGTTAGGACCTGAGTTCAAAAATAAGACATGAAAACTATCTTAAGCACCCACAGAAGCCCAGGTAGCACTAAGCAGTGATATATTGTAATATCCCAATGTTCATTTTCAGACCAGACAGTGGGGTACAGCAAAACATTCACAGCTACTTCAACCTGTAACTAATATAATAAGAAATATTAACAAAGAAAAATCCAGTGAAGATAAGAATTTTATCTAAATTTGCACAGCACTGTCTGATATGGTAGATGTTAGCCATGCTGTTTCTGAGCACTTGAAATGTGGGAGTGCAATACTATTTATTCAAAGGAATATACAGATTCAGTGCAATCTCTGTCAAAATTATAATGGAATTTTTCACAGGAGTAGTAAAAATAACACTAAAATTCCTAGAACCACAAACAATCCCAAATAGCCAAAATAATCCTGACAAAAAAAGAGCAGACCTGGAGGTATTACATTTCCTGATTTCAAACTACACTACAAAGCTACAGAAAACAAACAGTATGGTACTCACATAGGAACAGACACACAGACCAGTGGAACAGATTCTAGAGCCCAGAAATACATCCATGCATATACAGCCAACTAATATTTGACAAGACAGACAAAACTAGTTAATGCAGAAAAAACCTTTTCTTCAATAAATGTTGGTGGGAAAACAGGATATTCAAATGCAAAGAATAAAATTGGACCCCTACCTATCCTACTCAAAAACTTGACTTGTAATGGACTAAAGCCTTAGAATAAAGTCTAAGTGTTGAGAGGCTGGGTAAAAAAATGAAGAAGGGTTTAAGAAGTACAAGTTGGTAGTTACAAAACTGTCATAAAGAAGTAAAGTTTAGCATAGAAATTATAGTCAATAATATTGTGATAACTAGATATGGTACCAGGTCGGCGCTAGACTGATTGGGACAAATTATTTATAAATTATATAAATGTGTAACCACTATGTCATTACACCTGAAGCAAACATAAAACAATACTGAATGTAAATTGTAATAAAAAATTTTTAAAAAACTAATAGATTAAGACATTAAATCTAAGGCCTGAAACTGCAAAATTCAGAAAGAAAAAAAAAGACAAAAGATATTGGTCTTGGTAATGATAATTTGAAGATGACCTCCAAAGCACAAGCAACAAAAGCAAAAATAACAAGTTAGGCACATCAGACTAAAAAGCTCTGCACAGCAAAAGAAACAATGAACAACAACAAAAAAGGCATAATGTTATATGTCAGTTTTATTTCAAAAATCTGAAAAAAATAAGCAAAGTGACCCCCCCTCTAAAGATCTGAATGTGTATCTTCTCTGCTTTCAAACATTGCAAATAGCATAACAAAGGTGGGTGAAGGAAGGCATTATGTGCTTAGTAAAACTGAAGGAGTGAATTTCAATCTTACTTATTTTAATTAATTCAAATTTAAATTTATATATCCACATATGGCGAGTGGCCACCATATTCGATATTGAACAGAATAGATTTTTGAAAGTTCATTCTATATATTTTACATATATTGACTCTTTCATTCTTTAACAACCTATGAGCTTGATCCACATTTATCACATTCTTAAAATATGAGACACAGAGTGGTTAAGGAATTTGACGCAAATCACAAGCAAGAGATTGTTTCTTGAACTATGAGTTGATCCCAGAGCTCTCACCCAGTGAAACATTCTCCATATCTCTGTGCAGTAATTAAGGAGCAAGTCCTTGTTGAGGTAAACACAGTGACATCCAGAAATATTTCATGTTGTTTGTGGACGAGTGAAGAAGACACAGCCTACCTGTTTTCCCTGTGTTTTTCATCCAGGTTTTGTTAGAAGACTCATTGTCAAAGCCATCGAGTTGCAGCTCCTGGTACTCCTCACCAACACGAGCATGCTGGTCCAAAATGTCTATAGGAGACTGGTGACGGCCCCTGCAGCCGACACTAGATGTCACCCAATGCTCAGGCCCATAGGCACCTGTTAAGGAAAAACAATACTTCAATCCTCAGGGCTTGAGTGTTGGGGGTGGAACAAATAAGTACAAAGTCAAGCCATGCATCTCCCACAGTAGATTTTCCTACATGTCACCACACCAAAGAAGTCAGTGAACTGGAAACTATGAACCCAAGTCATTTGCTTGATAAGGCAAAAAAATTTTCAGAAAAGACAACTTACTTATTTGTCTTCTTGATTTGTAATGAAATATTCACTAACTTTATCAGTAATCAGAGTAAAAATGTTGAACAGAAAACTGACAGTTTATTTTAAGTATATTTTATTGATCATGCTATTACAGTTGTCCCATTTTTTACTCCCCTTTATTCCCCTTCACCCTGCACCCCTCCTCCCTCCAGCATTCCTCCCTCTTAGTTCATGTCCATGGGCTTTACCTGTATTTCTTTGGCTTCTCCATTTCCTATACTATTCTTGAAGTCTTGAGCCTTTATTTCCCAGTCCTAGAACCCTGGGTTGCATAGTCTGTCTCGCTCCCCAGTTGTTCCTCCTGGTTTATCCACATGCAAATGTGGAACTGCCCAGTTTGCCAGCCACTTCCTCGCCTGCCTATCTGCCAGCCACCACCTTGCCTCATATCCTCTCCACCCTGGCTGCCCGACTTCGTCCCTCCCGCCAATCTGGATGAATATTTCTTCTTTAACTCCTTGGTTGTTGGGCCTACATACAGTTTGATTTTCTGGCAGTTCTAGTTGCTATTGTTTTTTAAATTGGTTCTTGCCCTTTTTTTTTGGTTGTGCAAGATATCCAGTTTTTACATTAAAACATTTTTTTCGCCCTGGCTGGTATAGCTCAGAGGATTGAGTGCGGGCCCATGAACCAAACAACTGCAGTTCAATTCCCAGTCAGGGCACATGCCTGGGTTGCAGGCCAGTTCTCAGCAGGGGACACATGAGAGGCAACCACACATTGATATTTTTCTCTCTTTCCTTCCCTTCCCATCCAAAGATAAATAAATAAAATCTTTAAAATTTTTTTCACTACGTTTCCTAAAATAAGCAAAACATTTATTCACCAGGAAACACCTCAACCAATTGAGCTTGTTTTGCTATTGTAATCAGTATACAAAACACAACTCTTTTCTTAGTTTTTAAAAGTTACTCAAACGAAAAAGGAAAAAAATTAAAAATCAAAGCAACAAAACACTGGACAAGAGACACTGCAAATAATGTAGATGATCAGGCAGGGTTCCTTTGGCTAATTGTGAAGGATTTTTCAATTTGGCCAGAGTTAATTCACTTGTGAATTAAGGCACTCACCTCCCCTCAACCGATCTCTGTGGTAGGAGGCAGGGATGTAAAGTTACCTTCAGATTGGACTCAGCACTCACATAAATAAAGATGGTGGGGGAACACATGCAACAGAAATAAAGGAAGGGAATGCAACTATAATGCAAAGCCCTAAAGAGTAGCAATCAGAAACAAGAAAATACACTGCATAAGCTTCTTTGCCTTATTTGGAAATGCATTATTCCAGGGGCTATCTCTATTAAACCCATACTGGTTCAGATTTTTCTGCATCAGACCTTCAACTTTCTTGACATGACAAAAAAGAAAGACTCTTTCCTAGAAAGATTAAGATAATTCTATTTGAGAGTTTGATATAAAGTCTAAATTTTGCAATGTTTAGAAGATAGCACTTGGCTACCCACTTAATGAAGCGCAGCGTGTGTATACACCTGCTCACACACACGCGCCCCAAGGTTCTTAGCCTTACAGTCATGCACATATCAGACAAAGGAGGGTAAGCACCAAACTGATTTTAGGAGACCAACACATCAAGCAAGCTGTATTTTTGTGCCTTGATCTATAAGACACACTTTCCCCCCACCAAATTTGGGAGACATAATGGTTGTTAATGCTGCTGTTAAGTTGTATTTACATTTACATTGGTGAAATATTATGTTATTAAATATTTTACCACATTTCTTGTTCAATTTTTTTTCCTATTTTCCTCCTCTAAAACCTAGGGGTGTCTTATGGTCCAAAAAATATGGTACCTTATGGTAAGTCTCTCTACTACTAAAAAAGAGCCTGAACTGACTACCACATACTTAATTTGTGATGGGTTTCCCCGTCTCCCTATGTTTGCTACAAACAAAGGAACCATGAAAACAGGACAGACACTCTTCTCAGTCGTACTAATGGAAGCTTTACGGCTCTAAGATCAGTTGACATGGCTCCCTAAAAATGATTCCTAGCAAATAACTTGGCCTTGTTCTATGTCTGGATCCTTTTCCCTAATCCTCATTGAACAGCAAGATAAAAGGCACCATCAGAAAAAACATATGTTCACTAATTAGCAAAGATCTAGCATTCTTGGGGCACTTTTCAAGAGCATTTAGAAGTGCCATAATACTTCCTAGAAAAAAGTTAACATCACCATTTTCTTGATTATAAGACTCCCAACTAAATTTGGAATTGCCAAGGTCTTTTCACTCATGTTGTTTCTCCTCTTGGTCAAATTCCCTAAAGACGGTGAGGAATCATAAAGGAACAGAGTGCATTTGCATGCACAGGGCCTAACACAAATAATGCTCCTTTTTTATTACCAAATCTTTTATTGCAAAGTCATAAGCATGCAATTCTGTAACATTACTATATCACACTCAAGCACACCACATGACATTCCAGGTGAAATGTTCAAACTGTTGACCATCTCGTGCCAGGCCTTGACAAGCTGGACCCACCACACTCAGGCAGCCTCACTCTGCTGGACCCTGTAGTCTAGACACACCTTGTTTTCACATTCTATCAATATATCTGAAGGATTAAAAGGAGGGGAAAGAGGACTTAATGAGCGGCTCCCATTATCCTGACCACTAAATTTTCTTCCACATGCCAAAACTATCCATTGAGAAACCACATAAATTGATCACTGATATATTTGGGCCTGTCTGTCAGAAATATGGAAACTAATGTTTTAATATCATGTGTGTGTGCATGTGTGCATGTATAATGCCTTTTGGAAACCCATTGGTACAATAAAATTACACTCAATGGGAAAAAGTGCCTGCTAAAATAAATCTAAACAAGTTTGACCCAAAAGAAGTGAGAATGTATATCACCTACCTGTACAAACACATGGACACCTGGATCATCAACAAACTAATAACAAATATTCTGTAACCTCTAAAAAGTACTTGATGTTCATTACTCCTCATAATCTTCTAAACCTGAGTGAAATATAATTTAGCACTTTATAAAAATATAGTCAGGGTTCCAGCCAGTGGGATTCACTTATTCACTGGTAACAATCTGAAGATTTAAGCCGACTACATGCTTGCTTTCACACTTCCACCCAATGTACGTTCAAGTGCAATTTTAATTGAAACTGATCTTCCAGTTCAGATTTTAAATTAATTCTTCTTTGGAGTGCTTCATGCTCCAGACACCCTTGCCTTGCAAACACCCCAATGTCATTAGTGGAGGAAATAGAACACTTTTCTAAGCTTGCGAGTATTGATTACCTATTCTCACACCAAAGCTCCATTGCCATTCTGCACTGCATAAATCTCTTCAGTGTTAAGACACTTTATAAAGGACTGGGGATTATATCATTAATCATTTGCAGTTGCACAAATCTCACAGTATTGGATGCTTTGTTTTTTCAAAACTCTGAATGAATGCTTTTAAGTTAAAAACAGGACACTAAATAAAGACTGTAGTTAACATAAACCCCCTTTTGGGGGTAAAGAAAAGCAAATCAGCAAGAAGCCTTCCTTTCTCAGGTATGATATAACCCATCTGAAACAAGAAGGAAAAGTCATTTTGCACTTTAGTTTCCCCTTATTGACTCTTGCCTGAATGAGCAGGAAATTCGCATTTTGGCAGCTGGACTGATTTTGAACAACTCACCAACTGTGACATGGCAACCTAATATATACAAGGCCATGTTCTCAAAAGGGGAGGGGTGAGGCCCAGGATAGAAACCAAAGGGCACTTCGGACTGCCAAAAGTGATTTCCCATTTTGAAAAATCTTACAGGAATGAGGTCTTGATGGAGACATACCGCCGACACATCAGTGCCAAAAGAAGCTAGCATCTTAGCTTGAGTTTCTCACTCTACTATGTTGAGAAATATTTTCTTTTTAATGATTTCAACAAATGCATCTGACACCCCTGGCTCAAGGTTTGATTTCAGTGTAAATATCTGATTGTCAGGAAGGCTTCCATGAAAAATGCAGAAGGATTCTGCACTATTCTGGTGATAGGTTCTTGGTTTCCTTTGTACATCTTATTACTCTTGTAATTCTTGTGTTGTTTATTCCTTTATCACTAGGTGATTACTCTACGAGAACAGGTTCCTTACCCATCTGTTCAACAGTATTCCAGCCTAGCACAGAGCCTTACATACAATTTTTTTCTAGGGTGTGTGTGTGGCGGGGCACAAATAAATGAACTGGAAGATGAGATTAAGGAGTTGCATGGTTCTGTCCTCTCATGACACTACAGCATGTTATCTGAACACTGTTTTGGTTTTAATTTTATGCTTCTATCTTCTCACTACTTACTAACTCTTCTTCACTCCCTTCATCTCAAGAGTCAGAATGTCAAATTGGAAAGTAAATATTCCTTTCCCTATTCATTAATACGTCACATTAGTCTCGATGGTGATAAGGTAAAATAAGCTACAAGTATGTAATGTGCATCATGAACTCTATATGCCAATTTAACAAGCCCACCAACAGTGACAATAATTTTTAAAAGAGAGGTGACAAAATTTTGCTTTCACTACCTTTTGTGAAGCATGATTATTTTTAAAGTCTCCTATTTTTTCTATGTTTTAACAGAGTTCTCCAATCAAAGAAGGTCAATCAAGAGGGAATGTTAGTCTCGTTAATCAACTCCACTGCATTCATTTAAGTACTGATTCCACACTTGCTCATACCAATCACGTTACTGAGAAATGGGTGCTAGGGAGCAGGGCTGTTCTAGTTCTCTCGGGCAACAAGGGACTCGCTCACTGAAGTGCAGAGAAGTTAAGTGCCCTGGAGCTTCCCATCTGGGCAGAAGACAAGAATCAAAAATACAACTGACCTCTCTTCAAGGCAGACCCAATCCCAGCACCAGCTGGATTTAGTTACTGGCTTCCAAAGAACAAAGTTAAGGAAACAGAACAACAGCCAACTTCCAGTGGAAAAGCTTGGTAAATAAATGCCATCTCAGGCAAGTGGTGATGGTTAACATCACTTGAGATTTCAGGGATTGTCACCCACCTCCTGTTAGGAACTGATAAGAAAGGCACAGATCCTCTCTGGGATTTTCTAAAAATCTTTAATGCCAGTCTAATCATGAGAAAGGTATTATATAGCAAACCCAATCTGAGGAACATTCTACAAAATACTTAGCTGATACTCCTAAAAAATCCCAAGGTCATAAAAGGGTAGGAAAAATGAAAAAAATGTCACAGACCAAAGACTAAGCAGTCACAAAAAAATGCAATGTGGTATTCTAGATCAATGGAACCAAACATGAATATTGATGGGAAAACTCATGAACTCTGAATACGTTTTGGAGTTCAGTTAATGGCAACACAACACTGTTTCCTCATTGAAGCTTCTCTATATGGTTATTTTTAGTGGATACTTTGACAAGATGAAGATGTGCATGAAACTTCTCAGAAGTGGAATAAAATCTAAGATTTGTCAAAATGGATTATATTTTAATATCCTGATTTTACTGGATTTACTGTTATATTCATGGGGGCATATATAAAGCCTAACAGGTAAAGGAGATGGGCACTGACTTACAGATAATGCTAGGATTATTGTTCTATCTTCTTTGCATTAAAAGATTTTGCACAAAGCAAAATCAAAGGGTAAGAGAAGCTGGCCTAAAAAAAAAAAGCACAGCAAGCAGATGGCTGATAATTCATTAGTTAAGATTCTCTAAAAACCTCATAAATTTGGAGAAATTTACTTTTAAATATTATAGTTAAGAAACAATGTTCTTACCTCAATTTATGACTCATCTGTACATGAAAAGAATCAATTCTACCTTCCTGGTGTACCATTAAAAATTTGTTTTTTTCTCATTTTTTGATTCTCCAAATTAGTAGACCAGCAACAGAAAGACACATTTCTGCATTAGAACAAATAAATGACACAACTGGATATTAATTGTAACTGGCCTGTTTAAGGCAGAAAGAATTCCTCACATGTGAACAATGGCCAACTCTGTGAAGCTGCCTCATGTGTGAGAGCCCACTTGGTGTTCAGTGTCTCTTTAAGGCAGATTTAACCCAAAGTCCTTGGCTGACATGCATACATTTTACACCAAACTAGTTATTTCGTTCAAAAAATATAAGAATCTAAGGGACACATTTCATTTTCCCTACGACCTACAGCAGTATTATCTGAAAAGTCCAATACAAACAAATATAACTGGTTTGCAAAAGACTTCTGTACAATTTAACTGTCTCACTTTAGCATAGCTTGCTATTAATACGTAACCAAAGAAAAAATATAAAAGGGCTACTTTTATTGCATAGAAATCATACTTTTGTTTAAAAGCAAGAAATTTCAAATATCTACCTATGATTTGTGTCCCAAACAATGGTTTCTTTAAATATATAAAAAGGTTCTATGTAGAAAATATGCATACCCCTTAAATTTATTTTACCATAATCCATTTGAATAATGGTTTCCATTCACTAATAAAATGCTATTAAAAGTAATGAATTCTGTCTAAATATAATTAAAAACAACACTAATAGACATGTTATGTGCTGTTTCTAGTGAAATATGCCTATAAATGCCTCCCTCAAGGAATTTGCACTGAAAGTATTACCCAGACCCAGGGTTATTGCCTGGTTGCTTCTTGTTGTCTACTTTTAACCAAGAGCAACAGTCCAAAAATACATTTTGTTGTTACTTAATGGTATAATTAATGCTTTTTCTTTCAAATAAAAAACACATCTTTAAACTATTCCATTTTTTCATTCAAAAGCTTTATGGGATTTGTCTCATGATTCTTTTGCATTCTCCACCAGTGGTACCTTAATTAACATGTGTGTGCCGATGGCGGCATATGTGAAAAGGAAAAGTGCTAAAAGCATCCACACTGCTGCTCTCTATGGCTTTCATTTTATTCATGTATAATGATGAAGTTACTCAATGTTGGTGATTATAGTATTCTAATTTTTAAGCCAGTTAGGAAGATAAAGTTACCTTCCAAATAAGAAAATCTTTTTACAAATTTTTCACTTTTAAATTTTAAATATAACAACTTAATTCTCCCATTGCACATCAATGGCATATTTTAAGTTACCTATCAATAACTAATTATAACACCAGAAACATATCAGACAATAACACTAGAAACGGGAACTATTTTATTCATTGTTTTCATACCCAGTGTTATTTGTTTCATTTCCCAGGTTGGCTATTCTAGGACCGAATGTTAAAACTAATTTCAGGTCAAATGTGAAATAGCACAAATCTCTAAATAGGGATTCTCAGATTCTAATTCTGATGCTGAAGATCTCTCTGGAGCCTATTTTACTGTTCTAAAACATGAGAGTATCACAAAGAATGAAGATGCCAATAATAACTACCTGGGATTTCAGAGCCAAAGACCTTCAGGCTGTCTGATTAGTGCTAGCTGCGTGAGCATGTGAGATGGCGTGACTATGTACCGTGAGCATGCATGCAATTCACAGACTGGAGGATCCTAAAGGTCCTTGAAAGACAAAGTCCTGCACACGTATAGATGTATCTGAGGTTAAAAGGTTCTCTCTCTCAAGTTGAATCTACCCACATCCATTTTTAAACATGCAATCAAAATTTCTACTACTAACTGGAATGGTTTATTCATTCAAATTCTAACTAATATTATTTAAAGTTGGGCCAACTTTATTTTCGCTTCTTGTGCATATTACATGGAATTAGTTACAAAAACATTAGAGATATAAACAAAGAATCACAATTCTCATTGTCCAATGACGAACATCTGAAGTGTTTATACAATGTTAGTAATTTTGCTGCAGACCCGAAGTTTTCAACCTTCAGGTCAAGTTTGTCTTCAAGCAGTCAACACTCTCCATATGACAAAGATCTGCTCTTTTAGAATTCTGACTGTCCACACAAAACTTAAACTATCATCGAAGGACTAAGCAGCTCACGTGGCACAGTGGAAAGAACACTGGGTAAGAAGACTAGCAACTGGAATTCTAGTTCAAGGACGGATATAAGCTTCAATTCCTATGTTATTGTTAAACAGCTGTATGATTACTTATTCATAAAGTCAAGAATAACTAGCCATGCCTGTCAAGGGTATCAGAGGACCGAGTGGTGACAGTCATGTCACAAACGTCCTCATTCCATTCCAGTTTCAATTCTGGAAAGTGGAGTTGAATGACACAGTGCTCAAGTCTTACCAAGATTCAGTTACCTTACACACAAATTGTAAGATTATATCCTATAACCCGTAAAACTCAGAAGAGTTCTAAATTCTATAAAACCTTCTTACAATACCTGGAAGCATCAATGGGCACAGAAAGTGTTTCTTATTAGTGTAGCAAACATTCAACCCCACTGGATACATTCCTAAGAATAACCACAGGGATGTGATGAGGATTAAATAAATTATTACACTCAGAGCACTCCAACAGTCCTTGGCACATACTATGTGTTCAATAAACATGATTATCTACACTTTCTTCTAGGAACCACAACCAAACCCTAAGATCTGGGTAGCTTAACCCTACTCCTGGGATCCAGAAATAGCTTCCCACTGGCATTTGGCAATTAGTTGAATCCTCTCCCCTTGGACAGAGACTGAGTCATGAAGGGATTTTATCCCAGGACTAAGCCAATTAGGTTGGTATTATTCAAAACAAGGCAGTAGACTTTTGTTCAGAGCCTGTGGGAAGAACCTACCTTCCTCCCAGAAGGTAGTAAATGAAGAAGAGAAAGAAAGTGACTGAAGAAAAATTAGCTGGAGGCCAAAGCTGACAAGTAAAAAGACCGGAGGAAAAAAATACAAAGAAAAATAAAGGTAGGACCTGATCAAACCTTTCCTAAAATTTAAATTTTATCTCTAGACATTTCAATTTTAAATGTCTTTGTATTTAAAATAGCTCCAGTAGGCTTTCTGGTATTTGCAACTAAAAAATATGAGATATAATCAGAATGTTCATTTAAAAAGAGCGACAGTAAATTATTCAATTCTTTCTACATTCATCACTAAGACGAAAATGTCAAATTATAAAGATAAAATCAGGAATGCATGCTGGATGAAATGTATAAGGATAACATCGCCAGATTCCCCTTCCCTCCTCTCTCTTTCTTCCTACCCTCTTTCCCTATAGAAGAGGAATAAACTTGGGTAAGGGTGTAAAGATCTCATTTAGACAAAAGGAGAAAAGTGTACCTTCTGAAGTCCCTTGCTGTAAAGTTGTTACTCTTAGTAACACTGGGGTCATGGGATAAGAATCCCTAAAAGACTTAATGGGAACAGCTGCCTCTCACCAGTCTTCTGCTTCTGATCAGGGCCACAGCAAGTTTTTACACAGGGAAGACTGGCTGAGGGACCATGCTTTACTTCCAAAGGTCAAAGCTGCACCCCAAGGAGGGAAACAAAACTGCCCCTTAAGGCCTGTCTCTGAAAGGAAGGCGTCTTCCACACCAGTGCTGTCTATCATCGGCATCATGGTCCAGACATGTGTCAAAATTAAAACGGCTCCGGCTCATGAGAAATTCCAATCCCACTAGGAAAAGGAAAATATTCCCAGAGACAGAATTGGGGAGGTTGATGCTGGGAAGGGATGATTGTCTATATGCCAACCTACTGGCATTAGGGCTGAAGAAAAAGAACAAAAAATTAAAATCAGTTTTATGAGGCACTCACTCAACAGCTGAGGGGCCTGGTGTGGGGGGGGAGGGTGTGGGGCTGGAAAACACTTCACAGGGTGCAGACAGGATGATTAACACCCTTCCCAGACAGCTATAAAAGGAGAAATGTGTGCTGCCAATATATTAACTATTAAATTCTCTCTGGGGAAATGTCTAGACATAAAGGGCCACTTTTATGAGGTAAAGCCAAAACAACAGGATGGCTTCTGTGTCTCTCCATTACCATGTGAATACTTCACTTTAACACATACTTTTTCTATTGCAATAAATTTATAGTGTAAGTAACTTCCAATAAAGGGGATCTAAAAGAAGATTGGAGAGATTTAGCAGAAGTAACATGACAAAAGAACATTAACAACTCCCTTCATTCAACTAATCACAGTGAAACAGGACAGTAAGAAGCTCAGAAAATTTCTTGGCAAGTGGAATAGGGAAACTGAGACAGAGAGTTAAACATAATCGCCAGAAGCAATTTACAGCCAGGCACAGGCGGGAGCCATGGCAGCAGGCCCCAAGGGCCAAACTGAGACACTAAGGACCTGCTCCCGGGTAACGTCTCCCCTGGCCTTTCCTCCCCGGAGCTGCCATCTAGGCCTCGGCTGCATCTCAGCTGCAGGCCCGGGAGAGCAGCAAAATCTGGTGGGCACCACCAGAACCAGCTGTAGTACCTCAAGACTCCCCCCTCCACCGCCCTTTCACTGACCAATCAGTGGAGACCATGACCCTGAACACTGATGAATATTCTGCTGAAACCCTCCCTTGAGACTGGTCTAGGATTCCTGCCTGCAAGAAGTAGATAGAAGCCAAAGGACTCAGCCCATGCTCTCTCTGGGGAGCAACCTTTGCATTCCCTTCTTGTTCCCCCATTTATTTCTCCTAAACTCAGCTTATCCCAGACTAATTCCCCGAACCTGTCCCCAAAGCCCCCTTTTCTCTGACTTCCCAGTGAGCTAAGGCAGCCCAGCCCGTTTCTCTCCTGTTTCTTCTTCTTTGCTAAGCTCTTCCTTGTTTCACTGTCCTCAGCTTTAATAAATGGATCCGCATAGTCACCTGGACTCCTGTTATGAAAACTCTCTCCTACATGAAGTCAAGAACCCACACACTCAGCTGGCCTTAAGCAGCCCCCACACAGGGCCAGGTCCTGATAGTCTGGTAACAACAGGAGGCTTCACTAACCAACCTAACGTAACACCCCCATTTCCTTTGCTTTCCTAACTTTGGTAACTTCTCCTCTTAGGACTGTAGGGTCCAGGGGAAAATAAGCTCCATGACATCAGATACTTGCCTATTTGTTCACACAGCACACATAAGGTCCTCACTAAAAAATACTGTTCAAAAGGGTTAGAATTTTGGTGCAACATCACCAAAAATTTGGTAATCAAGACAAATAATATTCAATGAAATATCTTAAATTTTAAAATCAATGTGAAAAATCCATGACAAACACTATATAAAGGACGTAAATAAAGATATCAGTAACAGTGCTGTGCAAAGTCATATTGGAATCTGAAGGAAAAGAAAAGATCAGTAATAAAAAGTATTGCATTAAATATAATGTTCCTTGATTGATGAGTTTTTTGACACTCTAGTCCCTGCCCTACTATAAATGACTGAGTGACATTTAATAGCACACATCAATAAAATGACACCAATAAGGCATCATTCTCTTGGACAAAATTTACTATGTGCCAGGCATTGTGATGAAAACTTTCTACATTTTATCTTTGATCCTTTCAACAACTCCTATCAAGTATGAACTAGTTTCCACATGTCACGCATAAAGAAACTGGGGCTCAGAAGTTAGGAAACTTGCCTTCCCATAGTAAATGGCAGTCAGAAGAGTGTCAATTCCAGAACTGTGAAACTAACCCGTGTTCAAAACAGGAGGTTTGCAAACTATGGCACGTGGGCCAAATCAGGCCCACCACCTGTTTTGTAAATAAAGTTTTATTACAGCACCAACACATCCTTTCACTTAGTATAATCTATGGCTGCTTTCATGCTATAACACCAGACTTGAACAGCTGTGAAGAGAGACAAGAGAACCTAAAATACTTACTATCCTGCCTTTTGTTTATAATATAAAAGACCTGACAATAATGTAAATATCCATCAATAGGAACTTGCTAAACAAACCACATCCATTAACTAATACTGAACAAGAGGTTCAAAAGTAGATAATCCTAGATAAATTCCAGGTGCATCCAAGATTTAAATATTTAAAATAAATAAATAAAAGTACAAAGAATGTGGCCACACAGAAACCTTATTATCTTTAATCTGTTCTTTAATTTTTATTGTATTTTTTCCTTTGACTCAAACTAGCCTCACTGAGACCCTAATTCACCCACCTGTCTCTGCCCTGCTTAATCATGAAGCTCTCAGGGCGATGAGGTTGTAGTCAGCATCCAACAGACTTAGAAACAAGTTCTGGGTGTACTGACTATTGAGACAGAGTTTTCAATCAAATTAAACATAGTATCTCGGCCTCAGCTGTGTTTTAGCTCCCAACCCAGGAAAGCAGAACAACCCCATAGAACAAATCCTTGCAAAACTGGACAGAACAACTCTATGGCTGACCTTAAGACCAGATGCAGTGATCAATATCCGCTACCCAAGCACCACCCAGTCAGTAGAAACCATGACCCTAACTCCATTAGTCAGCATGACTAATGATTTTTGTCCCTATATAATCTATCCTGGAAGCCATCAAGGAGCCAGGTCTTTGAGCATTAGCTCACCTGTAACTCCAGGAATGGTGCTGTCTTCAACAAACCCTTACTTTCCTGGCTGCAAGCTCCTGTTCAGGGTTTATTGGCCTCTGATGAACACAGGCCAAGGAACCCCCTTCAGTTGATAACAAAAGCAGTTGTGGGGGCCCGGGCTGGGTGGCTCAACTGGTTACAGTGCCCCCAATATGCCAAGGTTGAGGGTTCCATCCCAGTGAGAGCACATATAAGAATCAACTATGATATGTAAATAACTGGAACAACCAATCAGTGATTTCCCCCCCCCCATTTTCTCTCTCTATATCAATGAATTAAAAAAAACAGTTGTGGAAACATCTGGAGTAGGAAAAGCATTTTGATTTTTCATTGGAAAAAAAAAATCCAAAGGCAGAAAATGTCAAATGTATTAAAGAAATAATTCAATTTTCTGACTTTCAGAAAGTACTGTCATAAACATCAAACAAAAATCAGAAAACATTTGCAATTCATACCACAAAAAGTTCTTCTTTAATATATCAAGAGATTCTAGAAATTGATAAGCCCAAAACTACATAAAAAATGGGCAAAGGATGTGTACAGTTCAGGAAAAGGAAATACAAATGGTTTCTTAATGTAGGAAAAGTTGCTGTACCTCACTAAAAATGAGAAGCACAAATTAAAATGTATAGATGCATTCTTTTACCTCCTAAATTTGCAAACCACAAGATGTTTTGTTACACACTGTTAGCAAGGATGTATTCAAATAAGCACTTTCATTTATGGCTACTGAAACACTGATTCAATCTTCAGACAAGAAAATTTGGCAATAGCTATTGTAATTACAAAGATCCACTCCTATGACCCTGGTGTTAATTATGCAGACATGCCTGCATTCATGCAAGGTTAGGATAGGTCATGGCGGCACCATGGTTGGTAATGTCCAAGATTAGAAACGACAAATATCTGGTCGCCAGAGAGCTAGTTAATTAAGTTATGGCAAACAGAAGCAACAGAATAGTGTAAAACTGGGAAGTAAAAAGAAACCTCCTTAAGTTAAAATAAAACTTCCAAGTTACATTCTTCAGTGTAAAACTCAATATAAATAACAGTGTGCTACCAGATTTTTAAAATGACAAGATAAATGATCATATATAGATAGATAGATAGACACTATGGCCATAATACACCTCTGGAAGCATATAAAAGTAGCCATAACACAAGTAAATTATGAGAAAAGAGGGAGGGAGGATTTTTCACTGCTTACTTCCTTTTACTCTTTGAACTTTAAATCATATTATTACATTACTTATTTAAAAGTTAAAATTTAAAAATTCATTGACATTTTAAATGGTGGAAGTAGTATCTGACACCAGTCAGCTGGGGAAAAGCTAGTTACAGAGCAATTATTAGAGAATTACATCATCTCACATAAAGAAAAATTGCATACAAATCAAAACAGTGAGGGGTATACACAAAGATTAAGAGAAAACTTGCTGAAGTGTTCATGGTGGCTACATTTGGGATGGAAGATCCAAAGATGTTAGTATGACTAGGAAGATATTTATTTTGCAAACACATACATGTAGCACTTCTGTAATTGATGACAACAAAAACAGTAACTTACTTTTTAAAAATGGACACATGCAATTCTAAAACCTTGACTTAAGAACATTCTCAACGGACTCTGGACCTGCTGAGTTCTCAAAGAACCATGGCATGTACTCACACCAGGGGTAACATTGCCCAGCAGCATGAAAGTTGGTTGGTTAAATTTTGTTTCTCTTTTTTATCTTTAAGGCACAAAAAGATAAAGTAAACAATCGGATATACAGTTAATCTATGGTATTAAAAGTGCATAGGCTATGAAAAAAGTGCCTGAAAGGGCACCTTTGGGAAAGGGGAAATAATAGAAAACAAGGTTGAAGAAAAACTATGGAGTTATGTGGGCAAAATAAAGATCCTCCAGTCTTTTTCATATGACTCTTAAGTCAGATGCATATTGAGGCAGATACTGCATTTCAACCTTAAAAGGAGATATGTTTACCCCATATGAAAACCCTGTAAGTTAATAATACACCCATTATTACAAATGGGAACCTGACTCAACTTACTAGCTGAGAAACGCTGAGCTGTGGTCTGCACCAGTCTGTACAGCTCTTGGACTGGGTGCCCCACCTGTTGCTTCTCCACTGAATCATGTTTAATTTTCACCCATCATCCCTGCCACTCAGGAACGAGGGAGATCCTCTGTTTGTCATCTTAACTTCACATATATGCCTCCCAGCAACCTGCCAATCACAAATTTAACAAACCATCTCCTTTGTGGAGCTGTCTCAGAAGGCCTGGGCCAGTGAGGAGCCCCTCCATCGAGACAGTGGGGCAGTAGCAGAATTCCCTGGGAAAAGGTTTTCAATCTATTACGAAACTTCATTTCTTCATCTTAATTCTGAGAATATCAAGAGCCATTCTGTTAAGGCTCTCTCTGAAATCCAGACACCCACGTTGGTTGAACTGGAAAATCCTGTAATGTTTTCAACACATGGCACAACTGTAAACCAGGGGAATAAAAAGAAATCTCCTTGAAGAACAGAAGCACAGAGGGTTTTGCGCACAAGACACACTTTGATCTCTTTACTATTCTTACCCACACTTGGTGGTACAGGCACTGGGTAAAGAAGGGCTGCGTGAAATAAATGAGGCATACAAGGGAAATATAAAAAATACAGCTGTGAACACACAAAGATGACCAGCTACCTTTTTTCTTGTTCTGTCAAAAAATTGTGGTAAAAATGTTTAATGAAAATCTCCATAAACCTTAAGGATCACTATTATATTTTGAGGGACTAAACTGATCATCGATGAAGAAGAAACAAATGCCACTGTAAGAGTTACAGATGGGATCTATTTATATAGACAGCAAATAAAGCTACTGGTCACCATTGTTCTGGCCAAGTAGCTCCCTTGGCTGGAGTATTATCTAACACACCAGGGTTGCAGCTTTGGTGCCTTGGTCAGAGTACATACAAGAATCAACTGATGAATGCATAAATAACTAGAACAACAAATTGAAGTTTCTGTCTCTCTCTCTCTCTCCCCACCCCAAAATGCAATAAAAACGGGGGGCGGGGGGAGGTCACATGCGAAAAGAAAGGCATTTTATAGAAAAATACCAGGATTTTTTTTGTAAGTGAAACACACGCTCATGTCATGATTTAAGTAGAAAGATGTGGCCACGGACAATGCAAAGAATGGCTCTTGACTGCTGATCCAAAGACCGGCACTGCTGGGTTTCAGGTACTGGAGAACTTCACTAAAAATAATATCCACCTTTTAAGCCCCCAGAGCAGCATCTTCAAAAAAAAAACTGTGGTTTGAAAACAATGAAATTAGCCACGAATAGTAAGTACTAAGAGCTGACACTAATGTACTAAGTGCTGCCTAACAGGAATCATCTCGTGTAATTCTCAAATCATCCAGAAGCTATAAACGTCACTGTTATTCCTCTTACATAAAGGAAGCATGCTGAGGGTCAGAGGATTGTCCAAGATCACTCTCCAAGTAAGCTGATTTTAACCCCCCACTTCACGCCCATTCTTCATATACAGCTGCTGACAATAGACCAATGTCCATGGATTAACTTATTTGTGTATGACAAAACTATTCCCATTTTATGGATGAAGATACTAATAGCCTAGAAAGGTTACATTATTTGGTATTTAGATCAAACCAGCAAGTAGTGAAGCCAGGATTAAAACTCCAGTAGGTGGCTCCAGAAATGCCAGCTGAAATATCCTGCTACAGTGATACCTAAATGTGTGGATACTTTTGTACAGTTCTGATATTATCCAAATCTGGAGATCAATACCCACTTGGACTGTATGTCTAGGTCCAAAACACTGCTCCACAAAGAAGTGAAACTCTGAGCCAAGGCAATACAATGGGGGGAATAGCCTACTGGGAGCTGACCACCGTTCCTCATAATCAACAAAGAAAATATTGTAAGAGTACTAAGATTTTTTCTTATTCACTTTTTTACCTTTATTTATTGATGTTTGAATATAGTTGTCTCCATTTTTTCAACCACCACTTAGTACTAACATTTCTAATAAAACCATGTGTTTGTAGGCAGGGCACAAAGCTAAGTGAGTTGGTAAAGGAAAATGAAGTGAGTAGCCATCCGCTGCTGTTGCGTAAAGACAGCCATTCACAGAAAGACGCAAGGTCCCATAATTACCACACTAAATCTGAGAAGACCAACGCTGTTAACACTGCAAAGTGAGGGTGGAAGGAAAAATAGATGGAAAAAAATAATGTAGATCTGACTAAAATCACATACCTTTGTGTTCTCAAGAGGGTCCGCCCTAATTAAGGTAAAAGATTTAAAAGTACTTAAAAGCAGAATCAACTCACTCTAAGAAAACAGAGGTGAGGCAACAGGGAAGATAACCCCGGTAAACACTCAGATGAAAAGAAAAAACTTTGGATGAAGGTTGGGCTGTATGGGGCTGGTTCAGCAATTCTTCAACTAGGTAATTAACTATCACTCATACCATGAGAAAAAAAAATCCTGACCTCGTGCAAGACACATTGTTAAGAACACGGAGCTCAATTCAACAGTTACGTGAGGGACTCCTTTATGTCTGGCACTCTTTAAAAAAAGAAACTAATCATTTTTTCAGACAATACAATGAAGAATCCTACTTGGCAACATGCTTAAGAAACATAATTAATAAGAAATGGAGGTTAGGATCCAAAGCTTGCAACTAAGTAGGAGATAGAGCATACACTTTTCCTTCACGATTCTGGAATGGCAGTGCTGAATGATACAGCCTATGCCGATTCCTGTTCACTATACTGATGAACTTAGCTAGAATTGTTCGGTTCAGGAGCTCACGTACCACAGAAAATATTTAGTGATTTCCAAAACAGTAGGATCCTGGTTGCGAAGAGCAGGCTCTGTAATTAGCAAATTAGAAGTCCCTTCCTCGCAGATAAAACTGCTAATACAGACAAAGTCTCAACATAAAATAATCACTTTCAGAAGATGCTGTACAAAGGGGAGGAAGCAGGCTGGAATCAGCCTCCATTCCTTTTGCAGCCTTTGTACTCAACTGTAGGACCACTGTTTAAGGGGGATTTAGACTTTTCCAGGTAAAAGAGGTTGTTTTCATTCATAGCATTAAACTTTCTCCCTAACTCCCTCCAAATAAACCAAACTCAGAAAAACAGGGGGGAAAACACATTTCATAAAGAACAGGTATTTCTTTACATAGCAGGCTCTTAACCATGCCTACTGGTGACCTGAACAGATCTCTAAAACACTGTGGTTCCAAGCGCCACTTAAAGTATTGTACGTACTATTTCATTCTGAATTTGCTTTATAATAGGTGAAACTGGAGGTGTCCATTTCTCTTTGGGTAAAGTCCCAAAGGAAAGCAAACTGCAGCTCACCAAGAGAAATCAAACTACTCCATTGCCTTTTTGTACTCTATCAAAGTTAATAATGAATAAAACTTAATACCCACATTAGTAAGTCCTCCTGTGTCAAAATGTCCTGTGCCCCCCTGGGCATGCAGTACCTTCGGCTAATACTGCCCTGGCAAGCCTGGAAGGCCTCTGTTCTGAAAGGGGTATTGATCCTCACCCTTCAAGACATGGTCAGGAGGAAGCTACAGGCCCTGAAGGAGACATCAGGTCACAAAATCCATCTGCCTATTTCGTATCTCTACTAGTGACTACTGGGCTGCTCAGATTTCACCCGTGTAGACCTGAAGGTCAGGATTTTTCTTCTCTCTTGAACTTGGTACAGTGTGGTCTTCATCATCTTTAAGCATCCTTCAGGCGCTCTGGGCAAAAAAAAAAAACTTGGTTCTACTTCTCGTTCATTCTTTATTTTATTCCTCAGATACAGCAATAATCCTAGGCTATACCTTCACAAGTGATCTGAAGGCTGGCTGCTTCTAGCCATTTCCACCTGCTACCACTCAGGCCCAAGCTGCCATGACCTAGCCCAGGAATTGCTGCAACTGTCTCCCACCCTGACTTGCTGACCACCTTCCCCTCCTTGGGACTATTAGCAACACAGCAGCCAGTGATCTTGATAAAATATAAGTCAGATCACATCACTAGCCTTCTTAAAACTCTCCACAGCATTCTTCGTCAGAGGGAGAATTCAGAGGAAAGGCCAAAGACCTGAAAGATAGTCTAACAAGACTAAACACATCTGCTCCCTGCCCCCAATTACCTCCCTGTTCACAGCTCCAACTTTTTTCAGCATCGATCCTCCTAGAGAAGCCAAACAAGTCACCTTACTGTCCCATGAACATGTCAAGTATTTTCTTGCTGTCCTACCTAGGTAACAAGTAATTCCCTCACCTCCTCGAGATACTTAGTCCCATGTCACTTTTTCAATGAGACCTGCTCTGCTATTCAAATTCACCCCTCATCCAAATGTGCTTTCTTCCTTTTTTTATTTTTCCCTCCATAGCAGTCATCTTCTAAATCATACATACTTGTTTGTTTTGTGTACTGCCTGTTGTCTACTCACGGCCCCCCACTAGCACATGACCTCTGGAAGGAGAGGGGACACACCCCTGGGGGCAATGCGTATAAACAGGGGTCAACGAACAGGCTAACAAACAGAAAGAGCAGGGGAGTCTCAGTCTGAAACACAGAGGGTTTTGAACACCTTTATGGACATAAAACAAACAGGCTTAAATCCAACCATTTCGAGGGTACAGTTGGATGATTTTTTAGTAAATTTATAGGGGTGTACAATCATCATGACAATTCACTTTCATAGCACTTCCATTACACCAGACAGCCCAGACAGGGATATTTAACTGGAAATGCACCAAATGTCACATCCCCTCTCTTGATGTACAATGAAATCAAATTTCTAGAAACACTGCCTTTAAAGTACTTTCTCACAGAACACTGTTAGTCATCAATCTATGATTTTTTTTCAGGTCACAAACATTTTTTAGTTCATACATAGCACTCAGCACTGTGAAACAATGGGAATAAGATGAGTGGAAATTGAATCCTGTTTCTTTTACCAACACCACTGGGTACCACATAGAGGAAATCAACGTACGAATCCTGATATCTGAGCACTTCTGCTACAAAATGTGGGAAAGTCACAGAATGACTTGATATAGTCCAAATAAATCCGGGTTCCTCCACTGCCTCTCAGTCGCACATGGCCAGCTACATCCTTCTACGAGGGTGAGTCTACAGAGCAGACTGAACTTTTGGAAACTAAATGCCCCTTGAAACTACTACTAATATTCAAATCACCCTCTGACATTAATATACTAATGGTAAGATAAGGAATAAATTCAAAGTGAACCAACCTCTCTCACTATTAACCTTAGGTCTTTGAAGACTTCAGAAATCTTAGAATAAGTGGCAGGTATAACTTCCCATATACGAGCTAACAGCTCACATTCCTTTATTGGGTGTTTGTTTCCTAACGTGCCCTCGCACTTCTACCAAGTTCAAAGCCAGGAGTTCGATATGACTTTAAGATGCAGAACCAGATCCTAAAATTTTCACTGAGAGTTCGAAATAAATTCTGAACATCCACCTTAAAAATCACAACGGAGACACCACTACTCATCTGCCTTTACTGTTAAAGATGTAAAAAAAAAAAAAAAAAACCTCCACTGCCTCTCAGTCGCACATGGCCAGCTACATCCTTCTACGAGGGTGAGTCTACAGAGCAGACTGAACTTTTGGAAACTAAATGCCCCTTGAAACTACTACTAATATTCAAATCACCCTCTGACATTAATATACTAATGGTAAGATAAGGAATAAATTCAAAGTGAACCAACCTCTCTCACTATTAACCTTAGGTCTTTGAAGACTTCAGAAATCTTAGAATAAGTGGCAGGTATAACTTCCCATATACGAGCTAACAGCTCACATTCCTTTATTGGGTGTTTGTTTCCTAACGTGCCCTCGCACTCCTACCAAGTTCAAAGCCAGGAGTTCGATATGACTTTAAGATGCAGAACCAGATCCTAAAATTTTCACTGAGAGTTCGAAATAAATTCTGAACATCCACCTTAAAAATCACAACTGAGACACCACTACTCATCTGCCTTTACTGTTAAAGATGTAAAAAAAAAAAAAAAACTCCTCTAATACTAACAATTTACAGGCAAAGCTATTAAATTAGCTTCCAAAAGTTGCAAATAGTAAAATTTCAAATTTTATTTTCAAAATTTGAAAATTAAGTCACTGTGAGTTAGATATGTCTGTTTTTTGCATTTGTATGATAATTTTTTTAAAACAAGAAAGAAAGGATAACTCCTTAAGAATGACTTTCTCCCCAACACAAACACAGAAAGGTATCAGTTGGCAAAGGAGTTGAAAGTCAGTCCTCCTTCTCCTAATGAGACGGAGTTTCTTAACACCACCCTAAAGTCCTCCAGATACTCTACATTGGTGTGAAATGAACTAACTGGCATTATTAACACAAACAACCAGAAGAAACACTTAACATGGTTCAAACAAATGGCATTTCATTAAATTGCTTAAGGATATTTATGACTGAATTCAAATGAACAATTATCCATGCTAAACAAGAAGTAACAGGAATATATAGCAGGAGACATATCTGCCTCAAAATCATCTCGAATTTACTTTGAAAATGTAATCTTCAAAGCAACCTCATAGATTTCATCTTAATTTGCACACACATGGAAATAAACCGGCGCTACAAATATAACTGACAAAGCACTGGGTTGTGCTCCACCTCCCCCGCTGAATAAGCCCATGAGGAAAAAATGTGCCCCTGTAGTCTCCTCCTGCATTACAGTCACGAGGCATGCTGTGCCACAGGCTTTGCTACCCAGGTTGGCTGTGTGCAGCTGAAAGATGCCACGCATTTTAGCACTGGATGGTCAGATGTCCTCATCAGGGTCCACCCATCACATGCAACATGGAAAAGACGAAGGACACTGAGTCTGCAGTGTATGGCAAAATCACACACAATCATTCTCAAAAGAAGGGTTTTTGGAAAGCCCAGATCCAGCACATCACCTCCTCGCCTCGTTCCCTTAGCACCCTTCACTACCCAGCCTGCTCACGCCTGGCCCTCCTAAATGGAGCCTTCCCTATCTTCTCCAATATGTTTTCTGAGAAAGATTAATTTGCATTATACACTTCAGTGTTGGACTACACTGTGACAACCGTTATTTTTTATTTCATGTGTTTAATATTCCCCAAGAATAATTAATTCATTATAACATATTGATTATCTTTTACTACTCCTATTATGAATTCTTTGATGCAAATATTCATTCAAGGTTGTTTTCAGGGCTCATTTTTACTGAGCTCTGCATCCAGCATACATTGGAACACAACCTAGGGACAAGGCTCCCTGTCCCCACAGACAGTACACTCTTGTGTGTGCATCTACTGCCTCCCATGTTGCGGCTGCAGCTGCCTGCCTTTAATGAACCATTCACTGACCCAGCCAATCAGCCTGTACTATTTCATTTTACTCCTCATCTTATCCTGTGTCAAAACAGTATCACATTCCCATTATACAGGCATTGAAACCTATGTATGAGGAAGTAAGTCATATAAAGTGTAAATACAAATTCTGGTGAATCTGAGACTCATCTGTACTCTTAGTCTCAGCCATAAATGACATCAACTTTAGAGTAAAATGTGCAGAGAGGAGACTTCCTGTCTCAGAAAAACTTAAGCATTTAAATGAAGGTGAGCTATGAGAACAACTACCCTACCAATGTTCTTTAAGGCGAATCAACTGTGTTAACATATTTTCTTTGTACGATCCCCAGAAATAGCATCATCTACCCAGAAGTATCACCACAACTGTCATCCCTCACCATGCCCTCCCCCACCTCCCATTTAACACATGAGGAAAGTAAAGTCAAAAAGCCTTAAACGAACAACCCAAGGACAACTTAAAAATGGTAACACCTTGATTTTTCCATGTTCAGCGTCTGTATTAAGAGATCTTCCCACACAAGAAACGACGAGTGATAAGAATACAAGGGCAGAAGTACTCTCAGACGATGTCAAAGGCACTAAAATTCACACATATATTTGGGGGGAATTTTCACAGTGTGTATTAATGGGTTAACAGTTTTCACATAAAAACCAGTGAGTCTATGTGTGAAAGTCTAAGGACCTAAGAAAATCTAAGAAAGCCCCATTTAGTGAAGAGAGTGAGTTGTGCACACTCACTGGGCGGAATATTACATAGCTCTGAAAACATAGTTGCCAAGACCGTTCAACAAGGGAAAGGACTTTGAAATGCAGAAAAAGCAGGATACGAAGTAAAAAACCCACCATGATTATAACAACCACCACAACCACAAAGGGTTGATAAAATTCTTTACATTTCAGGTTCAAATCAGCTTGTTAGCCAAATCCAGAACTTGCTCACAATTGGAATGGCATCAGCCATGTAGCTCCAAGTCAGAGCAATCATTTCAGGGAAGAATAAGATCTCATGAGCAATCTCTCTCTATTCGGACTCAGCTTTAACCAGGCTTGCTTCATGTGCTTTGACACATACAGCACCCACTCCTGCCTTCCCGTGGAACACCAACATCTTACACGTAGAGTTAGCCAGACACCATTTTTATTATTCCATAAAATACCTGCTTCACATACCCACTAGAGAAAATCCAGGTCACTTGTATGTATGTTACATACACATATGTATTCACAAAACACAACCTTTTGTTTACATATATATCTTTAAAAACACCCATTCCCTTTGACCCAGGAATCACACTTCAAAGAATGTTTTCCTTACACCAACAGTCAGAGGTGACAGGGATTCAGCATTCATAATGCCACATCGGCTCCATGTGGACAGCGTGGATTAACATGTATAGTGGTATTGACTTAGTCCTGATTTATTTATTAATTGGCTGCTATTGTAGCCAACATGGGAAGCACTTGTTTAAATTAATAATCAGTTTTCAGGGACAGTCACCTGCACTACATCTAGAATATGTCATTCATGTCTGATCAGTATGCCATGATTATCAGTTATTGTCGTCAACCATTTTCTGCTTCTAACTATATATCCTTTTCTTCCCAGTAAGGGAATGAATTCAGATGTGTAAAATGCAGCTAATATAAGACCAAGAGTTTTAATGCATTACTAACATTTGAGGTGAGGCTTGAGACCATTCCAATGGTAGGCTAATATTTTTCACTACCTCTGACAAGTAGAGCGGAGATTAGAGAGGTGAAAAGCTGAGATGAATTAAAGTAAAGGTCTTGCTGATAAAATGAATAATAATACAATTTTTGTAATGGACATTTTTAACACTCCATTCTGCCTAGTTCGTTACAAAGGCTTTACCATTCGATATGAAAAATAAAAGCACAATCAGAGGCCCCAAGGACAGGCTCATTTCCCCACCAGCAACATGGCTACAGGTCAGTCCTAGGAACCTGTGTCAGGCCCGTGTCTGGCGTCGTAACGGCCTGTCTCCGTGTCACATATTCAAATTGCAGCAGAAAAGTCACTTTTTCAAGGAATTAGTCCTTTTCCCCCCATTCTACATCAGTGTACCTTGTTATAGGCTCCAGACAACCACACTGCTTTCCTTTGAGGCCACTAAACCTTAGTTCATTAATTTGCTTCAAAGAATTTGAACCCACGTTGCTTTTGACAACTTATATTGTCCCCCAGCCCAAGAGAGTTTCAAGGCTGCTCTGACAAATAGCTAGAAGAAAACTTTGGCCAAAGAACTCCCCAAAGTCACCTAAATAAAAAAAAATGCAAAAGCAAAACACTTGCTACACCAATGTTCTTGTGAGACAAATCCCAATAGCTCCAGCCTGTATCCAGACTGTAGTGGCTGTATCTTTTATAGAAATTCTAGAGCCCACCTGTCTGTTTTGCTCTCCATTTTCCTACTGAGTGTAGCAAAAGTATCTGGTACATATTAGCACCCAGTAAATCTTTCACCTTTTTAAAAAGATTTTATTTACTGATTTTTAGGTAGGGGAAGGGAAGGAGAACGAGAAGGAGAGAAACAATGTGTGGATGCCTCGTGATGCTTACTGGCCCCACAAACCAGTGCTCTAGACTGGGGGTCGAATCTGCAACCCTAGATTTTTCTTGAGTGAGTAAAGTAAGAAACGAACTAATAAATGAATCAGGATTAAGTCAGTACCTCTATACATGTTAATCCACGTTGTCCACATGAAGCGGATGTAGCATTATAAATGCTGAATCCCTGTCCCCTAACTCCACTAATGCCACCATAAGGCAACCTCCGATCAGCACACCTACCTGAAACAATGGTTTGGTTCACAGGCTAAACACCCCATCGGAGCAAAGCCATACTGGCCTTCTTCAGATCCCCATCTCTGCTGATCAGGAGAACTCATTAACAGCCTAATCTTAGGTGTCTCAAGCAATGTCCCGTCCTCCTACTGGAGGCCTGTTTGTAGCACTGCCTGCTATGCACACAAATAATTAACTTGCAATTCTCCACTGGCTCTGACACATTCCACAGCACTGAAAAACTCACAAGCAGGTAGTCAAATACGTAAGCTGCTTCCCATGTTAAACTTAATAACTAAATATCACATGTAAGTGTCAGTAAATACGGAAGACCTTGTTGACACACAAGTCACATGTCAGATGCGGAGGCACAGTGACTATAGTTAAATGTCACTCCTTTGAACTCCATTAATTCGGATCCTGCAGTAATACAGACAGAAAAGGAATAAAGGCTTCCTTTTTGCTATGGAAAAGGGGCTTGCTTTGAGAGACCTGAAAATAAAGCTGTATAAATCAAGTTTGGCAAGGTGACAAATTCAATAAAGAAAGATGCCATACATACATTGCCTAGTGATAAATCCATGAATTCTCAACCCTGACCACTGAATCTCACCTTTGCCCCGGGCAAATTACCTGAACCCTGTGCACTTCAGTTTCCTTGTTTGTACAGTGGGGATAATAGTACCTAACTCGTAACACTCTAATACGATAAAGTGCTGAAAGTGGAGCCTAGCAAACAGTGCGCACACTGTGTATTGAACAGTAGCTATTGGGAACCTGCACATTATTATTTCCCAATACTGCACATATGGTAGGGCCACCAGATGTGTGGCTGACTGAACATACCTAAAACTCTATTTCTGCAGGGACCTGAGAGGGAAACCACTTATAAACAACTCAAACATTCTCTACTCATGGATATGGACCACTCCTAAAAACTTCAACTTGACATTGTACTTATGCTCAATTCTTTACTAACTACACAATTATTTCACTGTTATGGAATTTCAAAAAAAAAAGGGTGAATAACGCGGGGAGACATTAATCTAAACTGCATTTTCTTCTATAATCTAGGTCAACGAGACAATGTGACCAAATGACAATAGCGGGTTGGCATGACCCAGCGACTCATTTAAAAGAGTTTAACCAGCAGAGAGAACAAAGCCTCAAATTCAGGCTGAGCCACATCCATGCAGGTGTGATAGGACAAGGATGGACAAAGGAGCTATAATAAACACTGAAGGGGGCTGAGGTGATGAAAGAGGAGATGCATACGAATGGAGAATCATTGGCTTTATGGGCAACTAGAGAAATGCACAAAGGTTGTATCGCTTCCCCTTGCAGTGAAGGGCAGTTGGGCGATCTGGAAGTCAACAACGCTGATCGTGCGGTCTTAATCAACAACTCACATTTTGCTGTGGCAGAGGCAGTGGAGATGGGTGGTTAACTCACAATGCCACAGAAATACATTCACATGCACAGGACTGGACACTGTGGCAGCAACCATCCAAAAAACTCCCCAAAGGTACAGGAATCTTCCCCTGACATCTCCCCCCTCACTCACCACTTTATACCTAAGTGGAGACTGATGATTAATTTTATCATCTCCATGTCATGGTTTATGCTATACAGCCATCCTGCCAATACCCTTAGCAAGGTCTCCAAACCACTTTAGTGATTATAGAATGAAATTGTTCTCTCATCCCATCAATTAAGTTTTACATTTTTGAAAAGATAACATGTTAACCGCTGTGGTCTACACCTCCTGCAACTGATTCCACGTGGTACTTGCAATTCTACTTATACTAATAAAGTTTATATTCCAGCTACTTCCTAGATAGATGAAATGAGTTACTGTCACTAAGGTACCAGATATAACGCTATCTGAAAGAATAAATAAAATTAAGACATTCATTTATTCATATGCTCATTTATTGTCTCTTCTCTCCATGACCATAAATGCATGGATCTTGTCTGATTCGTTCTGTGTTGTCCCTTAGATTAGTGCCATATATATATTAAACACGAGCCCTGGCTGGTGTAGCTCAGTGGATTGAGCACAGGTCTGCGAACCACACAATCGCGGTTCGATTCCCAGTCAGGGCACATGCCTGGGTTGCAGGCCAGTTCCATAATTGATGTTTCTCTCCTTCCCTTCCTCTCTAAAGATAAATAAATAAAATATTAAAAAAAAACACGACAAGAAGTAGCTAAAAAGGATTCACATCACTTATTATAATTTGATGTGATTTATGATTTTACATGATTACATGCACATAGAGTTAAATAAATGATTAATCAACAAATAAATTCACCAATTTTGACTATATTCCTAAAGTTGGTGTCCATTCAACAGGAAAGCTTCATACATTTCATTTTGACCATGAAAAATGAACCTTGAAGAACAAGTTTTCTATACACACGTCACACACCTCTCACCACTTGGCTTTGAGCTGGGCTGTATGACACCCCCTTCACAGAGGAGGAAAGCTGTGTTTAGAGAGGTTAAGGGCATTCATTCAAGCAAGCCACTCAGTTTTAGGAGCAAAGATGAGGTTTTACAACCAGGTACAGCTGCTTCTAGAACTGTAGTCAGCTTTCTAGTGTACTTAGAAAGAGCTGACTCTCTTATAACTTAAGGAATAAAATAATACTTTCAGACAGTCTCTTATCCAAATCTTGTCTTGAGAGTCAACACAGCTGTCAACAGTTGTCCATAATGTTAAACATACTCTTACAGGCATATCCCTCTCAAAATGTATTTCTTACTCAGGCTTACAGAAGCTTAAGGGACTTAAAAGCTTAAAGTGTCAGATCTATTTGAGGCAGAACACAAATCAAAGCACATACAACCCAACCCTAAAATGCACACCAGTCCCCAGACAAAAATGTCTCCATTTTTGTCTCAGGAGAGTAACCGTCACTCAGCTCCAGCCCATGGCTGCAGCTGGGAAACCTAGATCCAGAGAAACCTTAATATTTTTCAAGTGTGGCTGGATTTTCCCATTCTATTTTAATTTTTATAGTAGTATGGAAATCAAATAGGTCAAGACCAGTACACCCAATTTTATTTTTATTTAGGGGCCAAAACAAAGCATTAAGCCACATTTGCCTCAAGAAAATGGAATGTAATCTTACGTGGAAGGTAAAGTGAAATAAAATGGCTTACCTTTTTCTGTACTCAATCGAGCAAAGTTTAGAACTTTAAGATGTCCATATGTGCCTCAGCCATAAGGTATCCCCACTGCTAAGGGAAAGTCGTGTACACGCCCGTCCCTACACTCAACCCCTAAAATATCATTTGGAAAAAAATAAGGAAAGCTAAATTCAAAGCAAAAGATAGTAAATGAATACATGTTTATCTTGCCCAGGATAATGTATATAAGGGACACACTTCTCCCTTCCTGGCCTCCTCCTAGGTCACACCTACGGCACCCTATAAAGATTAAGATGATGTGTTGAGAATATATACCATGCAAATGAATTCTTAGTAGATCCCTGCACAGACAGTACTATCATCATTAAGCCTACTTTACAAAGAAAAAAATGGAGCTCATGAATTAACTTGCCCATAATAAGATAGGCAGAACTTGTTTCATTGTGCTTTACTTCACTGCATTTCACAAATGCTGCACTTCTTACAAACTGAAGGCAAGACAAGACCCTCCACCCGCAGAAAGATTGCAGCTCACTTTATTGCAGGGGTCCGGACCCAAACCTGTAATGTCCCTGAGGTATGCTGGTGGAGCTGATCAGTGAAGTAGCTGTAATTTGAACCCAGTCTCTAGTGCACAGGTGGCAAATACAAGGCCCACGGGCCAAATCCAGCCCTCCACTTTGTTTTATCCAGCCCAGTCCCTTCTTTTTACCTGGCAGCAGTGCCAAGCTCTCACTTAACTATTAAGGAGTAGTTATATTTATAAAGTCCTAAAATTACATTGAAGGCAACCCTGAGGCTGATGTGCCCTCCGGTGAAAATGAGTTTGACACCCCTGCTCTAGTGCACCAGCTTTTACCACTACCATTAGCTGCCCTTAATTGTAGACATTACAGGAACTGGGGAACCTGAGTACAAGGGACACCAGTCAGAACATAGGGATGTGGGATCCCTCCCAAGCTCTACTATAAAGCTGCAATTTCTTACTATCAGAGTAACAAGCTAAAAACCATCATTTTGCTTCTGATCCAGAAGCAAAGGAGACACAACTGCCAACCTTGCTAATCAAAAACAACAACAACAAAAACATCTGGACACTAAGTCCTGCATTTGGAAAACAAAAACAATGATTCCTATAAGTTGTTGAGCAAAGTCTACCACATTTCTTGTTCCTGAGACAGATCTCATTGATTTGATACTTAACTCAGTCTAGAGCTGACTTCATAACTTAAGTTTATGACTTGAACAAATGATGCAGAAAAACAACCCCAAAACTACACAATTCTGTTACACACGTTACAGAGTGCTACGTTCATTGCAGGAAAGGAAACTAGACAAACAGGGAATTTATCACCCTGATACAGATGGCGTCATGCTGGGTTCCGTTTCAGTCCTTCAAGGAGAAGTAAGACAGCCAGACAACTGCTCATTAAAAAGGCATTTACAGGGTTCCCCCCATATACCAAGCACTGGGGTCCAAGGTGAAAAAACCAGAGATGGCCTAAACCTTGGGCAGTCTGCATTCTAGTAGGAAGGAAAGGCATTACAGAATACACAAGAAGAAAAGTATGAATGTCACTGTGTGAAGAAGAAAATGAAGTAACTAAATGTGAAGTAAAATGATCAAGGGATTCTATGAAATATACAGTCTCTTGAGGAGGTAACATTTAAACTGAGCCTTAAAGGATACAAAGGGTGAGGGAGAAGCATTCCAGACACATGGGGCAGCACGAACAGAAGCTGCAATACAGAAGACAAGGGTAAGAACAGCACAGAAAGTTGGGGAGCAGGACAGGACTCACCCCAAGTAGACGTGAAATGAATGGAATGCATGGTTCTCTAAAACGTGTAGAGAAGATCAAGATCACTCTGGGCTCTAGTGGGCCAGGAAGAGAAAAAGATCTACAGACAGAGTGACCGACAGATGCTGAAACCATGGCAAAGCCGCACCATCAGTCCAAGAGGCAGACAGACAGACTGAGAGAGGTGTAGGGCTGGGTTCCCAGGACTTTCCCATGAAGGGCCCTTTCCAGCCCTGAGTCCTGTCTGCACATACTTCATAACCTCGATTCCCAGAGACACACCTGTATTCTACAAATAAATTCCTGCCTTTGCCTTAAGAAAGTTTATGGAGATTTCAATCTTGTACCCAATGATCCTTGACTGATACAAGGAGTAGTCTGGGGATATTTAGTCTAGAAAATTTGACTATCTCCAATCTAACAAGCAATTGTCAGACGCATATTCTGTGTTCTGTAGAGCAAAGCAAAGATGAATAAGACTTAGTTTCTGTCTCTGAAGACTTTACCATCTAGCAGGCAGACATCATTAAGGCAACTTATGCAAGGAGGACTCATAAAAGAAAACAACACATGAAACCCTGTAACTATGGAAGCATACAAAAGAGGGTCATTAGTTTAAACTAAGGGAATCAAAGACGGCTTCAGAGGAGAGGCAGCATTAAGAACCTTTGACCCTCACCTGTCCTCATATACAGCCAATATTACTATGTTGCTACTACTTTACCTGATTCAAGAAAATTCCTTAAATATCTGTAGCCAGCCCAATGACATGAAGAAATAAAATAATAATAATAAGGTCTGCAACAGTTTGGGGAAATAGAAAGTGCATTCAACAAACCAGCAAAACACATAAACCTCATTAAGGCAAATCCTCCAAGCCCAATAAGGAAAGGAAAGTACAGGAGTCACAGATTATTAACTGGCTACAGATATTTGCTTTCAGATTAAGAAAGGGGTGGTCTAACCACCTAAGTGCCATTGTTTCAGCCCAAACACCCTATCTGAGGCTTCCAGGTGGGCTGATTCAATAGTGCAAAACTGGCTGCTGAAAAGTCAATTAAAATGGAGTTCCATGAATATAGGGACTCCTCATGAACAGATGCAAAGGAAAAATACTAACATTGCCTGTGAGAGGCAAAATGAAATTCTTTTGACCCGTCACTCCAGAAATATACGAAATGAATTTCTTCCACTTCCTGATGGAGAACCTACAGAATGACACCTGCGAGAAAGGAGGAGGAGACAAGGCATCAGGTGGCAAGCCTAATGTTTACCTAATCGTTCCTGAGGACGGCAAAAATGATGCGATTACACACATACACCAGAGGACAGATGTTTAGCAACTACATGTTTGCATGCTGTCCATAAAAATGCTGCATCCCAGCCCATAAATTTGTGGGGTGCATTATACAGCACAGTGCATCATTCACCTAGAACTGCACAGCCGAAGAAGCAGAGCAGATGGCATGGGAAGTAGAAATATTAATCACCATGAATAATTTTTACTAAAAAGCATATACAAAACTGGATTTTAAAATATTTCTTAATAATTTATTCACTGTGGTCTCACTATTTTACAATTCTGTTTATAAATATTTACAGTGCACTACCTTCATACAATAATTATTATTCAGTGTTCACAGTAAAAAGAAAGATGTCAGAGATGACTGTGAGTATGCTTCTGCTAATCTGTGTGACAATATTTTAATTTAGCATTAATTCTCAGCTCTTCCCAGTTAAACATACACGGCTTTATTTGCTCTCTGTGTTAGCTGATATTTATAGACAAACAACATGCATCACAGTACCAGTTTTTATTTGTAATGATTTAGTGATAAAAGGAAGAGACCAAGTTAATATTAATGTGGAATACTAACAAGTTTTCAACCCAACTTCCTTAAACAAGTCAAAAGAATGGAAGAAACAACAAAGGGCTGGGAATGACATGAAGTAATTTCATTAATGAATACTTAAAAGGAATGAGAGACACACTGAGGTGCTATTCAAGGACAAAGACAGCTACATAGCCAATAACTAAAAACCCCTCCTGGGTGTCACATAACCAGTCCAATCAGAAATGTCACTACATCCTGAAATGGCTCTGAAAACACAAAGGTATGCAATTATACCCTTCTATTGCGCACAAGGTAAAAAATCTCAACATAAGATTTGGAAATATTAGTACATTCTTTCATTTTAACATATCAATTAGCAGCCCTTCTTGCTCCCCTTCACCCTTCTCAGGTCATTAGCTTTCAATTTCACTACACTCAACCTCCAAATTCAGTGTCTGGTATATCCACTGAGTTGAATGTTGAACTCAGTTTTAGAACAGGAATTGGTAAAGGAGCAGTCTTTCCAGATCTCTCTAAACTAACCAGACTGTGAACTATGAGATCCTCATTAATACTTTTTTCAATAAATAGTGATGCTGAGTGCTGAGGGGCAGTGATAGTCAGACCAAAAGTTGTAGTAAGAAGGTTCTGAAATAATTCTGCACATAGTTGGAATATTGGTATCAAAATTGGGTCCTCTTTCCCCTTCCTTCCTACAGAATAAACGTGTTAGTACACAGTGAGCATGTGCCTATGTATGTTAGGGCTGGGTGTTATGGGTGATACCTGCAATATAAATAATAAAGAGAATAAAAATATAAAATAATTCCTACAGGTACTGTTTAGAAGTTGGATATCACATGCCTGTTGGAAATAAAGGCATATAAAACAACTCTAAGAAAACTCTGTCTTTTAATAAATACATTCGATGACTTCTCATGCTCTTTCATTTTTACATTAAAATAAGGGGTTAATAATATGTTCTTTTCCCCAGAACTAATGAACTTGGCAATTTTTCTCTGAAAATAAAATTCTGTACTTTAATTGAGCATAACATATTATGTTGTGTTACCTATTTTAGGAGTGAAGAAAAAAATAAAAATTCTGTGATACCCCACAGTGTTATGAAACACAACATTTTTATTTAATTTCAGAGAATATTAAAATCATCTCATGTTAAAGAATAGCTTTATCAAGTACATTTGTCTATACGCACAGATAGATATGTGTGTGCCTAGAATGCTATTATTTAAGTGGAACTGAAACATAATATAAATCTTTAACTCCCCAGAGTAACACAGTACGATAATCACCAGCACATTCCCTGCCAAAGTAAATTTAAGACAAGGATATTTTAATAATGGTTAACTGTAGGGGAATTTGACATTTAGTTGTAATTGAGCAGGCAGATGTCTATCCAAATAAACTACCTATGCCGCTCACATTCCAAATGTGCACATAAATATATTTGAGCCATAGTTGTATTTTTAAGCTATTCGAAGCCACTCCTGATGCCTAAAATTCACATAAACTTATGTAGTTGTTCATAAATTCTTCCTAAGTCCAAAATGAAATAGCACAGTATTACAGGTTATAAATATTATCTTTAAATTAAAAAAAAATTGAACATTAACATCATCATTAGCTAATGGTTTTATCTTCCTGTGGGACAATAAAAGCATTAAAATTCAATTTATACTAAACATTTACTTCTCATAAAAAATTGCCATTAACATTTTTTCAGTTAAAAAACATCTAATGTCCTACTGGGCCATAAGTAATAAAGAAGATGAAGGTCTGAAAAAGACTGTAATACAGAAAAAAACAAGTAAAGGATAGGACATATAGTACACAGCAGTCTAGAGCAATCAGTAATCCTTATCCATTATGTCCTCAGCCTAAACCATAGTTTACATCCACAGACTAAGGTGGGGGTTAATGTTAGATTAATTGCTAGGAGATGCTATTATATATGGTCACTAAACTGAAATAATACTGTGATTATGACAATGCATCACAACTTGATTTGATCAGACCATTATTAGAGACATTTCCCAGGATGTGAGTGTTGTTCTGTCAAACTCCAATGCAGGCCTCCCTTCCACCAGAATTGATTTCCCCTAGAGTGTCCCCTTGCCCATCTGATTTGTTAAGTCCTCTGCTCCACATCTCACTGAGATGTTCTCTCCCGTGCATTCCCCGATCTTTCTAATTTATGCTGCAGAATTCCCATAATTTCACCACAAGATATTTCAAGCAGACCTCTGCTATAACTTAGCTCAGGAAAGAAAAATGGATGTAGTTGGAATTTCTCAAAGAATAAAAGGAAGTATGTTACTAGTGTCAGCATCCGAAAAATCTTCACCTCTAATTCTCTGCCTTGCATCTCTTGAGTCCAGTTTTCCCTCTCCAGTCTCACCTGCCCAAGCTGTGCCATTTTTCAGGGTCAGAAGAGTCATCCTCCCCATGAATCTCTGCAGGCCCCTATTGCTTACTTCTTTCACTAGAAAAGCCCTACAAACGCTTTGCTTTCCCCAGCAACCCAACCCATCACTCTCTGTCCGGACAGTGCTAAATATAAGTTGGCTTACAACTTGGCCTTGTGTAGGAACTAGACATGCCTCTAAATTCAGAATCATGTGAGAGAGTCAGTGCATGAACATGTGGCAATATCTAAGAGCAGCAGATTCACACATCACCCCTCATATTTTCTCTGGAGTATATGTGCTTTAGAGGTGAGTGGCGGGACCACTAAAGGCACTATTTACATTCAGGAGCCTTTGTTTCCTCTGCCCTCACTCTCCTCCAATGGCGCTGAATGTGGTTAAGTTAAAAAATATATGCTGATGGGCATGTAAAATGGTATAGCCACTGTGGAAAACAATATGAAGCTCCTCAAAAAATTCAGAATAGAGCTACCTTATGACCTAGCAACACCTATTTTGGGTAGACCAATACCTGTTCTGGACATCTGCCCTAAAAAATGAAAAACATTCATTCATAAAGATAGATGCATGCCTATGTTCACTGCAGGGTTATTTACAGTGGCCAAGACATGGAAACAACCAGTGTATCCTTTGACAGATGATTGGATGAAGATACTGTTCATATACACAATGGAATACTACTCAGCCATAAGAAAAGATAAAATACTGCGTTCTGCAACAATACAGAGGGACCTTGAGAATACTATGCTAAGCTCAGTAAATCAGACAGAAAATGTCAAGAACCATATGATTTCACTCTTATATGAGATATAAAACTGAAAGCAACAAATGAACAAACAAGACAAACAAACCAAAACTCACAGACATGGATAGGTGGAAAGGGGGTTGGGGGTTAGTAAAGGTAAAAGGATTCAAATATACGGTGATAAAAGGAGATTTGACTTTGGTTGGTAAACACACAATACAATATACAGATGATGTATTACAGAACTGTACAATGACAACCTATATAATTTTACTTCCCAGTGTCACCTCAATAAAGTTAATTTAAAAAAATTTTAAGCATAAGGTTAATCTTCACAGTCCTTCCACACAGGAGGAAAAAGTACAGCAGTGAGCCTTGGAGTGGGAAATGATGTTAATGAGAAGAGCGGCAGGGAATGAGCCCGCAGGTAGAATCTCCACCCCTCAGTACAACCACAACCCCCTCGTTTAGTCACTGCTCAGCTGCTGTTGCAACATCCAACGTTAATTTACTAGGGAGCCCTGTAAACATTGTAAAGCTGCTTGGTATCCTAAAGTGTTCAGGTTCCTCTAGAGGAACTGAGACTAGGGATTCTGCCCAGGTCTGGGGTTTATTTTAGAGCAGTTTTAGGTGCACAGCAAAACTGAGAGGAAGGTACAGAGATTTCCCATATATCCCCTGTGCCCACACGTGCCTAGAGGCTCCCAATGTCAACCTTCCATACTAGAGTGCTGAACTGGTAGAGCTAACGATCATACATTAACTCATCATCACCGAAATCCACAGGGTTCACTCTTGGAGTTGTAAAGTTTATGGGTTTTTACAAATGTGAATGAACAGGTATCTATCATTAGAGCAGCATACTGAGTATTCTTCTTGCCCTAAAAAAATTCTCTGTGCTCTGCATATTCATTCTTTCCCTGCCCTCCAACCTGTCAACCACAGAGCTGTCTCTGTTTTCACGAAGTCAGTAACAGAAAGGCTCACCCTCAATTCCTTTTCTAACCCTTCCTTTCACCTGAATGCCTTCACTCGTATCTGTTTTCTCTCTATTTTTGCCTCTCTCCAGTAATCCTTAACCATCAGTAGAAGAACAAAGGTGGTACAGCGTGCTGGGAGAACAAGCAAGGCTCTCGCTTTACTGGGTGAGAGAAGCCTCCTAAAGAAGTAGTTTAATCTCAGTCCTCATGGTTCAGTTAGACTCTAGCCAATGAAGGTGAAAGGCAAAGCTGGGAGGAACAAAAGATATTCGAGTACGGGTAGCTATGGATGTAGGGCTTGCTGGGGAAATCGTGGAGTTAGCATGGGCAAGGGAGGAGGACAGAGCAAGATCACAAAAAAAAGCTACTTCTGGATCCTGGAATGTATCCTCAGACCAATGGAAAGCCACCGGAAGATTGTCAGCGAAGGTGCGACACAGTCCTATTTCCATTTTGAAAAGATGCTCTAGATTTCGGTGTGAAAGAGAGAGGTCACAAGAAAGCACACCTTTATAGATGCTCTGAGGCTTCAACAGTCACCTAAGAAAGAAATCATTGTAGATGGGTGGCAGTGAGTAGGGGGAGAAAAAAGATTCAAGCAACATTCAGAGAGGTAAAACTGACATAAGCTAGCAAATGGTTAATGGAGATGGAGGGACAAAAAATGCCAGGTTTGGATCTAATGTGAATAGATGTACGGTTCTGCCATTCACTGGAACAGGAAAGACTGGGAGGGGAACAGGTTGGAGGTCAAAGAGCAGAGGGCGTGGATACAGGGCTCAGTTTTAAGGTGCCCCGAGGAGCCTCTGTGGCCACATATCAAAAAGAAAGTAGCCTACAAAGGCCTTAAGACCAAAAGGGACATCTTAGCCAGAAATATCAATATGAGAGGCCCTTAAAATACACGGTAGTTTAAAACATTATGAGGCTGCCTGGGGAAGACAGTGTACAGAGTGAGCTGAGAAGAGGCCTCCAGATGGATCCTTAGAGGAATTCCAACAGTTAAATGAATTTAATGAATGACAATGACTCAACCCTTGCATAATTCAGTGTTGATGTGGTTAAAACGATGGCTTGTCACTCACAGATCACAATACTGCAAAGAATGCTCATTCACCACTCAAGGCAAGATGGCCCACAAAAACTTTAAAATCCTGGCTGATAGGCCAGACTGAGGGGGTCCAATGAGGTCAGTGGTGGCTTTCTGGGGCCCCAGGCAGGTAGTCCTCCCTAAGGCTGCTAAGAATGACCTGCCTGTCCTGATATCTGAGGAATAATGAGATTCTGATTCTACCACTTTTGGTTTGGGTTTGAGTAATATTAACAGTCAAAGAAGCCTTTGTAGAAACAACTCCACTGGTAACAGAGTACACCCTTGCTGTACTTAGTGAAAAACCAGTAGCGAGTAAGGCCTTGGCAAGAAGAAATCCTTGCACATTCCCTGCAAACACTTCTGGTGGGTGCCTCAGAGCCAGGCATTAACACGCTGGAGACACAGAAAACCCACCGAGTCCCCTGCATTTGGGAAGGCCAAGGCGGGCAGATTGGGATGCATCCTGCTGCTAAATGGACCAGACACAGACACTTGAAGAATTCCTGCCACCACACACAAGGAATGTTTCTGAAACAGCTACCTGAGGAAAATATGCAGCCTTGATGTGATACCTAGTAGTAAGTGAAAAGATAGTATTTCTAAAGAAGTTAAAGAAACAGAAATTCCAAGAAAATTTTGAAAAAATACAATTATTATAAAACCAAGAGCACTGAAAGCTATAATTTGAGGAGACCAACAGGAAACCAACAGGAAAGAGCATCACACTTCCTAAATAGTTATAAAAGAGGCCTCATAAAGGAGAAAAGAGAACACTGAACAAACTAGATTAGAAATGACTGTCACTTCCAATCCTAGCAGTTAGGATCAAGAATTCAATTAGGAGGCAAGAAGATTCTTCCAAAACAAAAGTTAAGATGAGAAAAAGCTAAAAAAGACTCAAGCATCCCTACCTTCTGCATGGGTATGCATCACCACATCTGACAGGGGTTACTATTCCTAAGAGCGAAGGGAGAATCCACAGCCTCTTGCACTACTTAGGAAGGTGATTTTTTATCTAGCTCCAAGTTCCCTCGATGCAACTTCTGCAAAGACAGTGACCTGGAAGGGAAAATGCCTTGAAGAGTCTAGGGTTCCTCTAGCCAGAAAGTAATTAGCCGCACCACAGGACAAAGGATTGTTGCAAAGCCTCCAAAGTTCATCCCAGGATACCCTATTCCTCACTATGAAAATGTTCATAAACACAGCATGGTAGCTTCTGAACTCTTTCCAGTTTCCATACCTTCGATTAGTAAGTTAAACCTCTGAATCTAAAATTAACAAATTTCACATTTTTTGTGGAAGACATAAATATGATAAAATAATTATGAGGGTTGAATCATCCAATTCAGGTATGAACCAAGATTTCCCTGATGAATATAGATTTTTTACCCAATTACAGCTGCCCCCCCCCCATCAGCAGGGGGCCGCATTCAAAGAACCCCAGCAGATGTTTGAAACTACAGACAGTACTAAATCCGATACACACCTTTTCTTTTTGGCTATACATACATAGCTATGATAAAGTTTAAGTTATAAATTAGGCAATTTCATGGATGAAGGATTTGTTCTTATCATAGATCTTAGCAACTTCAACATATAATATTTTTTTCCTTATTAAATCAAAAACTTTCATTAGAAAGGAAGCACTTTATGGCTTTTCTTTGGCATATATGAATTCCCAGCATCACTACACTTGCAATTTGGGGACATTATTAAATAAAATAAAGGTTACATAAACACAAACACTGCAATACTGTGACAGAAAATCTGCTACCAGAGGCAGCTAGGCGAAGAGTATGGGCAGTGGACACTAGCATGGAGATGTTTGCTACATAAAGCCGTAATTCCCGTCCCAGGAAGGACAAGCACACAGCACAAAACTTCATCATGCTACTAAGAATGGTGCACAATTTAAAACGTATGAATTGCTTAATTCTAGAACTTTTTCATTTAATATTTTTGAACCATCCTCAACCACAGGGAACTGAAACCAAGGACCAGAAAAGCATAAATGAATGGGGAGTGGGGGCAGCTTGGGGTGTGGTGAGGGCTGCCATAGCAGAAGCCCAACAAAGCAAATACAATCTGTTCCCAACAAAACCATACCAAAAACAAAACAAAACATCGTAGTGGGTAAATTTTTAAAAATACTAGCAAAACGCACTTAAGAAGTGATTACTGCTCCTAAAATTTTTCTTGGCATTTAAATATGAAAAGAAATACTAAGAATTATTAACCCTCTCAAACCAACAATTTATATTTCTTTTAGAACATTCACTTCATTGAATAAATACATACTCTGCGAGAAAGAGAAAGAAAGTAAGAAGATCCAACTTCTGGAAGACTGGAACTCCCAAGAGTTCCCACAACCAAGCAAAAGAAAACAACAATTAGAAGCAAAATTTTCTAACAGGTGCAAGCAAGGCTGTGGGGCACAATAGGAAACAAGATGGAGGTGGTTCAAGGACAGAGGGGGCGGAGCAAAGTGAATGTCAGAACACATAGCACAATGCAGTGCAAGCCCCGAGCTACCTGCAGGGCAGGTTCAGAAAGAAGTCTGTAATCCATGCAAAATAATTCCTATTTATGTTAAGGGCCATGCAAAGCCATTCAGGTTATGTTGGAGGGAGGGCCTGATCACCTTACCAAGGTTTATCAGATAATTTGAGGCAGTCCAGGCAGTGGTTAAAACCAAAAACTTATTTAGGAAAGAGAAATTTCCTGTTTTCACTGCCTGAGCTACCATTTGCCAGCTGTGGAAACTTACTTCCTTAAGTTCTCTCAGTGACAAATGCTTCGCACATAAAATTAGGAGGATATTGGTTCCAAGGCAGTGTAAGCCATGCGGAAGGTAAGATACACTTGAGAGGCAAGTAGCATGTGGTAAATGCTACACAAAACCTGACCCAAATTATGCATTCTTCCCCAACAATGCCCAGACTCCAAATCTTTTCCGCATACTTAATTTCTGAAGCAAATATCCTTAATCAGACAGCCTGTATCACACCCTCCCCTATATTTGTACACCTCAAAGAATAAACAGCTACAGTATCCTCACTGTTACTATCAGTAAGAAAAACTGTATTTTAATTTTCTATTTCCTCATTTAAATCCTACTGTTTTCTCAGTTATAAAAGCTCTATCATACCACCTTTTGTTTTTAAATTTTTAATTTAATTTTATTGTATTTTCCCATTACTATTTACTCCCCTCACAGACCCCCACCTCCCAGCAATCACCACCCTGTTGTCCGTGAGTACTTTTTACTTTTGCTCAACCCCTCCATCCCCTACCCCCACCTCCCGCACCAGCTGTCATCTGCTCTCCATCTAAGAGTCTGTCCTGTTTTCCTCGTTAGTTCAGTTTGTTCATCAGATTCCACATATGAGTGAAATCATATGGTATTTGTCTTTCCCTGTCTGGCTTATTTCACTTAGCATAATGTTCTCCACGTCCATTCATACTGTTGCAAAGGGAAAAATCTCTTCGTTTTTTACAGCCAAGTAAAATTCCATTGTGTAAGTGTCCCATAGTTGTTTTATCCACGCATCTACTAATGGGTACTTGGGCTGCTTCCATATCTTGGCAATTGTAAATAACAATGCAATGAACATAGGGGTGCTTACGCTCTTTTGAATTAATGTTTTGGGTTCTTTCGGATAGGTTCACAGCAGTGGGATTGCTGGGTCAAAGGCAGATCCATTTTTAATTTTTTGAGGTATCTCCATACTGCTTTTCAAAGTGGTTGCTCCAGTCTGCATTCCTACCAACAATGCATGAGGGTTCCCTTTTCTCCACATCCTCACCAGCACTTGCTGTTTGTTGATTTTTGATGATGGCCATTCTGACCGAAGTGAGAGGTATTTCATTGTGGTTTTAATTTGCATTTCTCTGATGATTAGAGATGGTGAGCATCTTTTCATGTGTTTATTGGTGATCAGTAAATCTTCTCTGGAGAAGTGTCTATTCAGGCTCTTTGCCCAATTTTTAACTGGGTTGTTTGGTTTTTTGGTGTTGAGTTTTGTAAGTACTTTGTAAATTTTGAATATTAACCCCTTATCAAATGTATCCATGAGTATGTTCTTCCATTCCATTTATCCTTTCATTTAGTAGATGATTTCCTTTGCTGTGAAAAAAACTTTTTAGTTTGATGTAGTCCTGTTTGTATATTTTTTTCCTTTGTTTCTCTTGCCTGGGGAGATATACCTGATAAAAAATTTCTAAGATCAACGTATGAGACTTTGCTGCCTATGTATTCTTCTAGGATTTTTATTGTTTCTGGTCTAACATTCAAATGTTTGATCAATTTTGAATTTATTCTTGTGTGTGTTATAAGAAGGTGGTCTAGTTTCATTTTTCTGCATGTATCTATCCAATTTTCCCAATACCATTTATTGAATAAACTACCTTTAGTCCATTGTATGTGCTTGCTTCCTGTGTTGAATATCAATTGACTACAGAGGTATAGGTTTATTTCTGGGGTCTCTATTCCATTCTTTGATCTATATGTCTGTTTTTGTGCTGGTACCAGGCTGTTTGGACTGCTATGACCTTATAGAATAGTTTGATATTAGGTAGCATGATTCCTCCAAATGTATTCTTCTTTCTCAGAATCACTGTTGCTATGAAAGGCCTTTTATGGTTCCACATTAATTTTTGAAATATTTGTTCTAGTTCTGTGAAACACGTCATTGGAATCTTGATAGGAATTGTGTTGACTCTATAGATTGCTTTGGGTAGTGTGGACAATTTAATGATGTTAATTCATCCTATCCATGAATATGATATGTGCTTCCACTCATTTATTTGTATCTTCTTCAATTTCTTTCTTCAGTGTCTTACACTCTTCCCAAATACAAATCTTTTACGTCTTTGGTTAGGTTTATTCCTAGGTATTTTATCCTTTTCATGGCAATTGAATGGAACTGTTTTATTCATTTTCCTTTCTGTTAGTTCATTATTGGCATTTAAAATTCAACTGATTTATGGATATCAATGTTGTATCCTACTACTTTGCTGAAATTCATTTATCAGAACTAGTAGTTTCTAGGTGGAATCTCTGGGGTTCTCCATATACAGTATCATGTTATTTGCAAATAAAGACAGCGTTACTTCTTCCTTTCCATCTTGAGTGTTTTTTGTTTCCTCTTTTTCTCTGATTGCTGTGGTTAGGACATCCAGGACTATGTTGAATGAGAGAGGTAAAAGGAAACATCTCTGGCTTGTTCCTGATCTTAAGGGAAACGCCTGTATTTTTTGCCCATTGAGTGTGATGATGGCAGTGGGTTTGTCACATATGGCCCTTACATGTTCAGGTATGTTCCCTCTGTTTCCACTTTGTTAAGACTTTTGATCATAAATGGGTGCTAGATTTTATCAAAAGCTTTTTTCTGGCCCTGGCTGGTGTGGCTTAGTGGACTGAGTGATGGCCTGCGAAAGAAATGGTCACTGGTTCAATTCTCAGTGAAGGCACATGCCTGGGTTGCAGGCCAGGTCCCCAGTAGGGGAAATGTGAGAGGCAACCACACATTGATGTTTCTCTCCCTCTTTCTTTTTCCCTGCCTCTCTCTAAAAATAAATAAATAAAATCTTTAAAAATTTTTCAGCATCTATTCACACGATCACGTGCTTTTTGTCCTTCATTTTCTTTATGTGGTGAATCGCATTTATTGATTTGCAAATGTTGTACCATCCTTTACATTCCTGCAATAAATCCCACTTGATCACGATGTGTGATCTTTTTGATGCGTTCAGTTTGTATTCAAACTGTATTCAGTTTGCTAATATTTTGGTGAGGATTTGATCATCTATGTTCATCAGGAATACTGGCCTATACTTTTCTTCCTATGTAGTGTCTTTATGTGGTTTTGGAATTAGAATAATGCTGGTCATGTAAAATGAGCTTGGTAGCCTTCCCTCCTCTTGAATTTCATGGTATAGTTTGAGAAGGAGAAGTTTTAGTTCTTCTTGGAATGTTTGGTAAAATTCACCTGTGAAGCCATATGCTTTATGACTTTTGTTTGTGGAAAGTTTTTGATTATTGCTTCAATTTCATATAGGTGTATCTGTCTATTCAGATTCTCTAATTCTTCCTGATTTAGTTTTGGAAGGTTGTATGTTTCCAGGAACCTACCCATTACGTCAAGATCATCCAGTTTGTTGGCATGTAATTGTTCATAATATTTTCTTATAATCCTTTGTATTTCTTTGGTGTCAGTTGTCATTTCTCTACTTTCATTTCTGATTTTACTTACTTGTATCCTTCCTCTTTTTTTTTTCAGATGAGTCTGGTGAAAGGTTTGTCAATCTTGTTTATATTATCAAAGAACAAGCTCTTGGAGGCACTGATCTTTTGTATCATTTTTTTAGACTCTATTTCATTTATTTATGCTCTAGTCTTTATTATTTTCTTCCTTCTACGCACTTCAGGCTTTGTTGTTCTTTTTTCAAGTTCCTTTAAGTGTGAAGTTAGATAATTTATTTCAGCTTTTTCTTCTCTTTTGAGATAGGCCGGTAATGCTATGAATTTCCCTTTTAAGATTGCTTTCCCAGTGTCCCACAGATTTTGGATTGTTGTGTCCTCATTTTCATTTATTTCAAAGTATCTTCTAATTTCTTCTTTGAGCTCATTGTTAACCCATTCATTATTTAATAACATGTTATTTAGTTTTCAGGTCTTTGTGTGTTTTTCGGTGTTATTCTTGTGATTGTTTTCTAGTTTCAGAGCCTCGTAGTCAGAGAAGACCCTTGATATAATTTCAGTCTTCTTAAACTGAGACTTGTTTTGTGTCCTCACATGTGGTCTATCCTAAAAAATGATCCATGTGCACTTGAATAGTATGTATATCCTGCTGCTTTGGGTTGAAATGCTCTGAAGGTATCAATTACATCCATTTGACCTACTGTGGGGTTTAAGGATGCTGTCTCCTGCAGATCTTCCGTCTGGAAAATCTACACGTTGAAGTCAATGGGGAGTTAAAACCCTCGACTGTGACTGTATTTTGGTCAGTCTCTCCCTTTATGTCCACCAAGATTTGTTTTACATATTTAGGTGCTCCTATGTTGGGTGAATAAATGTTTACTAGGGTTACATCCTCTTGTTGGATTGTTCCATTTATCATTATGTAGTATTTTTCTTTGTCTCTTCTTTTGTCTTATAGCCTTGGTTTTAAAATCTAAATTGTAGGATACAAGTATTGCTAACCTAGCTTTTTTTCCCTTTTCCATTTGTATGAAATATCTTTTTCCAACTCTTTACTTTTAGCCTGTATATATCTTTTGACCTGAGATGAGTCTCTTGGAGGCAGTATATATGAGTCTTATTTTCATATCCATTCAGCTACCCTCTGTCTTTTGGTTAGAGCATTGAAGCCATTTACATTTAAGGTGATTATTGATAGTAGGCATGTACTGCCACTTTATTGTTTAAGTCTGTTTTCCTCTTCTTTCCCTTCTTCTTCAAGCAAGGCCTTGAACATTTGTTGTAGTATTGTTTTGGTGTTAAGAAACTCCTCTAGCTTTTTCTTGTGTGGGAAGGTACTTATTTGTTCTTCAATTTTAAATGGTATCCTTGCTGAGTAAAGTAGTCTTGGCTGTAGGTCCTTGTTTCTCACCACCTTGAATATTTCCCACACCTCTCTTCTGGCCTGAAATGTGTCTGTGGAGAAATCAGATGACAGTGTAATTGGTGCTCCCTTGTAGGTAACTCTCTGCTTTTCTCTTGTGGCTTTTAGGATTCTCTCCTTGTCTTTAAACCTTGTGATTTTAATTATGATGTGTCTCAGGGTAGGTGTCCTTGGGTCCAACTTATTTGGGACTCTCTGAGCTTCCTGGGCTTGCCTGACTTCTTCCTTCACCAGATTAGGGAAGTTTTCAGTCAGTATTTCCTCAAATAGGTTCTTGATCCCTCGCTCACTTTCCTTTCCTTCTGGTACTCCCATGATGCCAATTTTGTTACACTGCATATTGTCCAAAATGTTTCTTAAGCTGTCCTCATTTTTTAAAAATTCGCTTTTCTTTTTGCTGCTCTGCCTGGGTGTTTTGGTTTTTTTTTCCTACCTTGTCTTCCAAAGCACTGACTCTATCCTCTGCTTCATCTAATTTACTGTTTATTCCTTCCAGTGTATTATTTATTTTAGATATTTCATTCTTTATTTCTGACTGACTGGTCCTTTTTTATGGTTTCTATGTCTTTTTAATTGCTGTTGAGTATCCTTATTATCATTATGCTAAACTCTCTATCTTACAAATTGCTTGCCTCCATTTCATCTAGTTGTTCTGGAAAATTCATTTGTTTTTTTTACTTGGAGTCTCTTTCTTCATCTTGCCATTTCGTTGCTTTGTATTTTCCAACTCAGTTGTTATCTTAAGCTTATCAGCTATTAATCTAACAGAGCTATAACCAACCAGGCCTAAGCATCACAGGGCAGAACACAGTAATTCCTGGGCAAGGGGCTATTGCTTCCTCTTAGGCTGATACCATGGGAGGGGAGGGCTCCTGCAGTTCGGGGATGACTCAGCACAGGGATCCTGGTAGCTGTTTCTTCAGTTCTCTCCCCAGAGCCACCAGCCCAAGACTCTACTCAAGCAACTCTAGTCCACTCTGCCCTTCCTTGCCAGTGCCAATGGTAAGTGGCTGCAAATGAAATTTTGTGCTTTGGCCCTTTAAGAGGATCTCTGTGTATCTAGCTATCTCTCTCTGACAGACAGAAACCTTGCTGCTTTTCACAGCTGGGTTTTATCTGGGTTCCTTTCTGGCTCTGGTGATACAGGCTGGAGAGCTCAGCTTGGGGTTTAGATACCACACTTCTCAGGGGGAACACCCAGGCTGCTCAAATTTCCCTCCAGCACTGGTGCACATGGCAGCCCAGCTCTCTCACATATCTTCCACACTCCCTACCAATCATATTGTGATGAAGTGGTTCTTCTGTCTGTCCATTGCTATAAGGCTTCTCTCCAGCTAGAGTTCAGTTGGTCATTCTGGATAATTTCTCTACAAATTAGCTGTAATTCATGATTGGTCTTGGGAGGAGGTTAGGGTAGCTTCCATTTACTCTTCCATCATCTTGGATCCCTTTCTTTCTTTATTTTTTTTAAAGACATTGGGTCATTCTCTAAACAGAAAAGACCTTGGGGGAAAAATCCAGCCCTTTGGCAAGACCAGTTGAGCATTCCCATTAAGAACACCACATGCATGTTAAGGTCTCACAGCAGTAAAATCTTTATTTTTCTTTTTTGTTGAGTGGCTTTGAGTATCTGGAATGTTTGCAAGTTGAGCTCTGATACTGAAAGTAAAAAAAAAGAAATGCTTTTTTCCCTCCCTTATAGCTGCATTCCTACTGTGACAAAGATAATCATAGACATTAAAAGTGGTAACAAGCTATTAGATCATCAACTCAGTGCTTCTTCCAGGGTGGGCAAAGCATCAAAAATAACACAACATCATGACTGCATAACTGAAAGGTAAATACATTAAATCCCACTCCCAATGAACAAAACGGCTCTTTACACACATAAGCTAAATCCCTCTGTGCTTTACAAAATATTCTAAGTACCTACTGTCATCCTCCTCTTCAGGGGGAGTCAAACCTCTGTCCATTCTTTCTCTTTCTTTCTCTAATACATCTACTTTCCTATTCCTTGATTATTTTTGGCACCCAAGAACCAGTCGATCCCTCCACCCTTTGTTGTATCTATAGCAACAATCACTCCATATTTGGAGAAACTACTCCATTTTTGACGCCTTCAACAACAGCATAAAGATGTAATAAGCTCGATGAAGAAAGGTATTTGGAGGTGTTCTGTGCACTGTCAAACTCCTAGTACCTAGAATGATGCTTAAAGGTACTAAGCGCTCGATACTTCTATATTGAAAAGATGAGTGAGTAAGTGGATCAGTGAATGAATGAATGAATGAATGATGAACGAACAAACAAAAGAAACTCAGTTGCTTTCCTAAGAGTTTACACAACAGGTGTTGTTCTTGCTTAACCAGCATCTACACACGTAGATTTCCTTTTGGAAAACAATTGCCTCAGTCCATACTCAGCCTTTGAGAAAAGGGCAAACAAGGTGTCAGGACCTCTGAAGAAGAAGCCAGGCAGAAATCCAGACCCAACAATCAGACACATGTATATCCCTCTGGATGCACAGACTGACTGGTGCAATGATCACACCTTTGCAGGAAATGTCAGGGAAAGGAGATCCTGCTCCATTGTTATTGCAAGGCACAAGGATAATTTAAATCAACCTGTGGGTGTGAAAGGCCACCATAAGAAAAGTACCCACCTAAAAAGGAAGCCAACCCAGGCAGACACACACAAGCCCCAGTAAAGCTGAAACGCAGAACCAGCTCCAGACTTTTAAATTTCAGTCCATGAATTCCAATTTTTTGATTCAGTCCAGTTTTCTCCAGATTTTCTATTACATGCTACTGAATGAGTTCTAAAGGATGTATTTAACTCCTCACCTTCATCCGGTACACTCCCAATCTGAAGACTTGCTAAAAGTCACTGACATTCCTTCACTGCACACCTCTTTGCACTTGGCCTCAGTCTGTCACTCCTATATTGACCAGACACTGGTCGGAACCATCACTGCTGCCATTAGTCAACCCTTGTGACATGCATTTCATATGCATAATTCCCCAGGTATGAGTCAAGCACTGTCCATTCCATTACTGGGTTATTCTTCAAAGTTGCTCTGAATTTTTGAACAATCATTCTATATACTTTGAAGAGATGCTCATTACATCGGCCAACTACAAAACTGACCTTTAGTCCACAAAAGTTTATCTCCTTCGGCAGGCCCACAGATAAGGATGGGATCAAAGCCCAAATGCTGACATACTTAAGCTGGACTACTTATCACAGTTAATAACAAGCGCTGTCTTTCTGGTCAGGCCACTTTGGTGCTTTTTGAAAGAATCCTGGGCCTGTTCTATAAAGCAATGAATCTCTGTTGGAAACCTCAGGACCTCTCCCTGACATAGTCAGAAGACACACGCCCCAAGAACAGATTTTAGCAGAATACTCATTCTTTTATTAGGAGCTGTCATTTCTCATCATACCATGTCTAAATTTGTTCAAATGTTTTCATTAATTTTCAATAATCCTGTAAAAATGTTCTAAAAGAAATAAGACACCGAAAGGAATGCTAATGGAAGAACCTGCTCATGTCCTACATATTTCATGGGCTTGAAAAGCTCTTTCAGAGTTGGGAGTAAACAGATGTCTTCAAATTTCTGCAAGAGAACAAAGTGGTGCCAAAATAGCACACTGGGGCACTAAGCAGTACTGATTCCCAAGTACAGGTATTTTTGGCCTCTCATTTATAAAACCAAGACAGAGCTAAATCCACAGGAAAGGAATATACCTGTGCTTGGTTTACCTGCAGATCGGCATCTCACTGGAAATAAAATTTCACTGCAATTCGTGCGGTGGAGAGAATGCCTCTGAAGGTAGCCGCAGGACCACTGTTAAATGGCCCCACAGAACAGTGTGGGGGTGTGAGCCTGATGCTCTCTGCCTTCATTCTTCTTAATTATACCCTAAGTCTCTATGAAATCATTTCTAAATTAAACCTTTCTCTCCTCCTTAAATTAATTCTTTTCTGTTCCCCATTCTAAACCTCTCAAACGTAGCAGGAATCAACATTTTTACTTATCACATTAAAACATGTATTTTGCTTTTTAGCTTCTGCCAATTGTGGACTTACTCTCAGAGCCCAGCCTTAATTATACATCTGACAGTCAGAAAATCTGAAACTTATCCTGTGTGAGTCTATTTACTGCTAGTGAAGGTGGAGCTAGCTGACTTCGGGATGACGGTAAGGAAGACACAAAAATACTGCACTTCAAGAACATTCCAGTATAATGAGTCTTTAATTTTGTGCTGGCTGAATACTTAGTAACTAAATCACAAGTCCAGTACTGTGAGTAGCAATTTATAGTTTGATCCAAGAAATAACACAATTGTGATGATACAACGAATGAGTGAAAGACAGTGAAAAGCTTGTTTCACTAATGATGTTTAATAACCTTATCACCTGCGCAAACCTCTCCATTTCCCCGTGCCTCTTCCCTTCTCTCTCCCATGGAGCAGGAACAGTAACCACGTTGACCGCTGGGCCTGCCCTTGTGATCTCTGTGTTATAATTCTACATTCAGACTTCTCAGAACAGTGCCAGGGTACACATGACAATCTCAATAAAAGGTAGCCATTTTTAACTTCATGAATTTAGCAGAATTCCTTGAATAAAGGAAACAAGTGTATGTTTATAGCACATGACCCAGGTGTCCCAGAGAGATGTGTAGATGAATCATTTGTCACTCAGATGCATGGGTGCAAATTCCCCAATGTGCCTCAATTTAACATTTGCACTCAAGGGCTTCCAATGTCAGCTGGACCAAATGTCTCCATGGATGTCTGTGAAAGTATACAAAATTTCCTGGTAGATCAAAACATGTCTAATACTTTGTTTATAACTTGTTGACCAAGACTGTATACCTTAAAACATACTGATATTACATTTAATACCAACAAAGTCAACTCGGTGCTATTTTGCTACCCAATTCTGTTTAACAGTCATAAACTGCTCTGCGGCTTGGCTACCTCCCTCAAGTACATTTCTCAGAACAGCCAGGCGAAGAAGAGAAGAAAGAGAAACACTCATTCTATGGAGGCCTTCATAATATACATTGCGACTTACATACAATTCCTGTCTTTCTCAGCAAAATGACTGCAATCTATAGGAAAGACTTCAGGGAAAAGTCTTTCCCTATTAAATACTAACATTAACATCACAGGGAATTTCAGTGAAGGGGTAGGGGGAGCCAGCTGGCCAAAGATGCCATCTGGTTCACTAGCTAAAATCGTACAGATACATGCTAGACCACACAAGTAAATTTTTTTTAGACAACAAAGCCAGTCCATTGCTGATAGTTGTACATTCCAGAGGAAAAGGTTGTAGATTAAAATCGAAAAAGAGAATTGATTTAACATTACAGGTGAGAAAGGCAAAGCCTGGCACTGTCGGCCATTCCCTGATGAATTCAAAAAGCTTGAAATCACAGACAATTTGATTACAGTGTAGCATGAGGCTGTCTGGCCCTGTGGAAAAGGGAGATTCTGTCTGTCATAAAGTCAAACTGAGAGGGACTTAAAGTCACCTTAATGTAGCCACCAGACACTGAAGCCAGGTGACTGTGAGCTCTGAGAACAGAGCAAGAGGAAATGGTGATGAAGGCAGTGCCCTGTAGTCATCTAACATACAATGCCACCCAAACATCAGAAGGAACCACCCCTGACAATCCTAATCACAGGAGGCCATCCCTCCTTATAAGATGCATCCAAATTACAGGGACATTAATAAATGAAAACTGCGCATCATAAAACTCAGTGGCTTTCAACCCAGGGTGACTTTGTTCCCCAGGGGACATCTGCAAAGGGTCTAAGGAGCCTGTCACAACTGGGAGTGTCCTTGCATCTAGTGGGCAGTGGCCAAGGGTGACGTTGCTACCATGCACAGAATAGCTGCACTAGGTGAACAGTGCTGAGGTTGAGAAACCTGATATCACTGATGAAATATGGTTTGCTGCTATATCCCCAGCATAGCGTACTTTCTTAACTTATGTCAAATTTTTAAAATAAAATTTCTTTTAGAGTAAGTGACCTAAAGGAAGTAGAGCACAGGGGGCAAACCCAAGGCCCCTGGGCCACATCCGGCCCTCCACCTTGTCTTCTCTGGCCCGGGACTTTGTTTCAACTCAGCAGCAGTGCTGAGCTCTCACTTTTTGTTAAGGAGTAATTACATGCATACAGACCTAAAATTATATTCAGCCCTTTGAAGGCAACCGTGAGGCTGATGTGGCCCCCAGTGAAAATGAGTTTGACACCCCTGAAGTAGAGAGACAGCCTCGGAATTGGATCTGCCACTAAAACTCTTGCTTTGGCGAGTTCTACCCTAACCCTGCCCCGTCAGTTAAACATCAGCCATCCAATCCTCTGATAGCATAACTCCTCTCATGTCATTCCTGCTTCCTTTAAAGGGCCCCACACTAAGTGAATGGCATGAAAAATTTGAAGTATCCCATCCATAGAATAAATTATTTGGGAGCATAATGACGACAGTGGTAAATCAATGATATGATGAGATCTACTCTTTCTTAAAAATGTATTAATGTGTTTTTCATAATTGCACAGGCATTGTAACCCTATAAGGTAAAAACTATTAGATGCACTTTTATTACCATTTATAGAACAGCAACTTCAGAAAGAAAACTCAAAACAATAAAATGATACGCCCAAAGTCGAAAACTAGACTATGGGGTTAGGCCCCAAATCCCCCAAATCTGGTCCCTAATTAACTCTCTTCATACTACAAATAATCGTTTTTAACGTGTCTGCTTTTTACAAGAGGACATTTCTGCAGCTGGTGCCTAAACATCAGGAATGAAACTAGTAATAGAAACACAATGACGTATACACAAATCCCTTGAACCCACTGTCACAGCTGGAGCATTTGATGTTGCAAAGTAAAGTTAACCTTTTGCATCTGGAGAAGGTTATATGCATCTGCATATGACGAAATTCAGTATACACCAGTTGCCACATTCCTATTATGAATACTACCTTTCTTACTGCTGGTAAACAGTATTATAGAAATCTAAAGTGCCTACCTGAAGGACAGTTCACTCTTCTCCTTAGTTGTCATAATTTGTTTGGATAGAAAGCTTACTCTAGGTTTCAGTTTTTAAATTACATTTTCTATATATGGGGATAGTTAAAATAGGTATTTATTGGAGAAGCAATACTTTCTTGATTACTTCAAACATTTTTTATTATTAATTAATTAATTAATTAATTATTTCTTTATCTTTAGAGGGGAAGGAGAGGGAGAGAAACATCAATGTATGGTTGCCTTTCGTGCATCCCCTGCTGGGAGTTGGCCTGCAGGGAACCAGTCTGCAACCCAGGCATGTGCCCTGACTGGGAATCGAACCGCGATCCTCTGGTTCGCAGGCCCGCGCTCAATCCACTGAGCTACACCAGCCAGGGCTTACTTCAAACATTTAAATGAAAACGGACCATATCTTTGTTTCAAGATTTGGGGCCGAGTTTTTATGGTGTAGCAGAAATAAAAATAACCAAGAAATGCCCATATCTGGTTGAAATGCATAGCTTTTCTGGTTAATAGCAGTGTAACAGGCTAATGCACAAACCTCTCTGAGCCTCCTTTTCTTAATCTCTTAAAGAAACAGAAAAAAATGTTAATAATCATTACCCACCTCAAAGATAGGTAGAGAGAACAAAATGAAATATACTAATGAACCTATCACAGTACTCGCGAAAAGTGGGCAATAAGTATTTATTGAGCCTGACTCGACCTCTAACTAATGAAATCTGCAAACTCAAAATGACCACAGAGGCCAGGCAGTAAGGGTTAGGAAAATACCAAATGATCTTGGTCTAAGTTTCATGTTCCCTTATTTAACAGTTAGATAAACAGAACAGGTGTTTCTTTCGCTTGTTAGTTCTGCTGTTTGGAAAGCAACAGCAAATGTGTGGTGACAAACAGCAATCAAGATTCTGTCTCTGAGTCACAAGGCAGTTGGGACAGGAGCAGCATGGCTAGCGTGAGAGCACAGATCCCCACGGGGCGGGGGGGGGCATCAGGTTGGGTCTGGCAAATTTTGATGGGAAGAGTTCTGATTTCTTTTTTTTCCCCGTGGAAAAAAATGGTTTCCCATGTTAGATAGCACATTAAACATTTCTTTAACAATAAAATGTAAGCAAACAAAGTGTTAACCAAACTGGTTAGGATCACATACAGCCAAGGTGACCAATTTTATAACTGCTCTAAAAAAGAAAAAACAAAAACAATGAGTAGAGTGAGTTTAATTGGCCAAATGTAAGATCCAGCACAAAATTGTATTTTATGACCCCCAAGTCACTGGCCTGATCATTCAGCCTCGCAAGAAAACCCTTGCAGAGAATCATAATGATGGCAGCCACTCATTTCAGGGAATGGCTAAGTCCTTTCCATGGATAAAATGTTAGGCAACAATGGGAAATGGTTTCTCATGTCAGAATTCATTGTTATCTTGATCCAAACAAATTTGTGAGAAAGAGCTTTTCTTCCTATTTAGGACATGAAGAATGTCCACTGCCATCAATTAATTTGCCCAAGAAGAACCAATACCTGGTGTTGGGATCAGAGGGCCAATGTGCCCAACTTCGAGTACAAAATTGCTTCCACCAGACCATATCTGTTTGACCACCACAAATAAGCACCTATTAAATCCACAGGACTCAATAAAAAACAGAATAAATCTGGTCTCTTCCAGAGTAAAAGGTATAATTCTACTGGAAATAATCCTAAGATTTTACATGAACATATGCCAAATCAGATGAAGAAACAATTAAAACAGAAACCAGCAATTGTAAAATTGAGAAAAAAGAACTGCTTTCGCAGTATTATCTCAATTTTGAGATGAGAAGTTCTAGAGTCTAGCATTTTTACAAGTGTCATTCATTCATGCATAACTTTTGCAAGTGGTGGCCACAGCAACTTGTCACCTGGATGATAATGTACTCGGTGTTTTCCTATGAAATAACTTTTTTCTTTTAAAGTTAAAGAAGGGGTAGAAGAAATAAGTAACACAACGAATCAAAAACAAGGTGGTGATGTGCTCTCTTCAGCAGCACATTCAAAACAACTGAAACCACACAGAGGTTAGTTTGGCCCCAGGCAAGGACAACACACAAATTCAAGAAGCAGCCCATAAAAAAAAGTTAGTGACAAAGACAAGACTTGAACCTAGCCCAGACTGTTTCCCATTCAATTCGAAAGGTCTCCAGCATTTTCTTTTGCTCTGTCTCTGCATCTACCGTGGTGGACACCCATCGACTGCATTATGGCCAAGAGGCAGCCCACAAAGCTGTGTGTAGTTATATCTAGGTTCAGAAACTCCTCTTCACGGGAGGGAAGGCTAGAGTTTTCTATTTGGCTTTCCAAAAGAAGCAACTATTATTTCATAAACAATAAGTCAGTGTTATTTGGACCCTTGGATAAAAGCGGGTGAATAAAGTTAAACGTGCTTTCAAACGTTTCACATACTGTTAATAAAATAAGTAAGGCTCATGATTTCAGAGATAGAGTATGGATTTATCCAAAATGTAGCACTTTACCTCCTTTACATGCCCACCCCTCAAAAAAAATCTTAGGTAACTTCTCTGTATTTCCTTGAAATTTTGCTATGACTATAGATTTAGTCATATATCTTTACATTGTGATTTAATTAAGCATCAGCATTTTCTTTAAGTTCAATCACTCATGGCATTTTATGAGCTCTACAGATATTTACTAATTTTCTTGTGTAAGCATACTTTTTTAAAGCTTATTGAAGGGCTCTGGCTAGTTAGTGTAGCTCAGTGTATTGATTGCAGGCCTGTAAACCAAAGGATTGCGGTTAGATCCCAGTCAGGGCACATGCCTGGGTTGCAGGCCAGTTCCCAGTGGGGGACGCACAAGAGGCAACCACGCATTGATGTTTCTCTTCCTCTCTCCTTCCCTTCCTTTGTAAAGATAAATAAATGAAATCTTAAAAAATATTTAGAAAAAAAAGCTTATTAAAGTAAGTAGCATGTTTGAAGTCGCCCTAAAGGTACACTATGCCAAGTTATTCCACTGAGATTTGCAATCCCAGTGTGAGTAAATACAGAGCTGCTTTGCAACAGTAAACATTTTATTTTTAAAAGTTTTCTTAATTTGTACCCAAAAAATGCTCCCAAACACATTGCAAATGGGACTACCAGTTGGTGTCATCGGCACAACATCCAATCAACGGTCTACACCAGGAGTGTGGACACTGCAGCTGCACCAACTTTTGGTTTCTCCGGGAGCTTCACTAATTTCTACACATCACGATGGAAATGACACGCTGACAGCTGTCTTCCCCAGGCCATCACAAATAGTTCTGGACCCATGACTATGGACATTGAGTGAAGAAAATATTAACCAAGGCTAATACCTACTCTCATTCCAGAAGATGTTAATGTCTAGAAAAATAGACCTTTATAATAATTATTATTTTTCCATTTTAAACTCAGTTTTGTATAAGTATTTGAAATGGCCACACCATTAATAGCTTCCAAGAAAGGCTCCTGTGAAAAGTTATTAGGAAAATGAACTAATATTAGTTATGAGGCAAATATAACTAATATAAACACAATATTCATTAGAGAGTGCCAAATACAAAATCAACTTCCCTTCTCTACTGGCATTTACAGATTTCCCCAAGAACACCTAAAATAGAACTTGATTGAATGATAAATCTCAATTTGTATAGAAATCCCAGAAAATATATGAGGCATACCAAAAGCCTTTTTCCAGATCAGGAAGTCTCTAATTTAAAGAGTAAGGCAATGCAAATACTCTTAAAATCCATTTTCAAATTTTACAGCCATACCAAAAAAAGTTTATACATCTATACCATGTGTCTTTTCAAACAAATCTGGAAAAATATTTAAGTATAAAACACAAAAAATGGAAAAGAGAGGGGAAAAATCCAACAGAAAGAAAAATATTAAAGCTTTGTTAAAATGAGCCATTCAGATCTGGTTAACTACACAGAAAAGAAATTTAGAATAAAAGGAAGAGCATTTGTAAAGCCTTTACTAAGATGAGACAGATAACTTCAAATGCAGCCTTAGAACAGTGGAAAATCTTAAGTCCAGACAAAAGAAAAGGTGGTATTATAGTTTAAAATTCAAACGAAAACACACAGAGCAAAATTCTATTCTAAGATAATTCACAGGAGGGGAAAAAAACCCACAAGATCAAATGCAGGATTGTTTTTCCTTTTCATTTACAGCTTAAAAGCTTCTTGGCAGTACCAGTAATACATCAAAAAGGGTGAAAAATTATGCTTGATAGATAATTTTAAGACTTTACTCAAAAGATGTTAATAAATATCCTGGAGCTGGTGGTTGGCAGCCGCAGCGGCAGCAGTTCAGTGAGCACAGTGTTCTTCTGCCATCACCTGTTGTAAATCTAAAAATGTGATCACTCTGATGGCATGTTTCTTGCCTCTAAATAAGCAAGAAGCTGTGAAAATGTTTCCAAGTTTCCGTCCTCAAAGAAGAGAGCATAGAACTCATAAAGGGAGGCTTCTTTAGCTGCTTTCATCAAAAGCAAGTTGATTTTGTCTTTTTAAGTGTTTGCTCAGAATAATGGACATAAGATAAACTTTAAATCCTTCATAAAGACAAGGACGTGGCTTCTAAGACCCCAGATCTCATGACAAATATGTAAGAATGGTCTGGCCCAGAATCCGAGTTTAGTTTACAAGAGGTGAAGCTCATCAAGACTTACACCAACTCCCTCAGGATTCCATAGCTCAGTCAGCGAGAGTGACAAGACCAGGGTGAAAATGAAATGGCCGGAAAAAGACACTGGCAAGGAAGTGGAGTCTGTTGGGAAAATTCAATCTGTCTACTTTCTGATGCTCTCAGATGAGCTCTGCTCTGACACTCAGGTCTTTCAAGGAAAAGACATTTGCAACTGAAATATTTTAAGTGCTTTCTTTTGATTCTATTTCTCAGCTAAGTGACTGGGCAGTGATATACTGTCTCTAGAGAAGTTGTTTCCTGTTTTAGTTCAGAACATGCTGTGGGATGTCTAAAAAGAAAGCCTTAGTTTGCCTGGCCACGGGATTTGCAAGATGCTTGCAAGACTTAAGCAAGAATTTCTGAAGTGTATCTCACTTTTCTGAACTTCTGCAAGGATTAAGTATGGCTTCCAAGACAAAAATCCTATTCCTTTGTATGGCTTCGTTAAGGTAAGGTTTTTGTAGTTGTTTTTCATAAAGAAAAACCACAGAAGGAATTCTTTCCCTATTATCACTTCTAATGGTCCTCTTCATGTAACAGCTATAAATAAGACACAATTCCCACATCCAAACTTGAGGATCTAAAATATAACCCAGAGACCTCACCGTGTTAGCAGAAGCCAAGTGTGATTATGTCCATTTTGCTGCAGGCACTCTAAGGAAAAGCAGAAATGCATGGTTTGGGCAATGTAGATGCAAAGAAAATGAGGTCTTTTCAACACACAGCTCTCCAGTGGGACCCTCATTTCCACTGCCAGTGGATTAAGAATAGGTCTGTTTTGACCTGCATATGTGTGTATATACATGCTCCCGTGTGCACGTGGGGAGGGTGTGCTAGCTGTATCTATTTTCAGGCTTCCATTGGCCATTTAACACACACAGAAATGTGATGCAAGCCATGGTCTGCCCTGGTAAAAGCCAAGCTTCAAAGTCACAGAGAATACAGTACACCTCGACGATTGCTCAGGATCATGAGGTCTGGAATCAGACCTCCTTAGAATCTCATCTGTGAACGGGAAAACTGAGCAAGCTACTTGTGTCACTTAGCACTCAATTTTCTTAAAGAAAATGAAAATGACACCTACTCCAAAGGGCTATTAAATATTCTAAATGAAGTGCTTAGACAACCTTGCCCAGGTCACAACAAGGGTTAGCTGAGGGTGGCTAATATTAATATAATTTTAAGATATATATGTCTTATATATATATCTTAAAAGATGTATATATATACTTAATATAATCAGGGTCCCCCTGGATTTGAGACATCTTCTAAATATGTAGAAAATATAACATGGAAAGAAGGTGAGGGCACCTGAGAATGAGGGCAGGCAAAAAGAGATAATAATATCAGCAACAAACCCAACGGTCAAAATGAACCCCAACATTGGTGCTACCACACTAAGAGTGAGGCAAAATGCATCACTGACCCAGCTCCGCAATGTGCCCGGACTCTCTGTCCCACATGGGCAGTGCTTCTTTCAGTTTCTAGAGAAGGGTCAGGAAAGTTCATTCCTTACTTAACGTGTATTTCTGGTGGGAAAGCATGTGGGTGTATATGTATGCACGTGCATATCTTTGCAATTCTGTGCCACACAGAAAAGAAGCTGAGGTGAGAGTTTGGAGAAGACAGTGTGTCCATCCAAAGCTCATGAAGCAGACTGCTTTCTGTCCATCTGTTACATGCAACACTGAGAAGTTGTGCTCCACTCTGAAGATCACAGTATTAAACAAGAAATGAGCAAAACTGGAATGCCTTTGGAAGTGAGAGACAAGTATAGGAAAGAAACTCAGCTTATGAAAGTGTACAACAGTTAAAAAAAAATTGGGTCCTGGGCTTAGGTGTGGAGGAGATAGGATGAGCTGTAGTTGACAATTGTCTTAAAAGCAATAAAGGCATAATATTTGGGATGGGGAATGGGTTTGTTCTGTACATTCCTGGAATAGTAAGAAGAGCAATGATAGTGAAATGAAAAAAATTTGCATGGAACCCAGAACTTTTCAAAGCTGAGACAGGCTTCATCGTATTCATTCATTCAAACAATGCATCAATGGTGTGATGGCTGCTGATCTGAGCACCCAAAAGGGCAAACGGACTTCTCACAGTGAGAGTATAGCCTATGTCAACTCAACTGAAAAAACAAAACAATGAGTAATAGAGCTCTAAATTTTACCTGGGTCAATGGCCACCCAATTGACATTTCCCAGCTTCCCTTGCAGTTATGTATGCATATGTGAGTAAATTCTGATCAGTAGTACAAGAACGGGAGCAGCATGTACAGCGCAAGATACTTGTATTTAAAGGTAATAGATAGGCCCTCAACTTCCCTTCACACCTTCCAGCTGGCCAGAGAGCAGCTGTAATGGCAGGACTTGGGTCACCCACCTGAGATCATCAGATGTGCTACGAGTGGTAAATAACAAGACAGAAAAAGCCTCAGTCTCTCTACTGCCACCATCTCAGCACTAAATTCCTACGTGCTGACTATGCATGAGAATGAAATTCAACCAATTGTTTAAGTCACTATTACTTGGGCTACTACTGTAGATGAACAAAATTTCAAATACACATACCTAAAAATATACTTTAATTTTGTGAATGGTGGATCAGTATGAGAAAATCCCAATCTCAAAGCATATGCAAGTATACAATCCATCTTGTAGATCACTTATGGAAGCACCTCCAGGGGCACTGTGACACTCACCAGAATATGCAATGTCAGTGACTCTAATTCTAATTCATATGTAATATCCACACATATACATACACATAAAGAGAACTTAATGTGATCAGAGCTGTGTGTAAGACTGACATGATTCCTCTCACTCTAACGAGGACATATACCTTGGATACACTGAAAATCAAAACACCTTCCCCTGAGAATCAAAACACCCAGGAGAAGTCCCTGGCCAGGTAGCTCAGCTTGTTCAAGTGTCATCCCGATACGCCATGGTTGCAGGTTAGATCTCCGGTCAGGGCACATACAAGAATTCACCATTGAGTGCATAAATAAGAGGAACAGCACATAGATGTTTCTCTTCCCTCTCTCAAATAAATTAAAAAAAATTTTAAACACCCAGTAGAACAAGCTAATGCTCTTACAGAGTAAGGCAACTGCATCTTTCAGTCCATAAAATATTCAGGCACAATAAACACAGGTGCAGAAATGAAAGGAGGCCTGCAGCCCGATCCGCATTGGCTCACTTGCAGAGAAGAAATGTGCTTTCCCTGGGCTTGATGGCACAGATATCTAATGGGGTAAATTTCCACAGTGGAGACTATTTTCAAACTGGCTGATCGACTGATTACACGTTTGAATATAAATGGCAAATAAAGAAAAGACTGGTATCAATGAAGAGACAAGAGGGAAATCTATTAGATTATCTCATTGCTACTGGGGAGATACAGAGACTGAAAAGCACTCCAGAAAATGCAGGCAAACAATGGAATTAAAAGAGCAGCAGGAGGCAGGGTACGAGTAAGTAAATGTTACACTCACCGCCCCCCAGGACCAAACTGGAATAATAACTAAAATACAGAAAAATCAACCTGAATAACCAGCTGAAGAGTACCTAAACCATAGTCTTATAACCAAGGATTTACAGAAGCAGCCAAAATGACATGAGTAAGAAGGGCAAAGCCACGAAAAGGGCTGGTCCTGCTACCAGGAGATTCCCCAGAGGAATAGCTCAGTTGCAAAGGTTCCCCATTACAACTGTGGTCTCAGCCTCAGCTCAGAGCACCAGAGCCCATACAACATCTTACTGTGAAAACCAGCAGGGAGTCTGTCTGGCGAGAAGAGATAGAAGTCTACTAGAGATACAGGTGTCCTCCTAAAATACCAGCACACTAAATCTTATTTACAACCATTTACCCTGGATTCTGGACTTTTGGATTGATATCCAAAATTTATATAAACAACTCATACAATTCAACTCTGAAAAAACATACAACACAATTTAAAAAATGGGCAAAAGATCAAAATAGACACTTCTCTAAAAGTATGACCCGTATAAGGACATACAGATAGCCAATAGACATGAAGAGATGTTCTATGTCACTAATCATCAGGGAAGTACAAATTAAAACCACAATGACATACCATCTCACACTGATTGCAACAGCTATCATCAAAAAATCAACAGTCAGCAAGCGCTGGGGAAGACGTGGAGAACGTGGAACCCCCATGTGCTGTTGGCGGGAATGCAGATCGGCACAGACGCTATGGAAAGCTGTATGGAGTTACCTCAAACAATTAAAAAGAAAACTGCCTTATGACCCAGTGATTCCACTTCAGGGTATAAATCCATGTAAAAACAAAATACTAATTTGAATGAATCTTTGCACTACTATGTTCATTACAGCATTATTTACAATAGTCTAGGTATGGAAGCAACCCAAGTGTCCAGCAATGGAGCAGCAGATTAATAAGCTGTGTTACATATATGCAATGGAATATTACTCAGCCATAAAAAACACCAAATCTTACCGTTTGGACCAGCATAGATGGACACAGAGGGTATTATGCTCAGTGCAATATATCAGTCAGAGAAAAACATACCATATAGTTTCACTTACACGTGGACTCTAGAGAATAATAAAAGCAAAAACAACGAAACAAAAATTAACTCACTGATACAGAGAACAGACTGGTGGTTGCCAAAGGGGAGTAGGGTTGTGAGTCTGGGTGAGAAAGGTGAGGGAACTGAGAAGTACAGATGGGTGACTGCAAAACAGCCATGGGGATGTAAAATACAGCATAAGAAATACCATCAATAATATTGTAATAACTATCTACGAATACAGGAAATATCAGAATAAACATTTTGTAGGGTGTGTGATTGTCTGGTCACAATGCTGTACAAGGGAAACTGATACAAAATAATACTAAATGTAAACTGTAATTGAAAAAAAAATTTAATCCTCACCCTAGGATATGTTTATTGATTTCAGAGAGGAGGGGGGAGAGAGAGAGAACATCGGTGTGAGAGAAACGTCAGGAGGGGCCTCCCGTTCGGGCTCCAGCAGGGGACTGAGCTCACAGCTCAGTTGTGTGCCCTGAGCAGGGACAAAACCCGTACACTTGTGGTGTGGGAGACGATGCTCCAAGTAACTGAGCCACCCAACCAGGACTGGAAAAATTATTTTAAATTATGAACAAAAAAGCAGCAGATGCTATTAAGATAGTCACCTCCTGTCTTATGTGAAAAGAACTCAGATAATCATTCCCAAAATTTACTGCTACCAAATAAGCAAGGAGTGACATGATAGGAATCAATCAGTGACTAAAAACTACCAACAGCAAATATTTTAGTTACCACTTACATTTCACCACACAGTGAGTAAAGTGGACTTTGAGGATATCACGTTCCCCCTCAAAAATCCTGAGCTGTGAAGTGTTATTATGACCATTTTACAGATGAGAAAGCAAAAGCTTACCATTTATGGAAAACATATTTAAAGGATACCTACAGAGTATTTATCACAAACAATTACTAACTGAAGGCAGATAAGACAGCATAAAAACCCTCTGCCCTTAGAGACTAACCATGTAACTGCAGAGGGCTCAAGCCTGGATCCCAGCAACACTGCGATTGGCCACCAAGTGTTTAAGATTTTATTATTGTTAATTTATTAACTCGGAGTGGAAGGGAGCATGAGCTTTTGATTGACACCTTGTCTTCTCCAAACGCTTGACTGCAGCTTCGTTCTGTGTGGCGGAGACTGGCAAAGGTGTGCAGGGAGCAGGGAGGCTCAGGCACTACCACTTCCTCCTGTCTTCTGCCCCCTGTCTGATGTACTTATAACCCCTGACTGTCTTCCTGCAGATACTGGCTTTTGAGAGAAAAAAAAATGTTTTCCTCAAACTATTTTGCTTGTCTAACCACAAATTCCTAGCCATATGAGTTTCCTAACTGGCAGTCCCCTCTCCAGACAGCAGACATAACCATTCTGGACTTGAGCTTCTTTAGCTTTAAGTAGTAAGTGGGGGGCGGGGGGCAGGGGGCGGTTTGCTGATTTCTTCTAGCTCTAATCTGAGTCAGGCTGTGCCTCTGAGGGATTGCCTGCCTCTCAGGAGACACTGAGACAAGGAAGAGAACATGGTACAGAATCCTTGGAAATCTGCAAGGGAATGCCAATACAGATCAAAGACACAGCGAGACAGTGAATTAATCCTAACTATGTTACCAAGACTTCTGTGGTGCTGGTGGTTACAAGTATTGAGGTCAAAGGGTATGGTTTCTAATCCCAGCCCCTTCCCTTCCTGCGTAATTGTGCCAAGTCTCGGGACCTCTCTGGGCCTCTGTTCCCTCAGTTGTAAAATTACACGTTAAGACAGTACAATGTTGAAGACTAGCTGTGATAAGGCAAATGAAATCATGAAAACAGTACCTTGCACACAGAACTCAGCGAATGATGAAATTAGATGTTTTTGTATTTGACCCTTTTAAAAGTTAGTAGTTAGGGCACTTGGTCAGCTCATGCTAGGAAACCCATAACACATTTACATATTCATATTCTCCTGCATCTTTCTCCTAGCTAAGATGCCGGAGGCTGCCAGAAATAATCACACTATTTGTGATCCTATGTTTATGCAACAGAAACAAAATGGAATTTTATGGTCTGCTGTGTTCAACACCGATGGCCATACTGGGATAATTCCAGGCAGTGCTGTGAAACAAGAATTTATGCAATATCCAATCCAAAGACACAGGTCCCAGGCCGGCAAAGCTTTACCGAACCAGTGGCTTAAAAAAGAAGCCCGCCAGCCGCACATCTGTAGACTGCATCTTACAAGCCCTTGGCAGCAGCTAGTTAACTGACCTGGAGGGGAAATCTGATCTTACTTTTCAAAAAAGTAAACAGATTTTGGTGGGGAAAGTATGTTTAAAATAACAAAAAATACGTGGAAAAAATGAAAATACAAATGAAGAATAATTGCCATATTTAGTGTAAAATAAAGGTGCTGGTTGATAAGAAAAAAAGTCAACACATGAGTAACATTGCCAATGTCAATGCCCTAAAATATACTTTAGGCCTAAAGGTCTAACTTTGGAGCTAAGGATGGGAATAGCAAGTTGTTAATAAAAATGAGAGTTTGTTACTCTACCCATCCAACAACCTTCACAGGCTAAACACTGAAAAATGTTAACATGATTATCACTCTTGAACAATCTACTGCCATGGCTTTTGTACTTATTTATTTATTTATTTTTGCTGAAGAATACACACTCTTTTTGCTGTTAAGCTACCACAAGGTAAACAGACTTGACTCCATTGCTAGTGTGGCTTGCCTCAAACCGCGTAATCAGGGTGGATCACAGACTTCAACCCCCTGTGCCCTGGGCTGAGGGCAATCAAGAGGCAGCATGGCCGGCAGTGGCTGGGAGGGCAGCTGTAGGAGAGCGAAGGCTTGTGCTCTAGGCAGTAACCAAGTCGGGGCCAGATGTCTGCTCCTTTAAACATTACATTCGTAACAATGCGAATTATTTGGGGTACAAACTATTTCATCCACTCAACAAATATGTAGTGAGTGCTCACTCCATGCATGGCCAAGGGCAGAGCATCGGGGAGTAGGGAAGGACAAGCTGTCTTCCTACAGGACTTACATTCCTGAGGAGGAAACTGTAAAAAATAATTTTTAAGCAACTAATAAGTGAACACGATAGCTTGGAGTTAGACCCAACAAGGAATGAACCTTTATGCAGAGACACTGAGGGTGAAAACAAGCCAGGAACAGAACCTCCCAGATGCAGGGAACAGAGAACCAAAGGTGGGATAAGAGCACTGCAAGGTGAAGCAGGAAAGAGAGAATGACAGGCAGAGAGAGACAGAGACAAAACGAGGGAGAACATGGCACAAATCCAACCTCCAGATAATTACCAACACTCTTAAGGGTGAAATTCATTGGGACTAATTTTCTGGTGTCCTTGGGTCAAAACTTCTTTTAATGTCAACCTTGAGAGTAAAAAGCCATACAGAGTACAAAAAAAATTTACATAAATACAAATGTTTCACACTGAAATCTTCCTACTAACGCGCACATCTGAAATAGTCAAGAGGACAGTCACCGTCATGTTCTGTACACACCACTATATTTATAGATACAGTGTAGGTAGCTCCATCTTTATCTTTCCCTATAAATATGTATGCTGACAATTTGTCAACCTGATTGTGAAGAATTAAAGGAGATTTGTAGGACTCAAAAAAAAAACAACCCAGTCTCTGTTATTCTATCATTGAGTATATACCCAATATCCACATACTCAAGGCTAGAAAGGGCATTCATTGCTAATAACTTTAAAACTTAAGAGTTCATTACTGACAATTCACTGCCTGTTACTTAGTACAAATTGGTATATATAAATCTGTATTCACATGATATGCACCAAAAAAAATAAATAAAGGTCAAGGAGCTGAAACTGTACACATAAAAACTTTAACACAATTCAAGGCCAAAGGCGTGACTTTTCATAGACCCACCTGTGGTTCTTTCAGCACAGACCACAGGGACAGAGCACCCAGTGTTATCTGTACTGAGTCTGAAGGGTGACGCTCACATGGTGTCTGGTAAACAACCTGTGCTTCATTTTTCAAATGCATTTGTGTTAATTGCAGGTCAAAACTAAAATGAGTTTAACAGTTTAATTCATCACCTTTTGAGCAGTAATCCACAATGAGAAACTCACATCCAAAGGACAATTTGACTCAATTAATGGGCTTTTCTCAAAGGAAGCTCACAATGAAAACCATACAGAAGCAGAATGAATGGGCTATTCGTTATACAATTAAATGTTGAGTTCCAGTCTAGAAAAGAAACCTTAGGGCTGACCATGGAATCACTTAAAAACGACTAAATTAAAAGAAAATACTGGTAAATCTTTTTAATCTTGTAAAACAATTTAATATTTTAAAATTTAAACACAATTCTCCAATAAACTAGGATTTTATCATGTAAAATAGCTCCTCAGTCTTCATTCCCAGAGTCGGACAACCTCTAGGACAGGGGTGTCAAACTCATGTTCACTAGGGGCCACATCAGCCTTGTGGTTGCCTTCACAGGGCCGAATATAATGTTAGGACTGTATGAATGTAACTACTCCTTAGCAGTTAATAGAGAGCTCCGTGCTGCCGCCGGGTAGAGACAAGGTGCCGGGCCAGATAAACAAGATGGAGGGTCAGATTCGGCCTGTGGGTGTTGTGTTTGCCACCTGTGCTCTAGGAAAAAATTTAGCTCAGAAGGGTCACATTTGTTGCTTTTTAAACAAGCAATGCTTTTTGGATGTCATAAATGGGTGATCTATTTCAGACAAGTTTTTGTTAATGACTTAAAGGTCAAATGAAATAACATTTGCTTTTGGTTATGCCCATCCAAAGCTTCCTAATAGCAGCACTGTGGACATTCTAGGTCAAATAAGTCATTGACATGGGGGACTGTCCCGTACACTGTGCGATGTTTAGCACAATCCCTGACCTCTGCCCACTAGATGCCAGTAGCAACATTTCTCCCACTTGTGACAAGCACAGAAGTCTCCAGACTATGCCAAATGTCCAAGGAGGGAACGTAACATTACCTTCAGTTGAGAGCCACTACATTACTAGGAACTGCCACAATATAGCTGTTACCTTTATAAAAACATATCAACTCTGAAAAGAGATAAGACATTTTCAACCTCCTTATCTCCAGCACCTATGTAATTTTGAAAATAAACCTAAACAGAAAAAATGAAACATAATCAAACCACCAGTGTGCGCCTCCATCTTCTCAGAGTCGTATTATCACAGGGGTATGAAAGTTAGTTTCATGGAAATTCCCAAACAATGTCCTATAATTTAAAAGCTCATAAACTTCAGGAACTTATTCCATGAACTACTGGTCCCATCCGTGAAAAATACATAAACCCCCTCCTCACAAAGTCTGACAATTACTATAATTTTTCTCTCAGTAAATTCATGTAACTTTATCTTCTCAATAAAAAGCAAGGAATAAAAAATAAACAGGGAGGCAAATTAACAAGTTGGATTTTAAAATGTAATGAGGTTTCATGCTACATTCACTGGAGATGGGAAATCGTCACACGCTGTGTGGTTAGCAAACACGTTCCTGTTGGCTCAGGGTTTTGAGAGCTCTCATGGTGGGGATGCACCCATCAGAAGGGAGCCACCATACTACCCAAGTTTCTGCAGGCAAGTTCCCAGGCCAAAGAAGGAGAAAGAACCACTAGGGGCAATGCAAGCAGCTGGGGGTGGGCAATCTGAGGGAGCTCAATGGGCCATGCAACCCTGCTGTGTCCTCCCGCTGACAAATGAAGTGACGATGCATCAGTCACTTAACCTCTCGCCTCCTGTCTCTCATAGCTGAAGAAAGATGGTGGATAATCCATCATCTGGCTAATTTGTCTTCTCCCACAACTTCATGGAAAACTTCCCTTTAGATGGGTGGCTGACAAAAAAAAAAACACACCCAAGTTAGAGATGGCTTCCTGACCATCCCTTTCTCACCCACCCCCCACAGCCCCACACCCCAGCCTGAGTATAAATACACTTCACTTTGAGAGGGGAAAACACCCAACCTTACCAAACAATTATGAAATCTTTACAGGGGAATCTTATCTCCAATTTCTACAAAACATTAAACGATCACCGTTACAAGAGAAGAGCAATCCAATATATGAACTGTAGAAAGGACACAACTTTAAAGGAGCCTTCAATTTCATTAAGCAAAAAAATTGTATACCAGTTTTTAAACCTTACAGACAAACCATACCAAATACAGCCCCAGGGTTATTTTACCCCAGTCATGCTTAAAAGGCATCATTTTGCAGACTCAGAAGGTTAGCAGCAAACCACAGTGAGTTCCCAAATAAAATCATGCACTCCTCAGAACCCAGCCAGCACAGCCACACAAATGGAACAGAGGGCTCCTGGCCGACACTCGTGGCCAAGTTCATCCTGTTTCAACAGGACAGGATATAACCACTCTCCAAACAGCCAAGTGGGAGACCTGCCCAGCTGGCAACGGCAGTCTTCAATAGGATCTCCCCATATTTAGCTCACAAGAGCACACCAGTTAATGAAATTCCAAGGGACAGTTGAGAGCTATGCCTTAGAATGTGTAGCAAGACTTGCAAAAATAACTGCAGGCACAAAGCTGGTGTCTGGGACCAAAGATGTACCATGAGACCAACCACATTTCCTCTTAGCCAGGCTTTTCGTTCCTAGGGAAGCCCTCCATGTTTTGATCAGAATACAGCTGAAAGAAAAACATCTTCATGCTTTAGAAGCTAGTATGTCTACGGAAGGAAAAGATCAAATGAACAGAACAAAAAATAGAAACAGAATTCTGAAATGGAATTTGGTTACTTAACTGTGGAGTTTCCTGTCGTCAAAAATAGAATCCAGCCACTTGACAGTCATATGTACTCTTGCAGTTGCCCATAATGAATTATGGCAATTTATGTTCAGGTAAGGACAAGAAGTGTCATGTCATCTATATGCACTATGATATGGGTAAAAAAGAACAATGTCTACAGACTTTGCCTTATTCCCCTAGACTTTGTTTCACCCACCTACCCCACCCCACTGCAACCTTGTACCACCATGAATACTGCTATGAATTGCCCGGGGGCAGGGGGGGGGAGCAATGGGATGGGTCCTCTAAAGAATTGTCTACTATAAATGCTGAACACAACAACATGAAGATTATAAATGTGAAACATCATTATAAAATTGGATTTATAATGGCATTATATGAATGGGAGTCAAGAAGGGGCTACCCATACACTCTCTCTCCAAGATTTGGTTTAACCACCCTTAAAATGGCCTTCCATGACCCTAGAGACCAGGCTTCTCAAACTTTAATGTGTCTGCAAATCACCTGAGGATTTGTTAAAACGGGAATGTGTACTCAGTGGTTCTGGGTAGGCTGTGAGGTTGCGTACTTCTAACAAGCTTCCTGGTGATGCAAAACCACTGGTCAGAGGATCAGGCTGAGAGGAGCCAGGAGCTCGTTCATATGGAAACACTGTAGCCTACCCGACCAACAGCTTCCTCTGTTCTTCTCCATTAAAGACCCTCAGCTTAATTGGAACAGCAATGTGCTCCAACCAAAGGATAACCCATGCTGGCACCAAGCCAGTCCTGGGAATCAGAGTCCTCTCTGCTCCATACTAACAGTGGGGAGGGCAGATGACCCAACTTTGGCCAATGATTTGTAACAGAAAGTCAGCTGGACTTCCTGCAATGAAAAAGCTGTTTTCCTTCCTTCTGTAGCTTTTATGTTGCCTCTGCCATGGGAGGCTGGGCTACTGGAGGCTCTACAAGTCATCTTGAAACCACAAGGTGACAAGAGATGAGAGAGAAAGGGGACACACACAGGACAATAGATTGAAAGTAGAAAAAGAGCCAAGACCAGAGTTGAGCAAACTATGACCCACAGGCCAGATGACGAATGCTAGCTGTTTGTATAAATAAAGTTTTATTGGAACAGGGCCCACATCCATTTGTTCACTAACTGTTATGTGGCTGTGCCTGTACTATGGTTGTAAAAATGAGTATTTGCAGCAGAGACAACATACTTCTTTAAGCCTAAAATATGTATTCTCAGGCCCTTTTCAGGATTTTGCTGACCTTTGGCCAATGGCATTAAATCGCATATCCATATGCTGTATCACAACCTCCATTTCACCTTTGTAGCAATTCAGTATCAAGACTTACTTCTACTACAGTTACCTTCCCTGTTGGAAAGTAAACCCCTTAGCTACCTTCCTTACTACTATATGCCAGTCTTTAGCACATAGGAGATGCTCAGTAAGTTGAACGAATTATAATTAAGCCCATACTTTTTATGCTTTTAGATTTTATTTTTAAAATATATTATATTGATTATGCTATATAGTTATCCCAATTTTTCTTTCTTTACTCCCCCTTTCCCCCCTTAGTTCATGTCCATGGGTCCTGTATCTAAGTTATTTGGCTACTCCCATTTCCTATACCATTCTTAACCATCCCCTTATCTGTACCTACCAATTTGTACTTCTTAATTCCTGTACCTTTTCCCCCATTCTCCTCCCACCCCCTCCCAACTGGTAACCCTCCAAATGATCTCCATATCTATGGTTCTGTTTCTCTTCTGCTTGTTTGTTTAGTTTGATTTCAGATTCAGTTGTTGATACTTGTGAATTTCTTGCCATTTTAATGTCCATAGTTTTGATTTCCTTCTTTTTCTTATATAGGTCCTTTTAACATTTCATATAATAAGGGCTTGGTGATGATGAACTCCTTTAGCTTTCCCTTTCCCTTTAGTCTGGGAAGCACTTTATCTGCCTTTCCATTCTAAATGATAGCTCTGCTAGATGAAGTAAGCTAGACTGTACGTTCTTGCCTTTCATCACTTTGAATACTTCTTGACAGTACCTTCTAGCCTCCAAAGTTTCCCTTGAGAAATCAGCTGACAGTCTTATGGAAACTCCTTTGTAAGTAACTATTTGCTTTTTTCTCTTGCTGTTTAAGACTGTACTTTTTAATCAAGATGTTTTGAATTTTCCTTTTTCCCTCTCTGGCTCTTAAATATAAGGCATTTAGAACATGCAAAAAAAAATCATAGTTCTTAATATATCCTTCTATTAATAACAATAAACTGCTTCTCATCCTCCACAAACTCCATTTCCTCCCTCCCAGACCTGGTACAGGCAGGATGGACTGGAGTTTCCAAATGTGGGCTCACATTATCCAGAAGCAGGAGACCCAGAGACCTGGAAGTCCAGGTCAGAGCTCGAGTGACCACCAGACCCCTGGCAAACAGTGGACAGACCCCATGCTCCAGCCAACTTGAGTCTACACCAGAGACAACACACAGTAGCAGGCAGCTTTTGTGAGCCCAAGAGGAAACATGAACTTTGAATAAAGGTAGAACAAAAAAAGGAAGTAGAAGATCAAAAAATGTTAAAAGCATAGCCTTCCTACAACATTAGAGCTACTATAGGGTATCTTAAAGAGATCTCTAAAATTTTTACAAAATGTTCTTATAGCAAAATAGTGTGGTGAAAACTCTGCTGCAAATGCTTATTTTCAAAAAGAAATAGCCAGTCCCCTGGATAAAATCAGCAGTTGATACACTCCTTGTATTTTCTATATTTTATAGCATAATAGCACAATGATAAAGCAAAAACATGTACTGTGGAGTCAGAACCTGGTTGGAGTTCCTGCTTGGGGACCCGAGCACATGGTTTTACCTTTCCAAGCCTCAGTTTCTAATCCATAAAATGGGCACAATACTATTACTGCTCCTATGTATTTGTGAGATGAACACTTCTTAGATATAAAAACATACTATGGTTGCTGTTTCCTTTTAAAAAAATGTAGAAAAATCATTCAAATATATCACATAATAACTTTTACACTTTTAAAATTCAAGTCCCCTTCCCCTTACACTGTTTCGACACCAAACCACTTGTTTTCTATATTGCAAACGCCCCCCATCCCCTAATGTTTACTTTTCTCTGAAAAAGATATTACAAGTAATATATAAAATGCTCGTTAACAATATATTGTAAACTACGTTTAAATACTTCTCCTCAAGGAAACATGAATGAGAAAAAGATAGTTTCAATATGAGGCCTTTCCTTTTGGGAAAACCCAAATGAATTCACTGAGCAAGTCAAGAAATATGTGGAAACAGCAAATATCATGTATTTTTAAATCCACTCTTAGCACTTTCTAAAGTCATTATTTATCATTATGTAGCTCAGGGCTCCCACCTACAACCCTGCATAACAGCTTAGGTTTGTGATGTTTGGGGGAAACACACAAATAGTTAAAGGGATCCAATCTTTGAAGAAGAATGCCCTTATAAGTCAGTATTAACTTAATAAATATTAATGGGCTCCTACCACTGAGAAAACAACAGGGTTCAAAGAGTTAAATTCAAATGGAGGCATGTGACAAAAATGGTGAGTGAAATAATTTTTCTGAAAACAATTAAAGAAAGAAGGGTGAAAAGAACAGAGCTTGACAGAAGGGCTTGTCGGTGGGTCTCTCTGGGAAGGTAAAGTTTGAACACAAAATGGAGTGAAGGAGCAAGTTTTATGCCTTAAGTGTAGGGAGATGAGGGGGAGAGGGGAGGGTAGAGAGAAAGGCATGTTCCAGACAGAAAAGTGTAAATGCAAGCCCTTACGCCTGTTCCAAAGGAGGGCCCACCATGGGGACCAAAACGACACTATACACACACCCCCTAAGGCACATACACACCCCGGTGCCTCAGTGAGCCCACCCCTGTGAATGAGCAGAACCTCATCTGTGGACCAACGGGGGCATTCACACATTTGAGAGGAGTAGACAAATGATGGAGGATGTAGAGGGTTTCTGGACATGTTCTCCCGTAGGCACAGAGTTGAAAATACTCTGGAAAGTGTACTTGACAAGTGAGGACCAGTTTGTTCTAGAACTGAGATAGATGTGGGGACAATTCCAGGAATGCATTACTTCCTTATGGAGAAACACCTCCTCTTCACCTGGGACCACCTCCCTCTACCACGATACAGCTCATCACTCCTCTGAGACTACCCCTGGACTAGACAAAATTTCACACTAACAACACCTCAACAATCCCCTACCTGGTGCCTGAGATCCCAGCACCACCATGTGATCACTTCTTATTCTTCTCTTCCTGGGTAGCTAACAAGATTAACAGACAGCAAGGCCGGCTGACTGCTCTAAGGCCATCTCTGAGAAGATCACAGTGCCTAAGGCCAGGCTGCAATGCTGAAGAGCAATGGGTGAAAGAAAGTGAGCAATTCTTTTTTTTTATGTTTACCTCTTGTTCAAGTACAGTTTTCTGTCTTGTATTCCCAGCCCTGCCCCATCCCAAAGCATTTCTCTTTTACAAATGCTGCTTTCTCAGACTAGATGGACAGGTAGTGTTCAAAGACTAAGTGAGGCATATTAAAAATGTGAACAGTTTATATGAGCAAATTTGAATGAGGCAGCAGCAAACCAGAAGTGGTTATGAATGATCCACCAGCAGAAAATGGAGAGAGACTTCCACAGAGAAAAAGTGGAAGTGAAGGAAAGAGACTGTTGATGGGCTACAGCTTAAAACCTTAGTTGGCTGTTTGTAACTCGTTTTCCTGAAATTCCAGTTTCCTAATCTTGAGGCATTTATAGGCTTAGATGTCGGACTGCCAAGGTTGCCAAGGCATTAGATCCACCTGAGTCTATAGCTCTCAGGCAATAGCTCCTTGTTTACTTAATTAAATAGTAGATTAGTGGATAAGCAGGTATGCCAACAAGTGGATATTATTATTATTATTGTTTGGCTTTTTATTTGCTTTCGGTTTGTTACAGAATAAACATAGTAACCCTTTGACCATTCTCTGGGTGTCTGCTATTTCTGTCACACTGCACTCTGGAAAGGCCCCAAACGCTGCCTGCATTCACCCATGCAAGACTGACCATATGTGAATTTCCAACGTTCCAGAAACATGCAGAATGAAGCAAAAGGCAAGCGACCACCTGACAGGTAGACCCCGCATGAAACAACACCCCCTTCACAGCCCAGAAGCTGTGCGTCCAAAAGGCAGCACCAGTCCACTGCAGTTCAGGCCTCTGACTTCAAATGCAGGGCATCACAGAACTACATGCATGAATGCCCTGACCTTTTGGGAGCATTTCCACCAGTGGGAACCCACTCCAGTGTGGGAACTTACTACAGAGGTTCCCCAGTCCCATAAACACAACCACTGGACTCTCCTCAAGAAGCCATTAACAGCACTTACAGAGATATAAAAGGATATTTGCAAAACTAGGTTTTTTCCAGGAAATGAGGTAGCCTTTTTGACTCACAGTGTAAAAGAAATCAAGGAGGACCAATTGGCCAGCAATATAAAATGTATGCTAGACAAAAATGAGAGAGAGGCAGAGAGAGAGGTTTCAATCACTGCCATATAGAGTGAATGGTGAGGGCATTCCTCACCCCCCAGCTCCAATCCATTTGCAGTGTCTAATTTAAATACAGCCCTTTCAAAGCCTTAAAGAAACAGAAGCTATTCCAGGCACCTTCCTTTCCAATGTGATTTCTGAGCTTATGGCTGAAATAAACTAACAGACAACATTTATGGAGCCTTCTAAATGCAAGTGACATTTACATGCTATTTCCTATCCTTACTACTATTTGTACAGGGGGAGGGGGCGTTATACTCATTTTTAGATAAAGTTCCGAAGGATTAATTGGCACCCCTCTCTCTAGGTGGTATGTAACACAACTAGAAAATAATAGAGCTAAATGTAGAAATCAAGGTCTGGAACCCACTGGTTTTGCCAGAGCACCATGATGCATTTTAGGGTGAGTAAAAAATAAATAAATAAAAACATATCTCCAGTCGATAACTGATTTTCTCATTTATGTCCTGATGAGTCCAAATGTACCTGTGTCTTTATGACATCAGTTTGGAACAGCTGAATGTTTCTCTTTGGGTGAGTCTCCCAAGAATGTCCCACCTCCACACAGACGTCAAAATTTCTGCTCATAAATGTACTATCACATCTAGAAACCCAAATTCTATCCTAGACTTAATGCAAGCAGTTTCTGTTCAGCAACTTTCTCGGATCATCTCTCAACTACACTACCCTTGCCCCGCCTTTCTCCCAGTTCTCATTGCTTACAAGCCAAGTCACAGAGGGGAAAATACAAGTGTTCTACATACACTGTTTCGTACTTTAAACTTTATTGCAGGATGTAGCAATCTCCTTAATCAAGGCCTGTTTGAGTTCTTGACTTCAGTCTGAAAACAAGCCTTAATTGAACGTCCCTTGTTAGCAAGACGTGTAACCAAGCTACTGAGAGGTGTTTGTCAAACTCTCAGGAGCCCCCAAATACTGACACATCAAAAAAAGTCTGGAGTGAGAAAGGCGTGTCACCAAACTCCATACTGGCTCACACCAAGGCAGGGCGTCATTTTAGCAAGACGCAAAGAACCTGCAAGACGAAGATGAGTTAGATGTGGTGCAACTGCCAGGCAATGTGGCATGTTCATCACTTAAACACTCCATTTCATTCCAAGGTACCAAAACGATAATAGACTTTATTTTAATTGGATTGTCTGCAATGAGCCAATTTAAGTGCTAAATGCTGCGAATTATTCAGCTTGACATGGCGATGCACTGATGTGAGCCGCTGCAGGGCAGAAGGTTTGTGCAAAGTGTGAGTTCCCGAGACATAATGAGGAGCCGAGAGTCTAACTTGGCAGACCTCCACAGCACAGATTCACATGGTCTCAACAGCTGTGGGAGACCCAGAAAGCATTGGCTGCCACCTTGACCCAAAATGCAACTGCCATCAGCCAGCCAGCACCGCTGATTCCGTAGCATTCCAGCCCCCAAAGACAGGGCCAAGGCCTACCAGGAGAATGGCTCAGAACACAAGAAAGAATTACCCACAGAATGGACGTGACTCACCAACAATTTGGTTGCATAATTTTGACATTTTCGGAATGTTATAATTTTCAACGTTATAAAGACACTGCTAGAGACTACAGTTTTATAAACAGTGATTAAAAGCTTGAGATAGTGAATGGAAATGCATTACCACATTTAACCACTGTTAACTGATCCCAAGGCACGTTATTTAATATTTCTATACCTTGGTATCTTCATTTTTTAATATATATTTTGTAAAAAATTTTAATTACATATTTTTAGAGAGAGGGCAAGGGAGGAAGAAAGAGAGAAACTTTGACTTGCTGTCAGTTGCCTCTCGCAGGCCCCCAACCGGGGACCTGGCCCACAACCCAGTCACGTGCCCTGACAGGAACTGAACCGGTGACTTTTCCATACGCCAGCTGGCACTCAATCCACTGAGCCACACCAGCCAGGGCAGCAGCTTAATTTTCACAAAGGGCAGGATGACAGTGACTGTGTCACATGACTATTATGACAAGTAAATATATATGATTTAATTGGGATTTTGGACATGTATGGAGCCCAATTAAAGTTAATGAGTAAAAATATTTAATGACTAAAATGTATAGCTAAACATGATAAAAATAATGTATACTTATCAGTTTGCTTCCAAAGCAGATTTAAAGAGACATAATTACACAGGCATCTATGAAACTCCATCTGTAGCCTAAATTATCACTACCTCATATTAGAGTCACATAAAAAGGTACCTAATTTGAAAGTGGGATCTTATTCACAGCACAGGTCTATCACAGCTTCACTTCTAGAAATAATATTAAAAAAACACACAGGGGGTCAAATAGATGGTCTCTTTGGTGCCATCGAGCACTAAAATTAGGATTTTTCAAGGTTAATTTATAACTATGGTAACCTTGTTACTAAAGAATTTTCAACACTGCCCTGTTTCTAAGTCAAATTGTATTTTCATTAGATATTATGGCTCTCTATATAAAGTCAACAAGTCTAGAACACTATGAAAATCTCAATTGACAAATGTCAACAAAGAAAAATACTGAGCCAAGTTTTAATGGCTCAAGAGGAGAATGTTTCTTCAGCTTCCTGACTAAAAAGTGAATTAATATTCCCACGTCAAATGCAACTGACTCTGTTTAGGCCAAGGCATTCAAGTGCCACAGCATTCACGTATGACTTAACAGTGTTCTGTGTATTTCCTATTCCTAAGAATTAACAACAGTTGACTAGTTTACTTAAAGACTTTTCCAGCCTCTGTGCTAGGTCACACAGGCCCAGACAAATTAATTTAACAACCAGCTGCAATCATTCATGCTGTTCAGGTAGAAGTCACAAATGCCAGCCAGGTTATCTTATGACAGTGTCACTATTGGGGATCTCCCGTATTATTTGGGTGCCATATGACATTAAATCAAGCGATAATATGATGTTTTGTACTCCAAGAATGCACCATAAGATCAAAGCTCTTGTTGAAATTTTAACTTCCACTTACACAGAATATCTGAAAAAGAATCAGACACAAGCATTTCCTAAATTTCCAGGAGAGGGGTGAGAATAGGAACAGGCATACTTTTCTACAAGGCCTCCCTAACAACCCTCAGCAGAGACTCCAACTACAGCTTCTGAAGAAGGATTCACACACTTTATCACACTGATCTGCAGAAAGAGGCGAAGGAATATAAGATGACAAGCAGATACACTCCACAGCTCTATTTACAGAACAACACTGCCTTCCTCCAACTTGAAGCCTTCTCTTGCAAAAAAAAACCTGTAAAAAAACATAAATACTTCCACATTAGCCAGGATGTCAGCTCCACCCCTCACTCTCCCACCTCCCCACTGCCATGCTGAAGCCAGCTGGGGAGAAGTGAGAAAGGTCCCTGAACATTCGGAAAACACAGAACAGGCAGAGTGGCTGAGAAGGACTATCTTTTAGAACATGGCTGAGGGAGAGAGAATGCAGGATTACTGATGGAGAGATACTGAAATGAATTTTAAAATTTTGTCCATGTAAAAAATGATTTTGTAAGTTAAATAGGTTCTCATTTTAAATGAGTCAAACAACACAGCAACTTGGGTGAAACGAATCACATCCCTTATAAACCCCCTCTGTCCCCTGCCCGTTTCCTCCTCCTCTTCATGAATTACTAGGCTTGTGCATATCCTTTCAGTTCTCTTTCTCTAATCGACTTACATACTGAGGTAATCGTACTCCCCTTACAGCCAACCTTCCACTCTATTGGTAATAAGCTAAGAAGAAAGTGGAGCTAATGAAATCAGGTAGATACTTCACTCTAAAAAGAAACAACTAATGTCATTTCAGGACAACATCTTTATTCATAAAGACAAAGACTATTCTGATTTACTTATGAGGAACATTACAGATGCTTAAACTTGGAACAGGAAAACCAGGGATGGGCAAATATCCCCTCTTGCACTGCTGTCTTCAAAGCATGAAGGAGGCGTAGACAATGACGACTACCAGACTGCAAGGAGCTGCCCAGTGTGGCTGCAGGTCCCAGCACATTTCTCTAAAACTGGGCAGAAGGCAGCAATGTGAAGACCCCACAGGGCATGGATTTGATCTGGACCATAAAGTAAAAGGCCTGTATTGAAGAATATCAATGAATTTTATATCTCATGCCAATAATCCACAGGAAAGCATGATAGAATGTTACGTCAAGTAAAAATTAACTGTTTCCAACCCAAGAAAAGTGGGTCAAGGAAGTCAAAAAGACAAAGACCAGAGGTATTTTTATATTGACCTTCATCTGAGTTCTGATCATGACATCAATTACAGAGCCATCTCCCTGAAGTTCTATTCCACTGGAGGAAGGAACTCAAGAGCTTTGGATAAGAAGAAAGGCAACTCCATGACCGGATGTTTCCATTCAGATGGGAAATAAACCAGAGCTTTATTTAGTGACCTCACTATGAAATACACTCAATTAGGCTGAAAGGACAGGGGAGTTTTTCTTTTGTTATATCACAGACACAAAAGAAAACTCTTTAGGAAATCTGTACTAATCTCTGAGAGCTGAGCTCTTTCTTAACACTGTGCCTCTCAGTTTACCCAGCTTTGAAAAATCAAATATTCCCACTGGTGAAAAAAGGGCAGCAGAAAGAACTAAAAGCTGGGGAGTATTCCCTCAGAGGTTTACTAACATAATAGAGTATACTCACTTCAAGTTAAATGAAGAGGGTAACAAGTATCCAGCCAAGGGTGCTGACTTCTTGAGAATATGCCATAAGGTGGGCGGGGTGGGGAGGGGTGCGGAGCAGACAATCGGCTATCTCATTTTGAAGATCACAAATGCAAAACTGCACAAAGACAAAGGAAACTCACATGGAAATACAGTACCTAGAAAACTCTCAGGAATGGCTGCCACCTCATTATTGTACTTGATGAGTTGGGAAAGGTGCCCCCTACTGGAATGCAGCCACCACTGCTCTTGGCCAGTGCTCCCCCAACAGCAAACAGCCTGCCTAGCTGTCTGTCCACTGCAGCCCTTCACGTGTAAAAGTTCCCATCATTTTAATCATGAAAAAAGCCAGTAAGAAAAAGAGAAGTTAGAAGAAACATATTTTAAATGCAGCAAAAAAATAATTTAAAACCTAAATATCAACCTATGACTTGTTTCAAATCCATAAAGTCCATTTCCTCCCAATAAACCCAAATACCCTTATCTAAAAACTCTTGAAATAATCCTAGGCTCTGCATAATTTAAATGATTTAGAGGGGGAAAAAAAACTAACCGCATGGAAAATAAATGCCAGCCTCCCAATCCTAGCTCCCAATTGAACAAGAACAAGGGGAATTAAATATCAAACCTATGCAGATTATTCAAGTATATCAAACAAAAAGGCAAAAGATCAAAAAAACAACCATGAAAGTTTTGGGTAAGACTGTCAGTCTTCTGTGAACAAGAATCAATCCTAATGCAAATTCAGATGGATTTTTTCTTTGTTTATTTATTTATTTTTGTTTTTGTACATTAAAGGGTAATTGAGTCTTGATGAAATGGAGTTTTGCAGTTTGAGTTCTGTGAGCAAAGCCTAATTCTAAATGATGCTGAGACACTACAGAATGCAAATCTGTTAATAAATTTTAAATTTACAAGGGAACCAAGAAAACACTGTTCATTACACGAATCCCTATCTTTCTGGCGGACTTTTTCTCACTCAAAGAAAGACAAGCGTTACTGCTCTGGTTTGGTTTGAAGAGTGTAAAGGGGCCATTAACTACATTTAAGTGGGACTCATTTATAAAGAAGTATTTCTAAAGCTGACTCCATATTGTTGCACATTTTCTAAGAATATCAAGAATATTCTTAGAAGCAAATCCCGTGGAGCTCTAAAAATACTCCCAAAAGAGTAAGGTAGGAGATAAGATCCTGACTACCTGGCCCTTCTGTCCCTCACAGAATGGAAACATCTGATTACCTTAGGAGGAAATCAAAGGATGCACACGGCAAGCGAAGTAGAAAAAATTGAAGGGATAAATCATCATGGTGTAAAATGCACAGGTCTAACGGCACAGAGAAATGCAAATTGAAACAACCTTAAAGTTATACTTTATAGCTATTAAAACCCAAAGAAATTATAAAACCCAATTTTGGTAGAGCTCTGGATAAACAAGTACAGATTGCTCAGGTGTGAAACCAACTTTAATCTTTCCAAACAACCAATCAACCTTTAATAGGTGCTGTTCAAAACCAATAATTCCAAATAAATAACTTGGAGGGAAAATTAATTCATATCAAGAAACATTATAAAGTAATGAAATTGGGAACCACCTTAGGCTTCAAAATAAGGAAACAATTATATAAATCATGACATAACACCACAGTCCATGATATTTAAGCTAGTAATACACACACACATCACTATTAAAAATAAACCTGTAGGCAATGTTAACAGGCAGAAATGTATTTAAGTATATTTATTTGATAAACAAGAGAATGCAATTAAATATATGTGTATAGTGAATGTAAAAAGGAACAATCGTAAGTACGTCCAAATGAACTAATAATGAGCCAAAAGTTTAATAAAAATGAGACACAAAGTGAAAGTCGTAGAATGAGCATTCAATGTGCAACACTTGTATCCCCGTCACCAAATGCGAATTGCGCGTCTGCATCTCAGGTGCTAAACTGGATGCTTGGGGTACAGTACAGAGAGAGGATGATACAGGGTCATACCACATGGAGTTCCGGAATGTCTCTGCTCCCACCTTTTTAACTTTAAACAAAAAATTATCAAATATTTTAAATATTTGATAAATATTAGTTCAAATATTTGAAAGAGTTTCAAAGAAGGTAGAGTTTCAAAGAAGTGTAGAAAGAGTTTCAGAGAAGGGAGCAGAGGTTGCCATGGGGCACACAAAGAGATCTAACCCAGTGTAAAGATGCTAGTAGAAACTTGAAGAGCAGACCTCATGCAGATAAAGAAAGGTAACAGTGGGAGCAAAGGAAACAGTGTGTGCTGGGCCAGAGCCGGCACAGGATAGGTAGGGAGGAACACTTCTGCAGCTGGAAAGCAGAGCACAGGGGATGACCAGAATCAAGGACCAAATCGACAGGGGCGTGAGACCAAGTGAAAATCCAGGTCCTTCTCCTAAATGCCAAGGAAGTCACTGAAAGTTTTAAGCAAAGAAGTGACCCAACAGGGTTTGCTTGCATTTTTGGAAAGAAAAAACACTGGGAAACAAATGTACAGGGACAAGCAAGACTTCAGTCGTTAAAAGCAAAAGGAAATGTGAAGAGTAAACGCAGCAGGTAATTCAAAGACATGAATGTCTGCTCCAAGTGCTGCAAGGACCACTTCATGCTCAACTTCTTAAACAGAGTTTCGAAAGCACAGCGACCAGTCCAAGTAAAGGAAGGAAAACACAATTTTTAGAACAGAAACGGACTTGAATGGGCAATTTCCAGTAGGGAAAACCTACTGATTGAAGATACAAAATGAGATTGAACCTCACTAGCAACAAGAAAAAGAATTAAAAGAGTGAGTTATCCACTGGGTTGGCAAAGGTTAGAATATTAAGCAATACAACTCAGTTTCTTTATCCACATAAAAACAGTGATGGTATAAAATGGTACAGTCATCTTACGAGTGATAGAGCAATTTTGGTGAAATTTATCAATAATCAAATTCACTACATGTTCAAAATTCATCAATTCTCCAAAAATACAAGAAATCCATTTTTGGATGAGTAGATGGATGGATACACAGACATTTATACTCTACACATCTTTATATATTAAAGATGCTTATGGTACAGTTAGACAACCAAGGTGTCCTTCTTTGCGGAACTAAATGGAATGGGATTGTTGGATGTGTGGAATTCTACCTAGCAATCAAAAGTAACAAACAAGATGTACATAAAATAGATTTTCTAAGATTGTACTGATTAAAGATGTATAATAATAGAATGAGATCTACAGTACAAAAACACTCAGATGAACTAAAAACATTGCAAGCAAGGATCTTTGGAGAAAAAAGAATGAAATCAGATTGAAGGAGAAAATAATGAGAATAAAACAAACCATGAGAGAGGCCTTTTCACAAAACAAGGATGATAACATACCAGGAAGTATGATACCCTTTGAACTTTATATCTAGATTTTAAATTAAAATTTCTAAATAATTTTGAAACAAATTTTAATCTTTACCAGTGATAAAATCTCATGTGATATTTTATCATATATGAATATCATGGAAGCAATAGTAGCAATTATATTTTTCCAGCAAATATCAATTCTAGCTAGGTTTTTAAAATTATTTTGCTATCTCCCACATTTGAACTGCACTGTCCTAAAGATTAAAAATCTGAGTTGCAGAGATTCACATTAACTAGCTGGAAAGAATACACTTAGCCTCGAAAGGACAGCTCCTTTATCATACAAGAAATTCTTAACTTGCACCATGGCTGGTGTGACTCAGTGGACTGAGGGGCAACCTTTGAACTAAAGGGTCGCTGGTTAGATTCCCAGTCAGGGCACATACCTGGCTTTGGGATGAGGTCAGGTCCTCAGTAGGGGGCACACAAGATGCCAACTACTGAGAGAAACACATTGATGTTTCTCTCCCTCTCTTTCCCCCTCCCTTCCGCTCTGCCTAAAATAAATGAATAAAATATTTCAAAAAATTCTTAACTTGTATCATTTGCTTGACCTCTTAAAATAGGATATCTGGAATTCTTGGTAACTCGTCTTTGAATTTCCTACTCAAGAGAGCTACCATTGAGCATGTGGGTGCCAACGTGCTCACAAAAATATCAAATATTGGCCAAGAAATGAAGCCCAAATAGCCCTGCTATTAAACGCAGCTGGGTATCATAAAGGGTGGGAAAGCCCATTTCATTTCTCCGCTTTGAAACACAAAAAGCCCTTTTAGTCTTCCTGAGCAATGACAGGATTATGTAGTGGGAGGGCAACATAAGGAAAGAAACACCGGGAATTTTCACTTGGGATAGATGGGACAATGTTTTAAACCCCTCCACTATATCGGATCCACGTAATACCCAACAAATTCAGAGATGAGACCCTTAAGTGTACCCATAGCCCCCAAAATGATATAAGTCTACGATCACAACATAACTAATGCCCTTTCTTTCAATGTCAGTATTTTTCATTTTTATGTAGATCGGTGGTAACTTCTGCCACACCAACAGATTCTCATTATGTCTGCGTAAGCATATAAAATCAAATTAATTCATGTTTGCCTTCTTCCTATCTACTCTTAATTCCTGCAGAGAAGAAACACAGAAGCAGAAGGTCCCAGGTTTTATTACTATGCTGTGTCACTAAATTATACAGGATTGAATTGTTGGTCCCAAATTACGGAAAACACCCATCAAAGCGCACTTGTGGCACTGGGGCCCGACGCAGCCAGTGGCTCCCAACACACACGGGGCAGGGGGTGGGGGGAGCAAGAGTAGGTTCACGGTGGTGACCATGTGAAATGCAGTTTATTCTTGGATTATTATTTATTGATTATTGTATTATCTTCCATGTGAACAACTACAACCTATTCTTGACCCACCCTATCTATGTAAATGACAACTAGGTTTCCATTTCTAAGCTACTGATTTTAAATGTTGGTTAAAACTTGTGTCTTGGTTGTTGCTTGAAACTTACAGAGAAAACAGGTTTTCCAGCTTTACCATAATTGAGAAAGACATTCCAATGACAGTTCAATCTTACATAACATCAGGGCGACTTGGGATTTTCCTGGTCAGATAGTGATCCTATGTGTCCTCTTAGTTACAGGCGCCCTTATCTGCACACTCTGCTTATGGTTTTACCTGGTGCTGGAATAACCTTCCAAACCACAAATATAAATTCCTAGAATAACAAGAATTTCTTCTGCATGTCCCTCCGGCACAGGGTGTTGCTCACAAAAGGACCTCCAACAGACGTACTCTCATTCAAAGACAAGCAACAAATTTCATGTCGATATGCCTGATGGAGGCCGTTTGCAGAGCCCTGGTAAAAAGAATCAGGAGGGTACATCTGGGCTCTGCTAGGAAGACTGATCACTGCGATGCCTTCCATGACATGGAGAGAAGTGAAGTGCCTGGGATCCAGACTAAGGCTTCCTAATTGCTGGGTTCTCAAATAGTCTTAGATTTAAGAGGTAACCTAGCAAGCGTGTCCAACCTTTTGGTGTCCCTGGGCCACACTGGAAGAAGAGTTGTCTTGGGCCACACATTAAATACATTATGACACATAATCACAAAAAAATCTCAAAATGTTTTAAGTAAATTTACACTTTTGTGTTGAGCTTCATTCATAGCCCTCCTCCGCTGTAGGTTAGACACCCCTGCACGCTTTTCTTAGTGACAGCACAAAGCAGGCATATTGTAAAACAGGCATGTATTACAAAACGCCATTAATACAAAAAGAAAGGAAACTGGGAAGGAAGACTTGGGAGCACGCTGTAACACAAAATTTTACCCCTCAAAACAACTATTCAAGAAAATGCTTTATAATTTCAGTATTCTATGTTTTAACTTGTCCAAATCAAAACTGCAATAATTTCATTTAATGGTTCAATTAATTCCATTTTCTATTAAGGAAGAAAAATAGAGATCTTTGCCATAAAGAAAGCAAAAACATTTTTCTAAATACTTTACCTAGGAGTAACAGTAGCCAGCTAGAGCTTTAAAAATATAACTCAGATATGTTAGTTATCTACAATGTAACTGTAATCACATAATTTTTAAGTACCAGGTCTTCAAATGTTTTCTTCAAATATGATTTCACTTTCTCCATTGCAAAACAGAATATATACAACTTTAATGATTACCCATGCTACTATGAAGCTAAATAAAATCATAGAAATAAGGCTAAACATACTCATGACTCTCAGAAATTAAACACATTAATGAAAAAATTAATATTTCCATCATTATTTCTCAAGAGCATATTTTCACTACAACACAAAGGATGTTCCTAGGCACACAATGAATCTGAAGTGAGTGTTAAAATAGCAAATATGCTTTATTTGTTCCAGAGAAGGAGTATTTGGAAAGTCAAATGGACAGAGATAAAGAGTGAAAGAACTCTGGCCCTGCTTTTATTTTTATGGACTCAGTTGAAAGTTTTCTAGTATTACCACAGTTTATTCCACCAGAGTAAGACTGAAAATCAGCAAAGTTACGCAAACATCTGAAATAGAGAGTAAATTTCAGAAGCTCTCTACTGACTGTGTAGATCTTTCATTCAGAGTCCAACAAAAACTGAGAACCTTCTCTGGGACATTCACTTAAATCTTTTGAGTCCTGGGGATCTGTGTTAAGCACACAAAGACAAGTGGAAGAACCAGTAAACCATGCCAAGCAACTGTTAAAAGACCACCTAAACCCTGAGAAGATGGATGTTCAACCCTGGAAATGAAGTATGCAAGGCAAAGAATCCTGAGGACTGGATAAACAGTGTCAAAGGACAAGAAGAGGAAGTGATCCAGAAAAAACTGCGCAGACACTAGGCCTGGTCTTAGCCATCAAATGCTAATGTGACTCCTGGAAAGGGTGTGTGGCCAGGCCACTTAAAGGAGGAGAACTGAGGCCGGGAGTCCTGGCTTCACGACATATTGGTCGTAAGGTCATAGGCCCTCTCTAACCTTAGTATATCTCCAATGAAGTATATGTGCCCTTCCTGGCCCTCAGGAAGTAACATGTATATGAGTCTAATATAAACTACATGGGTTGCCAGCACAATCAGATGATCAGATGTAATAATCAAATTATTACATCTGGTCTTCCATTATCTCATTATACATAGTGCAGAAATATTGTGAGCAGGAAGGAGCCTATTCCTTTAAAAAAGCAGCTTCTTTGAGCTCTTCTATGTGCCAAGAAAATCCCTTCCTTCATCAAAATGTGGGAAAAGAAACAGACAGCAGGAACCAAATGTAAAAATCTCTTAACCATTTACAAATAAGCTCTTCAGCATCAAAAAAGGTAAGATTAAAATTAAAGAACACTTGACACTTTGATAATATTTAACGATTTACTTTCCTGAAATGAAAATCCAGTGTAAAAGTACTAGATTGATTTTTGTCAACTGAAAAAATATATGTGAATTGAAGATATATATATATATATATATATATGCCAAATATACTCAAATACATGCCTTTCGAGGCTTTTCACAGACTGGATTTACACCTTTTTAAAACACCTAGGAGGGTGGCTTTTTTAAAAGACTACATTAAATTCTGAGTGACAATTTCAATGTAGTGAAAAATCCAGCTGTATGCATGGAGATTATGTAAGAGCTAGAAAGCTGACCACAGAAATAGGTAGATATAAGCTGGAAGCCTGTGGGCATCTGACAGGAAGGTTTTAAATCCTCTAAGGAGGTCACCTATAGTCATGCTACAAACAGTGAAATGCTGCACCATAGTCATTCTCAAAGGATCCTGGGAGGCTGGTCCAGCATTAGCTGCATTTACTCAGACCTGTGGAGGAGATGGTTAGTCAAATGGCATTAAAAAAAAGAAAAAGAAAAATGGGACAACTGTAAGAGCATAGTCAATAAAATGTATTTAAAAAGAAAAAAGAAAGGAAAACCACGGAGTGGAAACCACTGGTTCTGCTTTAAAGGCAGGAAACAGAGAGTGCCTGCACTTCTTTCTCTTGGCACCGAAGTTTTCCTTTTCATGAAACTTTCACAGTCTCTTGAGTCCTAAGGAAAAAAATTAGCTCCTTCTGGATGGAGACTTAGAATCACAGCAGGGCCCAGTTTCAAGTGCTGGGTACTGGCAAGTCTGAAGCGGATGAAAGGCCCCACAGCTGCGCTTGGGTGTTGAAAACGAGGAAGAACAGGATGAGGTTATGCCAGCGCGGAGGCACCGAGCGGCACAGGCTGGGTCTGTCCTGGGCATGGAAAAACACACACAAAGCGCATCAAATTCCCTCAGCCCTGGCTGGAGAAACTGAACACCCAGATGTGAAAAAGACTATTTACAGAAGCATCTCTTCCTACCAATGCCTGAATGACATCCATCTTTCTGGCTGACAAGTTAAAGTGGATCCAGAAATGTAAGAAGACAGAACAGACACATATTTTTAAAAGGAGGGGAAGAAGGGGAGAGCTTTCAAATTTTAATAACATGCTTCCTGTTAATAAAATAATAAAAAATAATTAAATGCAGGACCACTATATGACCCAACTGGAAGGTCCTGGACTTAATTTCTTTAAAACAGATAATACACATTTGTATATTTCAATGTGACTTGCTGATATGTGTTAATGAAAACATGCATTTTTGGACTGCAATTACTAATTGGGTTTCCCTTAAAGGAGCCTATCTCCACTCCAGTATTTCCAGTATTATATTGAGAGAGTACCACCAGAGCAGCAAATGCAAAAGACTACAGTGGAAAAGGCCGGAGGAGATTAATGGTAGTCAGATGAAAAGCCTAGGAAATGCATTAGGAAGGAGGTAGCTTCTAGAATTGCTGCTAAAGCTACACTCCATGTCTGAGGGTAGGAAATACCAGGTGGAGAGAAAAACAGGGAGAAATGGGCAGGTGGGGCATGGCATGGTTTATCTGAGAGATCTGGGATAAGCCACCTACTGAGCCACAGCACAAGGTACACAGAAAATGCTTACGGGTAATGAGCAGTAAGGAGTTTGGCAGACCTTGTATGTATATATGGTATTGGCACACACCTTCAGTCCCAGTGATATGGCCAAGAAAAGCAGCTCTTTCTGATGGGAAAGGAGAGCTCAGCTCAGGGGCAATTCTGCTGGCTACTTCGGTGGTAACTCCTTTACTATGTCCAAAGGGCACAGTGCAAACTCCCCAGAACTAGGGTTTACATTGGCTTTGTTCACTGATACATAGAACAATGGCAGATACGTACCAGGTGTGCATAAAAAGATCTGTCAGTCAACTAGGAAGAAAACACCCCTGGGAGACATGCAGAAGAAGAAAGTTAATAAGGACCACTGAGCACTCACTACATGCAAAGACACAGCTCACATTTTATAGGCCTTACAAACTTATGATGTGATTGCTTCCATATTTTACAACTCACATGCTTATCTCTCCGAAAGCAGGAAATAGACTATAATTGACGGTATACTTAGCAATACATGAAATTTCTTAGTGGCACATTTAAAAAGTGGTAAGTTTTACAAACAACAGTGAAATGAAGGTACATGTAATAGTTAATTTCATGAAATAAAATAATTTGTAATCTGAAGGTACAGGGGATGGTAACTAAAGGCTCCCTTGAGAGCCTTAAACCAAAATTTAAGTTTACTCCCTTGGGCCTCAAAGCACCCCTCTCCAAGCACATGCTACTCAGCTCCGCAGTACGGACAACCACACTACCGAAAGCTGTTCTCTGGATGTTGTCCCACCTAACCCTTTCCTCACAAGCAAGCAGGAGCCTCCCTGAGGCCACCCTAACAGCCATGTCATCCCTTATCAGTCCCAATCAGCTTTGGACATAGAGGAGAGAGTGCCTCTATCTGGGCCTCCAGAGCAGACTAACTGGTCAGCATGTGGAGAGACAGACAGGGACAGTCCACCACTGGGTCAAACCAACTAATTCATGGTCACTTAATGTTTCAGTCTCTCCACCCTGAGCTGGTAGGAAATAAAATACCTCCTCACTCAACTATTCTTTGCTGTCGTATTTCATTACAGGATAATAATATTCACTGAGAAGAAAAAACGGCTAGAGCGGCTGATTCTGGTGACCACCGTGGAGCAGTGGGTGCTGGTGGAGATGTTACTGGTGCTCTATGAGGCTTCTGCTTAACATCTTATCTTGGAAGGAATTCCAATACTCTGAATAATCAGATTTCTTTAGCCTAAAACATACAAATTGCAAGAATGATCTTATCTTACAGTCAAGTCACCCACAAAACTACATAGAGTAAGAGCCTTTAGCCTGTGCTAAGAGGTAAGGGGACTTTAATATATTCATTAGCAGTAGGAGATAAAGGCTGGCTTTCTGGGGTTCCTGGTCAAGACGGAAACAGAGGTGAACCTGCCTCACCTCCGTGAACAAAAAATACAGCCATTCTACAAAACACGTCACCCAGAACTGGCAGGAAATTGAGCTGTGTGGAAGTCCGACAACCAAGGATTTAAAGAGTCACATTCACTCAGATGGGTAGGAGGGGTGGAAACCCAGAGAGGCGCGGAGAAGTCTGAAGACTGAAAGGAGCAGTCCCACCTCCATGTGTGGTGGATAAAAAATAGAAGGGACATGTCAGGGGTAAGGGATCCCAGCCCCAGTGCAGACCACCCATCCCACAGTCCCAGTGCTAGGAAGGTAAGTCACCGTAAATCTGGCTGTATAAACCAGTGAGGGGTTGGGGCAGCAGAAGAATCACCCCTCTGGGATTCAGCACCAGGTCAACAGTGAGAAGGGCACCAGAGCAGTGTGACACAGGTTGTCCCCACCTGGCAATTATCTAAGGCTCTGCCCCATACAACTTAACAGGTGCATTAAGACTGTGACTCAAAGCAGCTCTACCTAAAACACAGAAACAAGCAGCCAGAAAGACAGAGGCTGCCAAATTGAGGAGACAAAGAAATATGGCCCAAATGAAAGAACAGAAAAAAACTCCAGAAACAGAACTAAACAAAATGGGGATAACCAATTTATTAGATACGGAGTTCAAAACACTGGTTACCAGGATGCTCAAAGAACTCACTGGGTACTTCAACAACATAAAAAAAAAAAGACCCAAGCAGAAATGAAGGTTGAATTAAGTGAAATAAAAGAGATATCTACATGGAACCAAGAGTAGAGAGGATGAAGCCAAGAACCAAACCAATGATTTGGAACATAAGGAAGGATAAAGCATTCAATCAGAACAGCAGGAAGAAACAAGAATTCAAAAAAAAAAAAAAAACAAGGATAGTCTTAGGAACCTTTGGGACATCTTTAAATATACCAACACCCAAATCATAGGGGTGTCAGAAGGAGGAGGAAGAGTAAAATGTTGAAAACTTATTAAAAAAATAATGAAAGAAAATTTCCCTAATTTGGTGAAGGAAATAGACATACAAGCCCAGGAAGCACAGAGTCCCAAACAAGATGTTCCCAAAGAGGCCCACACCAAGACACATCAGAATTAAAATGCCAAAGGTTAAAGATAAAGAGACAATCTTAGAAGCACCAAGAGAAAAGCACAGAGTTACCAATAAAGGATTTCTTGTAAGACTATCAAGTGATTTCTCAAAAGAAACTTTGCAGGCCAAAAGGCATTGGCAAGAAGTATTCAAAGTGATAAAAAGGAAGGACCTACAACCAAAATTACTCTCTTTAGCAAAGCTATCATTTAGAATGGAAAGGTAGATAAAGTGCTTCCCAGACAAGGTAAAACTAAAGGAGTTCATCATCACCGAGCTACTATTATACGAAATGCTAACGGAAATTCTATAGGAAAAAAGATCAAATGATGAACATTAAAATGGCAATAAATTCACAGCTACCAATAATTGAATCCAAATAACAAACTAAGCAAACAAGCAGAACAGGAACAATATCACAGATATGGAGATCATTTGAAGGGTTATCAGTTGGGAGGGGGAAGGGAGAGAATGGGAGAAAAAGTGCAGGGATTAAGAAGCACAAATTTACCATAACAGAATAGGCAGGGGGACGTTATGAACAGCATAGTTGATGGAGTAGCCAAAGAACTTACATGCATGACCCATGGACATGAACTAACAGCGGCAGGGTTGGGCAAGCTGGTATACTGCTGGAGCGAATGGGGGTACCAGGTGGAGTGAGGCAAAAGGGAAAAAACTGGGAAAACTGTAATAGCACAATCAATAAAATATATTTTTATAAAAGGTATAAAATTAAGCAATCGTAAGTATGAGGTAATATTACTTTAAAATGTCATTTTTACTAAAGAGATTCCTGTTACCTTTTTCATGGTGCAAATACGTGGCAAAAATATTGATGTTACAATAATGAAAAAGAGTCATTCTACAAAACCAGGATCCTGAATTTATCTCAGATAGGGTGGTTCAGAGCCCAGGAACAGGTGGTCACCCTAGGTAAGCAGCTGGCAAATTGGCTTATCTCAGAGGCAGTGTGAAAAGGCTCTAATCACCCAGACTGCAGACTCCGGGATGCTATTAACACATATTGCAGTCTCACTGGACAGTGCAAAAGGGGACCGCTTCCCTGTGGGTTGAGGGATCTCCAATTGAAATTGGGAAGCATAAAATTCATGTGCACATCATGCAGCTTTACCTTTTGATTTACAGCTTCAAAGGGACCTACAACCCAATCTTAAAAGGTTTTCTTTTTTCCAGTTATCTCCAATTCTGCCCAAACTCAGTGTATACTACCCAGGACAAATGATGAATCCACTGTGCTGTCATCAGCAGTCCATAGAAACAGCCACGGATTAAAAGTAGAAAGCCAACCAATAATCATGTGCAAAAAACTCAAAAATGGAAGCAGCTCTCTACTTACCAATCCAACCTTCAAGCTCATTGTACTATAAAAACACATTGCCAAAAATCCGAGCATCACTTTCTGTGGTTTTATCTGTACCAGAAACTGCAAACATACACTGATATAATAGCAAAATACAAGTAAAGAGAAAATACCACAAAATGTAAATAATACATATAAACTTATTGATTTCTGGGTTAAACTATATTTAAATGCAGACTACTATAAACTCTGAGATTCATTCATTTACCTATTTTGCTTTCCATTTCTACAAGGTACCACTGCCTTTATCAGCAGGAAAGACTGCTCAGCTAGATGAAACCCAACCCATGAGCCAAGTCCCCAACGAAGAATCTTCTATGCTCATTTCCATTGAACTGAAAATGGAGACTAAGGCTACACTAGGTCCAGGACTTGTACCTGGCCAGACCAGCTCTAGAACAATTATTCTATACTACCACCCTCATTATTTTAAAATACAGAACACGAATATAGTAACAGCTGCCTAAAAGAGCGTGTTCTGAATGCCACTGGACTTTCCCTTTTAACCTGATAGCTGCTACCACCTCCATGATTCTGCCACACATTTTGCTATGGAAATGAGTTTATAAGCTGCAAATCCTAAACTTAACTTGCATACCAGTGCATGAATGGGTCTCCATTGTCTTAGCATTGGAAGAAGGGAGGTTGGGGGCCTGCAGGGCAACACCCTTGAAGCGGAATGATGAGAGAACACACCTTACATCAGAGACCAGATTAACAGTGTCTTCACCAACTCTGCAGGTGTGCATCAATTTAGAGACTTCTAACAGATCACAGATGTGTCTGTGACAGAAGAAGCAGGCCTTTAATTGAGAGACTGGGGGAGGGAGGATGAACATCACAGGAGCCATGGTAGAAGTCATTTATTTTTCTAATTAAATTCTCAGATTGGTGGGAGTAGCCTATTAAAAATACAAAACAAACCAAATGGGAAAATGTGGATTTTAGAGGTTAGTGTCAGCATTAATTTTTTTTAACAATGATACAGCTAAAGGAAGACATTACAACCTTGTGCTATTTGCTTATTACCTCCAACTTTGGGTTCTGGGCATCATGATACCATGTCATCTGATACTTATAATTTGAGTTGATGTACCCAACAAGACTATTTGTGTTTAAAACTGTGTTAGAAAATTACATTTCTTTAAAAGGGTATTTGTAGAGCCATTTCTATTTGCAAAGTGCGTTCCAGTTATTTTTATGAAAGTAATTCTTAATAACAACTATGTAAAGTAGGTCAGAGATTTTATCGGCTATGCCTCCTTTTTCAAAAGGCTGAATCAAGGGAGGTACAAAAAGGTTAAGTGATTTTCCTGGGGTTACACACAAAACTAGTAGCAGAACTTAAAATGCCACTGTAGCTATTAAACCTCAGATGGTGACTACATCCCAGTGGTCTTCATTCTTCCTCTGGCTCCATTTCAGATTTCCTGGGATCTTTGTCTCGGTGAATATACCTCGTGCCCTCCTCCAAACCTGCCGACTTAGGGTCCAGAACACAGGTCCTGAAAATCTACTCCTGTAACGGCTAGTCCCCAGATGAGGCTGCACAGCACTCAGTGTGGGACCCACCCCTGCTACTGGTGGGTGTTCTAGACGGCTCAGCCCACACTACCACAGGCACTTGAGAACAGACAGTATTGTTATATGGAGGCTGAGACCTCACCGAAGCAGAAACTGGCAGATTATCTCTCAAGAAGCAGCCTGTAACACATTATTCAAAATCACTTTGTCTTCTTGTCTGCCAAGACTGTTCCCCCCTTCCATGTGCAGCCAGCACACCATGACCCAGACTGACCACCATGTACGGACAGCACCCAAGGTTCCTGGGCTGCAGGCAGAGTGGGTGCCTTGTATTACTTCATTTGACCCACCGTGAGAGAGATGTCCCCATTTTACAGATTTTAGAAATTTATAAGGTACTGAGCAAGTTGCCCAGAGATGCACTAATATTAATTTCCAGAACTCGGGTCCTAGTTAGATTTATCTAATGGCAGAATCTACAAAAACATTTTCTTTGTTTGTTGTTATTTAAATTCCTCTTTTGTTTCTTTATTATAAAAACAAGGTTCTTTATTCTCCTTGTACTTCACTTCAACAGCAAGTGACCCATTAAGAAACAGCACTCTTTGCATGTAAAGTCCTTCAGCACACACTTCGGCCAGTGACAAAAAAGAATCCAACGCTAACTCCTAGAAAGAGAAGGGGCAATGCCTGGGCCACATGCAGCAGCTATTTCCACTGCCAGGTCAGGAGAGTTATGGTCAAATATGAGCTCAGGTGATTCAGATGCATGCAGTACCTGCTCCAACAGGTATGGCCTGGACTTAGAAGCATAATTTGTAGAGCTATAACAAGAGAAACAAAGATAAAGTCAGAAGAGGGAGACAGAGACACAAAAGGGGTCCGAAGGCAAACAGGAAGAAGTGCACCTCTGTGTACATTTTAAAAGATGTCGGTTTCATGACTCCTGTCCTTTTCCAAAGTGTCATAAAAATCAAATGTAAAACTGAAGGATTCAAAAATAAAGAAAAGGAAATAGGCTATGCAATCCTCCACACCAACCTAAATAAGAAAAAAATCATATGATCCTATCAATGTCACAGAAAAAGCATTTGACAAGATCCAATATTCACTCATGATAAAAACTCTCAGGAACTCAGAAATAAAGGGGAATTGCCACAATGTGATTTTTTAAAGCACCTAAAAAAGCACCTGTGACAGAAATCTACAACTAACATACATTCCATGAAGAACGACATGCGTTCCTTCTAAGACAGGGAACAAAGGAAGGATGGCCGCTCTCTTCACTCTCACGCAATTCAATACTGCAAGTTCTAGCCACAAAATAAAAGCATGAAAAATAAGTAAAATACAGAAGGAAAAGGAAGAAATAGAACTATCTCTGTGTACAGACGTGGTTGTCCACATAGAAAATCTCAAGGAACCTATAAAAGAAAACTTCCTAGAACTAGTGAATTCAGNGGGGAACTGCCACAATGTGATTTTTTAAAGCACCTAAAAAAGCACCTGTGACAGAAATCTACAACTAACATACATTCCATGAAGAACGACATGCGTTCCTTCTAAGACAGGGAACAAAGGAAGGATGGCCGCTCTCTTCACTCTCACGCAATTCAATACTGCAAGTTCTAGCCACAAAATGAAAGCATGAAAAATAAGTAAAATACAGAAGGAAAAGGAAGAAATAGAACTATCTCTGTGTACAGACATGGTTGTCCACATAGAAAATCTCAAGGAACCTATAAAAGAAAACTTCCTAGAACTAGTGAATTCAGTAAGATGTCAGAATAAAAACATTAGCACCTGAAAATAAATCACATTTCTACCACCAACAATGAACAGACAGAAACAAAATGATACCATTCAAAATCACTCGAAAGAAAATGAAATACTTAGGCATCCACTAAATAAAACGGGTACAGGAACTGTAGGCTGCGAGGTTCAAAGACGTGGAAGGAAATCAAAGACCACAATAAATGGAGACACACTGTGTTCATGGACACAATGACACAACACAGTAAAAATGTCACTGCCCCGCAAATTGATCTATAGTGTTAATGAAATTCACATAAAATTCTCAGTAAAGTTTTTGTAAACATAAACAAGCTTATTATAAAGTTTATATGAAAAAGCCTGAGTGTGGCTAAAACAATCTTAACAATGAAGAATAAAGAGGGAGGCATCACTCTGCCTGATATAAAGACTTACTAGATAGTCACAGTAATTGAGACAGTGTGGTATTGGTGGAGAAATAGATTCATAATTCAATGGAACAGAAAAGAGAACCCAGAAAGAGGCCAGTATAAATATGCTCAACTCTTTTAAATGAAAATTTAAAATTAATCAAGGGAGGAAAGGCTTTTCAACAGATGGTGCTAAAGTAACCAAACATCCATGGGCAAAACAAAACAAAACAAAACAAAAAACCATCGACCTTACACAAAAACTAACACCAAAGAAATCACAAATTTAAATGTAAAACTTGAAAAAAACATAGAAAACTCTTGTGATTTAGGACACAATCAAGGAGTTTTCAGGCATAAAGCCAACAACATGATCTAGAGAGGAAAAGCTGGTAAACTGAAGCTAATCAAAATTTTAAAAATTTTCCCCTTTGAAAACCCATATGAAAAGGATAAAAAAGACAAGTTACAGACTGGGATAAACATTCGCAAACCAAAAATAGGATGAAGGACTAATGTTTACTATATGAGGTCTGTCCAGAAAATGTCCAATCGTTATCAACATAACAGGAATGTTTTGCACGACACTGATGTAACCTGCTAGCCAAGGAAAGTGGACTGGAACGTGCATGTGTGAACAATGACGACTTCACTGTACTAGTCAGTCAGGGGGCGTGGCAGACCCCTTTGAGTGAGCATCATACTGTGTTACAGTTGCATTCAAAATGACTGAGCCAAGTACAGCAACGAACCTGCCTCAAATTTTGCATTAAGCTTGAACATTCCTCCCCAGAAACTATTCGGATGATTCAGAAGGCCACAGCTATAAGCAACTAGTGATTGGCAGCTTCATCATGACAACATGCCCACTCGTGCAATACGTCACATACAGAGATTTTTGGTGAAACATCAAATCACCCAGGTGACTCAGCACCCCTCCACAGCCCACATTTGGTGCCCTGTGACTTCTGACTTTCCCCCAAACTAAAATACCTTTGGGAAGAGGTTTCTTCCCTGGGAAAGGGAAGAGATTTCAGACCATCAATGAGATTCAGGAAAATACAAAGAGGCAGCTGATGCAAACTGGGAGAACTGTGTGAGGTCCCAGGGTGCCTACTTTGAATGGGATTGAGGCTTCACTGTCCTATGTACAATGTTTCTTCTATCTTGTATCTTGTTCAATAAATACCTCTAATCTTTCAGTTCCATAGCTGGATGCTTTCTGGACAGACCTTACATATAAAGAACCCTCAAAATTCAAAAGTGAAAAAAAATTAAAAGAGTCCAATTAAAAGAGAAAATGGACAGAAGACAAGAAAATATATTGCACTGAAGAGCATATACACATGAAAAATAAGCAGGTACAAAGATGATCGATATCATTAGCTACCAAAATGAAAATTAAAAACGCAATGAGATTATCACTATATACCTAAGAGAAGGAGTAAAGTAAGAAAGAATGACCAAAAAAAAAAAAAAAGCCTAGAAAGGAGGCGCAGAAACTGGATTACTCATCAAAGCTGAGAGAATGTAGAATGGTACAACCACTTTGGAAAACCATCGGCCAATTTCTTATAAAAGTACGTATGCAACTACCACACAGCCCAGCAATTGCACTCTTGGACATTTACCCCAGCAAAATGAAAACAGGTTCACACAAAAACCTGTCCATGAATGTCTACATCAGCTGTATCTGTAACAGCCCAAATCGTAATCCGCCCAGACGCCCTTCAACAGGGAAACGGCTAAACATGTGGTGCAGGTAATACGACTCAGCAGCAAAAAGAAACAAACTATTGATAATACAACTCAAAGGAATCCCCNAAAAAAAAAAAAAAAGCCTAGAAAGGAGGCGCAGAAACTGGATTACTCATCAAAGCTGAGAGAATGTAGAATGGTACAACCACTTTGGAAAACCATCAGCCAATTTCTTATAAAAGTACATATGCAACTACCACACAGCCCAGCAATTGCACTCTTGGACATTTACCCCAGAGAAATGAAAACAGGTTCACACAAAAACCTGTCCATGAATGTCTACATCAGCTGTATCTGTAACAGCCCAAATCGTAATCCGCCCAGACGCCCTTCAACAGGGAAACGGCTAAACATGTGGTGCAGGTAATACGACTCAGCAGCAAAAAGAAACAAACTATTGATAATACAACTCAAAGGAATCCCCCCCAATTACCAATAAAAAAAGCCAGTCCCTAAAGATACATACCATATGACTCAATTTATGTAATAACTTTGAAGTGACAACATTTTTAGAAATGAGGGGCAGATTAGGAGCACGTAGGAGTTGGGGATGAAGGAAGGAAAGGCGGGCCCGGTTACAGAAGGGAGCCATGAGGGATCTTCGTGGTGCTGGAGCTATCCAGCGCCTTGACTATGCTGGTGGGTACATGCACTTACACAGGTAATGCAGTCATATAGAACTTAATACACACACAAAACATACATGAATTAACATCAAGAATGTCAAATAAGGTAAGTGGATTGTACATATACACGACAGATACTATAACATACTATAATTCCATTAAATGTTACCATGGGGGGAACTGGGCAAAGTACATAATAGATTACTCTTTATTATTTTGAACAACTGCAGGTGAATCTAATATCTCAATAAAATCTTTCAATTAAAAATAAAAAGATATAGGCTGCTGACCAGGACAAATTTCTGAATGGTAGGGACCTGAAATACAATCAAAAGCAAGCCAAAAGCAGCATTTTGAATCGCAAACAATGCCTTTTTAAGGTGAAGGGTCACCTCCTGGATTGAGAGTTTGACAAAACACCCAATACTGAACAGCAGCAGAACTCACTGAGAGTTCTCCCAGTGCAGCAACCACTTAAAAGCTAAATTGCATCACTAAATCCCAAACTTCATTTCCATCAACAGTTTCAACACCTATTTAGAATAATGTGTTGCCTTAAATTGCTACCAAGAAGCCCAATATACCAATATTTAGAAACACAAAACTTGACTTCTTAAAATAAAATGACTTCCTGGAGATATTCTCAAAGTCAAAAGGTGGCCTCCTCTGACTTAAGGTGTATGGATCATTACTCCTAGGTTTATAAGGTCAAAATCTTACATACTTATATACACAGCATGAGATTTTACAAGCTGGGACCCAAGAGCAAATTATTAGCTGAACTGTAAACTTAATCACTGGCATGATAAGCCGCAAACCAGAGAAAGATTAAAAGGACAGGGAGAAAAGCACATACTCCTCTCATGCCATGTATAATGCACTGCTGTATATAATGCGTACCCACATTTTTGGCCCAAACTTTCAGGGGGGAAAATCTCTTGTTTTAATTAATTCAATTATTTATTTATACTTAGAAACAAAACTGATATTATATTCCAGGGTATTATTTTGCATACAGATATTGTTATTGCTTTCAAAAGTTACACTTTTAATGCATAAACATAAATAAAAGAATTTAAAACAATTATATAAATACAGAATTAGCACTACCCATGTATAATGTGCATCCTTATTTTTCTCTACAAAATTTGGGCAAAAAAAAAAGTGCATTACACGGCAAAATATGGTAAATGCCCAGAAAGGTACTGCACTCTGTTGCTAAGTAGAAAGCATAGGTGGCTTTTACTAAAGCATGTGAGCTTCCTTCCTCTCCTTTTCTCAGCTTCTCTCCAAGTGTGCTCCAATAATTAACCTAGGTCATTATTTGGCTGGTTTCTTTGGCTCTTTCCCAGACCTACTAAGGTAGAGCAATGCCAAAAAAGGTCCCCTGTGAACCAGACATCAAATGACTTAAAACACAGTGAAGTTTCAGAACCCCTATAAAAATAATTAGTTGCTTACAATTTATCACTTATCTTCACCAACTAGAACAGTTTGCAGACACTTTGGTTGTGGCAACTGGTGAGTGAAGTGGGGATGGCTGTGCTCCTGGCCTCTAGTGGGTACAGGGACTGGGGATGCTGCAAAATGTCCTACATTACACAGGACAGCCCCAACAGCACAGGATGACTGGGCCCAAAATGTCAATCGTGCTGAGGATGAAATTCCCTGACACAGACGATACATGCATTGGATTTAACAAGACAAATACTCACATACAATAAAAAAAATAAAGAACAAATGCACCAACTTAGAGCTACTACTAAGTGGAGGTGACCTCCGAAGCAGGGATGGTTCTGATTCCCCTCACCCTCTCAAGTCTGACTCATCCAGAGGAAGAAGATTCTCTTGGTAACAGATCACCATGCTTCAAGAGCATCGATTCTAGAACCACAAAGTCCCAGTCAGTATCCCAGTTTTACCCCTCAGTCTCTGGGTGACATTGGAGTAGGTAATGACCTTTGGTGAGCCTCAGTTTATTATCTGTAAAGGGGAATTCATAACTGCCCTTCCCTCTAAGGAAAATGAAAATAAATGATGTGGCTACCTCAGAAACCCGGCAGAGACCCCAGACAATAAATGTGTCTTCTTGTTGTTAATGAACTCTCTAACCCTTTCTCACCCAATCTTTTTTATTTCTCAACTGACAACAAAGTGAACCATTTCCGATGCGACATTTTTTACAGGTTACATTTCACTACTCTGTGAACTAGTTTCCCCACCTCTAGCGCTAGATTAAGAGCTGGTAGTTTCTGATTGGTCTGGAGGCTCAGTGCTGGCTGCTTCCTCTGTGGACAACCCAGCCCGGACCTTCATCAGCCACTCACCTGAGCACAGCAGCTCTCACACAGGGGTAACTGGCGCCGTGGGGAAACCAGCCGTCCTTTTACCTAAGCAGTAGTTCACCAGACTGACACAAACGGAATGCTTGACAGATACAGTCCTTAAAACTTGTTTCTGTAATCAAAATGTTTCTTTTGGTCCCTAACCAATCAAACTAGATGCTTTAGTGTGGGCATGCAAGCCTGGCCAACAAATACTTATTGCACACCACTGAGGATCTGCCTGTACTGGGCACTAGGAAGCAAACAGTGACCACACAGGCATGGCTCGTGAGGGTTCGGAAAAGAACTGTTGGTACCTGAAGACTCCAAAAATCACCGGAATTTACTTAGATAAAGAAAAACTTTTCGCCCTGACTGGTGTAACTCAGTGCATTGAGTGCCAGCCTGCGAAACAGAGGATCGCGGTTTGATTCCCAGTCAGGACACATGCCTGAGTTGCAGGCCAGTTCCCAGCAGGGGATGCACGAGAGGCAACCATACATTGATATTTCTCTCCTTCTCTCCTTCCCTTCCCCTCTAAAGATAAATAAATAATTTTTTAAAAAAGAAAAACTCTTCTAGTAAAAGAAATACTATCCAATCTTCAAATGGATCTTTGCAGGAGCCATCAAACCACAGAGGCAGCTGAACTATAGTATGTATGCTGGTCAAGAATGCAAACAATGAATGGCTCTTCCACCTACAGTCGATATCCCCTAACCATGCTGGGTCTCATCGCTCAGAATGATAATAAGGGACAGCTCAGTACCTACCTCATGGGGTTCTTACAAAGACCAAGTTCGTTGTTACGGACGATGCAGTTGAACAGTAGCTGGCACTCGAGTACTACTGCTATCATTATCCTTATTAGCAAAGGAATTTGAACTTTGCCATCTGGTGTCTCAGAGATCTTCCTTCTCCAACATGTCTACCATCACATCTTTCAGCGCTTGCTTTCCAAAAATATGCTACCTCCTTAAACCGGGATAAGGCCTTAAGTTTTCCCCACTCAGAACATTCCAATTAGAACATCCTCACCCCTCTCACCAAGGGGTCCCTGGAGTGTTCATCTATATACCTCATCAGCAACTGCTGATGAAGACATGCCACCCCTCAAGATAACAGTCTAAATGCAGTCACATCTGTTAGCTCCTTACACTAGAAACTGGGAATGGAGGCTCTGAACACACCAAATTTGATTCTTATTTTGAGTTATACCTTCTCTATAGTTATTAGCCAGCCATAGATCCTTAAGACCATCTTATTGAAAACTGAACAAAGTATCCTTATTTTATTATTCCCTTAATTAATAAATACAGGTACTGATAATCAGCTACCTACCTACAGTATGGGTTTCTACTACTTTAACTTTAGCAGGATGGACTAGAAAATGTCCCTCAAGCTGAGATACACTTTCCAGTCTATGTAATGGAGATCACAATACTAACTACTTCACAAAGCAACTGAGAACACGGAATGAAAATCTTTCTTGAAACTAGCACATCTAGGCACATTACTAGTAAAACTAAGCTTTTATCATTTTCATAATGCCAGCTAAAAATTACTTTTTAATGCGGCTAACTTCATTTATATTGAAAAAGAATATAAGTTCATATTAACAATTTAGTGAAATCACACCCCTGATCTTTGAAAAGCACTAACTTTGAGAAGGGCTAATAGCAGTGATACAGGTGACTATCTTCCACGACCTATCTTCTCGAAAGTGAGATACTGAATGTCTCCTCCAAACAGGGTAAAGGGTCACAAAATTATCAGTAATTACATGGTGTATAATGCCTTTCCATGCACACTGGCCTACACTAGAACCACCTCCGTAAGACTTTAGATGATATGCCTTTTCTACTTTAAAACCAGCCTCTAGTCATCACCACCATTCTCTGTCAACCCATGAGCTTTGAGAAGGTACGGTTCTACATAAAACATGTCTTGATCTGTAACTATTCTTTGAATCATGTATCTATTCAGCAACATTAGGGAACAGCCAGGTCAACCCACCAAAAAATGGGTAAGACCGAAAGGATTCTTTTAAGTCAGCAGATCTGTATTTCCACTATAAGACAAAAGTAAATGGATTGCACACAGAACCTCTGTGTGGCTCATGTCATTCAGAGGATTCAGAAAGATGTCTCTTGGGGCATAGATCTAAGTTGGCTGAGACCAAACACAGGGTGAGATGGATAAAGAGAAAGGTCACTGTGATATTAAATTTTAAAATTTTTAAGCAGATAAAACAGAAAACCAAAACCAACAGTGCCTATCCATAAAAACAGTGACTTTTTAAGAACCAATGTAACGATACTGAACTGGTCAAGATATGTGAAAGTATATTACTAAATATCAAAAAAGGGTGATTTTTTATAGTGATTTGACCATTTAAATACTAGCTAAAAAACATTCCTCACCTTCTCTCACATCAATATAAGCAACGTCTTTTGTCAGAATCTCAATGGCTGAATAGGACTCAGGTTGGGTTTAGACTTAAAAAGACAGTGTTTATACCAAATACCCCTTCTCTAAATTGAGAATTCAAGATGGAGACTTGACTTCAACCTTCTGTACATTTAAAACAAAAAAAAGGCATGGAGCAAAGTAACATTGCTATTTGAACGAATAACTATAATTTCATTGTTGGTAACATGGTCAGATGTCTTTGACCAGGTCCTAGAATTAGGACCTGAGAAGAAAAATGACAAGAACTGACTATGAAAAGGCAAATAAACAAAACAAAAACCTCACATACATATCTGCCACCCTTCACCTTGCGTGGAAAAATACAGGGCTTGGTTAATCCAAAAGACTAAGACAGATAATCACAGAAAAGGGAGACAGGGAGAAATCAAAGGACAGAAATGACAACATTCTTTCTTAAATTGTTCCTGTAGTTAATTTGGCAATGCAGTTAGCCTTAAATACCAAATTATGGATTATTTTCCATCCAATAAATACCTTAAAAATAATGACTGAGTTTCAAGTCTGACTTTCACACTGTAAAAATGAATCACACTCTGCTACTAAAAAGACTGCAACAGCTGTCCCCATATACTCAGTAGAAAAACTTAAATGAAAAAATTGAAAATAACTTTTTTCAAAAAGTATGAGAAAATTTATTTGCAAAATCTCATGAGCTGGGGGCCCCTTGCCAGAACACGTGATAAACTAATTCCAAGTGTTTCACAGAGAATACTCTCTGTCCTCAACTTTCCTGACATTGACTCTTCACTTGTCTGCAGATATGGCTCTGTATTCTCAATCTGTTTTAAATTATATTCAAATTATGAATATGGACCTGCTGCAGAAGTGACAAAGGAAATAATTTAAATATTAAAATAACAAGGAAAAAATAGAATAAAATAACAAGAAAATTCACACTAAATTGTATCTGCAGTTAATTATGCAAACAGTTTAGCAGGGCACAGCTGATTTATGGGACAGAATGTGATGCCATCCCCTCAAGAATCATCTACTTACTGGAAGATTTCATTTTAAGACAATATGAATTAATTTTAAATGTAAACTCTAGACCAGGTAACAATTCAAACATATATATACCAAAATAATCACAGCATTTTGTATGAGTGATGTAAAATACTGCTAGAGGGAACAGAGTCACATTATAGTCATTAGGCTTTCACATGGAAGAGTATTTAAATATTACACTATTGTGTTAAAATGTAACTTGCCTCGTAAGTTAGACATGATAGGGATATATAAAAGTGACCCAGAGACTTCCAGCATGGAGGCAAAGGTACATACACTTTGCCCCCTCACACAAACAAAGGAAGGACAACAACAAATTTAAAAGCAAAAAACAACCAGAACTGCCAGAAAATCAAGCTGTATGGAAATCCAACAAACAAGCAGTTAAAGAGGAAACATTCATTCAGACCAGCAGGAGGGGAAAGATAGGGCAGGCAAGGCAACGTCTGTAGGACCAGGAAGTCCCACATTTGCATGCAGATAAACCGGGAGGAAAAACTGGAGCGTGAGACAGACCGAGCAATCCAGGGTTCCAGCTCGGGAAATAAAACTTCAAAGCCTCTGACTGAAAAAACCTGTGGAAGTTTCGGCAGTGGGAGAAACTCCCAGACTCACAAGAGAGTTCATTGGAGAGACCCATAGGGTCCTAGAATGTACACAAAACCACCCACCTGGCAATCAGCACCAGAAGGGCCCAATTTCCATGACAGTAGCAGGGGAAGTGACTGAAAGCCTGCAAAAGGCAAGCAAAAGGCATTGTTCCCTCTTGGACCACTTCCCGACCATAGCGCCACAATGGAGTGAGGAGGGTTGTGCTACCCTGGTGAACATTTAAGGCTCCACTGCCACTTACTATGCAACAGGTATTCCAAGACAAAATGAAAGAACAGATCAAAGCTCAAACAATAGAACTAAGCAGTGAAGAGACAGCCAACTTATCAGATGCAGAGTTCAAAACACTGGTAATTGAGATGCTCACAGAAATGGTTGAGTATGGTCACAAAAGAGATGAAAAAGTGACAGCTATGCAAAGTGAAATAAAGAATAAGGTAGAGTGAAGCAACAGTGAAGGGGAGGAAATCGGGACTCAAATCAAAGATTTGAAGTAAAATGAAAAAATAAACATTCAACCAGAACAGAATGAAGAAACAAGAATTCAAAAAACTAAGGAGAGGCTTTGGAACTTCAGGCGCAATTTTAAATGTTCCAACACCTGAAGGGTGCCAACAGGAAAAGAGGAAGAGCAAGAAATTGAGAACTTATTGAACAAATAATGAGGGAGAATTTCCTTAATCTGGCAAAGGAAATCCAGAAAGTCCAGGAAGCTCAGAGTCCCAAAGAAATTTGACCCAAGGAAGCACACATCAAGGCACATTGTAATTACATTCCCCAAAATGAAAGATAAGGAAATAATCCTAAAAGCAGCAAGAGAAAAGAAGTTGCCTACAAAAGAGTTCCCTTAAGACTATCAGCTGATTTCTCAAAAGAAGCCTTAAAGTCAAGAAAGGGCTGGAAAGAAGTATTCAAAGTAATGAAAAGCAAAGACCTACATCCACGATTATTCTATCCAGCAAAGCTTTCATTTAGAATGGAAGGGCAGACAAAGTGCTTCTCAGATGAGGTCAAGTTAAAGGAGTTCATCATCACCAAGCCCTTATTATATGAAATGTTAAAGGAACTTATTATCTAAGAAAAAGAAGAAGTTCAAAACTATGAAAAGTAAAATGATGGCAAACTCACAACTATCAACAACTGAACCTAAAAAACAAAAACAAAAACAAACTAAGTGAACAACTAGAAAAGGAATAGAATCACGGAAATGGAGATCAGGTGGAGTGTTATCAGAGGAGGGGGGAGGAGGGAAAATGGGGGAAAGGGTATAGAGAATAAGCAGCACAAATGCTAGGTACAAAATAGACAGGGGGAGGTTAAGAATAGAATAGGAAATGGAGAAGCCAAAGAACATGTATGTACAATACATGGACATGAACTGAGGGGGGGGGATGCTGTTAGGAAGAAGGTTGCAGGGTGGAGGGGAATAAAGAGGAAGAAAAATGGGACAACTGTAATAGCATAACCAATAAAATATATTTTTATAAAAATGTGGCTAATTTTGTGAGGGGAAAAAAGTGATCCAGAAATCAGCTGGACGGTATCCCACTAGCCAAATCTGAAAAGACCTATTTGAACATCAAAATGATGAGAGTAACAATTACAACCCACTGGATAAAGCAAGACAACATGAGTCCCAATGATAAACACCAATATGTAAATAAATATATAATTGAGAGAAAAAAGTACTTTGTAGAATGCCCACTAATGTATAGATACAGTGTAAAAAAAAATCAAAGAATTAGAAAAGTACCATTCGGCAACTATCACAGTAACATCAACAATTATCAATGGGTGTTACTCCTACTGGGTAAAGCCCTGCTGAAGAAAAGCATATTTAAAGAGATGCAAAGTATCATCAATATCTACTTATTAATAACCTGGGGAAATAGTAGCTTTAAAATTGCAAAATCTGATGGATTTCACCTGAAATCCAAGGCCTCCTGGTATGGCGCACTGAAGAAAAAAGAGCCACCTATGAGTATTCTAGCCAAAAATGCATAACCAAAATCTACTCATACGGAAATATCAGAAAAACCTAATGTCAGGGACATCGTGGGGGGAAAAAACTAACTTTTACTGCCTTTACTTTTCAAGATTCCAATTTCATACAACGCAGATACAGGTTGAGATACTGTTGCACAGTATAGTGGACTCAGAACACGACCACTAAGTACAATATACGGTCCTGAATTGGAGAGAAAACCACCATAACGGACACAATAGAAACCAATAATGAAATCTGAACATGGAATGTAGATTTAGATAACAGAATCATATAAAATATCAAACTTCCGAATTTAGACACTTTATTCTTGTTAGGTAAGAAAATATCCTTTTCCCTAAGATATAAACAGTGAAATATTTATAAGTTATGGGGCATAAGGTTCAAAACTTTTTAAAATAAATACAGAGAATAACTGATTATAAAATTGGTGAATCTAGATCAAAGGTGCACAGATAGTGTTGTACTATCCACTCAACTTATTTTGAAGTTTGAAATTATATAAAAATATAAAGGTACCCATATATATGCTTAGGAGTATAGAAAAAGACATGAAACATTTACTCAGTCATGAAACACATAATCTGAGTACCTTCTATCTCTCTCACTCTGTTTGGTCCTAATTTTTTTTAACACATCTCCTTTATTTGATATTACCTTAATCTATTTTAGTATTCTCCAGAACTCTCTGATTTAATATATAACACTATCCCTATGAAAAATTAGATTTTGAGTAATCTTTCTCTAATATCTTTGCATTTCCAGGAATATGACCTCAGCAATATATTTAATTAAATTTTGCTTAACAGTAAATAATATATGCAAAGATACTCACAGGTTCTCTTTTTTGCCTTAAATAAATATGGATGACTTAGTGACGAGCTCTTTCTTCATCCTATCCTTTTTTTAAGGCTACGGAAAGCCATCATCTGTAAGTAAAGGCTAGTACTATATCGCAAAACAAGAGCAGTCCCACCAGGTACTGTGGTTACTGCTCAGAGCCACCACATACCACAAAGCATTTAGTAGCAGTTCACATCCAGAGTTCCTAAAGTTTCATTACTTGGTAAATAAATTTCCAATCATTTTATACTTTCCTAGCCTCAAGATACCTAAATACGCTTCAGGATTCAGGACATGTTTGAAAATAGTGCATTAGGAAATCTCAGTGAGAAAATCTTTAAAGTTTTGCTGAACTCTTTATTCTTAGCATGTGTTTCTCACTGTGTCTAGAGGTCATATTAAAATTGGCCTAATGGCCGTTGGTTAAGGATAAGAAATGAATGCCAGAGGTTTAGAAATCACAGCAGAGTCTCATCCTGTAGACTGGTTTCCAGCTTTCCTTTCTCTCCTCAGGGAAGGCTCAATGTGTTTTATCCAGCTGCAATGAGTATTTAATGAAGACACTTAAAAATAAGATGTTGCAGTTATTTATACTTGAAAAATAGTACTTACAGACAACATTTAAGTGGAAGACAATCAGAAAGTTGGAACCAGAGAGTTTTTCCTCTTATTAGCAGAGCACGCGAGATGCTTCATTGCTTTGCTTAACAGTCCACAGACACTGAGCACTGACTTCACACCTCATCCAAACCTCACTTAAAAAAAAGGAGGTCCAGTCCTCTTGCTGATCAGTTCCCCAACAGCAGAAAAATGCCACAACATTCAGAGTCTGTGAAGCAAACATGTAATCAATTGTTTACACTCAATTAAGCAAAGAATAAAACCCTTCTATTTGGAAGATCATCTATAAAACACAAATCTGAAAAGAAACAGAAAACAAAAAGGCCAGTTAGTTTAGCACAAAGTGGTCTTGGGTCATGACTAACCAAAAAGCATTTCCCCAGCAATGTCTTGTGTCTAATAATCCTTCCCTTCAGCTTCCCAATTACCTGATTAAAATGGCCCACCCTTCTCTCTTACACTTCTGAAGATCCTAACAGCTATGGGTGGGCTCTAGCAGGTACGCAGGACAAGATATTGAACATCCAACAGCAGATATCAAGGTCCTTGAATACTACCCTACAAACTCCAATTCACCCATCTTTGCAATGGTTTTCTTATAAAATCAACTGAAAAGAACACAAATAAAAATACTATTCCAATAAAAAGACATAAAAATAGGAATTGAGTAAGCAATACACAAGACATTACAATTTGAACATTCAAAGAGGAAATGCTTAATTTTATGTGTATCCCTGAAGGCCCAAGGGAGGAAATGGTTTTATACTCCATCCCCTAGAAGAGGAGGAGTAATTTCTGCATGTCAATGCCTGCATCCACTTCTCTCCTGAGGAAGGAGATGGCTTTCCCAATTTGTAACAGGAAGGAGGGACCTACTAGGTATAATGAAGTACCTGACAGGTTCTCTAACTTTAGGGCTAGCTTGTCCATGAAAACTTTTTTTCTCTCTTTCTCACTCTCCCTAGTATGACCCTGGTGGGTAATGACCTTGCTGTGTAATTGTTCTACATCTACCTTGCATACTCCATCACCCCATACCTGTCCCAGGACTCAGACTCAAGAAACAGGTATAAAGATGCTCCACCATGATTATTAGTGCAAGTGGTACTGTTCAATTCATCATTACCACTCATGACATGGACAGTCTGATCAGACACACTGTCTTGATCTCAACTGCAGAGACGTATTGGGGGAACACTAAGAACTAAACAAATGGATAGTGAGGATATATACACACACGAGTTCCTGCATAAATTAATGTGAATGTGCACATATAGGGAAAAAACTTAAAAAAATCATTCTAATAATGGCTAGCTCTCAGTAGCAAAAGAATGAATAATCATTTTCTGCTTCTTTAGGTTTTAGTGAACTTTCCAACATTCTACAGCAGTGACTTTTAACCTGCGTGCTGCCACAAACCAGTGTGCCACAAGAATTTTTTAAACATAACATCTGATGATTTAGTCAAGGACACGAACCTCTTTCTCCATAGACTGTCAGATTGAAAATGGCAACATCCAACACAACAATAGCTGTCCAGTGTAAATGAATCAAAACTATACCTGTTTTTTTGTCAGAACAGCAAAAATGTATTTTTTCGTGTGCCGTAGAAGTTTAGTAATTAGTTTATGTGTGCCATAAGATGAAAAAGAATGAAAATCTATGTTCTATATTATCTTTTTAAAAAACCACGCACACACAGGTGTTTTTTAAAAATAAAGAGAAGAATGGAGATTTACAGAAAAAACTCAGAACATATTTTACCTAGTGTCTGAGTCTAAGCAAAACTGTCAGAGTTGACCCTGTTATATGATCTATGAAATTTGCAAATTGGTTGAAAATACACCAAAAAACCCACCTCCATACCTTATCTACTTGTATTTTCATAAAAGAACATAGTTTTCAAATTGGCAGAGCGAAATACATGACATTTTGCTCCAGCCAACAATGAAAGTGAACACATGTCAAGATTATTTACTGACTACAAATGCAGGACAGGTCTCAAAGCAGCCCTGGGTGTAGGAGCAGGTATTCTGACTAAACCTGAAGCGTCCTACATGCCCAAGCTTTAACTGTGGTTTTCTCTGGGGTTTCATTTGCTAGGAGCATTTTACTTTTTAAAATATATTTTATTGATTATGCTATTACAGTTGTCCCATTTTTTCCCCTTTATTCCCCTCCGCCTGTACCCTCCCTCCCACCATCATTCCCCAGCTTTAGTTCATGTCCGTGGGTTGTACATATAAGTTCTTTGACTTCTCCATTTCCCATACTATTCTTAACCTCCCCGTGTCTATTTTGTAGCTACCACCTACGCTCCTTATTCCCTGTACATTTTAGATCTGTCAAGAACCAAATTTGAAGATCACTCCTTTATTGTTGAGTGTAAGTGGAATGTGGGTACCTTGAAGCACTTGTAGCCCTGGATAAATATCTGCTTTTTCAAATCAAAAAGAGATGAGGGCCTTCAAAGATATAAAGTTCATAACATTAAAGAGAATTTCAACATTTTCAAGCAAAAATTCAAATTATTATTCCAAATATATAGATACTCTTCATGTCTTCAAACATATCAAGGTAATGCCAGACCTGAGGATCTGGAGTAAATGGTTCCCTCCACCAGAGACAAGACCGCCTCTCTCTGCAACCAAACGGCCAACATGAATCTCAAGTCTTTTTCACTTTTTCATGAAGCAGCTCAAATACAATCCTAAAAAGATCTTCTGTAACCTCTATCCATGACAGATTGACTGTCTCAGACCACTCTGTCCTCCGTAGACAGAGCATCACAATTTCTAAATATTTAATGCACTTGTTTCTTAGCTCTTCCAGTCCTCCAACCAGACTCAACTCTAACCAACCCAAGAGCAGTCTCAACAACTTCTCATATAATTTTAACACTCATTTACACCTCACTGGTGCACCATGTAAGTGAAAAACACCAACTTCAATTCAATGACTAAATCAATATTGTGTCTCCTATAGGAGCACTTGATTGCAATAATGTAAGTGTCAACTTAGCAACCATACAGGTTAAGTTTCAGAACGGGGGTGAAGAGAAAGGTAGGAGAAAAATGTGTGAAAATCCAGAAAAAAAATTAAGAGGCAAAAGAAAAGGGTTACAAATGTCCGAAAGATGTCTCACAGTTTTCATTGTTTTCTGCCATGTTAATCACCAAAACTTTATAAGTGAAGACAACAAGAATATAACTAAAAATGATAAAGGTGGACAAAAGGAACAAGCTTCCAGTTGTGAGATACAAAAGTACCACAGATCTCATGTTCAAAAGGATAACTACAGTTAACACTGCTGTATGATATATAGGCAAGTTGTTAGGAAAATAGACCTGAAGTGTTCTCATCATAAGGGAAAACATATTTTTATATGAGATGACAGATATTAACTAAACTCACTGTGGCAATGATTGCATGCAGTTAAATCATTACTGTGTACAACCTAAACTTATACAATGCTGTATGTCGATTGTATCTCAATAAAATTGGGACAAAATTAAGTAAATNAAGGAACAAGCTTCCAGTTGTGAGATACAAAAGTACCACAGATCTCATGTTCAAAAGGATAACTACAGTTAACACTGCTGTATGATATATAGGCAAGTTGTTAGGAAAATAGACCTGAAGTGTTCTCATCATAAGGGAAAACATATTTTTATAGGAGATGACAGATATTAACTAACCTCACTGTGGCAATGATTGCATGCAGTTAAATCATTACTGTGTACAACCTAAACTTATACAATGCTGTATGTCGATTGTGTCTCAATAAAATTGGGACAAAATTAAGTAAATAATAAAGTGGGCGGGGGGGGGGGGAGAATAAAACAAGCCAAGTAATTCAACCTGTTAGAGTCATTTCAAACTTCATAACATGTATTTTTATATTAAACTCATTTCTGGTTATGTTTTCCATCTTAACCCTCAAAGATACTGGTTTTCGTCCCCATGGAATTCTTACTGACTCTTACATATCTCTGTAAGTCAACCTTAATTCCTTTTCTGGAACAAGATGAGTTTTGAATTAGTAAATGAGACAAAATGTTATTTTTGAGAATATTCTAGCAGGAAGAATTATGCAACCAGGGGAAATCGGGAGAAGATTTCGGGATGATAGGGCTCTGGTACGTCAGCACGTGTGGAGTGGGTCCCCAGCTGGAGAGCCATAGGGAAGGATGCACAGAAAGGAGGAACACAAGGACCCTCACCAGCACACAAGTGTCAAAGCACCCAATACACTGTGAACAGAAAGACGCTGAAGGGCAATTTGTTCAGAAGATAGGATTTGCAGTTCCCCATATAAGTTTTATATATTTTTTCTTTTATTCTCTGAGGTTTTCTTACCTTTTCAGTGATTATTAAAATTCTTTTGGAAAGCCCCAAGAAGGATATACAATAAACTGGTGGCCTAGCCTCAAAAACCCTGTCCATATGAATTGCTAAAGCATTCAACAGCTGAGACCACCTGAGAAATCAGCACCTTAATGAGAAGTTCAGAACCCTGGAGTTGAAGGTTACAGATTAAATTCTATCTACTAAGAGGAAGATTTGCCTTAGGGTGACCACCAAGCACCTACTAGAACTGCTCAGCCAAGATGGCAGAGACCTGAGGGAGCAACAGAGGAAATAGAAAATTGTGGATAAGTAGTAAAAGAGATTTGGAAGGAAAACCCAGGACACTGGGCCACTCATGTTATCAGTACCCATTTCCTGTGTGTCTACTTTCTTTAGGGACACACACAATATAGAAATAAATAAAAACAAGAGCTTACCACTACATAATCTAGCAGAATAGACAAATAAGTGAACAGGCCATTGCATTAAAATGTAATAGGGATTCTGAGACAGGTAAACTCAAAGCACCCTGAATTCAGATAGCGATACTCTAAAATTAAGATGTGGACTGGCAAAAGACACAACGTATTTAGATGCATAACAAATTTTAACATCAATAGGAGTATGTGGGATTTCTAAGCTTTTCTGGAAAAACACAGGTAAGTGAAATTGCCCAGAGCTTAAAAACCTACAATACCTCCTATTCACCATGTCACCAAGAATGAACTAAGCCAAACCCTCATCTCCAAGATCAATGATTCATCTATCTAGTGCAATTAGAAGTAACTCCATGATAAGTGCATTATTGTAACTTCAAAGTGTATCATGTAAGCAGTACAGTTTCCAGGGCATTTTGGCTCCCCAAGTGCATAAACCTATTTTAACCAACCTTGTCTTTTAGAAAGTAAACCCATCTGAGTAAGCCATTCAGCTCAGGATAAACAGCTTTCCATCCAGTCACTGGCATTGTGTAAAAAGTACATGCACTTGATTGACCCCTAATTTATGCGTTACCCAGATGCTCTTTAATTGTGTTTCAAAATGCCAAATGAATTTTCCATTCGGAAAATTGTTCCCAGCTTATGTTCTCAGGAAATGAAAGATTTGGCATGTACTTTATTGAGAAGGAGGGACACTGTGAGTATGAATGCCATGTGATTGGGACTTAATCAGACATGGGATTCCCATCCCACAAAGCTCTGACCCCAGCAGGAGACTCAAGGGGAAAGAATGGTTCTATTATGCGTGTGTGTTATTATGTACATGGTGACTGGAAGTGAGGGAAGGGGTTTGTGAGAAGATATTTCAAAGGAGTTACAGGAATATTTAGAAACAACCAAAAAACTGGAAATAAATACACTAACGATAGAAATAAATGTATTATAGTGTTTATACACTGTCTCCATGTTCTAAACCGCTACATGCTGTCTATATTTATTTTCATTAGTTTTATGAGAAAGGTTAATAAAAACCATTTTACAAATAATTCATGGAAGAGTCTAATACATCAATCTCTAAAAGTGTCGCTTTAGCACTAGAAACTGGTTAAGTTTCTTAGAAAAGACATACCCACACTAATGCAATCCACATAGTTCTCAACCAGGGCCAATTTCCACACACACCCACCACCACCACCCTCAGGGACATTTGCAATGTCTGGAAACAGCTTGAATTGTCATGACCTGGGGAGAAAAACTGGTACTGGGACCAAGTGGGTAGAGGCCAGCAATGCTGCTAAATATCCTGAAATATACAGGCCAGCCCGCATGTCAATGAATGAAACGGCCTAAAATGTCAACAGTGCCAAGGCTGAGAAATGCTGCTGAAGAAGAATGCAGGTCTCCAAGAGGATCAGAACCGGTGATTATCCTCCTCTGTCCAGGGTCCTTCAGGCATCCATCAGGAACTATCTGAGACAATAAACAGGAAGCCAAGAAGACTGGGATCTCGACTTGGATTCCCTTTTGACCTCTCTAAATTCGGAGTAGAAAGGGGGAAAAGAGGTGTTGTTTAAAAATATTTGAGTGAAATGTTCTGACTAAAAATAATGAATCTAGTCAACTTTACCTTTCTAAGAAAAACTATGTAAGTAGAATCTTCCTTTAAAGAAAGAAGCTATTGCTTTTACTATCACTAACTTCCTTCCCATTCTGCTCATGAACAACCCAAGTAGCTAGGAATATCACCCTGTAAAATGGTCAGATGAGAACATAAATGATGTAAGAATGTAAAGAAGGTCACAAATGAGTGAAACAGGCCAAATGGACAGCACAGGGAATGGTGAGGATTGTGGCAAGGAAGACAAGCATGCTCCATCTAAACAGTTCAATGGCTACCCAGTCTAACCTGTTGCAGTGAAAGAATGCTGGAAATCTCACGGTATTGAGGCTACATTCTCTCTCGGTCCAACCCATGCTACTATCGACAAGTCTGTGTGCCAATTAACATGCTACTGTGTCCAGAGGGAAAATATTTGCAGTCTCATTCATGCAATTGCCTTCCTTCTTCATCCATATCCCACAATTCTTGGCTAAACATCATACAATCACTCTCAGATCCTTTTAGCTTTTCTCATATTACCTGGTTTCAGGCCTTTTCACCCTGCCATTTGCCTGTTTCTGAGTACATTATAAAATAGAAATTCTAGAAAAGGTGGGGAAGAGATAGTGTAGACAAATTTTACATTTCTTAATTTAGTTGTTAATTTGTCTGCTTCTAGCAACTACACTCTAAATTTCTTAAGAACTGCTATTTCTCCAGAACATCAAATATACCTGATACTAGGTAAGCACTCAATAAATATTTGGTGAAGAAATGAATTAAATATCCTTATTAGTTTACCTGATGTGATCATTCCATTAATAGAGCCTGACAATGTGAAGTTCTTCTTTGCACTAAAATTCTGAGGATGCAGAAAAGAAGCTGTTACCACAACCATCACTGGGTCAATTATCATGTAAACACATAACAAGCCAAGTCCAGAAAAAGGTCAGTATGCTGCAGCTGAAACCTCTGGCCCAATCTTCCACATCCTCCACTATAAAATGAAATCCAGCCCTGGCTGGTATAGCTCAGTGGATTGAGCACGGGCCTGCAACTCAGACGATCTGGGCCTGCGACTCAGACGATCGCGGTTCGATTCTCAGTCAGGGCATATGCCTGGGTTGCAGGCCAGTTCCCTGCAGGCCAACTCCCAGCAGGGGACGCATGAAAGGCAACCATACATTGATGTTTCTCTCCCTCTCTCCTTCCCTTCCCCTCTAAAGATAAATAAATAAAATCTTTAAAAATTAAAAAAAAATGAAATCCAGCTTGTTTCACTATAATGTAAAGACTTAAGAGAAGCACTACATAAGATTATATATATACTCTGAGAAAAACATAAACCCTTGAAAAACATTAAGAAGCCAAGGATGTCCAGTCTCACCACTTCTATTCAATCTTCTACTGGAAACTCTAGCCAAAGCAATTAGGTAAGGATAAGGAATAAAAAGCATCCAGATTGAAAATGAATAAATCAAACTATCTCCACTCACAGATGATGTGATCTTACATATTAAAAATCCTACAGAAAACTACCCCAAAAATAAATAGAGCTGAACAAAAAAATTAGCAAGTTTGCAGGCTAGATCAATATACAGAACTCAGGGGTTTTTCTACACACTAGCAATGAAAAATCCAAAATAAATTAAGAAAACAATACTATTTAAAAAAATATTTGCCCTGGCTGGTGTAGCTCAGTGGATTGAGCCTGGGCCTGTGAGCCAGAGGATCATGGTTTGATTCCCAGTCAGGGCACATGCCTGGGTTGCGGGCCAGTTCCCAGCAGGGAATGCAGGAGAGGCAACCATACATTGATATTTCTCTCCCTCTCTCCTTCCCTTCCCCTCTAAAGGTAAATAAATAAAATCTTTTAAAAAATCAAAAGAAATAAAATATATAGAAGTGAATTTTACCAAAAAAAGTTCAAGACTTGCACACTAAAAAGTACAAAACGTAATGGAAAGAACTTAAAGACCTAAGTAAATGGAAAGACATCCCATATATATTCTCATATATCAGAAGGCCTCAAGTTGTTCTAGTATTCCGGTCTGAACTGATCCTGAGGACACAGAGATGAAGAGCCTAGAAGCCAACAAAAATGAGCTATCCATCCATCTAGGTTTTCACTGTCTTATTAATCAACATTCATTTTTTTTATCATAAAGTGAAGAGCCTTATGGCCACATAGCTCATGCTTACCAATAGTTTTTGTAAAACAATTTTAGAATTGCAGTTTATGTCTTATCAAAAAAGGAAATGAGGTGAATTCCACAGGATTTATTCCCGGTGAACTTAAATGTTAATTTTTAATAATTGACTACTATTCAGTCATTCATACCCTTGGTTAGATTTTCTTATTCTATTACCATATAGAAATAGTTGAAAAAGATGAAGAAATCCTAATATACACAGGTTATTGATCTCATAGTATAACATGCATTACCATGTTAAACCATGTCACAAATACATCTATAAATCGTCAAATCACATCAAAATATCCCGCACTCCAACTCCAAAGGTTGCAGAATGGTTCCATTGCATTTCACAAACCTGGGGAGATGTCAAGTCACAACCAAAACAGAAAAGCAAGCTAAAGCAAATTAGTACTCATATTTTACATTTCCTAGCCTGAGTCAGCAATCAACAATTAATAGAAAACCAAAAACAAAAGATAAAAGAATTAAATCCAACTGGCTCACATTTACTACCCAAGTCACTGAACAAGGAAGGCTGTGGCACCCAAATGGATCTGTATCATTCAGGTCTCCCAAAATTAATGTTTTTCCACGTACTGCAGTAAATTCCCAATTTTCATAAAAGGCCCCATACATAAAACAGAAAATGTTAAGTGTTTTGAAGAGTTTTGGTAATAAATGCCAGAATATGCTGACTAATTCTGATACCCTGACACTTGTAGTAAAAATTGTCTCACACAAAAAGTCCCAAATTTAACAACAGACATCTCAAGAAGAACTTCTCTCACTTAATAAGCCTTGGCAGCATTTCAAATGAAATATTCTATTGTGGAAGGAGCTAATTAAGATTAAATCCAAAGAATGATGGGAACATTTACTGTACTTTCAGTAATTATGGGCACCTTCTATGTTTAAGAATTTAACTTCATAATTTTGAAAGGTGTCATCACTAACCCATAAACTGCACAACACACACAACTTGTTCGGAGTTTAAATATTTTGGAACTAAACTGATCATTTCCTTTCACCAACAAGTATTCATATTACACTTTCTCCTTCGCACCATCATTTTCATTATCTCAGTCCCACTACATCAGATTTTTCTCTATGTAAACACGTTAGCATTCCTTGAGCATGTTTCTGACATGCAATCAAAGAGTAACTGCTTTTTCTGCCAAGGCCTACACACAACCACTGACCTTTACTCTGTTTAGAATATTTTTATTAACCACTCCAATACGATAAATTTCAGCACCTCGTCTGGTCAGATTTTTCCTATTTCTGGACTAATGATAAACTACAAAGCAACCAAAACTAGGCACCTGTGTTGTTTCTCTGAGGTTGACTTATTAACCCCCTGCTGGGGGCTTAAGCATTTGCACCCAAGTTCAAAACACACAAAATTACCCTCTGAGGGTGGGCCCCCGTTATTACACAACTCTCTACTGCAGCAGAAGCCATGTTCTCAGTGCGCAGGGCAACAGCACCAAACTCGAAATCACACTTCTGGGCTCCCTGCATGCTCACACTGGTCTAAAAAGTAAAATAAAAGCTGGAAATCACAGGACTTAAATATAACTTCTCTTCTTAGTAGATTAAGTATAAATGATTTTTATATTTAAACCCAGATATGGCTATCTCGGAAATTATAGTTTAGATACCAAACAATTTAAAAGAAAGACAAAGACTGCACAAGGCAAAGATTTTATATTCTCTTTCTGATACAAAAATATAGTCCCAAATTAAAAGTTATGTTTGCTAATAACCAAAAAGTGGAATACATAGAGAGGTTCAACACTTTATGAATGGTATCCCAGACAGCTGAAATTCCCATTAAATACATTATAACAGGTTAAAAAACATAACATTTTATAGCAGATAAATGACATAAGGTAGAAACATATGTACTGAAGAAAGTCATAAATTACTGACTGGGGTAAGGAGGCAAGTTACAGAAAGGCTCATACAGAATGATCCCATTCTGATTAAAATATTACCAAGACACACATTTATAAGCTTGAAATCCTGGATTTCTACCTAACTTTTAACAGTGGAGGTGCAGGGGAGTGTGGTATAGTGATAATGTGAGAAGCAGTGAAGACAAGAATTAAGTCAAAGGAAAATAATAACTTTATATTGCTCAATTTTTCACTATTACTTTTATTATAATCATATTCGTTTCATAATAATATTTTAAAATGCAAAGCACTAACCTCAAAATGCTTACTAATGTAAATCCCCTCAATTTAATAAATTAATTTATCATTTAATATTTGGAATCATCACTCATGGTCTTATAATTCATAAAACTAACACTTTTGTTAATTATTTACATAAAATGCTATTGAAATTGCTATCTAGATTAGAAACTTTAATTTGTTTTGTTATCTATACTATGCACTGCTTTTTAAAACAATCAATTTGTACTGAACAAATTTTACAATTACAGGAAAGTTGTAAAATTGTATTGTTTCCATATCCCCCTCACCCAGCTTCCCCACACATTGCCATCTTACATAACCACAACACAATTATTAAAACCAGGGCACTAACGTCAGCATGATATTACTGAACTGAAAGAAACAGCTTATTTTAATTTTATTAGTTTTTCTCTTAATGTCCTTTTCCAATTCCAGGGTCCCTTATTGCATTTAGTTATTTCTTCTATTGGTCTTTCATGGTACTGACAAGAGAGTTCTTCCTGATCAGGTACTGTACAATGGTCTTCAATTTGGCATGTCTGACGTCATCCCAGAAGTCAAGTGAGGGTAAGCATGTTTGGTAAGAACACCGTGAAAGTGATATTGGGTCCTTCCTCACTACTGTTTTCAATTGTAAAAATGCCTTTTATTGACATTGAGCTATCAAATATTGGCATTTTCAGCACCATTTGTCATTTTTTAATAGAAAAAACAGCTTTTAGTCAATCATGATTAAGACTTGAAAAAATAGGGACTGGGTTTCAGTCACAAGGCTGTGTCTCAACACCTTGGGTTCTTATCAAGGAGAGTCAAGAATAAATGCAATCTGGCCTATAGTCCATCTTGATTCTACACTTCTAAAAGGTAGGAGTGAAAAAATAAATTCAACCATCCCTGCAAGCTTTGTTCTCCAGTTACACCTCTGCAAAAAATTAAGTACTTTTAAATATAACAGACTTTAACACACTGTGTTAAATACAACTGTGTGTGTGTGTGTGTGTGTGTGTGTGTGAGCCACAAATCCAAACTGACAGCCCTCCATTTAAAATGTCTGAATCCTGGCCCTCCAAGTTTCAAAATATAAATATAGAGTAAACAGCTCTTTCTAGTCACTAGATACCTTCATTCTGAAACATTTCCAAGTTCTCTTTATATATAAAGATTGGAGTTTATTGATTCATCAAGTAGCCTATAAAACTAACATTAAAAACATTATGATTCCCTAAAAGAGGATCCCCTCTGTCTCAAAGCCTTTTGCCCCTCAGACGGAATTCAAGGGCTTCTGAAGCTAGCCCCAGGCACTTGCAGGGTGCTTCTGGAATGGCTCCCTGAACGTATCAATAGGAAATACTTCTGTAAGTGTCAGTGCTGAACCAGGATGCAGCATAAAGAAGGCTCCAGGCATTGTTAATATTTGCTCTTCTAAGCAGGTCTGCACTTTGACATAAGATTTCAACACAATGAATAGGGAAGAAAATAAAAAGAGGGATCAAATGCCAGAGCAAGAGATTTCATCAGATCTTTATCCACTCTGAATCTCCTGCTTTATTTAGAGAAGAGCCTGCGGCAGTGGGGAAGGAGGAGGGAGAATTTCCAAAGATAACAATTTTCTATTCTTGCTTAGTTACCCTGTCCGCCAGTTAGGAGTCCCAGGCAGGACACGTGGACTAACATGTTTGCTCCTGTCCTGACCTGCTTTGCCTTTCAGCTCTACATAAGAGTAAGTCTCTCTGATGCCAGATTCATTTTACACTGAAATGATACTCATATGATGAGACCCTGTAACTCTAGGTTTGGGCTTCACCTACAACTCTCTCACTAGGCCCCGGGCAGGATTTCTGAACCTCTGCACTACGGACATTTGGGGCTACATGCCCCTTTGTTATACAGGAATTTCTGTGCATGGTAGGGTGTTCAACAGCATCCCTGGCCTCTACCTACTACATGCCAGTACCACACTTCCTCAGCCTCAATTCATTACAATCAAAACTGTCTTGAGACATTGTCACAGTCTCTTGGGGAGCAGGACTCCTGGTTGAGAACCCACCATAGTCCTAGACCAAGTTCTACAAATTTTAAAGTGAACGTATGAGTAAAAAGAGAAGGCAGAATCGGGTAAAAAGTATTGTGGGTATTTAAGTAAAAGAGGAAGTATTTACCTCTCTGACTGAAAAGGCACCCCCATTTCAGAATGCCCACCAATTTGACATTATCTTGTTGCCTTTAAGTACCCAATCCATCAGCAACATTCAGAACTGCATTTGCATATGTTAGATGAAAACCTAGAGAGAAACACATTTGCTGAAACATAAAATTTATGACAAACCTCAACCTGGACAGGCACTGGAAGCACCTGGGGGAGGGGCTCCAGCCTTTCCAGAGGCTCATCAGACAGTGGACACTGCGCTTACATAGCAACACATGCACAGGTCACACAGAAGTTGTGACTTGGAGCCTCACCCAAGCACAGACCTCCACATGGTTTTTCAGGGCTGCATGGACAAAGCTACATACACTCCTTTCTTTTTCCCCTGAATAAATCTTTTTTGGTGAGGGCACACCTAGTTGACTTTTATTTTATAGTGGACAACACACCCACAAACTTGCTAGCATCAACTATCCAGAGTTGGTTGAGGGACCCCAGCAAAGGTTGCCAGGCCCATGCCTCCCAGCCACCGTGGTGAGGAGTGGTCAGGAGAGAACACAGGGCAGTACCCTTTTGTTTTGCTGCCCGGGGAGAGCCTGGGCTGCAAGGCTGAGCGAAGTATGGAGGAAATGGCACAAGCTCGGTGCTCAGGGCTCTGGACTCCTGTGGCTGAGAGGCTGATTCACAAAATCTACAGCCATGGTCCTGTAACTGCATTCTGGAGTTCCTTTTCACACAGAAAACTGTAAGAAAAGAAGCTAATATTTATGCTGTGTCAAACACTGTCTGGTATTGGAATCAAAAAAAGAACCACATTCCTCACCTACCACTCTGTGGACACTGTTTAACAGGCAACAGAGAAGACCGGTCTTCTAGGAAGTAGAACGCAGGGTGGGAAAAACTACCTTCCCCCTCCCATAAACAAAATAGCCATATTCACACAAAAAACTTCTCGCGCCACACATTATCAATTTCTTTCCCTCAAGGAAGTACTATAACATAAAAGTAAATGCCATATGCAAGCCACAATGCATCCTCCATTATTTTTCTTTTTTTCTACCAGCTATGTAAAATTTAAAAATATTTCAAATGTCCAGAAACAATAAACTGAAAGTCACGTAGCCACTACTATGTAACAAGATTTAATGTCTTGCTATATTTTCTTCAGATGTTTTAATATTAAAGATACAGAATACTATAGGTAAAGCTAAAATTTTATCCACCTTGATTTGTTGGACCTATTTATTCATTTTAGCAGCTGTAAGGGTCCCCAAGGGATGAATATACCACATATATTAACCTACTACCCGGTAAAAGTCATTCAGATCACAGCCAGTTTCTCCATCACAAACTGCTATGACCATTCTTGTATATGTCACCTAGGCTACAGGTATCAAGAGTTTCTCTAACCTACAAATGGACTTACTGATCCTAAAGCATAGAAATGTTAAGCTTCACTGAATTACTAAATAGCTCTTCCCAATGGTTGTATCAATTCATCTCACTCAATGGCCCTGCTAAAAGAAAAAAAAAAGTCACATTTTGCAACTCAATTATTTCATTTTTTGACTCTTCATCATTTCATTGATGGATCGGTCTAATTCCAAACCGACGCCCCAGATTTTCTAAGATGGATCTCAAATGAGAAATACAGTTTCAAGGAAAGCATATTCTTTTTCAAATGCAGTACTTTTACCAGGCTAGTACTTCTGCTCAATTTCAGGATTTTTCTGGGAACACAAGAACTGGACATGCAAAGTCTCACCTACAACCAGCCCAGAGACTGCTTGGGTCCCGAGAAAAGCTCACTACAACTCATTGCAGCAGGCAGCTTGAGAAACTCCCCAGGAAGAATAACTTCTTCTGTTCTACACACATGGTGCTGCACTTCACAGACGGCCAAGGACAAGAGCGTGGCTCCTGCTGTGTGAGCACTTAGGCCCAGGCCAGGCCAGGCAAGCTCTGCCAGCATCCCAAAGTCATCCTCAGAACAAAGTGTGACCCATTTTATAGACGGGGAAACTGGGGCACCAAGTTATAAGTAACTCACCCAAGATCACAAAGCTAGTGAGCCCCAGAGCCAAACACAGGAAAAGCAACTCATGCTACCTCCAGACCCAACACGCTCACAAAGTGTTTCAAACACCAGCTACGCCACAGCAACGGCCCTTTACTACAAGTGCACAGCATTTTCCACAAGAAATGTATTTATTTGGCCCAATCTTCACCATAGCAAAACATTTTAGAAAGTATGTTTGCCTTACTGAGGTTTCCACAGTGAACGCTGTATATGAGAAAAGCTCTGTCATCCTAGAATTAGCTGTTTCCACGTTGGTTGAATAAAGCGAAGGGGTATTTTCAGCTGCTGAAAGCTTTGAGCTTGGCTTCTGAAATGTTGGGCAGGAAGACTCAGGTTTAAAATACAGATCCATAGTTCCTTAATGCCTATGGCCTTAAAGTTCAGCATCCTTGCCGAGATAGAAGGGAAAAGAGAAAGACAAAAAAAGGGGGGAGTATTTATCCCCTTCAAAAAAGAAGGCAAGCAGGTGACTGTGCTTGGAAGCTGCATTTCCAAAAGGTGCTGGTGATTTCCATAACCGTGGCCCAAAGCTATCACCCTCAGAATCAATGGGAAGTGGTACCCAAGATGAATTCAAAAATATAAGGCTACAGAGAAAGTCTTTCTCCTGTGCAAACCTGTCACATATAAGGTAACTAACTTGTAACCTAACAGAACAGTTAAGTCCTGGCAGAAGAGATAAAATAAAAATAATTTAAAACATCAGCAAAACTTTCTTTTTTTCATAGAAGTTACTACAGATTCTGCCAAACAATAACATCCCATGATCCAACTGGGCCCAGAGAATGAAATCTTTCTATTAGAATCAAACTCCTAGTGGACAGCATTTCTATGCTTTTTGTCAGTAAAAAAGAATGTGGAGACAGTGGAGTGTTGAAGAGACCTTCAAGGTACACTGATTGCCCCTTCATTCTGGAAAAAAGAAACCTGGAACAGAGAGACAGACAATCTAAAAATATTATTCTGTTTCCCTAAATCTCCTGATTTAAATCGTCATCTATACCTCTTCTACTGCTGATTTCTACATAGTGATTTAAAAAAAATAAAATTCCTAGCCCTGGCTGGTGTGGCTCAATGAATTGAGCATCAGCCTACAAACTGGAAGGTCGCTGGTTTGATTCCCAGTCAGGGCAGGTCAGGGCACATGCCCAGGTTGCAGGCCAGGTCCCTAGTTGGGGACCTGCAAAAAGCAACCAGTCAACATTTCTCCCACACATCAATGTTCCACTCACTCTCTGTCTCCTTCCCTCCCCCTCTCTATAAATAAATAAATAAACAAAATCTTAAAAAATAAAAATGCCTTTATAAAAAAATTCCTAGTCAGATTCACTAATTGAGCTTTGGTAAAGGACTCAATTTATTTCACAAACAGAATCCTAACCCAACCCAGTTATGATGACGATTGCCTCTATTATGGTCAACATTTCAATAGAACTTTACGGTTTCTACAGCACTTTTGGAGATTTTTATATAATCATATGATGCTCAAAATTGGAAGGTAAGAATCATTTTTTCAGCTTTACAGTAGAAAACCTAGCATCAGCAAAGTGTATTGTGCATAAAAAGCATATTCCCAGCAAAAGGCAAGAGAACAATGATATTTCTACAAGAGTATATATACACTTTTGTTCTAAAATGATGGGAATAATCGTGCTGGGCATTTTTATTTCATATTTCCTTGCTTGGGTGACTTTAAATCATAGTATTGTATTTTAATTAACTAAGACAAACATGCATCATCATTGCTTACCCTCTCATTTAAAAAGATACTTGAAATATTTTCAGAATTCCATATTTAAGTGTTTTATCTACAGCCCTAAAACATAGATATCTGGAATAAACCTAACTCACAATGGCTCTTAAATATTTCTCAAATACCAATATTCCAATCTCCTCTACTAGAAATAATATTAATGTATATATCAAAGAGCAATAAAAATGTACATGCCCACAAAAATAATGCTTATATTTCAGTTCACAGCAGCTTTATTTACAACCCAAAATGTCCATCAACAGGAGGGGAGATAAGAAATTTGTGGTAGCAACATACAGTGAAATAGGACACAGCAAAAGGAGAATAAAGTGTTGTTATGTGTGCAAATACACAGGCAAATCTCAGACATGCTGAGAGGAAAATCCAGGCACAATAAAGCGCATGTCGTATGGGTCCATTTACAGAAGCCTGAGAACAGACTAGACTTGTCGGTGGTCACAGAAACTAAAAGAGTGGTTACCTCTTTTAGGAGGTAGGTAAGTAATCTAGTTTCTAACAGAAACTCCAGGAGAGGGTGGCTGGTAGGTAAGGCAGGTGTGCGGGGATCTGTGTGAGGTGCTGGAGACATTCTCCTAGTCCACCTGGGGGGTGGTTCTGTGGATATCAGCACATGCTCACCAAGCTGACCAGTGAAGGAGAGTGCACTTTATGCACAACTATGCCTACTTTCATAAAACAGAAACAATACTCATTTGGTGGGTCAGACAGGGTGACAAGTCTATGCTCAGTAAAGGGATACACTCAGAAAAGTTAGAAAGAGCTATGAACATTCAGAACATCTCTTTGATGAACATACACCACAATCTACACAAAAACTAATAAATACACACTTATGTATGTTTATTCAGTAACATGTCTAAGTGATAGTCTTTTTGCTAATTAGTATTTTGATAATTAAAAGTCAAAAGAAAAGGTAGAATAAGAGTTTTATTCAATCATCACTGATCTATTAGAAACTAGATTACTTTCTATGTAATATTATTCATTAACTTAACAAAGCCTTTCATATACTGTTATCTGCTTCTTACAACAACCCTAAGAATGTATTATTAACTACATTTTCCTAGGAGAAAAGAGTTAAAGCTCAAATAAGTTAATGAGCAGTACAACAGGTCTCTTGCAAGAGAGCTGTGGAGTTCAACCCTTACTCTGGACACTTATAAGCCACTTATTCTTGAATAAGTCACTTCTCCAAGCCAGAGGTAAGCAAACTACAGGCTGTTACCCAAGAAGAGCCTCCCTCGTTCATTACGTACTGTCTCACAGCTACTTCTCTGCTATAGCAGCAGAAGTGACTACCTGCAGCCAATACCAGGGGGCCACGAAAGCTAAAATACTCACCATTGGCCCTTTCCAGGAAAGGTTTAGCAACCCTTTGTAAGGTTTTAACCCTGCTCTAAGCCTCATGGGCACAATAAGTTGTTGGGAAAGGTGCTTAAGCAGGAGATCTGTGCCTGGTGAAGCTCAATCAGCACTGGCAACAGCAAGAAGGGGCAGAGGAGCAGGTAGGTGGGCGTCTTGGTGGCAGGAGGGGTAGTGAGGAAGGAGAGACTCACAGGAACATTTAAGGGACTTAGTCAAGAACAGGCCTCAAGGCTTCAAAGCACACCACGGACAACTTTGGGATGTTCGCAAATAAACACAATGGCATATCTCCTGCTATAGCCCTGGCTGGTGTGGCTCAGTGGACTGAGTGACAGCCTATGAACCAAAGGGTTGCTGGTTGGATTCCCAGTCAGGGCACATGCCTGGGTTGTGGGCCAGGTTCCCAGTGGGGGGCGTGCAAGAGGGAACCACACATTGGTTTCTCTCCCCTTCTTTCTCCCTTCCTTTCCCTCTCTCTAAAAACAAATTTTTAAAAATCTTTAAAAAAATCTACTAGTATAATTTGAAAAGTGTGCAGTCACCTGACTAGAAAGCAAAGATACTCATTCTGGGCTTTGATATTTTTTTAGTTGTATGGCCAAAATACTGAAACATAATTTAATTTGTCACAAAGATCTGCTCTCAGACTGACCTCAAGATGTTTTTGTTCTGTGCTTCTCACAAAAGAGGATCCAGGGGTTTGTGTAATGACACCCTAAATCAAAATAGAAAATAAATTCTGAATTCCACATTTACACTTTAAAGAAGTGGTAAGTATTATGTAGAGAGATCTGGGTGTACCTACATCATGCGATGCAGGTCATCACACATAGCATCACTGACATGGAGCCACGATGGATGGACCGATTACAAATATCTCAGAGCAAAAGTAAAATTAGCAGCAAGAAATGCCAGTGACTAGCAAGTGAAATTCCATCTGCCTCATAGTCTGCAGAGCAAGGAGGCAAGCCACAGAGAAGACCAGATTTGCTTTACCGAAAAAGTTCCTAGAGGTGACTGACCCAAAAGCCAGCAATCCCATATTCTGCTGAAATCTTTAAAAAAGAGAAAAAGAAAACCACAGATTTCTGAGCAAGTCCTCAGACAGGACTTTGTTAGAAATGTGCATGTTGAATCAACTTTGAGGCTATTTCAGGTACAAATACCCACACCCAAAGGAATTCAAAATAGTAAGAGATCTAGAGAGCCTAGCCCTACAAACCTCAAAAACTGTAAGAAACTGTATTTGACCTTGACCCTGGGTTGTTTGCCTTACTTGTGCATACTCAAACAAAAAGAACATCATCTTACAAACAACTTTCTGTTACAAATTAACCTCAGGGTAATTCTATAAGCCAAATGTGTTCTAGTTGACCACCAAAACCTTCAAAATCAAAGTCACAGGAGAAAAATTTAACAGAAAAAGGAGAGAGCCAGGTGGGGGAGCATGAACACTGTGAATAACGGGCTCAGGTGGGATGTCCCAGAAGGTCTGGAAGGCAGGAAACCAGGGTGCTGTGTCAGACATGCAGGAAGTCAAGTCCGACTTGACTTGAGCAGGGCCAAGGCTGTAGAAGGCCTTTCTTCTAGGACTTAGGGATTTTGAAACAGATTTTGAAAGAGGCATAGAACCATGAGAGAGTTGTGGACACAGAGATGACATAAGAGTTACTTCATACTCTGACCTTGGGGCCCCTTCCACTGGGAGATTAGACAGAACACAATCCGCTGCACAGAGGTTTCATGACAGTGCCATAAATAACTAACATTTGAAATGCCCAGTCCAGAGACAAGCACCAAGCCAGGTCTCAAGACATATCCCCTCTCTTCTTTGCACTTCACTGGCTAAGAGAGAATTCAGGAGGAAGGGGGAAGACACTTAAGTAAACAGGAGACCTTAAGCACGAGTCCTGCCTATTAAACCACATCTACATGACAGCCACAGAGGAAAGAAACCATTCCAGCTTCCAGTGCTCTAAGGCTGCCTGGAGAGCCTGCTCAGCCCAGCAAGGTCCCAAAGGCTCAGACTGCCAAGGAACCAAGACCACAGCCTCAGATGTGACAGTCTCTAGGATCCAGGCTCAGGCAAAGAACACTGGCCTGGGATTCCAGCACCTTATAAAGGGTTGGAAGTATTTGTCCCCAACAGCTCAATTTCGAGTTGCGTAAGTGATGGCCTACATCCGCTAGCTCTGTAACTCCATCTCCAAACTAGCACAGGATGGATGGATACTCAAGGAATCCCTAAGGAAGGACGGGAGAAAGAAATGACAGACAGAGGGACAGAGAAGAGGTACAGAGCTCGAAATCCAGTTTGTCAGTCAGACCCACCTGCCCCAAGGCCTCGCTTACCGCTTACCAAAATGTGTGACCTTGAGCGCTTGGTATTACTTCTCTGGGCCTCAATTCCCCTAATTTCATTATGAAAAAAAAAGTTATGAAAGGATCAAATGAATAATTGATGGAAAGAGCTTAGTGAATGGCTCAAAAAAGCATTTAATACTAGCCCTGGCTGGTGTGGCTCAGTGGATTGCAAACCAAATGGTCACTGGTTTAATTCCCAGTCAGGGCACAAGCCTGGGTTGCACCTCATGCCCCCAGTAGGGGGCATGAGAGGCAATCCCACACTGATATTTCTCTCCCTCTCTTTCTCCCTCTTTCTAAAAATAAATAAATAAAATCATTTAGAAACTTACTTAAAAAGCATTTAGTTATTAAAGTTATGATTATTAAACAAAAATGAGAGATGGGAAAGACTCACAGGCTGCTAGTTTTGGAACTGTACCAGCGTCAGCCCCACCATGCATGCACAGCCTCTTCACTTGCCAGTCACCTGCAGGGAGCCCCTCTTCTTAGCCTTTGCTTCCATCAATTAACTGTTTAACCATCTCACTTCAGGCAACCAAGTCAGCTCAATGGGGGCTGTTGGCCTGTCCCCACACCCAGTCACTCCTTGGCGGTGGAGGAGGGCTGCAGGATATGGGAAGCAGGAGGTAAGAGGGATGCCAGCCATCCAACAGGGCACCATCAGAGCCTGCTGCTGCTGAATCACAGCGACATGAAAACTTCTGGAGCCAGGAAGCCATCTGGTACTGCTCCCCAGTCAACAAGAGTCCCGAGTCTCCTGTCAAACCTTCCTCTGAACCTGGGCCCCATCACTCCATGTCTCTTTTCCCTACAAACACAGTCTCTGCCAGGATAAAAGAGCAACCAGTTCAATAAGGGGGAACCTCTGCATGACTGTCATTTTTATATAAAGGAGCTATGTCTGTCTCCAACCTCCCAGCTAGATGCTCCTCCTTTTTTCCTGCTGGTCCCTAGCTATAGCCACAGACCCACACCCATCTGGGCAGCGGTCTCAGAAGCATTCTAGTTCCTGACCAACATCACCTTCCGCTCCTTTAGTGTGGGCAAAATGAAGAGCTTTTCTCCACACTGGGTCAAGACTGGGTGGGAAAAGTACAGGTGTTTAATAGGCAACAGAGTAACACAATGATACCTAGGGAAAGCAATCAGAGGCAGTGTCCCTAAACAGTGGTCATAGCAAAGCCAGCCTCTTCCTGGATGCTGTGGGAATGACATATGTATGAATTATCCTCACCACATACAAGCAGGCACAGAGGAGGCGCCTGGTTCTTTTATAAAACTGTCGCAGGGGACCTATCCAATATTCTCACGTTGGCTGTTCAAAGAAGTTAGAGATTACACCTACAAACAAAACAGAGCCCCGGTGACTAGTGAAGGAAGACTGTATCAGCACCGACTTACCTCTGCAGACTTGTTACGGCAACAACCTAGAGGATGATAATTAGATGTTGGGGCCTTTGAAAAACTGCTGAACCTGGGCATTTCATAGAAGGGCACAGATGAAGCCCAGCAAGCAGCACAGCACCCCTGCCCTCCTGTGGCTGCCTGGGCTACACGAACATCAGAGGAAATACATTTTATCCTGGGACACTAGGCTTGGAAATCTGGCTCCACCGGCAGAAAAGAAAAAGTACTAAGCCAATGAAAAGGCCTGCCGTGCTCTTGCCATGGGAGCAGCTCGCTGCCACCTGCCCAGTGGGCATAGGGGTACCCAGGTTCAAAATAGGATGATTTTTACTATGATCGTGTATGAGACCACCCATACTGAAACAGAACACCAGCCCTACCTACTCCACATCTGAGAATAATAGCCACGGAACCACGTACAGACTGTACACACTTGGGTACCAGGTCAAGACTGAGTTCAAGTCTTAGCTTCACTACTTACTAGACATGTGTTTTGCACTGAGACCTCTAGCACTCAGGTTTCTCGGCAAGAAAATGGAAAAAACAATATTATTTATCCTCAGTGGACTCTTTAGAGAATTAAATGAGATGATTGAACAATGTGGCTTTCTAACTCAGAGGTACTGTTTTGTTACTATCAGTACTGTGGTGGTTGAATAGACAGAGTTGAGATTACACACTGAATGACAGCATCCTAATTTGCACTGCCCTGGCCCCACAAACACACGGGCCATCTACACAAAGCAACTCCCCACTGTGCCTCTAGACAAAAGAGCACACCATACCCTCACTGCTCAGCAAGAACGGGCCCAGCTTCTGGACACCCAGACACTGCCAAATGCTTGAGCATGAAGACCCAGAGGGAGCAAAACAGGAATAGTTTCAGAGCAAGTGAACAAGAGAATGAGTGAATGTGCCCATGTGACAATGGAACGCTGACATGGATGGTCCTTCTAAGATACTTAAATTTCACCACAGACTTTCCACAGAACCATTTAAATAGCAGCGCAGAAAGGAACACTGTGAAAGAATCTCGAAAGAATGAGAAAGCAGACACTCCACATTACAAGGAGACGGACCCTATGGACTCCGCTGCCTTCTTCTCAGTGTAGTTTGAAACTGTGGGCCCCTCGCAATTTCCAGAGCACAGATGTTGAAGTGAAAACCTTAAAATACCTGGGTTACTGAACACTCTGGGTGGCTGGTGAACCAGGTTTAAAGACAGCATGGCAGCCAGAGGATTACAGCTACAACGTGAAAAATTAGGGGCAGAAACAAATTCAGTTCACCATGCACAGCTGAACTTGATAGTTCATTAGAGAAAGATCAAGTGACAAGTAAATGACTCTGGTTTCCTAACCCCGCCCCGGGATTTGCCTTAATTCTCCCAGACACCTTGAGATGCTCAGCTCAGCTGCTGTGCCTACAAGTGGGCAGCATTAGAAGGTTGGGAACCTCCACACCAGGAACCAGGGGTCCGGGGAAGCACTTGTCACTTACCAATTTCTCAGACAAAGAGGGACACCTTTAGAAATTACTGTCACCAGACAAAGCCCCTATGTTATTGTGATAATAGAATACATTTGTCTTCTGGAGTATTGAATAAAACTTGGGTGAATAAATAAAGGAGGACATGATAAATTAGGTTTTAATTAATTAGGAACCAGGATGAATCCTACCACCCCAGGTAACATTTACTGAGCATTCCCAATGATAGGTGCTAAAGAATATTATAGGGATTGTTTGAATTTGTTCTTGTAATAATTCCCATGCAGTAGATAATTTTACTATCCCTGATTTACAAAGAGACAAGCTGGGGATTCAAAGAAATTGCATGATTTGCCTAAGGTTCCTAATTGAGGAGAAGGTAAGCCTCAGATTTGGATCCAGGGTTCTGGTTCAACCACCATTGTCTTCACCCAGCATGAACCTAACCCAGAGCAACTTGCTCAGAGCTGGTACTGATAACTGAATTCTGCTGAACACATAAGCAAGCTCTGAGGTTCATAGGTAATTCTCCTACTTTGCTAAACTGTTTCCCTTCTAGTAAAAGTGAAAAAAAGGTGAGCTGTACATTCACCACCCAGGCAAAGCTGGCCTTTCCTTTAACCAGTTCAAATGACATGTTCTAAATTTTAGGACAACCTAGGAAAATAATTGTACCATCCAAGGTGTGGGAAGAGAAGGAGGGATCGGAGAGTCCCGTCTTAGGAACCCAGAGTCATGCTGCCCAAGGAAACACAGGGAACCCTGGGCCCCACAATTAAAAGCTGGGACGAAGTACCCCGCACAGCAAATACGCAGAGGGAGGGAGAAGGGACACGGAGGCAGCTTTCACCCATCACAAATTTGTGCCCCATAGACACTCACCACTCACTGAAGAGGAATACCCTGAAGAGCCTAAGGAGGCCAGAAATGAAGTCTATGTCACTGGGAAGGGCAGCTAAACACACACTTTTTAAAAAATATATTTTATTTATTTTTAGACAGAGAGGACAGGAAATAGAAAGAGAGGGAGAGAAACATCAACATGTGGTTGCTTCTCCTGTGTCCCCTACTGCGGATCTGGCCTGCAACCCAGGCATGTGCCCGGACTGGGAATCGAACCAGCGACCCTTTGCTTCACAAGCCCGTGCTCAATCCACTGAGCTACACCAGCCAGGGCACTAAACACACACTTTTGATTTGCTCCCAAGGTTTAACTAATCAATTCCCACTACAGTTTTTTCCTATATATTATCAAGAAAATGTTCCAACACCCAACAAAGTTGAAAGAATTTTGTAGTCAACACCTGTATGCTCACCACCTAAATGCTATTCCATCACTGAGGCAGGCTGACAGGTGAGGCAGGTCGACAGGTGAGGCAGGTGTAATTGATCCTCACTAAAGGAGAAGGGTGAAGAAAGGTGACTCCAAGCACCAGTCCATTGTCAACCGTCCTCAAAATAGTGTGACGTCTTCATCTGTGCTGGCCCTGAGCGCTGACAATGCAAGGAGACCGGCTCCTTTCATTACATGGGCAGTTGCTGGGTCTGTGCCACAAACACCAGGCTACTACATGGTCTCATCAATCTCCCCTCAGAAGAATACACCAGGTCTTATTTTTATACCCCTGCTGAAACTGGAGGGGAGTTTGGGGGTCATCTACAAAAATCTAACCTTTTATTTTTCACTTGAGGCAAGTGAGGCCTCAAGAGGTTAAATGGCACGCCCAGAATCACATGTCAGGAGGGAACACAGAACCTTCCAATAAACCACCTTCCGCCTTCCCCAAAACACTGTTTGGACGGATTACAGACAGAAACTAAGAAAACGGGAGGGGAATGCCTTGAAACAGATACTTACAAGCAGGCCTACAAAACAAAGTCTAGATAAGCAAAAGGTAATTATATCCTGCCATTCTTTTAGTGTGGGAAACACCCACATTACCCTTCAATACTAATTATGATTCCTTGGCCAAAGTTCCTGGGAGACCATTATTCTTAAGGTGACATTATCAAAAAGTTCTAATACATGATGCTATGACTCCAAAGTATAAGAACTTTTACCCCTTTCGCCTCTGCTTGTACCATATCATAATTCAATCCCCATAAGATTTTTTTCAATCTAATTTCACAACTCACAATGCACATCTAAAACAGCAGTGCACCCCTACCACACACGGCAGAAAATTTAAACAGCACCGTAAAACCCACGGGTATCCGCACACTGACTGCCCTCCTGCAGCCGACTGCGGAGGAGTGCCCCGGCAAAGGAGGGCCGCACACTGACTGAGTGTGCCAACAATGTCTCCCCTGTCCCATCCCTCATTAACACCACTCTGGGCCCCCCGCCCAGGTTTGTGAAAACCACTGTGACTGCTCTGGTTTCACCTGGAGCTGAAAATTACTTTGCCGATAGCACAGAATCATATTTCCCACATAAACAACAATAATGACAAGCCTCTTTGGTGGCCCCTGTGTCATTTTCTTTTATGTGGCGCATTTCTCCAAAGCTTTGAAGGCGAAGGACAGGACTCTACTAACAGACAAAACAGTAAAAAGAAGACAACATTTTTCTGCCCTCCAGGACCTCCACCTATAATGACATCTTTGATCTCAGTGTTCCTGGGATTTTGTTTTCAAGCCACCCGTTTGACAAAAGCTTCAAGGAGCAATGCCTGTGCCAACTTTTTAAAAAATTTTGTATTCATTGATTTGAGAGAGACATTGATTTGCTGTTGTGCTTATTCATTCATTCATTGGTTGTGTCTAGTGTGTACCCTGATCACAGATCAAACCCACAACCTTGGTGCATCAGGACGATGCTCTAACCAACTGAGCTACCCCTGCCAGGGCCCTTTTTTGATTCTAGACCTAAAAAATAAGCTACTCAGTTGGAAACTGGAAAACAACTATAGCAAAAAAATCTGCTTTCCACAGCTCATGTCACTGAAAATACCATAACAAAAGCTTATTTCCTTCCTATAAGGTTATTTTAATATGGCCAAATATATTTTTTAAATGGGCAATTAAAACACACACACACACACACACACACACACATTGATATACTCAACAATTTGGATGAATCACCAGAAAATCAGGCTGAATTAAAAAAAGCCAATTCCAAAAGATTGTATGATTCTATTCATGTAACATTTTAAATGACAAAATTTTATTAATTTTTTCAATTTTGTCCATCTATTTTTAGAGAGGGGGGAAGGGAAGGAAAAAGAGAAACATCAATGTGCAGTTATCTCTTGCACGCCCCCCACTAGGGACCCGGCCCAAGTATAAGGAAATTGGGGAAATGTGAATCTGAGTAAATAGGTAGACTGTATCAATGTCAATATACTGGTTGCATAATATTATAGTATAGGTCGGCAAAACATTACCACTGAAGGAGTTCCCCAATTAACCAAGAAAGGTACATAACTACATGTGAAGCACCGATTAATGCAAAACTTCTAAATTAAAAAAATGAGCTACACTTCTATGCGCTGTGGAAAAAAGCTGTCTCCCTGTGCCCCCTGCCCCATCCAATGGCATGGAAAAATCATCTAAGAATCCATGATAACTGGAAGGAAGAGCTCCATTGTCAACAAGATGAAATATGGTGCTTGGGGGACACTGAAATTTAGGGAAAGGATTTCCTCTCAGCCTCTCCCTCTATGAGAAACTGCCTAGATTTCACATCCTCACTTAAGACAGAGCTCTTCACTGTGAAATGTGCATAGAATGTGTCCTTCTCTGTATTTCAGCATCTTTGGTAATACGACTAAAAAAAATCACACAAGATTTTATGCATTAATGTTCAAATTGGAATTTCTCAGTGTTTTTCCAGAGTTTTCTAAATTTTAAAAGGATATGATAGTTAATAAATAATGTGACCTATTGTTCAAAGTTGAGGCTACAAGACAAGAGCAGTTACTGGGTTCAGTTCTACAACTATTTAATATGCTTCTCATTTACCAGCCTTTCCATTCTTAAATTTTCATATTAAAAAAAAATCAAGAATCTTGTCCAGCTCAATAGCTGACAAGCCAAACGCACCAGGGCCTAGCAGCCGTAACTCTGGGCTGCCTACCAGGGCCTCCAGCAAGAACTGTGCTTCTGCCGGGTGTGCACAAGCTCCCTTATGATTTTGTTTAACAAAATTTTTCATACCTAAAGCAAAGAGGTAATGGGGAACAGGAGTGTGGGGATAGGTAAGACTTCACTCGATGATAATTCTGATTTTCCCATAATGTGACATTCTCTGATTTCAGGTAAAGGGTAATTTAAAATCAGACCTGAGTTTCCATCTCAGCTCTCTGATGTAGTAACCTTGAGACACGAGCTATGTAATAATCATCCCTGGAACTCAATTTCCTCATTCCTACAAATTTTATGGATTATTACAATGAGAAAATCTCCTTAAGATCTTAAACAATACCTGGCACATAGTAGGTATTTAATGAATTATCAAAAGTATAAATAATAAAAATATTCTGCTAATAACCCAAGCACCTTTAAATATTTAAAAATATTAGTATGAAAATGTATTTAAAATAGAATTTTTTAAATAGATTATCTTTTTTTCTTGTGATTTCATTTATTTATTCTGAGAGAGAGGTGGGAGGAGGGAGAAACAGAGGAAGAGAAACATCAATGTGTGGTTGCCTCTCGTGTGCCCCAAACCCAGGCAAGTGTCCTCACTGGGAATGAAAGTGGCGACCTCCCGATTTGTGGGATGATGTCCAACCAAGTGAGCCACACCCGTCAGGGAGATTATCATTCTTTTTCTATTTCACTAGATTAGCTATTATTCCACTTAAAGTTTTTTAAAAGCAACCTCTAAAATAGTCATAGAGATACAACCATAAAAGTATCAACTTTCATTCAAGAACTTTTTGACTCCATCTTCTAATTTTTTCATCACAACCTGCATATGCAAGTCATCGGGTGAGATATTTGCTACATGAGGAAAAGCAAACGACAATGTTTATTTTCGAATTTATTACTGGACAATATATTAAAAGCAGTTTCTCCTAAACCAGTCTATCATGCTAGATATAAACACTGTCGTTATAGTCTTGAAAATTCAATTTATAGTCTTCTCCAACGGCACAATGAAGGAGCCATAATTAAAACTGAGGAATATTTACTTTTGCTAGTAGAGTAAGAACTGGGCTACCATAATTTCAGCTCTCCCCAGTTGGCATCTTATGACCTGTTCTCAACAGAAGACATATATAATAATAGTGAGCTTCTAAACCAAAGTACTAATAGAGTAAAAATTCATTTACCTCTTCAAAGAAAAGTGGAATACCTAATGTCCTAGGATAAGATTTTAAAAAAGTTTTCTGTACTGTATGGAGAAAATAATCAACACATTAAAGTTACTTGATTTACTCCCATGATAATATAATCTTTTTATTATAAACACTGTATTGATTATAAGTTTTTTACACTAAGTGTCAAATCTGCACTCCTTTTTAAGAATAAAATTACCTGTAGAGCACTGTTAAAGGAGAATATCCTCTTAAAAGAAATAAAAGCAGCGCTGGCTGGTGTAGCTCAGTGGATTGAGTGTGGGTCTATGAACCAAACAACTGCAGTTCGATTCCCAGTCAGGGCACATGCCTGGGTTGCAGGCCAGTTGCCAGCAGGGGGCACACAAGAGGCGACCATACATTAATATTTCTCTCCCTCTCTCCTTCCCTTCCCCTCTAAAGATAAATAAATAAAGTATTTTTTTAAGAAAGAAATAAAAGCAGTTGGTAATATTGTTAATAAAAACAGGCTGAAATACATTCACTCATAAAACCATCTCCCCCCACAACTTTCTGATGTAGCTGCTGATAGCAATGTGCCATCTATTGTTGCAGAGTGAGCTTCTGTGTTTCTGGTTTCCCTCCTCAGTCCTGTAGGGAAGCAAAGCATCCTACTGTCTTTCTGAAGATAATGAGTGTTTATTTTCCTTCCTGCTTTCTTGGCACTTCTAACACCCGAAAATGGACCACAGAGAAAATGACCTTTAAAAATGTATTACGACCCATTTAAAGCATGCACTGTTCAATTCAGTGGAGATTTTGCCCCCCAAGGTATTTGGCAAAGTCTGGAAAAACTCACAGTGGTCAAGACTGAGGTGTGCANCAGGACTTTCTGATGTAGCTGCTGATAGCAATGTGCCATCTATTGTTGCAGAGTGAGCTTCTGTGTTTCTGGTTTCCCTCCTCAGTCCTGTAGGGAAGCAAAGCATCCTACTGTCTTTCTGAAGATAATGAGTGTTTATTTTCCTTCCTGCTTTCTTGGCACTTCTAACACCCGAAAATGGACCACAGAGAAAATGACCTTTAAAAATGTATTATGACCCATTTAAAGCATGCACTGTTCAATTCAGTGGAGATTTTGCCCTCCAAGGTATTTGGCAAAGTCTGGAGAAACTCACAGTGGTCAAGACTGAGGTGTGCATGCGAACGGCTTCTAGTGGGTGAGACCAGGGATGCTGCCAACGGTCCTATAATGCACAAGACAGGACAGCCCCCCACCGCAAAAAAAAAAAAAAATCATTTAGCCCCAATGTCCAAAGTGCTGAGGCTGAAGACAGCTAAGTTTAATTAAAACCAGTATCATTTCTTCTAATGGAAAAAGAAAGTCATATTTGATTGCAGACAAAACAAAGCCAATTTCAAAAACCCAACATTCAACTGCAATATACTAATTAAAAGTGTATAAAATGTTAGGAACTACCTCATTATTCCCAAGACTGGTTATGAAGACAGACAGCAGTGCACCACCAGTTAGAAACTCGTGATTCAACCACTCAAAGAAAAATTAAAGCAATGTTGGCTAAATAGTCTCACAGCTTTACAACACATAAGACTTCAATCTGAAGTTGTGACCACTCCCCAGGCCAATTCTCAGAACCCCTGAAACAGAATCAGCCAGTCATACTCAAGAATTGTCGCTGTCAGTGTGGTGCAATGGGACACAGGTATTACCACGTGTTCCATCTCCCCTCTCCCATTTATAGCAGACATCATTAACCGAAGTCTGGAGCTCTAGTCCATGGAATCAGCATGGGAAGAGTTGCCTATCTGGCCTTCATGATGGCGATGATTCCAGGAGGGGAGTGGCTTCCAGTCTTGCCTTAGCCGCTGGAGGACTGTATAGATCGGGGCAAGTCACCCAACCTCTCTGGTCTAGTTCCTCCGGTTACACAACACAGACCAGCAGATCTTCAGAGGGTCTACATCCAAACAAGACACTGCACTATGATATTTCTGGAGAAAGAAGGTATTTGTACTTCAACTGCAAAACTCCCTAATGCTGAATGTATGAAGCTACGTGAAGGGAGTGAAGAAGAAAGATTAGACACACACAGGAATGCAAGAGTTGGGTGGAAATCGACCAGAAAAAGAAATGACCAACAAAAAAGGGGATGGGGGAGTTATCTTTAAAACTAAAAGAATAGCATGCAATTGTAGAGAAAAGGCACTGGAATTCTACTCGTCAGACCTCAATATAAGTACCGGCTCCCTACAGCAGTACCACACTTTTAAGAGTTAACCTCTCTCTGACGTTCAGTGTCCATTCAATATACCTGCCTAACCCTCTTCAGAGGACTTTCTCTAGATTAATTACTAAATCTTCATGGGGTCCCCAAGAACAGCAGGACTGAGTAATTTGCAGACTACCCACACTACAAAATGCCGTAGAGCTGCAAAGTAAATGAGTTATGCCTGTTGGTAACGATCTACAGTGCTGTTCCCAGAGTATGTTCACAGAAGCCAGTGCCATAGGGGTGTGAACACTATAATCCCGTATTTATAAGTAGTAAGAGAATGAACCGAAGATATGTGAATACATGTATGTACATGCCATGGGGAAAAGGTGTGGAAGGACACCCCAAAATGTTTAGCACTGAGGTAGGGTGGTAAAGCAGGAGTGGAAAAAAGGATGAAACTGTGGGTTAGACTGAGGGCTTTGTTTCAGCGTAACTTGCCCTTTTGGCTTCTTATTCCCCAGCATAGAAGACAAATCTTATCGCTTTAAAATATGTTCAAATACACTGGGTCTTAGAAGACAGACTAGAAACTGCCAGGGAGGGAGTGGAGGGAGTCGGCAATGGAGATTGACTGCTAATGAGTCTGCAGTCTGTGTGGGGGATGTTGAGGAAGTTCTGGCTTCAGGGGTGTCCAACCTGCGGCCCTTAGGCTGCAGAGCTCAGGATGGCTGTGAATGAGGCCCAACACAAAAGGTGTAAATTCAGTTAAAACACTATGAGATTTTTTTGTGGTTATTTGTCACAATGTATTTCATGTGTGGTCCAAGACAACGCTTTTCAAGTGTGGTGCAGAGACACCCAAAGGTTGGACACCCCTGCACAGAGAGAGTGGTACTGGGTAGATCATATTGTGAAATGTACTAAGTGCCATTGACCTGTACAATTTCAAATGGTTAAAATGTTAAATTTTGTTACATGTATTTTACAACTTTAAAAATTCTTGGCCTTGATACGCCGCGTAAGTGGAACAGACTGAGACAACCAGGGCGAGCAGCCCACCAGTAGGCAGTGGAGGCAGAAATGGAGAGGGCGCCTGAGAGCGCTTCTGAGGGGAGGCAGAGGCAGGAACCCAGGTACGCCCGGGGGCGGGGGGNCCCCCCCCCCCCCCCCCCCCCCCCCCCCCCCCCCCCCCCCCCCCCCCCCCCCCCCCCCCCCCCCCCCCCCCGCAGAGACGCCTGCTTCTCCCTCACGCAAGGGAAGCCCGGCCACAGGTTTCCCACTGACCTGGTACCCAGCAGCTGTCTCACCCCGAGCTTCCCTGGCTTAATGTCTGTCATCTTCCACAGTCCCCAGAATCCCCGGCAAGACAGTGTTCAAGAAACCTGAAGCTTTCAACCTCCGCAAGCCTCCTAGCACGATGCCTGAAGCACTAGTCAAACCAAGAACATGGAAAATAAAAGTAAGAAATTACAATAATTACATGTTTTATTTTTAAAAGACCTACCCTATGATATTACTTTATGTCCCTGTATGAAAATTACAGGATTATAAGTGTACTTGACATAAAGTTTTTAGAGCTATGGCAAGTCGTTCTTCAAACTGAGTTTTGAAGTTTTATGTAGAAGACCAAAATACAGAAAAGTGGAATGTGTAGGCCTCTAAGGGACCACAAAATTCTGCAACACACTTTGAAAACCAACAGGCCTGGGTAAGAATCTGCTATTCCAGAAGAGGGCTGAGAACCTCTCAGTGGACCCCCTGACAGAGAAGAGCGGATTAATTACATGAGATTGAAGGTGTAAATTGCCACAGGTTGATCTCAAAACCCATGGTTCTCAGGGAATCACTTGGGGAAAATTCCAACAGGAAAAAAAGGACAGGCAGAGGCAAGCTATGAGACTCCAACTGTCCAGCTGTGTACGCTTCATGTTCTCCTGGTGCCCCTTGTTCTCCCAGGTGCTCATGGAGTAAGGTCAGCAGCTACAAGGACAGAGCTGAGCAATCAGTTTAGGCCCCTACAAATGGATCTAGGCACAGGATAGACAGACATGACAACTGTACAGGAACTATACTCCTTCCAGTGCAATTAAAAGAAGGGGAAAAATCACAGCCATCTCCAAAGACTTCAGACCTCTATAAACCAGTATCTCCCCAGCTTCACTAAAAAAAGTAATGCAAATATTTAACTCACACACCCAAAAAACCTGAAACAGATGGGATTTTGTATCTTAAATTCAAAAGTGTAACATGTGGACAGAGCTACAGCTTTCTTGGTAAACCAGAAATATAAAGTGTCCTTCTCTGGGGCACTGTCCGAATTCTCTTCCTCTACCCACCCCACGTCCCAGATCCTCAAGAAGTGTGGCTCTCCGGGAGCAGCACCTGACACCGGGTGCCAGCCTCAGTGTGGCCCTGCCCGCGCAGACAGCTTACACTACAGGAAGAGGCCTGTCTGTCTTACCCATGTCTATCCCCTAGGACGGCTCTTCATAAGCCTGTGAACTGCACTAGTATGGCCTTCCTACCAGGGCATGTAAAAACAGTGTGTGTGTGTGTGTGTGTGTGTGTGTGTGTGTGTGTGTGTGTGTGTGTGTGTATTCAAGAGGCACAGACCTTAAAGGAAAAAAAATCTCGGTGTTTTACAATGGAGTATAGGGTGGGGGTGGGGGGAGAAATGTATTACTAGAGGGAACACAGGAATGTCTTCTATACCTTCCCCTCAGTAACTTCTCAGAATACACAAATTGAAAGAGGTGAAATCAGACCCATTTCAAGGAACAACAGCAACAAAAAAAAGAAACAAACCCACATCAAAATGGCTTAAAGAAGACAAAAAAAAACTAAGGGGCAAAAGGAATTACTGGCTCACTTAAACGAAATGATCAGGCTGTACCTTGTGTACGTATATAGTGCTGCTAAATACACTCTCAAAGTCTCTCATCACAATGCACGCTCTCTCTTCCTGCCAACTCACTCTTGCTTCCCAGGGTTGGCTTCACTCTCCAGCAGGGCTTCCTCTCTAGATCGGCCACCAGGAGCTCCTAGGTCATGGTCCAGAACTTACAGAAACTGCAGCACACAAAAGGCTTCTGGTCATGGCAGTTTGATGAGAAGTGTGGAACCGAGACTCCACTCAAAGCACCAAACCTGAATGCCCTGGCCTGGGTCACATAATCACTCCTACAGCCCAAAAAGAAAAACCCAGAATGGGTTTTTCTTCATGGCTCACCCAGAATGCATCGGCTTTGAAAAAAAGAAGGACACAGCTATTTCTCCAAAGCCTTTTTATGTGCTAGTTTTCCTGACACCCCTACATTAGTTACCAGTTGCTGTGTAACAAAATCTCCCAAAACTCAGTAGCTTAAAACAGCAATAAACTTTTATTATCTGTCACGGTCTCCATAAGGTCAGTATTTAGCAATGGCTTAGCTGGCTGATTCTGGCTCAGGTTTCTAATGAAGTTGCGACCAAGCTGTCAGCTGGGCCCACAAACTGGACGATCCATTTCCAAAGTGGCTCAACTCATGTGGCTGCCAAAACAGTGCTGGTTGCTGGGGAGACTCTCATTTATTCCCTAGTGTCCCCTCACAGGGTGATCAGCTTGTTTCAAAGCAAACCATCAGCGAGACAAAAGCAGAAGCTACATGTTTTATGGCTCGGTCTCAGAAGGGATAACACACTGAACAAAACACACAAAACTTTCTGTCCTTGTAGAGCTTACATTCTACTGAGAAAAACAATGAGTAAGATGAATGAATAAAATAATTTAAATAGTGGTGAGTTCAAAGAAGAAAACGTTAAAGTAGATGTTATGAGAAAATTGAAATTTTAAATAAAGGCGTATGCCAACCCTAAAATGGCCCCCAGTGACACTTTCTGGTATTTACACCCTTTTTTAGTTTTTTCCCACAGTGACTCAGAGGTGGCTCGTGTGACAAGTAGAATATGGCAGAATGACGACATGGGACTTCTAACAGGTGAACTGAAGGCTCATGCCCTCACCTCTCTGGGATGCAGCTGCTAGCGCTTACAAGAAGCAACACACTCATCAAACCAAGGAACTCCTCTCAATTATGACACCCTTGAAGCTAGAGGGGATAACATCTGATTAGGTTTTTAAAAAACTCTTCAGGTTACTAAATCAGAATTGTGCAAGTGGCTGCATCTAAACTTAGAGCTGCACCTACATGTCGGACTCAGTTTCCAAATTCTTTTCCAGGTACCGAGCCCATCTAATAATCAACGGTACAACCTGCATGAAGTATGATCCACCAGGACAGATTCCCATGAAAGGGTAACACAATCCTCATTACAATTTTAGACCTGCACAAAAAGAGAGAAAGGCAGACATCTTGGAAAAGCACAGTGAAAAACAAGCAAAATGACTCCTTTTCAAAGATTTTGTTTAAGGAAGGGTGGAGGCAGAGAGAGAGAGAAACAGGACCTAGGATTTTCTTTAAACGCTTTAGAAAATGTAGCCCAATTGTGTCCATCCTGTATTTGTTCTCAGTTTTTAGATAACAAATTACCTCAAAATTTAGTCACTTGAAACCACTAACATTTATTACCTCAGAGTTTCTGTGGATTAGCCAATCTAGATAACTACAAGCAGAAAACATTAGTAAACGATGTGGCTCTGATTTAAGGTGATTATTTCTTAACTGCACCTTCCAATTTTTTCTTTTAAAACACTGCTATCAAAGGCCAAAGAGAAAAGAACTGATTGTTCTACCCATGCCAGAACCCCAATCAGAACAGTTTTCTATCATAATAAGTAACCACAAATCCATCAAGAACAGTCTCATAATTCCAGGCCTCCTGATGCCAAGTCTCAGGTATTTTAAAATTCAAATGTGTTTCAGATACCTTTCACCTTAGTCTAATTTTTTGAAAAATAGATATACAAGTAATACCTAATTCAAACAACTAGCTTCCCCACCACATGAGTAAACAGGTATTAGATGTGAAAACCATGTTCTGGAAATGATAGGTATCGATAAAAGCAGCTGTGAGATACATTGGCAAATGTATTCAGGGGCAGCAGAGACTGTGTCTTCGGGCCACCCAGCAGCTGTATTCCTCCTCCTCCTCCTGCTCCTGCTCAGAGCATTACTAGGTTTTCCCAACTAGATCTTTTTTAACAAACTGTTTAAGCAAGGTATTCACTTTTCCTTTGACTAGGTCTATCATATAACCAAGAGACTTTTAAACACCAGCAGTGAGAATAGCTTCAGAGCAGACCCATCCCTGATCTAATTCTTTGTGAGCTAGGTGTTTCAGCTTTCCCAGGGATTTCATCAGCTCCCCCAGTCTTTCTGCACCCAAGCCCATGCCTGCTAAAGCTTGCTTAGCCTGACTGATAGGGTGTTAAGTTAATTTGGTTTTATCTGTGGACTCAGTGGTAGTACCAGGTAGCTCCTGTCCAACAACCAGGGTACTCGGCTATCAGTGAGCAGGCAGGAACGGAACAGTCCTTGTTCACACATCGAGAGAAACCCATCTAACAGGGCACCCAGCTCCTTGGGGCTGTAAGCTCTTCAGTACCTACTGGTAGGGAGCAGGCACCCGCATCAGCTTCCTTTTATCAGATCTATCACAGGGAAGTGAACCTGAGATCTACTGTCATTTCTATCTTATTTCGTACCAGGGCATGTTTTGCTTTGCCAAAAGAGTCCTAAAAAATTTGCTTAGAGTTGGTGCTCTCATTTTAGCAGTGTCTATTAATATTTTAACAAGGAAACATATAGATGGATGTTTAATCAAGAATCAACCTTCATGTCAAGAAGATATAATCAATCTAAACATCTAATAATGGAGAAGTAAATAAACAAACATGGAATAGTCACATTAGAAAGTATAACAAAGAAGTCAAAAACATGAATCAAATATATAGTAACTAATGTGGACAACATATGCAAGGCCCAGATAGGGCAAACATCGATTAGGATAAATACATTTTTACACATATATGCATGTTATACCTTCTACATTTAAAAGTAAAAGAACAATGATTTCCCATGGGCATGTGAAGATATTCTGTGTGCACACTAAAAGCCAACTAACAGTATTATATTCACAAAACCAGTGCTAGTTTTTATTTGACAGGAAGAAGGAAAAGGATTTGGAACTAGGGAACAAACTGGGAATGAAGTTTGTAAAAACATTTTTTTAAAACCAGGAGAATATAACCATGTATTTATTGCATTTAATAATTAAAAATTAGTCCTAAAATATTATAGCCTGAAAATTTTTAATTGAGCTCAAGTCAAGTAAGCTATTGTAACTATTCAGAATGAGAAGAAAGTATAAAAGAAGTGTGAGAGCCCAGGCACAAAGAGTGGGTGAACTAAGCACCCCAGTCCTTGGCTGTACCTGGGATTTGGCTACTGTATTGTAACAAGGAAAAAATTAAATGCCCAAGTGCTGTCATTGTTTGATTACTGTGCAGACTTCCCTCAGACATGATCATGTCCTATTAACTTGATCACAGTCTCCCCAGTCACAGTTAGCAACACCTGGGTTTTAGACAGCCACAGTAAACTGCATTCTGATCGCTGAAGGTATAGTACCTTGTTTTATTTCAAATCCATTTTCCAGAGAAAGTTCTCAAACTGTTTTAATAAAATAGTGCTTTTTCTCCTTACCTGCACACTAACTCTTCACTACATTTCTAGTTTATAAAATAAAGCTCTGAAGAATTATTCATTAACTTCCTATGTGGCGAGTTCCAATAATTTATTCAGGTATGAAATGCGCACATCAAACCGTCCACCATCGCGCTGATTTGAAAGCACTAATTGGGGCAGTGGTTTTATGGAGAATGTTATCTACTCCCATCCTGTACACATTTAGGAGAAACTGTGGTTTCCTGTTCCAGGGTGTTGTCCAAGAATGACTCCACAGAAGTCTGCAAAAATAAACTTTGGCATTTTGTTTCAGGAGGAACACTTGGAATTTCTCCCACTGAGAAAGGAAATGGGTTTGTCCAGACTGCAAAAGGCCCCCGCGTGCTCCCAAGACTGCAAGAACAAACACAACTGGTTTTAACAATGTTTAATGAAATCACTCTTTCTCGAGCCCAGGGTGTTGGCGGGGCAAGGGCGCTGTACTGGGATGTCAGACAAGCTTCAGGCTCTTCTCCAGTCAGTGGATCAGTTCCTCAGGGTCCTCAACTTGGTTACAAAATGGGATTATACCTGCCTCTTTGTAAGATTTACTGTAAGAATAAAAATGAACGCACTGTGCTCAGCAGAAAGCCTTACACATAGTAGGGCACAATAACAATTTTATATTTAACACACACAGATACAAAATATGTTTCATAAACAGAATATTAATTGAGAATAAAACAACTCAAGACACAGTACACTGAGCTATTTAGGGAAGAGCAAACTCTTTATGTTCCATATTCATTATAGCAATGACTTCAGCTTAATATATAGCCTAATGAATAAAAAGTCTGAAATAATTCCAATAGGAAATGATGAAATATTTTTTCAAGATCATATGGGTTTCTTTAAAAGATATACTGAAGATACTCTGAAGTATAACTGTACTTTTAAAAGAACATCCTTAACTTGACAAGGAAAAAAATGAAAATACTCCTTCAGCATTTTTCCTTTCCTTCTGGCTCAATGAAAGCCAAGTTTGCCAACAGAGGCAATTTCAGGACTGAGAGGAGTGGCTCAGAGGTCAGGTTCATACAGTTCTCTCTTGACCAAGGACTTTAAGAACCCTCCTACGGCAAAAACTACAGAAAAGATGGTAATTTGCCCCCATCACCAGTCACGACCACTGTCAGCAAATTCAAACCCACATCCAGGAGGAGGGGCATTTCCCACACAGAGGTGTTCACCTCTCCCCCAGGCCTGCTGGCCGTTTCACCACCAGCCCCCAGTCCTGAGCCACTCCACGACAGGTTCTCTGGTATCCGCTTTCCAGCCAAAAGAAAGAGTGCATAGTTTAATACTATGCCCTCGGCCACGGCTGGGAACCAGAAACGGCTCCGCGAGCCCGGCACATCCTGAAAAAGTTGGAAAAGTAGAGCCGAGAACCCTCATCTGCTCATCTGTTTATAGCTTAGAGTGAAGCAAGGGGTAAATACAAATACTTTTGGATAGTCTGAAGAAGAAAACAAGGGGGGAAAAGCAGAGCTGGATACAAAGGAAAGCTCTCTATATAGAATGCAATTAAGTTAAACGTTGAACTGTGGAAGCAGAACCAGAAATCAGCTCGCACATAAGACAAGGCTCTTGGCCACTCTCACATGTCCTCCAGAACAGGAAGTCCCTGTGAATACTTGGCTGTCTGACCAGCCCAGTTAAAAGGCAGAGCTTTTTACCCACCTTTCCTTTAAATCATGTATGTGTTCTGCTCTAGATTTCAGGACAAAGAACACACTTCATATAATTCATTCAACCCTTCATACTTTTTTTAGTGTAAGCTGTGGAAGCTGTGAGCCGCCTGAAAGGCCCCCTGCCCCAGTGCTGCCCAACAGAACTTTCTGGAGTAAGAGAAATGTGCAACATCTTCACCACCCGTGCAATCCCCACTGGCCACGTGTGGCTATTCGGCACTTTGAAACATGGCCAGCAACATGGCTAGCAGAACTCAGAGTATCCACTGGGCTGGGGCTGCAAAACAAAATATTTTGTGCAAAGTACCACAAAATAGGTGACTTAAAACTAAAATGTATTATCTCACAATGCTGGAGGCTAACAGTCCCAGATCAAGGTGTGGATGAAGTTGGTTCTTCTGAATACCACAAGGAAAACCTGTCCCATGCCTCTTTCCTAGTTTCTGGTAGCTTGCAGGCAATTTCTGGCATTCCTTGGCTTGTAGAAACATCACACTAAAATTCTTCATGTCCCAATGTTCTTTCTGTGTGTGTGTCTATACCCAAATTTTCCCTTTTTAAATGAACAGTAGCCAAATTGAATTAGAGGCTCATCATACTCCAATATGATCCAAACTCTCATCATACTCCAATATGATCCAAACTAACACCATCTACAATGGTGCTATTTCTAGGTAAGATGACATTCTGAACTACTGTGGGTGAGGACTTCAGCATATAAATTTCAGGGGAACACAATTTAAAACAAAAGACTGAGGGACTTCTTTTTACTTCATTCTAATTACTTTGAATTTAAATGGTCACACATGGCTAGTAGCTGCTCCACTGAACAACATAGCTACCAAAATACTTCCTCTCTGGCACTGCCCTTTCTCGCCAAGAGCTTAATGAATGAGGACGGTGCACTGTGTGAAGCTCTGCTCGTGGAAGGTACTGTGAGCATCAGTCACCCAAGGAGGAAGCCTACATTCACAAAGAGTGTGTACTTGTAATTTGATCAATGTCAAAGAGCCTCTAAGTCAGAACACGAAGAGGGTGTGGAGATTTTTTACTCCAAAACCAATCCATCAGCCATTTCCTTTACAATTTAACTCCTGAATCTGTCCCGGGACACGTAACAGTCCCATGGGTGGTACATTCCTAGATGCGTCTTACGGTAAAACAACTCATCACTTAGATATCAATCACTATTATAGGGATTAATTACTTGCTATTGTACTGTGCTGGCTCTTAATAATGTGACAATTATCATCTCTTAAAGAGTACATGTGTAAATAATAACAATTCAAGTTTTTACAGCATTTATTAGATGTTAGACACAGAAGTGAGTACTTTACTCACTGAAGAATATTTTACAGATATTATTCAATCCTGACACTATTATCATCCCTACTTAATAGATGAGCAAATTGAGGCTTTAAAATGTTAAGTGATTTGCTTTAGACAAGAGAATAAATGAATTTGATAGGGGACTCAAGAGTCTGAAAATTTTAGGTTAAGGTAAAAAGTTCTAAGTCTAACAAGTAATGTATATGTTAAAGTTTTTGTTTCAGAAACTACAGATAAGGCCTGTCCTGGTTCCTAGGAAAACAGCGGACCTCCTGGGCACTGCTGAAAATTACCGCCTGGGGACGAGTTGAAGGCATCCAGGCCTTTGTGTTCCAGGGAGAGACAGACACCACCCTCCACTGGGAACAACTAACTGCCCAGGACAGGAATGTTGCAGCTTTTTTCACCTAATCCTCCCTGAATCTCAAAGCCCACAAGGCACCTTGTTTATTCCCTGCTATAAAAACGTTGGCCTAGAAAAAAAAGACAAGATGGTCTGTTAGGGTATGAACCCACCGTCTTCTCAGATGGCAGACCCTCTGAATAAAGTGCCCATAAAGATCCAATCGCTGTCATTGCTTCTTGGGTTTGGTAGTGAGAGGCAGCCTGAATGCTGGTGTCTTTTCTGGTTTCAAACTGAACCCAGCTCAGGTCTGCCTGGATTCCAAAACTCTCTCCCTGACCCACTCTGCCATATGAGTTTATACAACATACTATCACATATGATTTTATACCGATTTAAAAATGGCAAATATATTACATGACATGAAGATTTTCACAGCCTCCATGCCATGTTAACACAGAAAACACAAACCCTTTCTAATCTTCCACAATATTCATCCTCACACCAAATATGACACAGAGTGTGTTTTCTGTAGATATTTCTGGAGAGAAAGGTATGGCTCAGGTAATAAGTTTGCATGGGAGTCTGAGGATAAAGTGTGTGATTTTAAAAAACAACATCATGGTTTTTCAAGGGGAAAATTGAAATGGTATTTCAAGTCCCCAGATAATAAGATCAATGGACAACTTCCTAGTAGAGGCATTTGCCTTTGAATGACTAAAGCAACAGTCTCTGCAATTTGCCTCAAAAGGCCACCCCACAGTTTAATCATCCTCACTGTTAGGACTTTTTGTCCTCATCAACAGTGTAAAAGTCTCTCTGTTAAATTTGAACATGGTAACCACAAGCTACGCTGCCAAATAACCGCCCTCCCACGGTGCCCTGCACCCACCAAAATGCCTCGATCTGTGCGTGTTGTTTCATGAAGCCCCTACAAGCTTCCTACAAAGTACCTTTCAAATCACTAATAATTCAAGAACACAAAAGAAAAACAGGGAAAAAATCTCCATCTATAACATGCTTAAAACAGGATGCTAGGGAAAGTGTGAAAAATCTAAAGGAACAAACAAAAACAAAATGGAATAAATGGATGAATTTTCCCTGTCAGACACAGTCAAATGAGAAATGGCTACTGGACACTTACTAAGTGACAACCACTGTAGCAAGATTAGAAATGGAGCAACAAATAAGTGACATGTAGCCTTACCTAATATATAAAGACTTAAAAATCTTTCAATGTTGTAATAGTGTGATTATCCCCAGATTATCAAACAACTAAATATATCCTTTGAGTTACAACTGATTCAGTTCCAGAAACTATGGTTACCAGATTTCACAAATAAAATTAAAATAACCAGTTAAATTTGAACTTCAGATATACACTTTTTTTTACTAGAGTCTTACATCTTACCTGGCAAGCACAGCATATACAGCCTGCTTGTTAATATTAAGCTGCAGAACAAATATGAAATACAGATGTTTGCACCAGAGCTCTAAGAGCTCATAACAATCCTCACGTTACAGGGTGGAAACAAAGAGAACCTGGGGGCTGCGCAATTCCAGGACAGTTGCGAACGACACCCCCTACGTGAACGAAAAATGGAAGGTTTAGCTAATGTTTTGCTTATGAGAATGTGATTTCTGGATTTATTTAATAGATACAGTTACAGGAAACAATGCAGTGTTGAACAGGGCAAGAGATAAAGAAGTCTGTCTTTGAGTACACTATCACACCTGAGACCGAATTTAATTCAAAAAAGTCAAGGTTTTAGAAACCTGCCCCTCCAATTATCTATCAATTCTGTGTGCACCCATCACTCCGAAGCAGTAAGATTTCCTGTTTGTAGAGGGAATGCCAGAGACTTGGAAGGTGGTAGATTCACTGTGACCTATGGATGCATACACACATACCAACACATTCTCTAACCAGCGTGGTGAGCAGCATTCCCTCACTCAAGCCTTCATTCTTGACCCTTGTCAGCACCAGAAATATCCCCACTGGAGGATAATCCTGATCTACCTTCACCATGTGTCACGGAATTCCACAGCCACTATTCTGTGGGCACACCTTAAAGCAACTGGATTTATATTTAGTATGTGCAGGGTGCTTACTGCAATGCTGCAGCAAAGACTTACACTGCTACAGAGCAACTTGTTTCTTTTTTTTCCCTGATGACACAAACATAGTGAATTCCCCAAAGTCCTTCTTTCGGGGGCAGGAGTGCACAACAGAAATCATGGAGATCCATGGAAGGTGGCAGAAGTGATGCGCACCAATTCCAGGCCCAACCCAAGCTACGTGGGGATGTGAGCTACAAGATAAAAGGAGCCTGGCTGCGTAAGTGGCAGCCTGGATCTGCATGACTAACTTTGCATGAGTTAAAAGGGAACTGTTTTACCACGTCAAACCAACGAGATTTAAGAACCTGTGCCAGCCACCGTTGTTATTAATAGGTACCCAAGCCACAGCAATGCCAATGGAATCCCAATTACATTTAACAAACTAAAATTTAATGAAATCTCTGTGTGCCATTCCAGCATGATTTATAATACTTCCCTACTTTCGAAAAAGTCTTTTATCTCAGTTTCACGTTAACTTATTCTGCAAAGTAAAGCCAGTTTTACTGAATGTCAATTTAAACTTTCATAATGTACGTTACCGCCATATGTGGAAGTGTCTAAGTTAAGCTTACGAAGTTCATCTGGAATGAGAATCACCAGAAAGAATTTGAAAGAAAAAAAATAAATATTAAGGATTTGCATTACAAGAAAAAGCACACCCTCCACTGTGGTACTGCCAAAATGACAGACAAAGAAAAGTAAAATACACATGCAGGGCCCAGAATCAGACCCATGCACACAAACAGAAGCTCAGAGATATAAATGAACATACAGTAGCAACTGCCTTCAGAGATTGTTCTGAGATAACTCACAGTAGGAAAAATTAATTGAAATGTTTTATTGAAGAAGCTAAAATGCTGATTAAGCTTGTATGTAATATATTTTAATAACTTTGGCAGTTCCCAAATTCTCCATTCGTTCCCAGCTCCACAAGACATTGTATCCCTGAGGTAATTTGCCTCTCTTTTTTATTACCAGAATAAAAATATTTATTTTATCCTCAGGATTCCACTGACTAGAAGAGAGTTTTCCTTTCAAACTCAAATCCTCCTCTAACACAGCTAAAGTAAAATACTCTACTAGTCGAGACCAACACCTGATACCCAAGCTACTCCAGCAGAAAATCTCCCGAAAATTTAATGTCTCTTTAAGAAAAAAAAAAAACCTCTCTCAGTTATCAATTCCTTGCACTAAACTGCTACAAAACTGAGACAAAGTAAAATAACATTATAGTTTATATCCATGTCATGGATAGCTTAGGAAATTCATATCTACAACTACTAAAAAAAAATGCCTTCCCAAACCTTACTTTCACACATAACTTCAGGTAAAATATCTAAGCATTCCTCATTTTCATTTTAAATCATTTTAATTAAGTACAAGAAACATAAAATAAAATCAAGCATTTTAAGTGTACATATGATTATTTAATAAAATACAGCCAACAACATGATCACGTTATAGAACATTTACATAACTCCAACGTGTTCCTTCAAGCCCCTTTAAGTCAATTTCCTCCGTAATACCTGAAAAATTACCCATCTGATTTTCATCATTATAGTTTTATTTTCCTCAGAATTTTGTAAAAAGATATAATCATATAGTGCATCATCTTTTATGCCTGGCTGCTTTTGCTCAACATCATGTTTTTGAGATTCATCCAAGTTGTTGCATTGTTTGTCATATGTCTCTATCTACTGCTGACTTGAATTTTGCTGCATGTATTTATCACCAGTTGATGGACATCTGAGTTCCTTCCAACTGTTGCCAATTACGAACACTCAAATGTTTTGTGGACCTCATTGTTGTAATTACTGCCACTTTACAGTAAGTCTTTAAACCAGATCAATTCAATCCTAAACTCTTCTTTTTCAAATCTGTTTGGATACACTAGGTTCTGTATACTTTCAAAACATTTTAGAACCAGACTGCCAATTTCCATTAAAAGGCATAATTGTATTTTGATTGGGTTTGCCTAAAATCTACATCCACTTCTAACTCTAACTATATATATATATCAACTTACAACTGTAATTTTACAAGATTCTGATATGTGGGTTCACAATCTAACCTGCCCTCTCCCTCATTCAGACAGGGTTCCTAAAACCACTAAGCTGCCGTGTAGTAGGAGTAGCTCTGAGCAACCCAGAAGGCTATTCCCTTCTCTTCCAGTTCCCACTGTTGGTCCTAGCCTTCCACAGGATTCCTGCACTTCCCCAGCTACACAGCCTTTAGCAACACATAATCTGTCTTTCATTCCACAAAAAAGTACTTGATGTACCCCAACTGTGCCCTGAGAAAATTCCATTGGGTTAGGGCTTCCTCTGCCTCCAGGATCTCAGAGTATCTTCTTAAAGAGATCACGTCTCTTAAGTCATCTCACACTGAGACAGTGAGGACTATTGTGTTCCTACCACACTGAGCTCCCATCACCAAGTAGCACACCCACTTCTGGTCCTTTGTTTATAAATTTACCTGTACCCAAGAAGCTTTACCATTCCATGGTATTGTCTTTCTTATTTTTAGATCATTTCATTGAGTGAACTGCCAGTGGATGGAACCACCAAACTGTCCTCTTTTTTTTTTTTTTGGTGCCATTTCTTAAGCATTAAAATGTTTCTTGGGAACAAGCAGAATGGGGGGGTGGGAGGAAAGAGAGCTAAGTTTAATCATATCTCCTTAGACCTGACCCTACAGTCAAAAAGATTCAATGAAAAGGTTTTAAAAGAGTCCATCTTGTACCTCGAGTTAATCCAATGCCCCATTAGCGCAAGTAATGACTTTATACCTACAGGACAAAGTTTATGTTTTTCTTTCTTTCAAAAAGTGAAAAAGAGCCTTAGCTGGTAGGGCTCAGAGGACTGAGCACCTGCCTTCAAACCAGAAGATCACAAGTTCAATTCCCCCTCAGGGCACATGGCTGGGTTGTGGCCAAGTCCCCATGAGGGCATGCCAGGGGCAGCTCATCACCCTTCTTCTCCCTTTCTTTCTCCCTCCCTTCCCCTCTGAAAATAAATAAATAAACCCTTTAAAAATAAATAAATAAGAAAACTCACAAAATTAAAATCACTGTAAAAAGGAGCAGTAGGCTCTAAATTTCTCCTCATAGAGCATGCACTAAGTCCTTATTTTTAACTCATGCCATTTCAACACACATCTGACTTGGAAAGTCAAATAAAATGTTCCTCCCAGCTCACTATGATATGGCTATCTTACACACACACACACACACACACACACACACACACACACACATATGTATATATATAAAACACCTCTTGAGCAATTTTTGTTTTAACTTTGATCAGTCATAACGTATGAGTTGACTTTTTTTTCTCTTAGTTATATTCTGTAAAATAATCGATGGAAGTATCAAACATATAGAAAAACCAGAGATATCTGTCTGAAATTAATTATATCTTGTACATCTGTTTACTTACATAGTGTCCACAACCCACCTCTTGCCTACAAACCAAACTCAAAAAAAATAAACACATTCCCAGTCACCTGCACTCAGAACATGCCTGGTCAAAAGCAGGAACACAATGATTCTTTGGTAAATAAAAGAACATTTATCTCAGGCTTAAATCATCATGACCAAAGCACAAAATACTTATGCAATTCATACTCTGACATCACTTATTATAAAACCCAAATCATCCTCATTATACTTATTAAATGCTTTTTAAATCATTTAGTTTAAGAGATGAAAGCTTAATGTTATTTCACCTTGGAAAAATAACATCCATTTGCCCAAATCATAATTCAATATGTAAGAAATTCACTTTTTAAATATGGGTTTACAACCCTCAGTATTTTAAACTTTAAAGATTTAATAACTGAAAGAATACAAATCAAAATGGGTCCTGTATATTTAGACAGAAAATTAGTGAAGAATGTTCTTAAATCAATTATAGTTTAACAAAATATTAAAAGCAATCTAAGTGATAAAAGCAAAATCATATCAATTAAGGAACAATTGTACAAAGTAATATGATTTAACCAATGTAAGTGCTCAGCCCATAATACTATCAGGAAATGATTAAGATACAATATCCAGAAGACTTCTGGTCAAGATGGAGGCATAGGTGGAAACACTGTGCCTCCTCACACAACCAAGTTTAAAGACAACAAAGTTTTAGTAACAAAAACGCAACCAAAACACAGAAAATTGAACTGTAGAGAAGTCCGACAACAAGGAACCATTCAGCCAGACCGGTAAGAGGGGCAGAGTCTGAAGCTGGCGGAGCAGGGTTGCGCTGGAAAAAGTGGCTAAACAGACCCAGGCACGCAGGCAGTGGTTGGCATGGTGTTGCCACCCCACGCAAGAGGCGGATCCAGTGGGGGCACAAGGTGGCTGGCTGATGGTGGTCACACATCCACACACAGATAAAGCAGGCGAAGGAGCCACCGGTGAGACAGACCTTGCAGGCTAGGGCCCCAGCGATGGGAATTAAACCATAAAAACACCAATTGAAAAAAACTTTCAAAGTCCACGTGCCTGGGGAAGCTCCCGGGTCCACAGATAGTTTGCTGGAGAGACACACATGGTACTGGAGGGTGCACAGGCCCACAAACCCAGGAGCCAGCACCAAGGGGGGGCTGGTTTGCTTACGGGAAGCAGCAGAGAGGACCAAAATCCGAGAGAGAGAGTGGAACAAATGCCACTGCCCCTCTCTGACCCCGCCCCCACATGCAGCCTCACAACCCAGCGACTGGGTTGCCCCACCCTGGTGAACACTTAGGGCTCCGCTCCTCATACGTAGCAGGCACGAACAGACCAAAACATTATGGCTCAAGAAGCTCAAAGCCCCAGAGCCAATACTTCTAAGTGACCAAGAAATAGCCAACCTATCAGATGCACAGTTGAAAATACTGGTGAGTGTACAAGGGGAACATCCCATCCACTGATGAGAATGCTCACAGGACTGGTTAATTTTAGTCACAAGTTAGAACAAATGAAGGCTAAACTAATTGAAATGAAGGGAAATGTACAGGAAACCAATAGTGATGGAAAGGAAACTGGGACTCAAATCAAGGGAGTGGACCAGAAGGAAGAAAGAAACAACCAAACAGAAAAGAATGAAGAAACAAGAATTCAAAAAAATGAAGAGAGGCTTAGGAACCTCCAGGACATCTTTAAATGTTCCAACATCCAAATTATAGGGGTACTAGAAGGGGAAGAGGAAGAGCAACAAGTGAAAAAGTTATTTGAACAAATAATAAAGGAGAACTTCCCCAGTCTGGAAAAGGAAATAGACTTCTAGGAAGCTCAGAGAGTACCAAAGAAGGTGGACCCAAAGAGGAATACACCAAGGCACATCATAATTACATTAGCCAAGATTAAAATGAAGGAGAGAATCCTAGAAGCAGCAAGAGATAAGGGGACAGTCACCTACACAGGAGTTCCCATCAGAGTGTCAGCTGATTTCTTCAGCTGAAGAAAAGAAGGGGCTGGAAAGAAGTATTCCAAGTCATGAAATGCAAGGATCTACACCCAAGAATGCTCTATCCAGCAAAGCTTTCATTTAGAAAAGGACAGATAAAGTGCTTCTCAGATAAGGTTAAATTCAAGGAGTTATCATCACCAAGCCCTTATTTTATGAAATGTTAAAGGGACTTACCTAAGAAAAAGAAGATGAAAAATATGAACAGTGAAAGGACAGCAAACTCACCGTTATTAACAACCGCACCTAAAACAAAAGCAAACTAAAAAGACAGCTAGATCAGGAGCAGAACCATAGAAATAGAGATCACATGGAGGGTTAGCAACAGGGGAGTGGGAGGAGGAGAAGGTACAGAGAATAAGTAGCATAGACTGTAGGTAGAAAATAGATGGGGGGGGGGGAGAATAGTATGGGAAATATAGAATCTAAAGAACTTGTGACACATGGGCATAAACTAAAGGGGGGGAATGGTGGGGGAGGGGGTGTGCAGGGTGGAGGGGAATGAAGGGGGGGAAATGGGACAACTGTAATGGCATAATCAACAAAATATATATTTTTAAAAAGATACAATTTCCAGGAGAAAGAGCAAACACACAACATAAATACACACAGTGGGGCACAAATGATGCCCCTTCTTTATTTCAAAATCTTTTATTACAAAGTTATCAGCATGTCATTCTGTAATATAACAATATAAAACTCAAGCACACCCTATGACATTTTAGGTGAAACATTCAAATGAAAACTATAAATTATTAAACCCATGTTATTACCCTACCAACCACACTCACAAAAGCGTTACTTCTGCCAGACTCTGTTTATGTGCATATAAATTACAAATGTATATATGAATGTATGTGAGCTGTATTGCCTACATTCTAAGATTCTATGAATTCCAAAATACACAGTTTAATAACAGCTTTTATGGAGGAAAAACAAAGAGCACTACATAAAAAACACAACTCTAAAATGCAGTAGGACTACAAAATAACCCAAATGTGTGAGAAGGGTAAGTTTTATACCAAAGAAAATGCTGTGTGTGTAAGGGTACAAGGGTGAGCACTGACAGAGAACCCAGTGGAAGAACAGAACTGGAACAAAATCCACAAAATGTCGACAATAATAATTTCTATTTCTCATTTTTTCTTCATTTTACAACTTCTCTACACTGAGTACACATTGTTTCTATAATCTTAAACATGAAATCCATGTTTAAAGGTTTATTTTCAAACAAGAAAGTAACGTTGCTATGTGAAATTGGACTAGAAAAATCCCAATCTTTTCAGTTCAAGCCTCAATTCTGTTAGGCGCAGTTTGAAACATTTTGAGCCAAAGCTTTTGGAGCTGGTCCAGCCTAGAAATTTCACTCTCCTGGCAGCTGGAAAATATTTACCGTTTCCACTTTAGTCTGTGTAGTTTGCTTTATTTTCCTTGATAATCTAGGGTGTCCAGGAGCAGCTGGACATATTTTTAAAGAACACAGTACGGTATCATAGAACATCCTCATGTCCATTGCTTTCTGTGCATCTGCGGTCAGTCCTACTTTCTACAGAAGCTAAACTCATCTCTATCTAACAGTAAATATTTCTCAGATGAATCCGACACGAGCTATTTAATATAGTTAACACATCAAGTAAAATTTTCCTGACACCGATAAAAATAAAAATGTGCTGTAAAACAAAAAGCCTTACTTATCTTCTCAGTGATGGTCCTTACTACAAATCAGCTTTTTCAAACCCATAAATGAAAGTCTCAATTGTCTTACAGAAGACGTATCTTGTTAGTTTTAGATTTGCTTACAACATTAAAAATTCTCTAATAACACATAAATCAAAAACCTGCATACTTCTCTCAATCCTTCCTGAATTCATTAAGTACTAGTTTCCCAGGCATTTTCATTAATATGTGCTAAGTTCACACTATTGATCACTTAAAGACTAGTCCATTAAGCATGAAGAGCTTAGACTTTATATAGCTCCTTTTAAAATGCAATCTTTCAGAATTCTGGTAACAAAGACACTAATAATATGTTACCAATTTTATTTACAGAAACACAAAATACGAACTAATTCCAAGTGACAGTTTTAGTAGAAGAAGGCAAAGGAAGAAAAAACTTAGGGAAAACGGTAATAATGCTCAATTTTGGCCAGTCATTAAACATAGAATATTATGAACTAAAATTTAGTCAACTAATTTTTTAAAAGTTTTTCCACATTGATATTTGGTTCAAAAGGTCCGGTCCATATAAGCAATTTAAGTTATTACATGCTTAAGGAATCCTCTTTACTTAAAAATTTCACAGCTAAAAACTCCTATAGGGAGGTTTATCATAAACTGCTATGTACAGGTTAAAAGGGAAAGACTTATTTTAAATAACCCAGAATCCAGAATATCATACTGCAGGCACATACTGTATATTGCAGTTCATTTTAGGCCAGGCTTACAGAGGCAGTCAAACTGAGAGGAAAACAGAAAATTCAGCCTGGCCGGGGCGCTCGGTTGGTTAGAGCATAGTCCAGATACCCCAAGGCTGCAGACTCGATCCAGTAAGGGCACATGCAAGAATGCATAAACAAGTGGAACAGCAAACTATCATTTCTCTTGTGCTCCCTCTCTCCAGAGTCGGTAAAAAAAAAAAAATAGAAAACTCAAAGTCAAGCTAAAACTTACTAAAAGGTTAAATTTGACATCTTACTTTGTAATTACAACAAAACTGGGCCTTTCAAAGAAAAAATAGCATGTATATATACATATATACACACACATGCATATATACAATGTATATACATTTCTGTGTAGTTTTGGCGGCCTTTATTTATAGTCAGGACCAACCTCTAGAATTAATCACTTAGAACAAACATAACTCCCCAATTGTTCTAAGGGAGGTCATCCAACAGCACAACCATCCCTGATGAACTGCGCCTCACATACTAAATTTAACACAATTTCACAGTTTCTCTGGATTTTTGGTCTAGTTCCCTCCCATTCACCACACCTAGAATCTCAGGTCAATCATGTAACCTCCCCTGATGTAACGGACATGAATTGTACCCCTCCCGACAAAAATCCATATTGAACCCCTAATTCCCAATGTGACGGTATTTGAAGATATGGCTTTAAAGAGGTAATTAAGGATACATGAGGGCAAATAGGTGCAACCCTAATCCAACAGGATTGCCATGTCCCTTAAGAAGAGGAAGACACACACGAATGGACTATATGAGGACACAACGAGAAGGTGGCAGTCTGCAAGCCAAGGACAGAGGCCCCAGGAGAACCCAGAGCTACCCTCACATTGATTTTGGACTTCCAACCTCCCAAACTGTAAGAAAAAAAAAATCTCTTGTGCAAGTCACTCAGTGGGCAGTACTGTGTTATGGCAGCCCTAACAGACTAACAGAGCTGGCTTTAGCTTCTTCACCTATTTTGATGACCCCTCCACATTGAACAGTAAAAGCACCTCGTAGTTGAAAATTAAAAAGGCATGAAGCAAGGTGTCTGGAAGACAGAGCACAGTAAACAGTAGCTGCTGTGCTTGGTATGACTAAGTATCCTAAGTAGAGGAAGCAGAGAGGGAAACCTGGTAGCTTGTTCTGGAGCTGGGCCTACCTCCCTTGTATACCAACACCAGGCCCCAGAATACTACAATCTCAAATGCATTCATCTCAACCATTTGTTTTCAAGGTAGAAGGCGAGGCATGCTTGTACCAGAGAGGACAAGGTCTGGTGGATGAGACAGATAAGAGGTACATCCTATAACAGAATCATACACCAAGAAGAAGAGTTTAAAAAGAAGAGACTGGGAAGGTGAAGAAAGACTTCAGTGGTGGTTCCCAGTCAAAGCTCTGAGAACAAGGCCTGTAAATACCCAAAAAGCCATTAAATTGCAGTGGATCCCAGCTATTTGCATTTGTAGCAAATGCTCAAAATAACCCTGGAAAACCAGGGGTGAAAACTACTGATACAGACTTCAGGCTGCCAACAAGGCCAGACCATCATGGACTTGCATGGTGACAATGACATGACCCCCGACTGAGGAAGAAAACTGATTCCACCATGTAACACTAGTCACAGCGAGGGCTGACCAGCAGCTGAACAACCTAATCCTCTTTCCTGGAAGACAACCTTGATAAAGAGCCACCAAAGGCAATACAACCTGCCTCTTAACCCATGGAAGAGAGAAATCTGGAAACGCCCAAACTTGACAGCATAATTCTGAATACAAATGCAAATATCCTTTCAGTGGACCTGACTTTTAAGATGCCAGTCTTAGGTGTACTTCTGTATTTAGCTAAATTAAAGATGAAAAGCAGTCAGCCCTGACTTGTGTGGCTCAGTGGGTTCAGTGTCATGCCACAAAGTAAAAAGTTGCTGGTCCAATTCCCAGTCAGGACACATGCCTGGGTTGCTGGCTAGGTCCCTGGTTCAGAGCATGTGAGAGTGATTGATGTTAATCTCCCTTTCTTTCTCCCTCTCCCTCTCTCTAAAAGTAAATAAAATATTTAAAAATAAAAATAAAAATTAGTCAGAGGGAATGTCGATACGAAACAAAGCCCAAAATATAAATAAATAAGCCTACAAATTCAGGCTTCATTGACTAAGAATAACAATTTAGCCGAAATAAAATCTAACTTTCTAAGCCTTGAACGCTGCATCCTTGATATGTCCACTTTTAAAAAAACTTTCAGGATGAGAAACCAAAATAAGCATTGCACATCTGAACCAGATTTTTAAATAAATTAAGCCCAAAAGAAAAGAAAGTTTTGTACTGTAAATTGCCCCCCTACCAGGGAGAATATTTTTTGAGAGAAAAATAATCTTAAGGCCAAAAAAAATAAATCTTTATGAACAAACTTGACAGTAAGAATCTTCCAAATGATTCTAAGGCCAATTTTTATCAAAGCTGATTCCAACAATCGTCACTGCAGGAGATGGAGTGTGTGTGAGTGCGTATGAAGAAATGACTTGAGGGAGGCAACCTGTCAAAAGAAAATGCTATAACAAATAATTTACTTTCAAGGCAAGTATCTTTTTTGACAAATAAGCTAAAAGAAAGGACGTAAGAATAAGCTGTCTAAAATATTTATTTCCCCTCAAAAAAGTCCTCCTGAACTACTCCTGAAGTCCTGAAGCTGACCTTCACTTCATTAATTGTATTAAGTTACTGTGCTGTGACTAATTGAAAGTGATGCAGATTAAGAAACAAAGAAACCCATAACCTTGTGGATTATAATAGCTAACATTTAGACAAAGACCTCCTTTTATTGGAAAACACTTTAGCACTAAAATCATGAAATACAGAGAAACACGGGGGAAGGGGCAGGGGATGAAGGATACACCTAGGAACTGATACCCGTGTTGGGTACAACCCTGAAGGTTTCTCTTTGTTAGTTATAGAATAACCACTAACACTACCCCAGGCATAAAATCTAAACTTCAGAAGTTAACTAGATTAAAGCAGTAAAAGCTCTTGTGGTTTCTCCTGTGAGTTTCTAAGTAGATTTTCAAAATGAAAAGTCTGCATGCCAAAATTTGATAGATGTAGCAAACTGCCCTGCAAAATTGTGAGTATTAAAGTACACGGCCTATACAGTATTTAGGAACCCGTGTATTCAGAATTCATCTAAAAACTTTCAATCAAGAGACCACCTACACCTCAGGCCAATTCTACTCCGTCTGTCCAATAAAAAAGACCAGGAAATTAGAAGGTAAGAGTACAGACTCTCTAGTCCCAGGGAATTACTCTGAGTCTCAGTTTTCTCTGCTGTAAAACAAAAATAATACCTACTATTGAGGAAGCCTAGAGGAAATAGGCGAGAGAGTGGGAAGTGAGGGCCTGATCCCCTGAAGGCAGCACACCACAGTGGTGAACGGTGCTAGCTCCAAATCCAAAAACCGTGGGTGCAGGTCAAGGCAGTCTCTCACAGCTGAGTGAGCCTGGGCCAAAGGACTAACTTATCTGTGCCTCAGGATTTCCATCCAGCATGAGATTGTACCAGTGCCTAACTCATAGATAGGGCTGTCACCAGAACTAAATGAGTTAACAAAGGCAAAGGGTTTGCAGCAACACCTTTATAAAAAAGGAAGAGGGAGAGAGATCGTCATTATTTTCGGCAGCAAATGCAGTATTCCAAACCTTATTTCCAAATACAGTAATTTTGAAAGTGGAGCTTCTATCACCATGTCAAAACTAAAAGCACAGCTGTGGGGAGAATATGCCTGTTCCAGCTAGATGGAAATGTGAACTCATTTGCATGGAATCGTGTATGCAAAGTACCTCCTCCTTCTTGTTAGGCTGAAATACATGATTACACTTATTTTGGCTGATATAATTTCTTGATTGACTCTTTCTGGGGAATTTTATAAGCTACAAATGTATGAACCTATGTATAAATAAAATTTTTCATCTGGAAATAGTTTTAAAATACTAAATTTTTTAAGCCATTCCACCAAAAATAGTTATAAATAATTAAAATGTAAGTGTATCCTCTTTTCTCTTTCAGTAATTTCTTAGTCTCATCAGAGGCAATTAAAATACTTACCACTATACATATGCATCATATTGATGTATATATAGTATGTCTATATATATATAGCTATATGTATATACACACAGTTAAAAACCAACAATTCCTACTAAGATTTTACTTCCTTTTTCAATGGGGAAAATGTCTCAAAAATATCTCTCATAAGAGGGAAATCAAAAACACCCAAAATTTGTCTGTTTTATTGGTCACTGGTATTATCCCAACTCATTTATTCTTGAAATTCCCAAGTAGGAAACACTTATAGATGGTGCAATTAGATTAACATAGTAAAAAGAAGGTGGATGAAACCCATGGGAGAAAAATGAGAAGCCAAAACAGAAGGATGAATGGTAGCTTAAGTCTAAGTTTGCTTTCACTGGGGTTAAGTATCAAGCAAAGGAAGTGATATGGGGTATTTAAAGAAAACAAAAAACAAAACCAGATGTCACCTCAATTGAAAATGGAACAAAATGTTTCTTGTTCTTGACATACATTGGGTGAAGATTACCTAATTGTTCACTTAGCTGCTTTACTTTTTAACAGCTTCTTCCTTCTCCTTAGCATTAACAGATAGAGTGTTTGCTCATAAATTTTGTGAGACAGATGTTTACACAGATTATTAATATATTTCAGTGGAAAAGTTTGCAACAAAAGCTAGGACCATGCTGAGCTCTGCCTGAATCTGAGTCCTCCGTAAAAATATAATATATAACCATATGGCATTCCCTCAGCTTTAAGTATATAGATCACTAAAGAAACATACTTCACAGCTAAATGTCCATCACTCTTCTAATATGTTTTAAAAACTTGAGAATACCAGATAGTGCAAGTTAAGGCATCAAATGGTGAACCAGGACATTTGTTACTTAAACATGGCCATTAGGTCTTAATGAAGGAAGACGCCAAGCAAAACAAAGCCCAAATTTCAGTTTGGCTCCACAAATTATGATGTGCTGTTAGCTCCTGACAAGAAGAACTATCCCCAGTTTTAACCAGTGTAGTCAAAATGAAGAGAAATTGTCAACCAACCTCCAAAGGAACAGCCAACATAGAGAAGACCTTAAAGGTGCTTCCCATTAAAACACACACACACACGTGTGTGTGTGTGTGATACAACATGTATGTTCATGTTTCATATGTTTGTATATATACTGAGATATACACAGAAATTTTGTTTTATGGTTGATATGCTACCACACAACTAAATTAAACATTATCAACTTCAAAGATGACAACATCCTTCAATACAAGAGACTAAGACAGTTCACAACATACAGTTCCAAAGCATAGCAAAATTTAGTGTGAAGGTTCCAAAAATACAGCAACTTTGATTTGCTACACAGGTTTTCAGAACTGGCAATGTTCCTAGGGTTATGCCAGATGACATCACAGCATTTCTCAGAGCCAGCTGTTAAATACATTTTTAAGTGAATAACTTTGACCAGCCTTTGATGAAAATGTAACTTTTAAGAACAACTGCTGTATATAACAAAGGGGCTGTCAACACACTGAAGGATTAAAACCAAACCGGGCAATGGTTTTCGTCTTTCCTGTAAGACATGCACCATCTGCAGGGTGAAGAGTCTCACGGCACCTCCAAACCAAAACGGATGAAATGGTCCCTCCGCAGTTGAGGCTGAACCAATGGAGCCAAACAGATCACAGGCAAGACTACCCTGTACTCCAAGTTCAGGAGGACGATCAACCAGCAAACTAAAAGTACTAAACAATTTTCTGCACTGCAGGCCTCTTACTTGAACGTTGACAGATACGTTTGGTGCAAAAAAGAAAAAGTAAATTTGCCACGCAAAAACAGATAACAAATCCCTGCAAGACTCATCAATATGGGAGAAACATTTTTCTTTGGATTAATATACTCTCTGTGGCAATACTATCAAGTGATTCAATTCCAAGTTTAGTAGAGTCAAATATGGGGTATGAGGGGCGGGGGGCGCACAGAGGCAGGAGAAAGGGTCAGATGGTATTTGCTTGTGAAACAATTAACCCGCAAAGGCTTTCTTTGGGACTGCTCCTTAGAGTGGGGGTGTATCCCTGGGGGTGTCCTTGAAGGCAGTGATTGGCTGAGTGAGGTGTGATGAATGGCCCCCAGCCCCCAACAGAGAGGACGCGGGCCCTGGCCAGGGATGCAGAAGGTCATCCATGACCCAATGTGAACAAACAGAATGAATGTTGTGATAAATAACAATCATTATTGAACTACAATGCTCTCTGGGAATTCCTCAACACTTTCATGACATTAATGTACTATTTGTGGAGAACCCAGCGAGGCTCACTCATTATTGTTTAGTGTTTCATGCTTTATGTGGGATACCAGAGACACTTACTTCTTCTCTGTTGGGATGCATGTGCCTGAACAAACACAGACGTCTTCATTTCTCACACTGCACAGCGAGTCGACTCCTCCTCTCTCACATGCACGTTCACATCCACACACACACACTCCAGGCTGACACCAACAAAACATAACAATGAAAATACTGGAGAAATGGTCTGTTCTAGGCTTTACCCTCTTCTGAGTAGAGGATCAGTCACAATGGTAAACACATTATACCTATGACTAAGAGGGGAAAAAATAAAATAACGTACAAAAGATGTTAGCCCAAATAAAGAAACCTCTCTGGGAAAAGAAAACCACAGCTCACCTCTTTCTACATAATCTTTGCCACTGTGCTTCCTTCACATAATAAGTTGTTGTCACTGTAGGCAAACTCTCCCCAAAGTCTTTCCCAAGCCAGTTCCCACTGGCCTAAGTCCAAGAGCATTCTATTAAAGCCTTCCCAACACACCCCACCCCAACATTCTGTCACCCACTCCTCTGGGCACACACCGGAGCAGCTCCTTGAGAGACGACATACAGCACCTGTTGGTCACATGCGTTCACTCAACCGCTCTTTGGTGTTAACCACATACCAGGCACTTGGCAAATAAAAAAGAGGTCATACAACGTACAAACAGACCTTGTCTACCTTGTTCCAGTCTGGCGGCATTTCCCCCACGAAGCAGGGAGGAGCTGTGACTTCTTGTGTGCACTCCCAGATGCTACCCCACCTCCTTGTAGCTGCGCACGTGGTTACACAACTGCAGGAAAGGACGCACAGGCACACACACCACAGTATCTGTCCTAGTGTGTCACCCAGGCTTCACGACTGCACAGGGGAGTGTAACTTCCTCCTTTCCCAGCCTAGGATGTCAAACCTTTAAAATGTGAAAGACGAGTACTTTATTTCATAGAAACATCGGTAATGTACAATTATAATAATCCTGAGTTAACATACTGAGAATAAATGGCATGAAGAGGGAAAAATCACATACCCCCAAAATGTAGCAATGACTGCACTAATATCAAAACAAAAACCAAGTACATAAGACAATAATGCATAATGGCCTTGATCTAATAATCATGAGATCATTTAAGAATGATTTAAGAAAGAATATACTGTAATGGTGAGAACAATGCCTAAGATGTCCAAATAAATAAAGTAAGACTAAGTACGTATCACTCCTAAAGTAGTATACAAGATAATGTGATATTTTAATATCTCTTAATATAGACATTGTTAAAAGTATTTATAATGAGACCAGCACACACACTATTCCAGAATTAATTCTAAAATGTAGGTATATTTCCTTACATCTCAAACTAGCTATATAATGAAAGTGACCAGTGACAACCTATACTTTAGAATAAAAAATCTTTGTATTTTATCTACTTGGCATTAACATTTATACCCTTTACAATTATATAATCTAATACTAGGAAGTAGATGGATGGAGAAATGGATGGATATATAGATAGCTAGATCCTTCTAGATATATAAATATATTAGTGTATTTATACACACAAACATAAAAAATACTATGTCAAGAAACTATCTCTACAGCCAGGGACATTCCCATGGACTGAGGAACAGATCAACGATGTCACTGGATGCCAGGACAAGAATCTTCACTGGTCAGACGCCACCTAGAAAAGGCTGCCTGCCACTGCAGCCCTGGGCGAGACTGCCTTCCCACAGTCTGTCCTCCCAACTCACGCGAGCTGCTCATGTGGTGAGTGGAGGGAGGAGACAAAGTCCTATTACGTACAAAGTATAGAAAGATCACATTGGAAACCAGGAATCAGATCTCCTCTCCAAAATGTGTATTAAATTATATTAGAGTCTAAAATTGGAATTCTTTAATTTTGACCCATGTTTCCCAGGGTAAACTAAGTTATGCTACAGAAACCAACAGCCCTCCAAAGCAGAAACTCAAGACAAGGTGTTCTCTTCCTCATGCTGCACATGTGGCCTCTAGGAGACTAGGTCGAACATCTCCCTCGCTCAAGCACTGAGGCTGAGGGAAGCTGAACCTTTACACTTGCCGGACTACGGAGAAGCATAAAGGGGCTACACAGCAAAGCGCGTGCCTGCTCCAAAAGCTTCCGCCTAAAGGTAGCACCACTCACACTCACTCACACTCATTCACGTTGCAGATGCACGCTCCAAGTCTCAGGGCCATACCCAACTCAGAAGAGGGCAGGGAAGCTTAGTGCTGCTGTCTGCCTACAGGTGTGCAGCTAAGAATATTTCTTGAAGCACAATAATTACTACTCCAGTCACCAAATGATTTCAGGACAAGTTAGGTTTTTCTACCATATGACCAATATGAAAAAGCTTACCATGTTCAGAAATTTTTATATTTGAGCACTGTATCTAAGGAACTTCAGGCCTAAAGTTCTTAACGGATACAGAATGGTGGACTCACTCACCTTTCCTTAGGAAAAATAGTTTAAAAGGCTGGTGGAATAATCAAGTGTTAGGGTGAGAAGCAAGTACTTTTATCACACAGACACAAACACATGCACCAAAAAAAAGAAAATCCACCTCCAGGTTGCCACTAACATAAACATGACACATTTAACCATTCTTACATTTTTTAAAAATGAGCAGCCATCAAACGTGGGAAGAGAAAAACAGCACAGATCTTTTAAGCTCTGAAAGATGTGGAGAAATTGTCTGAGTGACACAAAAATTATTGTCAAAAACTTTTGTGCAGGTGGGAGGGTCAAGTGAGAGGACAAATGCACTGCGATCCCCAGCAACCTGCACTAGTCACCAATAACTCCACGTCATTGTCCTGTCAGGTCCACTTAGCAACCCTGTGAGTCAGTCTCCTGGTGCCGCCACGATCTGAATGTGTTGCAGTGATGTCCACCACAGGCAACACACCACGGGGCAAAGAAGTCCCTTTGACAGAAAAAGGGTGAATGTTTTTAGCAGACTCTGAATCTCCAGAAGAAAAGCAAATGAAGAGGCTTCCCCAGGCCACAACCATCTAAAACCCACACTTAACAATGTATTCTTTTATCTTTTGATGTCACAAATCTATTTAATGCTCTCAAAACTATACAGATAGTTGTGAAAGATAATTATGGCCAAAAGTTTTTGAGTACTCTCCATGTGCCATGCACACTGCTAAATAATTTACATGGATTATTTCTATGAATCTTATGAAGTTGTTACTATTATCATCATTTTTTATTAAAAAGATCATGGAATTTGCTATAATAGAACTCTGACCAAATCTTGGTCTTCCTCCAATTTTGTAAAATTTAGCTAACACACAATATTATCTCCTTATTTTTTTTAATTAACTATAACATACCTTATAAAATCACCAAGTCAATAGGTATGAAATGTTCAAATGTCCACATTTCCCCTTTGTACATTCTGGTTCTCGCTATTTCCATTGATTAGGATAAAAAGCAAACTCTTTTCTTACCAGACTGCAAATACCTACTTGCATTTTTCTGGTTTTTTTTTTCTGTGTTCAATATGACCAATCTTCTACATAAGCATTTAATTTACTGGTTTCAAAATAAAACTTAAGAAGATGGTAAGGCTCCTGGGTTTCTCTGAATTTACTGATCTGTGTGGCGTGCAATGTTGTCAGGTTTTGACGAATGACCCAGAAAGTCTCTCCATCGACGGTAAGTTTTCTTTCTGATGCATCTTCAATGATCTGAGCCTTCACAAATCACCCTCAGAACAAAGGAGCCAGGGTTGGAAGACGACCCCTTTTCTCTGGAATGTCTCCTTTAGCTTGTCACCACCCACATCTCATGACAGGCCTGAGCCACACCTGAAAAATTAACTGGATGTTCCCTCACTGTCCTGGGCTCTGTCTTCACTGGGTCCTGAAACCTAAGGAAGCCAAATAAACTTATATGGCTGATGATGAGAAGCAGCTCGTTAAGAGGTTTTAGGTTTCCTCTTACAAATTTTCTTGATGGTGTAAAATCAAGAAAATCATAGCTTTACTTAAACATCTCACAGGAAGTGAGAACGAATTTACAGCTATGTTTTCCCTGCTGCGAGAAAAGCCATCTTCGGTGCAGATTTGGGTTTGCTTCTACCTGCCTCCCCCACCTGAGCAGCAGCACCACCCTATGGGGTCGGTACCACTTCATCAGCCAAGGAACAAACAAAATGCAACATGGCTTCCCAGGCAGAATGAACGTGTTCATCTATAAATGTAAAACAAGTATTTTATATGAAAGAAGTCTGTAAAATATTTTAAAATAACTCAACAGAAATACTTGTTATAATCTAGATTGTGAAACTCTTCAAGGTATGGCCCAAATCTCCAAGTGCCAACAAATTTTTCAAAATCTTCAAAATATCAATACATTATACATATATCTAATTATCATGACATATACTTTAAATATCTTATGATTTTATCTATAAATTATACCTCAAAAAAGCTAAAATCAAAATAATAATTTTTTAAAAGATTTTATTTACTTTTAGGGAGAGGGTAAGGGAAGAAGAAAGAGAGGGAAAGAAATCAATTTGCGGTTGCCTCTCCCACACCCCTACTGGGGAACTGGCCTGCAACCCAGGCATGTGCCTTGACTGGGAATGAACTGATGACCTTTGTTTCACAGGCCCACGCTCAATCCACTGAGCTACACCAGGCAGAGCAAGTGAAAATTTTTACATCACACTAATTTTAAGACTGTTGGACATACAAACCCAAGAATTAGAGATATTTCTCTGTTGTTCTACTTTATCAACTTCTACTTGGATTATGAATCCATGTAAATTTTATCTCCATGAGGAACAGGATTTTTTGGGTGGATTTTTTTGTTTTGCTTTATTTTCTTTTGTTTGGCCTAATATCTAGACTATAAAACAAAAATAATATAAATTACCACAATAATCTTTGTTTTCCATCACCTCTGTTAAAATCCATTCCATTAACTTACACACATTTCTTACACCAAAAATGCATAGCATGGTTAATCTCTACTCACTCCTCTGCACTGGGTAATACCATTTCCCTGATGAATAACCTTTGACAACTGGTTTGTTAATTCCAACTCCATCAATCTCCCATGTAACCAAGCTTCCAGGTGCAAAGTAACAGGATGAGGTGAAAGGGGGAAATGTTCAATCTGGGATTATCAAATGCCCCCAAGAACTCCTGACTGGAAATACAACACAAAGAAGATCTCAGGGATGTTGACCTTTAACTAACAGAGAGAATGGACACCCACCCTTGAAGAGAGGCATAGCTAAAGTGCTCTCAAACACCCTCAGCCATATAAAGGATCTGTCTGAAACAAATATTGCCTTTCCTGTGTCTCCTTTTGGGGGAAAAGGTCTGAGAACACAGTTACAGAAGAAACTGCTACACCAAAAACCTGCAACTGTTTCAGCACCAAAAATACCCTATTGGTGGCCATGTGAAAAACAATCTCACATTGGAAAATTCCTCATTGCTTAAATTGGAAAGCAAATTTTAAGGCAATTAGAATCCTTACAAATATAACATTCTCAAGATGTAGCTCCTTTCCTTCAAGTGCCTGATTTATTTTTCTTGTCTATTTAATTTTGCCAAACAGGAAGGATCCCTGGGAGAAGAGAAAAGATTTTTTTCTTCCCTTTTCTACAGAAGGTCGCTGTTCTACATTCATTACCAGAGCTGGCTGTGAATGCTTCCATCAGTGAATTATTAGTGAGTAAAGTTCAGGGACAACATTAACGTGTTACTCCTCATTAAAGGAAAAGTTAACTCAAAAGCCAGGGACAAGAAAGATATTCTCTAAACATCAAGCCAAGATTTCCAACAGGCCAGATTATTTTCAGACCGCCTTTTATCTTCCCCAATTATAATGTGAAACCCAACCGTGACTTTCTTCATACTTGGGAATGTGGATGGAAAGTGAAGATGAGAACAATAAAAAAATGGATGAGGAAGTCAAAGAGACAGGACTGAAGAGACAAGAATGTTGCCTGAGAGGAGCTATGCCAAAAACAACCTCACCAAACAACTCAGAAAGCTACTCAGTCAGAAAACAGCGACTTTCCTTGGCAGTTACTTAACCTGTCTGGAGTACAGATCCCTACGCCCTGGAGAAAGAGTAAGCCCCATTACTATGATGGGTGAGGGACAGTAATTATTACTCGGTCATGGCCCTGAACTGACTTGGCTAAGCCTGCCCAGGACAAGTTACATAATATTCTAGGGCTCTGTTTACTCATCTGTAAAATGGAGGACATAACAGTGACCACCTCATAAAGGTGCCATGAAATTTAGCAGCACAAAAAGACAAAGCTCTTCGCATACTTCGTGGGAGAATGTTCACTGCCAGGAAGCATTAGTAGGTCCCAACTCCCACACTTGTCCACATACCTCACTACCCGTTACTCTCCTTATTTACACCTCCGTAACCTTCCCGTCTCTCCCACTTTCTAAGCCTCTTTCTTGTACTCTCGTGTCATCCTGGTTTTTTTATCTTTAGCTGTTAACTCATAACAACTTGCTTATCTTTTAAGGCTCAATTTTTTGTATTGAAAATGAAAGAAATACAACCACAAAGGATTAAAAAATAACAAAAATCCCAGAGGAGGGCACACAAATGAGAAGTGACTGAAAACAAACAAGAACAGAACAAGGATGATTTTCTTTTCTTTAAAAAACTGAGAAGTTTTTTTAAAATTTTGTTATACAGAAAGGAATAAGCCCATTAACGTTCACAGTGAATTAAAAAAAAAAAGCAACGGTCTCATTAAAGAGTTACAGGCAACAAGTAATGAAGTTCTTCAAATGGCCTGGGAGTCCTAGGAAGTCATACTTACATACATTTTCTCACTACCCTAACAGAAGAAGTGCAAAAAAGGAACCCCTAAAGATGAATACTGTAGATGTTACTTGAACAATCCTGAGCAATCAGAAGCCTCAATGTACTGAGCAGCAAAACCTGAGTTTTCCATTTTGATGACCACAGTGATTCCACACCAATGAATTACTGTTTGATCACCTACGGCCAAGGGGACCAAAAAAGCAAGGGGATGGAAAGTAAAAAAATGTGTTTTCTACGATGATTAATTTTGATGTGTCAACTTGACTGCTCAGATTTTGGTGAAACATTACTTCTAGGTGTGTGTGTTAGGGTGTTTCTGGGTGAGACCAGCATTTATATGGACGGACTGAGAACAGCACACGGCCCCCTGCAGCATGGCTGAGCATCATGCAATCTGCTGAGGGCCCACATGTAACAAAAAGGCAGAGGAATAAGGTCAGTCTCTGCCTGACTGTGGGTCTCCACAGGCCTTCAGACTCAGACGGGACCCACACCAACAGCTCTTCCAGGTCTCGTAAGACTTCGCCCTCCAAAATCAATCACCCAAGCTGATTTCATATAACAGAGATTTTCAACCTTCTTCATCTCACGGCACATAGCAAACAATTACTATAATTCTGCAGCAAACAAAAAAAATAGTTTATTTTCCTGCCGACCTGACCAAAACAGGCATATTTTGATTCATTTACACCAGATGACTACTGTTATGTTGGCAGGGGAAAGAGGCCAGTGCCCCCGACTAGAGCGTCAGGTATTACACGCTCTGAAAATTCATATGGCACACCAGTTAAAATCGTTGCCATGGAGCAAGTCTCTCATTTTAATTTGCTCTATGTACAATGTGTGTGTACATATATGTATGTGTATAAGTATATATTTAAAATATATATTCTATTGGTTCTGTTTCTCTGGTGAACTCTAACACACATGTGAAAATGTCAAGTGGGTCACTTAGCAGTCCATGTACTCTATTTTGTCATTCAAACCTTTTCTTCCTTAATTTCTGCTTCATAATTACTAATGAAAGTTAAACTATCATAAAACACTTAAAATATAAATGATCAATTCCTATACATCCAATAGTCATATTTCCCAATTACACTATAATTTTTTTCAATTTTGTGATTTGGCTGTTTGATTCAGATTCCAAAAAATCAAGATAAATTAATGTACTCTGAAATCCTTTTAATCTACAGGTTCCCTTTTCATCTCCTTTATCCCGTCTGTTTTAAAATGAAATCCTTTATATTATAAAGTTTCCTGTGTCTGATTTTGCCAATTTAGGTGAATAAAGCCCTGTGGCATTATTTAACATGGGTTTCTCTATCAATTTTCTGTAAGTTGATAGATCTAGAAGCTTCATCAGACTTAAAGCTTCCTGTCTTTTTGACAAGACTGCTTCATAGGTTGTGTTCTGTACATCTAAGTCCCTGTTTGTAAAGCTAGCAGCCTCTCATGGTAATTGTCTAGATCCATGGATTCATCTGGGGTGGAAAAGCGCTATCACCACTGGTGTGATTGTCACTGAATCCAACACAAACTACAATCGTGATCACAAAGATAAAACTGCGGCTTTGTAAGCCAAAGTATTTCTACAAAGAAAGAGATCCTTCTTCAACCTTTTAGGTATTTGCCTGTACTAAGATCATCAGTGCTTCCTCCCTAAGTTTGAAGGTAGTCTGGAGCTTGCTGACTTCTTCAAGAAGAGCTCACAGGACTATTTCCTGACTTTTGGTACCTGCACAGCAATTGGCCTGCTGGTTTGTATTTGAAGATCAGTCTGACTGGTTATAACTTTCATGCCTCACATTTTCTTTCCAAGATTATTTTAAATATGATACTCCACTGACTGTTCTTTGTCATAAGGCATTGATGTTCAAAAAGTCTCATGAAAATCTGACTTTCTTTCTCAGGTATACTGATACAGATGGTGATAAAATCTTTTTGCCTGGATGTTCAAAGGTGTTTTTGTTTTTAATCCTTTCATTAAAGACCACACCTGGACTATCCTATGTCTCAGTGATTATTTGATATTACTTTATGAGGAACAAAGTGACCCTTTCAATATGTAGCTTCAAGGACTCTTGTTTCAATAAATTATTTATGGCTTTTATGTTGTTTCTTTCTGTTTAATTTTAATTTCTGCTTGTAGGACGACCAGTGTATATATTTGGTTCACTTTTAGATCGTTTCTACACAACTTTTCCTCAAGTATGTTTTCATATCTATCTTTTTCTTTGCTTGTTAAAATGCTCCACCCCCTCCCTTCTTCATGAAATAGTAACACTTGTGTTTACTTACTCTTACATTTTCTACTTTACTCTTAATCTCTGAAATCATTTTATTTTTACTCTTTTCTGCCATCTTTCTCTTAAAATCTTTGTTTCTGAGGTTCTCTAATACTGATGTATAATGTTCCTTTAACATCTCTTACCATGTTCTTAGTATTTTTGTTGTTCTAAGATGTCAGGTATACAGTTTTCAACTCTTGTGAGTACTATTCCTCATTTTCTTTTTTTAATTATAATAACTTTGTATGAAGTTCAACTACAAATCCTATTGCTCATTTTTTAAGTAAAATAAATATTCCCAAACACTGGGGTGAGTGAGGTTTATGGCTGAGATTTTCCCATTCGAAGGCCTGGTTCCTTTGCTTTTATTGTGCTCACAAAGGGATCTAAAAACTGTGACCCTCTGCTTTCTCACAGATCAGTCTTTTCAGCTGACACACATTTTTCTGAGACTCCTCTTTCCTTGACCCTCACTGCTCCATCTTGCTCAACCCGGGTTCTACTCCCAGCCCTTTCTCCTTGACGTAGAGTTCTACCATGGAAGGGACATTGGTTTATTAGTTTGTAACATGATGAAACTCAGACATCATCAGACCTGGTTCCACTGTGGTCTTGCCCTCGCCCAGGAAAGAATGTCCTACGAAGCTGCTCTCAGCTTTGGACACACATTCCCTAGGAGCCCACCATGACTGGGGAAATTCAGATCCTCCCCAGCTTCCCTCCAGGGCCAACTGCACTCAAGGCTCAGCAGACCAGTGGTTTCTCCCAACCACACATATTATTCTGAGACTGAATAAGATACTTTGTAACCCAGTTTTGTTGCAGATAGTTTGTGATTCTGTAGTTTAGTTTTCCTCCTTGATGTATCTTTTTCAGGGACAAATTTGAGATTTAAAATCCATCAACACTGGTATTCTCTTTCCAGAATTCACTACAAATTAAAATTATAATGATTCTAAAACCAAAAAACAATCCATCTTTTTGTATTTTTTTATAAATTATAAGTACACAAAAGTATTCCAATTGTCCCTAAAATCAAATATTCCTACCTACCAATGTATTCTATGAAATTTTTCAATCACTTATTAAAATTTTTCATAAAATAATTTTAGTGACTTAATAAATGAAATAGGTTTAATTAGGATTCCATTTTTTAGAGTATCATAAAAATATACAGAAAAAATTAAAATCAGTTCATGAACCCCTTATACCTACCAAAAAGCTTCACAACATGAAAGTTAAATTAATGTTTTCAAAACATTCCCTCCCCTCAGAAGCTCCACTTCCATGTGGACTTAGAGATGAAGCTGTTCTGAGCAGCACAGGAGAGCGTCCGTCCTGTCTCGCCACCGAGTGAGGATCTGGGTGCTTCTCGGTGTCTCCCCCATTGTCACCCTCAACCAAACTTTTGTCATCTCTCACCAAGGCCACTGCAAAAACAGCCACTGATGTCCTGCTTCAATTCATTTTCAAATAATGTATAAACAATTTGAACACATGCACCCAAGAGTCCTTGTTCCCAAAATCTTAAGAAGCAGTAGAGCTGGCAGTGTCTAGCTGCTACATGGGATAGAGAAACAGTCCACCATTTTTTCCGGGTTCATGAATTCCATTCAGGAATGGCAAGATACAAAACAGCAAGCCTAAACTCCTACTCTGAACTAAGTTACCTGGCTATCTGAACTTCCCCACCCTGGGCCTCAATTTCCTCACCTAATAAATACAAGAGCTTGACTAGATCATCTCGAAGTCATCTTACAGATTTCATAACAAAGTTAGGGTGATTCAACAGCAGGCAAGAAATCTCCAGGAACTAAATGCATCAGCTTGCTACTGAGAAATCTTCACTCACAGTGGTATTTTCAGGGGTTAAAGATGGCCTGTAACCAGTGATTTTATAAAATAATATAGCCTACAACTAAATAAAAATAAAAATAATAAGAGGTCCATTCTACTTATGCTTCTAGGGCAAACCAGGAAACTGATCTGCTTTGAGAACAGCTGTCGCCCAGCGCCTCTCACAGTGCCCAGCATGTGACAGGGGCTATAGATACAGGTTTCGGCACAGATAATGCCCCTACTTTATTACAAAATCTTTCACCACAAAATCATAAGCATGCAATTCTATAACATTACAATATCACACTCAAACACACCATACGACATTTTAGGTGAAATGTTCAGATTGCTGTCCATCTCATGCAAGATATTCACACACCCTAGCCACCACACTTCTGCCAGTCCCTGTATATTTGCTGGATGGATGCACAGGCCCCCCTCACCTTATATACAGCCATTGTATCTCTCATCTTGCTTGCTAATGACGGAGACCATACAGCAATACGGTTCTCAATAAGCACGGGCAATGAAGGAGGCATAAACTACTTTTGCTCAGTAAAACAATGAAGCCCATCATCTGGGTCCCTACAATCTTGCCAATATATAAGCCCGTATGCTCCTATTAGCTCAGATGAGAGATGACACTGCAAAATGGTTATCCCCATTACAATGTATTCCATCTCTAGGCTGCACTGGAAACAGGATTACAGCCAGTAAAATGGGATTTCTTTTAATAATAAATGAAAGTAAATCTGAGAAAGCGGCGGCCATTTACAACCAAACTAGCAGGCAGGTCACATAGAACCTGAATCTGAGACAACACTGCAGAAAGAAAATGTACTGGATTTAGAACCAGGCAGATGTGAGCCTGAACCCTGTCTTCACTATTGGCCACCCTCAGCATCTTTATTTATAAAATAGGGATAAAATACCGTAACTCTCTGATAGACTTGCTGCCAGGGGTAAATGAGATCAGGCATGCAAAGCACAGATATGCAAGGTACTTGGCACAAAGCATTAAGACAATGCCATTTATTCTCCAGAGTCCCTTCCAGTGATCAGAAATAAATTGAGAGAAACATGGTGATAGAAAACTAAAGACACCCCCTAAGGACACCCATTTTGAACACATATTCTTTCTCCTAGGTAGCTAAGCCTAACTATATAATTTTAAGCAGCCTTCTATGCAACTCACAGTTCCCTAAGGTCAGGGGAGACTTCAAGGGTACATTTTAAATTATAAACAACAACAATTAGCAAAAACAAGTAGGAAACCTATGAGGCTGCTAAACAGAGGCTGAACTATACCAAGTCGAATTTGAGCAAAGCGAGTTATTACCAGACGTAGTTCTACTGGAGCACAGATTTGCTCTCTGTTAAGCACAAGCAAAGCCTGTCTTTAAATCTGTTCTTCCATACCAGAGGTGGAACAATGCCATGGCTACTAAACACAAGCTCATAAGCAAGATGGCCCGACCACACATACAAGGGCCAGCACCAGGCCAGCTGGTTAACACTGGGTACAGGTAAGGAGCCTACGGTCAGAGATGGAGGGCCCAAGTTCAAATCCTCCTCCACCACTCACTGAATGTGACCCTTGGACATGTGCTTAACTTTCTCCACTTTAGTTTCCTCATCTATAGAAATAATATCTCGTAAGATTTCTGCAAGGCTCAATGTAAGCTTGGCACAAACTATACAAATACTACATAAGTGTTTGGGACATAAAGACACCACTTTGTTTCTTTTGCCATGTAAAATATTAACAGTGCCTTCATAAGAGTACCGGGATAAACTGAACAAGATATCCCATGTAAAGAGTAGAGCACTGGGCCAGGAATCCAATGTTCCTTCAACAAACAACTATCAATACCCTAAGTGCAACTACTGCTCTTATATCAGAGGCATCCAGAACTCTTCAAGCCATGGTGCCTGGAAAACAAACCAGGGCAATCTCACACACAGACACCCCCACACATGCAGATGTGAGTTCTAGTCCTCACTCTCTCTAAAGCCTCAGACCTCACCCTCTGCCATTAAGGTGAGCGCCACGCAATACCCCATGCTGGACATTTTTACTCTGTTCTACCTTACTACCTGTCCTAGTATCTCAAGACACTGGTCTCTGCTAAACAATAATGGATAGGAAGCTGTTTAAGGTAATCTAAGCAAATGTTCATTGCATGTAACAATACCGATCATAGGATTTGAAATTTAAATGTGCCCATAAAGTATGGGGCATTTAAGACCCTAAGACAGAAATGCACATTTAAATGAATCCAGCATCCTGAACCAGTAAGTGTACATTAAATATTCATAAAGCCAATACAACAGTTTTGACAGCCATTTTGATCTGCCTCAATGCCTGAAATACTTTCCCCATTGTCCATTGCCAGATTTAAAACCGGGGGCTGGACTAACATGGGCAGGACTGAGTATGGGTATCAGGGGAATCCTATGAGGGTACAGTAATTATTTAAAGAGCCAGAACCATTTTGCTCATATTGTTGCCCCTTAAGAACTTCTGAAGAAAGCAACTAATTGAAGAACTGCCTGGAGTTCTAGGAAATGTAATGATGAATCTGAGTTTAATGTTTGTTTAGAATAACCCTCAATCTATATTATAGAAAGCTGCTAACTGAGGCATCAAGTGGAAACTTAGGAAATTTAACAACTCTGGGTCCTAAATGATTTTTCATCATATTGTAAAATGTACACAATCCATTTGCATAATTGTCAACCTTGTATGAAAGATTACGCACACACACACACAAACCCTCACTTGATTGTGTCCTGAAAAGAAGGCAGAGAATAAATATTTGTTGACTGGCTGACAGATGGATTGACAAAGTGAAAGAAGAATGTCAGTACTGCTGCTCAATTACCTCCGAGACAGTAAATCTAAAACCATGGTTATGACACCCTTACACACACACACACACACACACACACACACACACATACATACACCCTGAAACTATCTGGAAGAAGTTGCCAGAAAAATCTAATCTTTTTTTTAATATTTTATTTATCTTTAGAGGGGAAGGGAAGGAGAGAGGAAGAGAAACATCAATGTATGGTTGCTTCTCGTGCATCCCATGCTGGGAACTGGCCCCTGCTGGGAACTGGCCTGCAACCCAGGCATGTGCCCTGACTGGGAATCGAACCGCGATTGAAAAGTCTAATCTTTGCAGCAAGGTCGTGCTGTATTAGGGTACACGGCCCCTGTTCATGATGTAAAACCATGTGCATTTTAAAACTTGCTCCATTTTAGCAAGTTTTCCTTCTGAGACACTGAGAGTCAGCTCAGAGTTTTTCCCACTCTATATCCTCAAGCACATTTTGAAATGCAAACTGCTTTTGAAGAAGGGCCCACTGATAAATTAAATTACTTCTGCTATGCCACAACTAACGAAGAAAAGGCACAGAGCTCAAGATGAACAATAATCTAAACCGTTAGATCCGATCAGGAACCGGACACGTCGGCCCAAACAAAGTGAACAAAACGAACGTGGGGCTGTAACACCAGGCAAGGCGTGTTGTCAGCACTTGAGGGAGTTTTGATATTATAAGCCTGTGGGAATTTGGAAAAGGCCCAAGGTATCATTTTTTACCTTATCTGACTGACATAGACATTATATCTTTAAATTAAGTCCAATGAAGTATATTGCCTTTGTTAATCAGAACATGAAAGCTAACGTTGTGTTTTGTGAGAGAGCAGGTCATTTTATTACACTGGACGCAGGCGCGATTGAATAAGGTGCTTCACTACATTTTGGCTTCAGTCAAACAAGCAGGTTACATGACTCCAGAAGAGTCTGATTCAATTTCCCACCTTGCTGATCACTCTGGCTCTTCCCCTCAGCGTTCTGGATGAAAAGCAGATACAGTAGTCAGCCTGGCAGCTGTACAGGTCAGATTTCTGCGACAATAATACTGTGTGACCCGCTCCTCCTGCCCCAGAAGAAAAAAGTTTTGGTGGTGGACAACAATCAGGTGTTCTGGATGACCGCACTGAGCAGCAGGATGGGGCCAGACCCCTCCACACATCTCTCATCCTGGGGCCCGCAGCAACCTGGGAACATGGGTCATGCTATCTCACAGCAGGTGGCAGAGCAGAGCCCAAGCAGAGCTACGAAAACACAGTCCGGGCCTCCGTTCACATGTTTCCACCGATCAGAAGAACCCCAGAGCTCAGCCCAAGGTCAACAGGGCAGCAATGTGTCCACCCACTAAAAGGTCAGAAGAATAAACCACTTGGCAAAGGCTCTGCCTCGCTATTACAGTGATTGTCATAGAGAATATTAAACCTGCACCACAATTACATCCACCACATGTGCACTGCCAGATTCACCCCGACCTGCCCTCCTGCTGGCAGCCTCCCATTCCCCACCACACGGAAGTGGGAAAAAAGCTAAGGAGGGACTTTGGTTGCAGAAAAGAGCATTCATAGGTTGGTAGGTGACCAGGCAGAAACGCATTCTGTCTGTGGTGTCCCCTTGGCAGTAGATCACTACGGTAACGGTCCACGGAAACAACTTCGACAGCCCTTGTGGCCCTTCTTCGGGACTGCACTTCTCCATTTGTCCTGGAATTCTCTATCACACTTTATAATAAATGCCTGTTTCATTCTGGTTGGGTTCAGTGGGTCTCTGAACTGAACCCGCCAGTCGGGTGGCCACAGAGGAGACAACTGAATTTCTATCCTGCTGGAGTTGAGAGGAGACAATTGCCCAGAAGAGCCGAGACTGGCAATGGCAGCGACCTGGGAACCTGTCTTCACCTGTGTTGTGTGACAGGCACATGGGTGGTTCCAGTAAGGTCACAGGCCCAGAGGAGATAAGGGCTAATGAGCAATACTGAAAGTGGTGTTTTTTACAAATGTTAAATAAGATATCCCTTGGCACTGTGTAGGACAGGCCCCTACAAAGAAATCACCCTGTTAAGCTTGTTGTTTTGTTCCTGTCCCAAGGTAAAATGTGTCATGGGCTTCTGGAAAAGGTCTGACTCTCAGATACAAAGAGGTGTGGAGAGAAACTGTTTTTCTGCTATTTGCCCGGGCAAGCTACTGAAATCATGAGAGGACAGAGCTTCGATGCCTGTGCACCTCATCAAAAAGCTTCCATGGTTCCCGACTGTCAAGTGAATAAAACTTACATGCCTCAGCTCGGTATTAAAATGCCTTCACTATCTCTATTGCCAAATGAAGTCTTTCTATCCCCTTCATGCCAACAGACAGTAATTATATGACAAGCCACTGGTGTTGAGAGCTTACAAGGTGCCAAAGAGCCTGCTAAGCACATTACCCATAGTATTCATTTACTCCATGCAGCCCCATGTGGTCAGTGTCATTTTGCCCATTTCACAAAAGGTAACAGGACCCGAACTCACATGCAAGGCCCCATCTTTTCAAATATATTTCCTGGGTACTTTCTGTATGTCAGACACTATTACACCATATCATTCCCTCTTCCAGTCTGTCCTCTGTGCTTTCTCTCCAGATGCAGCAAGAAGCCATAAGCAATCACATTCTCCTCAAAACAGGGTAATAATTTTTCTCTTCTTCCCTTATGGCCTTCAGCCCTCCCTACTCACGATGGTAATTTAATTACAACTTCTGCCAAATTTGAGGGCAGAAGCTCTAGACTAAGGCTGCCACTCAATCTTTTGTAACTTCCCCTGCACCCCACACACCCCAGGTAAGAATAACAAACAACAGTTATTGAGCCTTTATCATGTGGAAGACAGTGAGCTAACACTGCATATACTAATTTATTTATTCCTATACTAAGCTTACAAATTCTATTACCCCTGTTTTACAGCATAGGAAACAACATGTGAAAACATTGAGTCACCTGCCTAAGGTCACACTCCTAATGGGTAGCAGAAAGAGATACAAATCCCCGAGATTCAGTAAGAAATAAGTAACAAAATTTAAAAATTATTATACCCCAGTTTTTATCAACTGAAACACAAAAGGTCTAACTCTGAGGCACATAGATCACAAGTCTCCGCTGGACGTGGACTCACGTTTAGAAGCCCCTTTCACTGCCAGGTTTGAACAACAGCCACGGATTTGAGAAGAAACTGCACCCTGGGCAATGCCTGCTTGGGAGGGCAGGCAAGGAAGGGGCTGAGTTCAGTGCTATCTAGGTCAGTGGGTCTGTGCCCGATGCACTACACATTCCAAAGACTTTAGACCTCACTTATCTGTGTTTTGTGAAAAGGATGGTCTGTCTTGCATAATTAATTTTGCTTTAATATCCAGTATCAGATTATGGAATTTAAATGACTTACATTCAAAGAAATTAATTCCTCCGTGGGAAGGCTATGATGTGGTTGGTGACCTATTTTAGGAGCTTCCAAAGTGGACCAAGGGACCACCTGAGTAAGAATTATCTGGGGTGCTTGAAAAGAATATCTGATGTCACAGTTTCAGAATAGGCTTAAATGCCGCTTAGAAGAGGGACAGGGGTTTCTGATGAGCTGTAAAACTTAAGAATCACTGTATTCAAGTCCCGCCCACACTTCCCAAGTGCCAACACTTCTTTCTGCCACTTAGTTTAAAAATAACCCAACAAAAAAATCAATGGTCTTCTCATCATTTTTGGCCTTAGTCTCCAACGACTGCAATTTTGAAGTACTCCAGGCGGTGACAGTTAAGCCTCCTCAATATTTGGTTACATCCACATAAAAGGCCTGATCAGAAAAAGCCCATTCTCTGTGTTTTGATGGTGCCTGTTCAAGTTCTGTTTCGTTCAGATACCGTTCTGTAACGATATCCGGATGCTGTCCGGGTAGGATCACATCCACCCAGGAGTAGGAAGGACACACTGAGTAAAGCAGCTTGCCTTTCCATAGTCTGGTAAACAGGTGTTAACAGAAGCACCACAAGTGCCAGGCGCCTGGGCCTGCGCACGGTTGTTGAACCGTAGGTCAGAGTGTTCTAGCTCTACACGAGATCCAAAACGCAGCCTTCCCGATGACGTCATTCTCTGCACTTCCTGCCAAAATCTGAGGGAAAGAATGGAATTTGCTTGTAAGAATGACTAAGTCTCAACACAAAGTTCAGAGTTTGAAAGAATAAATAGCCTGATAATACTCTCTAATACACACACACACATTTAATTCTGTTATCAATGTGGTATTTATCAATATGGTGTTTGTGCACATGTATATATGCGTACTTGTAAGATTTACATACATTCACACATACACACATACACTAGGAATTTCTTGGCAGACTTAAGAATATTTCAACTTGAATCAATATCAGCTGGAAAAATAAATAAAGGCATAAAATAATAAAATAAATAAATAAAATGAAGTTAACCACTGGGACTTATACTGATTAGGATTTGTGACAGAGAACTGACCACAACTGAAATATAATTCTCAGCTACCAGATGATGAGAGAAAAATGGAAAGAGAGTAAAAGAAAAGTCCACGGTTCTTACAGTCAAATCTCAGTTTTGACAGCATCACTGGCATAACACGTGCTTTTGTCCCAGAGACAGAATGAAAGCAAACTTGAATAATGACTAGTAACTTTAATTGAACTCTCCATCTGCTTATAAGCTTGATGAACTTCAAAACATATTTTCCCACCAAGTCAGGGTCTCTTCCAAGCAGAAATCTTTCCTTACCAATCTTTGACCAACTATTAAATTTCCCATTTTACCTCTGACCAATGGTAGAATGCCCTCTCCATCTATGATTTTCAAGTAGTCTCTACAATTAGGACGTGACATACAGCTCATGCAATTCATTTTAATAAGAGTCTGAATGGCTCCTTTTTCCCCTTCCAAAATACAGTATCCTGCATTGTCCTCTCCGTGCATGAGATAAACAACTTGGGCCCAGAAAATGAAGACTTTTTAAATGGCAAGATGAAACGCAAGATTCTGCATTCTCTGCTTATGAGGGGCCTGTGCTCTGAAGTGATAAAAGCTGAGGTCCTGCTGAGTCTCCACCTGCAAAACTCGGTTAAGTCTAATAGAACTTACTAGTTACACAGGCCACCAGGAAGGAAACCTAATTTCCATCTCAGTTCATTTGATTTCCTAAAATTACATCAACAGAAAAATCAGATAGATAGTGGATACTGGTTTTATGGGGCTTCTAATAGGTAAAAACCTCATTTAGTATTTAAAGAATAATTACCTACTCTGTGGTCCACCCAGGGCCTATTGGAATCTGTGCTGTCTCCTCCTTTCCCTTCCTTTGCCCACAGACGGAACCAGCAAAACCTGCTAACTCCTCTACAACACATTTAAGAGAAAAATAATATTCATTAAGATGCACTGTAAATCCAGAAACAAAACAATTCCCAAGATTCAGAAATCAAAGTACTTTAACCATTGAATTCAATTTTCCATTCACTGCATCTAAAATGAGTCCCAAAGCAGATAGGGCACATACATACTGTATTTAGAACTTGGATGAGGAAGATGGTGAAACAAAGCCTTTAACCCATCCTTCACAATACCCTGTGAACTATTCTGGGGAGACATGGTTCAGACAGAGATGCCCTTGCATACTGGCTCACTAACTTTGAAACCCAACTTTATTTCTCATCAATACCATCATTGTCCACAATGTCCATTCTGAGATCATTCAATCAAGCGTGCTTACTGTGAATAGATTCTCTTCCTCCCTTCAACCTGACAGACCAAAGTGACAATGCTGAAATATCCTGTCCCATGAGTTCAAGCTAAAAATGGTATGTTAGCTCCAGCAGAGACTTAGGCACACAAGATTGCATTCGGTATATTTGGCACCTGTCAATGCAAAAGAAACTAGCTCCAAAGGCCTGGCCCAGAACATCAGTGATCATCCCACAAAATTTTGTCACCACTTACTTACATCCGCAAAAAGGTCTGTGTTTTCTTTTTCTAAACTGACAAACAGGGACTATGATCATCGGTTTAACAGAAAACACAATTCACAATATAAAAACAAAAGGTCATGTCATACATTGCAAAGTGCAAGTTTTGTAAATTCATTTCTCCTCTTTCACTATACAGCATGTACCCTTCATAAGCAGTCATATCAAAATGAAAACATAAGTTTTCCTCTGCTAAAGAATAACTAGTTCTGGCTGGTGTAGCTCAGTGGACTGAGTGAGGGCCTGTGAACCAAACAGTTGCTGGTTCGATTCCCAGTCAGGGCACATGCCTGAGTTGTGAGCCAGGTCCCCAGTATTGGGTGTGTGAGAGGCAACTACACATTGATATTTCTCTCCCTAAAAATGCATAAATAAGATCTTAAAAAAAGAATAACTAAAGAGCATTCCTTCATTGTCTTCCCATCACAAAGTAAATGCACCGTGAGACTTAATTGCAGTTAACACTGTCATACGTCCCAGCAGGGTGGCACCTGGGGACTCACTCCGTGGCACCCTTTAACATAGACTTCACAACTTTCTGTGTCTGTTACTCACCCTAACCAGAAAAAACTACTCAGAGATACCATCAGTGGGTAACTTGTACCACGGGACTCCTCTGACATCTTTTTCCTTTCCTTTTTGCAAAAAGAGTAGACTTGGAATTTTCTTTTAAGAGCAATTTGCTGTGAATATTGTTGGTGGCTTTTCACTTATTGGCTTTTTTTAAAAGAAAAATGAAAACAGAGGAGAAACACACAGGCTAGAAAGTATCCCTTACGCAAGGTTTCTCAGCACTAGTGAGAAATTGAGCCCAATAATTCTCCATCGTACAGTGTAGGACGCTAACCAGCATCCCTGGTCTCCATCCCTTAGAGTCTGGGAACTCCAGTCCTATCATACCAACCAAAACTATCCCTGGACTTTGCAAAATGTCCCCTTAAGGATAAAATTGCCCCTGGTTGAGAACCAAAAAGAAATGGGCCCGTTTAAAGCAGCTAGGGCTAAGTCCTGGCACTGTTGGTGGAGGAGTGCTGTGGCTCTGTCTAGCCCCTGTGGGTTTCCAGCTCCTGTGTCTCTGTCACCAGGGAAGCTGGGAGCCAAGATCACTAGCAAATGTTTCTACAGACCTTTATCCCTCCGTCAAACCCTTCACGATGTGCTATCGTAAAACTAAAACCCACAAGAGAAAAATGCCTGTGTCTGCAAAGGGGGAAGGAGAATTAGCATTTATGCATTAGGAAGGGGAAAACCCTATGTGTCAAGCGGCTGCTTTGGCAAATACCTAATGCTCAGAGACCTATTTTTAGAAGTTGGGGAACAGAGGAGCAGAGAAACAGAAAAGTCGAAGTATGTTTATAACATCTTTTCATCTTTTTGACATATCAATGAAGCTTTTTCTTTTTTTTTTGAGAGAGAGAGAGAAAAAAAGTCAGTAATCCCCTGCAGTAAAAATAAAGAATGAGCATATGAAGAAGTAAAGCTAACCATCAGCACTTTTAAGTTACCCTTAAACAAAAAGACTCTGATGAGACCAATTTATTTTAACCCCTTGGCAGAAGAGGTTGCCAAATACATTCTATATATCACAAGGTTTCATTGGGAACAAGAAGCAAAACCAAGTCTGGCAGCTTGGAAACGAAAATCTGAAATTACATTCCTTGCCTAAGAAATTGGGTCATTCACACCCCAGTAAAGAGGGTGCAAAGCTACTTCTAACCATTAAGCCCCAAGTTGCCCACAAAGTTAGCAACTTTATAAAAGGAAAAGGCAGGGGAGTCTGGGAATCTTTTTTTTTTCCCCAAACAGTGGAAACATGGGACTAATCCAAAAGTATTTAATAATGAGCTGGTCCAGGGTAATTAACACCCCTCCCCTGTTCTTCTAAGTAAGATGCTAGCAAACCAATCCACAGACCACCAGGTTGATATTACTTAGAGGAAACTCAGGGGAAGCTAAGTAACCAAACACTTCTTCTCAGGGGAATTGGAAACTGTCATTTTTCTTTACTTCAAACCTGCATTTCAGTATTTCTCGGTCAGTAAACGTGAACATGTTTGCACCAAGCATTTTCCAGAACTTCCCACTGAACCAACCGTAAATCAACTCTAAGGGAAAGGTAGTGATTACTACAACAGATGGATTTAGCCATAGCCGATTTTTCATACCTGACAGCTATGTCCTAGAGGAAGTACAAAAGACCCAGGCATTGCAACTTTTAACTTTCCAAACAGACCCAGAAGATCCACAGCGAATAGACGTTTTTTTAATCTCTAGAGAAAGAGACAACTTGCAAGAACCAGGAAGTTAGTGCATAAAAGCATATATCACCCAGTGAGAGAGCCCAGCCGACCACCAGACCTTCACATCCCAACGTTCAGGAGGCAACACACCAAATCCTCTGGGGGAAAAAACATACCCATCATAAAACGTGAACATAGTCGAAAAGGCACTGTACTGTGAGTTGCGGTATTCCCACAGAAATGCTGCAGGCATACCTTCTAAAACCACACTGTCCAGGTACAGTGGCTGTTAGCCACATGTGGCCAATTGGGCACTTGAAATGTGGCTGAGAATTGAGATGTGCTCATAGTGTGTAACACACACTGAATTTCAAAGACTTAGCAAGAAAGAGAATGTAAAATACCTCACCAATAATTTATTGATTTGACAATGAAATGATAATATTTTTGAGATACTGAGTTGACTAAAATATACTACTAAATTTAATTTCATCTGTTTTTTACTTTTTTACTGTGACCACAAGAATGATGTAAATTATATATGCAAATCACATGTGACTCACATGATATTTCTAATGGTCGGAACATTCTAGAACAGGAGTCAACAAACTCTCTGCAAGGGCTGGACGGTAAATATTTTAGGCTCTGTCTCTGGTGCCAAAGCAGCCACAAACAACAGATAAGCAAACGGGTGTGGATGCGTTTTGGTAGTATTTTATTTATAAAACAGGCAGATGAATTTGGCCTGTGAGCCCTAGTTTGCCTTCTCGGGTCAGGGTGGTTGACAGTTTCCTACAAGAGGAACATAAATACACCAGGGGCCTACACCATGGAGATATGATTGTGTACCCAGCAGGGGTTTTAAGCAAAGCTGCACTTGAATGCATTGAGACTGGGCATGGATGATCCACCTCCTTAGTCCACTATCGCTCCCCGAATGGGCCTGGCCTTCTACACACAATGACCATGCACACTTAGCATTCCTGCTATAAAACTGGTGTCACACAAGGAGCCAGACAGTAATGGAATCAGATAATGGGAGTTCTATCAGAGGCCAGGTGAGCTGACCGTATAATTTATCAACCAAACAAAATCAATTCTGAGAACAAAAGGAGATGTAATTAATAACTATATCTGGGTAACAGGCATGCACCAGAATGTACATATCAGTATCCTACTGATAAACAGAGCTAGGCCTACAATTTAAAAAAAAAGGTCAACTTTTTCCAAAATGCAGACATAAATAAGTACGGGAACTGCTGGTGACACCCCTCTAAAGTGCATTGTATTAAATGAACCCTGACAAACATATCTGACAGGCCGGCCCCCCTTCGTGTCTGTGGAATGAGCACGGGTGGCTGCGCCTGCTCTCTGCTCCGCTTCCCACACTCTATCTTCGTATCCAACTCTGGGCAACAATCCTGGCTTTAGTCTGGGTGGTCAGTGCCTTCCCCATCCAAGTCAGGGAAAAACGATTTTAAAAAATTCCACCCAGGTTGGGTAATGCGTACATGGGATTTAGTACACCGCTCTCCCTACTGCCATGTACCAATGATAATTTCCAACGTTTAAAAAATATTTATGAAGATTAAACTGGGACTTCAGGGTTGCAGCACGGAGCTCAGTTAGCCTAAGATAATGATGTGCACGAATAATGGAACCTGGGCGCCTCTGATACGGCCTGGAACACTGAGCTACTGGGCGACCTGAGAAAGCCCTGCTCCCAGCCCACCTATTCCCCTCCCTTGTTTCGTACACAGACATGACATCGTCACCATGATGGGGGGCCAACACAAGGATAATGTTGACACTGGGTGACAGAAACCAGAGACAGAAATAAACAGGAACCTTGGCCTCAGTCTTGGGCTGCTGGACCAAAACAAAACTAGAATGTTTTGTTGGGTTTTATTCTTTCTTGTTCTGTTGAAACCAACTGCAGTTTCTTCTGCTTGCCCCTGATATGGTTATTCCTACAACCAGCTCCTTCTCCCCCTCCTTCCTGAACCCCTCTTCTCTTTCTCTGTGTAAAAATAATGACACACAAAGACACACACATACTATATAGTACTCCCCTCCCTGCAGTGCTCAGTACCTAAAGGGTGTGTGCGTGTGTGCAAACATACTCACACACTACACACTCTCCGGTACAGACCCCTGGAGAGGAATCATGGAAGCATATGAGCTTTTGAAGCTAAGTTAAGCAGTCAGAAGCCATTCCCCACCTCACAAGCATTCCCTGAGCTGCCGGTGCATCTGTTTTGTAGAAGCAGCTGGTGACACACTTTTTACCTCACCAGTCACTCCCCAGAGGGACACTGAAAGTGGCAGTGCTGAGTCAGTGGCTCCACAGGAGGAACACTAAAGCAAAGCTCTTCACCAACTTCTGCTTCCTCCCACCTTTGTCCTTCCTTAAAGGAAGTGGCAGAGCTGTCCACACCTCAGGTCACTCTCCTTTCTCCACTCCTAGCACTTACGGTATTTCTTCCTTCCTCCAGGCTGAAACACCAGTCCTGAGACGCAGGAGGATGGCAGCCTCCCAGGGAACACTCAGGCTTCAGGGACGACCAGGACATCACGAAGAACAAGCAACTAACTGCCAAGCCACAGAGACGCAGAGATGCGTCCCTGAGAATCTCCACAGGTCTCTACACCCACACCCCGGCTAATAAAAGTTTTAAGCTCTACTGGGGCTCAGCATAGTTATGGATCATGTGGTTTCTCACTTGTTCTTATTTTTGAAGTTGGTGCTGCAGCAGCAGCATGTCACCTGTCTTCCAGCAACTCACGTGGAAATCCTACAATCTCCTAGTAAAACGAGATCCATGAAAGAACACACCAAACCTGAAACCAACAGTTTGCCCCCCCACACACACAAACTAGCTTGTTTACATAATCCCAACAATGTGGATTAGACAATTAGATTTTGCCAGCCACTGCACTAAGTACTATATCAGATTAATGCTGGCTACAGTCCCATTGTTAGCCCCCTATTAGGTACAGAGTGGGGTAAGTTACTTCTCTAGGGTACATAGCTAGGAAGGAGCAGCGTTGGAATTCACAGCCAGGCTGGTCTGGCTTCGTGTCCACACTTTGAACTCTTTATAGTACACCACCTCCCAAATTAAAAAGTCTCTAGTCTTTCAAATTAGGAATTTAATTCACTGAAAATAAACACACTTAATGTCCTGGGGGAGAAAATGTTATCTCTTGCTCCCAATAGGTAAAGCAACAGGGTAACTCTCTACTCCTGAGCACCTTAGGTGTTGGGTATTCACAGTGAATTCCCTCCAAAAAGTGCAGTATGAGAGGGCGTGGTGGGTGTGCACGTCCAGCACAGAAACTGAGCAAACACTATCACAAGCCAGGTGATCAAGGTCAACATCAACAGTAACAAACAACATCAACAGTGACAGTAACAACAGTCATTGCTGATGGCATATGCCCGTGATACACATGATGAAAATGGCACTTTACCTCTGCACCCAAAAACCTGAGTCTCAATCTAATCAGGAGAAAAACATCAGAGAAACCCAAACTGAGGGACATTCTACAGTGTACCTGATGAATACTCCTCAAAACTGTCAAGATCGTCAAAAACAATCAACCCTGGCTGGTTAGCTCAGTGGATTGAGCGCGGGCCTGGGAACCAAGGGGTTGCTGGTTCAATTCCCAGTCTAGGGCACATGCCTGGGTTGCAGACCAGGTCCCCAGTAAACAGTTCATGAGAGGCAATCACACATTGATGTTTCTCCCCTCTCTTTCTTCTTTCCTTCCCCTCTCTCTAAAAATAAATAAATAAAACCTTAAAAAACAATCAAAGTCAGAAAACTGCCACAATCCAGGAAAGCCTAATGAGAAGATACAACTAAGTGTAACTGGATAGGCTCCTGGAACAGAAAAGGACATTAGGTAGAACTGAAGAAAATCTGAGTATATAGGGACTTTAATATCAATATATCAATTTTGGCTCATTAGTTGTGACAAATATATGAAATGAATGTAAGAGGTCAATAACAACAAAAAAATGGATATGGAATTATGAGAACAACTGTACTATCTTCGTAATTTTTCTAAAAAGTGTTTACTTAACAGAAAATGTTTGTTTAAAAAAGTATTTACATCCCTAATAGGTGGAGAAAAGGTGTAAAAGATCAAGAAGCCCTCAAAGCTTCCAGATCTAGCGATGATGAGAACCCTGCTCAGGAACAGAAGGCCATCTCGTGCACGGGCACCCAACACTCAATATGCTGCTAGTGTGTCCACTGACCACTGCGTTCTCTAGTTGCTACTCATTCATAAAAGCAGACTGTTTAATTCACTAGTCAAGGCCTTGCATCATCCCACTCTTGTGCTATCAGACTGCCTATTTTTTGAGCCAACTATTTACTGACAACATTTTACAAATAAAAAATAAAAAAAACTTCATTAAAAAGCCCCTTCCAAAGCAAAGGTTAAAAATGCAAACATTCAAAATCACACAAAGGTTTAAAAAAAAAGAGCAACAACAACACTTTGAATGCCTTAAGAGGGTGGTAAACAATAGGCTTTCTAAAATGCAGAGTGACTACAAAATTTTATTCCTTTCTGGGAAACAGTTTGTGCACAAGTCTCGGAGGAAGAGCAGTTAAGCTGCAAACAATTTTGACCAGCGTTACTCTAACAAAGTGATTTCATGCTTCACATTACTTTCAACACCCAAAGAACCCTTCTTAACCTACTGACAAAATTAACTACGTGTCATTTGCTGTCCCATACAGTATTTTGGTGGAAACTTATATGGCGGAGGCAGGCAGGCACCTAAAATGCTGGGCTGGAATCTGCAGTTACACCTGGGTCTGTCACCTTCCCCAATCACCTGAAGGGTTCCTTCCCTATAGCACAGCCACTGAGCTCTCAAACAGCTCCGTGCCTACGCTGGGCAGGGTGGGTCATGGTGGAAAAGGCTTATTCCTGTAAGAAATAATTCAGGTAATCATTTGTGCTGGAATGCAGACAAATATTTAAAGAAGGAAAAAGTATGTGACCATACTGACCCAACAGAATTAACAGATGCCTGGATTCAGTACACAGTCCCAAAATCCTTGACTCCTTTTATTTTATGCTGGGGAAAAGAATCCATAAACACCGTTTTTCCTTTCTTTTTTGTTTCTTTTTCTTTTCCTCTTTCCTCTGTTCCTTCCCTGTTCCTCCCTTTTATCCCTCCTCCCCACACTGGTCAATGTTCTTTCCTTCTCTTTGACATTGAAAATTGGCAGTGAAGATCGGGGAACCCAGGAGTGGAAATACAGGTCATCCTTAAGACCCCTTGTCCACACAGGCTTGCAGCAGTGAGCACCAAACAACTCTGACACCTGCCTACAGACCCAGGCTTGCCTTCACAACCCTGAACCCAGAGCTCCAGGGAGCACGGGCAATCAACGGCACTAGAGAAGAAACCAATTTGCCAATCAAAGAAACCAAACGCCTTGATTCATAAAGAAATGCACAGAAAGGTAAAGTGACTACTAATTAATAACACTAGAACTAAAAGAACCCAATATCCAGTTCTCAGGCCTGGGCTTCTTTCTTATAGTGATGTTTGTACTGAGGGAAAACATAAGGAAACTAACATTTATTATATACCTAACACTGATACCCCTCCCATAATTACATTATTTTGCAAAGTCAAAGACTTCAGTGATGTTCAAATGTGGGGAGGAAAGAAAGCCAAAAACTATTTTAAACACTAAAAACTGAAAATTATGTTCTGATTTCAGAGATGTTAAAATAGGAAGAAAAAATTCTCAGCATCAGTAAAATCTACATCACTTAATCCTCAGGAAAAGCCAAGAACACGGTCAGTATCATCTGTGCATTTCACAGATGAACCAGAAACTGGACTCAAAGAGTCGATGATGGGGATCTTAGCCTTAGCCCCTGGAGAGAGCAGGCACACGATCTCCGGTCTTTAACAACCTGACAGGTCTGCGACATGCTTTCAACCTTTTCCTACAGTCTTTCACTTGACTTCTTATTTCCACACATGCAAAGCTGAGTCCAAAAACTAGCGGATCACCTGGGAGAAAACAATGATTATATGGAATAAATCAGTCATTGACTTTTGTTCTCTGAAGAGTCTTCTTCAGTGCTAAGTAGTTTCACCAGACCCTGCACTGACCCTGAGTACATAGCAAAGAACAAAACCTTTGCAGTGCGGACTAGGTAAGAGAGGAAACCAATAAACAAGTTCAGAGCAAGAACACAAAGATGATATAGATTAAGAATGCTCTGGAAGGGCCACACTTAAGAATCAATACCTAACCTGTGACATGGAGAGAGAGGATTCAGTGATAAAAAAGAAGAAAACAGTAGGAACCACACACCCCAAGGGTCAAAGGTATGGTCAAGAAGAATGCAACAACAACTCCCTGCTACCTACCCTCTCGCTGTTGCCGAAACGTTCATCTCACACACAGAGGCCAGACAGGTAGGTATTCGTCCTTCAAAGCGACTACATAGCTTTATTTGCCCAAGGAACCAAGTTCTGCCCATTCACACTCTTATATGGGCAACTCTCTGGCTACTGGCTTTAATGGTTCCTCTTTGATAACCCTAAGGATCAGAGTTGTTTCAAGTCATGCAAAGGGAAAAAATATTAATAACCTTTGCTCCGGGACAGGTTCTACCATCTTCTTTTCTATTTCTGTAGCTAAGATAAAAGAGCTACAGATACCCCAAAAACCTAACGCAAGGGACCTGAGTGTGGACTATCAAATTATTAACATTGCCCTGGCTGGTGTAGCTCAGTGCATTGAGCACAGGCCTGTGAAACAAAGGGTTACTGGTTTGATTCCTAGTCAGGGCACATGCCTGGGTTGCGGGCCAGGTCCCCAGTACTGGGCATGCAAGAAGCAACCACACATTGATGTTCCTCTCCCTCTCTTTCTCCTTCGCTTCCCCTCTGTCTAAATATAAATAAATAAAATCTTTAAAAAAAGAAAAAAATTATTAACATTGACCAACAGCCTCCCAAGTCATCAGTCTCTCTAGTCTTGCTCAATGGGTAACATTTGGGAAATAATCCCTTGTCTCCAAGACACATTATTTTCAGTTTTAAGCTATGGGGACGGCCCCTTGGGTCATCATATTTAATGTGTTGATTATTAAAGTGGATTTGCTAATATTAATGCTCACCTCATACTTGAGGGCCTGAGCTACAAATTTCTCCTCATTTTGGTTAGTGAGGAATGGGCCAAGGGTGAAATCTGAACAAAGTTAAGAGCAAATCTGTTGTTGTTCAATTCTTTACTATATCGTGTAAGACATGTAGTAATGCATTATCTACCCAAAGATATAATTACACTCAAAACCATAATGAACTTTTACTACCCAGAGGCCTTTTCATCATGGTGGGAGAGGGGAAGGGACAGTAAATATATATGAAATTCTACAGTGTGACACTAATCAACAGCCTTAATAATAATCATAGTTGGTATTTACTGAGCACTTATCAACTAGACAGCTGCACTTTGTTATTTAACTTCTCAACACTTTCAGTGTAGATACTGTTCCCATCTACTTTTTACTGATGAAGAAACTAGGATTTAGTGATGTCAAGTCCCCCTAATCCTCACAGCCTGTGCTCGTAAGGCCCACACCACAAAGAAATGCGATTCAGGAGGTAAATCGTGAGCAATGGACTCAGACTACCCAGGCTGAAATCCCAGCTCCACTACCTATTAGCTGTATGCCTTAGGAAAGCTAAATGACCATTCCTCAGCTTCAGTCTGGAAGAGGTGACCACCACAGGAATCGACATGGAGAGAGGGTGGAGGACTAAGTGGAACATCTGCCATGTTGTCAGGAATAAAGCAGAAATACAACGAATGTTGCTCACTGATACGACATCACACCACTACTACTACTAAGAGTGATGTCACATTCCTACTTGACCTTAAAACATCAATAACGTACTACCCCTTTATTTTAGCCATTCACATTATGACCAAATGAATCCAAATACCACCATCGATACAGCATAAACCAAAAATTGTAGAATTTTATAAAACATACCCGGTTCATTTCTCACTCCCATTGAGAAGCCTACGGTCCCACTGTTGTGAACTAACTCAGAGAATAAAAACATGACTTTTTTAGATACACTGCAGATGCCACAAAATTCTTCACTAGAACCTGATGAATTTAACTCACTTTTCAGAGTAACAACCTGTAGATCATGGTTAAAATGCAAAAGGGAAACACTCCATGTTTTAAAGACTTTTGCATATTCAGTTTGCAGGCAGCAATCTGCTCTGGTATAAGCAAAACATGCTATCACTGACGTCTTACATTTCAATTTTCTTCACACCCAAACAACAAAATATTTAAACAGTTAACATCTGCTCAAGGACCTAAGAGACGAAAAGCACAGGCAGTGTGTTGACTATGGAAAAAGTCAAATTACACAGGGGCCAGAGTTTTGAAAGCCTGACCTACTGTGTCAGAAAAGGAGAACCAAATGCCAGAAAATGTATGGAGAAGAAACTAAAACCTAAACCGGCAGAGAAGATTTAAATGAACAGATGGCAACAGAAACATAAAGACAAGGAGAATTTTTAAAATTAATAGTAAATCTAACAAATTCTTTTAGAAGAAAGAGATATCCCCCAAACAAGTCCATAATAATTAATTATTATTAAATTTTATTCTGATTTTTTATTCTGATTTTTACTTTTTATGTGGATAAAATAGAAAACAGGGGAATACAGTGGGAAAGACAGGATTTAGATCAAAGCACATACCCCAAACCACCTTCTGTGCTCATCCAGTCCTGAGACACTTGAGCAAACCAAACACACACGTGAGCCTTCAGCGCTGAGCAGAGGGACCAAAACCGCATCAGTATCCACTTCCAGGGACGTCATCTCCTCATGGAAATCAGTTTAATCCATGGAGATATCGGGTGAAACAACCTCAACACGCCATGGAAAACAGAGATAGGCACAGTTTCTGTTTTACAACCTGGCCAAAATCTGGAATTAATCCCCATCACTTCATTTACAATGAAACTGGTAAGGAGTGGGATGGTGCAGGCGGGAGGTGACGGGCCCAGAGAAGAGAAGTAGACAGCATCCAGAAAACCATCCTTGGACACCTCTCAATTTGCAGGTTAGGGCCCTGTGCTGGCGATAGTTGTTTTATTTTGTTTACAAATCCCTTCTTTTTTGTAGCCCTCTCCCAGTGTATTACTTAAGTATGTTTTGATGGAAAGGGATGTAGATCTAAGTGAATAAAAAAGAAAAAAATTAAATTAAAAAAATTAAGGCCATCTGATGCTTCAGGTACAGCTAGTTCCAGGGGCTGCAGAGGCGTCATCATGCCTCTGATTCTCTAACTTTCAGGCCAACAAGTTGTCGTTACAAGGCCAGCACTGCAACACACTCTCCTTAGAATGAGAAACACACCCAAACAAAGAAACACTGTTGGTGAGGGGTTCATCTAGCACACAAAAGGAAGGCACTCATTTGTCTTGCTTAGGACACATGACCATTGTTTTTTTTTTCCTTAGCACTGAAATTTCAGTTTACTACTTTTATTTATTTATTTTATCCTCTCCTAAGAACTTTTTTTTTCATTGCTATTAGAGAGAGTTGAAGGGAGACACAGTTTAGAGAGAGGGGAAGGGAGGGAGAAAGACAGGGAGAGAAACATTAATGTGCAAGAGAAACACTAACTGGCTGCCTCCTGTACACACCCTGACCTGGAACCAAATCCACAACCTTTCAGTCTTTGGGAGGACACCCACCCAACTGAGCCACACTGGCCAGGGCCACGTGGCCATTCTGGAACCACCACCACCACCCCCACTTTGACAGGCCTGGATGACATAGCTGTCCTTGTGAGAGAGATCAGGCTAGGTGAGCTGGCCCACACCTGTTTAAATCACTGCTGTGAGGGACAGCCCTACAGGAACTACGTACAGCTGGGATGGAAAGGGGACCTGGACAAGGACAGAATGAACCAAGGGGCAAATCTCGAGATGCTGTAATACTTGTGAGCCATGCAATCCCACACAGCTTCCCTCCACATATTCATCTTTCTCATGTGTATCCTCAAAGGCTCTCTGTTTTAATTTAATAAATGCAGGGTAAACTATGAGCTGAAAGAAAGACAGAGAAAAATGTTCCATAGAGGAAAATAAGATTAAGGAAAATGTGAAAAGCACGCCTGAGGTTTGAACCCAAATTCTCGAATTCATTAGTGACAAGGGGCCGAGAACTGAGGAAAATGTGGCATGAGCCAACCATGAGGCCATTGAGGGTAGGAGATAAAAATAATGATGAATAAATAATACCTCTGAACACAGATGCCACCTTTAAAAATGCCCCAACTAGCACAGAGATTTGCAGTTTGTAAAATAATCACTGAATAAGAATTATAAGTAATTCTAACTCTAACAGTCTTAGGCACCTGAAACTGTTAGAAATACCTGCCCAATCACTGCCTCAAGCAGATTATCTGCATAATAGCACCATTTTAGTTCCTCAAGTTATTTGGTGATGTTAAACGGAAGAGTGTAATAAGATGTCCCAAAGAACTCTACTTTGCAATATGAAATGATTCACCAGCCTCTGAGAATGCAAGCCTGAGTCACACACCTAAGAAACAAAACATCCCACTACACTCAGTAAATGCTGACCTGGTTTGTACTGCCCCAAGAAATGACGGGTTCTGATTTCCCAAAACCATCTTCAATGTTTCATATCTAATAACTCAGGGCTAATTATCTATAAAGATATACAGGCAAGTAAAGTCAAGTAATAAAAATAACATCGTATTTCTTCCCATTTCATAAATAATTTAGCAACAGGGCAACAACCGGTTGCAGTGTTGTCGTTTAAACTGATGGCCCATGTCTCCCTTTAACACAGTAAGAGACAAAACAGAGGTATTGATTTATAATCTGTTTCGACCAAGAATCCCTCTGGTAATACAGAGCAGATCAAAAGATTGAATTTTACATATACTTTATCTTACTGATATAAAAAGACTTAACAAATCAATCATTGGGCCTATTTATGACAGAGATAAATGACTTACTCAGATATACTTACCTTTAAAAAGTTAACATGTTCACTGTTAACTGTCACATGTTAACTGAAAAAAATTACAAAACTAATCACAGAAGCCAAAGAATTTTAGAAATGGAAAAGATCCGAAACTAAGGAGTTGTCTCTGTGAAGCTGTCACACCAACAGCAAAGTAAAGACCTATGAAGGTTTTTCTGTTCCAGAACTTTATCACATGTACATGTACGGGAAGTGTATACACATGAACTTTCACAAGAATGCTTTACCCATGAAGGTCAGCAAGACACCATGCACAATTCTGTTCTTTACGATCCTTCTTATTCTAACTACATAACCTGAGATAAACTAAAAATTGCATCTAGTCTGCATATTGTCATCAAGTTTAATTTTGATCCAAATGACTAGACTGAAACACTTTTCATCCAACCACAAGATCCTAATAAACAGGCTGTTAGAACAGCTGTGAAGACAAGTTGGCTCTGATAGGCACCCCGTACTTGAGGAGGAGACAAGTAGGGTGCAGGGAAGAAGCCAATGAACCCTAAAGGTCCACCACACAGCCGCAAGTCCGGCAATTTAAGGGAGAAGGACTTTCTGATGTAACACTGAAGACCAAAATCAGTCCTCGGGCCTCCTCCCCGGCAGGTGTGAGACGGGGAGAGGGCAGCCACCCTCAGCCCTCCACTGCCCACCAAAGACTGGGTAACCACGGGTATTCTCGCACCAGTCCACCCCACTGGGCTCTGGTGCAGCTTGTGAGATCTTCAAAGAAAAGCAGACACCATGCATGGGAAGTAAACACAGCAAAGGAGGGCCAGCTCGCCAAACTGGCCCTGAGGGCACCAGGAAATAGCTGCTGAAAGTTCATTCCTAAGTAACTTGCTATACAGGATCACAGCAGGGCAGCACGTGCCAGCTGTAGAAATTCACTCCTTGCATGTGATTCACTTCTCCAGACTCAAGGACTACATTTTAAGCATTATCTTTACCTCACCATAATTAGAATAGAAGCCTATGGTAACAAGGGTCAATTATATGATGACAGATGGACACTAGACTTTGAGTGGTAAGCTCCCTAGAGTGAGCATAGAGACTGAATTTCAATGTTGTAGGCTTGAAAGTTACATAATATTAATAAACAATGTTACCTCAATAAAAAAGCATATTGTAACAGACTGAATGCAGAATAAATATGAGAGTCCAGATATTTTTCCCTAAACCAAACATTGAAAAAAATTGCAAAAAATGTAAGCTAATGCTACTCCCCTCACAAAATATGTTTTTGTGATAAACATTTAAGTTAACTTGCAATAAATTTATTATTATAATTTTAGTGAAATATATATAGGCATATTTAAAAACAGAAGCTTAAAATAAATATCAACTCTTTTTTTTAAAGTACATACAAAATAGTATGTTATCATTTTGTGGAAAAAATAAAACTTCCAATGCCATAATCCAAACACTTATGCTTTCTAAATTCTCTGCCCCCTTTAAATAAAACACTTATTTAGCCCTGGCCAGGTTGTTCAGTTGGTTGGAATGTCGTCCTATACATCAAAAGGTTACGGGTTTAATTCCATTCACCGTACATACACAGGTCACGGGTTTGATCCCTGGTTGGGGCACATACAGGAAGGCAACCAATTGACAATTCTCTTCCTCATGGATCTCTCTCTCTCTCTCTCTCTCAAATCAATAAAGATATCCTTGAGTAAGGACTAAAAAATAAAATAAAAAAATACTCATTTAAATATAGACATGGTGATTTGCAGATATATCATGTCCTGACAAGAACTACAGGAACATCTACATAAAGGCCTGAGTGCAGAGCAAAATGAGAGGTTTCCTGAAAAGGGATATGGCATTATTTTTGTCCTCCTCATGGACCCAGTAACATTTTAAGCTGAACAACTACAGCAATTACAACTTACATTTAAAGTTACATATATTTAAAATGCCAGTCGAGACTTTGTTAAAGTTGTTCCCTGTGTTCAGAGGTATTATTTATTAATGAATTATTTTAATCTTGTCTCACTTATTGGATTTTGTTAATGATTTTCAGAGCTTTAAGAGAAGAGGGAGGCAGGACGGTACACATTTGATTCATCACCGTGAATACTAAGTAGAATCTCATGTGTTGGTTTCCTCAACTGGTATGAGGTTCTGGAAGGGCAGTGAGCATGTGTTAATCACCTTCGTATAGACCACTTTGTAAAGCATATATGATTTTCTAACTATGCTGTATACCTGAAACTAACACAAAATAATATTGAATGTATACTGTAATTTAAAAATTAAAAAATTTTAAATAATCTTTGCACTGTAAGAAACCAGATATACTAGTCTCAAGATATATACTCATTAAATAAGTTTAATATATAATTAGTACAAGACAGCACTCAAACATAGGAAATTTTTAAAACACACACAAAATTCCAAAGAACAGTAGTGATCAGGTCCCAAAGTGAGCATTTGTCACCCAGGGTGGGGAAGGAGTCTTGGCACAAAGAGCATCCTTTTAGAAGGTGTCAGCAGACTATGGCCCAAGGGCCAAGTCCAGCTTTGTTTATCTAAAGTTTTACTGGAACACTGACAGTTCTCACCACTGCTTAGGTGTTGTTTACGGCTGCTTCTACGTGCAGAGTTGGAGAGTTGCAAGAGGAACTATATAGACATCCTACAAAGCTTCGAGTATCTATTATGTGGCTCTTTACAGAAAAAGTGTGTGATCCCTGATCTAAAACAACCTGTAGCTAAAATTCCAGTGATCTAGAAACTTAAAGTAGAGCCCTGGCTGGTGGTGTGGCTGAGTAGATTGAGTGCTGGCCTGAGAATCAAAAGGTTGCTGGTTCAATTCCCAGTTAGGGCACATGTCTGGGCTGTGGGCCAGGTCCCCAGTAGGGAGCCACGCACTGATGTTTCTCTCCCTCTTTCTATTCTCCCTTCCCTTTTCTAAAAATAAATAAATAAAATCTTTTTAAAATAAAAAATACACTTGGAATAGAAAAAAGAATTAATTTTTATTCAAGAATATCAAATTGGTTGTTCAGCATTTCTTTCAATTTAAAAACACGGGCAAAACCACAGTACAATTAACAGTTCCTGACCATATATAATTATTAGAATTCACTTGCATTACAGTTGCTACAAGTATCTCAGTATGTCCTATGTATTCACAACAACTTCAATATTACAATAGTTGTTATGTCCACTATTAAATCTGATTATGTAATATGATAATAGATCTGATTGTGTAATAAAATGTTCATGTATTGCAAATCACAAATTTCAATATTTTGATAATATTTAACTGTCTCAATACAATTAGTTCCCTCTGTAATCCAGTGTACTCTAATTTATGCAGTTTAAAATATTGATTCTAAGTGTAGTAGTCCTAGACACAAAATATGACTCTGTGCCTTGATACTTAGACTGTTCTGTGCAGAACACAGGATGCTGAAAACAAGTCTGAACCATGTGAATACATTCCTATTAAACTGTGAAAGGGAGAGCAGTTGGTCGCCACGCCAAGTCTGAGGACAGGGTTAGAAAGACCTAAGCAGTGGGAGGTTCTGAAGCTGCAAGCTACCATCTTTGGTTGCTGCTACAGATCATTTCTTTTTCTCAGACAAGCTCACTGGTTGATAGTCTCCCCCATGTCAGGGGCCACCTTTAAGACAAAAGGACAACAGAAAAGACAGTATTCTCAGGGCAAAAATAGCCTCATTTCAAGACTTTTAACAGAACTCCACTAGGTAATGAGGGATATTACTACAACCACAGTGGGCATAAATGCCTACCAAAAAAACGGTAATTCTTATAATAAACGGAAATAGTTTCACAGCCCATCAAGTCAATACAATGACCTTTTATGAAGTTTCTAAGAACAAATTGACTTTAACAACTCCATGGGAACCATTGTGATATAATTGTGTCTATCACACCAAAATTAAAGACTTCTAATAAGTAATGAACATTAAGGTCCAGAACAGGCAAAGGGAGATATTTATGGGCCATGGGGTCAGTGATGAAGCATTAAGAGCCGCCAGAAGGGCCTCATGAAGCAGACCACAGTGATTCAGTCGCTGCCTATACTGTCCTGCTTCCCGTGGAGGCCTTCTACTTCCCAGCACACTGGAAATCCAAAAAGCAGTGGTACCACTCAGACTCCTTCCAGTTTGAACACCAATGAGATAAGGCATCCACTGAAACTAAATGAAGTATTCTCAGAGACACGATGATCCCATCGGAGCTGCCTGAGGTCCACCACAAACAAGACAGAAAAGGGGACAACAACATAAATAACTCCTTACAGGAAGGGGGTTTTTTTTGGTTCTGGATTGCTTTCAAAGTAATTTTCCTTAATCATCAACAGGAAATATAATTAAACACTAAAAAGCCATTAAAAATTACTCATCATTGTGATTCCTTCAGAATTTTAACTTTTCCATACAAACAATCCAGCTATTAAGAAAGCATTAGCAATCATTTTAGTCTGTGTCATAAAACACTTTTGAAGAAGCACATTAGACCACCTATATTTTCCCTTTTGGGTAACATGTTAAAAACAGAAACTGTGCTTTGCTTAGAAAAACCAGCAGTGAAACATCGAGACCAGGCTGGTGATACAGAAAGGATTCAGAGCACGTCTGTCTTCTGTCATTTCAGCAAAGTATGTAAGGCTTCGTCTACTCCCCCTGGGGCATTTCAAAGGCACTGTGCTAATTTCCCTCAGATTTAGCATAGTCTAAATGTGCGTGATCTAATCAGACAGAGAATAATCATTTTTAAATATATTAGTTCCAAAACTTGATAGGCATGTGTCATTTCCGATGTTTCAAGAGAAGGACCACAAAGGTAAAATGGGCCTTTTCCCTAAAAATAATGCTCCTATTGCCCCTGAGATGACCACTGACACGCACTCCTGCTGGGGCAGGTTCTTTCCTCTCGTCCAGATTCCCCAGCCTTCACTCTCCAACCAGCCTTGAATTCCTCCAACAGTTAGGTCAGCCAGCCTAGCCATTTTAAGTTTCCTGAAGATAAAGGATGATAAACTCGAGACCAATGGAAATGAAATGCCTCATATGGCTTCAGTAGCAAGTCAACCCGAGCCAAACACGACACTGAACTAAGTTTGGCTTCGTCATCTTCCTTCCTCATCACGAGGTGAGCCCAAGCTACAATCTCTGCTCTTCTCTCACATTAAGAGCTGGGAACAATCAAGAAAGAAGAAGAGGAACAAAATGAATTTTTAAAAGCTAGACTACAGTGCCAACTTCTGGGGCAAACCTTCCTTGCTCACTTTCAGAAGGACCACTATAATGGACACATCTGACTCCACCTTCTCCAAGCCTCTCAGAAAACAGGATGGGAGGGTGTTTTTTAAATCCCATAGAAAATGTGTTGGGGGAGGAGCCCACAAGCCAGAGGCACATAAGATTTGGGGAACCTACATATGATGTTTACTTATAAATCTAATTAATGGTTGTCACTTCCAGTTTAAAGAGGGGCTACAGGAAAGGGGGGATGAATGGAGGGAATAGGGAGAAGGACTGACTCCTTAGAGCCCAGGAGAGGCCAGAATCAAAGCAAGGGAATAGGTGGCAAAGAACTGGCCCTGGTTCGTGTGTGTAAGTGTGTGTGTGTGTGTGTGTGTGTGTGTGAAACAGGCTGTTCACTAGAGAATCACTGTCATGACACTACACATACATCCAATACTGTTTACATAATTACTAATGACTTCTCCATATATTTCTGAATGTAAAGATGCTGGATTTCAAGATCTGTCACTATGACTGACAGCAGGTTTTTAATTTGATGTGCAATATTTTATATATTTTCCATATTATTTTCTCCCTGACAGACATCTGTTTATTTTGTGGGCACTACCAATTAAAGCCAGATCTATACCAGCAAAATAGCACAAGGCCAACACAAATCATAACGCTAACTGAAAGCCAAAAAATTAGCTTTTGCGGGAAACATGCAGCTAATGAAGGTCTGAGGATTTGGGAAGAACTTTAATTAGCTTAAATTATCTGGATAATTACATTGATTATTGCCAAAGTAAATGCATTCTTAATTGAGTGAACTTAAAACTAACTATATAAATATATATCTGTTCTATAATTTTTTTCGTTTTTCAAACAAGAGTTTTCCATGTAATTTTTCTTGGTAAGTAATATATTCTGCATGTAATTTTATATTTGTGTAAATAAACCTTCAGTGTGGACATGACCTAAAAAAGCACGTGTATCTCCTGAACTGTCTGCCTTCTAATTACATCATCCTAAAAGCCAAATACAGAGGTTAATGTGAGAAACCTACACCTAATTCACAAATGTGGCTTGGAAAAATGGATAGCAATTGCCTGTTAGAAGCACAGCCATGAAAATTTCTGTCACATTTCTGTATGTAATTAGCCTTTTTTTCATCTCAACTACTTATAAATGCGTAAATATACCTGTGCTCTACGTAACAAAGGCCGACGATGACAACATATTGATACACAGCGCCACTTCGCACTTGGAAATGAATATTTCATTAGCTGGGTTATCACTGCTGGGTTATGACCTTCAACTCTCTAATTTTAAATTCATTCATTTTCAGACTATTAAGTTGTTCTTGAGCACACCACAGAAATTACAGATGTAGAGGTAAATTTTCAAGATAATTTTTAATTCCAAAAAAGGTCAAGAATATGCATACTAAATTCTTAAAAAGGAATTGTATCTCATAATGAGAGCAAATGGGTCATTTGGTTGTTAATGATATTTGCTTCTATGTGTAAAAATGGAAAGGCAGGAGAAACAGATCATGATCATTGAACAAAATTATCATACTCCTAATTACTCAGTATAACACACGAGAACTTGAAAAAATTAACTACTCAACAGATCAACTAACTAGATGTACTGTACGCCTCCCAGAAGATGAGAGAAAAACACAGGTGTCAGCTTCTAAGTCAGCTTCAACTGGCCCATTTCTTAGTTCGCCTCCCAGGAATAACTTCCCTGATTCCTTTTACACACTCACACTTCTGAGACTATAAATATGTCTTTTCAGGCTCAAAAATATTTATATTTATTATAGTATACATTAAGAAAACCATTGGTTGAAGGACAGTTGCTTCCTGCCCAGTCAAACCTCCCACCACTCACTCACTCACTGGCCCACCCTCACCTCCCACCACAACAATGCTTGGCTTCACTGTCGAGGTAAACTGCAAAGAATAGGCTGTCAGGCTCCTGTGGGTGAGGGCCCATTGACACCATCGATCATTCTTAAAACTCTGAAAGCTGTTGGCTGATTCCACACTCTAACTTCACCATTCCTAGCCTTTCTGTTCTGGGGTTCTCTCCCTTATCAGCTCTTTAAAAATTGGTGTTTCTCAAGGGGATGTTACTCTAAATTCTTCAGTTCATCTCAGCTAATCCCAAATCTTTGTTCCACCCCAAACCTGAGCCTCATAAAGTCAACGACCACTGGACTTTTCCAACAGGACATCCCCTGCACAGATCCCTTTCACGGCTCTCCATTTCCAAGTCCAAAATATGGCACACAGGGTCCCTGCAATGAAGCCCCTGCTTGGCAATCAGAAGTCATCTATCTCCACTGCCTGCCCTCAAATTTCTTCCAGGGCTTGGGAGCTGCCGGTGGGCCCTCCGCAGGAGCTGGGCCAGAGCTGATCTCCACACCTGGCTCACACTCTGTCTACTGCATCGGCTGCCACCAACCCCCATGCCACCCAAGCACTCTCAGTCTCTCCCCTCAATATACCTTCCTCACCCAGATGGCCTCTATTCGTTCTTTTTGGTTCAGTACAAGTATCACCACCATCCCCCAAAAAACCACCCTGCCCATTAAATCCCACCTCCAGATGATCACGGCTAAGTCCCATACACTCATCTACATTCCCTTATTGCATTTCTCACAGGACGGCCATCTTGCGAATTGTCATCGTGTCTCTCCAGCCCCAACTATGATCAATGGCAACTCTGAGCACTTTCGTACCCAGTACAATGCTTAGAACACAGCAGACTATCAATAAATATGCTCTGAAAAGTGAGTTACAACATGAAATAAACAGTCACACTCATGTCATTATTACCTTGGGAAAAAGAGCAGACCCTCACTAAGACCCTCAGGTTAAATACGAAATCAGCAAGGAACAGCTCAGTGATGCCCCAGGTCAACTAGGTTACAGATTCCTCTTAACCCTCTTTGGCCTTCATCTCTCTCTGGACCACTGCCTCCTTGAGCACCATCATTTACTCCCCTGCAGAACTTCACAGCTTCTGGCTCACCCAACACTCTTGTTTAGTGCACAGTACACTTCTTTGCATACATCACACTTTTTAAATCAATGACTGGTGAAAGTCACTGGTGAAAATCAGTGACTTTCTTCTATACCAGCTAAGTGTGAAAACAGGATTGGTCAACTGGCTGACAGTTCACACTCAGTTTATGCACTGATGTAACGCATGACACAATTGATGAATAAAAGCACTGTCTTCATCTATTACTAATGTGGCACTGACTGGTTTGTCAAATATGCCTAGTGGTATCTGAAAAATAAATAGCATCTGATGTTGAGGAGATGGTAAACGAGACAGGTACATTTGTTTCATTTAAAACAAGTTTCAATGTAAGTCAAAAGAACACAGAAACATGAAGTACCCTGCTCATTGGCCTTAGAAGTCTTAAAGTCTTAGTGGAAATACTGTTCCCCCAAATCGCAGAGACCCTAGACAAAATAACTACCACCTGAGTGTCTTTGCTTATGACTGTACTCATATCCACTCAGTGAGATGGCACATTGGTCACCTTGTGCTGAGCAGAGCCTCTGAAAGATTTAAATCACATTTATTCAGAAAAACGGTAAGGGTAATAATAATTACTTAATGAATTCATTTACTTTAAGTAATCAACAACCTCATAATAATTGAACTAAAAATGCAATGCCTGTATGTATTTCGAGCTGGATGGTGCGACTGTGCTGAGAAAAAGCCAGCCCTGGTCATGGACACAACTTTGTTCGGTGGAGGAGTCAAGACATGGGAGGAGACAACATGTATCCCAAATTCGTTGTTCCACACAACACAGAGTATTCCTCATGAGTTTCAAAAAAAAACCCTAACAGACTTAAAATAATGATCATCCAAATGACAGTCATCAAACTGATAGTTTTTTGTCTATCATTTATTCCTAGAAAAGTAGACTCGAAATCAAATATCCACTCATCCCTCAATATTTAATCTGAAAAGTACACACAAGTAAGCTTATTTTACAAGTTCCATTTTGCTGGTTCTCCTGCTCCTAATGGTTTATGAATTTTTCAAATGTAGGTGGAAGGACGAAAATGAGAATGAATATCCCAACAGATACAGTCACAGTCACGGGACATCCTTCCACCTACAGAGGTCATCACTAAGAATTCCCTGCCCACGTCCTTTTAACAGCCACATGTTCCCTCAGTTTTTTGGCAGACACTCTGGAATCATCTGAAATTAGCTAACATAACTGAAGAGACCCAAGTCAGATACTCTAAGAGCTACATAATTACAAAATTCCTCCCATCTCCTCTAGAGGCACCTTCTGGGAGACCTCTCAGCTAATCGATGTTTTTGTTAACAAAATCCCATTAACTTTTAATATCGTACCATCAAGTAAATCACCCTCTAAAACAAAGAAGATGGACACAGACACACATTTTAATTTCATAGATCTTTTATCTTCACATTTAAAGCTAATTGGCAGGAGGGATTAAGAATTAAGTTTTTCCAATAGTTAATGAACTGAAAACAAATTTTGACATCACGGATGCAAACGCAAACGTCTCACAGGGTCAGGCACACGAGGTAAAAGGGGAGGCACAAGGACCTCCTGAGCAGCAGGGTAGAAGAAAGCCTGGTTCTCAAACAGAAATTAAGGCCTAGTGCTGCCAGACTGCCTAACTTTTAAATGTCGTTCACAGTGTACATTGTGATTTCAATATAAGAAAGATATTAATATTGATCTTTTAAATTAAAACCCCCAATTTTCAAATGCTGAACACTAATTCAAAGATGTTACAAACACCACAGCCTCTGGCTGAGTCCCGTGCAGGGAACACACCATGGCTGCACTGATCATTCTCAACACTGTTACACCAGGCTGAAGCCTCTGCCTGTACCCCACTCAAGATTCTATTTTCCAGCTTCATATAACGGTCCCTCCTGAAAAACAACAAAACAAAATCTGATTGTCATTACCTAGAGTTTCTGATGAAATGACTAATTTCAAGCAACTTGCCTTCACTTAGTTATACTTTGTATAATAACCTTGACTTTGTCTTATTCAAGAAAACATACTTAGGTTTCATATGTCACTTCCATATCTGGTAAGGAAGCTTTGTGGCCACTAACCTGTTAAGTCAACTTTTCTTAAGACAGAGTGTCTCGGTTTGGGGGCTACCCGGAAAGAGGTCCTGAGACAAAGATTCAAAAACAGTTGGCCCTGAACAAAATGGGTGTAAACTGCATGGATCCACTTACAAATGGATTTTTCTCAATAGATAATGTAAATGTATTTTCTCTTCCTTATGATTTTCATCACAATATTTTCTTTCCCTAGCCTCTTTTATTGTAAGAATGCAAAATAAAATACATACAAGATACAAAATATGTGTTAATGAGCTGTTTACCTGATCACTAAGGCTTTCTGGTCAACAGTAGGCTGTTAGTAGTTAAGTTTTCTGAAGTTCAAAAATGACACATGAATTTTCAGCTGCACTGATGGGTGGTATCCTTTAGAAGGTGACCCAGGGGGACAACAAGGAAGGGGAAACAAGACAGAGAAGTATTATGGGACACCGATCAATCAGTGGCTGAAAGCTGCTGGCTAAGTGGCATGAACTTGCCTACCCCTTTCCCGCTGCCAGGTGTAAGTTCTTGTGGCCACAGAGAGCCTGCAAGCAAAGGCCTGCAGGAGCCAGCAGCAGGTGGACAAGCCACTGTGAGCAGGGAGGGCAGTCCTTGAAAAGGAGGGGAGGAAATGTGGGCAGAGTACTAAGAGCATTTATGCTGCAACTTCTTGGCATCCACTACTGATAATGAGCAAAGGCTTAAACAAGAAAAGTTAACAGATCAATCTTCCTAAGGCCAGAAGGTTTGGTGGGAAGTGTGTGCTCTGAGCTGGCTCATGTCTATCTACCTACCTACAAAAGACCCTTTTACATAATCCACATCCCTCAGCCTCTACTTTTCTGCACCTCCACTGCCTGAAGGGCTACAAAAATGGTTCATCCTTGGGAGCTATTTTAAACTATCTCTCCAGGGATAAGTCATCTGTGATATACAGTGCCAAGCAGTGGGCAGTCAGCCCCCAACACCAGCGTGTGTCATTAGGAAGGCAATTAGGAGCAATCACACTCTTCTGGCCAATTACTGCCTCTCACAGTGGGCTCACTCTCAAAATTAGAACTGGAGTTGAAACCTACTTGTGCAGCATTAAGTTCTCCACTTTTGTCTCTCCAAGAATTCATCACATGTTCCCCGAGTTTACTTGGCTCCAAGCTCTCCCAGGAGAAACAGAACTCTGTACAGTTTCTTCGTGGATTTTATTCTACGGCCAAAAGAAGGGTCCCTAAAAAGAGCAGTGTGGTTGACCATAAGAAATGTTTAGTCACTCATAAAATGGACCAAAACTTCAAAAATTTCACTCTCTTAGAGTATATGTGTGTGTTGTAAGTAAATCTTTGTAAATGTAAATATTGTTCATCTTTAATGATTGCTCAAGATCCTGAAAGACCCTTGAGACATCCTTAATGGCCTATTTTCCTCCTTCCTTCATCCCTGGACCTCTTTTCACATGACTCCCATCTCGCTCACTTTACTCCAAGCTCCATGGACTTCAGCCAGATGCTACCCCAAGCCACCCCATGTGCTCTTGCTACCTCTTTTTCCTTGTTGTACCCACCACTCCTTCGGCCTGGAACTTTCCCCCTGATCCATCATCACACGGCTGGGAGACAGTCACTCTTCATCCAATGAAAACAGATTCCTACTGCTGCTAATTATCACAGGCCAATTCATTTCTTTCCTTCCTGGCAACACTAGATTAGTTTTAGATGTGTCTTGCCTGCCTGCCCTACTAGGTGTGCCTCATGGGAGTAAAGGCCAAAAGGATCACATTCTCCATAGAGCCACAGCATCTGGCATGGAGTAAGCCACCAAATACCCGCTGTACAAATAAATCAATGAATGAATGAACTTAAGTTGCCTGTGCACCTCATGTGACAGGTATTGTACTAGGCACTGGAAATTCAAATACAAGCTAAATACACCTGGTACCTAAAAGTCTAGAAATTTAAGTGTCAGGGCTGAGAGTCAAAGAAACGGACAAAGTAAACAGAACTTAAGAGCCCTGTCCTTTAGGAGACTTCCTTCAGATACAGTTAACACATCACATAATGACATCCACCATGTTTCATGTTACCTAGAAACATCTACGCTAATGCCCTCCCACCAAGTGCCACAAAATATGCTCACCTCAAGTGAATCTCAACCTCCCCAGTCTTGCCCCAGATTCCATGGTTTTGGCTACGAATAGGCTTTAGCTTCATACCACCCTTTTCTGTATATCTCCAATTCTCTGATTACCCTGACAGCATCACATCTACCATCCTGCGTTAATGATTGATGGCATCTTATCAGTCTCTCTGCAGGGCTGTGAAAGCTTTCTGAGTCCTGAAATTAATAGTGCTTCTTGCTATCCCCAGGGCCCAGAAAATGTACTGTCACCTAATAGGTGCTTAATAAAGATTGCTGAAATGGAAGAGGAAAAAACCCATTTAAAAGCAACTTATTTCCCTGCCTCTGCTGTCCAGTACAGTAGCAGTAGCTACTAAAGCCAAAACTAATTAAAATTAAATACAATTTAAAATTCAGTTCCCTGGCCACACTTGCCGTATTTCAAGTCCTCAATGGCCATGTGGTTAATGGCTACTGTAATAAATAGCACAGAAAAGCCCTGCCTGGTGTGGCTCAGTGGACTGAGCACTGGCCTCTGGACTGAAAGGTTGCCGATTTGATTCCTGGTCAGGACACATGCCTGGGTAGCGGGCCAGGTCCCCAGTTGGGAGTGTGAGAGAGGCAACTAATTGCTGTTTCTCTCATACATCATGTTTCTCTCCCTCTCTTTCTCCCTCTCTCCTCTCTCTCTAAAAATAAATAAATAGCCCTGTCTGGCATAGCTCAGTGGATTGAGCTCGGGCCTGCAAAACACACAATCGCGGTTCGATTCCCAGTCAGGGCACATGCCTGGGTTGCAGGCCAGTTCCCAGCAGGGGACACACAAGAGGCAACCACACATTGATGTTTCTCTCCCTCTCTCCTTCTCTTCCCCTCTAAAGATGAATAAATAATATTTTTATAATAAATAAATAAATAAAATCTTTTTTAAAAAAGAAAAATATTTTTAAATAGACACATTCAGACATAGATAGATAGCACAGAACAGACCATTTCCATCACTGTAACGACCTCTATTGAACAGCACTGGTAAGGCTCTTTACAAAATAAAGCTATAAAATAAACACTTTATTATTTACTGACTAGAAGAAATGTTATTTCTGTACGCCACAGAGACTTGTAATTCAATACATCAAATATTTATTTACGAACTTCTCTATATGTGGCACCTAGTTAGGCCCAGCAGAGATTCAAAGAGGAATGACACTTACAGCTTTGGCCCTTTCAGGGAAAGGAGTGTCTTTTGAGATACATCTTAAAGACTGGGAGGACTTTAACAGACAGCAAGGGGCCATCCCAGATTCCAAACCTGTGTAAACTGAATTCAGATGCAGGAAAAATCAGAGAAATTTCAGGAATGACAAATGTTCTCAGTGCTGAAGGAAACAGAAAAATATGAGGCTACAGATCATGGCAAAAAGAGGAGATCAAGAACCAGCAGCCTCCAATTCGAAGGACGGAATTTCCTGTGTAGAGAATGTTGAGCGGGTCAGCCCTAGGAAGGCCGACTCACTACTGATGGGAGCTCCTCCGAAGTTTCCTGAGGCTGAGCAACGAGTCTGATCAAGAGAAAATACGCACAAACTGCTTCTTTCTACAACCATCCAGGGATACCTGGGATTTCTACTCATTTTGGGCAAAAAGGAAAGCACCAGTGTTGACATAAATCTGTTCAATAAAACTGTATTAAAATTCCAATAATGACGGGAATTGGGGGTCAAAAAATCATCTAATGTTGTAAGGAAGTAAGTCAACTTCATGACCCTCATTCATCCAAAACACTTTTTGGATTGAGCAGCAGTTCCATTCCCTGAGCAAATAGTGTCCATAGGTCCCCCACATCACTCACCGTGACAAAGATGAAAATCAGGAGAGGCAGAGTTGTCAGACTCACCTCGCCCAGATACCAGAGCCTGCAAGTCTCAGCAGGAGCTAGTGTTTGCTTTACATATAGATGAGCCGCTTATTATGTAAAGCAATTTTTAAGTGTTCAACATTTGAAAGACAGTGTATGTTTTTTTTTGACAGTGTATCTTTTTATATCAAGTAAATCGTGGAAAAGATTTCCTTTATAAGGCAAACATTCCTCTTGCAACATCATTTTAATACTGTTGAAAAGATATATCCATATGCAGGAAGTAAGGCAGGCCATGGTGCTTTGTGAGCTTTCCCATGTTCTTTCAAGTTTCAAATATTAAAAACGTTTTTCTTTAAGGGGTAAAATATGACAGTCACAAGCTCATTAAAGCCATTAGTAAGGGTCAGGGGAGAGGGTGCACCATGGGAACTGAGCACACGGAATGACAGGCATGACAGGCAAGGGGCCAAACTAGAAACAAGACTGAGCGGGGACAGGTCAGACGCAGCGCAATCCCTGGGTCATTTAGGAATCCATTTATTTTTTATTTCTTAGTATATATTTTATTGATTTATTTTTTGGAGAGGGTAAGAAACATCAATTTGTTGTTGCACTTATTCATACATTCATTGATTGACTCTTGTGTGTGCCCTGATTGAGGGTCAGACCCCCAACGTTGGCGTATTAAGACAATGGTCTAACGAACTGAGCTACCCAGCCAGGGCACTTCAATACTAATTTCAACCTTGTTTTAAAGGTATCTATTTCAATACCGTGTTAACCAATAATCATTTTATGGTTGTGCTTTCATAATAACCTGCTCAACAGCCATATGTGGGTGGGGAGGGAGGGAGAGACAAGAGCAGGCAAGTATCCTGCACTCTTTGCAGCCTGCATGCACAAATGCATTCATTTCTCTGTGTTGGTTATAGTCACACAAATTATAAAACGATTTCAACCTGGAAATGTCCCAAGAGTGGTCAAAGCACAATCGGCCTGCAACTTGAGACCTGCATCAAAGTGAGGCTGCCAGAATCAGCAGGCCCAGATGTGCTCATGCAACTCCCAGAACCGATTCACATGACTTGTATCAAAAGCCCAATTTCAAAATGCTAGGAAACCAACTACAAATAAGGTATGTATATCCATACCAATTCCTGCAAAGATAAATAGTGGACACATGTAAATGAATCAACTATGCAACCCAGTCCCAAGCACACTCTCACACTGCACTGGCCAGACTTGTGTGAATGTCTCACATTTTGGAGGCCCCTCTGTCACTGAATTCATTTAGACTCCACCCTTGTAAATTAACCAGATTTTAGGAAAAAACCTTCGTCCCATATGTTTTACTACGTTCTGTGTGGTCAGGTTGCAGAAGGACTGCAATCTCAGATGTTCTCAACGACTGAGATGGATGAACAAGTGAACAGATAAAAGTTCTGAAGTTTTCCACTTATGAACAAATTTTTATTAAGCACTTGTTATGTGGTAGGCCCTTTTTTAGGACGTCAGAATACAGTAGTGAGTGAAAGCAAAATTACTGAACTATGTTCCTTGATTTTTGCATTGTAAGTAATGTTAATAACTACACCCTCCTCTCAGGATCAATGGCTACAAAAATCAAGATATTATTCACCTAAAACAACTTTACACAAAGAAAATGTTCAACAAACTATTATTTATACAATAACTGCCTTCAATCCCCAAAGTCTTCCATTTGGTCACATGTGTCAAATTTCCAAATCTGCAGTATCCCTGGAACTTTCTTCCATTTCTTTCCCCCGCACTGAAGCCCTTTATTACTCTGCCAACACTGATCAATAGTTAGCTATTCATCTTTCCTCTTGCTGTCTTCTCTTCTTCCGCTCAAGCAAGTAATACTTTTCAAACCTATGAACAATGTATTTCAAAGCAAGCACTGGATCACTTTCATTTCTTAAATATTGAATCTGGCAAAATTCCATCACCTAAGTCTCTAATGAATAAGAAATTGTTATTATGTGGCCTTTACAACTTTCTGAATAGTTTCATCTTGACTATATTTTAGCAGAAAACCTCTCAAAAATTACACAGGATAGACTCAGTTCCCCCCAAAACAAACCTACAATGATACCACCAGACCTCTACACACATAGTTGCTAAGAAATGCATCTGCATGCTCTTATTTTAAACTCCGCGAACCAACAACTAATGTTTTAAATGTTGTTTTGCCTAAAAAATTCCTTTGCACAGATGATCAATTCACTTATTATCAGTCTATATATTTATGGAGTTTTTCCTTTCATTTCTCCCATCCTTTGTGATGAAGGAATAATCAAAGTTGAATAGCCTTGGACTAAAGGGTATAGGAAAAAGAAATACCATTTTCTTTAATCTAGGAGTCCCATTTTGACGATCTCTTCTATGAAAATAAAAGCACCAGACATAAGGATGAATACTGAAGCACTTTGGTGGTATTAAAAACTGGATACAATGCAAATGCGCATCAATGAAGAAATGTTTGAATAACTTATAGTGTATCTCGGCTATAAAACGACATGCTGTTATTTTAAAAATAAATCATGGTTCCCTGACCAGGTGGCTCAGTTGGTTGGAGCATCATTCTGTACACCAAGCAGTTGTGGGTTCGTCTCTGATATATCTACACTTTGGGTTCGATCCCCAGGTGGGGTGCACACAGCAGGCAACCAATCAATGTTTCCCTCTCACATCAATGTTCCTTTCTCTCTCTCTTTCTCTCAAAAATAAATCAATAAATGTATCTTCGGGTGAGAATAAAAATAAATAAATAATAAACAAACCAATCAACCATGGATCTGTGTGTACTGGCTCAGATGAATATCTACTCTACATCATTAAAAGAATGATGTTAGCAAAAAAAAAAAAAGAAGCTAAAAAAATGCTGCCTAGGTGTTGTGTATGTGTGTTTACAGACAAGGGTTAGAATAGTTATCCCAGTTTTCCTATCAGTTTGAATTATCACAATAAGCCAAGGTATAAAATAGAGATTGTATATTCATAATAATTATTTTTGGTATTGGATTTACAGCTCATATCCATGGTAATTAAACTGCAAAACCAAAAAGAAAATAAAAAGAAAGAAAGGAAACTAAAGGATTCAAGTAATAACCCTAAACATCTTAATGACATTTAGATGTGAGTTAACAAATAGACCAAAGTCATATGTAAAGGTCAACTCTATGGTCAAAATGAAACTCAAAAAACTACCAGAATATGAAAGTAATATGACTTTCAACTTATGTAAAAAGTAAAAAAAAAAAAAAGACAAAAAGATAGAGCACTCAGGTTTCTACAACCCCCTTTGTTTCCTCTTGTAGATGCCAGAGCGAACTGGCACTGAACACAAAATAAGACGTTTGGCACATTTTCTGGCCTCCACTCAACATTATATAAATTAAAAGCTTCATTATGGTCAAGTGTCAAAGTTTCATCATAATGCATCTTATTTTCTCCTTGTTCTGACTTTTGTACAGACACTGTACAGTGTACGAGAGATGAATCCACTTTTTCTGCACTGAACTTGACTGCCCCCTCACATCCCCCCGCCACTTCCCCCAAAATGAATGTAAACAGGAGGAAAAATAAAGGAGGCCACAGCAAGGGGGCCTCACCAGAAACAAGGGCCAGAGAGGAAGGGATGCCTTCTCTAGGCCCAACAGGAGGTAAAGAAGGAGGAAAGAAAATTCTGTCAAACAAAATTTCACAGTTCAAGACACACAGGGAAATCGTAAAAAGAGGTGGTGTCACTAGTGTCCAGGCCAAGGCAAAAAATACTGCCTGGCAGGTACAACGCAGGTTAAAAGAAAGCTTCCTTTCTGCTCTGAAATTTAAAAAGGCAAGTCTTAACGGCACTGAAATATGAATTTGAAAAAATACTAAGTTATTAAGCTATAATTCCAGGTAAAATTCCAACCCAGATAAATGCAATTTCCATTTTTTAAAAGAAGAGCTCAAATCACAGCTTGTTTTAAATTCTTTGTGAAGCCATTTCCACAAAAATTAGAGACTACCTGAATGAAATGAAATTAAATGCAGAAGAGAAAGAATATGCAAAGTTAAGAAAATCATTCAAAGAATAATAAATTCTACTCTAGCCCATTTGTTACAACAAATGGTAAAAAACCACTTAAAATCGCCCACTTGTAATAAGGAACCTTTTACAGTTACCTAAATAAACCTGTCAATTGAAACACCACGGACAACCTTACTGTCTAATATTTCTACACTATTATGTACTGTTATTACCTACTACTATGTGTCTTACATGCTCTATAGCAGTGATTTCCAACCGAGCACAATTTTGCCTTGCATCCCCTGAGAGGACACTTGGCAATGTCCAGAAACATGTTTCATTGTCCAGATTGGGGGTGTGCTAGTCTTTGCAGTGAGGAAGAAAAGGACAGTGAGAGAACCACAGTACCATATTTCCTTCTCTCTCCATGCTCTCCAATCCCAGTTCACTCCCTCTTCTCTCTAAAAATTTCATTTCCAAACATAGTCTTTCCACGTTACCCTCACTGCCGAGGCCCAAGCATATGCAGTCTGGCTTGACTAAAATCTCCCTTTATATCAAATTCAGTTCTCAGCAGGTATATTCCTATCATCTAACCATTTCTTGATGACAATTCTATTATTCCCAAATTCAGTATGACATAAAACCATGCCACGCCTCTTTAGGAAAGTATTATATAACATGTTTGTCCATAAATTTAAGAGTTATCGGTTCCAATAAATATTTTTATATATGGTAACATAAATACGTGCTTTCATCACATTAAACTAAATGGTGTTTCATCCCCCAAGGAATTATTTCATACGCAAATGTTCCATTTCCAGTAAGGAAGGAAGAAAAAAGGAAAATAGTTCTAATGTAGACTGGCATGGCTTTTTCCCTTTTAATCAAGCACATCTCTGCACTCCACTTCACTGTTGACATGGAAATCATGTGGAACTCACTGTTCCAGACTGAAATTTCCCCGAGCCCACACTCTGCACCCTCGGTCTAGTCCTCCGAAAGCTGTTAGGAAATAAGGACAGATGACACTGATCCAGGTCTCCTACCCACACCCCCACACCCTCCTTTGCCTCCTTTCTTCTCCCTTCCCTCGCTAATGAGGTGTGTGAGTGCAGTAAAGGTGAAGAACCCAGTTTGATTTAGGAGTGGAACATGAAATCTGAAAGTCTTGTCGTGAAGAAACCTGCCTTCCTAGGTTTATCTCAACAATCCCTGGCCACAGGACCCTCCTCCCATAAAAAGCATATTCACAAGCAGCCGACGGAAGTAGTGATCCAGGCCAATTTAGGGACAAGGCTCTCTGAGCAATTATTTTTATTTACTCAGCCCCTTTCCAAGGACTTCTTACACTGAAACTCAGTAGCAGTAAATACAGAGATAACAGAATAATTCTGAGTTTTGGGTGTTTTCCCCCCTATAGAAACTCTACTCCCAGAGGACAACATTGAGGAATCAGTAAAATTATTCAAATCTTTAGGTAACTAACAGTGAAAATGCCCAGAAAAGTCTCCTAATATCTAAAATTAATCCTTGTAGTAAAGCTGCTACCAAAAAAATTGATATATCATACCTGTGAGTTACAGAGATATAAATTCACAATTCCTTGTGATAAATGAAAGGACTGGTGCTCTTCTGATGAATAACTCCCTCTCTCTCAATCAAATTCTAATACTATAAACATGGATTCTAATAATAGTATTCATGAGAAGTATTTTATAGACAAAAATATGAAATCAATTGCTATATTTCTAATTATTATACTTCCTGTCCTCTGCATGCATAAATCTATTCTGCTCTGCAAGGAGAGCTCAAAACCAAGTATCAAATATTCATCTGAAGCTGAATTTTAAGAATTCTACAACTCACTGTAGTGCCTTTAAAACCTGAATGTATATATTTCCCACCTTTTATATTATGGCTGTACCTAATTTATTAAAATTAACTAAAACATTTAAATGCCAAGCAACTAATATGAAAGAATACATTAAATGCTTTTAATATCCAGTAAAACATATTCTGCAAAGGGCAACACTCAGTTGAAGCTACCTTTAGACCAATTACTTAAATGAGAATCTCTCCATTTTGTAGTTGTCTACATGAGAAAAATTAGTAGAAAGAATTTACTATAGTGAAATCATTATGTATTTGAATAAGACAAAAGAAAATAAATGAAGCCGGTATACCATTTTTACCAGTTAAAAAAACATTAAAAAAATAAAGTGTACCAATCTTCCTAATCTAAGTAACACATTTTAACAGTAAATATTCATTTTATAACAAGCATTTTTAATTAAGAAAATCTATTTTAATACAATCGTGGTGTTAACGAATACATTTGTAATAGAAATATACACCTTTTTGTAATGCGGTCTGTGTTTCCAGCAGAGAGACTTCAAATTCCAAATCTACTCTTTCATATACAGATGGAGACCTGCAAAATGTAGCATCAATCAAAGATGTGAAACTTAAAATCTAAGAGAAAAAAAACTAAAAAAAAAATAAAAATAAAAAAGTAAAGTCTCTTGTCAACAGCAATGACTGGAGAAAGTCCTTTGGAATCAGTTTGAAATGTTTCTTTTTTTTTTTAAGAAGAAAAGATGCTATGATAATTCCAACATCCCTTTGGAAGAAAAAGTGGGTTATGGGTAACCAAGAGGTGTCAACACTGCAATTCCAAACTATAGGGTCCACGGGAGCTAGACTAACATGTCTGAATACAATTTAAGTTAGCTACTTAACTTAAATAATCTGGTAAGATGTTATCATTCCAATTTAAAGAAAAAATATTTCTGGACCAAACTTTTCAAACTCTCAGTAGACCTATAATGTGTGTATCAGGATAAATACATTAGATCTTGGTGTATTTAATCTTCAAAGTCACTGGCTATCACTGGTGATGAAATTGTTTTCAGAAGCAAAAGATGAAAACAGCATATTGGGGGCAGAAACCACATGAATCTGTCTTTGCATCTGAACATGTACAAGAGGACTTGGGACAGAGCAAGCACATAATAACCATCTGCTCTGCAGAAACTCAAGGGCACCATGACATGTGCAGATAAATATACATGCAGTTATACCCCCATACACAGTGCAATTTTGATTTAATCCCTGCACAGAAAAAAAAAAAAAAGGCGAGGAGTCCATTCCTGGAGGAACCTGCAACCATTATTGTAACATTTACGTAACTCATATCAAATATTAAACTGCCAATACTTGACAAGAAGCTGGATCACGATGACCTGTCAGTCACCATTCATAGCTCTATTTTCTTTCTCACTCCCTTTGTTAAAAATAAGCACTTACAAAAGTGTCCTATGCTCTGCCCAGCTTTCAAGTGACTTGTCAGGGTTCACACTGGGTAACTGTACATTTTCTAGGGTGCTTCAGTGTCTTAGCCATTCTGGAGAGTACTTCACGGTCAGAAATACTAAGACAAATATTATTTCATAGCAGCCTCTTAGGTCCAAGGGTTGGCACATGGAATAGTCCGTAGGGACCTCAAAAGTAAAGCGATAATAATGAAAGCAGTCACACTACCTCTTTACTGGGGCACAACTACCAGTGACTGCTTCCACACAAGTGCAAGGTCGGCTTTTCACAACGACCAGAGGTGTGTGATTTGTTTCTTTATGATTTCATGCATCGATACACTGAAGGGTCAAGTTGCCAAGCTTTCCATTTCTTCCCTCCAGTCTCCAGAGAGGTCTACACACAGTGCCACTCACTTGATGCTATAGTGCCTCAGCCATCCTCCTCAATTAAGGATTTGGATCAATAATCAGCTGGGAAGGTGGAACTCTCACAGTGTCATGGTGACAGATTGCACAAAAGCAACCGGCTTGGATGGACCTCTAGCTAAGGGTTTTCTCAGCCGTGACACTTAACATTTGGGGCCAAATAATTCTGTTTCCTAGGTGCTGTTTCATGGATTGTAAGATGTTAAACAGTACTCTGGGCCAATCCACATTCTAGGATAAGACCAACTAAAATTAGTAGAGTGATTTTAGGTTCAGTTCATCATTCGATCTTTCTGAGTGCCTGCATCTATGTTCTGTGACTGGAAAGCCTGTCCCCCTTTCCACAGGGCTCAGTCCCTCATTATACTCAGCTCTCCCCAAATATCATCTCACCAGAGAAGCCTTTTCTGGCTTACCCCTAAAATAGCACCACACTCCACTTCATCCCTCTGGACTGCTTTACCATACTTTACTTTTTCCCATAACATCTTTTGATGAGATTTCATGTTATTTTGTATATGCTTCACTGTGTGCCTCCACCAGGTGAAATTTTATTTGTTTTATTCTTAGTTATGGTCCACATGTCTAGAACTGAGCCTGCCTCATGGCCAGGGTTTGATAAATACTCTTTCAGTGAGTAACTCAAGGAATTGTAGACTGGTAAGAGGAAGACATACACACAGACATGTCCCCGCCTCACTGAGCCACAGATACAGAACCTCAGCAAAAATGATGCTCAGTAGCTGTAACGGCACAACTTCTGAAGGCCACCAAAGAAAAGAGGGGCCCACATGGAGTCTTCCTGGATTCGAGAAGCTTGTACACATGTAGCATATGCAAGTTTTTCAAAAATATCTTAAATCAACATCTACACCTAATGCTTTCCACTTAAAAGAATGTTCACAAATACCAGGTTTTCCCGCTTCCAGACTGAGCTCCAGTACCTAGGAGGGTTGCAGGGGGCAGGAAGGTTTGAGACCTACTCAGGAGAGGTCTCACACTTGCTTTGAGGGAGACACTTCCCCACAAAGAAAGGTTTTCCTTTCTACAAAAGGAGCGTATTTCTGAGGGCTGGTGTGAACAGCAATTAAGACAGACAAAGCAATGAGCCCAGTGCCTGAGACAGAGTCAGTGTTACCTGCTGACTTCTCTGCAATGTCTAAATCTTCTGAACAGCACTGTCCAATACAGCAAAAGCTCTATTGCGAAAATGGGAAACTTCCATGCTGTTTAAAAGAGTAACCATTAGCCCTGGCTTGTGTGGCTCAGTGGAGCACCAGCCAGCAAACCAAAAGGTTGCCAGTTCAATTCCCGGTCAGGGCATAGGCCTGGGTTGTGGGCTGGGTCCCCAGACGGGGGCATGGGAGAGGCAACTGATCAGTATATTTCTCATACATTGCTGTTTCTCTCCTTTTCTTTCTCCTTCCCTTCCCCTCTCTCTAAAAGTAAATAAATAAAAATAAAAATAAATAAATAAAGGGGTAACCATTAGCCATCTGTCGCTACTAAGAACTTAAAACCTGGCTAATGTAATTTTTACCTAACATTATTTACATGTAAATAGCCACGTATGACCAGTGGTAATGGAACAGTACAACACAACCCTGAATACTATAAAGAACCTACATTCTGGAGCTTTGTTATTTTATTTGCGACCATGTTACGCTTCTAAAATCAAACTTTCATTTCACAAGTAATTTCTTTCCTGTAACTTCTGGCATTATTAAGCCATAAGGTTGCTTATTTTGAAACACCTGAAAAAGATAACAAGAATTGAGGACACCATGGGCTACTTATGGAAAAGCCATTCTCCCTGCTGCTTTTGGGTAAATCCTGATTGGTCTAAGCCAATCATGCTAACCCCGTTTCACTTGCTAGTGATTGGATTAACTATGAATATGAGATCCAGTTCTGACCAATGAGAGAGAAGGGTTGATTGGACAGAGGTAGGGTCCTTTGAGGAAAATTTAACTTAAGTAGAAATACTAAAAAAAGGTGGGGAAGGGATACTTTCTCTTCTTTTTCTGGACTTTGTACCTCAGCACTTGACTTCTGGAACTGCTGAAATAGTAAAGCCATGAGAAAAGTGATTCCAAGATCAAGCCTACTGACTAAGGGCAGCAAAGTAGAGATAACAAGGAATGTTCTGTAAAGATGGCAAAGGTACGAAGATGCTGCTGTGAGGTGCCCTCCCTCAGGGCAGCTACTCAAAATGATAAAATGCCCTCATTATTAAGCCAGGGGTGTCAAGAGGTCTCTTCCAGAAGCAAAACATGGTAACTGACACAAAAACAAATCCTTATACTTAAACATGCTCCTGGAAACGACTTCTGAACGAACTGGAGAGACCAGTCTTGGTGATACTGCCAACCAGGAGCACTGTTATCACAAAGGGACGCATACTTGAGTGATTCCTTCTGGCACAGCAGGAACTCAGTCAATCAGCCCAGAATGGTGAAACTTCTTTTCACACCCCAATGGCTGGAGAGAGAAAGGGCAATCTTTACACAGAAAGGATGTGTGATAAGATAGCTCATTAGGAGGTCATGTAAGAATATAAAAGCTACAGGACCTTCAAAAAATGTCAAATCACTCCCCAAAAGGAGTGTGTAGACTACGTAGCTCACCACAATGTGGAGAAAATACCTCCTGTTAGCACCAAGCGCCAGAAGCAGACACACTAGAGGGGACTTCTCTCATTTTTGCAGATTCTAGTCAAATAGCCTAGTAGAGGTTCATATTTCATTTTCCTGCTAAAATTTCTCAAATGACCAACCAATACTAAAAGTACTACTGGCATGCACACCCTGCTAAAAGGAAGAACACGGTGCTAACACTTGGAACTATGGTGAAGGGTGGGACAGAGAAAAATGGGTTCCAGGAGGGAAAGAGGCCAACAACAACTGGGGCAGACCAACAAAATGAACCATGGAGAGCAGCAAATTTTCATGCAGCTTCAATAAGGAGCTTGTTTTCCTCCCAGGGAATGGTCTCCAAACTGGAAGAACGTGGATCAGCATAAACAGGAAATCTGGATTGAGTGGCTTCCCCTGCACTGGGGAAGATCTCAGGGTCAATGAAATCCACTACGTGGGCCACAGAGCACAATAGGTACCCCAACATACTGCCACTTTTACTCTCTGAGATTCCCTCTGTCAGGGTAAGCAGAGATAATACTTAAAACATTTAACAAGTCATAGACAATAACCACTAACAATAAATGGTATAGGATGTGTTAGAGGTCCACTGTTCAATCCTGGGGAGGTCCCAAACTCGGAGGACTGGCCAGGGGGGTGACCAAGGGAGAAATTCAGGAGGCATGGGCCACTGCATATTTTTAAGATTTATAATAAGATTTATTTATAATCTGTATTATACCTGCTTCTGTACCAGGACCAGAACATACAACAAGCCATGTTTTGTTTTGTTTTTTAATGAGGACACAAAATAATATCCTTAATTCTTAAGCCATTCAAGGAAATGCTATACATACTGTTTGTGCCTTTTCAGAGAGCAGATGAAGGATACTGCAGGGCATATGAGAGGGTTCTTGATCCTTCTGAGGTGGTGATAACACCTCTAATGGAAGAAAACTCATTTTGGCACACTGGAGTGCCAGCTGCACACCTGCTGAGTTAATTTTTTTATTTAAACCGGCTCACTTTTTATAAGACCTTAAATATATAATAAACACACTGAAATGGAAAATTAGCATGGCCTGCCAGATATGAAAGTTACCAAGAAACAATAAAAAACACAAGATCAAATTCTAGAATATTCTACCAGCTGAAGTCTCTGCATAAGACCCATCTGTTAAAGAGATGTTAGCCAGGGACAGAAGTGTTGCAGGCCTAACAGCACCAAACTGTGCGTTTTTCCTAAAGACCTCAAGAAAAAAAATGACTTTCCGATGTCAAAGTCAACTCCTTAAATCAGAGTAGAGTCACTTTTTACATTACATAAAATCATATTCAATATTACATTCAGGGAAAACATTAGTTATTATACACTATAGTATTAGTAATGAAAAGTACAATCACAAGAAAGCATCTAACAAAGTTTCTAAAGTTACTAGAAAAGAATCTCTAAAGAAAGAAATGTTCTATGTTATATACATAAGCTGATTTGTCTTTTAATCTAAACAAGGTCCTAGTTACATGATAGAAAATGAGGTTTAATATAAATGAAACACCTGGCTGGTGTAGCTCAGTGGACTGAAGGTGAAACAAAGGATCGGGGTTCAATTCCCAGTCAGGGCACATGCCTGGGTTGCAGGCCAGTTCCCAGCATGGGACACACAGGAGGCAACCGTACATTGATATTTCTCTCCCTCTCTCCTTCCCTTCCCCTCTAAAGATAAATAAATAAAATCTTTAAAAAAATGAATGAAATAGAGGACAGATTAAATTTTAACAGCAAAGGAGATAACCAAGAAGATACACCACCCTAGTGCTACTGATCTCAATAGGATCATGGGAGATTACCAGCTAGAAGATGAAGGTGAGGTTAATTTCATCACCACTTAAGCAAGCATTGAAGTCTAACATCACCACTTTACAGTCGTCAGACTGGAAGAAAACTCAAGGTGAAATGACCACAAGAGGACCACGTAAGATACAGACTTTTGCTCAGGTGCAGATTACACTTAACCTTATGAACTGAGTTCTCCTCTGTGTTTAAACAGGAAAAAAAAATCTATCTTTAAGCATACATTAGACACTTATTCCAGCTTTGTACTGGCAGTACCAAAAGGTCACAATCCAGTGACTTAGCACTCCCCTAGCTTGCACTGCTACCAGGCCCATCCCGCCAAGAAGGGAGACAAGATAAGCAGTAACAGTAGTTCAACTTATTATTTTCAACAACAGAAAAGGCCAATAAAGTGTTACTCAGCATGATATATACCAATGATATTTTATTTGCTTTAACAAAATCCACATAACATACCTTAACAATATCCAAAAAGAAAGTAGAAAGTTCCCCTGTTCGATACAGTATGAGAGTGGGTTTTATGAACCAAAAGAGATACAATAAATGAGTATATTTTGTCAGGTTACAAAGGAAGACAAACAGCCTTTTAGTAAATCACACAGCACATGCAGAACATTGCTTTCCAATTCTCAGGCATGTATGAAACTGGGTATATTTGCCCTCTGAACCTTTAAATTATTCATGTCCCCCCGCAAATCCACCCTCCCCCCACCCCTGTACCCAAAAAGACAGTTCAAAGGAGAGAGCATCATCCTTTCAAATTTATAACAAGGAGGAAAAAATGTTTGACTTAGATCCATCTCAGATATGTAAAATATATACTTATAGATAACTCTATGCCTTCTGTAGACCCACTAAATTTATAAATTACTAAAGATTAGGATTTATGATATAGCAAAGCAAATACTGACCTTACCTCTATCTAGGTCAATATTTACTGCTTTGTTCAATAAATCTTGATGTTCATTTTCAAACTAAGTCGGTACCAGTTCATTAATTTCTGCATGGTTCACATGAGCATTTTATAAAATTTAAAATGCCAAAGAAAATGTTTTACCTAAAAAGAATTAGATACAGCAAATTAAACATACAAAAAAGCTTTTGCTTTCCTTCTGGCTTTCTCTTCCCTCAAAACTGTGACCAAGAAAACTGCACAAACTGTATATAATTCAGCTATCTATTTTAAAATAAAAGAGTTCTTTAAGAAAGTATTTTGAATGTACTGGTATAAGAAACTGAAATATTCTAGGTATAATTCTATCTGATCTTAGAATATTATAAAATATAAAGAAAAAAGGCAATCTCTCTAATTTCTCAATGATAACCACAATTAACTTTTGTTTGCAGCTTCCATTAATGAGACCTGATTAACAATATTATCTTAATATATCTTATAGCTCAACCTGTTTCATTCTGGTAGATACTTAGTAAGCATTCTATCATGAGGATGTACTACAAATTACCCGAGCACCTAGTAATGGTCATTCTGGCTATCAAACATAGTGTCACTTCAGAGAGAAGCACAAGTGTTTCCCAAAGACAAATTCCCAGAAGCAAAAGTGCTGGATCAAAGACCACCAACATTTAACTTTTTCACAGACATTACAAGTGGGCCCTCCATAAAGGCTCCATCAACAGAGAAGATGCACATATAAACAGTGGGATTATTATGCAGCCATAAAAAAAGATGTCATCAATGAACCTAGAAGGCATTGTGCTAAGTGATATAAGTTGAACAGAGAAAGACAACTACCATGTGATTTAGCTTATATATGGAATCTAAAAAATACATAATAAATAAAAAAGAAAACAGAAACAAAAGACAGAACAAACCCATTGACAGAACAAACTAATAATTGGCAGATGGAGGTGGGAGGGTGGGGGTAAAGATGGGTGAAAATAGTGAATGGGAATTAAAAACTACAAGCTGCCAGTTATAAAATGAGTCATGAGGATATAAGGTACGGCAGAGCAAATACAGTCAATAATGTCCTAATAAGCCCTGGCTGGTGTAGCTCAGTGGATTGAGCACAGGCCTGCAAACCAAAGCATTGCCAGTTCAATTCCCAGTCAGGGCATATGCCCAGGTGGTGGTCCAGGTCACCAGTTGAGGGCACTTCAGGGGCAACCACACACTGATGTTTCTCTCCCTCTCTTTCTCCTTCCCTTCACCTTTCTCTAAAAAATAAATAAATAAAATCTTTAAATAATAATAATAATGTCCTAATAACTTTTTATGATGCCAGATGGATACTGGACATATCATGGGGCTCATTTCGTAAGGTATATAAATATCTAAGCATTATTTTGTACAACTGAAACTATTATAATATTCTATGTAAACTATAATTTAAAAATAAAATTTTTATCACAATATCTGATATCAAACTATACTACAAGGCCACTGTAATCAAAACAATCTGGTACTAGCATAAGAACAGACACATAGATCAATGGAACAGAACAGAGAGTCCAGAAATAAACCCACGTCTCTATAGTTAATTAATATTTGACAAAGAGGGCACAAGCATAAAATGGAGTAGAGATACTCTCTTCAATAAACGGTGTTGGGAGAACTGGACTGGCACATGCAAAAAAAAAAAAAAACTAGACTACCAACTGAAATCATACACCAGAATAAACTCAAATGGGTAAAAGACTTCAGTCATGATACCATGAAAGTACTAGTGGAAAACACAGGCAGTGAAATGTCAGGTATCTCACATAGCAATATTTTAGACAATATAACTCCTAGGGCAAGGGTGTCAAACTCATTTTCACCAGGAGCCATATCAGCTTCGTGCTTCCCTTCAAAGGGCCAAATGTAATTTCAGCTCCTTAACAGTTAAGAAGTAATTACATTTATACAATCCTAAAATTTTTTTGGCCCTTTGAACGCAACCAGGAGGCTGATGTGGCCCCCCAGTGAAAATGAGTTTGATGCCCCTGTCCTAGGGCAAGAAAAATAAAGAAAAAAAAATAAAGAAATGAGACTTCTTCAAACTAAAAAGCTCCCGCATGGCTAAACAAACCATCATCGTAATGAAAAGGGAACTCACTGTATGGTAGAACATATTTGCCAATGATACATCAGACAAGGGTTTGATCTCCAAAATATATAGAGCTCATATGACTCAACACCAAGATCACAAACAATCCAATTAAAAAATGGACCTGAATAGACACTTCTCCAAAGAGGACATAGAGATGGCCCATAGACATATGAAAAAATGCTCAACATCACTAGCCATCAAAGAGATGCAAATTAAAACCAAAATGAGATATCATTTCACACCTGTCAAAATGGCATTCATTCATAAATCTACAAAAAACAAGTACCGGCAAGGATGTGGTGAAAAGAGAACTTGAGTGCACTATTTGTGGGAATGCAGACTAGTATAGCCACTGTGGAAAATGGTGTGGATTTCCTCAAAGAATTAAAAATGGAACTACCTTCTAACCCACTGCTGGGAATATACCCTAAGAATCCCAAGCTGCCAATTCTAAAGAATTTATGCATCCATATATTCACAGCAGCACCATTTACTATAGCCAAGTGCTGACAACAGCCTAAGTGCCCAATAGGTGAGTGGATTACAAAACTGTGGTACATTTGCAAAATGTAATACTACACAGCAGAAAAAAAAAGAAGGAATCCCTACCTTTTGCGACAGCATGAATGGAACTAGAGAGCATTATGCTAAGTGAAATGAGCCAGTTCGTTAAAGACAAACACAATATCATCTCACTTATAAGAGGAATCTAATGAACAAAATAAACTAACGAGCAAAAGAGAACCCGAGGCATGGAATCATGGAGTAGACTAAAAGCAGTAAGAGGGAAGGAGGTGGGTGGGGGCTGTTTGAAAGAAGGTGAAGGGATTAGAGAAAGAGCATATATGGAGGACCCATGGACATGGCCAACAGCGTGGCGGTTGGCTACAGAGGTAGGGGGTGGGCTGGGTGGAGGAGTGCAAAGAGGGAAAAACATCGGGACAACGGTAACAGCACAAACATTAAAACATTATAAAGATAAAATAAAAATTTTAACGATCAAAAAGGCTGCACCAACTCACTACCCTCAGAGCCGATTTAAAATGCAAATACTTTAGCCTTCCATGTACCCATGGTCCATATGCCACACCACAGCAGCAACTGGAATTGTCATTATTGATGTTTATCGTTTGATATCAACCCAGCACTGAACAATATTTCATCTTCCTAATATGTTTTGCAAGGGTCACAGGGCCCTAAGAAATGTACCGATGCTTTCTTACAACATACAATAGCATCCATTAACTTTACAAACACTGTGAAACACTTAGCACCCTCTCCAGAGAGAAGGTGCTAAGGAACTTTAGAACTAAGGCAGCAAGGATTAAAATAAAGCTTAAAAAAAGAGACATCTCTAAGATGTAAAAATAATTCCTCTCAAACAGTTCAGGGAAAAAGAAAACAAACTCAGCCAAGTACTGGAAAATGCTGGCGGTATCCTAAGCATATGGCAATACGTTTTTCCCTTTTATACGTGAAGTCCATATTACTGTGTGACCATATGTATTTCTTCTCACTCTACCTGTACTTGAAACCACCAACTGAAAAGAAAAAAAGAGTACCTATAGCAAAAAACGGTTTGTTCCACAATGCATTCCCTATTTGACAGCCTCCTATTCCCAAACATTTAAGTAAAAACAGGGAAATACAAAGATAAATTACATACGAAGGTTCTGCTCAAAGAGCATAAACTTTAAATGGTATACAATATAAATAAAATACTATACACCACATCTTAATAAGTTCAAGGCCAAATTATTTTTATCAGTATAATCACCCCACCATTCCTCATTTACTCATTTTAAATTAAGAGAAATGCCACCTCCTATCGTCTTTGAGATCATTCTAGACAACTCAGCTTGCTTTCTCTTCCATGTACTAATAATAATGAATTCCTCTGGGCACTTTCCTTTTCTCACCCAAATCCTTGATGATACAACCACATCATTTTTCATCTTACCCTCTCCCTCACTGACCAATCTCTCATCTTAAAACCATCTCTCAGTGGTTTCACTCAAACATAAAACTTAGTCCACACTCACCATGAAACCTTTAACAATTCCCCACCATCCTCAGAAAGATGTTCTAGGTCACAAATAGAGTACTGTCAGGACGCTTCAAGGCCCAACTCCAATGCTCTATTATTCCCTCTCTCCATCCTACCAAATGCCCTCAGACCTACTGGGCTGCCTCCAGGTCCCAGGTCACTGCCACACTGCTTCATGCCCCAAGGCCCTGCATGCCTTCACAAACACCTGCCCATCTTTAAAGTCTGGGATCTGGCAGCAGCAATTCGAAGGCTTCTCTGGCCCTTTCTTTCACAGCACAACACCTGTCATACAGTAAGAAATTAGTAAGTATGTTAAATAAGTAAGTAAACAACTTCTGTTTACAAACTGTAAATTAAGAGGGAATTGTAGAGAAGATACAAAAACTTAATTGTAAAAAATAAAGGGGAGTATGATGAGTTAGGGAGAAAGGGGTCAAGCTAAGCATCAAGGTGAGGATACCTCTGAGCAGAAGCTTGAAAAGATGAATCTTAAGGCTGATTCCTCCCCAACAGTGTGGTTCTATCAGATCAGAAGGTCTCTGTTACAAAGGAAATGTCCTGGGAAAATGATTCCCTTAATAGACTTGGGAGAAAGAGTAGGAGAAGGGCAAATAATACAACAATATTAACACTAAATTTGGAGATTCTACAGTGCCTTCCACTTTTGTAATGGCAAAAGTAGACTTGAGGCATGTATATTTTGCTTTGTCCTGTAGAAACATTCTTAAAAATAGGCATGGAGATATTATTTTAGGAATTGAATGATATCTTAAGTTCACCAGGAGAGCTCATTACTTAAAAGGATCCAACTGTGAAACCTTTTGTAAATCACCCACTAATTTATCTGAATTTCATGGCAGGATCCCTTTGGTGAGTTCCTAAAAACAGACTATGGCATAAGTTCATTTACCCATCCATCCATGCACCCACTTGACCAATAGGCACCAAAGATGCACAAAATAAAATATTCTGGCACACAGTAGGAAAAAAATTATAAGCTATACTAATCCTTTTCCTCAAGAATTGTACATGTAGCTGAGGAAATGAGACACGTACCTACCTACACACACAGCACACACATGTGTCATAAAACAAGATACTTACGGGAATAATGTACTGAGGTGGCATATAATTAAAAGCCAAATGCATAATATCTATTCCACTCTAGAGTAGAGGCCAAGAACTGTACCTGGTGATTACATACCTGGTGATTACATTACTGCTAATCCTCAAAGCCACCCTGCAAGGTATGTCCTTTTATCTCCATTTTACAGCTGCACAAGTCATCAAATCCCAGGACAATAGAAAACGGACAATGCACATCTCCTCCCTCGATTTCCTGACCAGGGCCCCAGTGCCTCCTAGAATAATCCTACTTGACCTTCACAGAGAGTAACACCAGACACTTCTAATAAGAAATTTTGGTCACTGCATGTCTCAGTTGTGGATTACTCTAACCATGAGAAACTATCTGCTTGTTCTGACTCAGTGTCTTTTTAAACAGAAGGAACAACAAATAGAGGTTATTAAAAATGTAAAAAAACAAACAGAATGCATAAAAAGGGGGATGGGAGGAAGAAACCACAGCCTGGTTTTCTCCAAGTCTTTGAGGGGGAGGAGAAAGAACAGACAGCTTTATAAAAATGCTTCAAATTTTTCATTTGAACTTGCTCATTTCCCTTTCCCACAATGCTGACCTATCTAGTATGTGTGAGTTTTTTTCATGAACGGTCATCACCTGAAGTAACACAGAAAAATACATATATCTTAGTCAAGCAGAATTAACAAAAAAGAGATTGGTTTAATATTTCCAATGAGATACTCTTATTTGAACTATTGCCCTTTTCTTAGCATAATTTTGCATGAAATACATAAAAAGATCTTTCCCCTTTTTGCCCTATCTTGGTATAAGAAAAGTAAATCCAAAGATATAAAGCAATCTTGAAATTATATTGCTATTATTATAGTTAACAATGATATCTTACATTTATGTTCTGTCTCATATCTCTAATGCATGATACTTTCCCATCAGACTTAGATATTAAGATCCACCTTTTCTACAGTAGACAAATTAAGAACCAGAGAGATAACCAATCTTCAGATGATAACAACAGGATTAGAACACATATCTCCAGACTCCTCCGCACCTCTGTGCTAAAGCTGTAAGTGTTCACAATGGCATTGTTTGATAAGACTAAAGAAGTAAAGGTTTTTGGCACTTCAAATATAAAGAGAATATATGCCTTATCCAAGATGATGCAAGTTGGCTAGTATTAAAGCAAAAGCTTGCACTAATATTAATGAATTTGTATTACTATCATATCCTAAAAATAAGCTTAAATACTTACACAACTATCCTAGAGTGAGTGGGGTATAGTGCCAGTGGAATAACAAAATCAGCATCTTTCACCAAACACCATCCACAAGAAGGTAACCTACAGTAGGACACAGTAACACAGGACACCCCAGAACGGCCAACGCCCACTCACCTCCCTGATCTATCCCTTCAACATCCCACTCGCTCATCTTTGTTCCTCCCAAGTCCTCTCGAAAAGCAGGACCACCAAAGCCACTATGAATGCTAACCCGAGCTTGTCAAGGATATTCCAGCAAAATAGAAATGCAAGACCCAAGGGGATGAGGCAGGTAAGGGGTAGGGAGTGGAGAGGAGAAATCATGTTCCAAATCTCAAGGTCTATGTGAACTACTCAACTCTTCAGTTGTAGTGTAAAACCAGCCAATGACAACACCCCAAGGAACAGGCATGGTTGTGGTCCAATAAAAATTCACTCTCAAAAATAGGCAGTGGTTTGTAGTTTGTCAACGAACCCCTGAACTTAAGGATAGTTTGCTTAACCCTCATTCCCAAATCCCGAATGGGAAATTCTTGAAAATTATGAATAACAGAATTTAGCTCTCTTAGCGGTCAGTATTACTTAGTGACCACCCACTGTTAATCGCAGCTAGCCATGAAAGTTCTAATCAGAACAACAACAGTGTCAAAAACAGCGTGAGTAATACTAGGTACTTTATGCCAGATGTTTGTTAAATTGCCATACATATTATCTCATTTCATCACCGTAACAACTCTATGAGGTAAGTAGTATTAATAAGTTCTATTTCAAAGATAGGAACACTAAGGATCTAAGCAATTAAATACCCTCCCAACATCATAAGGATATCAGCAGATAAAACTTAGACTTAGGCCATACCTATTTATATGAATTCAAAATTCATACTCTCACACACCCTACCGGCAAAGCATTATACCTTGGGAGGAACAAAGACAAATCTGTGAATCGGAGGCCTGAGACTAAAATCTGAACCATCAAACCGATCATTCAGACACGTCCTGCTTGTTCTGCTAAATTTCAAAACACCTCCTGCTACAAACAAGCCTTTCTTTCGGGAGCCCCACTTTCCAAGCATCACTTATACCTGCAGCTCTACCTGCAGCTCATAGTCCAACATCGGTTTTACTGTGATTTCAAGGCCCTGATTTGATGTGCCAAAAGTAACAAGCAACATTTTTGATAGACGCCAAGTCTTCTGGACATGAGAACCAACATTCCACCACTTAAGTGTGAGAGGAAGCAGAAGCTGGCACCATAAAATATGCCTTTAGGGATATCACTTATATTAACCTGGTTAATTTTAAGAAACAAAAGAAAAAAAGTTTGACCTTCCCCCCACCTGCCTTGAAGCAGATAAAGGGCCTGGCCCCAAAAGAAAGATATCTCCATAGATACCATAGATGACTGTATTTGAATAAGAACCATCTTATGATGGACAAGGAGGAACCTAGCAAGGCCCATCTGAGCAAAGTCCTCCCTGTGTTCCATCCTTCTAAGGATGCCCGACAAATATTTGTTTACTAAATATTAATTAACGCTTTTCAGAAGTTCTAGACCCCTACCCCACCTATTTCCTTAGACCAGAATGACTATTATATCACAGTTTGTGTTACTGTCTTTGGAATTTTTATGCTTATGTGAATTCCCCATGTATATATATTAAAACTTGATATTCTCCTATTAATCTGCCTTATGTCATTTTGATTATTAGTCTAGCCAGAAGAACATCGTAAGGGCAGGAGGAAATTTTATTTTTACTCATCTACAGATGTGAAACAACAGCTAATAATACAACCATGGTAGAATTTTCCAGAAGAACTAAAGCATGAAGACTATATACCATTTGATACCTCTCCCATTCTTTTCTTCTCTTTTGATTTTTCCCCATTAAGCCTAGTCAGTGACCTCAATGGCTCTTCCAAATCAGTCCATATCTCTCTGGGCATCCTCATGTGACTGTCCGATCCCAATTCCAGGAGAAAAATCAATGAAAAAGCAGGGGTTGACAAACTATAGCCTGTGTACCCTATCCAAATGGCAGCTATGTGAGTATAACCTACAAAATAAGAATGGTTTCTATATTTTTTCATTGTTGAGGGAAAAACATCAAAAGAAGGTATAATATTTCCTGACATAAAAATTACATAAATTTCAAATTTCAGTGTTCGTGAAAAAAATTTATGGGAACACAGCCAATTTGCCCAGTATTATCTATGTATGGCTGCTTTTACACTAAAATGGCTAGTTGTAACAGAGACAGACCATATGCCCTGCAAAGCCTAAGATACTTACCATTTGCACCATTACAGAACAGCATGCAAACTCCTGAGGTTGAAATATCAAACTTTCCATCAATAGAAGATGTTCCCAAATGCGGACACAATGCATTCCAGAATTACAAAATGGAGATTCAGTAAGTCCACTAGAGTAGGCGATTTCAACAATTACACCATCCCAAAGATCACACCCCCATGTCCACTCTTAACTACCGTAAGTAATGGGAAGACTTGAAGCCTTTCACTCCTTCGCTGTCATTTTCAACTGGAGATGCTGATGGGATGTAATTTCCAATTTCTGACTAAACAGCATTAGTATTCTAAATTGATGAACTGCACATAGCAGGCCACTTTTTGCCTCTTCTTAACTGAATTGAAGCCACAGAGCACAAAAAGATAAATTTTCTTTGGGTTTCTTGGCAAGAAGCTATATGTACATATGTAATTTTGGCTTTCATCTCCCAATTTCCTTCATTTATCAAAAATGTTGACAAAGAGGCTTTAATTAGATCATTCTAATCACAAGGAACTGGGTGTGATGGAAGACTTCCGAATCACTGTCTGTTCTTTGCAAAGCAAAACAGATAGGCTGCTCTCCCTGCAGGGGCAGAAGATTTATCAATAGACAAAAAGATGCAGAGAGCCAATAGATAAGGTGTAATTAAAGATCAGGCCTATAAATTTTACACTGACATAAATTTAAGAGGATTTGCATGTAGAAATTCAAGATTCAGAACATGAGTGTCATTATGAAAACAGGACCATTCAGTTCTGTATGCAACAAACATTGCAAAACACATAGATTTATTATTAAGACTACTACTTCGCCTCCAAGCCTTTTCACATAAAGAACTTGGATCATTCAGTGCCAAAGTAATTTCAAGCGGTCTATCTTCTCAAGTATTTCTCCCTAATTAGCTACATTTTCCATGTACTGAGCATCACAATCTGTTTTAGAAAGTCACCTATCAAATGTTTGCTTTAGAGACATAATTCAGAAAGGTCTGTGTATTCACATGGGACTTCATTTTTTTCTCTTTATAATGTAATAAAATTACTACCATTGTAATATTCAACATGGTTACAATACAGGGTGGGACAAAAATAAATTCACAGTTTGTATAAAAATAGTACAATAATTAATACCTAATAATACAAGAATAAACTCTGTGTTTCACAGACTCACAACTGTACACCTACTTTTGCCCTGACCTGTAGTGGTCTCTCTCTTTACTGGTTCAAAAGCTAAGAGTAAAAATAAAAATGAAAAGAACTGCAGAATACCAAAGACTACAATGTTGAAGTATATTCAACTAAGATCTGATCTGAAGCTCAAGTTGCGTTTCTTGGATCAAAGCATAATAGATCATTTCGATATGTGATGCTCTGTAATATTTAGCAGACATTTAGCAGCGCAAGACTAGCCTTATATTTTTCTGCTCTCTACAATCACAGCCACTGGAGAGCAACAAAAGAAAAATAGCTGCATCTTTTGGAAAATTACAAGTTTGATACAATAACTCATTAACAAGTAAAGTTCAGGAAATAAATTTAGGGGAAAAACAGGTTGAGAAAACAGGTGGGGAAACAGGTGGGAGAGATAAATTAAGGTTCTTGAATAACCTTGAGGCAAAACAGGCTTGACTATTACAACTTTTAGGGAACTACAAAAGGTTTGAACAGACAGAAATTGAAGTGTGCTTTCCAGTGAGTTTAATGGGACATTAACTGGCCTGTGTGACCCTGGCCAGGACAAATCAACTTACCGGAGTAGGCCCAGTACGGGTCCCCTGAAGCTTTGCGCCTGCGGATCTGCGCTGAACTACTGTGTCTGCTGTCCTGAAGGGACCCAACGTAGCCTTCTGTCAAAGCTGGAAGACAGGGAGAGCCACAGTGAGACAAAGTCACCACCCCACTGGACACAAGAAGGTGTCAAAAGCACACAGCTAAGTGACTTCCCAGACACACAGACCTTGTAATAACTGAACAGAACCTCTTGGTTTTACAGAAAAACAGCTACAAGGAGACTCTGGAGAAATTACCATGTTTAATATTAACATTAATCACAGATTACAGTGAGTCTTTACTTTGTGCCAACAAGAGCAATACACTAGGCACTTTATGCACATTATCTTATTTCATCTGCAAAAGACCACCAGGCAGTAGACACAATGATCCCAATGGTGAGGCTATTCCATATTTAAGCAAACTGGAGTTTAGAGAAGTTAACTAACTTGCCCAGGTCGTACAACTAGTAGACCTGTAACCTGCAGTTTTGGTCCCAACCACATATATAAGCTCATGTCCCAGGTGCAAAGGACTTCTAGCCTTATTTGATGTTCAGAGAGCAAGGATCATTCTCTCTCTTTTACAGATGGAGGAATTAAGGTTCAGAGTCCCAGGTCACAAAGGTAAGTATGCAGCAGGTCAGGCACCCAAACTTAAGCAGGCCTCCACCAAAGCCAGGGCTCCTGTCACCCACCCCAAGCACAGTCTGAGGCTTAGGAGACCTCCCATGTTAAGTATCAGACCTCCACATCTTTTGAGCCCCAAATAGTCAGTCGCCTGTTGCACCAGACAATGTGAAATTTAAAACACTCCAAGGACAGCAGAAAAGAAACATTGCTTAATGATGTATTTTTTTGAACACTCAAAATGAATCCAATCTTCTTCCCCATTGTGGAGGGTTTCCATCTGCCAGCTACAGTGTTCAAAGCCCTCCCCTCCCATCCCATCACAGGCGCAAATTTCTTTTGCTGTGAGCCCACACCTGAGTGCACTGATGTTTAAAAAGACAAATATCACAGGTGCCCAGAATGCAAAATGAAATGGAACTGCACTTCAAACAATACATCCCAGCTGTCTATGTTAACATTTAAATGCACCCAAACAAAATCAAATGTGCTTTTAAAAAGCAAAGAAAATGGTTAGGGGAACTGTACAATCAATTAAAGATTAAGATGGCACCAGAGAAACAAAATACTCTCTCTACTTCAAATTAGTCACAGTAAAAAAGAATAATCTCACCATGAGAGCATTAGCTTTGTAGATACTGTGACAGTCATGAGGAAAATTGGGACACATGTACAATACTTTATGCGTTCATGTCAACTGCAAAGAATGGCAAGGACTGGCTTTAAGAGAAGTAATGACTGAACAAAGAACAAAGTCCATTGACATGAACCCTTCCAAGAAAAAGAATCTTTCACAATACTAACACACACCTAACAGGCAAACCTGGCATCACTGCTCATTGGTCCTGAATGACAAAGTCAAAATCTAACTCACTATTCATTTTTCAAGAATGATGAAGGTTTAAGTACCTTCCAAGCACTCCATCCTAGCTTTTGCAGATGAGCCATATAGAACCCCAGGAAGCTGACCATTCTAAGCTTCTAGTAATCAATAATAAAATCTCCTGCCCTAACTAGGTGGCTCAGTTGGTTGGACAATCATTCCATACACAAAAACGTTGCAGGTTTGACTCCCAGTCAGGGCACATACCTGGATTGCAGGTTCAATCCCTGGTCTGGGCACGTGCAGGACAAAACCAATCAATGTTTCTCTCTCACATCTCTCTCTTTCTCTTTCTCAAATCAGTGAACATACCCTCTGGTAAGGATTAAAAAATAATAAGAAGAATAAAATAAAATCTCCCAACTAGTCTCTAAGTCTATTTTCCCATACACTAAAGCATATCAAATGAATAGCTGTTAGATTTATTTTCCATGTATATGAGGACATTTTTAAATACATCTGTTTACTATGCATCTTAGAGCTAGTTCACTCTAATTGTTCCCAAATAATTCAAGTAAAAGAGTGTCTTGGCCTTGGGAGTAATCCATGACACTTCCATTAGGGCGTAAGACTGAGCCTCGGCTACCCTGTCATGTGGAGATAGAAATACCAATCTCACAGGACAGTTATGAAGATACACAAGTTACTATGAGCAGAGCACCTAACTCTGAATGGGCATGTAGTGCTTTTATTTTGTTTTTATTGATGAGAGAGAGAAAGGGATTAACTTGCTGTTCCATCCATTCATGTGTTCATTGACTGATTCTTGTATGTGCCCTGACCCTGGATAAAACCTGCAACCTTGGCCTAAGTGGACCACGCTCTAACCAACTGAGCACCTGGCCAGAACTAAGGCCTGGTAACATAGTGGCAATCTGTTGCAGTCACTGTTTTTAAACCATTCTACCTCCCTACCCACTCCCTTAGCCAGGAATCATACACTGGCCCCCTCACCCATCACCCCGCCAGCTCCGGGTTGGGGTAGACACTGGCTTATGCCAGACAGAGTGTAAACTGTGCCCCTGGCTCCAACGATATGTTTAGAAATAGGGACATCCTCCAATCAGAGAGATTATTCTCTCTTCCTCAATTCTTATAGTGTGAGCTGGAAGCCTCAAGGAGGTGATTGAGGGTCCAGAAAGGGATCAGCAGAGGAGCTCAAGAGTAGAACCAAACCAGACGAAGCAAACCCTAGAGACGGATTCTCATTGGGAAATTTTAAGCTGGGGACAAAGCCAATTTAAAATCAACCCCATGTTAACTTTCATATTTACATAAACCAATTACCTGCCAAAGTTTACTTTTCTGTCTTTTAAATGCAGAAGATCCACAAATGACAGGAATTGATCTGATGACCTTCAAAAAAGTCACTTAAACTCCTGATCATGTTCTCCCTCCATAAATGCCACTGATGGACCACAGCTCTGACCCTCAACTCTGACTCCTTAAAAAAAATTAAAACTAAAAAATTAAAGAACCCTATACTATGGACACTACCTGCAGATATCGGGATTTGATTGGTCTAGGGGGTACCAGGTAACAGTATTTTTTCCAAGTTATCCGGGTGATTCTCTTGAAGTCAAAAATAAGAAGCACAAATCTCCCCGAAGAGCCAGACCTAGGGTCCAGTTCAGCTCTGACAGTCTCAGCCCCTGCCCCACAACCTGTAACTTCACATGCCAAGTCTTACCACGAGTAAAAAGCTTGCTAGAAATCAACCAGTGTGGTGTCAACCCCAGAATTTAGACCGACAAACCTGAACTGAGCCAGAGTTCTGCCAGAAAACTGACAAATGAACCCGGTATCCCAGTGAAGAGAATGAGATTATCCTCAAGGATACTGATACCTATGCCTTTTATAGTAGATATTATCTGGTATCACAGTCTCCACAACCCATCCCCCTTTCTTTTTTCCTGAAAAGGAGGTGCTTTCCATTTACCAGAACTTTTGAGAAAACCAGGGTGGGGCAAAGGGGGACAGAGGCTGCCAGGCCTGTCTCTCACTGGCGTGGCTTCTGCACTGGCAGCTGCACCACCCATCCTGCCTGGAAAGCAAAGCAAGAGTCCAGAGCTTCATCAGTCAGTACAACGACTTGCTAGTACTGAGAAAAAGACCCTAATGCCTGGATAGGGGCCGTAAGGGTGGGTTTCCAACAACTCCAATATATCTGCCAGCTCCCCAGATCAATAAAATATTGTACTATTAAAAAAATTAAAACTACAAAGATATCTTTAATTCAAGAAACAAGGGAGGTACACATTGCACTGTGGTGTGAGCAATGGAATTGCCTGTCTAAAGGTAGATGAACTTGGGACAAAAGTAAGAGGTGTGGTTTTGCTGTATACAGACCAAAGGACAAGAAGTAACATGGGGGAGAAGGCCACCTTGAGGAAGGTGGTTACCCCTGTCTTCATCTCACTCCCCAGAGTACTGAGGTACAATGTGAACTGGACACAGCAAGGTGAGAATGGCCAGGAAACCCTGATTCTGAAAAGCATGCTGCATGTGGCCCCGGAAGGGCTCTGAGCTCCCAGAAGAAAAAGGGAATCCCAACCTACTAGCCACAATGAAGCTTGATGTGTAGTGGATGTTCAATAACTAGTGAGTACGTGCCCTGGCTGGTGTAGCTCAGTGGATTGAGGGCAGGCCTGAGAACCAAAAGATTGGGGTTCGATTCCCAGTCAGGGCACATACATGCCTCGGTTGCAGGCCAGTTCCCAGCAGGGGACGCACGAGAGGCAACCATACATTGATATTTCTCTCCCTCTCTCCTTCCCTTCCCCTCTAAAGATAAATACATAAAATCTCTAAAAAAATAACTAGTGAGTAAGTGACTGAATGAATGAATACATGAAAAATCAGGAGGCTGATGGAGTCTGTGTTGGGGGTACGGTATGTGTATCCACGGGCACATACTTATATACACCACAAGCAAAAGCATCAGGAACAAGCACCTTCTGCGACATGAAGCAGGAAGGAATAGCCACCCCCCAGGACCTCATAAGCAATTCTTTGGAGAGACAACTCAGAAATGCACAGGGTAGCTACAACCTTTCTCATCCTGGCACCAGGTTTCTTTTTAACACATAAACTATGCCTCAAAGATGACTATATTTACTGTTCCCTTGTATTTCATCTATGTCAATAATGTGTGACTTCCTTTTCCCTGAATGAGAACATAATCATAGACTACTGGCACTTGTACATTTAAGACAAAACAAAATCTTAGTCCCCGATGTATTTTCATAATATGACAAAGACTTTATTTTTAAAAAACTTTAAAATTATTATTTGAATAGCAGACATAAAGGTGTACCAAGCATATTAAGGCACTTACTATTTTATTGGCGAGGAACAGAGATTTGCTAAAGAAACAATCTGTGGATCCCAAGTCAAGACACAGACTCAGCACACCAAATTCAACCAATTTTAGTGCGCTGTACACTCTTGGGAATTCCAACAGCCACCAACGGCAGCATGGCAATGATACGTACGGTAAGGCTATGAATCATGCTATTGATTTTCAATATCTTCTTTGCAGAAAATTAAATTATGCAAATGCATGCCTTTACCCATCCTTATCTTAATGTAAAATTGTATCCCTGTTTATGTCAGCAACTTAATTACACAATTAAAAATGAAACATGCTTATGACAATACATAGTTTCAGTCTTCAGAACAGACAATAACTGTAAATCTGCCCTTAATTATCATGTGTCTAACAAAGAAGATGAGCTGATGTTAGGCAAACACATCCTACCAAGTTCTACAGCACCCAGCCCATAGCTGGGGCTCAAACTGTCCGTCAGCAGAAAGCTCAGAGGGGTTTTTAGAAGGGCAGTCACCAAACTTGTCAGAACTGAGAGTGCAGTGAGGTAACAAGGTGAGAGGCATCAAACACATTCAGTCCTGTACAAGGATGCAGACCGCTCCTCAAAGAGGTCACCTCTAGTGTGTCTAACCCAACACAGAGAAATGCATGAGCGCCACAGGCACACCCGCACGCACGGCCTAACCCGGGCGTGAGAAATATCAAACGTGGGCAGCCTTCAGGGGTCTGGATACTGTAATAATGAAACAAGTTTACAAAGGAAAAACCCAGCTACTCCCACCATCCAAGAGGACCTGCATCTCTCAATTCCGACAGGACGAAAGTGGAGATTTTTAGAACTAAAAGCATCAACTGGCCTCGGTGCTTATGTCTCACTCAGCAGGAGGAATCTAGTTGCTATGCGGGGTGATGGGTATTCTCATCAGGTAGTTTTCATGAACGCTGTCACCTCTGAGAACTTCTACCAATACTTCATTTCCAGCCTGAAGTGAAAAAGATAAAAAAGTTTCCAAACCCAGCAGCCCAGTGATTTTCTATAAAAATATCCTAAGAATAATCCACCTCCAAAGATATCAACAAAGCTGTTTTTTATGTGCATGATTTAATTTCCCAGAGCCACCAGATAGAGTTTAAAACAGGAAGTGTTCTTATTCTGAGGATGTAAAAGCAGATGTGTATCCCATCTGCCTCAGCCGTAATCTTCAGGAGGAAGGATTCTGTGCAATCCTTACTCTCAGGGTTTCACAGAAATTCTGACTCGGGAAGAAAAAGAGTTTCAAGCTGTGTTAACTCTTCTGTGTTAACAAGATGAACATTTTTTGTGCAAAGAAACCAGCTCCTCTAAACACTACATTAGATAACATTCTGGACATAAATGTCTTTTCTTTGGTTTTACTGTCAGAGAGCAGGGTCGCTGAATGTACATGAGATCAAAAGAAACACTTTTCTCCCACAACTGCAAATGCATGAATTGAAATTACAGAGTACAACTGATGTCTTACTGTTTTTAAGAGAGGTGGTATATTTACATACATGCATTTGTTTATCTGAAAAAACAAATGGAAGTCTGAGGTGCCCATCAAGAAAGGAAGACATGTTGTCACTCCAAGAAATAAACACAGCACTCCTCCACATTAGGTTTCATCTTACCATACCGAACTGACAAGGTCCACTAAATAACAGCTATGTCAAGATCTCCCACAGGGTAAAGTGGTTAGATGGCAGAGGTCAGGGAGAGGTGAAAACAGTAAGTTTATGATGAGAACAGCCCAGATTTCCACCTACAACATGTTGTATTACAAGATGCACTACAACGCATCTTGTACTCAAGGCAAGATAGATCAGGGACAGTTGAGCGTATTTCTACTTTTAAGTGTACGTCCAACTCTAGGTCATTCCAAAGGACTTAAGATGCCTGGGAGAAGTGGTCAGTTTCCAACCAAAATTGAAAACATCAAAACAAAAAAGTAAATTCTGGTTCCCCAATGCCAGAATGAAAAGTACTTAGGATGATGGATAGAGATGGCTCCCATGTAACAGGAGTCCTAGTTCACTGCCAGAAACCAGACCACTAAAATAAGTAAAAAGCACTTGTTTCTATAAATCCAGAATGCACATTTCCAGAATGGCAGACAAGCAGTTAAGCAGGCTGTTTAAATCTATAATAATTGCTCACACAACAAACTAATTAAAGATCCCTCAAGGATGGCGGAATCGCTGTCAAGCATAATTTTCGCTAAATTTTAAGAGCATTTAAAAACATTAAAACCACACAATAATCTAAAATGAATAAATCTTTATCTTTTTTGTGCCTATAGTGGGCAAAAGTATCAAATTATGTTTAAAATAATTAAATATTCCAATCCGCCTCTCATCTCCTTTGTGCCTGTCTTTCAATTAATTGTAGTAAAATTTACTTATGAGTGTCCCAAAAAGCAAAATCAGGACGTGCATTCCTTTGTAACTCCTTCACTACAAACAGTCCCTCAGTTATTTGTGCTATTGAGCTGACCTCAAATACAACAGATGTTACAGTAAATTATCTATTTTATCAGTCAATTGTACTTATTGCCCCAACTATAAAAACCTGTCTTTTCATCATCTGAAGTGATAAAGAAACCTCACAGAGAGCCATGACTGACACTTAGAGGCAATTCAAGGAAGGGAAGGAGGAATCACACAGCAATGCAGTATCCTAGGGGAAAAGGGAGCGCAAAGCAGGCTTGTAAAAATGAGTTACGTCAAAGGAAGATGCAAAATACTGAAATTCTCTCTTCATTATTTCACTGTAAAGTAATGTTCACTCCAAAAGCAGAGTCTATTTTTTAATCACATAGGACTAAAAGGAAAAAAAAATTGAGCCATGCCTCTTCTATTAGCTACATTAACAGTTTTAAAATGTCAGAAATAAAAACACATGCTTCCAAACAGGTTCAAGAAAAGGTACACTAAGAAAATCGGTTTCCACAGAGCTCAGAGCCACATTCCTAAAAAAGAACTCTATGCCTGACTTCAAACACTTTATAACAACAGATAAAAATAAATCAACCAATTCCTTCAATCCATTTTAACACTGTATGATTTTCAAGGAATCATGTCTCGATCTTACAGGATTCCTGGGAAAACAGGGATTAGGGTCGTGCTAATGTCGATTGCCACAAATCCACACTTCTAATTTGACAATTGGGCCACCTCTCTGAATCCTTAACAATCAACAGAAATGGCAAGTACAGGTCACAGGCTGCATATTGTGGCCATCATACCCAATACAGCCATTGACCCAGATGTTCTATTTCACCCACTGTACGTGTATGCATGCGTCTTTCGGTACTGCCAACACGGAGAGCTCCAATATCAGTGTTTTGTTTTTGGGGAGATCTGTACTTTGTTCCTAAATAGCAACAATATGCCAAGTCAATAGAGACTAGATTTTTAGATAAGAATCATACCCCCACCCATTCCTAATTTCATCATTTTTATTCCCTGTCACTCCTTATGGCCATCTAAGTTTGCCACCCATGGCCTGGCCCAATAATACGCTGCCCAATAATTACTGCCTATGTGACAGGCATTATTAAAAGTAGCATCAATACAATGAGTCATGTAATTCTTTCAATAATCTTGTGGCTTATGTACAATTATTCAGAAACAGCATATAACCTGTCCAAGAACACACATCCCTAAACCATGTATTACTTTGAAGCCTACGTAATTGTCTTTATACAACAACTATTCTTTACAAAATTGAATTTTAGTAATTATAAAAATACCTGTGTGAAAACCTACTCCACCTGCTCAAAATTAAACATCACAAGAGAGAAACAGTTTACACACATGCCTCACAAAACTAAAATGTAACAAATGCAGAAGAAGCTGCCTCGTCTACTCTTTCCAGTACCACTGGCAACTAAGATAAAATCGTGTTACGATAATAGAACAAAAAAATAGTCATTTTTCTAACCTGATGTGGAGAATATCCCATTATGATTATATAAACATTCGTTACTGTCTACAAAAAAGGCACTTGTATTTAAGAACAAGTTAATATTAAGTTACAACTGGAGTTAGAAAAACAAAATGATACTGAAACAGGATGCAGCCCAGAGAAGGGCCCCAAATAGGGATTTGGAATGGGGTCCAGAACTCAAGGTGTCCAGGAAATATTAGAAAGATATAAAGGATGTCCTCACCCCTTCCCCCTACAGGTTTGAGTTGGGGGAAGGGACATGGGGAGCAGGAACATGCAGAGCTGTTTTGTACAGCTACGGCTTTGCAGCTAACCTCTGGCGTGGTCATTTAACATATCTGTAACCTTTAACTGGCTTCATAGATATGTTAAATAGCTGTGGCCATGCTTTGAGCCAGGGGGATGAAAGTGACTTGCACCCAACATGTAACTGGGGGCTAGTTCCCTGTGGTTACAGTGCCTGCGTGGGAGCTTGGAGAAGATTGGCGCCATGATATGGGGCCACCTGCCCAGACTCACAATGGCAGCCCAATAAACTTGGAATAATACAGAAATGCTGGCAGGTGTAACTGATTGTAGGAGGAGTCAGAAATGGGGGTTACAGAGGAAGGTTGCGCAGGGATTTAAACCCAGACATGGCAGCCATTGAAAAGAGAACCACATGGTTTTGGCAGAGTGGGACCCCCATGGCTTTGGTGAGAGTGGGGACCCTGCAGCTTTGGGGTGCTCCTTTTGGCCACATGGCTTAAGAAATAAGAGAGACTTTGCCTGGAAGGAAAGGGGTGAAAGGACTCCTGTTGGTGGGCCACCAGAAGGTGCCACATGGCTTTGGATTAAGTGGGGATCCTGGTGGCAACAGAGCTGATGGTGCCAGGAGCCTGAATCACAGACTTCTGCTTCTTTTCCTGAGATACAGTACCTCAGATTGGGGCAGAGGGAGAAGAAAGGACTGTGTGAGTCTGTGGGTATTTTAAAGGACTTTAATATTTTAATGAAGACATTAAGTCACTACTCTAAGTCTGTATAGCTTTATAAATCTCAAATCTCTGGCATTGGGGGATATCTTTCCTCCGGCAGCTGACAAGTGAACCTACTGGAGGTCCTTCTGGTAATAGTGTATCATGCCCCCCTTGACCCTGTTCTGTAACAATACACTGATTAATAAATTCTCTTCCTTTTCTCTTCTCTTTAAAATTTGTAACTGTGACTACCTAATACATTTTTATGACTGAGAAATAAAGGATAAGCTTTATAACTTAGGCTTCTTATACAAAAGTAGATTGACGGTTGCTCATATAGAACATAATACAATAATTAATAAATAATACAAGGAGAAACTGTGTTTCATGCACTCACAACTGTAAGCCTACTTTGGACGCATCCTGTCCCGTTGAGACATTCTATACACACATACTCCCTGCAAAATACTGAATGAAAAACATTCAGTAAAATGGGTACTTTTTTAATACAACAAAACAAAATGGACTGGAAGAAAATCCTACTTAAGTGTCTTTCGTACCCATTTCAAAACCATGGCACATCCACCAACGCCAGCAAAACATGCCAGCTCAGAGTACATGATTCACACTTCAGAACTCAGATACAGGGAGCGTCGTGTTAACAAAAACACCCACCAAGATAATTCCCAAACCGAAAGAGACAGTAGAAAACATGTTGCAGGCATGTGCTCTAAGCCCTCAGTTCAGGGATCAAATACAGAAGTCACTCTGATCATGACACCAATTTGCTACAGATACCAAGCATGGCTGAGGATAGACCTGAGCAGCTTTAGAAAACCCAGACACCTGTGACTTCTGGGACCAAATCAGGGACACCACTGTGAGAGGCAGCACGAGCAGAGACCTATTACCATAGAGCCAGAGAAGCCACGTCAGAGGAACTGCCCTGCACCCCTAGTCTTCCCCACCCTCCTTCCTGGACCAAAGCACCAACATTCCAAGAAATCGGTAAGAAGGAGAGTATTCTCTTTGTAAAACATGATGCAAACTGGACTTTGTTGATGACCATTGGGAAGCAATGGTCCCATACCATTGGGTTCCCATACCATTGGGAAGCAATCCGTGAGGTACAAATGCAGCCCTTCTAGTCTCCAGCCAGCCTGTGACGTACAGACCGAACCTTCCCTCATCTACCACCAACGAACTCATTCATCTTTAACACAACTTACCTCATCTCCCCCCTTTTCCCACAAAAACTCCCAGAGTCCCTCTCCCATAGGGGAGTTGGAGGTGCCACTATTTGGGCTTCTGTATAAATCTGTGCTCCCCGATAGGCAATTCCTTAGATTCCAAGAAATCATTTTTGTTAAGTTACTGCCTCCTAGTGATACCACTTAAACCCTGACCATCCAGAGGCCTAGCTATCCACTTATTCTCCAGACCTCTGGCAGCCAGCAAAGCACCCATGCCTTCACATACAATAGTTCCTAACTCCCTCTAGCCAAAAAGAGAATTTCTAGGGAGTATGATGAGATATATGCAAGAAGTGATGGACTCTCCAAGGTCAAACACTAATACAACAAGCCATTCAGGAGTTCTTGAGCCCATATTGGTCCTGCCTTCTCAGAGCTTCAACCCACTAGGCGGGTGAGCTAATAACTACAACAATTGCAGTTTGTATGCATAGTGAAACAAACATGAAAAATTAAACAAAACAAACATGTTAGAGGCACAGAGAATACAAGTAGGGAGGAAGTTACTTGGAGACAGTAGTCAGGAAAGGAGATGTCATTTAGGTGACGTCACTGGCAGGATGAGAGGACAGAGTACAAGAGGGAGAGCAGCCCATGGGAGGGGGCCAGGGCAGGAAAGGTGTGAGGCCAACGGGGGGAGCCTGGGTGAACTGGCTGGGTTTGAAAAGGACTTTCAGGGCTTGGAAATGAGTCTGAAGGAGTCCAAGAGGAGTCAGTATGTCTGATGTATGCCTTCCTTTAAAGTAGCTTCATTGCAATATAATGGTTTTTAGTATATTCACGGAGATGTACAACCATAGCAACAATCTAATTTTAGAACATCTTTGTCAACCTATACTTTGAAAAGGTGACTCTGCTAACACAGAGAACAGGCTGAAGAGAGACTGGCCAGAGCAGAAAACAGTGCAGTGGCGCATCACCTGGCCGCAGGGTGAGTTGGGGCAAATCATTCATTAAATGTGTGCCTGCACCTGTGTGCAGGGGGCAGCGCTCCTGGAGGTGTAACTTCGGAAAGCAGTCTCCTGACATTCACTTGACCTAATGCCAACTCCCCTAGTTTTTAGCTATATTTGCTATTATTTTCTACAATTTCCCTTTTGTCCTTTATCACCTGATTTGGATATATACTAGTTAGATCAGGCAATTGTTATGTACATCAATTTAAAAAAGGTAACAGTTAATGAGAGGCAAACAAGATCTAACCGTTAACAAACAAAAGGGGGGGCAAAGATACACATTATATTTTGTTAGAGTTATGCAATACATAAAACTATACCCACAATATCATACAAAAAAGTATCTGCCTGTATGATACCTACAGAAGAACAATATCCCCTACTATAGATGTTGGAAGAGGTTAGGTGGGTGGACTTTTTTAATAACATTTTTATTATTGTTTAAATATGGATATGTGCATGGCTTAAACACAACTGGGCTTCTCTCTGCCTCCCCCAAAAGATATTACAAAAAAAAATGACTCTCTTCCACAGGTAGGTGTGAGCAGTGGAACAGGAAAGCAACCTAAGTAGGGGGTAATTAATAAATAAAATCTATAGCAATTCATCACTGAATGATGGCAAAGATTTTGTTTTCAGCAATTCTTCACCACTTTCTATAATCATAAAAATATAATCAGAAACAAATATGCTTTGTGGCTGGTAGGGAGAGAGAAATCACCAAATGTACTCTCTTCTCTCTAACTCCAAGTCCATTTCTCCTTCCTGAAACAGTGAGAAATAGGCTTCCCATAGATTTGCTTGATTCAACCAATGGAATAAAAATGCAAGGAATTGGGGCGTATTGACCAGCAACCACTGTAATGCTGCTGGTGACAATACCCCAGGGCTCCAAGTTCATTTTTGTTATCTCCATTTTCACTAGGTGTTAGTTTCACTTTCCAGGAACAAAGAGATTTGCTTTGTTCTCTTCAGGTGTAGAAAGAAATCTGCAGAAGAAATAACTTGCATTCTGCTTTGCCTGAAGAGGATTTATTTATTCACCTGAGCTAACTCAATGGAAGTCTCAACAAAAATAACTTAAGCAGAAAAAGAATTATTTAACCAAAAGTCCTCTCCTGGTAAACAAATGGCAGCTACTAAATAAGTAGAGTTTGCTTCTTTTGTTTGTTTGTTTGTTTTTGGTTGTTCTTTCTCTAAAACCTCTGACTCTGACCAATTATACCACAAACCCATTTGAAGCATCAAATGAAAAAGCAGTTTATGTCTTTAAAAAGCTCAAATACAAAATTGAAAGTTTCGGTTTAATTTATTTTTGTTCCCGTCAGTATTTATTTATATACAAGAATCTGAATGAAATCAACTGCAAGGAGACTTTTCTACTCTGAATTCAAATCCTTACATAACTGCAATACAAACTGGGGATCAGAGCGGGTATGAAAAGAGTTTCCTTTATTTATTTTTATACATACAATGATACTGAAAGGAAACAGTGTATCTTTTGAAGCTTCCCTATCAGGTGAAATTCAATGAAACAAATTGTTAGTCTGATTTTTAGACAGCAGATGAGAGAGATGTATCATCTGCAGTGAATTCTCTGGATCAAATTGGATAACAACCCTCATCAAAACTACAGGATTGCAGATTACAGAAATCCTGACTAAATTCTGAAAAATACACTCCTCTAAATATTACTTACCAAGGTTTAACTGAACACATTTGCTCTAAAATATCAACTCTGCATAATCAGTGAGTGTGGAATGAAAAAGTGAAAAGAACGATGGATCTGGAAGCTGTGGAAACCTCCGCCCTTCCCTCTGTGCGTGGCCATGTTGTTCTGGCTGATCCAGTCTCTGACATTTAACACAACGGAACCAAAAAGACTGCAGATTCCAGGTGCTGCAGGTGTTTCAGAAATCATGCATGACATTTGAGGTTTGTTCAGAAATAAATATTTCAGAAAAAATAAAAGCATTTCGTGAAATATGTTTAAAACTTTCACTTCACTCCACAGAAGACAGAACTCTTTGATACAAATGCTGACCAGAGAGTTTTTATTTAAAATATATTTTATTGATTATACCATTACAGTTGTTGTTCTATTCCCCCTCTTCATTCTCCTTCACCCTGCACACTCCCTCCCCCACCATTCCCCCCTTTCAGTTTAGGACCACGTGTCTCAAGTTCATTAGATTCTATTTTCTACCTACTGTCTATGCTATTTTATGTACCTTCTCCCCCCTTCTCCTCCTCCCACTCCCCTGTTGCTAACCCTCCATGTGTTCTTCATTTCTATGGTCCCACTCCTGACCTAGCTGTCCTCTTGGTTTGCTTTTGTTTTAGGTGTGGTTGTTAGTAACTGTGAGTTTGCTGTCCTTTCACTGTTCATATTTTTCATCTTCTTTTTCTTATATAAGTCCCTTTAACATTTCATATAATAAGGGCTTGGTGATGATGAACTCCTTGAATTTGATCTTATCTGAGAAGCACTTTATCGGTCCTTCCATTCTAAATGAAAACTCTACTGGATAAAGCAATCTTGGATGTAGGTCTTTGGATTTTATGACTTGGAATATTTCTTTCCAGCCCCTTCTTGCCTGGAAGGTCTCTTTTGAGAAATCAGCTGACAGTCTGATGGTAACTCCTTTGTAGGTGACTGTCCCCTTATCTCTTGCTGCTTCTAGAATTCTCTCGTTCATTTTAATCTTGGGTAATATAATTATGATGTGCCTTGGTGTGTTCCTCCTTGGGTCCAACTTCTTTGGGACTCTCTGAGCTTCCTGGACTTCCTGGGAGTCTATTTCCTTTGCCAGACTGGGGAAGTTCTCCTTTATTATTTGTTCAAATAACTTTTCTACTTGTGGCTGTTTCTTTTCCCCTTCTGGTACCCCTATAATTTGTATGTTGGAACATTTAAAGATGTCCTGGAAGTTCCTAACCCTCTCCTCATTTTTTTGAATTTTTGTTTCTTTGTTCTTTTCTGGTTGGATGTTTCGTACTTCCTTCTGCTCCATTCCATTGATTTGAGTCCCAGTTTCCTTTCCATCACTATTGGTCTCCTGTGCATTTCCCTTCATTTCAATTAGTTTAGCCTTCATATGTTCCTCTAATTTGTGACTATAATCAACCAGTTCTGTGAGCATCCTGATCACCAGTGTTTTGAACTGTGCATCTGAGAGGTTCGTTCGCTATTTCTCAGTCACTTAGAGTTATTGGCTCTGGGGCTTTGAGTTCTTCTTGAGCCATATTTTGGACCGTTTGTGCCTGTTAAGTATGAGGAGCAGAGCCCTAGGTGTTCACCAGGGTGGGGCAACTCAGTCGCTGGGTTATGAGGCTGTATGTGGGGGCGGGGTCAAAGGAAATCAATGGTGGTCCCGTCTGCCACCTCCCACCACCTGGGGCCTCGCAGTCCATCTCACTGCTCACACCTCTGCTGGTTTATCTGCGCGTGAATGTGTGACCTCGCTCAGCCTGCCCCACACCCTCACTGGGTCCTCAATGTCACCCTGGCTGCCTGCGAGCCTGAGTCACCTGGGTCGGGGGATCCTTCCTGCCCAACCCTACTCCACTGCTGGCTCTGCCCCTCTTACCGTCCTGGTTGAAAGGTTCGTTGTTGTTGGACTTCCGTATAGATCAGTTTTCTGTTCTTTGGCTGCATCTTTGTTTACTACACCTTTGTTGTATTCAAACTTGGTTGTGGGAGAGGGCACAGTGTTTCCACCTACGCCTCCATCTTGGCGGAAGTCTCCAGAGAGTTCTTAATGAGGTAATATTACTCAAGATGTGCTCAAACCCAGAACAAAACAGTAGATGAAATAAAGAAATAGGGCTAAAGATACTGTGGCAACACCAAAGATTTTTAATATATGTTTTGGGAAAGAAGTAAGGATACTTTCTAACCTCTTTCAATGTCAACAAAATAAATTCATTCCAAAATTCTTCCTGCCTTACTTTTGTTCACAAAATTAACAAAGATAATTAAGAAAGATGCTGAGGACAGCTAATATTTCTTTAGCACTTACTGTGACAGCACTGGTCAAATGGATTATCTCATTTAACCCTCACCAGAAGGCTGAGGAGTAAATAAACCCTCTGGTACTCCCATTTCCCTAGGCACAGGATAGATCATTAGTCACCTTGTCAAGGTCACACTACATTGTGGGGATGGAGAAAGCAATTCAAACTCAGACCCTCTAAACACAGAGGACGGGACACAAAGCTCCACTGAGCTTCCCCAGAAAGTCTGACGGCCTACAATGTGGACATGGAAAGCACCTCATTTAGGTTCTTTTGAAAACATACATAAAAACCCAAAGATAAAATGTTAAACAGAAGATATTTCTGCTGATTCACAGTGACCTTTGCACCAGGACTCCCACGGACAACTTTAATTTTACACATTCTATCCAAGGACCCCACTAGTTACTCGGACGTCCCAATCCTGTATTACTTGGACATCCCAATCCTGTGTCCCAAAAGAGGCAGTGTGTTGTCAACTGTCCTTTTAAGAAATTTCACACTGAAGGAATTCCCACTGTAAAAACACTCTAGTTACAACTAAAAATAATGTAATAAAAGTGATAATTCCTGGAAATTATTAAAAGGCTTGCAAAGAGAATTCTAACACTATAGCCTTACTAACACCAAGAAACTGCTGAGAAAACAATTCACTTTCTCAAAAACAAGAAAACAAAAAGAATGTTCCATGCATGTACATGTTCCCATTTTAACTGAGACCTGGGGACGAGGAGAAGCCTTTAGAACCAACCGCTCTAACACAGGACAGTCCAGCTACACGGGGCAACCCTGAGCTGAGATGTGCTGTGAGTTTAAAACACACACAGGATTTGAAATACTTACCGCCCCCCCAAAAAACACCACACACACACCTATGTACATATTATTATAAAATAGCTCATTAACATTTGTCACTTTAGTTACATGTTGAAACAATATTTTGAATATTCTGGATAAAATAAAAAACTAAATATCCACGTAAACTCTCTGCAACATGTTACATTAAGACTATGCAAGTCAGCTCCTTTGTCTTTTTTTTTTTAACATACCTCCTTTAATGCTCTTACCCCAGGTACCAAATGTGACCTACAAGAATTTAGTGAGCCCTCCGTCTTCCTTCTTTCTACCCCTTTCCCACCAATTAGGGGAGCTCCACTTCTTTTGTTTTCCCTCTCCTATTCAAGAGACTACTGACTCACTGGGGAGAGCAGGTATTTTTATGGAAGCATATGGTCCACTGGTCTCTTCATGGCTTCAGCTGTGGAAATGTAAGGCTCATAAATCAACAGGAGGCCTAATGGCTCAGCACTGAAGAATACAGGAACATCATGGTGTTGGGCATGCAGCCAGCCTATTTTTCAGAGGGGACTGAGTTAAGGGGACAGCATACATAGAGTACAGTTTGACTGTAGACACCATTACTTCTGGAACAGAAAACCAAATGAATCACTACATTAAATCTGGAAATACAGTTGCCCTTCTCACAATGACCATGAACGTTTTCCAAGTAACATGACTTTAGAACCTTTCCCAAATTTTACATCCAAAGGCAACCTCTGAAGCCATCTAGACATTCCCGGGGGTGCCCAGTTCCCCACATGACCACTCATCCTGGTGTCAACCTTTGGAACTCCAAGCTTCCTCTGTGAAAGAGAACAGGACATGCCTTGGGGGACAAGGCCCAAATCACTGGTTAAAATGTTGCTGAAAGAATACACCTTTAAAATCATGATTTTTCAGTAGACGATGAGTCTCCAGAATACATTTTTTAAAAACTCCTTCTGGGATCCAATGCAGGTGGTCAACAGACCCCATTCAGAGCAACACTAATTCGCTCAAATCACCAACAATAAAAACCCACAGTTAATAGAAGACAGGAAAATAAAAATCTTTTATGAACTAAGTTTAAAAAAATATTTTTAATTAAGCCCTCTAAACTGATGTGTCTGCAGAAAGCCTGAAGATAAAAAGTGTGTTTTGCATTTCTTTCTGCTCTGGGTTTTGAAGGTCATGGGACTCACAACAGATGTGGCCTGGTCTGAACCATAAAAGTCCGCATGGCTAATAACAGTTAGTGTAAAAGCACAACAGCTGAGGCACTGTGGCTGCAACAGTTGGTGAGCTCCAGCCCAGCAGGACAAGCCCCTGGCTCTGCCAAAACAGACAGTATCCCTTGCAGGCCAGCTGCCCAGGGGTGGGAACAGCAACTTATATGCCTATGGTGGTGACAAATCCCATTCCATCAGAGAAATCACTGCAAACCTGAGGAAGACCCAGGTAAACATACAAAAACAGCACAATGAGATGCACCAGCACTTTGCTGGAACAAGTGAAATAATGAACAATTACTTTGCTGGCAACAATCTTGAAGCCATGAAACGGATCAATAATCATATCACACATCTAGACTTTTCCACAATAAATTCATTCTTTAATAGCATTCATTGCTTTTTCTGATTATAAAAGCAATAAATATTCATTGTAGAAGCCCATTAGGTGAAGCACATTAAAGAGCAGAGCACATTAAGTAGACAAGAGGGTACATAAAAAGCATAAAAAAAGAAAAGAAAAATAATCATAACCACTGTTAAAATTTGAGTATATTTTCTTCTTTGTTCCAATAATCAATGGGGCCATTTTGTAATGTATGGTGCATTTTTAAAAAATGAGTCTGTTTGACTGTATTAGCTCTCAAAGTAGATGAATGTGCAAAAGTAAAGCTCATTTCTACAAAAATTAAAAGTACCACCACTAACAGGCCATGTGACTTTGCCCAAATCCAACTGTCCTGTCTGTAAAAAGCAGGGGAAATGACTGCTCTGGTCACTTCCTATTCCAACATGGTCTAATGTGAACAACTTTGCATCTCTTGTTGAATACTCTAAGTCAACCAAGATCAAACGTGGCAAACCAGTGGCCCACTACCTGAAGCCCATAAAAACAGAATACCATCTTAGAAGTTGCCAACATTTACAAAGGGGAAAGGACATGTGACAATTCAGCCTTCAATGTCTCTTTAGAAATTTTTAATATCAAGTCACACCGAACCATATGGCAACAACTGGCTCAAGATGCGAAGTTTTAGGTCACCTTCACTCAGCATCAACTCTACCACCATCCCCACCAATCACAGATCTGTCCCCAGCTGAGATGCCAGGAATTAGCTGCAGATGCTCCTATGCTTACTTTTGTAAGATGCTTCTGTTATGTATGGTGCACCTCCCTGGTCCTTTTAAACGAGTGGGTTTTTGCAAATCCTTCAGAGAATATTTACTATGTAAAATAACAAGATTATATATATAGACATAGATATAGATATATAGATATATATGCCTGCCCATCTATTCATATATATACATGCGTTTGTGTATCTTAGAGATAATCTTAATTGAAAACTTACTATGTGCTAGTCACCCTTTTAATCCTGTAATTTTTTAAACCTCATGACAATCCTACAAAGTAAATACCATTGTTCAACCCACTTTAGATGACCAAAATGAAGGCTTAAAAACTTACTGATCTGCTTAAGGTTACATAAATAGAATGTGGCAGAGTCATGTCCAAGAGCAGTGCAGAAAAGTAAATAGTTCAGGACCAGGTATGTAGTTCAGTCCTCTCCAGTCAGCATCCCTGCTTGGCCAGATGCTAAGTACACATGAGAGACATGAAGTGCACTCGAATGGGATGGAAAAAAAAGTGAGGATGGGGATGGGACTGAAAATGCCACAAGTCAACACAGAAGAAGAAAAGCAAAAATAAATAAATAAATAAATAAAAATCACCAGCCGTTCAATTGCAAACTTGTAAACCGATTCACCTTGGAGACAAGTAGATCAGCTATCAACATTAGCCAAAATCAAAAAGGTAAAATAAATAAAACTCAGCAACTGTCAGTCTCCACAAAGCTTCACAAACTGCTGATAAGACAAATGATCCCGAACATAGAAATAAGGTAAGGAGAACGCAGCACTTCCTTTCAATGCCATATTGGGTCAACTTTAACACACTTACCCCAAAATTACTTAATTACCTAGAGGAATAGACCATAACTTGATTTGCTATTCGCTAGGATTAAACGCCAGACTTGGCGAAGTTAAACATTAACCTGTATACTTACTGTGTAAGAATCATAAACTTTGTGAAAATTATGATTTGACCACAGCAACTTGAACCGCTCTCCTGAACAATCTGAGCTCCAGGCCTATCCTTCTCTTTTCTTCCATTTCAAACTACTAAGAAACATGGCACAGAAGCTCAACAGTTCTTTTTTTTTTTTTAAGATTTTATTTATCTCTTGAGAGAGGAAGGGAGGAAGAAAGAGAAGGAGAGAAACTTCAATGTGTGGTTGCCTCTTGCGAACCCTCCGCTGGGGACCTGGCCCCCAACCCAGGCATGTGCCCTGACTGGGAATCAGACCAGTGACCCTTTGATTCACAGTCTGGTACTCAATCCACTGAGCCTCTCAGGGGCACAATGTAATCTAGAAGGCTCCTTGGGATGCAAATACACAATAACAACAACCCTTAGTGCTGTAACTCCGGGGACCTAAATAGATCAATTAGAAGGCTGGCATTAAAGGAAATACAATTCAACCACCAGTCTTTAATGGATTATAAAACAGCATGTCCTCAGTAGGAAAGGATCTACTTACAACTATTTTGGTGTTTTCCATTTAATAGTAGTATATTTGCATTATAAAATCCTTAATACAGTGAGAGTTAATAATATTTTCCCTGAACCTTATTCATCCAATTCTTACATATACACTGTAACATCCAAATCCCATATATTTCCAACCACTAACCCATGAACATCTCCAGCCATGGTGAAAAAAAAATCTCACCAAGTCACAAATCAAGAGACCATTTCACTTGAAAAGGAGAGTAAACAGTAGAAAACAGAATGACTGGAAGCCCAGAAGACAATGTGGCTACACATAAAGCACAATCTGAAGAACTGCAACTCCTCTCAGATTTACATTACAAGGCCCTACACCATGACGATTCACTGGAACTCCGTAAACTAGATAGGTTACAGATTATATGCATGGGGTAGGTCTGTCCTCCAACACCCATCCCAGCCACACTCATCAACTTCTGGCTCTTCTCCAGCTAAAACCCAACGGTGCCTTATTTGCCACCAGTAAGAACAACACCCAGTAAGTTGCCAGCCTGTGCCTATCCTAAACCCAAGGCAGGTAGCAGTCAAATGTCACAGCACTCTCCTACGGAGCCAGGCCTTATCCTGTTGATGCTCCTTAAAACCGGATTCCACAAACAGAATAAAATACAACAGATTACAAGCAGACATCCCCCAATGTGTTGGAATTGATCCTCGGGATAAAGTGTGCCACATTAAAGTGAAGACTTCTCAAAGAGCAGTGAGTTCATTTGTACTGAACACAGTAATCACCCAAACAACAAAAAATAATCATTGGGGGTGGGGGTGGGAGGGAGCCGAAAAGTATCAAGTCTTCCAAAGAGAATACCATCAAAAGGGAAGAACAGAGTGTGAGGAATCCCTCTACCCCATTTTAAGACTTGTTATAAAGCTACAGTAACCAAGAAAGACTTTGTGGTATCAGCAGACAGACAAATCCTGATCAATGGAAGAGAACAGAGACTTCAGAAAGAGACCTACACAGTACTGACAACTGGTTTTGACAGGCACAAAAGCACTTCAATGGAGGAAGAAGAACAAGCTTTTCAAAAACTGGTGCTCTGCAGAGCATCCGAATATCCATAGGGGAAAAAAGGAGAAAGAATCTTTACCTTAACTTCATACTTGAGACAAATATTAATGTAAAATCAATCATAACTTTAAATGTGAAGTGTAAAGCTGTAGAAAAAGAGAAAATGTGGTGGACCTGGGGCTTGGTGACCAGCTCTTCGAAACGACACCAAATGTACGATCCAGGAGAAGAAATAAATGTATTAGACTCCATGAAAATTGAGAATGTTTTCTAAGGGACTTTGTTGAGAGGATGAGGAAGGAAGCTACAGAACAAGAAAACATATTTGCAAACCACATATCTGGCAGGGGACTACTATCTAGGTTGTTTGGAGAAAACTCAAAACTCAACAATAAAAAATAAGGAATCCAATTAGAAAGTGAGCAATGGATAAGGAGAGACACTTTACCTGGAGAGCAAAGCAAACACGCACATGGAAGGATACACAGCACGGTTCGCCATCAGGGAACATTCACTGCAGCTGCGATGAGATATCACCGAACACCTATCGGAACAGCTCAGATAAAAAACTGTGACACCTCAAAGCCCTGTGGGAATGTAAAAGGCTCAATATCTTGTGCACTGTGCTGGGAATGTGGAATGGCCCAGAAATCTGGAAAATAGGTTGGCAATTTTTAAAAAAACAAACAAACATACATTTAGTATGTTTACCATACGATTTACCACGGTAATAATATGAAATACGTGGTACATAAATTACCATGTGTTTATTATAAGATATAGTAATTGAACTCCTAACTAATGTTCACACAAAAAACTTGTACACACTGTTAATAATTGGCTGTTCTGAAGCAAGCGGAAACTGCAAAGAAAAAAGAAAAAAGAAAAAGAAAAAGAAAAGAAACCTCCCTCAATAGGTGAATGGTTAACGAACTATGGTGCAGACACGCCCTGGAACACTCCTCCACAGTGGGGCCGAGCAAGCTCCCGATGCTACGGATGCGCACGTCGACCTGGAGAACACCAGGGACACCATGCCCAGTGAAAACAGCCAACTACAAAAGGTCACACACTGTATGATTCCATGTATAGAAGATTCTCAAAATTATACAGATTAGTCGATGTCAAGAATTGGAGATGGTGGGGGGAGGAGTACGATTAAAAAGGAGAAGGGTGAGGGGAATCTTTGTGGTGATGAAGTCACGCTGAATCCTGATTTCCTCGGAGATTACACCAATCTACACATGTGATAAAATGGTTGAGAAGTGCAGACTCACATGAAACCAATGTCATACTCCTAGTTTCCATATGGCACTGTCATTATGTCAGATGAAACCATGGAGAAGCTGGGTAAAGGAAAAATGGACCTCTTTGTACTATTTTGCCTATTTCTGTGAATCTACAATTATCTCAAAATTAAAAATTAAGAGTACCTGTGACAGTCTAACAATGGTCATGATTTTTGCTTTCTAGCCAATTCATTCTGATAACTCCACATAAAAATTTTAAGAACTCATACCAGAAAAAATGTATGTTTATAAACAGTAAGACTGTTAGAGCTTTTCCTTTAGGTGTTCTCCCCAAAATTTAGCACATATTCCCTTTACAATGGTAACATCAGCATGGGGGGTGCACAGTAGATGAAACTCAGACCTCCTTGGAAAGATATCCCCACAGATAAGATAATCATGAAATTAATGTCACTGCGTCAACGGAAAAAAAGCCACCATTACTATAAATCTGTAATTTCCTGTCGATCATCTGATAAAACATTGGGAAATAAAACAAGAGTCTGTTAACACATTACTAGGCCTTTAAACAATGTAGCAGTTAGGGAATGGATTATATAATTGCTAAAATAGACATTTCCTGAAAAGGAAGGAGAACAGAAATAAGCATAGTCATTTGGCCTAGGTTGAATACTGAATAGTTCTAACCCAGTCACAGGTTTAAAAACCAACTCCTTCAAATTAATCATCTACATCTGCCCACACCACAAACCCACTCCCGAAAAGCTTCATTTCTCCCAAATCACTCAAATTAAAGCTCCACTGTGATAACTCTGAAATGCGGCCTGCCAACTTCACCCAATTCTTAAGAACAGAAAACATGTATTCATATATTCATGGTTAAATAACCACGTATTAAGCATCTGTGTGCCAGACTGGACAGTAAATCTTTAAATAAAGAAATTTGTTTAAATTTTTAATCAAAATACACAGACTTAATTTAAAAATTGACCACTATTAATCCCCCAATTATGAGAACAATTTCACTATGAAGTTTTAACGATGAAATTAAGGAAAAACAGGACTACAAATTTGATGACAACTTTCATGTATCAAATATTTGCTTAGGATTTGGCACTTGCAGGGGACACTTCTGCATAAACATAACTCCAAAAGCCCCGTTCAAATGCCAGCAAGTGGGCTGGACGCCCATCCTGAATCTGTCCCGCCACCTACCCTGCTTCCTCCTCCAGGTCGGAACCCACTCTCAGTCTGAATTTCCCCTCCACCACTCAGCTACAGCTTCCAACCCGCTGCCTCAATTCACAGCACATGCTAGACGGTCCAAAGGGGTCTAAGACCCTTTCTGCTAGTCTGGACGTCTTTATGCAGCTCCATTTTGCCACCTTGAGGAGAATCACTGATGACAAATCTGATACACAGATGACAGAGCAGAAGGTTGGAAACAGCCTGCCATTGCAGTAGAGTTGGCTGGCCACTGATTACCGGGAAATCCACTACCTCTAAATCTCTAGAACAGATGATAAAATTTCTTTTTCCTCATTGCTCAAAGTTGGGTCTCTCCTCACTTGCAGCTGAGAGTTTCTTAAGTGATACACAGGTTATTACTCATGGCGGCCTGACCCAGGAGTGGTCCCTCTGCTTTTTTTGAGAATCAAGGCCTCTACACGTTTTCTAACTTAGGAAACTATACAGGACATGTTGTTAAGCATAAGAAATAAAACACAAATTTGCCCTAAAATATAATGCTCATCTTCTTTAATTTTTAATGATTGGATAATATTACATTATATACATATTCAAGCCCTGCCATCAGCTGACATTGTGACTTTGTGTGAGTTAGAGAAAGTACCTCTTCCTCTGCACACTTCTTGGCCAGAATAAAGACCAAATAACTTTACTCATCAATTACACAGTGCTTCTGCCGTGAATGGCACATCACTGAGTTTGTAGACATATCTATAGCTTAAGACAGCTGTAACCCAAAATCCAGGAAGCCCCTGCATCCTTAAACCAATCAAATTTCAAATGGTTAGCAGCACAATCAAATCTGATGACATCCTATTAGTAAAGCAGTAAAATAATTCAGGTGTCAATTCTAATGTAGGCATATAACTGGAACAGTAACCAATGTGCCAGTAGTCCCAGACAGGATCCAGGACCAGGAACACAGATGTACAATAATTCCAGTGAGGAAAGAACCAAGGTGGAAGGGTGTAATCTGGTGCAAATTTATCATGCTTGGTTGATTTTCAATGTCATTTAAAGGCAAAAAGAAGTTAAGCAGAGCCCTGGCTGGCGTAGCTCAGTGGATTGAGCTCGGGCCTGCGAACCACACGATCTCAGTTCGATTCCCAGTCAGGGCACATGCCTGGGTTGCAGGCCAGTTCCCAGCAGGGGACTCATGAGAAGCAACCATACATTGATATTTCTCTCTTTCTCTCCTTCCCTTCCTCTCTAAAGATAAATAAATAAAATCTTAAATAAAAAAAAAAAGAAGTTAAGCAGATGACATGATGCTATATACAGAGAACCCTAAAGACTCCACCAAAAAAACTATGAGAATTGACCAATTAATTTAGTAAAGTATCAGCATACAAAATTAATAGCCAAAAATCAGATGAATTTTTATGCACCAATAATAAACTATCAGAAAGGGAAACTAAGAACACAATCTCATTTACAATTGCATCAAAAATAAATAAAGTACCTGGGAATAAATTTCACCAAGGATATAAAAAACCTATACTCAGAAAATAATAAGACACCGAAAAAAGAAATTGAAGAAGATACAAATAAGTGGAAGCACATACCATGTTCAATGATAGGAAGAATTAACATCATTAAAATGTCTATACTACCCAAAGGAATCTGTAGACTCAATACAGTTCCTATCAAGATACCAATAGCATTATTTCACAGAACTAAAACTAATATTCCAAAATTTCTACAAAACTACAAAAGATGCCAAATAGCCACAGAAACCTTGAGAAAGAAAAACAAAGTTGGAAGAATTACACTACCTGACATCAAACTATACTACAAAGCCACTGTAATCAAAACAGCAAGGTACTAAAATAAAAACAGGCATATAAGTCAATGGAAAAAATAGAGAGTCCAGAAATAAACCCATATCTTTACGGTCAATTAATATTTGACAAAGGTGGCAAGAACACAAAATGGGGTAAAAGCAGTCTATTCAAGTTGGGAAAATTGGACCTTTAGGTACAAAAAAAAAAAAAAAGAAACTTGACCCCCTCCTACACCATTTAAAAGAATAAACTCAAAATGGAGTAAAGATTTACATGTAACTCTCAAAACTACCAAAATCCTAGAAGAAAAAGATAGGCAATAAAATCTCAGACATTTCTCATAGAAATATTCTTTCTGATATATCTACTCAGGCAAGTGAAACCCAAAAAATGGGACTACATAAAACTAAAAACCTTTTGCTTAGCAAAGGAAATAATCAACAAAATGAAAAACAACCCAGTAAATGGAGAATGTATTTGCCAATGATATATCTGATAAGGGAATAATATACAAAATTTATTATGAACTCAAACAACTCAACAGCAAATAATTCAATTTAAAAAATGGATAAAGAACCTGAATAGACACTTCTCTAAAAAGGACATGAAGGTGGCCAACAGACTCATCAAAAGATGTTCAACATCACTAATGATCTGAGAAACTCGTAATATAAACCAAAATGAGATATCACCTCTGACCTGGCAGAATGTCTATCATTCATACATCAACAGAAAGCATTGGGGAGGATGTGTAGCAAAGTGAACCCTATGCACTGTTAGTGGGAATGCAGATCAGTGCAGTCATGAAGTTATCTCAAAAAATTAAAAATGAAACTGCCTTATGACCCAGTGATTCACTTCTGGGAATATGTCCAAAGAAACCTGAAACACTGATTTCAAAAAAATATATGCACCCCTATGTTCACTGCAGCATTATTTACAATAGCTAAGATTCGGAAGCAGCTCAAGTAACCATAAGTAGATGAGTACATGAAAAAGTTGTAGTACTGCCCTGGCTGGTGTGGCTCAGCTGGTGTGGCTTGGTGGATTGAGTGCTGGTCTGTGAACCAAAGGGTCACTGGTTTGATTCCCAGTCAGGGCACATGCCTGGGTTGTGGGCCAGGTCCCCAGTAGAGGGTGTGTGAGAGGCAACCACATATTGATGTTTGTCTCCTTCTGTGTTTCCCTCCTTTCCCTCTCTCTAAAAATAAATAAAATCTTTTAAAAATAAAAATAAAAAAAACTGTGGTACATTTATACAATGGAATACTACTACTCAGCCATAAAAAAGAAGGACATCTTACCTTCTGTAACAACACAGGTGGACCTGGAGAGCATTACACTAAGTAAAATAAGCCAGTCAGAGAAAGACAAGTACCACAGGATTTCACATACATGTGGAATCTAATGAACAAAACTAATACAGAATACAGACTGACAGCTGTCAGAGGTGAGGAGTGTTGAGGGGCTGAGTGAAAAAGGTGAAAGGATTAAGAAAAAAATGAAACCACCATAGCCAGTGTGGCTCGGTTGGAGCGCTGTCTGGTAGACCAGAATTCCCAGTCAGGGACATAACCAAGTTGCAAGTTCAGCCCCCTGTCAGAGGATATATGAGAAGGCCTTCCTCTCTCTCTAAAACCAATGGAAAAATGAGTGAGGATTAAAAATTTAAAAAGAAAGAAAAAACAACTCATAGACACAGACAACAGTACGGTAATTGCCAGAGAAAAGGGGGGCTGGCTAGGGGGCGGGCTGGGGGGCTGGCTGGGGTGTGGTAGAAGAAGGTATAGAGGGGGAAAATGGTGCCAGAAGGAGACTTGCCCTGGGGGGTAAACACACAATACAATATGCAGATGATGCATTACAGAATATACACCTAAAATTTATGCAATATATTAACCAAAGTCGCCCCAATAAATTCAATTTTAAAGTGCATTTTTCACAGATTTTGTGTTTAAAATGGAGTTTTACCAGTTATATAATGTCATATTTTAAATGACCCTTGTCTCTCAACTTTTGAGCATCATGCAAAGAACAACATATGACTTTTTGAAATAAAAATTGTACGTCTGCATATTCTAAAACACTTTACTTTGCCCAATGTAAATCAAATTATTGCAGATTAGTTCATTATAAAATGCACATAATAAATGATATAAAAAAGAACTGCAAAACATTGCTGAAGGAAATTAAAGCTCTAAATAAATGTAATGACATCACAAAAAATGTTAAGTAATCCTGTAAGACATTACCAGAGAAAGGTCTGATTTAAGTGGCTAGCAAATAGAACAGACTTAAATTAAAATCACAAGCAAGAAGAGTGGACTTAAAGAGATCACAGGTAAAATACTTAGATAATCAAGGCCAACACAGCAGAAGCAAGTGACAAATCCAATTGGCTAAGTGATAGCGGCCAGTGTCTTACAAGCAGATACTTCAAAAGCCTCTAATTGCATTTTCCAATGACTAGGCTTAATTCACAAAAAGAGATCAGCTTAAGAAGTCTAGTTACATCACATGTACAGGTCTCACTTCCAATATTGTGTTATTTTGTTCAACCAGTGTTGACTTTGTACCTACCAGGAGCTCTGGATATAGCACAGAAACCCACAAAAGTCTCTGCCATAGAATCTCAACCACAGTGTCAGGACTCAGCCCCTTAAAGGGGGAAACCGTGACTAAAAGGGGACATGAGGGGGCTTCTGAAGTGTTAGTGACATCCTCTTTCTTGACCTGGGGCTGTTTACATGGATGCGCTCAGATTGTGATCACTCATCCAGCTGTTCACCAAAAGGTGTGTGTGCCCTCCACAGGCAAGTTGCTATTTAATAAAAATTAACAAAATATGCCCTGGCTGGGTGGCTAACTTGTTTGTAGTGCCATCCTGTGCACCAAAAGGTTGCAGGTTCGATCTCCAGTCGGGGCACATGCCTCAGTTGGAGGTTCCATTCCAGGTTAATAAAGGATAAATGTTTGTGTGTGTGTGTGTGTGTGTCTGTCTGTCTGTCTGTCTGTCTGTCTGTCTCTCCCCGCCCCCAACCACCTCCTGCCTCCCTCCCTTCCTCCCTACTTGAATCCCTCCTTTCCTCCCTTCCCCAAATCAATGAATATATCTTAAGTGAAGAATTTTTAAAATGAACAAAAAATCCCTCCGGCTTCATGGTGCTTACCAGCTAAGAGTGGGGGGGGAGGGGGGGGAGAAGAAACAATAAGCAAGATAAATTAAGGTAAAATATACAGAATGTGAGTGAAACGGTGCTCAGGAGAAGAAAAGTAAGCCAGGTAGTAGAGGAGACAGAACAAATCGAGAACGGGCTGCAATCTGAGATGGAGTGGCCAGAGAAGCTCTGCGAAAGTGTGACATCTGAGCAGAGATTCACGAGTAATCAAGAACAAGCAAAGGTCTCTGGGAAAACAATGTTCCAAGCAAAAGGAAAGGAATTTACAAAACACTGAGGCCAGAAGGAGTCGGGGAGAGTGTGAGGAATAGCGAGAGGGCCAGTGTGGCTGCAGCAGACCAAGAGGGGGGTAGAGAAGTAGATGAAATCCAAGAGGGGATGGGGACCAGTATCCTACGCGCTAGATGCTGGTAGAAATCTCTCGGAGGAAGGGGTTGCCAATCAGAGGAGAGGCGAGATTTGAGTTAAGGGTTTAAAATATTAAGCCTGGCCCTGGCTGGTGTAGCTCACTGGATTGAGCACGGGCCTGCAAACCAGAGGATCTCGGTTTGATTCCCAGTCAGGGCACATGCCTGGGTTGCAGGCCAGTTCCGGGCAGGGGACACAGGATACATTGTATGTCTTTGGCAGAGGCAACCATACATTGATATTTCTCTCCCTCTCTCCCCTTCCCTTCCCCACTAAAGATAAATAAATAAAATATTTTAAAATATTAAGCCTGCTACTGATTCCAGATATACAAAAATCCTTCAAGAAAAAAAATGCAGTTCAACTTTCAGTGATAGCACAGTACACGTAAGAGTGCTTTAGAATCCTGACGTTTGACCCACTTATTTGATAAACGAGTCAGAGAACCAACACCAGCCCATGTTTTCTACAACAAATGAAAACAAAAACAAATGAACATGCTTTCTGACTCTGAGTTTCTTTTTCCACTATAATGCCTTTTGTAATTAAACAAAGTGTAGACTGTCAGTTTTCTTTCAATTTACTCATTCCACAAGTATTTACAGAGGCCTATTATGTGTCCAGCAGAAGTGAATTATTAGATGGGAGGGAATGACTCTCAAAGTCAACAACAAGCCACTCTGATTCAAGGAGTTAAGCTACATGGGAGGAGCACGTGACCTTAAGGTTGAAGCATGAAACAAGGCTTCCTAGAAAAAGTGACAGCCGAGGTGAGACCCAGAGGAAAAAGAGAGGGTCAAGAGGGGCCAGAAATAACACAGCACCTGGCCTGGCACAAATAACTGATCAACCTGAGTGATCAAGCTACCAGCTGGACCACCAGGTAACTCCAAAATCCCTGCTCTTATTCACCAGCCCACATAATACTGGTAAACCACAGTGTGGGTTATCAAAGCATCTTTCTCTAAATAATTTATAACTAGCATTACTCCCAAGGAAGAAAATGGCTAAATCTGATTACACTGCTTTGGAATGTGAGATCCTTTGGGGCTGCAATTAGTTTGGCCTTGTCTAGAAAAAAAGCTTGCAATCCAAATTAAAACAAAAATGATTAATGTTTTAGGAAACCAGGTTGATTCACTTCAGAAAGACACATCAGTCAGTGATGCACACACCAGGCTCCTATGTTGCCTGGGGAGGTGTTTCAAAAGAGCAGCAGGGTTCCTCCATCTGAGCACTACCGACATCTAGGTCGGGACAATAATTTTCAATGGGACTATGTATTATAGAATGTTTAGTAGCCTTGCTGGCCTACACCACTACATGCCATTAATAAGTCCCTCCCCTGGGGATGTGACAACCCAGAATACCTCAGACATTGCCAAAATCACCCCCCAGTTAAGAAACACTGCAATAGACAGGAAACCACAGCCCTTTTGCAGTTTTTGAAGAAATACTAAGGAAAGTAGAAGCAAGAAGGGAGGTAAACGGCTGCTGTCCCCGACCATGACACGTCTGTGTCATTCAATAAAAAACCAAAATGGTGATGATGAGAGAAAAATCAACCCAACCCTTGGCCCCACTACTCCCAAGGCTTACACAACGCACATCAACTCTGAGATAAGAACTTCCGATCTGAGGTGATTCAGAGATAACTTCTACCAGAAGGACATGGGGTGAAGAGCTGAGACGAGGAAAAAGAAGGTAGGAATCTAAACGGGCAAGGGTGGGCCACCACACAGGTGTATTCTACCTCCTCCAGGTTCACTTTCTTTGCTACCACACAGCCTGCCACCAAAGACCCTATGTCAGGCCGCAGCACAGCAAGACTGGAGGCTTGGAGACCCAGAAGAGCTCACAGCAACTAGGAGGAAAGAGAGGAGGGTCCCAAGCTCCGAGGATGCCACTCCCCAGACACCTGTGTAGGAGAAGTTCTCCATACCTCAGTCATCTCCTCGAGTCCAAGGTCAAGGTCCACTGATAAATGGTTGAGACTCTCTGGGGTATTTTATTCTATGAAAGAAATTGATCCCAGGGCCCATCCTCAATTACATCTTCCTATACAACACAAGTCAACAAACAGAAATCTTTCCCGAAGGTTTGTACATTTCACACTCAATTATCCTCTTTCTTTCTCCAAGGTTAAAATTTTATGGTTCAGTAGTACGAAAGCAACACAATTTTTCATATATGGAATCTTTGTTGTTTGTGAAGGCTTATGCAAGAGCAGAAATGGAAATCCTTGCCTAAAATGAAGTTAAGGGATGTCCATGGCTTTTAGTGAGCCAGGTAATGGCTGGGACCTAAAGCCTTCCAGAGAGATCATTGGGGACAATTTATGAAGCCAACAAAGCTATTACAGGGAAGAATTTAATGTAGATTGTTTATCCCCTTTCAATTTAAGACCCAAACTTCAAATGCACTCTGTGCATCACAATTCAATTACTGCATAAATTAAATAACATTGAATTCCATGCTTCCATTACAATGGGAAAGGATGAGAGGGGACAAGTCGCCGAGACAGAAGGTTATCAAAACTTTGCTACAAAATCTAGCTCCCCATGGTGTGCTCATCAACATATCCTATGAGCCTCTGGGTCCCTTCTATATCCTCTGCNGGACAATTTATGAAGCCAACAAAGCTATTACAGGGAAGAATTTAATGTAGATTGTTTATCCCCTTTCAATTTAAGACCCAAACTTCAAATGCACTCTGTGCATCACAATTCAATTACTGCATAAATTAAATAACATTGAATTCCATGCTTCCATTACAATGGGAAAGGATGAGAGGGGACAAGTCGCCAAGACAGAAGGTTATCAAAACTTTGCTACAAAATCTAGCTCTCCATGGTGTGCTCATCAACATATCCTATGAGCCTCTGGGTCCCTTCTATATCCTCTGCTTTCCAAAGGCCCTGCCTTCTAATTGACAAAAAAAAAAAAAGCGCATCTAATTCACAGGAACACTCACCTTAGTATCCAAGATGCTACTCAAGATAGAATAAATTTTCTTGATATCTTTGAAAGCAACACAAATACTGGCAAAATTTCTATCTTCCCCACTTCTTCCTCAACACCAATAACAAATATAAAATAGTCTAGGACTTTAAAACTAAAGGGGAATACCAAAACATCATGCCATTTAAACTCTCTACAGCCAAAAATGCATTTGTGTGGACACCTCATGTAGATTTATGCATTCCACAGCAAGCAGCATGAATACACCAGCATCCTTCAGTTCACTTCCACAAATCTTACAGTGGGCTAAAAGTGAAAAGAAGCCAAGGATATGAAACAAATCTTTAATTAGTTAATTAAATAACTCATGGCATTAATCTAACAAATTCTTCCCTGAATGTAACAGGTCAAGAAGGCAAGAAGGAAGCTGGAAGTTTCTAAAGCTGTTACGGCTCTCTGAATCTTATTTTCTACAAGCTGTATTCGGGCCAAACAGGAGTTTAATGTATTCTAACACCGATAATAAGACACAAATCATTCCATACAATTACACCCACTGTTTCTCCACCAAGCATAAAAGTCAAGTATATACCAATTTACCATTTGTGAAAAAACAGAAGCATGGTTTTGACTTCCCATAAAACAAGTTTTGAGGCAGTCATCTCCCAAGTCCTGGGTCTGTCACCTTTGGCCCTGAGAATCGGGGCCTTAGTCTCCTCATCTGTAAAATGGTAATAACGGTATACACCGCAGTGGGCTGTGGTCAGAATTAGACATCACGTTTAGGAAGCACTTAGTAAATTGTGACCAATACTACTACCACCACTATGCAACTTCCCTCAGCATTTTCAGGAGCTCAGGAAGCAAAGAAATAGCCAGCACAGACTGCTCAACTTAAAAGGCATAAAACTTTTTACATGTGATCCAAGAAATATTTACAAAAACTGAGCTAGAGAGTCAATCTGTTTCTTGCAATAAGGGCTAGAAGAGATTAAGACAAAGAAATAGGCCACTAACATAGGATATGAAGTCCATGTCCCAGGGAATTTTCATACAAAGTTCAGGCAAGTATATTTACAAGATAGTTTAAGCAGAGGTTTTGTTTTTTAGCACTAAAATACTGTGAATATAGGACACTTCATACGACAACAAGAGTAGATGGTGAGGAAACATATAAAAAGAGCAATAAATGCCATTTTCTTTATCAGAAAGGACAATAACTTGTTTATACATCCATGGGTTCCTGACTTAAATAATAATAACCCAAAAAATGCTTATAAAACATACTTCCTTCCCATGGGGTAGATGATCTCATGTTTTGCTGTGCTTTGTAATAGGAACTTGACTTCTCTCTTCCAGTGAAGACATATCCTTGAAAACCACCAGAATTCACTATCTTACAAAAATATTAGGACTCTACAGATAAATTTTTCATAAACTATAGAATTACCACAAAATAGCACTTCAGAGTAAGAAATATATCTGTGCAGAGTTCAAGATAATGTTAGACCCTCAGAGTTGAGACACAAGCCCCAATTTGGGCAGGGCGGGGGAGGAAGCAAATAAACCATTCCCTAAAGAGTTGTAAAGGAAAGGGGCATGGCAGGTGGGGGTGTGACAAGGCCTGCAAAGCCATCTCTGGGGCTTCTTTGGGACTCTGTATGCTATTACCAAAGACAGCACAGTCGTCAGAGGCTACGTGGGGAGAACTCTCCCCATTGATAATGCTCCTCCTACATCTAGCGCAGTACCCTGTGCACAGCAGGCAGTCAGTGAGGATCTGCTGTGCAGTAAAACAAAAAATCCAAAGGAAGCTTTGCAAAGAAAAAACAGTGATACAGTTATCGGATGAGGTCAATGCAATGGTAATAGAAAAAAAAGCGTCTTAGCCAATAGAAAATGGCAAAATACAAGTGGCTAAAATACCATTAAAGGTTACTTCTCTCTCCCATTGATGAAACTCAGAGGGGATGGTGACGTCCTCCATAGTAACTGGGCTCCTGTGGTAGGTACCTTTGAATAAATGAGGAATGGTACCTCTCCTGGTAAAGGCAGCCTTGTAAGTCCACAGCTTAGAGTAAAGACACAATCTTTCCGAGAACAGTGAAAGGCCCAACATTTCTCCAGGTACACGACTTAACCTCTTAGCCAGAGGTATATATATCACAGTGCTGCCTGGACTGCTTCCACCGTGAGGCTCTGCCGTCTTCTGCACATAACACCAACTGGCCATCATGCTCCCTTCCAGCCAGCAGCAAGGAAGAACCAACGATGGACATTCCTCTTTCCCTTTAAGGAAGGTCCTAGAAGTTGCACCCCATTTCCATTTATGTCCCATCAGCTTAAATGTAAACCACACCTAACTCCTGAGGCTGAAGGCCAGTCTTTATTCCACACAGCTTTACATCCACCTAGAAAAATACAGCTTCTATCACTGAGTAAAGTAGAAAGTCAGAAATCCGTACTCCAGAATCCAAGGTTCCATCAGTACACTGGCATATGACGAAAGGCAGGCCAGGGCCTCTTCTTGAGGTTTGCAAAGTGTGACACAGTTTAAGTTTCACAAAATTTATTGTTAGTTGTAGAGCTCATACTTTGGAAAAGCCAGAAAGAACTTACTAGAAAAGATTTTATAGAACATTCAGTTCAAATATCTCATTTGAATATTAATGTTTTATAGCAGTATCACTTTGCACAGATACATAATGCTGTATTTTTAAAATATGGCATTATCATTTTTTGTAACCTACCAGTCCTTTGTTAATTATTACAACAAATGCTTTAATGCCTTTTTAACATTTAAATTAAATCACCCATGCAATTAGCACAATGTCTAATAACAAATGGAAATGGGCCCATAACTTTTACAGGCCATTTAATAAGAGTGTAGATGCCTCATTGCCCCATAATAGACAAGGTGACCACCTTCTACAAACCAAAACCCAGGACACACTACCTGCCACACAGGGAAATGACGGCAACCACAGCTGAACACTAAGGCCAGCACGTAAGATCTGACTGTATTTAACTACACATATTATTCTTAAAAAATGTAGCGTACTAAATGGGAGGGAGAGGATGAGAAATAGAATCATCTTCATATAAGCTCTATGGGAAAGGGTTATCCATCTGTCTTATTCTCGAGTGTATTTCCCCTTGTGTACCAAGTATCTAGGGACGTAAAAAATATTTGTTGCTTCAAAGAATCTGTCAAAAATCTGATAGGAACTTAAAGACCCAGAGACAAGCATTCGAAGACTCTGCAAAAAATATGGAAAATCAAAACAAAACAGCAAAATGCCTGAAAGATGAAAGGGGGACTTGGGATACTGAACAGGAATTCCTGGAGTTGGTAAAATGTTAATAATGCCCAGCATACACAACCTCCAGGAATAAAGAAATGTCATTCTCTAATCTTACTTCCCACAGAGCATTTTAGTCAGTACATTGTCAACACACAAGTGATTGCAATTGCTGAAGCTGCTACACGATTTCCCACACCTGTGTGTGTAGTTCTGCCACCTCTACATTACCAGTCTGCTGACAGAAAACAAGGCATCCCATCCGTAGGAAAGGAAAGAGTCCAGCTGTTTAGGGACTTTGCAGTTCTCTGGTGGTTTCTCTTTAAAAAAAATATCTTAACTGACAAAATATTAGCATATAATATTAAAAATGAGTTCTTGTGGATTTTCTCTATGTAAAAATTTTCCCTAATTCTAATTTTTAAAACACGTCAAACTAGAAAGAAAAGCCTTTTCTAAGAAAATAATGGTAACATTGTACCTAACAAACTATCCATCCCCTTAAACTTACAGGTAACAGTTTTGAAAGTTTAAAGAGACAAAGATCATTCACACTTGGCAGTCACAGAAAGGGTGAAGGCAGGATAACAACACCACTGGAAAATTGTGTCACGAGTAAGACAGCGACGGGAAAATTGTGTTCAAAGGACGTGGGGCCCCTTACTCCCCAGTGACTGTGACGGGAAGTTTCTTCTTACATCTTTGCCATCTTCTCTCAACTCTGTCTACTTATAAAATGGAGGTACTGGTAAATTATCAATAATTGATACCAATACTATCATTCAAACAAGGATGAGGTTTAAATATATATTCACCCACATCCATGATTAAAACAGTCAAGTGGAAATAGCTGAAGTTCATAATACGTACATAGTAAGTTCATAGTAAGGAAATAGTAAGTAGCAGCTATCTCCATTTTCATACATACAAGATCTGTCCAGAAACTATCCAGCCAAGCAATATGAAAAAGATATTTACTGAAAAAGAAACATCGTACATAGGACAATGACACCTCAGTCCCCTTCAAAGTAGGTATCTTGGGACTCACACAGTTCTCCCAGCATCCTTTCCACTGTTCAAAACCCTCCACACAACCCTTTGTTGGAATCACCATCAGCTGTCCACCATATTTTCCTGAATCTCATCAATAGTCTGAATTCTCTTCCCTTTCAAAGGTGATTTTAGGTTTGAGAAAAACCGGAAATCACGGGGCACCAAATCTGGGCTGTAGAGGGGCTGAGTCACCTGGGTGACTCACCAAGTTTGCTGTTTCACCAAAGCTCTCCGCACGAGATGTGATGCCTGAGTGGGCACATTCTCATGACAAAGCCACCAGCTGCCCAAAGCTGCAGCCTTTTCTCCTCATCATACTGTGTCTCACACCCGATGAACAACATTGAGGTAGTACCCTTAACTATTTGGCCTGGAGGAGTGTACTCGTGACATAAAATACCTTCCCAATCAAAATACCAGTTAACATAGTTTTGATCTTGCTTTGACTTTGCTGCACCTTCTTCGGGTGCAGAGAACCAGGCAACTCTCATTGGAATGACGGGGCCTTCATTTCCGGATCATAGCCACAGACCCACCATTCATCTCCAGTTATGACCTTCTTGAGGAAATCTGGTTCATTGGTAGCAGTTTGAATCAAATCATTACAAACTGCAACATGATGTTCCTTCTGTTCTGGTAGCAGAAGCTGAAGAACAAATTTTGCCATGACACATTTCATGCCAATATCCTGCATCAAAATCTCAGACAGGGTAGTTTTGGGATTCCTCCAATCAACCTCTAGTTCTCCCACTGTTGACTGCAGCCTGTACGGTTTCAACATTCTCAGGTGTTCTGCTTGTTACAGGCCTTCCAGATTGTGGATCACTTTCAACAGATTCTAGACCATCTTCGAAGCATTTGTGGCACACTCATTTGTGCTTCGCTCACTGTATCAACCCAAAAAAGCCTTCTGAATCATCTTCATGGTTTCCACAGACAAATGTTCAAGCTTAACCCAAAATGTGATGCAAATATGTCACTCCACTTGCTCAGTCATTCTGAATGCAACAGCCACAGAGTACACATGCTCACTCAGTGGCATCTATGCCCCCACTGACCAGCACAAAGAAGTCGCCATTCCACCTGTGCACACCAGTCCACTGTCCTAGGCTGCCAGGTTACACCGATGTCATGTAAACCATTCTGGTTATACTAACAATGGCTGGACTTTTTCCATCATATCGGAGTTTCTTTGTAATCAACAGAAGAGCTTTGTTTATTCAATGCACAACTGTCATTCTGCAATGCTGTGGCTCCAACTTGGAGGGCCGTCCTCCAACTCACTGGAGGGAGAGACTCACAGTGATTTGGCCAACATCCCTAATTACTGCCTCGTTCCCCTGGCTCTGTGCTTCCCCTGGTGTGGTCCTAGGACAGCAGCCCTGGGAGATTGTTAGAAATGCCACGATTCTGGTCCTACTCCAATACCTCAGGGATAGGACCCAGCTAGCTGTGTTGGAACAAGCCCTGCACGTACGTGATTCTCATCCAGGCTAAGGTTTGAGAGCTGCTGCCCAACTGACTTTTCCATATAAGAGATTTCTTCGCTTTCAGGTAGTTAAGGAGTAATAATAATCATTAAGAGTAGAGATTGAAAAACTGTTTCCATAAAGGCTAAACAGTAAACACTTTAGACTTCACAGGTCAAGGGGCAAAAAAATTCAGGTAGGTAACTATTTAAATACAATTATTTAAAAATGTAAAAAACTGGCCCTGGCCAGATTGCTCAGTTGGTGGAAACATCATCCTAATACACCAAGGTTGCAGGTTCAATCCCCAGTCAGCGCACATACAGTAGTCAACCAATGAATGCATAAATAAGTGGAACAGCAGGTCGATATCCTCCCCCCTTACTTTCTCTCCCTGACTCCAAATTTTTTTATTTAAAAAAATATTAAAAAATGAAAGTGTAAAAACCATTCCCGGCTGAGGGATGTACAAAGACAGGTAGGTGGCTGGCCACACTTGCTTACACTAATCTAGAATTTGGGGTCAACACTTAGATCACAAGCATTTTCTGCCTCCCCCTCACACTAGCTGTATCCCCTATGGGTAGACTGCTCCCCTCTCCCTCAGTGGGCTCATCTGAGTCTGTAGGGAGGTGGGAAGGAGCCCCAACTGAGTGGACTTGAAGCCCAAAGCCAGCCCTACACATGCACAGTGCTAAAGTGACCTGGCTGCTGTTGGATGCTTTGTTTGCATGGTGGTCTTACTACCACAGTTAACTTCCTTCTGACAGATTTAGAATCGAAACTGGACAGATCTCATGCCAATTTTTAAAATTAATCTGTTTGATGTGTGTTCCTAGGCTAGTCCCCTCAAAGGCAGACGGTAAGTAGCCACATGAAAAATAATTCATTTCCAAAACATCTTGAAGAAACCCAGACAGGCATTCTCCATTCAGAATTAAATTTTCACACACTGCTTAATGGAATTAAGAGCGAGCTCATTAGGAAAGATCTAACAATCCAAAGTTTTTGTGTATAAAAAAAAAAGGGACGCAGGGTCTCTTTTGGCTTTGGTAGCTGCTCCTGAAGGCAGTCAATACTCAAGCGATGGCTTTAAACCACAATGGCTTTAAACCTCCCCTCACTCATACAGAAGACTGACAATGTTTAGGTCACCCCAATGCAGTGACTCAGTATCTTTAATGGACTTTGATCACCAAATGGCTGACATGCAGAAAGGAGGGCAGGGTAATCTTTTCATTTTTTTGTTGATGGGACTAAAAGCATTTGGAGGAGGGGGCGGGGGGAGAAACAAAGTATGCATTTAAATTTGAAATATCCCTTTAATAATAACTAGTCTACATATTTAATTAGATAAAAATTTGCATGTGCATGAAGATGTGTGCACTAAGTTTTATTTTTTTTACTGCAGCATTTTTTTTGCAGCAGCAGCTTACAACTATGAACAGCTATGTGCCCCATCAACTACAGACTAACTCTCCTATGGAATACTTTGCAGCAGTTAAGAAGGATGACCTGTGCAGATCTCCGAGATTTATCAATGGGAAAAAACAGGCTGTCTAACAATACACATGTACCTTTTATGACAGGGGTCCCCAGGCCCCAGTACCAGTCTGTGGCCTGTTAGGAACCTGCGCACAAGGAGAGTTCACCTGAGCTCCGCCTCCTGTCCCCCCTCTCCCCAGCCCAATGGAAAATCTGGTTTTATGTAATATGAAAACTGGGTATTTTTCCGCATGTAAAAGTACAGCAAATGTACAAAATTCACATTTATCTTCCAGAGAGGTCTGGAGTTCATATATTGCTTTTTTAACAACAACAACAAAAAAAATCCAACGAAGTATCAATACACTGGCAGAGTTAAGATAAAAATTATATAGGTTGGGGTGCATAGGTTCTTTTGGATTGGTGTTTCAGGGCTCTTAGGGTATAATCCCAGCAGCAGAATTTCTGGGTCAAAAGGCGGCTCCATTTTTAGTTTTCTGAGGAAAATCCATACTGTTTCCCACGGTGGCTGAAACAGTCTGCATTCCCACCAATGGTACACTAGGATTCCCTTTTCTCCACATCCTCCAACACTTGTTTGTTGACTTGTTTATGATGGCCATTCTGACCTGTATGAGGTGATAGCTCATTGTGGTTTTAATTTGCATCTCTCTGATGGCTAGTGATGCTGAGCATCTTTTCATATGTCTCTGGGCCCTTTGTATATCTTCCTTGTACAAGTGTCTGTCCAAGTCTTTTGCCCATTTTTTAATTGGTTTTTTTGTCTTCCTGGAGTGGAGTTGTGTGAGTTCTTTACAATTTACAGTAGCCAAGTGCTGGAAGCAACCTAAGTGCCCATCAATAAGTGAATGAATCAAAAAACTCTGGTACATTTACACAATGAAATTCTACGTAGCAGGGAGAAAGAAGGAGCTTATACCCTTTGTAACAGCATGGATGGAACTGGAGATCATTATGCTAAATGAAATAAGCCAGGCGGTGAGGGACAAATACCATATGATCTCACCTTTAACTGGAACATAATCAACAAAAGAAAAAAATAAACAAAATATAACCAGAGTCATTGAAAGTAAGAACAATCTAACAACACCCAGAGGGGAGGGGGAAGGGATAACGGGGAGAAGGGTTTTCAGGGACTACTATAAGGGACACATGGACAAAACCAAGGGGGAGGGTGGAAGCAAGGGAGTGAGGTGGGTTTGGAGCAGGGGAGAAGGGAAGAGAAAATACAGACAACTGTAATTGAACAATAAAATAATTTAAACTAAAAAAGAGAATTTCAAAAAAAATTAAATAGGTTGAATTAATGTAGTTTTTACACTCAATCTCCAAAGCAAGAATTTAGGATCTGCCTTTGCTGATAGCTTTTGTCCAATTATCAGTAAGCAAAACAGATTAGGGCCTTGATTTAGACTGAAGACGGAGCTCATCTCAATGGGCCAGATTTCAGCTGCATCCTATGTGTTCCCCCAGGTTTTATTTTTTAAGTTTGTTTGCTTTTTTACAGAAAAGGTAGTCCCCAATTCTGAAAGATCTCTGGAAACCTCAGTACCTAAAATATTTCAGAATGTGAATAGATTGTAAGCATTTAACCTTGTCTGCATGAGTGGCACCACATCCGCACTTTCAACTAGCCATCCCTCTTCAGACTTCAGGTGGGGAGACCGCTGGGAACTCACTCTTCTACAGCCTAACTGTCCCTTAGGACACATGCAAACAATATGAAACAAAAAGCAGAGTGAGTGATGATGCAACACCTTGGGAAGTGGGAATACACTTGTGTGTTGTTACAATCTTGCCAGCCACTTAGGGAAAGTTCAAAAACCAAAAAAAAAAGGCAGGGAGAGAGGGCAGGAAAAGTGGGAGACAAATGTCCCAACCAGCACCTCAAACAAATGGCTCTGCTCCACCACCATCCTCACCAGGAATGGCAAACATGGACTACCACGATTCATTAATTCGGTGCACCTAGTCCCATTATACGCAGTAATGCAAATGTGGCAGCCTGAGATGACATCTGTTCCTGGCCCTGGCGAAAGAAGAAAAAATAAGAACCAGTAGCAGCCTTCCATAAGCCCAAATTTACTCAACATGAACAACTACTCTTTGTTCAATGGTTGTGTTTCTCCTGCTTCTTTGGTGACAAAACACCTTTTCTTTTATGTTTCAATACTGACAGTAAATCATATCATTTTTTTCTTTAAACATCTTTATTGGACAACCTTACTGGCAGTTACTTTTCATCAGTCCTCCCATTTTATCTTAAACTGATCCAAAACATGCAAGCCGGAAAGGAAGTGACATTCATTTTTGAATAAAGAAAAGGAATAATAGAGAATCAGAATCTATCTGCCCTCTTTTCCAACCTCCAACTCCCTTGCCCCAACAACCAGAACCCACCAGTCACTGTGACTTCACTCCCCTGTTTCCAAGTGTTTTTTTCAGTAGCCTTATTTCTACCTCTTCTTCAGGCTCATCGCAGGCACCCCCACCAACCCAACTCCAACCCTCAGGTGTCCCAAACACAGCTTTTTTGTTGTTGTTGTTGATACCTCTGAGGCATGTGGTCACGAATGGGTGAGAAGGTAATATTGGGGACTTGCATCTGTCACCCAAAACCCTTCCTGTGTATCTTTTATCACCATCGGCTAAGCTCACCACTGCCTAACACCTGTGCCCACACCCCCAGCAGGCTATCACTCTTGGCAGGGCTGCCTGTCTTTGTCATGTTTAGCAGGTCTGCTCCGAGCAAGGACCAGAGAACAAAGCCTGTTTGCAGGATGCCAGGAAGCTGGGCTGCGAGTGGGCAGGGAGCAGAAACCATCACCCCACAGGGGCCTGGGCAGTTGTTCTTCAAGAAGCAGGTGGGTGTTAATCCTACCTGAATAAATGTAGTTCATCTCAAAAAGTGCATCAATAATTCAGCAAGCAGGGAACAGACTTTTGTTACCTCAGCATTGTTAGCTTTTTGTTTTTGTTTCTATCTAAAGGGCATCAGGTAGAGAATTACGGCTTATTCACAGGAATTTTTCTTTAAGGCAATAGTCAGCAAGAGTTTTTCCATAGCACTTAGAAAATTGAATTTAACATAAGACCAATGGCTGTGGGGGTAGAAATGGATTTGGCTTCCTCCATGGGACACGTGGCAACTCAGAGAGAAATTTTTGGCTGATAGAACCGGAGGAATCTATAGAATAGAGGCCAAGGAAGCTGTTAAACATCCTATAATGCACAAGACAGTCATCACAAAAACAATGATGTGGTCCAAATGTCAAGCAGGGCCAAGGCCAAGTAACCCTGTATTGACTCACTTAAAGCCCGACCAAATCTCAATGGTGGGTGCAGTTACTATACTCTTTTTACAGATAGACAAACTATGGCAAAGAGAGGGTTAAATAAGTGGACCATGCAGAGCTGAGACTCCAATCTTGTCTATAGCTGTCCACCTGCAGAACCTGCCCTCTTTACCATTATACGCTACCTGGCCTCTCACACAACCAATGTCTGCCTCACCTCTCCAGCAGCTATTCACCAAGTCACATCCTGTCCCCTCACTGTAAACCCTGGTAGGGGCAGGGGTGGGTTCTGGCTGTACACTTCTCCAGCCCCACAGCACAAGGCTGGCTCAGAATGACAGTCCACAAAGACATTACCACAAAGACGTTACTTAACATGCGACCAACCGTGCAACCACCTCACTTCTGCTACAGGGTGACCATGGAGTGTCATTTTCATTTTGACTGTGACCATGTATACTGGCATCCAGATAATAAACCTAATATGATAAAAGATTGCTCCTCCAAAATGCAGAGGCAAGTTTTTTCTTATTAGATTTAGAAATCCACTTTATAATAAAGTATCCTCAACAAATGTGTGTGAGCAAGCCCCTATGAAATTTGACACAAATCTGCATTTGATTTTCAAAGGAGAGAATCAGCCTTTGAATTACCAGAAGGGTTGAAACAGGATGAAAAGGTTAAGGACCCTTGATGCATCCTACATACATGACTTTTTGTAACTGAACAAATTAAGGTGTGAGAAAGAGGCTTCCTCAAGGTCACACAACCAATCGGCATGCAGAGAGCCCAGGAAAGACTATGTCGATTTCAATGGTGGAACATCTTAGAAACATATTTCTCCTTTTTAAATTTGTGTCACTCAACCTTTAATACCAAGGCCTAATATTAAATCAAATAAAGCCAAAACAGAAAAAAAACATCAGCCAGATTAAAAATTGTTGCTCTCAATTCCAATCTTGTGAAATCTGGCATTATTGTAACCAAAACTTCTTCACAAACTTTTAAGCAAGCAATAATGATAAGATGCATTTTTATCAGGGTCCATTATCTATTTTACAAAGGGATCTGTCTGAAAAAGATTAAAATGATGGGCAGTTTAATGGTCTAGCACGTGTATAAGTAGGTAAAACATGAGTTGCTGAGAAACAATTGTAATATTGTAACCTGCAATAAAAAATAGGTGTTTGGTCTTTGTCCCAGTTCCTGACACTGAACTCCTAAAACCAGAAAAGTATCTTTTGTTATTCACAACATGCCCCATTCAATTACGCCTGAGTGGATGTTAATGAGGTGACTTTTGAAAAACCTCAATAAACCCCCCCCCTCCCCCGGCAAGTATGGAGTTCAGAAAGCTTTCAGAATGCTGAACCATCACACCCCCACAAAGCCCCACCGGGAGAGAAGCCCCTGTTTTCAAGGCCCAGACCTCACCTTTTGTATCTTCATCTGGCTGATCACTTACATCCTTAAGAGATCCTTTGTAATCAACCAGTAATCTAGTAAGTAAAGCGGTTTTCCCAGAGTTTTGTGCGCCACTGAATGACTGAATCTAAGAAAGGGGTTGGACAAGTTGGACAGAAGTTCTGGGTAAACCCGGGGCCTTCAGGCAACTGTCATCAAGTGTGTGCGAGCAGGCAGGAGGCGGGGAAGAATGAGAATAAGGAGTTAAGTTTTGTGGGACTGAGCCCCTAACCTACAGGATCTGAGTTAAACTGCTGGGCACCCAGTTAGTGTGTGCCCCGCACTGAAAACCTGCTTGTGTGGAAAAACCCACACATCCGGTGTCAGACTGTTGTAAGAATGTATAGGTGGGATGAGATAAAGAAATACAGTTTTATCTCTTCACAAGTTGAAGAAACAGCCCACTACACTTTCACAAAAACCTAACTTCATTACCTGAGATTGTTAGACTACAGGCATCAGCAAAGGGTAGTGCTGAAGCACCAAGGTATGAGAGTAATACTACAATAGAGCCAGAGAAGCCATATCAGAGGAACTGCCCTGCACCCCTAGTCTTCCCCACCCTCCTTCCTGGACCAAAGCACCAACATTCCAAGAAGTCGGTAAGAAGGAGAGTATTCTCTTTGTAAAAAATGATGCAAACCGGACTTTGCTGATGACCATACCATTGGGAAGCAATCCGTGAGGTACAAATGCAGCCCTTCTAGTCTCCAGCCAGCCTGTGACGTACAGACCGAACCTTCCCTCATCTACCACCAATGAACTCATTCGTCTTTAACACAACTTACCTCATCTCCCCCCTTTTCCCACAAAAACCCCCAGAGTCCCTCTCCTGCAGGGAAGGTCACTACTCGGGCTTCCAAATGAATTTGTAGTCCCTGAATTACAATTACTCTGATCCAAAATAAAGCTCTTTGATTACTGCCTCCTAGATTTCTTGTGCTCAAAAGATAAAAGACCAACATTCATATCGACACTCTGCACCCAGCTTATGGTGCCTCTATGGTAGGGACACAAGGGAACTGCCTACAGTGTGCACCAACAGGCAAGCATGAGAATGTTCTGAACAGTTCATTCTGAAATACCTAAAAGCCCAAAGCTGAAAAGAACCCTAAGATCGACCAAAATGAAAGAGAGTAAACTGTGGTTATGCTTCCTGTAATCAATGAAAACTAAAGAGCAAGTACCACACACAACGTGAGTGAATCTCACAGACTGTCAGACACAAAAGAATGTGTAACTGTCTGGTTCCATTTATTCGAAGTTCTAAAACAAGCACAGTAACTATGGCGAGTGAAATCACAACGGCGGTGGTCACCTAGCTGGGAGTGGAGAGAAACTGCTGTGGCTGAGAGGCGGGAAGTGGGCTATGTCTTGATGTGGAAGGCGGTCACTCAGATGAAAACAGTGCACACCACCTATATAAATGTATCCAATCACACTGAAGATCCGTGTACATAATTAAATATTACAATTTATATGTTATACATTTATAAATGTATAATACATTGTCTATCTGTTTAATATTTTAGTATAGTAAATATTATGATTATAGTGAAATCACATGCTAATTTATATATAAACTAATATATGCATTTATTTGTTATAATTCAATTACCAAAAAACTTTCCTTTTTTTTTTAAATTAAAAAAACTGCAACTTTGCCACTTATTAGCTGAAGTAGTTAAAACCAGATATTTAACTTCCTGGGCCTCAAATTCCTCTTCTCTAAAATAAAGACAAAATAACCTTTATTCTCATCAAGTTGTAATAATATAAGAAATAAGGTAAGTATGGATGAAATCTTAGCATGATGCTTCAAAACACATAGTCTATTATTTCTGTCATTATCATTATGATAATAACAATTCTTAAAGATGTGTCTGCACTTATTTTCCTTCATATATTATACAGCCAAGACACTGAATGTGGGCTTGTTTTCTTTTTTTTAACCCACACCTTTTAGTTCACAAAGCCCCACAAATATAAAAAAACACTGTTACAGGGGTGGACAAAACTAAGTTACAGTGGTGAGTATGTGAAACAGTTTATTCTTGTATTATTATTTATTAATTACTGTATAATTTTCCACACGAACAACATAAACCTACTTTTGCCCAGCCCATGTGATAATAACATGCAACTTGAGACACAACACAAATTAGAAAATGTGACCGGGGTTTCCTCACACTCAGACCTATCAGAGATATGAAAATGAAACAGCACTTGGCCCGTTGCAACCTGCATCCCGCCCGCCGCATCCAAGGTGCTACTGAGGAGTTGTCAGAGACCTTGTTAGCAGTGGAGGCGAATGTGAGAAGAATCACACTGCTACTCTGCATGTCCTGACAAGACCAGAAGGAAGGAGTCTCCAAAGAATCAGAGAGCCCGGCAGGCAGCCTGATTAATCACCAGAGGAAAGAGCCCACACGGTGTGACAGTACAGTGCTCCATGAACACACAAGAAGAAATATGCAGCCAGCAGGACACCGAACACAGGGTCAAGCAAGAGGATGGGGCGGGGGAGAAGCAACTACTAAATCTCCCACTACATATGTCCTCAGAAAGCCAGGAGCTGTACCTCCCAGGCTGTTTTCACTTGGCTGCTAATGCTGGGGCTCCTCACATGGCAGAGCCTTTTGACCTGGATGGAGACAAAGCTTACAGCAGAGACTTTAATGGCAGAGACACACATTTACTTCTGTCAGAGTTGTTAGGAAGTTTTACATGTGTTTTCTGTATAGTACAGACGCATGCAATTCCAGCTCCTCAAGCAACATTATTACTTCTACCCTGTCACACAGAGTACAAGTGACACAGCTGAACATGAGTCTGAGGAAAATGGGGTTATTAATCCTTCTCATAGTCAAAACCCCAAATGTGAACATTCTGGAAAAAGGTAAGACTAATCCATTGCCAGTTTTGAGGCAGAAGATAGGAAAGAGGAAACTCTGGGGGCGCATCGGGGTTAAAACATAGGACATCAATACAGGACAGAGACCCTAAGACCAGGTGTTCCCGCTTTCTGGAAAAGCACTGAATCATGGTGAGTCATGAATGCACCTGTAAAGAAGGTGCTACATGACCCTGGCTTCATTATAATAGCATTATAACAAATTAAGATTGTACAACTCCCTTCTCCATTGGCCAATGAAGGGAAATCAGACCACATGGGCAGTAGCCTTGAAGTAATACAAATACTTGTACACGCACAATAAAAGCCCACCAAAACTAGCCAGGAGATATCCACCCAGTAAGAACAAAATCCCTCCAGCACTTGAGGTCAATTTCTGCTCGGAGTTGGCCTGCTCCCATGTTCTGAGGAGTGTACTATCGCTTAATAAATCTGCTCTCTCTCTTTCTGATATAAACTCTGTATGTTAGGTTCAATTATTTGTTTACGATTACCAAGAACCTGGTTACCTGTGCCCACCTGTGATAATTTGTTTGTTTGGGGTTTTGTTTTGGGGGGATTTGGGGAGGAGACCCAAAGTGCAACCTCCGAAGGCAGCCAAGTTCACCATCTTCCCAATACGTAGTTACATTCTCACCACAGTTATCACTGCTATTAAGAGGTAAATTAAACAGAAATATGTTATAATAGGTAATAAAAGCAGGCAACCAGGGAATTCATTGAACCCAATTTAGTTATAAATTCCCCTTAAAGTTATGCTAAATATAAAGAAAAAGCAATTACGTACAAGCTCTTAGTATTATGCTGAATTACTTTAACTTTCATTTCTACCTAGCCTGGGCCACAAGAAATCTTGCTGTTGAACATTCTCAGCTTATTTGCAGTTTTATCTCCCAATCTATTTATTCACAGGCATCTATGAACAAAACAGATCTGGATGAAGTTATTTTGCCTCTTTTTAATGAAAAAAAATCTCACACCTATAGATTTTTATTAGGATCTCACAGTATGGTTTTAGCAATGTGTGACTCAATTTTTTCCTTGGTTGAAAAGTCGAGTCTTAGAAGCATATGGAAATACGTGCGGGGCAGAGAGTACACAAAAGAATAAGGGCACATTGGGTATGAAAACTCCTGAGGTAGCCAGAATCAGCATAAATTCCAAGATGATCACGAAGACAATCTCCCCACAAAGAATCCAGAGTTCAAGGGCCCTCAACACTAAAGTACGAAACATTTGTTCTTGAAAATCCTGAAAAGTTATTTCAAAAGCAGCCATGCTAAGGTTGAGTCTCCTTTTATATTTAACCTTATTTTCTTGGAGCTTTTCAAGTGTTTCTGTTTTATGCAAATCATTCTTTAAGGCTTCTTTGTCATCAGAGGCATTTTCCAGTTCTGAAGCTCCATTTCTTTGTTCCCCTGCCCTCCAATGAATTCAGACTATCTCCTGGCTTTTGTTTCTCAATGGTAGTAGAACACTATTGTGATGCGGTGGCAGACAATTTAAACTAAGGCGACAATCATTTCAGAAAATAAAGCAAACCCGTTTTTTTTCATAAACTCCTGCCATGTAACTAAATACACCTTCTGCAGCAGGGGAAAGGACAAACATGGCTCAGAATAAGATGACAAAGAGTTCTCTCTGCCTTAAGCGCTGTCCTCTTAGAAACCTCTATGCTGAGAGGCAAATACAGGAAGAAGCTAATGCACAGGTTAAAGAGCAAAAGAGGAAAGATGAGGCAGAGGTCCAGGTAAAACGCTAGCTTCTGCACCTGCAAAAGCCATGGGCCAAAGAAATAAAGGAAGCCAGAGGCCAGGGTCACTGGTACAAATTGTTGGACAGCATGCCTGCCATCTAGAACTTCTCAATGGATCTAAAGTATACAGGTCACTTAAGCAGTGCAACCCCCTTTTGAGAGACCCACCCTGCTCTTATAAAAACAGTCCCATTTAGTCCTTTGCCCTGGACCTGCGACTTTCTGGACTGGTTCTGTTTTCAGCTGCAGCTGAATGTAATGTGTATAGAAATCATCTCTTCCTAGCTGAAGGGGGTTGGGGGGGGGGGGGAGATGACAAAGAAACTTGGGTACGGTTAAGTCAAAGCAGCTGGCATAAGGCAATACCTAACTTAGTTTCCCTCAACATCGTCCATACGAGCAGTGATTCTCCAAGTGTGGTCCAGAGACTCGTGGAACCCCAGGATTTCTTCAGGAGACAGAGCGATAGTTTCCCAGAGATTTACATGACTTGGAACATCACCAACAGATTGAATGCAAAAGCAGTTACAAAAACTCAGCTGTTTTTCTGTTGAAACTGACAGTAAATAGATTTGCAAAATTGTAAACCAGTACCACTCTTCTCGCTAACATTTCTTGCTTTGGAAAAAAAGCTACTTTTCATTAAAGTGTAATGTTAGCATGCTATGGTTTTATTAGTACTGTTTTTAAATAACTAATCGTTTTTTAATATCTCAGTTTGAAATTTCAGTGCAGTAATTATCAATAGATATAACCCTCATAAACAAAAGCTCTTCGGGGGGGGGGGGTCTTATCATTTTTAAGAATGTAAAGGAGACCTACAATTAAAAGGTTTTAGTACACTACTATACAAAAGAGATCAGCAGGCTAAATGCAACCTGCCTGCTTTTGTGAGCAAGGTTTTACTGGTACTCAGCTGCAGTTGTTTGCAATCTGTGTAGGAGCCAATTCCAGCTTTTATAAATGGTAGTCATATTAATAACATTTTGCTAGGACAAAGTCATGCCCATTTATTTACATATCATCGTTACTACTACCTAAGGGCATAGTTGGGTAAGTTGTGACAGAGACAGCATGGCCTGACTGAAATACTCACTATTTCCTTTTTACAGAAAAAAAGGATAAAATGACGGTGATCAATCTTGACTGACCATCTGCCATGAGCTAGATACTGTACCTACCATGAGTACTTTACTTGGATTAAAGCAATCTTTTTAGAAATTCCATGAGAATGACCCTATCATCATCCCCATTATAGAAGAAAAATTCCTTCCTCCATAATTGTAGAAGAAATGTAGAAGAAAAATTTTAAGCTCAAAGCTAAAGGGACTTTCCATTCACAGGGCTGTATCAGGCAGCATTCAAACCCAGGTCTGACTCTAGGATCAACCATCACCTGACTGAAGCATGAAAAATAAGTGTGCTAACTTTTCCAAAGACCTACAGGAAAAAACTCACAATCATCATGGAAGCCTGCCCTACACTGGCAAAGCCAGAAAAAGCACTTCTCTGGTGAAGAAGGCACAGAACCCGGTGATTTCCACCACAGACGAGTCGTCAGGTTCTTTTCCTCCTCATCAGAGCACCTGTCCCACCACAGTGGCGTCTCCAAGCAGCCTGTGGGCAAGAAAGCCTCATACAACCTGAAACAAGTTTGTATTAGCCATGAGCCTGTGCCTTCTTGTATATCAGTTACGCCTCAATAAAGTTGTAAAATAAAAAGAAGTAATAATAATGCGAACCCTTTTATCCTTCCTGATCTCAGAGGCAGGAGTTTACATTGGCCACTGAGTACACGCTGTTTGTCCTAGGCTTTTCACAGATACTATTTATCAAGTAAACAAAATTTCCTTATACTGCTTAAAAAAAAGGGAAAAGAAAAAGGTGAGGATGTGGTTACAGTTCTTTAAATGGCCATGCAGTTAAGATGTCAATCTTTACAGTAAAAACCAAAAATACTGAGCATGACCACACAAGGTGGAATTATGGGTACAGCACAGTGAGAAGAATATGACGATGAGTTTGATTCTCAAAGCAACACTGTCAAAAATCTCAGATGTAAAAGACCGTGTAGTTATGGGACAACTATAATAGCATAATCAATAAAATATATTTTTAAAAAAAGAATCTGAAGTTATATTCTAATCAGCTCAACGCCATATGAACAGTACCATAGATTGTTCTCAAAACATTTCCTTAAATCACTGACTCACACCATCCCCCTTTCCAAAACATATTCATCCCCCTTTCCAAAACATATTCATTCACTCATTCTCTCTAATATTTATGAACCAGGGATATTTACTTTAAAATTAATGCACATTTAATAGTGTTTATCTCAAAAATGACTGACTCCAAATATCATATAATTAATACTATCTTTGATTACAATTATTGTACTAGCAAAAGGCACTTTCCAGGTACACAACCACAACCTAAGAACCTAATGAAATGCAGAAATTTTGTGTGTATGATTATTTTTTTAATTTTAATTGTTCAAGTACAATTTTTTGTGGAATTTATTTTTAACTTTAGAAAAAATGGAGACTACATAACAAAAATCAAGTGTGTAGAGTGAAAAGTAGCCCACTGCCCACGAGTTACCTTTGGCAATAGTTCTTCTACACCCTTCCAAAGATTCTGTGTGTGTATACACACCTGTGTGAACGAATGAGAGAGAGAACAACATGTTCTCTCCCACCCCTCATTGGTTTAAAAGTCTTAAATATAATACGATTCAAATTCTGTTTGTGGCCTGTTTTCACACAGTACTTGGATCAGAAAACATTCTAAGCCAACAGCCACCTCCTGTACATGGCTACAAAGTAAGCCATCATACAAATGTGTCACAAGTATGACTTTAATTATAAATATGTAGCTTACTTTAAAGTTCATGCTATCCCACTACCCTGCACGATGTAAACCGAGTGCGCATGTGCAAGTTTCTCCACAGGAAAGACTCTCGTAAGTGGGAACCTGGGAGTCCCAGGCATGCAAATTCTTACTTCCTAGGGAAACTTACAACTTATCTTCCAAAGATTTTTGAATAAAATACATAATGATACAGTTGTAGGCTAGTAAACAGTGACAGCACTTTTATCTGTACTCTTACTAATAGGATGTTCTATCAAACATGTTGATCTTTGACAATCAATATAAGATACATAATGGTAGGTCACTATGGCTTTAATGTGTAGGGTACTCTCTAAAACCTATTCCTATAATGGTTCCTTACTGGCTATCACTTTTTTAAATATTAAATAATACTAAAGAACTGGCAATAGAAAAAATCATGTTAAACAGGTCTGGCCTTTTTATTTAACCAATTCATGTAGAATATTTACTACATTACAAAGAAATCCTGGGTACACTGGATATCTTGGGTTTCTTAACCCACTGGTGATTTTTTGACAGAGAGAAAGAGAGAGAGAGAAAGAGAAAGTAGATGAATCGATAAAATAGCTATGGTACACTTACACAATAAAAATACAACTCCAACCTTTAACATGTTCTAAATAGTGTTCATATTCATTATTGAAAAAAATATTTGTGTGATTAGGCTGATTTAAAAGTTATAGTAATATGGTTAAACAGTAAGGTAAGATTCAACTCTAGTACAAAGGAGGAAAAAATCTCTCATTCCTTTTAAATAACAAATTTTGAGAGGGAGAGAGAGAGACTGCAAATAAACAGTCTACCACAGCGGTGTCAAACTCATCTTCACAGGGAGCCACATCAGCCTCAAGGTCACCTTCACAGGGCCAAAATAATTTTAGGATTGTATGCATGTAACTTCTCCTTAACTGTTAAGGAGCTGAAATTACATTCGGCGCTTTGAAGGCAACCACGAGGCTGATGTGGCCCCCGGTTAAAATGAGTTTGACACACCTGGTCTACCATATCATGTTAATGTAAATGTTAGAGTAAGGGCTATAGAAAATTACTTCCCTAGCAATCTGCTTTTATTATCATTAAAGCTTTCTTGGGTTATAATTGACACATAAGATTATAAGATGTTTCAAGTTTACATAATGGTGATTTGTACTAGGATTTCTCCCCCACCTATGTAATTAACACACCCATTCCTCACATATTTATCTCTCTCTCTCTCTCTTTTTCTTTTTTGGCAAGAACATATTTAATTCTACCATTTTAGAAAAGTTCAATTACACCATACAGTGTTATCAACTACAGCCACCACATTTTACATTAGATTCTCACACCTTACTCATCTTAAAGCTGAAAGTTTGTACCTTTTTACCAACTTCTCCCTAAATACCACCTGTAAACTTTTGCCTTTTGAAAACTCTCAAGATCCTTTAAGAATGGGCCTTTTGCCTACCTTATTCTACTTTCATGTTGCTTACATCCTCAGACACTCCCTAAAGAACTAATTGGCACTTTTATGCCCACATGTCTTAAGACATGCCCTTCCCTCTACCTCCCTGAAACGCCCATGGTTGACCTTCAAGCCCAACTAGGTCATTCCCTGCTCCAAACAAAGTCTTACATCTCTCACCTCCTCTCCACACAGGAGCCCAGACAAAGTCAGAATTCCTTGCATTTGCTTCTGCTTCTCTAACCCCCAACACAAATATCGTTTAATGTCTTTGTTCTGTAGCAGATTATACCTTTGTCGCCTTTCCTGGAGTATTTGAGCACACAGTTCAAGAGCAAGGACTCAACCATCTTTCAGGGCCTTTTAGCACTAAGTGCTACCACCGAATGGGCAGAAACTATCTGCTGAATCTACTGGATCCTGGCTGACCGACAACACAGATATGAAAGTACTCAACTATAATACCTTACCTGGGCACTTAACCAAAGTGTTCAGAGTATATATTAATAAAGTTTAAAGGCATCTCATGGGCAATATGTAAAAGCATCTGAATATTCTTTACATAAAATACATTATTTCCCATCAGAAAACCTAATAGAAACATAAAAATCATTTATTCTAACAAGTTTTGGACAGGTATTAAATTCAAAAACTTCCAAATATTAATCATTTATAAATCTTGCTAAATACTTGGATGTTAATATTATGCCTACCTCTCCATGAAACTGAGTCATCCAATGTAATAAATGGGTAAATTGCATTTTTAATATCTTCCATTGTTAATCTTTTTTTCATTTTTATTCCAAGGAATAGCAACCAATTAATAACAATTCTTAGTCTCATATCATATTCAATTGCTATAAAAACAACTGTTAATAAAAGGGCTGGGAAGATATTGAATACATTGTGTAATATACTAAAAAGTTTTTCATGTGCTTTTTTCATAGAAGGAGCTAACTTCTGGCATGAATTTTTCATTTCTGATCATTTCCACTGTATAATACATAGTATCAGCAGGTAAAAGTTATGAAATCTGTGCCACAAACTCTAGTTAGGTTATTTTCATCACTATTTCACTTAATACTCACATCCAACTGCACGTAACCCAGCAATTCTGTCATTCAGATTTATAGCTGAATGCCCCCAGCTGTAAGCTTAATACAAGGATGTATTGCTACCAAGTGATACAATGGAGACTTGACCACTGAGCTGCTCAACTCCACGGGGCCGGCTTTTTATCATGTACATCTCTACTCCATGTGCCTTATAAATTGCCAATGTTTATGTTTAAAATTTCAAAAATGTCATTGGCAACATACATGCAACACAAAACTGACCAAACATTGACTGGCACCACACATTGGAAAGGCCTCTGAATCCTTAGGGAGGCGAGGGCACACGGTAGTAGAAGAAAAGTCACCGTCTCTCATATATTGTTCAGTTTAGCACTGGGATGTAGAAAAAGAAGTAAATACAGTCTGAAATGCTCACTCTTCTCCCTACTTACTTTATATACTCTCCATAACCAAAACTGTATTTGTCTTCAACCTGTATATAATAACGTCACCTGCTTATGACCCCATCAATAAATTCTTTGTGAGTCAGGGTTCAAACATACGACCTCTTTACCACCATACCCATAAGCCCTTGGAAAAGTCCCCATCTGCCTTTCCTGGTATCAAACTTTTACTAAAATATTTGATGCTATACATCCATTTTTGATGGGAATCCCTGTGGGTACCTCAGGCAAAGTACTATCTGCACTGGCCTCGGGATATTTTCCAGAATTTGTATGTCCATTATATTGTATAAACATATTCTCATATGAGATCAGGACAAGCTGTACGTTCAACCAAAACACAATGGTCACCCTTTGTCCCCTTCTACCCAGTACTACTCCACACCCCTAAGGGAACATAGTTTTGTTTATAGCTTTTTAATCACTTTGTCTAAGTGAATACACATATATTCACAAAAATACACGTACATGACAGGCTGTGTCCTCTACAAAACACACACATTCCACATTGTTCTGCAACTTGCTTTTTATCACTCAACAATATAGTGAACATTTTTTCTATGTTGGTATACATAGACTTATGTCATTTGAGGGGGACGAATATCCCACATTTTTGCTGTGCCATATTTTTTAAGCTCTCCTTATTGAGAGATAATGTAATTTTATTTTTCCTATTTAAAAACACAGCAATTCTCTCAAAAAAGCAATCATTCCCTGCGAAGTTTCAACTGAAAGATGTAAAGATAATCTAACGTACCTTTCAAGGAAGACAGCACTGAGATCTAAAACTGCATGGCTCTGCGTCTATCATTCATTCTATTAACGTTCTTCGCTTTGGGGGTGGGGGGAACCCTATAGCAAAAGCCTGACACAGACTCCAAAGCCAACAGAGGATTGCTGTTATTCCAAGAGATTTGTTTTTGGTCAAATAGTTAGAAGGGCATCTTAAAGGACAGGGGTCAGCTACCAGACACCATAGGAATGAATGGTTTTCTCTTGGGATGTGGAATCTGTACATGGCATAGGGCTGGCCACAGTATGCGATGATGGGAAGAAGGGTGAATTTACCCTCTCACAGATCTTCAGGGTAAAAACACACCGAGTGTTTTAGGGTCCCAGACTTTCCCTGACTTTGTGTTTGTTCAACCTGTCTTCAACTTTGGCGTATTCCCTCCACTCTGTGTATGTCATATGTCAGAGATGGAAAACAAGGCAAACAGGAACCTGAAACTCGTGTTGTATAAACCCATGTCCCCATCAAGCATGGGGACACTTAAGCCTTTGCCTTTTATCCTAGAGAGAATCAGTTAACCAGTTAGCCTAAAACAAACACTCAGAAAGGATCTGACTCTACCCCTTAGTGGGTCACACTCTCCCTTCTGGGTCTAGTGGCCTTAAAGAACCAAGAAGCCCCTGCACCTCCAAGAAGTGAGAGCAAGCACTGGGATTCACCGGGTTTGCATTCCAAGCCATCTGCTCCGTACAGTGAGAATCGGTCAGGCTGTCACAACAAGTCAGGTCCACTGTGTGGTTGGGGCTAATGCCAGAACAAAGTCTGGCAAAGCTCTCCTCCATCAGTGAACCCACAAGTGATATTGGATTGCGCCTGGAAAGAGGGGAAAAAATGAAAGCAGAACAATCATATGCAGAGAACAATGACTCTTGCTAAAAGGTTTGCCCCCCTGACTGACTGGGGGTCCTTCTGCTGATAGAAGGAATGCCCAACATTCATTGAGAGGAACACTGTTTCTGACACTACTAAAACTTTGTAGATGGACAATTTTCAGAACATAAGCTGAAGTTCCCAAAATGCTTTCAGCATAAATCAAACCTTGTTGAATCCTCAATTTCTCTGACCAACTAATTTCAGTGATGGAATAAGCACACTCTGACTTCTAATTTGTCATCATTATGATCAACATACCATACAAGTTTACTGGCCTCCATTTCCTGAGAAAATTATTCACCATCGATAAAATGAAAGACTAGAAGCAGATCTGATGCAAATCAATGTCTGCAATTCACATTTGCCACTGCCATGTCAGCTTTGGCGCCTGCATTTCCAAGGTCACCCCAGTCCCAGCATCCTCTAACAGAGACTAAGTCCTCCCAGCTGGGCAGCCTCCTTTCTTCTCACTCTGTCTCAGTGGATTCCAGCTGCCCTAGAAGGAGATGACTGCCTATTTACTTATCTGAGATGCTCTCCTGAGGCCCCTTCCAAAGTGAATTTCATACGTGCAGTACAGTCTACGTTTAGGCCAGACCGCCATAAATATGCATCTTAGACTTGTTGAAATATCTAGTGTTTCTGGACTCAGATCAAGATGGCAGCATAGGTAAACAGTGCTTACCTCACAAAACCACATCAAAATTACAACAAAAACACAGAACAATCATCACTCAGAATGGCCAGAAATCAAGATGAATAGATGTCTGACAACTCTAGAATTAAAAAAACACACATAAATTCAGACTGGTAGGAGGGGCAGAGACACGAAACACGCTGCTCCCATATCCACATGTGGTGAAGAAATATTCAGGAGGGTTATGTTGAGACTAAGGAGTCCCAGCCCCACACCAGGTGCCCCAATTCACGATTCTAGTATCAGTAAGGTAAGTACCTGTAACTTCTGACTGCAAAAAACAGTGAGAATTGAGTTGGTAGAAGAAACTTCTGGAATCACAAGGAGTTCCCCTTAAAAACCCCATGTATGAACTTACTGAGACTTACTCCCTCTGAGCTCCAGCACTGGCACAGAAGTTTGAAAGGTACCATTGGCATACAGGGAGGAACTGAAGTGCCTGGCATCAAGGCGAGAGCAGGGGGACAGTTGTCTCCCATACAGAAAGGTGAGCAGGAGCCACTGGCCCTTTTATGAACCCTCTCGAAACAGAGCCACAAACCTGGCAGGCTAGTATTATGTCTGAGACTCCATAAACCTGGCTAACACTCTTTGCCCTGCTCTGGAGATACCCAGAGACTCCATCCCACCCAACTTACAGACCCACCCAAGATGCTCTTCCATATGAGTGGCTGGTGTTGGCAAATGTATCACAATTTCCTAAATCCTCTCAAAGAACCAACAGCCAGTTTAAGCTAGCCCCCAGCCTGTGTACCTCTTACTTAGTGGCTCCAGGCCTGGCTCTCACAGCAACCAGCCTAGTTCACAGCTGGGATTTGTCTGAAAATATCCAAGCCTAATATAAGTAGGAGTCATTGCAGGTTGCTATATAGCTCAAGCAGGGTAGCCCTGGGCAGAACAGAGGTGGGAAATGACTTCAGCCTATATCACACAGGAAATCCCTGGGCTGGGGCAACTAGTGGACAGCTACAGACCACATCGGAGTACCACCAACCTGCCCCACACAGGTTATCCTCCATGGAGGGCAGAGGTTGATGACCAGTGGTCAGAGCTAGTCCTTGCTACTGACTGGCCTGGCTAAATCCTTCCCATGGACTGGCCAGAAAAAATCAAGGCTCAAGCACAAGAGGAATGTGTACTCAGCCTACACTAAGGGCAGACCTCAAGTACTCACACTGGGTAATAGAGAAGGCTATGCCACGGGACCCCATAGGATACCTACTACATTAGGGAGTCATAGCACCTCTACCTAAAACATAGAAACCAACACAGAGAGGCTGCCAAAAACAGTTGACAAAGAAACTTGGACCAAATGAAGGAACAGAACAAAAATCCAGAAAAAGAACTAAACAAAATAGAGATAAGCAATCTATTAGATGCAGAGTTCAAAATATTGGTTATAGTAATGCTTAAAGAATTTAGTGAGAACCTAAATAATATAAAAAAGATTGTCAGAAACTAGGGATACACTATTTAAAACAAAGAACAACTTACAGAAAAACAACAGTAGAGTAGATGAAGCCAATATTAAATCAATAATTTGGAATATAAGAAAGCAAAAACGACCAATCAAAACAAACAAAAAAAAGATTCTAGAGACTTCTGGCCAAGATGGAGTCATAGGTAGATAAGCTTTGCCTCCTCACAAGTCAAAAGAATGACAACAAATTTAAAAACAAAAAAAAATAAGAAAAACTGCCAGAAAATTAAACTGGATAAAAGTCCAATAACCAAGAAGTAAAAGAAGAAACAATCATCCAGACCGGTAGGAGGGACAGAGAACAACTGCCAGGGTGAGGAGGAGGACTACTGGAAAGACAGCTGATAAAGAGCGGGGCTAGCTGATCGGGCGGTGCAACATTTAGGTGCTGATAAACCAGAAGGAACAACTGGGGAGCAAGACAGACCACACAATCCAGGGATCAAGCACAGGAAAAGAAAACCTCAAAACCTCTGGCTCTAAAAAACCTGTGGAGGTTGGGGAGGTGGGGAAAGAAATTTCCAGCCTCACAGAAGGGTTCTTTGAGGGGTCCTGAAATATACACAAAACCACCCACCTGGGAATCAACACCAGAAGGGCCCACTTTGCTTGTGGGTAGTGGTGGAAGTGACTGTAAATTGGCAGAGAGCAAAGCAAGCAACACTGTTCCATCTCGGACCCCTCTCCCACATACAGCACCAAAATGCAGCAATGCAGGTTGTGCCACCCTGACAAATACTTAAGGCTCTTCCCCTTACTATGTCACAGAAGCATCAAGACAAAAAAAATATGGCCCAAACAAAAGAACAGATCAAAGCTCCAGAAAAAATATAACCCAAGTGATGAAGAGATAGCCAATCTATCAGATGCATACTTCAAAACACTGGTAGTCAGGATGCTCACAGAAATGGTTGAGTGTGGTCCCAAAATGGAGGACAAAGTGAAGGCTATGAAAAGTGAAATAAAGGAAAATGTACAGGGAATGAAGAGTGAAGAGAAGGAAATCAGGACTCAAATAAACAGTTTGGAGCAAAAGGAAGAAATAAACATTTAATGAGAACAGAATAAAGAAACAATAATTCAAAACAATGAGGAGAAGCTTGGAAAACTCCAGGACAATTTTAAACATTCCAACATGAGAATTGTAGGGGTGCCAGAAGGAAAAGAGGAAGAGCAAGAGATGGAAAACTTATTTGAAAATATAATGGAGAACTTCCACAATCTGGCAAAGAAAATAGACTCCCAGGAAATCCAAGAAGCTCAAAGAGGCCCAAAGAAGTTGGACCCGAGGAAGCACACACCAAGGCACATCATAATTGCATTACCCAAGATGAAAGAGAAGTAGAAAATCTTAAAAGCAGCAAGAAAAAAGAAAACAGTTACTTACAAAGGAGTTACCATAAGACTATCAGCTGATTTCTGAAAACAATTTGCAGGCAAGAAGGGGCTAGAAAGAAGTATTCAAAATCAAGAAAGGCAAGGACCTACATCCAAGGTTACTCTACCCAGCAAAGCTATCAGTTAGAATGGAAGGTCAGATAAAGTGCTTCCCAGGTAAGGTCAAGTTAAAGGAGTTCATCATCACCAAGCCCTTATTGTATGAAATGTTAAAGGGACTTATCTAAGAAAAAGATCAAAAACTATGAACAGTAAAATAACAACAAACTCAAAACTATTAACAACTGAGGCCCTGGCTGGTGTAGCTCAGTGGATTGAGTGCGGGCCTGTGAACCAGACGATCGCGGTTCGATTCCCAGTCAGGGCACATGCCTGGGTTGCAGGCCAGTTCCCGGCAGGGGCCAGTTCCCAACAGGGGATGCACAAGAAGCAACAATACATTGATGTTTCTCTTCCTCTCTCCTTCCCTTCCCCTCTAAAGATAAATAAATAAAATATTTTTAAAAATTTAAATAATTACAAAATCACTAAAATATTTGTAAAAAACTATTAACAACTGAACCTAAAAAAACAAAAACAAAAACAAACTAAGCAAAACAACTAGAATAGGAACAGATTCACAGAAAAAGAGATCACATGGAGGGTTATCAGCAGAAAGGGGCGGGGGGAAGAATGGGGAAAAGGTACAGGAAATACGAAGCATAAATAGCAGGTATAAAATAGACAGGAAGAGGTTAAGAACAGTATGGGAATTGGAGAAGCCAAAGAACTTACATATATGACCCACAGACATCAACTGTGGAAGGTAGGGAAATGCTGGTGGGACAGGACATGCAAGGCATGGAGGAATGAAAGGGAAAAAGAAATGGGACAACTGTAATAGCATAATCAATAAAATATATTTTTCAGAAAAGAATCTAAAAAACCAAGGATGTTGTAAGCAGCCTCTGGGACAACTTCAAGCATTCCAACATTTACACCATAAGGCTGCCAGAAGGAGAAGAGAAATTGGAAATCTATTTGAAAAAAAGAATAAGCTGTGGCCAGTGTCGCTCAGTGGTTGAGTGCCAGCCTGGGTACCAGTGGGCCATCGGTTCGATTCCCAGTCTAGGGCATAACCTGCGTTTTGGGCCAGTTCCCCAGTAGGGTGCCCATGAGAGTCATCTACACATTGATGTGTCTATCCCCCTCTTTCTCACTCCCTTTCCACTCTAAATAAATAAATAAATAACATCTTTTAAAAAATAATGAAAGAAAACTTCCCTAATTTGAAGGAATTAGATATGCAATCCGGAAAGCACAGAGTCACAAACAAGATGGATCAAAGAGGTCCACTCCAAGACATACCATAATTAAAATGCTAAAGGTTAAAGATAAAGAGAGAATCTTGAAAGCAGCAAGAGAAAAGCAGTTACTTACCTACATGGGAATTCCCATAAGACTATCAGCTGATTTCTCAAAAGAAACTTTGCAGACTAAAAGGGATCGGCAAGAAATATTCAAAGTCATAAAAAGGAGGGACCTAGAGCCAAGATCACTCTACCCAGCACAGCTATCATTTAGAATCAAAGGGCAGATAAAGAGCATTCCAGACTAGAAAAAAAACTAAAGGAGTTCATTATCACCAATACATTATTATATGAAATGTTAAAGGGACTTATTTGAGAAAAAGAAAATCAAAACTATGGGCAATATAATGGCAATAAATATACATCTATAAACAATTAAATCTGGAAAATAAACTACGCAAAGAAGAAGAACAAAGACGGAATCATGGATATGGAGATGTTTTGATGGTTGTCAGACAGGAGGGTATATGGAAAGTGGGTGAAGAGGTGAGGGTATTAAAAAGTACAAATAGGTATTTACAGAATAGCCATGGGATATATAGTACAATACAGGAAACAAAGTAGCCAAAGAACTTATATCCATGACCCATGGACAGAAACGATGGTGGGAGGGTTGCCTGCTGTGTGGAAAGGGTCATAGGGGGAAAATTGGTACAATTGTAATATCAAAATCAATAAAATATAATTTTAAAAAGAATTCTAGAGTTTCTGTAAATCCCATAAACATGCTATCATATGTGTACACATGTGAATGCATACATATAGTCTCAACTTTGTATTATGGATGAAGACGGGAGCAATAGGTTATATAAACCATTGCCTCAGACGTTCACTCCATTAACTGAATCCTTTCTGCCTGGCTATTAGGGGTCATTGCCATAGCATTCCCAAAAAGGAAACGCATAATGCTTTCCTTAGCCTAATAGTAAACATAATTTTCATTCCTAGAAATAAAACCCAGAGTGATGGATTATTCTGGTAAAAGGAGTCCTCGAACAGATGTCAGCATGCCTGGGCTAAATCAGTTCCAATTAGCCGGCATGGTAACCCACTTTCAATTCCATCACCAAACTTCAACCTCTACCCTCTATGTCAAGTGATTACATCAGACATAGGACAGTTTCCCTGGTGCACTAAGAAGAGCAGTAAGAGACAGTCCGTGAATTCGGCTGGGAGGTCCAAGTCAATCCACCCTATCCAAAATTGTGCTACTGACAAGCCTCACACAAGATAACCTAGAAAAGAGCTGGATATGGCAATGCTTACCATTCACTGGCCAATGACCTAGAAACAGGAAAGGGATACATTATAAATTAGCAGCTTCCAAGGGCATTAACAATTGAATTATTATGCAAACATTAAGCATTAAGTACTTTGTTATGGAAAACATCAGAGGTGAGGATGGACATAGGCTCCTTTCTTTTCTTCTAAGATGCACATCCCCTTCAGTGAGGAGCCAGATTAGTCAACTCCACCAAACAGCTCCAGGACCAGGGAAATGCTAAGAGCCTTCCTGCAGGGCAGCTAATCACTGGTAAATCTCAAGACTGGTTTCCACAGCTGGTGACCCTGAGTCTGTAGGTAGATGGTAGCAGCTCAGGAAAGAGAGCCTCTGATGAGCTCATGCTTTCTCTAGCTATGGTTCCTCAAAGATACCCAGCTGGGACAACACATGCCTGGATACAGAGTCTAGGCTGCCACTGGGGAACATGCTCCCTAGGTTGGTTAGCATACAGCAACTTTTGTGGCTTGAGGATGGGAAACAATTTTCCAAGGCAACACTGGTATAAAGCCTGGTCCCTGCCTAATCCCTTGTAAATAATGTAAATCTGGTTGGAAACGGCCATCACTCCAGGGGAGCCCTCTCTCTCTCTCTGTCTCTGTCTGGAGACATCCCTATCTGGCAGCACAGCCTTCCTGACAACCGCCTCCATGAACTGAGGTGGAGAAGATGTCAGCTACCACTCCGGAAGGTCAGATACCCCTGGAAGACGGTGCTCAGTGAGCACATCTCTAAACCATGTAATTACCAAGGAGCTGTACTTAAATGACTTCTGCTAAAAAGCTGCTTTTAAAGGCCAGGTACCCAATTCCACCTCTTAAAGCTGATCCCACACCCCATCAACATAATGGCATGTGATTTAAATTATCTCGTTCTATTAGCCCTTTAGTAGACATGAAAACAAAAAAAAAGTCATAATGCTTCCTACCATAAATCGGTCATAATCTGAGGGCTATTTAACACACTGCCTTCCTGAAAAGGAGCAGGTATTCTCTGTGGCACATTATACACCACCCCCACAAACATTTCTCTAAGTGAATGCAGATTGGCCTCTGAAAAATGTGTCTAATGTGTTCAATAAAAAGATTTCTATGACCATCCATTGAATTTACAAACTCCTTAAAAAATAGTTCATGCTCTCCTAACTTCTCATTCTTTTTCAGACTTCTGTATAAATATGAAAGTTAATGGTTTCATGATTTCTTTTATTTCTTTTCATTGCAATCACTTTCAAAAGGAAAAAGAAAAAAAAAAAACATTAACCAGTAACTTCCAAAAGGGTCTCTATGCCACATTTGATCAGGTCAGGCCAGGACCCCTAATGTCAACACCCAGCCTTCACAAATACATCTGGATGATGGACTCCCCACAGTGCCCACAAAATCACTAACTGTCATCCCATAAATACATGCTGGCTATCACCCCAAGCAGAGAGAGCTAACACAGGCGGCACACATGTGCCCTACACTTCAAATCTGGGTTTTCGGGAATCCTGGACAATGAGTAACGAATGGCTAACTACCAATTTAGGTGACGTGGAAGGTGCCCTAACCCCAATTCAGACAAACCAGATAATAAGATTTCAAGTCCAAGTATTCCCAACATTTCCTCCAAATTTGGTGAAAATCTCCTTGGTAGTTTCCTCTCAAGAGGAAACAGATATTGTGTTTTGTTTCACTGTGTTGCAGTTATTGTCTAACTGGGAAACTTTATATAATTATTTCCCTCCTGCTCCTAATGGCCAATGAATAATTCATTTTTGACAAATTGGTTTCAGAAATTTCTTTATTAAATTTTCCAAATTGATAATGCATGCATATATTCTAACAGTCAAATCCAAGTTACCAGAGACTGGACAGTGAAAGCTACACCTTCCCTCACCCCTCTCTGCAAACTCCCAGGGCAGCACTATCATCCCGATGCTTGTGATACTCCTGTACGTGTCCCAGAAAACAAGTAGCCTCATCTAGATACGGTTGTGTACCTTGCTTTTCCCCCCAATAAACAAGGTATCCAGGAAAATATAGGTATAGATAGAGTTAAACATACATATCAGTTCAGATCAAGTTGCTTCACTGACATAACATATGTAATAGCTGCACACATGCCGGTACTTAGCAAACCATCATTTACTACGACAACCCTGTTAATGGACCATCAGGTTGTTTCCAATCCTTCCCAAATCCAAACACGGCTGTAATGAATAACCAGGGCATAAATCATCTTGCACTGTGGAAGTTCATCTGTACGATACACATCTGGGAGCAGAGTTGCAGATCAAAGGGTTTGCCCATGTATAATTGTGAAGGAGTAGCCTGATACTTTCACAGACACTGTACTAATTTCTAGTCCCCAAGAGTGGTGTCTAATATTATCTGATTCCCCAATAGTCTCACCAACTATTTACAGTACAGGCCAATCTTAAAAAGCCTTTATTTAACCCTGACACCATGAACAATTAAGAGGTACCAGAGGGCTGGTGTGGGCCAAATCCTCCTTGCACTCGTTACCCCAGTTTCCCTCTCTCTGCCCCAAGAGCAATTAAGATCATGAGCTTGGTGGACAGAGAAGCTGAAGCCCCATCTCTACCCTTCCTGAGTTGAGTGACCTTGGAGTATCTTTACACCTTATGTCTTAAAGCTCAGTTTCCTCATCTATAAAGTGGACTGCAGGCATGCATTCTACTGAACAAGTACAAGCCACTCCCTCCCCATGCAAGAATGAGGGAAATTTTAACTGAGATGACCACAATGCATGGCCCCACGAATGTTTGGCAAACATTCACAATGACTGCATTCCCACTCACAATCAACCTTTCCAAGGCCAAATGACAGCAATAAGACACCTGATTTTTTGTATGCCAAACTGCCAGGAAATGCCCTCCTCTGGCCCATTGGTGTACTGGCAGCCAATTAAAGTGTACACATTTTTTATTAGTTGATGATAAAATACTATGAAGGAAATAAACAAGATGGAAAATAAGCACAGAGGCCCCATGTAGATGGCAGAGCAGCCTAGCTGGGGTGGAGGGCATTACTGAGATCTGGATGCTCAGCTGCAAGGGACCTTCAGGATCCAAGCAGCTTTGAGACCAAGGTAAACGCTCTTTTCAAACAGACCCCAGACAAGGGCTGCAAAGGTGTGGAGGGCTGGGACCTGGCCATTTTCTACCAAAAGCTGAAACAGTCAACTTTTGCACCACAGCTTTCCACTGTCTTGGCTGAGACTGTGTCAGATCTGCAGCTTCCCCATGTCCTGTCCTTCCTCGTTCCCATGTCCTGGGCTTCCCCATGTCCTGTCCTTCCTCTTTCCCCATTGTCTGTCATAGGCATTAACCCTCAATAAGCTCCTTGCACCACTAACTCAGGGTTCATATCCCTGAACTGACATGGACAAGGGTACCCTGTTGGGATTACCAGGGCACTAACCAAACCAAACCTTAACCTTCATCAAACCCCGTCACCTCCCTCATCAGACCTTCCTTTCCACACACACTAACCTGCCCTCCACAAGAAGCATAACTGTATCCCTTTCCCTGCCCACTTCTCTAGCTTGCTTGTGTACTTTCTGTTTCCACTGATAACTCCAAATTCTCAATTAATAAAGACAGGTACTGCACCTAACTCTTCACAGGAACTGTCCCAAATAGTCCTCATGACTGTTACCTTATGGAGTAGGTAAGTATTCTTGTATTTAAGAGAAAGAAAGGAGAGGGGAACAGTCATTGCCAAGAGACTAGAGTTAGGTAAAATAATTGGTCCCAAGGTGAGCCAATGCCAGGGAAGAGACACCCAGGGGCCTCTGTTACCATAGATCATGATCATGTTCACCACCCTGGTTCCCAAACTCAGCTACCCCAGGAAGCTTCCTCCCCTCAAGATAAACTTAAATCTCCTAGTCCCTTAGAATATCAGAGGCAAGTTGAATCTGTATTTATTGACTCTTAGTTGTGAAACTGTACTAAGTGATTTTGCATGGTGCAATTCTGGCTCCCAGTCAAAGCTGAAAAGCTCCAGATCAGAGGCCACCACTTTTATAACTCGTTTCCCAGATCACTTGGGGGTGAGACTTCCCATACTAACAATCACACCAGGTTCAGGAGCTCCTGTCACATGCCGAGAGTCCCTCTGGGCTTGGGCGTGTTCCTCCCAGTATCACTGGTGTGTGGCCAGTACTGGCTCAGAGAAAACCCACACTCAAAAAGACTGCATTTCTGAAGGGCCTTAAATGATCCAAACAAGACACTGAAAGGAAAACCTAAATGTACACTCACTTTGAAAGAAGAGCTGACCACTGCTGAGGGAACCCAAGAGAGGCCTGTCCCTGCATCCAGGCAATACACCTACAGAAGGGCTACCTCCAATGTACCAATGGGTGACACAACAAGAAAAGCTACTCTTCTGAGCAACCCTTCTGAGCTACTCTTAAAAACACAGAAAACATCTGCAGTCCCTTCAGGAAACAAAGGGCAAAACAGTGGCAAATGGAGGCATGACTCTGTCATTGCTATGTTGTCACCAGGGAACCTCAAACGAGCATGCAACTGCTAGGTCATGTTATATCCTGCCTGCTGCTACCACGGAGCTGCTGCGTCTAAGCCACAGATGAAGTTACACATTTCTAAATGTTACCAATATAGAAGCACATTCTAATTACAGCCCCAAGATAATAATCACGTAATTTCTACTTTGTGCATAAAGGCTATTATTAAATGCCTAGACTCAAATGGGAAGTCTCCTATATAACTCAATTTACCGTGTTTTTAAAATGTGGGTATATTTGCTCTGCTCCTAATGCCAAAGTGTAGCCTCAAATCTTTCACCAGTGTTTTTCAAGAAGGCTTCCAAAACTGAAGCGAGGGTTAAGTTCAGGCCAGAGAAGGCTCCAACAGCCCGCCAAGAGAGAACTAAATATAACACATGGGAGAAGAGAACACTATGTCCTATGAAGAGGAAAACAATTCAAAGGGACTTCCAGTTTAGTTTGGCTACTGAAACCACGGTTCTAGAAAAGGCCACAATTTCAAAAGTACTCCTGAGACAGCCAAATAACCCCAAGGATGAAAGAGCTCTGTTAGTGCCATTTGCAGGGGAGAATTTGTATATTTGGTTAACCAAATAGGATGGGAATAACACATTTCCTAAAAGGAAAAAATATATAGATCTTTGACCTGAAAATTACAGTTCCATGGAGCACCGACTACTGATTCTAGGCCCATCCACAGCAACAGCTATCGCCTGTGCTTCGGTTACATGTAACTCCTTCAGAAAACTGTCCGGGGCCCAAGAGACTGCTGCCATTCTCATTCTGCCCAGCCTTACCCAGGGTTTCCAGGTTGGGGCTGTGGTCAACTATCAGCCCAGCTGTCTGCAGTCACTGTGCTGATCTTTATGGGCTGAATTTTGCAATGCTGACTGCAGAAAGCAATTCAACTTTGTGGGGAGGAGCCACAATGACTCCATTTCAGCCCAGATGTGACATCCCTGCAATTAGTCAGCAAGAAACCTTGAGCTTTGTCGTACCTAAAAACAAATTCATTTATCTGTTATAGAGGGGCTATTCATGCCACTTGGAAAATTAGGTAAGGAGGAGAGGAAAAAAAGTTTCCACTTAAAAACAATTTGGCTACTAGATCACCTGTGTTATGCTTTGTCTTTCGGTTGCCTTTTGGGGGGTTGCAATTTTATTGCCCTGGGGCATTTGTACCAAACAGAATCGTCTTACTTAGAAATTAATCCACCCCTGCTGTTTATTCCTCCTTTGAGTCATAACCCTCCATTTGTGACATCACAGTTAGCCACTTGCAGTGATCATCACAATGTCATCAACAAAGGATTATGACTGGAGTTGAAAACGAAACAGCACAAGCACTTTCAGCTGGGCAATGAAGTTCCTCTTGTCAACTAACCAGACCCAGGAACCAGGAATTGGAGTGTGGGGAAGGACAGCAGGGTAGGGGACTCTCTGAGAGAAGGACACTTTGCATGAAAAATTCTAGTCTACAGCCATACCACCCTGAACACACCTGATCGCGTCTGGATGAGAAACTCTAAGCAAAAGAACTCAACCAGTAGTTTTATGGTTGAGTTCTTGAAATATCTGGTTTCATGAAATATTTACCAGCTACATTTTTCCTCACCGACCCATTTTCTTACATTTTATTTTGAATAGTACAAAGATTTCTATATATCCTTCGCCTATACTCATCACTGTCAACATTCGCGTGCATTTGCTTTATGATTCTCTACTTACATCTATTTTCCTCAAGCATCTGAAAGTCGAAGACATTATGTCCCCTTAACCACAGATACTAAACAAATTTCTTAAGAACAAGGACACTCTCTTCCATAACTATAGGACAATTATCAAATTCAGGAAATTTAACATTGCTGTAACATGATCTAATTTACAGTCTATATTCACTATACCAATTACTCCCCAAATTTCTATCATTTGTTTTCACTGTTAGCTTATTTTACAATAACCAAGAAAATGAAGCCAACAACTTTTTCAACTCTCTTCAATGGTAACAGAACCACTCATCAAAAATTCAAGATTTTTTAAATATATATTTTATTGATTATACCATTACAATTGTTTTATTCCCCCGTGTTCATTCCCCTCCACCCTGCACACCCCCTCCCCCACCATTCCCCCCCTTTAGTTTATGACATGTCTCAAGTTCTTTAGATTCTATATTTCCCCTACTATTCTTGCCCTCCCCCCATCTATTTTCTACCTACTGTCTATGCTATTTTCTGTACCTTCTCCTCTTCCTCCCACTCCCCTGTTGCTAACTCTCCATGTGATCTCCATTTCTGTGTTTCCACTCCTGACCTAGCTGTCCTCTTGGTTTGCTTGTGTTTTAGGTGTGGCTGTTAATAACTGAGTTTGCTGTCCTTTCACTGTTCATATTTTTCATCTTCTTTTTCTTAATATAAGTCCCTTTAACATTTTATAAAATAAGGGCTTGGTGATGATGAACTCCTTGAATTTAACCTTATCTGAGAAGCACTTTATCTGTCCTTCCATTCTAAATGAAAGCTTTGCTGGATAGAGCAGTCTTGGATGTAGGTCCTTGCCTTTCGTGATTTCAAATACTTCTTTCCAGCCCCTTTTTGCCTGAAAGGTCTCTTGAGAAATCAGCTGACAGTCTGATGGGAACTCCTTTGTAAGTGACTGTCCCCTTATCTCTTGCTGCTTTTAGGATTCTCTTGTTCATTTTAATCTTGGCTAATGTAATTATGATGGGCCTTGGTATGTTCCTTCTTGGGTCCAACTTCTTTGGGGCTCTCTGAGCTTCCTGGATTTCCTGGAAGTCTATTTCCTTTGCCAGACTGGGGAAGTTCTCCTTTATTATTTGTTCAAATAAGTTTTCCACTTGTGACTGTTTCTTTTCCCCTTCTGGTACCCCTATAATTCGGATGTTGGAACGTTTAAAGATGTCCTGGAGGTTCCTAAGCCTCTCATTTTTTGAATTCTTGTTTCTTCATTCTTTTCTTGTTGGATGTTTCGTTCTTCCTTCTGGTCCATTCCATTGATTTGAGTCCCAGTCTCCTTTCCATCGCTATTGGTCTCCTGTGCATTCCCCTTCATTTCAATTAGTTTAGCCTTCATATGTTCCTCTAATTTGTGACTATAATCAACCAGTTCTGTGAGCATCCTGATCACCAGTGTTTTGAACTGTGCATCTGAGAGGTTCGCTATTTAGAGTTATTGGCCCTGGGGCTTTGAGTTCTTCTTGAGCCATATTTTGGACTGTTCGTGCCTGTTACGTATGAGGAGCAGAGCCCTAGGTGTTCACCAGAGCAGGGCAACTCAGTTGCTGGGTTGTGACACTGTACGTGGGGGCTGGGTCAAAGAGAAGCAATGGCGGTCCCGTCTGCCACCTCCTGCCGCCACTGCCACCGGGGCCGCACGTTCCATCCCACTGTGCTTGAATGTGCGACTGCACTCAGCCCTCTGCTGCTGGGTTTGCCCTCTGGGGCCTGTGCGGTCTGTCTCACTGTTCACTCTGCTGGTTTATGTGCACGTGCGCGCTAATGTGTGACCGAGGTCAGTCCGCCCCGCACCCTCACTGGGTCCACGATGCTACCCCGGCTGCCTGCGCGCCTGGATTGGGGGATCTTTCCCGCCGGACCCTGCTCCGCTGCTGGCTCCGCCCCAATTACCGGTCCTGGTTGAAAGGTTCATTGTTGTCAGACTTCCGTATAGTTCAATTTTCTGTTCTCTGGCTGTGTCTTTGTTTACTAAATCTTTGTTGTATTCAAACTTGGTTGTGAGAGAAGGCACAGTGTTTCCACCTATGCCTCCATCTTGGTGGAAGTCCAAAAATTCAAGATTTTTCAAAATATAAATCCACAGTTAAGAAATATCATAATGGCTACCATTTATTTAGTGCTTACTATGTCCTCATCAATAACTTTACATGAATTATCTCATTTAAACCTCATAAATACTCCATGGGGTGTGAGTCCCTATAATCCACACTCTATAAAATAGTGTAAACCCATATCCTGAGAACAAAGTATATACTGGAAATGATATCGAGGTGAAACACACATCCTAGACTTCTCTCTCTGAAGAACTGGATTCAAGCTAGTCCTAGAAGGCAGTCTGACATGAATAGATTACCAAAATCCAGTCGACCTTCAGAACTCGCTAAAACCAGATCAATTCTTTGTATATGAAGACTACAATTAAGAATGCAGATTACAGGGTCACAGCTAATTGTAATGTCTCAGCATACGATCACTGCAGAATAGTCCAATATGCTGTCTTGCCCTCCAAACAAGTTATGTGGTTGGTTGTACAGTGGGCAGCTTCTATGGCTCTACTGCCTATTTAACAGATTCAGGAATGCCATTTATTCTAAACACAGAGTAAAGGTTTTAAAAGCAATAAAAGCAGCTTTTCACAGGCTAAAAGCTTTTAGGGCAGAATAGACCTTAAATCGCCTATTTCACAGAGAGAAATGGCTCCAAGGGAAGCTTGGACATTATTACATTTTTTTAGGAGAACATAAAAGATTTAAGATTAACTCAACCTGACTCAAAACCAAAGCTATTCATCGAAACTGGTTATGGAAAGGAACAAAAATTTATGACCTAAAAGCCATGATCACATTTGAAAATAATTTCTATGCTACTCCTGTTTCCCATTAAATGCATCCCATGATGTACCCTGACATATGTCATACACAGATTTCCATCAAGCTACTGTGTAGAAACTGAACACCCACTGGGTTCCAATAATTATTCTATTGCACTCTCTATCCCTAGTCATTCCTGCCCAGAAACCTGTACTGGAAGAGCCAGAGGAAAAGTTTCTTCACCAATGTAATGTATCCCTACAGCCCATACTTGAAGGTTGTATCTCCAGATCTTCTTCTTTTCCCTCTCTATCACCTGTGCTTACAAAAAATAGAAAAATCCCTTCAAGAGCAGCTAAGAGATCATATTTTGCCTCCTCCACAGTACTCATTATAAAGCTGAATAATTGCCAACATTTTAAAACTGAGGGATTCACCTAAAAATCCACATTTCTGGCTACTCTTTATGGTAATAGTGGGTGCACATTCACCCAAGGCTTTGCTGATGGCTCAGAGAGCCAGCCACCCCCTGCAGTAAGGGCCCACCCACTCCCACACCTCTGCCCACCCTGCTTCACTCACCACCACTCACTCGTTCTTCATAATTAACTGTCTAAAATGGGACTTTCTGGGAGTGAAGGGGAGCACTGTTAATAATTACACCAGGACAAATGGCATTGATGGGGCATATGGTCAGCAGCGCTGGCTCCAGCTTCAAATCTCTGCAGGTTATTTTTGTTCTTTACTACCCCAACTGCTTTGCTTTGCTGTGTTCATCAGTTTTGCCTTGAGATTGGGAGACCAGGAAATTTTGATGTCTAATTAGTAAATTGCTTAAGGGGGCAATGGAAACTGAGAAAGAGAAAATGTTCCAGTGGGGCGCATTTGAGGAAAAGTGGGACAATTGAAAGGGGCAAGGTGTCAGGAATTTTATTACTCCTGGGATCAACCCTAACTTCCCACTGAATATCATAAAACCTCATGAACCCTCTGCTAATTGGAGATTTCACTGGAAATAAAATGTGGGAATCTAATAGACCTTGAGACCATACTGTTAAGGTTTTTCAAGTGTTTACCAGAGTCACTTGGGCCGGGCTGGTGGTAGGGGTGCTGAATTGGCAGTACCTTTTAAGGAAAAACAATACAATCTCCTCTGAAAGTGAGTACCTACTCAAATACCTAGCACGCAATCTCACCCGAGGAGCTGTCAAGATCTCCTATTAAAATGAACACATTGTGAAGCTGGGCTCGTTGCCAAATGTGGCAACCATTAGTTTGAAAACAGTTTGAAATGCTCAAGCTTTGGAGTCATATAATCAAAATCAATTAATGCACCATTTGGGACTCTGTATATACATCCAGACCTGAAGCAGCAGGCTTTCCAAACTATCCAATTTGACTGTGGCAGAGTCTTGCAGCATTTTTATCAGCCTACCAATCACATTAGGCGCGTAGCCTAGTGAACATTCTCTCCTTCTCTTAGCCAAATAAACTTAAGGATGACTGTCTTCACCTAAGAAAAACAAAATTAAAAACTTACTCCAGACAAGTTTAAGGGGAAAAAAGAAAGAGAAATGTAACTACTTGAGAGATTCATACTGAGGGGTCCCAAAATTTAGAGATGGGGATGCAATCTGGAATAGTGTACAATGGGCATTTACTTTTGGAGATCAAAAAGAAAATTGCAGTCAATCAACCAACAGAAAGTGGACGACTTTGGAGTTATTTTTAATAGTTACCAAAACAGATGTTGTTATAACAGGATTATGAAATAGTTCAGGTAATTCTTTGCAGCAACATAAAAGCCAGAATGGGAAATTCACTTTGGATTCTCAGCCAGTAGTTTTACCAGGGTGGGGACCACCTTGTCCAATGATGCTCTAAGCTAGAGAGACTGAGCTGCAAAGACAAAGGTAAAGGCTACAATGGACTGCATTTCTTTCAAAAGAAAAAAGGGAAACACCACAAGGTTGTACCTGACAATTCCAATCCCACCTACTCCTCCCTGTTCTTAACACTCCCTTCATGTTTTCAGCTCACATTACTTATAAACACTCAGCCCTTAAACAGACATTTTAAAATACATGTTGACTATTTCTTCCCCAAACATACACATCTATCCCTTCATTTCTGAAAACTTCAGACTACCCGCTTCGGGTATTCCAAATAGTTTCCTCAGCTGCTGGTTTTTGAGGGTCTTTCAAAGACAATCACTTGCATTCATCATCCATATCCCTAGTGCTTGGACAGGGCGCACCACACCCCCTTTGACTTGCTCATGAAACACCTGGAAGCTTCTGGAGTTGAGCCCTCCTTCTTACTGCTTAGCTGGCACCGCTGTCTAATGATAATAAAGCATTCAAAGCTACTCAGCATTGAAGTGTCTGCTCAGGCTCTGTACAGAGCATGTTGTGTTTCCAAATAAGATGTCTGAACTTCTGAGTATTGAATTTCCCAAACAGGTTTCATAAATTTTAATTCTTGAGCAAACTCTCCAAACTCTGCCTGTCACTTACCTCCCCAAGAGCCGGATCTAGTAATCACAGGTGCTCTTTATAACCCACTCATGCTCTAGGCGCTCTACATCAAAGGGAGGTGCCAGTGTTCAGAAATTGCTAACTTAAAAAATATATTAATAAGCAAGGCCCTCTACTGCTCTGACACCCTGCCCATGAGAATTCTAAATCAAATTAAGAGAGACTGAAAATGGAAAGTCAGTAAAATGTAGTCACTGAGGCATGGATAGGAAAGAAACTTTCAGATATATAACAATGGGCAGATTATAATTACAGGCCTAAATCTAGGGATTTCCATTTGTAAAACTTTTAATTTTAAGTAAATATGCATCCACCAAAAATTCACCACTGATCCTCTGGGGATCTTGATCAATGGGTTGACTATGGTATCAAAAAATCTAAAAGCAAGTCAGATAGCTCAGTTGGTTAGAGCACTGTCCCCATATGCCAAGGTTGCAGGTTCAATCCCCAGTCAGGACACATACAAGAATCAACTAATGAATGCATAAATAAGTACAAGAATAAATGGATGTTTCTCTCCCTCTCTTTCTCAAATCAATTCTTAAAAACATCTAAAGCCAGCACTATGACTTTCACTGAACTAGTTATTTTGTCTCTCCAAGCCTCATTTCCTCACTTGTAAAATGGGAATAATAATAATAGAAACTGTTTCTGTAGGTTGCTGTAAGTATTTAATCCCATAAAGTAGGTGCCACATATAATACAGTCTGCCCCATACTTATACTCATGTAAGAGGTAGGAAGTAATATTGAATATATTCTTCTTACTCAGATTAACCTGAGGCTCAGAGAACTAATGATACTGGTCACTCAGGATTCTCAATCTAATAAAATCTGGAGGCAGGTAAAAAGAAATTGTTGATTTCCATGACTTCTCACCAAGATGGAGGTGGAGGTAGATGCATTTTGCCTCCTCGCACAACTAAAAGAGTGACAACAACAAACTCAAAAACAAAAAATAACCAGAAATGGCAGAAACTCGGACTGGATGGAAGTCGAACAACCAATGAGTTAAAGAAGAAACATTCATTCAGACCGGTAGGAGGGGATGAGATAGGCAGCCAGGTGGAGAGGACTCGCCACATGGTTGCTGCTGGCAGAGTGGGCAGTCCCACATACGCGTGCAGATGAACCAGGAGGAACAACTGGGGAGCAAGACAGGCCACACAATCCAGGAATCAAGCATAGGAAAGAAAGCCTCAAAACATCTGACTGAAAATTTGTGGGGGTTGCAGCAGCAGGAGGAACACCCAGCCTCACGGAAGTGTTCTTTGAGAGACCCACAGGGTCCCAAAACATACACAAAACCACCCACCTGGGAATCAACACCAGAAGGGCCCACTTTGCTTGTGGGTAGTGGTGGAAGTGACTGTAAATTGGCAGAGAGCAGAGCAAGAAACACTATTCCATCTCAGACCCCTCTCCCACATACAGCACCAAAATGCAGCAATGTGGGTTGTGCCACCCTGACAAATACTTAAGGCTCTTCCCCTTACTATGTCACAGAAGCATCAAGACAAAAAAAATATGGCCCAAACAAAAGAACAGATCAAAGCTCCAGAAAAAATATAACCCAAGTGATGAAGAGATAGCCAATCTATCAGATGCATACTTCAAAACACTGGTAGTCAGGATGCTCACAGAAATGGTTGAGTGTGGTCCCAAAATGGAGGACAAAGTGAAGGCTATGAAAAGTGAAATAAAGGAAAATGTACAGGGAACGAACAGTGAAGGGAAGGAAATCAGGACTCAAATCAACAGTTTGGAGCAAATGGAAGAAATAAGTATTTAAATAGCATAGAATGAAGAAACAAGAATTTAAAAAAATGGGAAGAGGCTTAGGAACCTCCAGGACATCTTTAAATGTTCCAACATCTGAATCATAGGGGTGCCAGAAGAAAAAGAGGAAGAGCAAGAAATGGAAAACTTATTTGAAAATGTAATAAAGGAGAACTTCCCTAATCTGGCAAAAAAAAAAAAAAAAAAAAAGGACTTCCAGGAAGTCCAGGAAGCTCGGAGAGGCCCAAAGAAGTTGGACCCAAGGAAGCACATACCAAGGCACATCATAACTATATTACCCAAGATGAAAGAGAAGGAGAGAAATCTAAAAAGCAGCAAGAGAAATGGATACAGTTACCCACAAAGGAGTTCCCATAAGACTATCAGCTGATTTCTCAAAAGAAACCTTGCAGGTAAGAAGGGACTAGCAAGAAGTATTCAAAGTGATGAAAAGCAAGGACCTATAAGCAAGATCACTCTACCCAGCAAAGCTATCATTTAGAACGAAAGGGCAGTTAAAGTGCTTCCTAGATACAGTCAAGTTCAAGGAGTTCATTATTACCAAGCCCTTAATATATGAAATGTTAAAAGGACTTATCTAGGAAAAAGATAAAAAACTATGAACAGTAAAATGACAACAAACTCACAACTATCAACAACTGAACCTAAAAAAAGAAAAACAAAAACAAACTAAGCAAACAACTAGAACAGGACAGATACATAGAAATAGAAATCACATGGAGGGTTATCAGCAGGGAAAGGGGAGAATGGGGAGAAAGGTACAGGGAATAAGAAGCATAAATGGTAGGTACAAAATAGACAGGGGAAGGTTAAGAATAGTATGGGAAACAGACAAGCCAAAGAACTTACATATATGACCCATTTACATGAAACTAAGGTGGGGGAATGATGGTGGGAGGGAGGGGTATAGGGAAGGTAGGAAAAAGGGGACAATAAAGGGGAGAAAGAAATGGGACAACTGTAATACATAATCAGTAAAATATATTAAAAAAGAAAAAAAGATTTTATTGATCATGTTCACAGTTACCCAAACTCTAGTCGGTCCCTAGTGTTACCCTCAGCTGACAAATGAGAATCAGTAGCTAGCAATGAATAAACAACACAAATATGACAGAACACTCAAGAACTATCCAATATCCATGTACACAAAAGATGTCTCCGTACACAAAAGATGCCATGGCCAAGTGCTTCAGTTGGTTGAAGCACTGACCCATACACCAAAAAAAGTTGCAGTTTTGATTTCCCATCAGGGCACATATAGGTTGCAGGTTCAATCCCCCGTCAGGGTGGGCACAGGAGGTAACTAATTAATGTGTCTCTCTCATATCAGTGTCAATCTCAATCTCTCTCTCTCTCTCTCTCCTCCTTGCCCCCTTCTTCTCTCTCTAAAATCAACAAAAACATATTCTCAATTTAGGATTAAAAAATTATTTGGTGGACTAAAGTGTGTATGTGTGTGTATAAGAGAGAAACTGTAAGATCCATTTGAATTACAACTCACCATTCATGAATACACTGATTTCACTGTAATAAGTTTTCTAGTTAAACATTTCTGGTTCTCATCTCTTCAGTTACCATAAGATTTCTTGCTGAATCATTACAAAGCTAAAAATGTAACTGACAAAGACCTAAGAAGATGACCAAAAAAGTTTGTATACATTTGCAAAACTGGTCTAAAATACTGAGAGCAGAGGTGTAACAGTGTCTTGGCTAAATTATGGCCCATGCTATACTGGAACAAGATGGGACTCCTAAGAATGATTACGCCACTGTTGATCTATATTCCTGAGAATATGTTTATAAGTAATTGACATGCATCAAGTTGTAAAGAAAAATTTAAAATTTATGTAAAACCAAGAGTACAGTGAATCGTCATGCACCCATCACCCAGAAGAAACTTTCCAAAAGTTAAGACTAATTCTTGTCTCTGATGAAACACTAGCCATAACTTCACCTCTCACCTCGATAATTTGGAAGCCAATACCATACAGCATATCAATCGTGATATTCTATTAGATGGGAAAAGAGATAATATAAAACTGCCTGTAAAGCATAATTCCTGTTTATTTTTTAAAATGCCAAAAGTATATACACATTAGGGAAAAGTCTATACACCCAGAAAGTAACTAGTAATGTCTGTGGGTGAATACAGGACTGCATTTTCAGCAGGTATGTTTTTAATCAACTTTATCTGCAATGAAAACAACCACACATTACTTGTATTTAAGTCTGCTAGCAGATGGGGGAGGGGGAAGTGGGTAAAGGAATTCAAATACGGTAATGAAAGAAAACTAGACTCTGAGTGGTAAGCACACATGGAGTATACAGATGTCCAACTATAAAGCTATACATCTGAAAATTGTATAATGTTATTGATCAATGTTATGCAAATAAATTATTTTTTTAAGATTTTATTTATGTATTTTTAGAGAGAGGGGAAGAGAAGAAGAGAGGGAGAGAAGCACCAATGTGTGGTTGCCTCTTGCGTACCCACTTAGAAACCTGGCCCGCAACCCAGGCATGTGTCCTGACTGGGAATTGAACGGGCGACCCTTTGGTCTACAGCCCAGGCTCAATCCACTGAACCATACCAGCCATGGCCCAATAAATTAATTTTTTAAAAAGAAAATAGCTTTTAAGGAAAATTCTTCTTCAAAAGATAAGCCTACCCTGTCCGTAAGAATATTTTAGTACTAAAAATGAAACAAGCAAATCATTTTACTAATAATATTCAAATTTATTTCTAAACCTTATTTTTCTATTTTCTGTATTTTCTTAAAATTTATCATTCTAGAATAGCTCCCCCCAAAATGATCCAAGTCAACAATGTACATATGTAAGAGGAAAAAAACTATACACACACACATGCACATACGTACCAGCAAAGTTAAGTTTTTATAAAGAACATTGCTTGCTGTATATCATGTGCCAGTTCTACTAGAAAAAAATATTTTAAAAATGTTAAGAGGTGATGCAAATTTACAGGGTAACAGCGCTGAGTGATAGACATCTGTGGTGGGGTAATGCTAGGCTGTTTCTGGCTTTGTTGAATCAACAATCAGCACTGAATGTCTTCTGTTCTAATTTATTTTAACTTCTGCTTAATTAAATGCATAAAAAAACTAATGTGTTGGATTTGGGGATTTTAAATGACTTTCACCCAGCTGTTTTAAATGCACTAGGAAATTTCTTGAATATAATTGTTCTTTTAGAAGCCAAAAAAAAAAAAAAAAAAAGAGCGCAGACTGTAACCATGACATTCACACAGAGGGGAATTATCACCTAGTGACGCTGTCTGACAACTTATAAACAGTAATTCCCAGCCAGAGTTTAAAGACATTTTAGAATTTCTCCAGCTACCTATAAGGTGATGTAAAAATTGCAAAAAGAAAAGGTCAAGGTAAAATTATTTTAAATTCATTTTTAACCAATTCAACAAAGAGGTGCTCAATAACATTTACTAGATCAAACAGAATCAAGCAAGTGCATCAATCCAAATTTTGGAGAACTGAGGACTCTTCTCCTCCTCCTTCCCATTTTTTAAAATATTTCGCATTGATTTGAGAAAGAGGGGAAGGAAGAGAGGGAAAGAGGGAGAGAGAAATGCAGGGGCGGGGGACGCAGAAGCATCATCTGTTCTCTCACTTATTGATGTATCCACTAATTTCTTCCTGCATGTGCCCTGACCAGGGATCGAACCCGCAACCTCCGCATATGAAGACAAAGATCTAACCAACTAAGCTATCTGGCGACAGCCTACCTCCAATTTAAAAAAAACAACAACAGAACATTTATGGAGTTCCATTATGGCTTTAAATATGGTAGGAAATAGTAAAATCCAAAAATGAGAAAGGAGGAAAGTGGAGATCAATACCGAGATCTTTCTACTCAAGGTAATGGAAGTGTCTCTCTCAGAGGCGCTCTGTGGGTTTTTCTCATGTACAACCAAGTTTCTTTGTCCTGTCACTGAAATATAAGTGGCACAACAACATTATGCCACATTGACATTATATTCAGGTACACAACACAATGAATTGATACAGTAATGAAAATAATCACTTGAATATGTGACCTAATATCCATCAGCACACATAGTTAACAATACTTATCCTGTGATGAGAACTTTTAAGATCTACTCTCTTAGCAAGTTTCAAATATTCAACACAGTTTTGCTAACTATAGTTACCATGCTGGGCATTACATTACCAGGATTTAATTTATGTTATAACTGTTAGTTCAAAACTGACTTTTTTTCTTTAATAAATCAAACAACACCTTAACATAAGGAATTTACATTCTACTTGCTCTGACCCTCCCAGTGCAATCAAGTGTTGGTCAGAGATCTACATCTGTTTTTAATTTTTAAGTGTTTGTTGATCTGAGAGAGAAAGGGGGAGAGGCAGAGAAACATCAGTTGGTTGCCTCCCATACACTCGCCAAACAGGGATCAAACCGGCACCCTAGGTGTGTAGATAGATGAGGAAGCAAATCCCCAACCTTTTAATCGACAGCAGCAGTCCCCGATCTTTTTGGCACCAGGGAGCAGTTTCCTAGAAGAGAATTTCTCCACAGACTGGGGGTGGGGGAATAGTTTCCAGATAATTCAAGTACATTACATTCAAGCTCAGCTCCTGTTATGCGGCTCAGATCCAAACAGGCCCAGACAGCTACCGGTCCTCAACCCAAAGGTTGGGGACCCCTGGTCTACAGGACAATGCTCAACCAACCTAGCCACACAGGCCAGGACTTCAGAGTTCATATTTGAAAAGGAGAACATGCAGGAATATATTTTCTGCTCAGTCTCATGACAAATACGGAGTTTATAATAGAGCTGAATTGCAGTAACATATATAATGTATTAATGGTACTCTAACTTTGCAGACTGAAATATCATAATGAGGGCCTAATATTGTAATGCTTCGGTCTAGTATTTTCCCTTACCTAGCCTGACTCTTCCCCTTTGACAATGTCTCTACGCTAGCCTCCCCCAAGAGAGGCCAATCCCAATTTGTAGAGGGCTGGGACTTCAATGACCACAAGGTAAACAAAAAAAATACCAATCAGAAGGTCTTTTCTATGGTTCTCCTTAATTATTTACGAAAAAACAACTAATTAATAATTTACAAATGACAGCACAAACTAGATCACGACAAATTCCTGCATGTGATGAAAACTTGTACTAGGGCAAATGAATAGTGGGACTGAAAGAGATTTCAAACACAATGAATGCCTCCCATAGCTAGTTCCCCTCTGGAAGGTTTCTGTTTCATGTCCCAGAGGTTAATGAGTTAGTGGGTCTCCTCTAGGTCTATGTTTGGTGTTTGACCATATGGGCAGCAGAGATAAGCAAGTAAAAAGATGTGGCGCTGATCAATAATGGGGTAGATAATGACATTCTAAACACAGAGTACAAGTCTGCAGTGTTCTGTATCATAATTTAAACAAATATTACAAAATGGACTCCTACCAGGCAAGGTGCTCTTAAGAATAACTTGGATGTGTCTGAAAGGCACAGTGACATTTTGAGAGCCCTGGGAACTAGTTAATTCTCTAACATCTTTAAATAACGCCTTTCTGGATTTAAAAAAAATAGCAAATTTTCAAAAAAAAACCTGATTTAAAAATAAGTCAACCTTCTCCTGTGTCTTCCCAAGTTTTTAAACATTAGCCACTGACCTACAAACAGCGTCTGAATGCAACTCAATCCAGAGTCAACTGACAAAAAAAAAAACAAGAAACCCAAAAGCTAGCAATCAGAGAACTGTCTTTGTGTCATGCCAGGTGTTGAGCTCTTCAACACCTTCCCAACAGGCCATCATGCATGAAGCAGGTATTTATCCCCATCAAAGAGAAGGAGACTGCTATGGTCTAAATGTCTGGTGTCCCCCCAAATTCTTATATTGAAATCCTAACCTCTAAGGTGACTGATGTTAGGAAATAGGATCACCTTTGGAGGTGATTAGGTCATAAGGGTAGAACCCTCAGGACCGGGATTAGCACTCTTATGAAAGAGACCCCACACAGCTAACTCATCCACTCCACCAGAAAGTAGCCCTCACCAGACACCAAATCTGCCAGCTTCTTGACCTTGGACTTCCTAGCCTCTAGACTTGTGAGAAATAAACTTATTTGTAAGCCATCCAGTTTATGAAATTTCTGTTAACAGCAGCCCAAAGGAATTAAAACAGAGACTAAAGCTCAAAGGGTTTGAACCAAGTTACCCAAAGTCAAACAGCCAGTGAACCAGGATTCTAGGTCACAGAAGTCTAGGTCAGCTAGACTCCCTACCAAGCTGCCTCTTCCCCAAAAAGAGCAGCCCCACTGCACTGCACCCATTGACAGCACACCTCCTGGCCTATGGGACCTCCCACTCCCATCTGCCACCTCCTTGCTGCCCAACTAGTTGTCCACAATGCCAGGACGTGCCAGAATCCCTTCTCAATCTCTGCCAGTCTGTTTCAAGCACAACTGACTTTTTGTGGCAAGGGAGGACGCATACGTCAAAAAGTAATGTGTGCCCTACAGAATGTTAAAATGAACCTCTGCTATGTGGTTCCAAGCAGGGAACCCCTTGCTTCAGAGAAGAAAAAAACAAAACATTTATTAACTCAACTATATATTGTAGCCACTGGGGTCCAATAGGAAACTTAAGTAGACTAACACTCTATCTGAAATAGGCATAGGACTGTAATTAACTGTATTGGTAAGTCCATGAAGAGCAGAAAGGACGGACAGGAGGAGCTGCTCCTTTAGACACACTGGAGGCCATGGGTGTGACTATGCTGTCATCACCATCAGTGTGCTCGGTGTTCCTTCCAGCCTCGTTTGAGACCAGCATCTGAACACACCACATTACTTGGCACTGGTCCTGCTGACCCAATGCTGGGTCTCAGTGAGCAACTCATACCATCTCGAGCTCTATGCCACAAAAATCAGCCATCAACCCCCCAGGAAATGAGGCACTGAAAAAGCTCTGCCTGAAACAAACACTTCTGCTCATACTTTTTGTTTTGATCTACACAAGCCCAAACCACTCTCCACCTAAAATCGACATTTTAAATAACCAATCCTAGAGAGTGGCTGGTATCCTTCGCTCACACTGCCCATTTGTTGTGATTGTACCACGGGACCTCATTAAACCTCAGGAAGTATCTACCATGTTCATTCAGTAGAGGATAATGCTCACAAAGTGACCTTATAAAGAACATGGTAACTTTTGGCTCAAGAGGAGGTGAAGCTACAACTTTCTTCAGTCATCCCAAATCCAGTTTCATCTGACACCAGCGACCTCCACAATGCCGCCAAAGTTCAACCCAAACAAGATCAAAGTCACATACCTGAGGTGCACAGGTGGGGAAGTTGGGGCTATGTCTGCCCTGATCCCCAAGATAGGCNGAGCTCTATGCCACAAAAATCAGCCATCAACCCCCCAGGAAATGAGGCACTGAAAAAGCTCTGCCTGAAACAAACACTTCTGCTCATACTTTTTGTTTTGATCTACACAAGCCCAATCCACTCTCCACCTAAAATCGACATTTTAAATAATTGATCCTAGAGAGTGGCTGGTATCCTTCGCTCACACTGCCTAGAAAAAGTAATCAATAATAAAAATTCAAGGCATAGTATTAGTTTTACGTGGAAATAAAACTACAATATAATTATAAGCATTTCTGCATTAACTAAAAGTTCAGCATAATAAGTGAGCCTAAAAAATGAGGCCCTCACTTATTTAATATATAGCAAATAAGTATTCGATGAATTAGTTGTGCGCAAAGAGTTCTGTGTTGCAACTCATAGCAATTTCAGGTAAAAAGAGCTTGTGTGGTGGAGTAAATCCTCCTAATAAATTACAACTTAGTGTAACATAATTTTAGCCCAAAATAAGTATCATGTCTTGAAAATACCAAAGAGTCGCATTTGTTGTGATTGTACCACGGGACCTCATTAAACTTCAGGAAGTATCTACCATGTTCATTCAGTAGAGGATAATGCTCACAAAGTGACCTTATAAAGAACATGGTAACTTTTGGCTCAAGAGGAGGTGAAGCTGCAACTTTCTTCAGTCATCCCACATCCAGTTTCATCTGACACCAGCGACCTCCACAGTGCCGCCAAAGTTCAACCCAAACAAGATCAAAGTCACATACCTGAGGTGCACAGGTGGGGAAGTTGGGGCTATGTCTGCCCTGATCCCCAAGATAGGCCCTCTGGGCCTATCTCCAAAAAAGGTTGGTGATGACATCGCCTAAACAACCAGTGATTAGAAGGGTCAGAGGATTACAATGAAACTGACCATTCAGAACAAACAGGCCCAGATGGAGGCAATGCCTTCTGCCTCTGCCATGATCATCAAAGCCCTCAAAGAACCACCATGAAGCAGAAAGGAGAAAAAAAAAAAAACATTAAGCACAGCAGAAATCACTTTTAATGAAATTGTCAACACTGCCTCACAGATGTGGCACTGATTTTTAGCTCGGGAACTCTCTGGAACCACTGAAGACATCCTGGGGACTGGCCAGTCTGTGGACTTCAATGTCAATGTCACCACCCTCGGGACATGATAGATACCTTCAGCAGTGGTGCGGTGGAATGACCAGCTAGTTAACAACTACAAAGGAAAATATTTCAATTAAAGATCATTTGACAACAACAACAAAAAAGAACATGATAGAATCAACGAAAGACTTACACATTTCCTCTAATATTATAAAATTCAAATAATTTTTGATTTGACAAAAGAGACTCATTTTGCCTGTCCTCACACTAGCCCTTGAGCCACTGTGTGATGAGGAGCCACCCCAAATGCTGCATTTGCTACCCACAAAAATGGGCCTATCCATGTGTTTCTATTCTGAAGCTGTTGCAGAAAAGCAGGAAGAATGGAAAGTCTGAGGGCTGTTTTCAAATTCTGCCAACAGTTCAAGCTGCCTCTGTGGAGTAACACTATCCAAAACGCATTTCCTTCTCTGCAGCACCTTAATTGCACTCACTGTCAAGGGTCCCTTAATCTATCTTGCCACACACTCATTTTCATGTATTTAACTTCACCTGCTCCTGTTCCGTCTCCCAAAAAGAATCGCTGAGAATGTCTTGAGAAAGAGGTGTGTCCTGTATGTGTCTTATATTCATCCTAACAGTGAAAATGAGCCAAATACTTGGACCCTTAATATACGAGATGAATGCTAAATAAATTGCATTTGGAAATTTATGGAATTATAATTCTTTTTATTTTCCTACCTTTCCTGACCACACATGTGGAAGGGAACAGACTTATGCAGGAGAGGACAGTAAAGGGGCAGACAGCAAATTTGGGGGGCTTGGCTAGCAACCACTCAAATATTGTAACTACTCAACTCTGCCATGGTAGCGAGAAAACAGCCATATGGTAGTAAGTCAACAAACAGCATGGCTATGTTCCAATAAAACTTGATTTACAAAAGTAGGCAGTGGACCAGATGTTTGCCCATAGGCACTGGTTTGCCAACCACTGGTCTTTGAGGATCAAGTCTTAGAATCTGAAGAAATTAGGTTAGAGACTTGTAGTAGATCAAGTGGCCACTTGTTAGCTGGGTAATTCTAGGCAAGTTATGTAACCTTTCTTTGCTTCAGTGTCTGTGAGTATAAAATGCAGAGGGAGCTGTGGGCATGACAGAACCCCAAAGCACAGCATTGCTCTGAGAAGCAAGTGATTTCATATGGGAATGGTAACTAGCACATATTAAGTACCATAAAGTTTGCAATAAATGCTACTTTTAATATGACTAATATCATTATCCAAGAACCAGTACCTATATACATTTTTTAATCACCATCCAAGGACATTCTTATTGCTTTTAGAGAGAGAGGAAGGGAAAGAGAAAGAAAGACAGAGAGAGGGACAGGGAAAGGGAAAGAGGGAGAAGGAGAGAGGAAGAGTGAGAAAATGACAGAGAAACATCGACGTGAGAGAGAAACATCAATGGGTTGCCTTCTCATAGGTGCCCTGATCGGGGACTGAACCCACAACCTAGGTATGGGCCCTGACTAGGACTCGAACCTGCAATCTTTCAGCCTATGGACGATGCTCCAACCAACTGAGCCACACTGGCCAAGGCCCGATATACATCTTTTTGTTTCTAGTATATTTATGTCAAAGATGCCAGATATTCTAGGAAAAGTTATAAAGAAATTTTCTCTCCATCCCTGTGTCAACGTCTATGCATGTTAGAAACAAATTTTAAAGAGTTTTATAGAAGTAAAAATATCCAATCAAATGCATAACCTATGCAATCCAATTTTAGCTTTTGAGGGACATATTTAAGTTTCAATCTTATTCACAAGCTTTCTGTGTTTCTTCTCTAAGGATCTCAGTTCTAGCAGGATTGGACTCAAAGGACACCATTTCTGCGATGGTTTTCAATGTCCATCCTATAGTGATTAGTGCTGATTTAAGCCACAACAAGGAGCCGATGGCTGGGCCTAAGTTTCAAAAGCAACTTTTTCATCATAGTTCAATCGATGAGTAAGAAAGGGGAGGAAAGTCACTACCATTATATAATTTCTTTATTAAACCAAAAAAATATTAAATTGAAGTCATTCATTCCAAGTACTGTTCCACACAATTTCTGATCAAAGGAAAAACTGACATCAGGCTTCCTCAAGTACCTTTCTATCAGCAGTCAGGAGCAAATGAGAAGACATCCTGTACCACAAGTGGGGAATTGGAGGTGCCAGGGACACCTAGGGATATAGATCAGCAATGCTGCTGAACATCCTACACCACGCAGGACAGTCTCTCACAGCAAAGAATTAGCCAGTTCCTACGAGCAAGAGTGAGCAAGAATACCGAGATGGAGAAACCCTGCCTTCGACTTAGAGAAACCCTGTAACAGTAAAACCACCTGCCAGGTACACTGTGTTTATCAAGTTGCTTCACCTTCAAACAATTCTGTAAAGCTGGATTCCCTTTTGTTCACTGACGGAAGACAAAAAAAAAGAAGGCATAGGGAGGTACAGTTGACTGCTGCAGGCCCCATGGCCTCAAAGAACTGAATACAATTCTCATGGGGTTTACCACACATGCTTCCCAGAAGTGAAAATTATCGCACAAATGAACACCGGTAGGTTTAACTTAAAGAAAATAAGATATCCATGTCTCCGAGCTGCTATCAGAAAAGAGACCTGACTCCATCAGGCCCAGATATAATTCAGACAGATAGTAGCAAGTAGAAATCTCATCACCTTCGCACCAGTAAGGAGCCCTCCCGGCTTCTCTGCAGCAATGCCCTTGATCTTGACCAGCCAGCCCAAGAGGAACAGGGGTTTTATCCAGCACCTGGGAGTTTATTACACTCTGCAGCTCTGTCTCCTTTATAGGATTTTCTACCCAAACTCTACAGCCACCAGCATTCTGGAGAGGTTAACATCATTCTTTATTAACACTCATAGCTACCTGTCTCTGGTTCCCAGTGTAATTAGCTATTTTCTCTGGCAAAAAAAAAAAAAAAGTAAGGCTTCAAGAGCTAGACTTCTAGTTCTTTCCACTATAATCTTTATTTTATGTCATTTTCAGAACTTCTAAAATTCACATACAAAATTCCCACTAAGAGCTTCATCTGCACATTCCATTTTTTAAAAGATAAAGTATTTCCTTTATAATCATAAATATATACAGGCAAGGATGCAGAAGGCCAGACAATATACAGGCCTGGCAAATAATACCTTCTGTATTACAAAATCTTTTCTTATAAAATCATGAGCATATAATTCTGTCACATAACAATATCACAGTCAAACACACCATATGACATGTTAGGTGAATTGCTCAAATTAAAACTGTAAGTTATTACACCCATATTATTACCCCAACCACACTCAAGAAGGCGTTACTTCTGCCAGACCCTGTATCTCTTAGCTCTTCTAGGTCTCAGGTTCTAAATGGTGGAAAAGCAGGGGCTCATTGGGTCAAGATTGCCCCAATCTACTACACAAGATTTCCTTTCCCCAAAATCTCACCCCCCAAGAACAGCACAGCAGTTCAAAAACAGGACAAAACCTGACCCTCAGGTGAAGCCCTCGTGAGTGTCCCTATTCAAACAGGAGTCATATTAATAATAGCATTAAAATTTATCAGAAAACTCCATTTGCCAGAAGTTTTGTGTTTTTTTTTAACTAACAAAATAGAGTACATCCAATTTGTTAAACTTCTTAAACCCTTCAGAGAGAAAATTCCTTTTCAATATTGTTCCATAACGCCCCTTTTAAGCCCCAAACTATTGTTCTTAAGTATTATTATAGCACAAAGACAGAATTGTTTTTACTAAATGTCCAGATTAATACTAGGTCACTTCATTGCAACAATCTCAGTGAAGGAAAAATAATCTGAAACACTCTTGGACTGAAGATCACAAGACAAGAAGGGATGGCCACCAACATCAAGACCTCTGCTGCAGCCGCCCCCAAAGTGAGTCCCAGGAGCCTGGCTTCCTGTGGGGTGACTATGACTCACAGTTTCAACATTACGATCTTGGGAAGGAGAAGGCTGTGACATCAGCTTGACAATGAGGAGCATGTGGAGAGGTAACCTGGAAAAAAATCCACCTAATATAGATTATCAAAAATGAAAACCAATCCAACAGTTCATTTTCTGAATTCATCACTGACAATTTAAGGAACTGAATTACCCAAACCAAGACAGAAAGCGCAACCTGACCAAAACTTCACATTTACTCCCTGACCAACATAATCAGAATTAGTTCTAAGGATTTTGAGAACTATGTGCCTACCTCTCCTAGAGGCCAGATAATCTGGCACATGCTTTAAACACACCATCTCCAAACCTTATAGTAACCTTTTAAGATAGGGGTTATTTATCCCCTTTATACAGAGCAGGCCACTGAGGCTCAAAACCACACGATGATGTTCATTCGTTCACTCAACAAGTATCTACCGAAAACCTCCATGTTCCACAACACCAGGTATTCAGAAGTAAATGACACAGACACATCCTTGCCTTTGTACAGATCAGATTTCAAACCCAAATCTGGGTGGAATGCCAATGTCTTTGCTCTTCCCAATGGTTTTGAAAAGGAAGTAAATGAGTCACATTGGAAGCTACTCAACTTGGAGACGAATCAGAAGCCAATTTCTGTATTCTACATCTACAGCACCTACAGCCCTCTAAAACAAGAAAAGATGAGATCTTCGGGAGAAGTCAGGTTTATTAACCACAAACCTAGAGCTAGAAGGTAAGTTTAGAGCTGGTTCTATTGGTTGGTCTGCTAACCAACCTAATTAATAGGGGAGCTACACAGAAATGTGAAAATCATACTTCATGAGGCGCGAGGCCTAGTACTTATTAAAATTTTCAATATTTGAAAAGAAATTGTAAGAGATTGGTTTTTCTGTTGCACAGTGTTCCTAAGTTGTTATTTTCTTTCTCACAATCACATTTCAAAACTATCTCATAGGTGTTGGGTTTTTATGTCTCTAGGGCTGCATTCTTTATATAAAAATGTTAATATCTATGCAAAAATGAATATCTACCATTTACTCAGTCTCTAGAAAGGAAAAAACTAGGTGATTTACAAACAAATAAAGTCCTTTACCCACTGCAAAATAAAGAATGTAGAATTTATAAATAAAAATGAAATAAACTTATTTAATTTCTAGTGTTTCTGATATTTATAGCATGATAAATGTCTCTCATCTAGAAAGTCATTCACCAAAGACACCATAATTCTAAGAAATAGTCAGTTGCATAAATGCTTACATATTTTAAACTGCCTCAGGCAGCCATATAAATAAGATATACTCAAGCAGGAAAAAAGCATATAGAAACCAGGGGAGAAATAACATATTCACCAAAGTCAAGATTTGCTACTCCTCCATCAGAAACTACTTGACTTAAAAAAATAAGTAACTAAAAGGCAACCTTTCACTTAAAAAATAAAACCTTTAGGACCAGACTTCAGCATAGTCTCAGCAATCAGTAAGGTCAGCCACCTGCTTTTTAAAAGGGAGCAGTGGGTCTCTGTAGTGCACTCGGTTGGCACATTTGGCTGTTAACCGGAAGGTTGGTGGTTCAAGCCCACCCCGGGAATGCCTTTGTTACTCTTTGGAAGTACAATGGGGCAGAAGGAGAGGGGAGGGGTGGTTAAGAGATTCAAACCTGGTTAATGAATTGCTTAATTCATTAAACCTGTTTAGTGAATTTCCTACACCCAAAAATCATCAGTACTGCCAACACATGGATCCCATGTTGTGCCTTCTGAACCAGATGCTGCGCTGGAGACATCCTCTGCATTGACCCCTTTAATCCTCATATCAACACCACGAGGCATGTACGACTATTCCCCCATGTTCATGAAGAGGAAACCAAGGCTTAGGGAAGTTAAATAATTTTACCATTCAAAACGTAAACAAACACTAGGCAATCCAGCTTCAGGGCCCACGCTTTGGGCCACTATTCCATATCGCTGCTCAAACCCCATCCGTAAGGCCTCTCTCAGGGACTGCCTGAGAAGGCTTTATGTTCAGACCTACTCCCTGCAAAGAAATTTAACAACAACATAATAGCTCTGTCTTTAGAAACCAGAACAAATTTCCACCTGCACTAAAAAAAAAACCTGTCAGGCAGGTTAACACTCCTCTAAAATTTCCCAGAATTTTGTTCTCTCTCATACTATGTTCATGTTTTCTACCATATCCACATGCCCCCCACACACTAATTTTCATTATTTTAAAAACCAACTCAATTTTTTTACTTCAGTGAACTTGTTTTTCAAGGAAACTTCACATTAATCCAGAAATGAAAAATTGGTATCATTCAGTTTAGGCAAACAGATCACCCAAAATATAACTTGACATGACACTTTCCCACTGGATGCAGACATGACTTCAGAATTCAACTCAACACAATGTTCTAAGAAATCTACACCAATTAATCACTAGTGATATGCAGAATGGTATCTAGTAGCCACACCACATGGAATATAATCTTCTCTGGGTAGAGGTAAAGCTTGACACACTTTTTTTAAATGTCTATCTACCTAAGCTTTTTTGGGTAGTAAATGCTCAACATCAAAACCCAGGCTGCTGTTTTCTCACTCTTCTTCCTGCCTGGAGAAACTATCTGCAAAGGTTTTGTCACTTAAAGAAGCAAATCCTCTTCCTCTCTGATGAAGCACAATGCAATCTCGGTCAAGAGCTACTGAAATTGAACTAGAAAATATCAATTGAGCAACACTGTTTGGAGTTGGCACAATCATAGCCTTTGTTGGTGAAAGAAAACATACATTTTATATGCCTATAAGAAGCCCTCAAAACATCTATTCAAACTGACAGTTATGGAGCTTAAAAAATAAGCCAACCAGCATCCTGTCTTTGATGTTTACCAGACCATGGTTCTGGACCCTAAAAAGTAGAGATCAGCAAGTCTTTCAGCCTGCAGGAGTCCCAGGTGGCCCTGCCAGGCCTTGGGCACTGTCAGAGAAGGGGGAACAGAGAACAGAGCAGTGGCAGGGGAAAACACAGCAGGGCTCACGCAACAATTCCCAAAGACAACCTCCAAAGCCAACCAGGGAATGAGTATTTATTTGTTGGTTTGAAAAAGACTCAAAGTTAAGTGCCAAGGGCACAGTGGGCGGAATCCATAATGTCTGAAACACATCTACTGGGTTCCTACTTTGTGATCTTTTCTTGGAAGCAGCAAGGAAAGGCTGTCCAGGGAGCACAAGATAATGGCCAAAGCCCCCAGCAAACTCATTCTTTCATTCTGCAAATACTTCACCTCTTATGTGCTAAGTCCTGGGGCAAAGCAGTGACCAAAAAAAAAAATAAAATAAAATAAAAAGACTCAAACTCCTGACTCTCAAGAAGTTAGTGTCCTAGATTGGGGGGGAAAAAAGCAAAACAGAAACATATTGCAGTGTAAGTGACAGAAGGAAAACAAAATTTCAAAGCACAAGTGTGATGATGGCAATGTAAGGGGAATAGAAACTAGAGTAGCTCAAGTTGACATCTGACTTCTATTTTAGAGATGGAGAAATACATTTAAATTGTCATCCAACTTTGCCAATATTACATGAAATAGTTCATGTCAGAGCTAGTATTTGAACCCACAGCTACTGGCTGTAGGGTCAATCCAGGGTCTTGATCATGAAGGCACAATGCCCTGTCCAACCCTGTGCCTGCTCCTGAGACCTCATGAGTCCCTTTTCTCAGGGGCACGTGGATACACAATGTCCACTGGCAACTCAGAGGCAGTGATACGTACTTGGTCCAGGCTGGAACATTCCCATTCTGAAGCCCCCTTTCCATCCCACTCCAGGGGGCGGAACTCTTGTATTTCCCATACATCTTCTTCACGGATCTGTCTATCCAGGGAGGCACAGTAACCACTGTACAAGTGCACACTCACCAACAGCAGCAAGGCCAAGCCAAATGGACCCCAGCTGCTGAGCAGCCCGCTTTCCAACAAGCAAAGCACAGGCATCTTCCCAGCGGATGCCTGTTATCAATCAACTTAATGACAAAGAAGACAGCACAGCACTCTCGGCAGCCATGCGAACGGCACTTTCTCTTAAGGAAAATCCAAATGCTCCTTGTGAATAACTGCCTTAAAGCCTCTGGTGTTCATGTCATTTTTAATCAACTGATCTCGTTTAGAGCTAGAAAAGTTGGAGGGGTGGGGTTGAGCACATATAAGAAACACTAAAGTACAATGGATCGCAAGAAAATAACTCAAAGACACATGCAATGAGTCAGCGGCAACAAGTACTACAGTGTAAGCTCCACGAGGGCCAGGATCTGCCCTGTTCACGGTTCTGTCCTCGGTGCCTGAAACAGGGTGCCTGGAATATAGCAGCTTGAGTGGTATCTGGGGAACAAATAAAAATTCTTTACAATAGCAAAAAGTTAAAAACAAATTAAAGGCTATGAGATCAGAAAGCAAAGATAAACTAAGGAAAACTAAGGAAAAACAAGATGGAAATTCCTCAAAAAATTAAAAATAGAATGGCCATAGAACCTAGCAATTCGACTTGTGGGTATTTATTTAAGTAAAACAAAAACAATAATTTGAAAGGTATGTGTGCCCCATGTTGACCACAGCATTGCTATTAATAGCCATAAAGCAACCAAATATCAACCAACGGATGAACGAATAAATGAGATACAAATATATGACAGAATATTATATTCATCAACTAAAAAGAAATCTTGCTATTTGCAGCAATCTGGATGGACCTAGAACAGGAATGTCAAACTCGTTTTCACTGGGGGCCACATCAGCCTTGAGGTTGCCTTCAAAGGGCCGAATGTAATTTTAGGACTGTATGAATGTAACTACTCCTAACTGGGGACAAGGAGCTCAGCAATGCCGCCAAGTATAAACAAGGCGCCAGGCTGGATAAAACAAGGTGGAGGGCTGGATTCGGCTCACGGGCCTTGTGTTTGCAAACTGTGACCCAGAAGATATTATGCTAAGTGAAATAAGCCAGACAGAAAGAGACAAATTCCATATGATTTCACATATATGTGGAATCTAAACAAACAAAACAAATAAACAAAACAAAAACAGACCCACAGATAGACAGAGCAAGCTTATGGTTGCCAAAGGTAGGGAGATAGAAGAATGGAAATTTTAAAGAAAAGAAACTAAGGAAAATGTCTTTAATATTCAAGACCTTTGGACAAGAATCAGCCAACCACCTCCTATTTTATGGGACAGTCAGCTATTAGTTATTTCCATGGAAATTGAGGGATATAGCATTTTGATTCTACATTTGCTAATAACTAAGACTAAGGCCACGTGTGTCACCTCAACTTTTATATCAGATAAGGGATGCTCAGGAAACACAAACTTGAAAGAAAAAAAACCTTTCATGAAATAAATGATATCAACACTTAAGAGTTAAGTAACCAAACTACGCAACTATGCATTAGCACATATCAACCTGAATATACCTCCAAGAAAAACAATTGGGTATAAGTGACATTCCTCCTTAACTGAGATGTTTCAATGAAATGGTGATTCAGTACATACTTCTAAGCACCTACTACAGACCAGTGTTGTTCTAGGATCATACAATAAAAGAATGAGTAAAACTGATTCAATCCCTGTCATTCTCACTTTTATCTACAGAGTAAAAAAAAGATCATGAACACATCGGCAATTAAATAAAAATGTAACTTGCAACTGTGGCTGACTGCTGGGAAGGCAATAATCAGTGACAAAATAAAGAGAAAGGAGAGGAAGAGGTAATAACTGTTCCCTGCCATTGAGAGGCAGAGCTGAGCCTGCGTGCAGCTCTGGACTGATCTGGCATGGGGCCAATACTCCACCAGGACTCACTAAACAACCAGGGTCCCTTCTGCCCACATCTGGACAAACTGGTAAGAAAGCATGGCAGAACCTTCATGAAGGCACCAGCAGGAAGTTCAAACCATGCAAGAACCCAGGACAGAATTGTGAATAGACCAGAAAGATATAAACGTATATTCACCTAACAATGAAACCTCAAAATATAGGAAGCAAAAACTACATGACCCCACCTACTCTGTCCCCTCACTGTGCTCTAAGATCTGAGAATGCTTGTCGAGTACCTGGTATGCAGCAGGCATATGGCAGGTACTCACAGTGATTCACGAAGGGCTGTCCAAAGGTGGGAACACGAGCAGTCTCATTCTCTTGAGTGACCACCACTGGCCAGACCCTATGCCAAATGCTGCTCACACATCAGATTCTCACAACTGTATGAGGCACAAGAGTAAAGTGAAGTCCAAAGGTATTAGGCTTGTGCCAATGTCAGAGACTTAGGAAAGGCACACAACCTCATTTTACGCCTCCTCCTATGCTGCACTCAGCTTCCCATGAGGCCGGTCATGAAAAGCAAGACAAGACATACACATTCTGTCAACTCTCTGTGTGACAGACTAAATTCCTTAATTAGCCTCACGTGTTCCTAGACAGTTTCCCCAGCTCACAAAGCACACACATGCTTTTACTAGGAGATTCTGGGTCATGCTGATTTCACTGAGAACTGGGAGGCAGACTAAGCCAAGGGTGATTCTCATTTCATAGGCAAGCAGATTGTAGAGCTTCCCTTTCAAAGGAGCTGGCTCCTTACACTGAGAAGAGGTTGCCTAGACGAGCAGACAGTTGGAGTGGGGTAGACAACACCCACAACAGCAGGGCACAATGATTCCCAACACCACAAACCAAAGACGTAAACAATGATGTAGCCACAAGGATGGAGCTGGACTGTGAGATCCATGAGGGCAGGGTCCTGTTTTGTTCGCTTGTTCACTCCTGGGTACCAAAAACGGAAGTGCTTGGGACATGGTACATTATAAGCAAGTATGTGAAGAATAAATCAAAGCATTAAAAAATGAAAAAATTTAAATGCCCAACATTGAAATAATAGAAAAATAGATATGGGCCCATATAGATAATGGGCCCATATGCATAATAGCAGACAAGAGGTACTGTCTATTATGAACCATGATGAAAAGGAGGACTTAAAAAGAAATGGGAAATGTTCACAATATAAAGTGAAAAAGTAGAGTGTGAAACATCATGGACAGTATGCCCTTTCTATCCCTGAATATATACCTTATCTTTCCTACACATACAGCAAAAAGAACTACAAGGGTAAAGAGCAAAATGTTAAGTCACAGTCACCTCAAGATTATGAGATGTAAGCCTAGTACCCACCTGGCATGCTACATAATAGTTGCTGCAATATTACTGACTACATTCCCTGTGCTACACTTTAAATCCCCATGAATATTTTGTAGCTGCCGATCTGTATTTCTTAATTCCTTCACCATTTTCACCCAGACCTGCAACCCCTGCCCCCTCTGCCTCCATCAGTCTGTTCTCCTTTAGATCATGAAATGAATTTTTTAACATTCTTTCTTTTCTTGTTTATAAATTTCATTTTTATTATATAAGTTTCAGGTATATAGTAATTCAACGTACCAGTATTTCAAAAACTGCCTTTTCCCTATCCTGTACATATTCATAAAATATTCCACAACAAGTAGGACTTTGTTGACTAACATACAGTATTTTTCGGACTATAAAATGCACCCCCCAATTTTGAAGGGAAGTGGGGGGTGCATCTCCTAGTCTGAATGTAGCTTACGTGGCTCTCTTTAGGGAGGATGATGGGGTAGGGTCACAGGTTATTAAATATTTTACCACATTTTTTGCTTCAAAATTTTTTTTCCTATTTTCCTCCTCTAAAACCTAGGTGCGTCTTATGGTCCGGTGTGTCTTATAGTCCTAAAAATACAGTAACTTCTACCTCTGCGACATCAGCAGTTGTCTAGTACACCTCTCCTCCTTAGGCAAGAAGATTCTGCAGCTGCCCAAACAGGCTTCTGACCCTTTACCCAGTGACAAACAGCTGGTAGTTACTTTAGAACAGTGGTTCTCAACTGGGGTGGGATGAGGGGTGGAGAAATTTGTTCCCCAGGAGACATTTACCAAGGTCTAGAGATTCTTTTGGTTGTCCCAACTGAGGTGGGGGTGCTAGTGAAACCTACTGAGTAGAGGTCAGGGGTGCTGCTAAACACCCTACAATGCACAGTATGGCCACCCACAACACAGTATTATCTGGCTCAAGAACGTCAATAGTGTTGACATTCAGAAAGACTACTTTAGAATATTAGGATGAAGATCACACTGTGGGGAACCGAAAAGCCCATCCTAAACATAAGTAAGAGGAGAAGAGAAATGAGCACACCTAAAATGTTTTGTTACCAGAGGAGCAAGTTTTCAGAAGCACAGAGGTGGGGCACATTTGTTCTTCTGAGGGTCCCCTGACCATAGCACTGTGCAGGGCACATGCAGTAAGCGTCCCAGCCATCAGGGAACACAGTCAAACCACAGAGAAAATTTCAACTGCAGAGTCAGGCACAGATGGACTTGAAGATCAGTCCTGACAATGGCTAACTAACACTCAGCATCTGCAAAATGAAGTTTACGGTGCTATTTATTTAATTATTGTGTGTCTCACATAGGACAGTGTTTATGAAACTTAACGCACTGTCCAAGACACATAAGAGCCACAGTATTAGAAGGTGACCTTCTAAGTACAATGTAGATAGCTCAAACATGTCGGTGCATGGCAATTGCTTATCTTCAAGCTCACTGTCAGTGAATCCAGGGAAGGTCAAATGCCATATGGACCAGTTGCCACCTCCTAGAGAAAGTGGTGTCCCATGAACTAAGCCTAACCCTCCAGCCTCGTTAGGTCTGGTCAGGACATGCTATTACCAGTCAAGTGCTAACTGCACCAGCACACAAATAAACTATTGGCACCATCTATTACCAGGAATTTTTGTCAAAGTCCTAAAAAAGCATTTTCAGCAAGACAAAATATAAATATTTTTTAAGTAGAAATCCAAAAGGGGTAAGATTACCTCTGCTGAGACTGGAAATCAGTACACAACAACTTAATCAACTAAATCCTACCAAGACACCAGATGGTCTGTTACGTATTTGGGGATTTTTTTATCTTATAGCCAACACACCCATCTGGTAGCACATAGAAATTTTGTTTTTCCTTTAAAAAAATGAGAACAAGAATGTCCAAATACACCAGTGTAATGGAGGCTGATGAATAGGGCTATGAAAGTATAGGCAATGAAGAAAGAAATATAAACACTGACACAGATAAATGTGTAATTTATCTGAGCTATTAAAGTCAACAGAATCATATAAACTTTTTACTAGACAACTTCACAGCCAAAAATATAGGTTCAAGTTGCTGAATCATTATTCAGATGTAAATAGGATTCCTAAAACTTTTATTGGTAGTTAAAATTAGTTTACAACATAAAGTAAACAAGCAAAGCAGGCCATAAAGCCAGAGGTGAAAACCCCTTTGAAAGCTCACATCTGACAAAGATGCTCATTTGCAAAAAGAGTTAGAACAACACAAAGCAGTTGAAATGCACTAATAAATTTCAAAACAAAACTCAACTGTGCATTCGATGATGAAATGTTTATTTAATTTGAATAAATGTTCACACTAGTACTCAAAAACATTCCATCAAAAAGAACACTACTGGTTAGAAATACACGTACTCCAAAACACAAAACTTCCTCCTCACTCAGTCATCACCCCCAGGTTCACAGTCTTCCTCCTGAGAACTGCAGACGCATCCAAGGGTTGGATAACTACTGCATCCTATTAAGTCAGGTGCCAAATTTCCCTTCTCCTGGCCAGGAATCAGTCATTCCTCACTCTTTTTTTGGCTGCTTCTCAGCAGTTTTGTGCAGAACTCTTCACTCTGCTCTTCAAACATGAGTCTCATTCCACAAAAATCTTGTATTACATGTTCCCACTAATGTTCCGGGGTACGAGGCGATGGCCATTTCTGTAAGACTTCTCTGGCATTCAGTGAGTTAGCATCACAGGACACACAGCCTCCACCCTTTAGCTTTCTTGGTTCAGCTTTGTAACTCTCATGCATCAAAAGATCATTTCTCAACAGCACTGTACAACTGTTTTTCATACTCTCACTGTGTAAGACCACATTTCCACAGGAAAACAAAATTAGTAGGCATTGTAATCTCTGGGGCTTACAGGTTTGTTTAGAAAAGAGAAAAGTAAGGACTAGAAGAAAATGAGAGAAAACAGAGATGCCCCTTATTAAGTCCGCCACAATAAAACCCAGTGCCCTGTTTATTAGGGCCTTCAGGCTATTATTTGTCAAGAGTGTTCTTTATCCTTAGTCCCATTCTGACAAGGCAGAACACAGAGCGCTGGGTGAAATAACAGCTTATGGACAGACACAAAGCAAGATCCAAATCCCAAACCCAGGCTCTGCCAATTAAACTGTCACCAGCCATATGATTGAGAGGGAAAAATTAATGAAAACATTCTTAAGTATAACTTTGCTCATGTATAAAATAGGCCAATCTACTTCTGAGGAGTACAAGCAAAAAACCTTGCACTATGCTTAACATAATAAAGCCTTGCTGTCATTCTCACTGAGCCCCCAAACTGGCACCAGGTTCTTTCCAACTTACACCCTAGTGCTCCTTCATCACATCGCTAGACTGTATTAAACCTGTACGCGTTTCTTTGCTGATGGGCTTGCTGAGGCAGTTCAAGAAAGACACCCTTTAGTTTCTCATTTAAATAAGTAATCACGATAGCAACTATCAGAATGTTCAAAATGGAGATCGCCCCCCCGCCCCCCGCCCCCCCACTGCCAACCATTACTCTTCTTCTCGTTTGCAGTTTGAAATTCACAAAGAGCACACGAAAACATTCTCTTGGGAAACATTCGAGCGATATGCCATTATTCTTCCAATAGAGGGTAATGGAACCTAATAGAACATTTTCTACGCCCTCTCTTTGGAAGAGCATCCCAGACGGCAGCCAAATGAGTGTCAGGAGTGTGCGTTCCGCAGCAGAAAGCCTAGGAGGTACAGGCGTTCCCCTGGTGCATTAGCTCAGGTTCAAACCAATCAAATACCCTGCTGGTAGCACAAAATGAAATGTCTTTTGTATCAGGGTGGAAGAATTTAGATATTCCAAGATGTGTACTAAGGAAAAAATGTCCTCCTATACCGCAAGAAATTGGGAGTATTTCGTTCTTTCCCTACACACTCTCTTGCTGCCCAGTTTTCGTCCCCCCTTCTTATGGGGACTGTGTATCCTCTGATAGTGGCAGGCTAAGTGTCTATTCTATCGGGATCCTCAGAGGGTAGGACTGTGCCTGGAACACATGAAGGCAAGGCACTCAAGGCTGGAAAGGACGGGTTCCTTGGGGATGCCAGGGAATCCATAACGGTTACCTGCTGCTGACCTCAGCTAGGATTCAGTTACGAGGGCCAGGCTATGGAACAAGGCCAGCATGGATAACAAACCCACTGCTACAAGGGTCTGTTGGGATTATTATTTTTTATTTTAATTAAACTCTTTTTTAAAATATTTTATTTATTTATCTTTGGAGGGGAAGGGAAGGAGAGAAGTATCAATGTACGGTTGCCTCTCATGAGTCCCCTGCTGGGAACTGGCCTGCAACCCACGCATGTGCCCTGACTGGAAATCGAACTGCGATCCTTTGGTTCACAGGCCGTGCTCAATCCACTGAGCTACACCAGCCAGGGCTGTTGGGATTATTTTAATCTCAAAAAGTCTTCATCTTCAGTGTGGTTCATTATACTCTATGAGAGTTTCCTTTACTAGTTCCACTGTTAGAATATTCTCAGGTGACCAGGGTCGGCTTAGTCAAGTACTGAGTTCCCCACTCAAAAAATAATAATAATAATAAGGCAGAGGGGCATGATCAGGACACTCGCTAAGGGAACATCTCAAGGCATCGAGTGCATCAAACAGTGGTATTCAAAAGGCAGTCTAGCCCTGCCTGGGTGGCTCAGTTGGTTAGAGCTTCATCCCAATACGCCAAGGTTACTGGTTCCATCCCCAGCCAGGGCAAATTAAGAATCAACCAGTGAATGAATGAATATGTAGAACAACAAATCAATGCTCTCACTCGCTCTCTCTGTCTCTCCTTTATCTCTGTAAAGTCAATCAATTAAAAAAAAAATCTCTTTAAAGCTCGAGTAACAGGGCAGTTAACAGCACTAGCTCCAAAGACATTCAGTGTTTGAACTGTGGTACCTGCCTCTGAAAGACCTAGATGAACTGAACAGTTAACTATGTGCTTTGTGACTCAGTTTCCCTCTCTACAGAAATAATGGTATTGACCCTCCTTTGGGGAGTTCTGAGGACTGAATTAGATAGTCTGGCATTTGGTATATCTGGCATGTAGGAGAACCGCAATTACTGTTTTGGGAAAATTAGCCCCCATAATGGTTTGAATGAGAATAAAATGAAAGACAAGCAGAACTGCTCAGAAACTGCCATTCCCAGCTGTCTGTGCCTACTTAAGAAAAACAGTTGGGCAGAACCCTATAAAACAAAACCTGCGCTTACCACATGACCCAACCCAGCAACTGCACTCCTAGGCATTGATCTCAGAAAAAAAGGAAAACTCAGTTTCACTCAGAAACGTGTACACAAATGTTCATAGAAGCTTTATACTTATAAAAGCCAAGACTAGAAAAATCAGATGTCCTTCAACAGACGAATGGTTAAACAAACAGCTACATCCATGCCATGAAAAACTACTCAGCAAAGAAAAGGGACCAGCAATTTGCATGAACCGGAGAAATTATGCTGGGTGAAGAAAGCCAATCCCAAAAAGGTATATACTGTGTGACTGCAATCACATAACAATGTTGAAATGACAACACATTTGTGACAGCCAGGGGTCAGGGAGGAGGGCAAGGGCTCACTGTGGCTGTAAAAGGGTAGCTCACGGGGTCTTTGTGGTGATGGAACAGTCCTCTAAACTGCTTATAGTGCTGGTTACCTGAATCGACACATGGCAGAAATGCACAGAACTACACACACACACACACACACATATAGCTGAGTACGTGTAAAACTGGCGAAATCTGAAAAAAGTCTGTGAATCTGACAATGTCAAGTTCCTGGTTTTGATATAGCCCATCAGAATGCACTATTGGAGGAGACTAGTAAGGGGGTAGGTATACAGCACCCCATGGAGAAAAAATGTTTCCAACGAAGTGTTTCCAGATGTATAAATCCAAGAAGAGTTTTGCACCAAGGGGCAAATTAAATGATCTATGGCAGAGAATCAGGAGTAAGCCATATTTACCCCCAAAGAGCGGCCATCTCTTTGGAGATAGATGCAAATCCTACCTGTGTCTGTGAAAAGCAGGTGGCATTTCACAGCCCCCACACACAGTGCTTTAGCACTAAGGAGTCTGGAAATAAGATGAGTATCCTAGAGGCAAGCAAAATAAGCCTACTCTGCTTGATTTAAGAAAAAACATTTACTGAAAAGTATTAGGAAGCTCAGCTCCCAGGATCACTAGGAAGGATAGATCAGAGATTAGCAAGCTGGCAAGAATTTTCCAAGTTCAAAGATCACATATTATCTATGGCTGCTTTCATACTGTAAGACCANGGCAGAGAATCAGGAGTAAGCCATATTTACCCCCAAAGAGCGGCCATCTCTTTGGAGATAGATGCAAATCCTACCTGTGTCTGTGAAAAGCAGGTGGCATTTCACAGCCCCCACACACAGTGCTTTAGCACTAAGGAGTCTGGAAATAAGGTGAGTATCCTAGAGGCAAGCAAAATAAGCCTACTCTGCTTGATTTAGGAAAAAAACATTTATTGAAAAGTATTAGGAAGCTCAGCTCCCAGGATCACTAGGAAGGATAGATCAGAGATTAGCAAGCTGTCAAGAATTTTCCAAGTTCAAAGATCACATATTATCTATGGCTGCTTTCATACTGTAAGACCAAAGTTGAGCAATTCCAAAAAAGACCTCTTGTCTCACAGGGCCTGTAATATTTACTACCAGCTCTTTGCAGAAAAATATTGCCAGTGTCTGGTTAAATAATAACCAAGTTCAAGAACTAGGCCAGTTGAGGCACTGAGGGCCTCCACTGCCACCACTGTCCTTATAAAAAGGAAGTTAGAGCCACTGCCAAAATGGCTTTTTCTCTGTCTTTGCAAAACTAGCCACAGACCCAAAGCCTGGTGCAGATATATGTAACTGGTGGAGTCCAGGCCACCTGCCCCGAACACACAAGCTGCAAAAGAGGCAGGACTCGCAGAGCAGGAAGGCCAGCCCAGAAATGGGTTTTAGACAGAAGGCAGCCAAACACAGCAGGGACCTGACAAAGCCATCAACCACAACCGGACTGGACAGTTTTTATTCTCTGTGGTTCAATCCAAACACTGGGTTTTCTGCCAACTTAACCAATAAGAGGTGTTAATTGTTGTCAATATTTGCTAAGCCTTGGGTTCCATTTGTTTACTTTCATCGGCAGCTTTCCCTTATATCTTTGATGCTATATTTTTATCCCTGGTCTGAAAATGTTTCGATTTTTTTAAATGCTCTTAGTTTGGTAGGAGAAAATGCAATACCCAAGCTCAGGAGCCTCTTCAATTGTGTGCATTTATGAAGCTAATTTTGAATGACAAAGCAAACCAGGCAGCCCTAATGTTGTAACTTCCTAGCAGCAAATGGATTCTGTCAACCATAAAGCAACACCACCTCCTCTCATTGGATTGACTTGAAGACAAATGAGTATCTTGTCTATTCAAAGTAGGAGGCGAAAAGTCCCAGCAATCTAAAGCTTATATAAGAGATAAAGAGGAGGGAACAGGTGGCATTTTCAATCATTATCTCCTTCAAAATATCCCTTTTGATTCCATAAATCTTCAATATCATGTATCATTCCTAGCATGCCATCTTGCACCCAGGATTTCCAACTCAAAGATGTCTTACAGTTTAAGGCAAACTATTGCCAACTAGGATCGAGTTTGAACAATTGGGGGTAGGGGTACACAGCCTTAGTGCCGACCCTAAATCTCGCAAGATTCAAGTTCAAGGCCCATTAATAACACTCATCTCCCAAAAATACACTGAGCTTTAGAACCACTATTGGATTCCCTTCAGCAGCTTTTAGTTCTCCCCTGGATAACTTAGTTGACTTAACTCTATCACCTCAGAGATGAAAATCTACCATCACACATTGGCCGCCCCCTTCTTTGGGAATAATACATGGAATTTCGACTTGTAATAAGTCACATCCGTTTCATAGAAAGGTGTCACAATGCGCAAAAAGTAAAACCAAGACTTGGGGGATGCACTGTTTGAAACCTAATGCTTTAAAGTTAACTTTGGCACATCTGCTGCAAATGATTTTCCAGGGCTGAACAGAGGCCTGGCACAGTAGGTAACGCCTCTTTATGGGCTCCAAGAACTCCAGGGCACATAATTAGCACCCAATTAGTTATTAATAACTTAATATCCACACATCTGCTGAAACTCTGGAGATGCCCGGTATGGTTTCACTGCGAACGTGATCATCGCTGTTGGAGTAGGTGCTATATAAATAATGGATGAGATTCCACAGAGCCCAGGGAGGGGAGGTGGATCAGAAGCCTCATCTGTTCCTTTCTACAGTGTAAATGGTCAACTCAGAAAAAGGGGTGTCCAAAAAAAACCAGGGTATCCTAGTTGATCTGAAAGAATTAAACTTACCCATTATAGTACACAATCAAACTGATCATATAATATGCATTTACTGACTGCTTATTAATGCACTCACTGTGCCAGATTAGATAGATGCCTTAGGATGCTGCTAAGTAGGCTAGCATACCAATAATTATCATTTATAAAGCCACTATTACACACCAGGAACATATCCTAAACACTTTAAACACACATATTACTTCATTTATTATACCATTTGCTCCTCACAGCCACCCTATGAGGTACATCTAATTACTATCCACCATTTTACAAATGGGGAAACTGAGACACAAGTTTATGTAATTTGCCAAAGCTCACAAAGCTACATGTACCACGGCAGTTTTCAAACTAGTTCTGTCAGCACCACAGCCTTTGCTTTTAACTACTATGCAGGAGTCAACCATGTTCCTCTAAGGCTCTGTACAAAACTCCATCATCAGTGGGTTTCTAAGGCTAAGAAGGGGTCATCCTGAGTAACTCTGGTCCCCAACTACCTTCACAAGGCCTGGGTGAGAGTCACTAACATTGACTTTAGATGAGCTACTTCATCTTTGTATCACATTGTTTCTCATTTTGATAATGGAACTCATATTTGTATTATCTGTAGGCACAGAGACCTCTTCTAACACCCACTACCTACCCACTTCCAAAATCAAACATCTGACTCTGTAGTTACTCTAAGTTCCCTTATCTACCAATGGGAGATGTTCCTACAGGATCTTGTGTGGAATTTGGAAACACAAATCAATTTCATACCCATTCTTTCAAGGATGATCCAATCCCTCACTGCCGGAGGAAGGAAAAGAGATTAAGGACGAAGATTTGGGAAGGGGAGAACTCCCCCTCTGATTACAAAATACATGTTTCTGTGAGGTCTCTAAACAACACTAGCAGCTGGCTGCACCCAATCCAAAGCATTTTAAAACACTGGTAAGAAAAATATTAAGTTATTTTTCCAAACCTGCATGGAATATGAACACTCAGAGTCATCTACTATTGCATTTTCAGTATTCCTCGCTTACAAGGAAATTTTTACCTTCAGACTAATAAATGTCAGAGCACAGGTGGAGGCGGGGATCATGGTTTTTAGCTTGATGAAAATGTTGGCTAGTCATTATATTTTACAAATGCTACATGGCCAAACCTGAGTTGTAAAGATGGCATCTCTACTATAGCTATTATGTTTAATATAGCTATAAGCAACAGCTACCTAAAACAATAGAAATAGATATGGCCCGAGCACTTCCAAGGAATCTATTTAAAGAAAGAAGGAAAGGTGTAAAGATTTAGTTGGAAGGATTTGTCATAGCACTTATCATAAGATCCAAAATTGTAAACACCCCTTTATTTAACAATAAGATAGTTAAATAAAATCACAGTACAAGCATTAAACCAAAGATTCCTATGTAGTCAATTCTAGAGGTTTTAGAAGAGTATTTAGTAGCCTAGGACAACCTGCGAAATAAACAGTTCCATGAAAGGAGCAAATTACAACACAGTACAAAGGTATTCCCTTTCCTCCAAAAAAAAATCCGAGAGATGTATCTATGTACATACATATAGACAAGGTAACTAACGCGAAGAGATTTACTTTACCTGCGTTAATAACAATGGACATATATACCTTTTATATTAGGAAAATCTTTCTCAGAGACACCTTACCACATCACCTACTTTTATTTCTACTTATGGAAAAATTCCAATAAACATTAAAATAAACAGAAGCCCCACACCCCCACCTACTCAATGCTCAGGGCCATTCTTATTATGCGTGCCCACTCACATTCCCTCCTTGTATATTATTTAAAACCAATCGTAATTATTTTATTTCATCCATAAACATTTTAAAATACAGGGCTATTTTTTAAAAATCCATGAAAGTATTATCATTCCTGAAAAACTTTAAACAATTCCCTAACACTTTCCCATTTCCAATCAGGGTTAAAATTCCTAAAATAAATCAGGATCCAAATGAGGTCTATACAGAGACTGGTTGGTAGGGCTTTTAAAACCTTTAATCTATAGTTTTTCTTCCTTATTTCTTTTTATTTCCCATTTGCAATATTTTTTATTGAAAACCCCAGATCTTTTGCCAGTCTAGAATATATTCCTTTGATGCTATTTATCATCTTTTTTACTCCTTTGTAATTCCTGAACATTGGTACTTAGATTTGAAAAGACTCAGGTCTTTTTCGTTTTTTGTTTGTAGGTCAGTATGTGTGCACGCGTGGGGCAGGGGGATGGGCTGAAGTGGCTATTGTTGCAAGACTACTTCCTAGGAGGGACCATGCGGTACCATCAGGAGCTCAGAATATCTGATCGTTATCAAGTGTTAAGTGTTGATATCCTGGGCCTACAGCCCTTGATTCATTAGTGGGCTACAAAACAGCTATCTTTTATGTCCATCACTCAGTTTTCATTTTTTTGCTTTAATTTCAGAGGAAAAAAACCTTCCTTCATTTTCTACTTGGTTACTAGCACCAAAAACTATTCTTAATTTTTTAAATATAAACATTTAAACATCTAGGTTTCCCACACATACAGAGTCACCAAAACTCACAACCAAAAGCTTCATTAGTTTCAAGTCAAACCTGGAGTTCAAGGAGTTCTCCAAAAGGTCATAATGGACGCACTTGGGTTTTACACCCACTCAGTAAAAAGGGCAACAATGAGCAGACACGGGGAGTCCACAAAGAGAACTCAGGCCTCGCTCTGGCTCCACAGTTCCCTGCTCACAAAGCAGGCCTGTCCTGGGGGTGATGGACCACCACTCTGCTAGCGCGCAGCATGGCTCTCGATGCAGGCCAGTCTTCAGTTGCTTTCCCACCATGGTCAGAGGCCCCTGGGCTGCCCCGGAAACCGAAGCAGCATCTGTGAGCCCAACAGAAGATCCCCGGAGGCCAGACAAGAAAGGTCCTCAACAGGGCAGCAAAGCAGAGAGAACTGACAAGCTGTACACAAGAAAAATGGAATCAGCAGTCTGAATTCAATTTAACGATGCCTTTACAAATTACAAAGCTGATGGCAGAGCTAGAAAAAGGAGCCTACCACAGCAGGGGTCGGGGTCTGACTGGTGGGTGACTCCAAGCTGTGAAAAATGGCCAAAAGAGCCAACTTAATAACTCAGGGTCGACACTTGAACTCCTGCCTTGGCCCTTTGATTTTTACAGACTAACAATCCAGGAAAGTGGGCCACATAACAACAGTCCCCCAGGTGAGCTCTGCCATGGCCTAGGTGACAACCATGACAGATTTCCATCTGGGGCTCACAGACCAGGAGCCTGGGCATGACCTCCTATGGCCAACAAGGTCTCCTCTGCAGGCATTCATTAGCTAAATGTGCACCAACCCACAGGAAAGGGGCCTGAGCCATTAAATATAAATGCAAATCCAAATTAGACTAATCCATCCTAAATCTCAGATCTTTGCAGCAAGCAAAGTTTACTTCCTGCTTTTAATTTCTCTAAAAGGCATAAGCACTCAAATTACAGCCCCTGACTATGCTTCTACATTTGGGCCCCACACCTCCCAAACTAAACAAAGGAACTGTTTTTTTTCTTAATCACTGTCAGATTTCAGAAGGCATCTGTTGACACTCCTAAATCTGGATTAAGTTTCTATGTAAATACTAATGGCCTATCTTTTAAACAGAAGCACAGCCAACCTGTAGTGGGACAAAAAACAGAAGCTGATAAGCCTTAAATGAATTAGAAACATTACCTAAATGAAAGTCACAACTGAGAGCTTTTCCTTTAAAATTACTGAGCGGGGCAAAAGAAGGTTTACAGTTATTCACACGGAAAATAATGCAATAATTAATAAGTAATAATACAAAAAGAAACTATGTTCTGATAACTCACAAGTATAAGCCTACAATTTTGCCCCACCCTGTACATTAATAAATAAAGTGGCTCAGAAGAAAATAAGGAAAAATAAACATTTGCAAAATTTCTATCCCCCAGAATAATCATCACCTAACAACCTACCCACCATGTAACTGTAGTCCACAGGATGACAACCATGGGCTGTGGCTTCTTGCTCTCTTGAGGTTGCCACTTTGTCCCACTCAGATAAGCCACTGAGAGGCAAGGGTCTTCAACTACTTCTATTCACTGCTGTATCTCCAACACCAAGAATAATATTTTACGGTAAGTGCTGTGTGTGTGTGTGTGTTGAGGAAGAGTGAGAAGGCGGTGAAAAAAAGAAAAGAGAAAGGTTTATTCGTTTCACTAGAACTTGGTACCTCAGAGTTCACAGGACACTCCAAAGAGATAACTGAAGAGTAAAGCTTCATATGCTTTTATGTAAATGTGCCTCCAACTTCCCATGAGCAGAAAACAGCCTGCCTGCATGTCCTCTAGCCAAAGCCGGCAGAGCTTTTCCTGGCCTCCCATATCTCCATGCTGAGTTCTTCAGGGACCTTCCTAACCTCACCTCTGATCTGCAAACACCTTCCCACTTAAAGCACTAAAGAAAGAGAAAAGAAACTCAAAAGACTGGAGACTTTGTTCAGTCCAGATCCATGATCCTCTACTCTGAGAGTGAACCAAGAAGAAACCAGAAGAGCCATAAAATAGCCAAAGACTAGTAGAGCTCAACTCAATCACTACATTGCCTTTAAAATAACCGCCTTTAAATTCCTTAAAACCTGAAAGCCCATTCTGCAGGATGAGTGAAGGGGCAGAATGGCTTAATAATAAACTCAGACTCTGGACAAGACAGTTCAGACACGTGCTAGCCACGGGAATCGAAACAGGTAACTTCTTTCCTGAGACTCATTGATCTCATCTATTAAATGGGATGATAATAGCATGTAGCTCCCTTGGGCGTTGCATGAGGTCTACACACGGTAATGTGCAAAAAGTACCTGGCACAGGGTCTGACCCTTTCTATATGCTCAAGAAGTTGTGTACATGGAGAGAAGAGAGAATAATGACAATGAAGATGACCAACACATACCACACCCTGGAGAGAAGGCCCTGGAAACAAGTTGGGCTACATACCTATGTCACACTCTGATTTCACCAGAGGGTAGCTATCGTTTTAGGGAAAGAGAAGATAATGATGGCTGTCCTGACATCCACCAACCACATTAGCGTCATTTCCTCCCTTAAGGGCACTATGAATTTTCAGGTTCACATAAACTGCTCAACCAGGAAATGAAGCTGTCAAATGTGGACTGTGGGCAGGAATCTCTGAGAAGGCAGACAAGTGAGGGAAACGTCTGGATGCTAAGGGCTCAAAGGAGAAGGCCACACATGCAGAGTCTCCAGTGGAATGCAAACCCAATTAAAGCCCAACCTAGCATCTGTAATGCCTTGAAGGATATCCTCCTTGATACCTTCCCTGTGCCTAGTTCATGCTGAGTTTTTACTGAATGAAAAACCGAGAATGATGAGTCACATCACTTAGTTCTTGGGAAAAAAAGTGCCAGCTCTCGAGAGCAAGCAAAGCATCCAGAATTTTGCATTCATGCTTTTGTCAGCTAAAACAATCTAGACTTTTAGGTTACAGTAGTGGACTGAATAGTGTCCCTGACCCCCCATAAAGATAAGTCTATATCCTAATGCACAGAACTTGTGAATATCACCTTATATAGTCAAAGAGTAAACATCAATCTACATGGCAAAAGATGTGATTAATTGAAGGATTCTGAGAGGAGGTGTTTAACCTAGACTATCCAGATGGGTCCTACATCCAAGCATCTTTTAATATATTTTATTGATTATGCCATTACAATTGTCCCATTGCCCTTCATTCCCCCCTCCCTCCCGACATTGGCCCCTTTAGTTCATAACCATATGTCATAAATTCTTTAGCCTCTATATTTCTCATACTATTCTTGCCATCCCCTTGTCTATTTTCTACCTACCATCTATGCTACTTATTCTCTGTACCTTTTCCTCGTCTCTCCTCCTCCCACTCCCCTGTTGCTAACCCTTGATGTGATCTCCATTTCTGTGGCTCCACTCCGGATCTAGCTGCTTGCTTAGTTTGCTTTTGTTTTAGGTGTGGTTGTTAATAACTGTGAGTTTGCTGTCCACTCATTGTTCATATTTGTTATCTTCTTTTTCTTAGATAAGTCCCTTTAACATTTCATATAGTAAGGGCTTGGTGATAATGACTCCTTTAACTTGACCTTATCTGAGAAGCACTTTATCTGCCCTTCCATTGTAAATGAAAACTTTGCTGGATAGAGCAATCTTGGATGTAGGTCCTTGCATTTCATGACTTGGAATACTTCTTTCCAGCCCCTTCTTGCCTGTAAGGTCTCTTTTGAGAAATGAGCTGACAGTCTGATGGGAACTCCTTTGTAGTTGACTGTCTCCTTATCTCTTGCTGCTTTTAGGATTCTCTCCTTCATTTTAATCTTGGCTAATGTAATTATGATGTGCCTTGGTGTGTTCCTCCTTGGTTCTACCTTCTTTAGGACTCTCTGAGCTTCCTGGACTTCCTGGAAGTCTATTTCCTTTGCCAGATTGGGAAAGTTCTCCTTTATTATTTGTTCAAATAACTTTTCCACTTGTTGGTCTTCCTCTTCCCCTTCTGGTACCCCTATAATTTGGATGTTGGAACATTTAAAGATGTCCTGGAGCCTCTGCCCCTAAGCCTCTCCTCATTTTTTTCGAATTCTTATTTCTTCATTCTTTTCTGTTTGGTTGTTTCGTTCTTCCTTCTGGTCCACTCCATTGATCTGAGTCCCAGTTTCTTTCCCACCATTATTGGTTCCCTATGCATTTTCCTTCATTTCACTTAGTGTAAACTTAATTTTTTCATCTAATTTGAGACCCAAATTAACCAGTTCTATGAGCATCCTGATCAGCAGTATTTTGAACTGTGCATCTGATAGGCTGGTTAACTCTTGGTCACATAAAAGAATTGGCTCTGGGGCTTTGAGGTGTTCTTCTGCTAGAGACATAATGTTTTGGTCAGGTCTCTCCTGTTATGTATGAGGGGTGGAGCCTTACGTGTTCACCAGGGTGGGGCAACCTAGTCACTGGGTTGTCACTGGGTTGTGACACTGTATGTGGGGGCGGAGTCAGGGAGGGAGTAATGGTGCTTGCTCCACTCTCTCTCGGATTTCAGTCCCCTCTTCCACTTCCCACAAGCCAATTGGGCCCTTCTGATGCTGGTTCCACAGTGGGAGAGCTTGTGTACGTTCTAGGACCCTGTGGGTCTCTCCAACAAACTTTCCTATGAGGCTGGGACTCTCTCCTGGCACCTCAGCCCCCACAAGTGTTTTCAATCAGTGCTTTAAAGCTTTATTTCCTATCGTTGGGGCCCTGGGTTATGCAGTCTGCCTCACTGCCTGGTTTATCTGCACGCGAATGTGTGTCCTTGGTTAGCCAACCGCCTTGTGCGCCACACTGGGTCTGCTGGTTTTCTCCCTGCGCCCTGGGTCTGCTAGTCCCGTGCCACCTACACGCCCAGGTCTGCCAACCACTGCTTTTTCCTGCCAGGACCCCTCTCCACAGGCCGCCCACCCCACCCCTATTACTGGTCTGGATGAATGGTTTGTTGTTGGACTTCCATACAGTTCAATATTCTGTCTGTTCTGGTTGTGTTTTTGTTTCTAAATCTTTGTTGTCCTTAAATTTGGTTGTGCGAGGAGGCACAGTGTTTCCACCTACGCCTCCATCTTGGCCAGAAGTCCCCTTTTTCCCAAGCAAGCATCTTTACAAGAAGGAGGCCCAGTAAGATTTGACTGACAGAAGCAGAGGAGGCAGTGAGACCACAGAGACAAAAATGGAGCCACAAGTCAAGCCATGCCAACAGCCACCAGAAGCCAGAAGAGGCAAAGAACACACTTTCCTTTATAGCCTTCAGAGAGATCATGTCAAGCCTGGATTCCAGGGCTATGAAAGAATAAATGTCTGTAGTTTTTAAGTTTTGAAGTGGCAGGCCAAGAAGACTAATACAGTTTCCTCATTCACATGTAAGTACAAGCTCTGGTAAGAGAACTGAGTCATCTTCCCCTCCTGCTTAAGTGGTCCAGGAGCCACACATGGAACCAGGCAGGTACCCGGTAAGAAGCTGCGGTAACCAACAGCAGAGCTCAAGGTAGATGGAGGAGGGCAAGAATGCAGGGACAGTATAGCACAATTATCAAATAACTAAGGAAAACATGGGTGTCAACGGTAAATAAGATTGCCTGATACGTGAAGTTGATAAATCAAACATATATTTAAGTTATACATTCATACACATACACACATAATTTTTCTAAAAAAAAAAAAAAAAAAACTACCTGCAAACTTGCAACCAAACAAAATCTGGGAAGAAAAGACTGCATCTTACAGTCTAACCCAGAATCTCATGAACACACAACCTGCAAACCCTGGAAACAATCAAAGCCCTCACTTCCTACCAACTGGCTCACCTCTGGAGCACGATTTCTCAAATTAGATTAGAAAACCACTGGAGTATTCTCCAAAGTCAACAAGTTCAAAGCTTTTTAATATCTATGATAAACCCAAAACAAAATATCCTCATTTAGGAACACCAAATCAGGCAACAACTCTGAAAACTGGCAGTCAAAAGATACTTTCATGCAGTAAAACTTAAATATTTTATGTTTATGGGACTTGGATAAATCCACAGGGTTCTTACAAAATGATTCCCCCTTTCTTAAGGGGTCAGTACATAAATGTGAGGAATACACTCTATGCTATGGTCCTGTTGTTTTCCTAAACATAACAGAAGGAACATAGCTACACACAAATATTAACTTAAATATAACTTCTACTTGAACACAGAAAACATCAGTGTAATTTCCATAACAGCATCTGCAGAGAATTAGCAATAAAATGCCTGTCTTCCCTCAGCCCTTCCAGTTTTTCTAAGGCCTCAAGGGGCTGGGCTGTGAATATCTTCAAATAATAACTTGGTACCCACAGCTTTAAAAACAGTAGTGAAATGTTTGACAATCTAAGGGGAAAAAAACCTCTTAAAAAAAAAAGGCAACCAGGAGCCCTGGCTGGTGTGGCTCAGTGGATTGAGTACTGACCTGTGAACCAAAGGATCGCTGGTTCTATTTCCAGTCAGGGCACATGCCTGGGTTGCGGGCCAGGTCTCCAGTAGGGGACACGAGAGAGGCAACCATACATTGATGTTTCTCTTTATCTCCCTTTCCCCCTCCTTTCCCCTCTCTAAAAGTTAAAAAATAATAATAAAACAGGCAGCCAGGAATGTTTAAATTGTGTCCTTAAAATTCCACAAGACTGAGTCATAGCTCCAAGTGATAACTAAAATCTGATTATGATGTGGAGATTACACACAGTTCTCTTTAACAAGATAATTCCGGTCAAAATAAATAATAATTCACAGATTTGAATGATATGACCCCTACGATGGCCATTCTGATCGCCATCACTAGGTAAGCAGACCCTGAAAGGACCAGGCTGTGTTCACGTTCCAGAGTTTTCTCCATATGGTGACCAGCCGAGTTTCAGCTGTGCCTGACATGCCTGTGGTGTGTGGCCAACAAAGCCAGCACATACACAAAAATGTCAGACAGCACTGTTGAGGAAGGGCAGTGTGGAGCCTGGTCAACACCTAATAAACCTAAAACTCCCCAAGTGTGGGCTCCAACCACAGACTCATTTCCTTCAGAAACCAATGAATCTGAGGAAACTCAAAGCTCAGAAAGAAGAAGAGTATTGTGCTTGATCTGTGAGGCTGTAGCCCTGGCACCGAGAAGGTCACGTAATATTCTCTGGCCTCTGTTTTCTTCCTTGAAATACAGCCTTTAGCAACACGCCCTGCACATGAGGAGCACTCGCTATGGATTCCTTCATTCGATCCTCTCAAAGCTTTGTGAAGTGTGTGCTACTATTATCCTTATTTTCAAAATGAGAAAATTAAACAAGTTAAGCTTCAACTAACTTGCCCAAGGTCAATCTGATAATAGGTGATACAAAAGCCAGAATTCAAATTCTGATCTGAGTTGGAACATGAAACAACCAATCAAACCTAGAGATGAGAAACCGGTATGGACAATCCTGTAAAAGCAGAAATAAAGGGATATTTCTAAAACCTGAAATACTTCATATTAAGATAAAAATGGGTTAGTCCCTTCATTGCACAAAGAACAGCAGCTGGGAGGAGACGGCCCTGCCTCTTCCGTAGTAACAGACCATGTGGTAGAGAAGCCACCCCCAACCTGTACAGCACTTTGATCTATGATATGAAGACAGAGACTGGAGATTTAACCAACTGTCATAGTAAACAGAGGTTGGGATAAGCAGATCACTCGATCTATCAAAGAACCAAAATTTTAAACATCCAGCAAGGTGGAACCAGACTAAAATCAACCACATAAGATTTCACCATGTTCAATATTATATTCAGATTAACCAACAAGTAAATACAATAAAGGAGCAGAGAGAAACCAGACTTTTCAGTTAACAGTGCATTTCAAACAAAACAAATGTTTATTCCAGCATTGTTCATAACAACCAAAAAGTAGAACCTAGTCAAATGTCCATTAAATGCAGACTGGACAAACGTAATGTGGTATATGTTCTTCAATGGCCGATAAAAAGGGAAGAAGTTCTGACACATGCAACAAGAGGAATGAACCCTGAAAGCATGATGCTCAGTAAAAGAAGCCAGTCACAACAGGCCACATATTGTGTGTAACATTTCATTTCTATAGTGTCCTAAATAGGCAAATGTATTTTTAAAAAACATGACTACTTGCCTACGGCCAGAGAGTATTGATGGAAAATGGGGAGGTGAGAGCTAAAAGGTATGAGGCTTCCTTTGAGGGTGATGAAAATGTTCTAAAATTGATTATGATGGTTACACATTCTATGAATATAAGAAAAACACTTTAGATGGAAAAACTGCATGGTGTATGAATTCAATCTCAATGAAGCCATTACAAAAAAAAACAACCTAGAGCATTTATTCACCTATATGTTTAAATAGAGATAGCAACATGCCCTGGCCAGGTGGCTCAGTTGGAGCACCATCCTGCACATCCAAACGGTTCAATCCCCAGGCAGGGCACATGCCTAGGTTGCGGATTCTGTACCTGGTAGGGGCAAGGCCAGGAGGCAACCGATTGATGTTTCTGTCTTTGATTCCCCTCCCCGACTCTGTCCACCTTCTTCTCTCTCTAAAAAAAAAATCTTAATATTTGACATGAATAACACTTAAGTGACTAAAGAATGACTGAAGAATTAATCACTGAATTAGGATATGCTAAAAGCACAAAAAGTGGCGGTGGGCTGCCTGTAATCAAATCCTACACCACTTAATAGTATAGCCTTAGAGAAGCAATCTGCCCAAGTCTTATTTTTTTGTTTTGTAACATGGAGTCAATAATAATAATAACAACAACATAAATAAATACTTCATAGGGCAATTGGCAAGAATGAAAGAACACGATGAAGAGGCCCTTCTCATAGCATTTCACTGGATTTTGAGCCAGATGAGCCATAGCATTTCAGCCTTTTTAGTAACCCTAGATGAACTATATAATATGAAAATGCTAAACTAAAACTAAAACACCATTTAACAGCATCCACTGACTAAAAGGGGCAAGACCCTCTCCTAAAGAAAGATCCCAATATCCTGGCTGGTGTAGCTCAGTGGATTGAGCGTGGGCCTGTGAACCACACGATCGCGGTTCGATTCCCAGTCAGGGCACATGCCTGGGTTGCAGGCCAGTTCCCAGCAGGGGCCAGTTCCCATCAGGGGATCAGGGGATGCACCAAAAGCAACCATACATTGATATTTCTCTCCTTCTCTCTTTCCCTTCTAAAGATAAATAAATAAAATCTAAAAAAAAAAATCCCAACATACATGTGTGTCTTCCTAGAAATATTCGAAAGTTCTAAGAAATATTAGCGCTATTTTAATACCTTAATGAAGGCATAGACTGATATTGGATGGTAAAACTTCTCCAACCAAAAAAACTTATGTCTCAAACTACTGAACTCACTAAATTAACGCTCTCATACTTGACGTCTTATTTTTCACCAACTCACCGTGCTGGATGTTATTTTAACATCAAGAATAGAAGTCCCACGCAACTAAATCATGCCTATAATATGGCTATTTAACAAGGCCCCAGTGAATAGAAGTTAAGTCTTTATTATTGCACGCTCGGGATGCCCATACATGTATTTTACAAGGTCTCAGCACTCCTTAGAACCCCATCTATCATAAATACCAGCACTAGATATATTCTCACTTTCAGATCACTTACACCATTGACTATTTGCAGGGCAAACGAATGCAAGCAAACACTAAAGGTTCGAGGAGATTAGAGAACTGCCAAGGTCTGAACTATATCAACAGCTCACAATCAGCTCATTCAACAGTGCTTTGACAGTATTACACCTGCAAAACAAACAAGGAACGCGGTGCACATCACATGTGGCGTCATGTCCCAGCAGTTTGTTTCAAGACTTACAAGGAAGCATCCATCGTTAGTTGTTCCCAGAGGATAGGCGCAGGCATCTTCGGGGGTAGTTCACAGGCTGTTAGAAAGCTCACAGAGGGAAGGCGGAAACTCCCAGACCTCTGGTCAGTCAGGGTACAGAAGGAAAGTTCTGTCTCACAACCCTGATTTAAAAAGAAGAAATCAGGCCCTGGCTAGGAAGGTCAGTTGGTTAGAGCACTGTCCCCAGAGTGGTTTGGACACCCGGTCAGGGCACATAAAAGAATCAGCCAATGAGTGCATAAATAAGTGGAACAACAAAACTGATGTCTGTCTCTCTCTAAGTTTTTTTTTTAAATAAAAAGTAATCAAATCTAAAACTGTAGGTTTCCACAGAAAAATCATTTCACAAAATCCAACACCCTTCCATAATAAAAACACTCAACAAACTAGGAATAAAAAGAACTTCCTCAGCCTGGTAAAGGACATCTATGAAAAGCACACAGCTAACATCACACTCAGCAGTGAAAGACTGCACACCTTCTCACTATGATCAAGATCAAGAGGAAGGCGTCTATTCTCACCACTTCTATTACAGAGGCACTTCTGTTCACTTCTATGCCCCAAATCCTAGCTAGGGCAATCTGGGAAAAAAAAAGAAATTAAAGACATTCAAACTTGAAAGGAAGAAGTAAAACTATTTCTATTTGCAGGTGTCCTGTCTGGTGTATAGAATATTCTAAGGAATCTACACATACACAAAAGAAAAAGCTATCAGAACTAATAGAGAAATTCAACAAGGTTGAATGCTGAATATATAAAATCAATCATATTTCTATATATTAGCCTTCAAAAATCCAAAAACAAAATTAAAATTTTGTGTTTCAACACCATATGGTATATAAATGTCAAATCACGATGTTGTTGCCCATGTGATTAATATCAATTTTATATCAATTATACTGTAATAAAAAATATTTAAGTTTGTGTTTCTCATTAGGTTTGTCAGAAATAAATTCTAGATTTCCATAAGCTGCAAATTATTTAGTCATTCCAATAATTCTCTTTTCTGACTCCTGGAAACCATACCTTAAGCAATTAAAGGTTCATTTCTTCATTTAATAAATACTTAACAAGTGTTTCCTACATTCCAGGCACTAGGAAAAAACAGTGCTGAACAAAAATATCCCTGTCACCCCCATCATGAAACTCACAAACAGGAAAACAAAGAGATGAACAAAAAATTCTATCTTCTCATAGTGCTAAGTGTCATAACAAAAATAACACAGAGGAGAGAGATGGAGGCTGATGGAAAGGTGGGCTACACTTCAGATGCCTTGGTCAGGGATGCCTCTTTGAGAAGGTGCTGTTCTAACAACAAACCAAATCAAGAAGCAGGCTGGGAGGGGCGTCCTATACAACTGCAGTGTAAGACCCCTGGGGTGGAAAAAATGTGGTGTGTTCCTGAAACAGCTAGCATACAAGGTAAGCAAGGAGGCCTGTACAAGGCTAGTCTTGTAATGTGATTGCCACCGAGGTGACAATTACCACCTCTATCCTATTACATAATTATCCTTTTTAGTGGTTGGAATAATTTCTAGTGTCTTAGTAAAAGTTTATTGATTATAATATAATATTGTCTATATTCACTACACTGTGCACTGGGGTCTCTAGGATTTATCTACAACTTGTAAATTTGTACCCCTAAGTAATATCTGTCCTATTTCCCACCCCACCTTCCAGTAATCATCATTTTATTTCCTGCTTTTATAAGTTTGGGTTATTTCCTTATTTAAGTAATGAAACAGGGTACAGAGCAGGCTAAGGTCCCCCAAAATATTCCTCATAGCCCATGGTTGGGGGGTGAGGGAAGGGGACAATATGGCAGTTAAAATATTTTTCACAACTAAACATAATAGCTGTGCTACCACCCCAGGCAAAAGGTCTACATGACTTTCAGAGCCTAGCACTCCAAGGTCAGATACAGACCCTAGAAATTCATGACATAGCCAGCAGGAACTCATACCTCACCTGTGGGAGAGGCAGGGAGGTGGGGGCTCCCATGCCACAGAGTACTCTTGTCCTGACTAAAGATGCCAACCAAAAGAAGGTAAAAAAGATACAGAGGAACTGACAAAGCTTGCACCATGTAGGAGGGGCCGGATGTGAGGTCACATAGGAAGAGGTGGTAGTAAGGAAGAGGGGCAGCCATGAGGAAGGAGCCTTAAAGTAGGGATTCAGCTACGAGGTCTGAGAAAGGAAGCAGCAGGCAACTATGCAGTTTGTAGTGAAGCGGTCCGCCATGAGGGCTGAGGCGTAAGGTAGAAGCCATGCTATCTTCAGGATTACAGCATGCTGCCTACAGTGAGAGAGAAGCTACTTCTGCTTCTCTCAGAATTCTGCCATGAAGGCCAATCTGCCATGGGGTAGTGAGAGAGGAGCTAAGTCTGCTCCTCTGAGGATTCAGCCATGCGGCCTATTCTAGTAAGGAAGCAGGTATGTGTTCAGTAGTGAAGTAGCATCCATGCAGGAGGAAAGGGTGTCAGGAGAGAGATAATGGAGCTGTGCGAGAACCTGTTGAACCAAGCACCGATTCATGGGAGATGGCTGGAACGCTGAACTGTGGCCGGGAATGCTGAGACTGTAGATTTTTCCTTCTCTGAAGGATGCACAGGTAAGTCAATTTCTTAGGACTTATGCCTTCCTGGACTTCACCACGATCCAGTGTAACACAGCACGTGTTTCCTGGACTGCAGTATGGAGACTGAGGACGACGTACCCCAGATCCTGAAGGAGAGAGCTGCTGCAAGAGTATGGAGACTTTGAAACCCACCAGTGTACTTTCCAGAGAGGGTGGAGAACTGTTTGTCCAGCTGGCTTAAGTACAGATACGGAGATGGGGAACTTCTGGCTTTGGTGGCTTGGGTGTATAGCCCAGTGGGGAGCAACTGAAGTGCTGGGTCTTGTGGGAGAACAGGGCTCCAAGCAGAACTGCTCTCAGCCCCACCCAGAGGTTAGAATCCTGTAAATAAAAACCTGCTTCCCTCCACACTAACTGTTGGGCCATGCATCAAGGTACCACATTTACAAGACCCAGTTTGCTCGCTTACAATAATATATGTGAAATTATTTTAAGAACACAAATTAATTTGAATTCATGTAGTACCAGACAACTATTTTAAAATATAATGGCTTCCATAAAATGCTTAAAATCCACATCTAATTTTTACTGTGTGATCTCTACCCCACAGAAATAATGCAAACTAAAATCAGCTTTTGTATTTTTTTAAAGATTGTATTTATTTATGTTTAGAAAGGAAGGGAAGGAGAGAGGGAGAGAAACATCAATGTACGGTTGCCTCTCGTGTGTCCCCTGCCAGGAACTGGCCTGCAACCCAGGCATGTGCCCTGACTGGGAATCGAACTGCAATCGTGTGGTTCACAGGCCCGAGTTCAATCCACTGAACTACACCAGCCAGGGCAGCTTTTGTATTTTTGATAAACACATCAAAATACCTAAGGACTCAGAACAGAAAACACAGTAATTTGAATTTCCTTTTTTCTTTCAAAGTTAAAATCTGGGGAGAGAATCATAGGGGAAAAGGGGAGGGACTCACATGAATAAGTATAAAGGACACATGGACAATGATTAGGGTGGGGGTGGAAATAGGAGGGAGGTGGGGAGCACGGGGCGGGGGGGGCAAGGCAGGGAATATAAAACAGAAAACTGTACTTGAATAAGAATTAAATTTTTTTAAAAAGTTAAAATCTGCCTTTCTGTTTCCTCCACTCAACTCAAAATGGCTGGTTAGCAGTTTTGGAGAGGATGACGCAGCCTGGAGCCCGTTTCTGGTAACTTCAGAGGCTCCTTTCCCTCTCGCCTGACGGTCACCAGCTCATCACTCTTCATCCTGAAAGCTTATTAACAACTCATCCTGAGGAATATAATAGTCTAGAGCAACGTGTTCATTTAATATGTTGTTATGTTTCTGCTGAAAAGGAGTGTTTTTCTAATTGTGGTCCAGGCTAAAAGTAAACACATCACCCTGATATTGTTAGAAATGCAAATTTGTGGACCCCACCCCAGACCTGGAGGCAGGGCTGAGCAATCTCCATTTTCACCCATCCCAGATGATTCTGGTGGGTGCTGAAGCCTGACAACCACTGGCTATAAAGATTTTTTTAAAGATGTCTCACAATCCATAGAATGTACAGAATTTAAAATAATTGTGAAAACATTTATTTTTCAGTGGAGCCAAGTACAATACCAAGCGTCCTAGGGGGAAAGGAACCCGTTTTCCACAAGAGATAGGGAAGGCTTCAAAAAGGAGAAGCCTACGTATGCTTCAACTAAAACCTGAGACAGTAGTTTTGCCCTGAAAAAAAAACACCTGAAATAGGCATTGTAGGTAGAACCACAATGAGAAGACTCATATAATAATTAGGCAAAGATATCGCGGTAGTTGATGTTTTAAATCTTCTATAGAATCATTTGCTCTTGATCTGGTTTTCATAACTTCAGGGTGAAGTCCTCGTCCAGTCTGAAAAATACACTGCAGAATATACAGAAAAGAAAGCAAAGAAGCCACAATGCATGGGACAGAAGTATAATATAGGGCTTTAAAACTTCATTCAGAGAAAGAATTGGCACAAATGTTCATTTTTGTGTACTGAGGTTCTTAATACTTGGGCATTGTTAATGCTTTGTGTCCATAAACCAGTTGCTTCGTTGCTGTGATTTACTCTTCTCACATGTAACTGGAGATGACAGTAACTACACCATAGGGCTATGACTTACTAGGATGATTAGATTAATTGAGATAAAGAGTTTGGCTTTTTTAGATTCCACATATAAGTGATATAATACAGTATTTGTCTTTTTCTGTCCAACTTATCACAACATAATGTGCTCAAGATCCATCCACGTTGTCACAAAAGGCGGGATGTTTTTCTTTCTCATTAAAGACACATGTTCTAAGTGGATGACAATTACTACAGCACTTTGGGAAGTTACACTAATATTTCTCTCTGGCCTTGCTGTCAAAGAAACTTGAGATGATAAACATTTTGAACCATGCCAAAACCACAAACACACTGCAAAAGAAATGTCAACTGAACTGGAAAATTGCTTTGGTTGATCCAACCTTTAGAAAGATCCTCCAATGGGCTCTCCAAAAAGAGACTCTCCAAAAAATGTAACTTTTTCTCATTTGAGGTAGATGACAGAACAAAACATCTTTGACTCGGGGAAAAAAGTTACTAATACTAAGATAGCACAGAATACTAAAGTATTAATCAGTGTAGTACCTTAAATATTGAAGGAAACTTAAAGTTTTATTTCTATGTGGCTTTTGTATTCATATAAGGTGGAAAGCCAAAACAGTGGAATTTGTTCATATAAGTAAGTTAGCTGAAGTAAACTACTACAGAATGAAGTTCATGACAACCTCTTAAACTAACTGAATGCTTACTTGAAATCTGCCCTGGCCAACAACTATATTTAAAAAAAAAAAAAAAGGTGGAATAAGGTCCAGGAAGCAAGCCTACGGTTCCACCATTAAGACAATCCATTGAGCCCTGGATGACGTGGCTCAGCTGGTGGAGCATCATCCAGTGACTAAAAAGTCCCAGGTCCAATTCCTGGTCAGGGTATACACCTGGGCTGCAGGTTCGGCACCCAGTCCAGACACAGACAATACCCACTCCAGGCACATATGATCCCAGTTGGGGCAACCAGGAGGCAACCAGTTGAAGCTTCTCTCTTGCATCAGTGTTTCTCTTCCTTTCCCTCCCTCCCTCTCTCTCTTTCTCTCTCTCTCTCAAAGCAATGAAAACACATTCTCAGGTGAGAATTAAAGAAATAAAACAAAATAAAGACTTCATTTAAAGCACACATCCAGCTAACCAATTCCTACTGCCCAGGGGCCAAGAAACACCACTTAAATGCATCTCAGTCATTAGTTCATGCATTACTGAAGACCACGTAACTCCTCCAATTCTGAGGTACTGTCCATTACTTGAGAAACTGTTCTCCATTCACATCCAGCTTTCAAACATTCTGCTCCAACACCGGACTTCATTTCTCATATGGTGCTCTTCACAGAAGAGCCCTTAAGGGACAAGGAACCCAAACCTGAAGATGGAAACACATACCTTCACCCAGAGTGCCTCTGCATCAACCAGGATCTGCCATGTATTACTACTTCACACATTCCATGTGCCTTCCAAAGAAACTGCATTAAACCTTTACCCTTTCTATCTCCTTCTTATCTGATACCACAAAAGTAATAGCAGTTGCAAGCTTTAGGAAGAGATTGCTTTCCTGCCAATGAATGGGGCTCGGAGCAGCTTTGTTCACGAGGTCCTCTCTCTACACATAACATCATGGAGACCTTTTCAACTCAAGGTTCAAACAAAGCAGCGATGCAGACAAAAAGCCAGCAATGCCATTTCAGAGTAACCAAACCTACCAGTGTCTGTCTGTCCTTCCTGTGCCCCCCCCCCTTTCATCAGAAAATATTTGAGCTATAGATCTAATTTAGGCAACCTTAAAGTTAATGCAGCCACCCAAAGTATACTGCTTAAAAATACAAACGTCCAGCACCCAAATGTTTCTCCTCCCCGCCCTCAACTTCCCAAACAAAACCCACAAGAAGCATCAGCATGGTGAAAACAGATGGCCACTGTTTCATTGGAAAACTGCCTTTATCACCTGCACTCTGAAGAACGTATATGGATATGGTGGGTTAGTTACAACCTCAACTTTCTACAGACCTAGCTGCACTGACCAACAAGGCTGCTTAGGAGCCATGAGACCCTGATCAAGTTGCTCAAGCTCTGTGGACTTCCATTCCTTCCCTATAAAATGGGAGCGATTCTTACCTTGCATGATTTTTAGTGGAATAAGTTAGATGTTTCCACATGCACACAAAAGATAGCTATGTGCTCCACTCTCCCTCCCCCCACTTCCAAACTGCTTCAACCTAATACCTTTTTCCCAGATCCAAATAATTTACCATCACCATGGGCATTACATCATTAGAAGCCGAGAGAGCAAAGTTACCAGCAGAAGGGTGATGAAACAAAGATAAGAGAAGGGGGCAGGGGGTGTGGGTTACAAGTAGGGGCAGCTGACAGTTTACATTCAAGTTAAACAAAAGAGTGAGAAACCATAATTCTGAGTTGCCTTATTCCTCTGTGCATAACAGAACTGAATACACAGTGGGAATTCCAAAGAAATCTTTGCAGCATAAAATAAAACGCAAAAATGGAAGTGAGGGCGTAACACTGACTGGGGCTGGATTTGTCAGTAAATCCTAGCTTATCTCAACTATCTAAACTCAAGGTCTGAGGTATGCCCCCCAAAACCTCAGTCACCTTCCATGTAGCTGTTATTCTCCTCACACAGAAATGTTTGCCCAAAGGCTAGAAAGATTTTCCTTTGGCTCAATTTCCAGTCAAGCTGCAAAACATTAAATTGCACCAAATTTGACCTTAGTGAACTCAGGACACAAAGAACATATTTATTCATTACCCTCAAGCTCTCTCATTTAATTCTTTCATATTTTAAATTTCCTTTAACAGCTTTCTACTGCATTCAGCAAATAAAGAATCCTACCATTGATAACTAAACACCTGCTAATTCCTACAAAGGCATTCAAAAATTTTTTTTAAAAAAAAGAGTCTGATGAATAAAACACTCCAGTTATTCCATAGAGTTGAGTTCCAATAAAGGAAAATGAGTCATTAAATAAAACTTGTCAATTCTTCGAGGCTTGGTTGCTACAGTTGGTGACTGTATTTATATTTAGCTTCCTTTGAGGTAAAGGTTATACAATATATTAAAATTTTTATTAGCCCAAGAATATTTAAAATGTAGGTCTTGTAAAGTCAGCAGTCATCATAAAGAACAGAACACAGGTTGGTCATTCTTATTTTTACATTTTCTAATTGTTAAAAAAATTTTCAAATATTAAAAAAGAGTCCCCACATACTTGCATCATATCTTCAACAATTGTCATATGTGAAAAATCTTATTTCTTTTTGCCTTGACCCACTCTCTACTCCGGTTGGATTAACTCATAGCAAATTGGAGATATAATTTCCTCCAAAAGTAGATCAAGATCTAGCACTAAAAGATAAGAAGTCTTTTAAACATATAATTCTTACACTACAATTGATCTATACCTAAAAAGTAACAAGAATGCCATAAATCAACAACATCCAGTATCCAAATTTTCCCACCTCAAAAAAAAAAATTAACAGTGATTTGATCAAATCAAGATCTAAAGCCTACACATTGCATTTGGTTGATATGCTTCTTTAATCTTTTAATCCAATGGTTCTTTTTGCCTCTTAAACTACTTAATATATTTACTGAATAAACAAATCAACTGAAGAAATAAAATCCCCCTCATTCTGGATTTTGCTGATTGTACTCCAAAGTGGGCAATTTTATATTATGCTCTATCCCAGCATTTGATCAAGAGGTTTGATCTGATTCAAATTATTGTTCTTTTTCCCAAAAAAAAAGGCATCATAGGTGGTGAGACAGGCCATGCAAATTAAATTGGACCACAGGTGAGCGATCTGCCAACCAGACTTCCTCATGCGCCCCCGCCCCACAAACCCATGTGACAGGGGAGGTAGGCATCAGCAGGGGGTTGCAAGCACACCCCTTAAAGAGTGATCACCTTCCTTCCTAGGCCAGGCTCCTGGCTTGGGAAGGTTAATAATTTGGGGGATGCAGAGAACTAACCCTACTATCATCCGCTTTCTGTCTCACGTGTAAACATTTCCAACTGCTTTGCATCTATAGGTTTTGAACAGTTAAGTAACACTCTAGACCACAGTCAAGTCACCTATTCATTCCACAATCTATCAACATGGAGAATGCAACCCCTTGTGTCTTGTGTTAAATAAAAAATGGGATTCAGGCTACAAAATCCCTTTTTAATGGCATACCAGCAGGCAAATATAGATTTTCAGGCAGTAAGTAATTTCTATTATCACTGCTAAGGGAGGGGGAAACAGCCTTTCTTTTTTGCTGCTGTCAGGATGGATGATTACAGTGTAGCAAAATGCATTTTTAGTTTTTAAAAAAGCTTTATCAGGAATAGGCCACCATAAAGTAATTCATCTATAGAGCTAAAGGGATGTCATCAATTTTACCTTACGCTTGAATCACACTCTTGATTCCCATTCAGCTGTATTTCGATTATGCCTTTTATTTGAAGACAAGCCCCTACAAACACATTATGTCACCTAAAAGTGATCATCAAAAAAAAACAACCCTGTCAGGACAGGGAAGTTATTTATTTAATACATAAACTACTCTGCTCCATTCCAAAGGTAATAGTCTCAATGCATAAAATATTGGCAAAGAAAAGGAAAGCAACTATACCAACAATGGGCTAACATTTTCTTTTTTCCAGATTTAAAAAGAGTTGAAGAAATTCTACAATGGTGGAAATTTCAGAATTTTTAAATTTTTATACCTGGGATGTGATGTGGGCAAGTCCCACCCTTCTGAACTTACTGTGGAGGCTGAGAGGTTTTTGAAGTATTGTCACAGACGCATACTTTAAATAACCTGAGGCAGCATGTCCTGGGACACTCCTAGGATGACTCTCCAGGACACTAAGGGGCCCACAACATGTATGACTATGAGCACATTGATACTGTAGTCTAAAGAATTCTAAAGAATGTGGAATAACAAGCCATAGGCTCTTGTATTTTTCTCAGTCATGAGCTTGAAACCGACCCAAGTGAATACCCAAATCTAAGAATGCCAAAAGAGCCGATGTGTAATGCCCTAAAGCTACAAAAAACCACCCCTTCACAAACCCTTACTGATGCTAGAATCTAGAGTCTACAATCTAGAAGTATTCAGTAAAACATCATTTGCAAAAATGAACTTATTTTGTGGGGAGATACTTTTTCATTTAAAAGTATTTATTTTTTTGTGAAGATTTTTTGTTACAAGAGAGACTAAAATGGCGAGAGACTAAAACTCCATTAGTAATATGTTATAGGTATACTGTTATGGGTTAAACTGTATTGCTCCCCAAAAAGGAAATACTGTAGTTCGAATTCCCAGTCCCTCAAAAAGTGACCTTATTTGGAGACAGTATGTACGGTGATAACCAAGTTACAATAACCTCCTCAGAATGAACTCTGATCCGATATGACTGACTTGACTGGTGTCCTTACAGAAAGTGGAAATCCATAAAGGGAAGATGATGTGATGACGGAGAGAAGGTGGCCTTCAGTAAGGCAAAAAGAGAGGCCTTGGAAGATCCTTCCAGCCGGCCCTCAGAAGAAACCAATCCTGCCAACACCCTGATCTAGGACTACTGGGCTCCAGAACCGTGAGACAGTAAATTTCTGCTGTTTGAGACACCGAGTTGGTAGAACAGCCATCTAGAGAACTAACATCTATAAGTAAAGGTAGCGTGTGATAATGGTAACAGTAATTTCAAAACAAAAGTAGCAGCTGCCAGTCAGTATCATTAAATCCTTAGCCTGACCCCAAAGCATAAATACTTTATCTTCATTTTGCATGTGGGGAATCTAAGCTTTGATATCCGGAACTACATTCTGATGTTATCAGAGACCCATTACCCATTACTAGGGGGTAAACACACAAGGGTTGATTTCTTTCTGATAACAAAACTGGAGGTTGCTGGCTGCAAGCAGATACTCAGCAGCTCAAAGATACCTCAGTCTCTGCAGGTCCTTCGGCTTTTCCCTCATGATCCCAAAATGGCTGCTATAGGTCCAAGCCCTCACTTCTGTATTTCACATCTACCCCATGATATTTATAATTCTCAAACAGGTGAGGCCTTTCACAGGTGGTCCTTTACATGGCTTCTATGAGCAGCAACTTAAGTTTTCTTCACCTCATCTTTAATTGCTTCTTTCTGATTACAGAAAGCCTGTATTTATAGGTGTCTACTCCACTTCATTGTCAATATACTCTCTGCTAACTGATTTTCTCTCCCAGTGCTGGATAGCACCACTCAAGAACCAAATTCTTGAACCTGATGCTAAGGAAAGGAAAACTAGCCTGAGTATCCACAGTTAGAGCACCCCCGGAGCAAGTCACTCTCTCACCAAGACTTTCTTGAGGAATTCAGAGCCCCTCCCTGCTCCAACATTTGGTAATCTACTCTCTGACTGAAGCCACTTAACTGAAGATAATGATTGCTCAGGCTGCAGTTAACTTCATGGTCTTTTCCTCCCACTTTTCCAGGTTGTGACTCCCCAGTTCTCCTCTGCATTATCCATGCAGGCATCCTGCCTTCCCCAGCCAAGCCAACCAGAATCTCTCCCAGAGACAACTCTGGTTCTTGAGTGGAGTGTCATCCCGAAAAACAAGATATTGTAGGGACCAACTCATTCCAACAACACTTGGCCTTTAGCTCCCACTGTCCTAATTCCTGCCCTGTCCAAGTTCATTATCCCACTTTTCCTTCGTCCTGAGGATAAACTTTGAGTACCCTTCCAAGGCCAAGTTTGACTTAAATCAGAATCCATCCCACTTCTTGCAATCAAGGAAATCCTCTTACATCAGCTTGATATACATGTGAGATATTTCCCTGATATTAAGACACACCATGGAAAATTAGTCTCTCCTCCAGCCTCAGGGGTGATGCCTAAAATTCTAGATCAGGAAAATAAGGATATTACTACTTTTAGTAAAAGTAACAAAGTAATAACCTCCCTTCATTGTACTTAGGATGCAAATACACCTTTCTAAAGACAAGCTATAAAAAAGGATGTGACTGAGGCACTTACTCTAATTAAGAGGCAGTTTGCTAACTAGAAATAACCAAATTATACTGTCCTTCATCTTAGCTCAGTAAGCCACATAATCTATACTTTCTGCCTATTAAAGTAAACCTCTTTAAAGAATAAACAAAACCAGAAAATATTCTAAAAGACATGAAGCCATGGCCAGGTAGCTAGCTCAGTTGGTTAGAGAATTGTCCCAATATACCAAGGTTGTGGGTTTGATCCCCAGTCAGGGCACATACAAGAATCAACCAATGAATGCATAAATAAGTGGAACAACAAATTGATGTTTCCCTCTCTCTCACTGTCTCTAATCAATTTTAAAAAACAGTCCCTTAAATCTTAAAAAAAAAACATGAAAAGTTTTACTCCATTTGGTAATAAGATTTACAATCACTTGCATAATAAATCAGAGAAAAACACTTGCAGTTGCAAGAGAAAAGTAATTTAGAAGATTCATATGTCCCTGTTATTTAGTAAAATTAAGTCTTTACCTACCATGTCTAAAATTCCAACAACATGATCTTTCAAATCAAATTGGGTAGCAGTTCTTAAAATATGTTCTGCAATCTGTCACTTAAAAATAACAGCAAAAAATAGTATTACCAAGTGTGATTGACAATGGGAAACTATAGATGTGTAGTAACTTCTGTTCAGCACTAATTACAATTAGCAAAATCTCCTTTCTAAACTCCTTCTGGCCCCTCCCTTCCTCATTTACCTTCTCTAATTCCAAAGCCAATATTCTGTCTGATTCAACCAAAAGCTGTCTTCTGATGTGATGCAAAAATGTCATTCAACTGCCCTGGCCAGTGTGGCTCAAGCTGGTTGGAACATCGCCCATAACTAAAAGGTTGTGGGTTCTATTTCGGTCAGGGTACTTACCTAGGCTGCAGGTCTGATCCCCAGTCCAGGCACCTACAGAAGCAACCTATGAGCGCTTCTCTTTCTTTCTTTCTCTCTCTCTCTCTCTCTCTCTCTCGTTCTCTCTCTCTCTCTCTCTCTCTTTCTCTCTCTCTCTCTCTCTTTCTCTCTCTCTCTCTCTCTCCCATCAATGTTTTTCTCTCTCCCTTCCTCGCTCTACAAGCAAACAAAAAATATCCTCAGGTGAGGATACTTTAAAAAATGACTTTTAACCTAACAACTAAGAATTAGTTCTTTGATTACTCATTCAGCATGGTGTTGAGGAGACAAAAAAAAATAGTAACCAGCCACAAAACAAAGTTAAGACTTGGTTTCCACCTTCCAAAATCCAAATTTACTGGTTAATAGTCATAGAACCATGTCCAGCAAATATTGTACCACTTGCCATTTTAGTATATAAGAGCTCTGATCTGAGGTTAGTGACATCAGTGCTGGCCAGAGTGAGTGAAGACTTTCGGAAAATACTTTCAAGAAGTCCAAGCACAGGGACTGCTGAGATAATAATTATATAGTTGAATGGGCATTTACCTGATGTCAGGCTCTGTGTTGGCTGCTTCTCATGAACCTTACTTAATCCAACAGAGAACTACATGTGCTAGCAATGATTCCCATTCCACAGCTAAGAAAACAGAACCAGAGAAATTTACTGGCTCATCAAGGTCACCTAACCAGTATAGTTTAGACTAAGGGATAAATCTATTGATATTCTCTCGTTCACTCATTCAAATACCATAATTATTCTAACTTCAAACCACATAAAGAGGACCTCAAAGAAGAAACACATATGGAACATACTGTGCCTGACTGCATAAAAAAAAAGAAAGAAAAAATGGAGGGAGGGAGGGAAACAAAGGAGGAAAACTACTGAGATGAATCATGAAGTAAAGCGTCTAAGGCACCGCATCCAGATAAAACGTGACACATTGGCTTTACTTGACTTACGCTATTTCTATCCTACACGTCATATCTTGGGCAGAGAACCACTTCTAAATGTTCAGTATTTATCCAATCCCATCTGTAGCGCACACCGCATGCAGTAAAGGTTCAAGATTAAGGACTATTTCAACAAGATGCCGGCAACATGGAAGGAAAGAAGCCCAATCTTCTCCATTACCTGACACTGCCCATCACCTGGGAGTGTAACCTAAGGCAACAGCTGTCATTTCCAGCGCTGAGTAACCACAGGTGCATAAGATGATTCCTCACAGGTAAGAAAAAATACTTATTTAACCTTCTATTGTAATAGTTTTTACATCATGCTTTACATGTTTTAAGTTTTATAATTTACATAGTATTTTAGTACAGAACCACATAAACCAAATTGCTAAAAAATAAATATACATATATTAGGGGCACAGGTCCAAAATTTTACTGATAAGACAATGAATAAGATTAATGCAGACCACTGATTCACACACTTATTAGAAGGGTCATCTGTTAACTTCCAGGACCTTCAATAGCCAAACTAAATGACATCACATTGGAACCACTCCATTAGCTAGAGGGAAAAAATTCATGTTTCATTTCAGTCTCTCTTTGAAAGATATTTGATTCCTAGCTGATTCTGAGCACAACAATGTTTGAGCATTACAAATCTATGGGGCCACCTCATTAGGAGTTCATACTGCAACCAAATCCCATTTTCCCTCTGCAAATTCAATTCCCATCAATAGCACTATATATCACTGGCTACTGCTGTTGGCTGCCTGATTTTGAATCATAAAATTTTTTTTGAAAGATTACTGCCAACACATAATAGGCAAACTGCAATTTCAATTCCCTACACATGTGCTTGAGGGAGGGGGACTATGCAAGCTACAAAATGTAAATGCGGCCTGTTGTTATCAGCTGTTTATAAGCCCCATGACATCCCCCAGTCACACAAGGCAGGAAAAAAAAAAACACATCAAAATGCCACTATTCAAAAAGTCCTTTTATTATTCTACTCAATACTAGCTCCCTGGTCTCTTAATTTTCCGAGCTGTGTATACAAAATGCAATGAAATTAAGCAGTGGTGGCCGTGTACAGCCAATCTTCATTAGGCAGAAGCAGTGTGAAGGAGTAACACAACTGTGTGATGTTGTTTATTCAGATGTTTTCATCACCAACTTTTTATGAATGCATCACCTGCTAGAGCTAACATTTAAGGACAACATACACCCTAACAAAGGTAGACTTCACAGGGGATAAAGCAATTCAGTTTCCCCAAAGCCCAAAATAAATCCATTGCCTGGCCTGTCGCAAACTCTGGGTCTGTCCAAGACATCACTTACCTAACACACTAGTCACCCATCACTCACCTTGGACTCCTTTGTTTAATGTAATATACTATCCACTGGTACTGTGATGGGAAGATAATACAGGAATCCATGGTGAATCCACGCCCATTTTAAAATGGGAAACAAAGGGAGGCACAAGGAGATCACTGCTTAGGGCTGGATTTCCCAACATCCTCACTAATGACATTTTGGACCAGATAATTCTTTCCTGTGGGTGGCTACCCTGTGCACTGCAGCACATGTAGCAGCATCCTGACGTCTACCTACCAAATGGCAGCATCACCTCCCAGTCCTGACAATCAAAACTCTTTCCAGAGATGGCCAAATGTCCACGGGAGCAGTGTGGGTTGTGAACCCCTGATCACAAACCACTGGTCTAGTGGGTCTACATACCCATAAACTAACAGAACTTTGATGTAAATTGTTTGTATAAAGAGGGAACAACAGGCATAAGTGCACTGCACAGCCAGGCAGTAGTAGCCTATCATGCCCATAAGCATTTATGGGACAATGAACAAATTTAAGTTTGCTGACCAAACAACAGAAGGCTGTGCTGAGGTCCTAATTTTGATCATTAAAAATCTAATAGTCAAAGGTTCTTTTTATAATAAAAAACTTGTGCCACTTTATTATTGGCTCAATAACTATCCAGAGAAGAATATCTAAGAAATACCGTCACGGGTTTTCCATATTCATCAACAGAAAACCTCTAGGAAGTTCACTTTTATGGCCCCAAATTTTCCATTGAATCAACTGTCAAAAAAAGCCCTAAGAAAAATTTCTTCAGCATCAAAAACCCCCCTTAGTGGATATGCTGTGATATTTAGTTCAATGGAAATAAAGAGGTGAAAGGGTTTCCCCCCTAAACAAATACGGCTGAGCTTCTGCAAGCCAATACTAAAAAAGACAATTTTTATTTAACAGTTACAGAAACCAGCTTTCCAAAGCTCAACTGCCATCTACAATTACAATCAGGCCGGATTTAGAATATCCCACTACGTTTCAGTCTTAGTTAGAAACGGCACATCCTTGCAAAGGAGCGCAATGGGAACGCACAATTCAAATGTGAGCACGACATAAACACACACACACGCTCATACATCTAACACTGACGTCTAGGCCTGGGAGACATCACTGAACTTCAGTATATACTGTACCTTTCATAGTTTAAATTAGGAAGATGGGTGGACTATGTTAAGACAACTTGCCAAAAACACAAATGGATTTTTTTAAGCCTGCCACCTCTCACAAGCACATGGCCGATCCCATGTCCCAGCAGGTTTACTGTAAGAGGGCAACGTTTCAGTGTGCTGTTTCCACTGAGGCAACACGGTTTTTCCACCACACTAAATAATAAGATTTACCACGGACCTCTTGGCCTCTTTGCAAGTTTAATAATTAGTTATAATACTATGCCCCTGCATATTTCAAATTCAGTGTAATTTTTACATTATAATTTTTTAATACAGTCTCCAGTACAAGCAGCCCTTTGCATATAGAACATTAATGCAGATATTACCTGAAAACCACTATACAAACACCTGCTGCCAGTCACAGTCACATAAAATAAGACAAATACAAAGAGGACATAGAACGGAGGAACTAAGAGCAACACATGGACACCTTTAACCTGCAAGATTAAAGATTAAGTGAGAACTACTATCCCCACTATGAGAACCAGTAGTTCTCCTACTACCTGCTATATGGTGACTCCTTATAAAAACCCAACTTCTTCCAAAATTCGTTGGTGTTAGATGCAGGTTGTGCTGCTGGAACAGAGCCTCTGGCAAGGAAGGCAAGAGGGAGGTGGAAAGCTGTAAACAGTTAGTGTGCCTCCCATCTATGCCTGTAAAATTAGGCCTCTCCCAGTTGGACAATTAGCTTTATATAGCTAATCAGGAGGAAAGAAATGAAGACCATCTGGTTCTTAGAAGAAGTTCTTCATCTGACTATCTTCTTGAAAGTAAACTTCCTATGTACAAGAGGGCAGGAGAAAGCAAAAAGAGAACATTCTTTTAAATTGCCTATACACCCTGATAAACCCACATGTGGATCAAGACCCTATTTTATCCAAAAGCAGTAGAACAGTGATTACATGTTGACACCCTAACTGAACAGATCTCATTTGATTCCTAGCTCTGCTACTTATTAATGGGTTAGCCTTTGGCAAACAATTTGGCCTCTCTGTAGTAGACTGGATCCTTGTTCCTGTAACCAGGGCCTTGGCCAGTCAATTTACAATTCCTCCCACAGTGCACCTCTCTGTCCTTTGTTTTGGGGTTTGGCCACATGCCTTGCTAATTTGGTAGCTCAACTTCAACTCTCCTTGGTTCACACAGCAGCATCTCTGCAGTAGCAGCACCCCGCTGGGTCCCAAAGTGGGTTAAAGGCATATTAGGCATCTACCATCAACCCATCCAGTGTCATCGGGGGTAGAGTCACCAGGGCTGCCACATAAAGTTGGGTACTTGATAAGCAGCACTTAGGTCAATCAACAGAGGTAAAATGCAACCCCTACGACCCTCTTGCCAAGCTGAGTACCTTGGCATGGGGTTGCTCTATGGCAGGAGAAAGACATAACATTTTCTTGGCACAAAAGAATCATTTGTCCAGAAGGGGCACCCAAGGATGGTGCGGTGGGCTTCTGTCCCTGACAGGGAGAAGGTTGGCATGTCAGAGAGCTTAGGAGAGGGTCTACATAGAACAGTGGCCCAACATGGGGTGGGACTGATTGAATAAATACTTATCTTGAATATGTGTGTGTATACATATACACACACATATATGTACACACACACACACACACACACTCAAATAGTGGAAGCCAGTTTACTCATGTCAGACAAGGGAGTTAAAAACACAGAAAGGGGAGCCCTGGCCAGTGTGGCTCATTAGGATGGAGCATCGTACTATAACCAAAAGATTATGGGTTCAAATCCTGGTCAAGGCACATGCCTGGGTTTTGTGTTTGGTCCCTGGTCTAGGAGCCAGTGTACAATCACCAGTCTAGTCACATGCAATCCCCAGTCCAGACGCGTACAATCCCTGGTCTGGGAACACGCAGCAAACAACCAATCAATGGTTCTCGCTCTCACTCTTCCTCTCTTCCTTCTTCTTTCTCTGAAACAATGGGAGGAAAAATGTCCTCATGGTGAGAATAAAAAAAAATACAGAGAGGAGAAAAACTAAACTGAACCACATGGTGTTGAAATGTTTGGAATTAGAGGTAGTGAACTCATGTATAAAAAACAAGTAAATAGATGTGAATGTTGTATGTATATATATGTATATGTATATATATGTATACAGAGGTTTATATATATCCCCAGAGGTTTATGTATACTAAAGGGTCTGTCTGGAGCTATAAAATCTCATGAGCAATGACTATACCACATTTTCAGACTACAAGACGCACTCCCCCCCCAAAATTTGAGAGGAAAGTGGGGTGCATCTTATAGTCCCAATGTAGCTTTACATTTACATTGGTGAAATATGTTATTTATATTATTAAATATTTTACCACATTTCTTGCTTCAAATTTTTTTCCTATTTTCCTCCTCTAAAACCTAGGAGCATTTTATGGTCTGAAAAATACAGAACCTAATCCCCAAATCTTGGTTTCTAAATATCATTCTCTTCTTACAGGAATCAGAGACCCAAGGCTCCTCAGCTCCTTGGCTGAATCCAGGGCTGGGGCCAGCAAAGTGCAAGACAAACCTAGAACTTTTTGTTCCAGAAAGGAAGGAAGTACTCAAGTAATGACATTGACCCACGTCCAAAAACCAGAGGAACCAGCTAGGAGGAACTCTAGCTATCTAAATGTGGGGGGCATTTGAGCATCAAAATACTGATAATAACTTTATAACTCAATAAGTAAAAGACAAATCCATGAGTCCCGTCTGATGTAATTAATGGACAAGATAAAAATTTAAGGAGAATGATCTTAAAGTACCTATGCACAAAATACTCACAATGAGAGAAGAAAAAGAGAAACTTTACAATGGAGAAGCCTGGCAGGTGCCGCCTCTGTCAAGTGATCAAAGTGAACATCACCAGCAATGGAAACTGCATGACCAGAGACCATGAAAGGAACAGAGCATCGCTGCTGCAGTATGTCTGCCCTGGTGCAGAACATAAATCCACCTAATCATGAGGAAGCCTCGACAAACCCAAACTGATGGACAATCTACAAAGTAATCAGTTATTTTAAAAATTATCAAGGTCAGAACAGTCCAGGAAAGCCTGAGAAATTGCTCCACAAACAAAGTTAGACTAAAAAATATCACATGATCCCAAACTGTTTTTTTTTTAATAAAAAGCTGGGATAATCGGGTAAATTTAAATGGGGTCCGAGGGCTAGATAGTAGTGTTGTATCAGAGTTAATTTCCCAGTTCTGATGGATATATTGATGGATGTGTAAGAAAATGTCCTTTTCAGTAGGATATACGCATACAAGTGTTCAGATAGGCACCAGGTTGGCAACAAATTCAGCCCGGTCGGGGGAGGGAGTGGAGCTCCTGTATTTGTGGTTGAATTGTTGGGGGTTTTTTGTTGCTTAACTCGCATTGGTTACAGTACAGGGTGGCTATGGAAGGGGTGGGCCCTTTCAGAAGGTGGATGGGGAAGGTCGCTCAGAAAAGACACTTGAGCTGCGATGGACAAGAGAAGGAGCGGCCATGCAAAAAAGCAGAAGTTAAAGATAATCATGCTGCTGATTTAAAACAAACACACCTTCCTCTAATTCTCATACCATGCTCACTGAGTGCAATGCAATGGCCTAAGTGTTTTCTATATTTTTATTAATTTATCCCTTATGACCACCTTATGTAGAATTATTATTAAGTATTATCAAGTAGAAATGTTATTACACCCAACTTAAAATGAAGAAACTGGGAAACAGAGAGGTTTCAGTTAAGTCATGCAGGTCACAAGGCTGGTTACTATTACAGCCAGTATTTGAACCTACCAGTCCGGCTCCAGGGTCTGCACTCAACCAGTAAGTAGGCCATGAAGGCATCCCCAGGAAACCACCTGCATGTGACACTGAGGCAGAATAGAGCCAGGACTGTTTGGCCAAAGACCAGAGCAAGCGAGCGAGTGAAACTGAAGATGTGCGAAGTGGAGGCGGGTCCACTGTGAGAGTCTGGCTATTTTTTTCAGATTTTATTTATTTTTAGAGAGAGGAGAAGAGAGGGGAGAAAGAGAGGGAGAGAAACATGGATGTGCAAGAGAAACATCGACTGACTGCCTCTCACACGCCCCCAAAAGGGGACCTGGCCTACAACCCAGGCATGCACCCCAAGCGGGAATCAAACTGGCAAGGCTTTGGCCTGCTGATGATGCTCAACCCAGGGCAACAGCACCAGGGTCAGAGTCTGGACGTTTTCATGTGTAGTGGGGAAGATGTCTCTAGGAGCAGGGAGACTAATGAGAAGGCCGTCACCACATTTAACTCAGACAGGATGATGGCCTAGCCCAATTCAGTAGCAGAAGAGACAAACAGCACTGGCCAGAGAGATTCAAAGTTTATTTGAAGAAATAAAGCCAAAAGGACTTGGATGATTGTTCTAGAAAGCCAGACCATGAAACCATCTTTAAGTACAACTTCATTCACCCACCCAGTCCCCTGGATCAGACTGCACGCAGAGAGGTCGCAGTATGTTACTGGCAGTTTTCCATTCTGACTGCCTCACGATGCCTTACAACAGCAAAGACGCAACCCTACCCTCTTCTTTCTAAGGCCTTCATGAGACTACACCATGTTCAATTTATGTAACCATTTTCTCATAATAATAAACAATGCCCAGTTCACTCTGATTTTATAGCTTTCCTCCATACAAAGAGAACGTCTCTCCCACCTATTAGGTCATTTGTTCTGCCTGAATCTCATCAAAGATTACACCTGGCACTGTAATTGGGAGGGTGTAAAATAGACAATTTAACCTTGAGAGGATGTTCAATTCGACTCAACACATCTTTCTAATCTGAGAAACACACAAATTCCCTTTTACCTCAGCATGTCTTGCTTTAATTGTGACAGCAGTGCCGAGAATTCTATTTTCAAAGAGCTGACTGAGCCACATGGGAACATTAATACCTAAATATTGAAGCAATCCTGATGCTTTGCTTCAAGGGAAGCTGAATTTGCTAGATGAAAGGTTCCAAATGTCTCTGGTCTATCTATGCCTTCAAAAAAAATAACAAAATATAAACATGTCATTAGCATATTTTACCTCTCTTCATTAAGTCAGAAAGTAAAAGGCATGATTTGTCTTAAAAATGAAAAATAAAAAATGCTCTGCTTTCTATTGCTAGTAATTGCATTTGCTAAGAATGATGCTAGGTTGTCTAACAGGTATGATTTTCTTCACTTTTGAATATGGAATAAATGTTCTTTCAACTCTTTGACAATCTAAGTGTATTTCATTCTGCAGTGCTGACCGTGGCTATAGAAAGCGTTCCACTTCACAGGTCTGAAATTATACAGGGTGAGCATGGACAGCGAGGACTGGAGGGAGTGTGCGGGACACAGCTGACCTGTTCTTTGTCATCCTCTCGCTTGTCGCAGAGTCTGTTCCATCAAATGATACAAGTACAAAAAAAACCTAATTCCAGGACCAGAGAATTCAGAACAAGGGTAATAGGGTCCCAATCCCCTGAAGCCAATATCATCAAATTCTCTCACATGATTTACAACCTGGTAATCTATCTCTTTCCATTGATTATCCTGCCATTATGGGGTATAACTGCTCTCTGCCCATTTCAAGAACTCTAAAGTGTTGCGCTGAGAATACACTAATGCACCTTTAATGCAGAGAAGGCAGGGAGGAAAAAAACCCATGGAACAAAGTACGGCTGGAGACTGCATAAAGCTGAAGTTCCTTTCAAAGGCCCTGGAGAAGTTAACAGCTTTTCAGGGAGGCAATCAGGCAATTCCCGCCCAGCAGTGACCTGGGCCCCCAGCTTTAACATTTCTAACAGGACAGAACCCAAGGAAAGTGTCTGGACCTGATTGAATTGCACGGAAGATGGTTTGGACCCCAAGACACTGGCCAAAGAAGCCTCTCTACACCAGAGCCTTCTCTGCTGCACAGCTTATTCGTAACATAAAGCTTATCAAAACCTCAATGCCAGGGTTGGCAAACCCCATTGCATGGTCCTTTTAGATGGTCTTCAAGTTAAGAATGGTTTTTACACTTTTAAATGATTAGGAAAAAAATCAAAAGAAGAAAAATGTATTTTAATAAAGGAAAAGTATATTCAATTCAATTTCAGTGTCCATAAATGAAGTCTTGTCAGAATACAGCCCGTGTGTTGGCTACTGCCTATGGCCACTTTTAAGCCACAATGACAAGGTCCAATTGCAACACAGGCCAACAAAGCCAACTAGTTCTACTATCTGGCTCTTTATAAGAAAAAATCTGCCAATCCCTGGCTTAATTCACCCAGAAATTTCAGAAAACAGCTCCAAATAAACTGGAAGTCCACTAGAAAAATGCACTTACTGACAGGAGAAAATTTTTACCTTTTCCTTAGGCTCCCTCCTCAGAAAACTCAGCAGAAATGGGACAACGTGCATAATGCCCCCCAAAAGCTTTCAAGTTTGTCACCTGGGTTGCCAAAATGGTGGTTAAAAATAAAGGGGAAAACAATGAAAATAAAAAATGATGAGGAAGGCCTTTGCTGGTCACTTTACCTACATAATTCCATTTAATGTACACAGAAAGGTTCTGAGAATTATTATCCCCATTTTCCAGATGAGGAGATTGAGTCCAAGAAAAGTTGTCTAAGGTCCTTGAGTCCAAGGTCACGGCATCAGGACTCAAGCCCAGGTTCCACTGGCTCGAACCCTTTACTTTTAACTACTACAAGATGATTTGGGCTTTTTCAAAAACTCGTGCTGCTTTTGCCGTTCAGAAAAACAGAATAAGAGAGTAAGACAATAAATAATATTTAAGTGAATGACATTAGACAATCACCTACCTTTGAAAGGAACAGTCATTTAACAGAGAACATTTGTCTTGTTAAATACCACACGCTTTGGTGTTGAGCTCTTAAGTAACAATCAGTTCCTGCACTTACTATCAGCCCGAGTATAGCCAAATCCACCTAGACAAACGCACTATATAATATTTTGATCCATCCGCTGTGAAGGCAGCTGGCTTTAGCCCAGCATCCTTTCCCCACGGACATCCCTTCCCCCATCTTTACCTCACAGGATAATTTTTTACACCCAGCAATAAATCACTTCTAATGCCAGAGACAGTGACACTACATCTACCACACGATTCAGATCTTTGAAAACCTCTCAACAGAGCCTGATGCCACAGCCAGGAGTAGCACTGCGTATTTTATTACCATGATTGTGACGATGCTCGTGGCAAACACACACAGTGTTTACTGTGCGCCAGGCACTGTTTCGAGCATTTTAAATGGACCTGTGTATTGAACAGTTAACCCTCACATCCCTACAAGGTCAGCACAATCACTACTCTCATTTTACAGATGAGGAAACTGAGGCACAAAGAAATCAGACAATTTGCCACAGTCTCACTGCCAGTCAGCTGCGGAGCTGAGATTCACACTCAGGCAGTGTGGCAGCGGTGTCCACACGCCTTACCCCACCCCACACTGCCTACCCACACTAGATCAAACAGAAACATTCAAATCTGGAAAGCAATTGTGTATGACCAAGCTTATCTGTGCTGTCAACAGTAAAAGGGCAGTCTTTAATTCTGAACAGCTGAGAAAAGGTTGGGAAGAATAACCTACATAAATGGACAGACATGAGAAAACATTTTTAAACGCAATGTTATTTCTCATTTGAAAAATAAGGAAGAAGCAACACCTGGGATGTTCAGAGACGGTGGGGCGCTTCCAGTTGATCTGCCTTCACAGCAAAGGTCAAGCGGGGACCCCCTCTGTTTCGTACACTTCTAAGGTCCTGAAACTTTTGGGATTACATTACACACAAATTCAGCCTTTCCCTAAAGGATGAGGCTCTTTCCATAATGAAGGCTAATCAACCTGAAGGGTAATTTCCATAAATATTTTAATAGTTTAATTATTATGGATTTAATATCTACCCTTTTAGAGACAAGTGGCCTCAGTCCATGAATCTGACCACAAGCCATTGGTGGCAAACACATGGTACACACGCCACTCCTCACTCGGAACCCCGAGTATAGCTAATTGATGATACTCCTCTTCCCCATGGAGTTCATCCTTCTCAACAGAAAAATGGAGTATTAGGCAAGATAATCATCCAAAGGACCAATACCAAGGGATCAGAGTCAGTATCATCTTACTCTGTAAGCATCCCTCCATATTTACTTACTTACTAAGTATCATCATAAGTATCCCTCCAGAGTAAGGGATAAGATGTAAGAAGTCCTTCCATTGCCTAACTAAATCAGTGATAGCCAGGCATCAGGGAAAGCCATCTTTATCTCCAATAGTTCATGGGGTCCACAAATAGACCAGTGTTTCTCCCCTAGTCTGCTCCCCTAGGACCATACTGTCTCAACCAGAAAAGAATGCATTATCTCACACAAAAGAACGTCCGATGGAAGGACAGGCTTTGTGGGTGGTTAATTCAGCAGCTCAAGAACATCAACAGGAATCCAGATTCTTCCCTTCCACTCCAGGCTGGCCCTCCTCAAATGTGACTTCATCCTCAGGCTGACAACATGATAGCTATAGCAGTGGTGGGTGGCACATCCCAACAGCACCCAGAGCAAAGACCATAGCTTCCCTGGCTTCAAGAAAAGATGCAGCTTCCCCGGGAGGGCCCAGACCACACATCTTCTCATTCTATTGGACAGAGTCAGATCACATAGCCAGTGCTGAACCGCTCAGTAAAAATGGAGGTAAATCAAATAAAGCCAACCCTGAAGCGACAGTTTGGTTTTGTAGAGGAGCATGGGCACCGATATAAAACGAAGGCTCTACTCAGAAGGAGATGGATGCTGTGAAGGCATCAAACAGCATCTCCAACAGGCCTTCCAACCTGAGCCAAGACATAGACCAGAGAAGAGAACTGGACAAAAACCAAAAGACAATTATTTCAGCCCTCGTGATGTAGTAAAAACTGAAGTCATTAGCAAAAATTTTTAATTGGGAGTAATTAGGTGAAATTTAAGGTATCTACTTTCTCTTGGAATATTGGAATGATCTAACTCTGACTCTAAGTCCCCCAACACAACAATCAGCCCAAGCCAAACAGCGCTGGCCTTGGAGAAGAGGCAAGTTGTGTACAGTCCTCCAGTCTGGCCACTCCCAGTGGCTCATCTACCTCACTTCTCTCCTTCAGCTGCTGAGCCCAGACAGAGGGCTCTTCATTTACCACCTCCGTATTGGTCATCACAGAAACCAGCTGAGAAAAGTAAGCCCGCAAACTGGAAAACCCCACCAGGAGAACATTCCCCTATAGGCGTTTTCAGAGAATTTAATCTGAGGGGAAAACAGAAGGGAGAGTCAGGTTAATAATCGGAATTTTCTAGCTACATCCTCAAGATGCCTCTGACCCCCACAAAAGCCATGTGAGACTTAAAGAGTCTGTATAGCTGCCTTTTTGTGGTAAAAGAAAAAAACTATCAATGAGAGCATAAGAGAGATCCAGCTTGGTGTAGCCTCAGATTTAGTGCAGAGTTTGATGCATCGGGCTAGCCTCTGGCCCCAGGCATTTCAGTTTTAATGAATCCCAAAGAACATAGTCTGATCCGACTTCTGAATTCATGTGGCATTCTCTCAGGACAATATTCATGTCTTTAAAGAAGACCCATTTCAAGAAGACAGAGGATTTACACTAAAATAATCTACCAGCGCCCGCCACATACCCAAAGCTTTTATTTCGCAGATGGCTGTCCACACCACTTCTGTTCCACCATCTATGCTGTTGAGGAAGCAGGTATAAGGAATTCCAATTCTAGACCCCTGAAATTATACCAAGATGATCCATTTAGGGTGTGCCTGTCACTCCAGGTTCCCAAGTGGGTATCTTATTTTTACCTGCCCAATGATCTTGGCAAAGACTCATCTTTCCTAAAAGAAAGCCCTTCTAGGACGCTATGGTGGACACTTTCACTCCTGTATCAGTGACAGTGGTACAGACATTATCTAAGCCTGTCCAGTTATTGGTCCAGCCAAATGTGACCCAAGTCTTGATAACTAAGAGTAAAGCGTAATATCTAGACTCAAGGAGAGTTTCTTTCCTTGGAAATAAGGAGATCTACATAGAAGTCTGCAGGTGACCTGAGGTTGACCTGATCTAGCCATGACTGAACCCACTACACCCTTACACTGTAACACCAGTAAGGTCTTCTATCTACTTGAGCTACTTTGTGTTGATTTCTCTCCCTTTGAACTGAAAATTGAATGCAATATTCCCTAGGTGTAGTTCTGAGGTCTGAGCTGTTAATATCTACTTAAGGGCACAACCTATCCCTTAACACAGTCTTTGGCACATCATTATGGTTCTCTCAATACTTACTAACTGAATGAGAAAATAAATATATGCCTGATTAATACCTCAACCAATCAAAAGGATCAGGAATGGGATGTGCCCATTTATCAAAGGAAAGATCTGCTGAAGAACAGAGTGTGGTGGAGCCCAACAAAAATGGTCTTTGGGTCCAGAGAGACCAGGACCCCTCTCTTAACTGCCTCTTTTACCAGTTCTATGATCCTGGCCAGTGAACAAAGTTCACCTACAATTCCATGTTCTTGCCTACACAGACAGAAAGATGGCCCTGTGAGGACAGAGACACAGGGAGAGAACACCACGTGAAGATGAAGGCAGAGCCTGCAGTGATTCACCTACTAGTCAAGGAAGGCCAAGGATTGACAGCAAGGCCAGAACCTGGGAAGTGCCAAGAGACAGATTCCGACTCAGAGCCTCCAAAAAGGAACCAACCCGGCCAATACCTTAATCTTGAACTTCTAGACTCCAGACTAGACTCTGAAACTATGAGACAATAAAGCTCTGTTGTTTTAAACCAGGTTTAAACCAGGTTTGTATGGCAGTTCCAGCAAATGGATATGGAGGTTGGTCCCAATCCGTGATATATTTGTAAATATTTACCATCCAGCTCTGGGTGGGGGTTGAATTGTAGCATTTGCTGATTACCATGGAGTAAACAGTCCCATTACAGCCAACCTCAAAATACCAATATGCCACAGTGCATCTCAGCCCATCATCATAGAGCATTTCCACCATACAGATACAGTAGACAAAGGCTCAAGAGCATAGATAACAGTAAAATGCATTAAAATAATTAGGAAGTGATACACTTACTGTACTTCCTCAATATAATTATAGATTTCCATAATTTTGCTTAGAAAAATGTGCTTAATAACCAGCTCACAGGCCTTAGCCAGGTGGTTCAGTTATTTAGAGCATTGTCCCAATACGGCAAGGTTGTAGTTCTGATCCCCAGGCAGAGCACATATAAGGATCAACCAATGAGACTTCCAGCCAAGATGGAGGTGTAGGTAGACACATGGTGCTTCCTCGCACAACCAAAATAAGGACAACAACAATTTAGACACAAAATAACAACCAGAACTGACGGAAAATTGAACTGTATGGAAGTCTGACAACCGAGGAGTTAAAATAGACACATTCATCTAAACCGGTAGGAGGGGTGGAGTCAGGCAGCCAAGCAGAGACGGGTCACAGCTAGAGATCAGGGCAAAAAAAAGCGGTGGCACCAGGCATGCAAGTCAGCAGTGGGAGGACCCTGGGTACACAGGCGGCAGCTGGTGGACCCTGGACTCTAGGTGGCAATGGGCAGACACATCGAGGCGATGATTGTGAAGCCAGGCACGGCAGGCAAAGCGTCTGGCTGACTGGGCAGTCCCACATGTGTGTACAGATAAAGCAGGCAAAATTGGGGAGAGAGACAGACCACACAACCTACGGTCGCAGTGTAGGAAAATAAAGCCTCAAAACAATTATTGAAACCAATTGGTGGGGGTTGGGGTGCTGGGAGAAACTCCCAACCTCACACGAGAGTTCGCTGGAGAGACCCACAGGGTCCTAGAATGTACACAAGCCCACCCACATGGAAATCAGCACCAGAAGAGCCCAATTTGCTTGGGGGAAGCAGCAGAGGGGGGCAAAATCCAAGAGAGTACGGAACAAGTGCCATTATTCCCTCTCTGATCCCTGCCCCAAATACAGCCTCACAACCCAAGACCAGGTTGCCCCGGCCTGGTGAACACCTAAGGATCCACCCCTCATACGTAACAGGCACAACAAGACAAAAACAAATGGCCCAAATGAAAGAACAGACCAAAGCTCCAGAACAAATACAACTGACAAAAAGATAGCCAATCTATCAGATGCACAATTCAAACCACTGGTGATCAGGATGCTCACAGAATTGGTTGAATTTGGTCACAAATTAGATTTAAAAAATGAAGGCTATGCTAAGAGAAATGAATGAAAATGTACAGGAAACAAATAGCAAAGGAAAGAAAACTGGGACCCAAATCAATGGAGTGGACCAGAGGAAAGAAAGAAACAACAAAACAGAAAAGAAGGAAGCAACAAGAATTCAAGAAAATGAGGAGAGTCTTAGGAACTTCCAGGACATCTTTAAACGTTCCAACATCAGAATTATAGGGACAGCAGAAGGGGAAGGGGAAGAGCAACAAGTGGAAAACTTATTTCAACAAATAATAAAGGAGAACTTCCCCAATCTGGCAAAGGGAATAGACTTCCAAGAAATCCAGGAAGCTCAGAGTCCCAAAGAAGTTGTACCCCAGAAGGAACACACCAAGACACATCATAATTACATTACCCAAGATGAAAATGAAGGAGAGAATTCTAGAAGCAGCAAGAGATAAGGAGACAGTCACCTACAAAGGAGTGCCCATCAGACTGTCAGCTGATTTCTCAAAAGAGACCTTACAGACAAGAAGGGGCTGGAAAGAAGTATTCCAAGTCATGAAAGGCAAGGACCTACTACATCCAAGATTGCTCTATCCAGCTAAGCTTTCATTTAGAATGGAAGGACAGATAAAGTGCTTCTCAGATAAGGTCAAGTTCAAGGAGTTCATCATCACCAAGCTTTTACTATATGAAATGTTAAAGGGACTTATCTAGGAAAAAGAAGATAAAAAACATGTACAGTAAAATGACAGCAAACTCACAATTATTATCAACCACACCTAAAACAAAAACAAAAGCAAACTAAGCAAACAACTAGAACAGGAACAAAACCACAGAAATGGAGATCACACGGAGGGAGTGGGAGGAGGAGAGCCGGGGAAAATAGAGTAAGTAGCAGAGATGGTAGGTAGAAAACAGACAGGGGGAGGGCAAGAGTACTGTGGGAAATGTAGAAGCTAAAGAGCTTATGACACATGGACATGAACTAAAGTTGGGAATGTGGGTGGGAGAGGGTGTGTAGAGTGGAGGGGAATGAAGGGGGGAAACTGGACAACTGTAATAGCATAATCAATAAAGTATATTTTTAAAAAATGCTTACACGTATTAAAAAGAATCAACCAATGGGTACATAAATAAGTAGAACAAATTCATGTTTTTCCCTCTCTCTAAAAATCAATAAATAAATATTAAATAAATAAAATAACTAGCTCACAAACTTCCACAAAACCTAACAATCTGTCTCACAAGCCTGCAAGCAGCTCCCTGTCCCAAGAAAGGGTGGGCAGAGCAGAAATCTTCTGGCCTTGTGGCCCTTGGAGTGTGGCTTTCAAAACCAAGCCGCTCTGCAGAAAAGGGGTCATACCAGCTGTCAGATGGTAATAGACAGTGTCCGGTTAATTAAGCAGGTTTTAGTGCAGCTAAAACCCTGGGCCCATCTTCTCCCTGATCCCATAAAGCATTTGTGGCACTTTGGTTTTTAAGTAATACAGGAGTAATTTAAAATCAATTTCCTTTCTTCTTGATGAACAATGGACTATTTAGCGTGACCCGCAGAGAAAATTAGAAGCTGTGCACACGAGGCAGCTACCTGGAGCCCCAGCTGCAGGGAGCTTCACAATTCCAACTCAAAGCTGATGTCTGACTGGTACCATGAGGATGCTGGTCTTATTCCTTCCTCTCTCAATTGTGTGGTATCTATCAGTACTGGCTTGGGTATTTGATCCTCTCTCTAATTATAGGGCGGGGGGAGACCGTATTTTATCCTTTTTTAAAAATTTATTTCATTTATCTTGTATTATGTTATTACAGTTATTCCAATTTTCCCCCTTTGTCCCTCCACCCAGCACCCTCCACTCCCCTCCAGCATCCCTCCTCCTTTGTTCATGCCTATGAGTCATGCATGTAAATTCCTCAGCAACTCTACACTGCCATCCTGACTGGAGGTCTATTTTACCTTCTTGGTCCATCAATATAGGTATAACGAGCAACAGCTACGATCGAGGTGCTCTGAAGAGCCCAGTGAGCAAGACAGATAGAGCCTCAGCCACTCTGGCACACACAGGCTAGCAAAGGCTAGGAGGGCCTGCAACAGAAACTTGAAGGTTCCCATTAAACACAGTCACAGAGAAACATTTGTCCAATCAGCCAGCTTCGTGTTGCACCCAAAGACTGTGATTCCACCATTATTGCCCAGACACTTGATCCTGGACAAGTTTAACCTGAGCTCAGTGTTGATAACAGCACCTCCTCGTAAGGATTACTATGGGGTCCAAATGAGATTATGCAGGAGAGTGACCTGTCTGTCCCCTCTGTACCCCTGATAGCACATGCTAAACTTTACCTCCTTCACACATTTACCCAATGATAACTTTTCCAAATGAGGTCTATTTAAAAGAGGAGACACCTACCAGACTCCTCATTTCCCTTAACCTTCTCTCCTTCTTCCTGACCGTCATCACCTTCTAAAGAATTAGTCTTCCCCCACCCCACCCACACACACAATAAAACACAGGCCTCAAAGAGGCATGTGTCATTTGTCAGTTTTGTACGTTGTCAAATACCTTACACAGGGTATATCAAAGAGTAGGCACTCAATAAATATGAGAGATAGGTGTCAGAGACTAAACTCTTATGGACGAGACTGTATCTCATTGATCTTTCAATCTCCCAACATCTTACACAAATCACCCTCAATTTTGGTTGAATAAACAAAAGAATAAACCATGAACACCGATTTGAGCCTACAAATAACCTGAGATTATCCACAGGGTATAACATTCTTACTTTTTTCAATTTCCTTCTACATGATAAAAACCTCTTCCCAAATGGCGAACACGCTCACATGCAGGCATTTCTCAATGTCTTTTCCGACTATGCTCTGGGCCAGAGAACACAAGCAAGGAAGGGAGGACGGAGGTTGACTGGAAGCCTCTATCCTGGTTCAGTGAGGTCTTTTTAAAAATCTGTTTTTGTATGTTAAGACATCAAGTAAGATTTTGGGGGGTTTTTTTGCATGGGAATTTTTTCCTTTATTTTCTACATGCTTTTTTAAATTGAGGTATAATTGACACACTTACATGTTGAATCTAAAAACAAAACAACATAAAAAACGAAGCTCATCAATACAGAGAACAGATTGTTGGTTGCCAGAAGTGGAGAGGTGGGGGACAGGCTAAATGGGTAAAGGAGAGCAGAAGGTGCAGACTTACAGGTATAAAATAAATGAGTGAGGAAATGCAATGTACAGCAAGGCGACAATAGTTAATAATACTGTATTGTATATGGGTGGGCAAAAGTAGGTTGAAGCTTTTGGATGAAAAAAACATTCTTATGATTATTACAATAGTTTTATTAACTCAAAAGAATGTCACAATGGCATTCCCTCTCTTTCTCCCTTCCCTCCCCTCCCTCCTTTCTCCTTCCTTCAAGAATAAAAGAACCTTTTAAAAAAAAAGGAGGGAAGGAAAGAAGGAAGAAAGGGAGGGAGGGAGGAGGGAGAAACTGAGTAGAAGACTAAAGTGTTCTCACTTATCTATAAAATTTACTGTATTTTATCCTATTACAAATTCTATACAACCTTCATAAACATGAATATATTTGTTTGTTGTGGTAAAGAACGCAGGATATGTGAAAACACCTAGAAAAAATACTGTAAAACACAGGTGTTCACTAATTTTGAATCTGAAGCTTAATTGAAACTATTCTTACTTCATTCCCAAAACCATATATCTTAACCCCACAACCTCAGAATGTGACCTTAATTAGAAAAACAGGGTCATCACAGAAATAACTAGGTAAGATGAAGTCACTAGCGCTCTGGTCCAGTGGCTCATTTGGTTGGGACATTGTCCTGTAAAAGTTGTAGGCCCCATCCTGGGTCAGGGCACATACCCAGTCAAGGCACGTACAGGAGGCAACCGGTGGGCCTTTCTCTCTCACATTAATGTTTCTCTTTCTCTTTCTCCCTCTCCCCATTTCCCCCTCCTCTCTCTCTAAAATCAATAAAAACATATCCCAGATTAAAGACTTTTTTAAAATGAAGTCATCAGAGTTGACCTTAATGCAATACAACTAACATCCTTATAAAGAAGGGAAAAATTGCACCCAGACACACATGCACAGAGGGAGAACATCGTGTGGAGATGAAGACAGAGATAAGGGTGATACTTCTACAAGCCCACAGAACACCAAAGATTGGTCACAAACCTCCAGAAGCTCAGAGAGTGTCATGGAACAGACCCCTCGGAGAGAACCAACCCTGTCCACAGCTTGATTTGGTCTTTTGGCCTCCAGAATTGTGAGACAAATTTCTGTTGTTTAAACTGGCCAGACTCTGGCACCCTGTTAGAGCAGCACTAGTGTGACATCCAAGCTCACATTTTCTGCTGCGACCCTACTACAGGCCACTGCACCCCAGCTCTTGGGCACTGGTCTCCTGACTTTAAGTGGAGTTACAACTTAAGTGATTCCCGAGTTTAATGAGTGCATCTAATATAACTCCACTCTATCATCAACTAATAAACTCTAAAATAAGAGACAGGAAGAGGGCAGCACAGGATGACCAGCCACAGGTTCTGGTTCATGGATAAGAAAAGGAGTCTTCATGGTAAAAAAGACAGAGACACCAGCTGCACTGTCTCACTCAAGCAAGAACACCCACTGTCAATTTGTCTCCTTTGCTGGGCCACTCCTTTGCTTCCCTGGTGAATAAAAACACTGGAGAAAGGAGAGAACACTGTGAAGTGAGCCTGCTTTTTCCACATCTTCCAGTGCAGACACCAGTTGCTCACAGGGTCTCAGACGCAGACGGAGGGGAGCAGACAGCAAGAGGTAGTGATGCTGATGCTATCTCGTTGGTGGATGGCTTGACTCTTTCACCAGTTGAAGGACACCCACTTGGTATTCCTTGCTTCCAGGCACAGGTGATCTTGAGCTTATCCACTGTGGGGACCACAGGGAGCTGGAATGAGAGTGAACAGCTGGGCACAGTCAGGATGGCCAGCATGTTGGCGTGGATCACAGAGGCTCAGGCATGACATATGTTTATCATGAACAGTCACCGCCTGCACACCTATCAGACCACCCTTGTGCTTCCCTGGTGAATAAAAACAAGGGGAGATGGGGATGAATCTCACCAACATCCCTAGCCACAGAGTGAGCTGCTTGATGTCTTTATCAATTCCTTGTTTTGCTCTTTTTGTGTGTTTACATTGGCTCAAGGAATCCATACTAGAAGAATCAAAATGGTGTTGGCAAAAGGGCATTATTTCATTTTAAGCTCATTACCACGGTCACCAGTCAACCCCACCCAGAACCAGCCAATCTCAAAACAAGCATGTGCAAAGTTCCATTTCTTCCACACCAACAGCTCCTTCCATGGCCAATGGCCCTTGATTTCAAAGCCCTACCTTAGTTTATAAAGAAAAACATACTATGCCAATAACTACGCCCTTTAAGTGGATTTTGCAAGCTAGAGTGTTGCTTTGTTTTGTTTTATACTCCAAGATAATGGTTCCAAATGCTTAAAGGGAGTAAACTTCCTATTAGTAAAATGAGTCTAATTATAACTACCACAGTCACTCTGTCTCTCCATCTATTTCATATTAACTATCAAAATGTGGCAAAAATAAAACTGACAAAACCCATTTCAAAGAAATACAGGATCTTCAATGCCCTTGCAAACTGATCCACTGTAATTGGTTAAACTAAACATGATGTAAGCAAACAACACAGTGGATGTTAAAACAAATTTATCAATGTTAGGACAACAACCTAATACCAAACTCAACAAGGTAAAAAGATTAAATCAGACCCTTTAACGACTGGACTTGGCCACTTTAAAAATATGGGCAGTTTTGCAGTATCCTAGCGCTAACACACCAGGCAAAGTGAAACCTGACATTCACTGTTCTGTACCACTATTCTGGTGATATGTACAGTTGTACTAAAAGCTGGGTTAAATGGCATAAAAACCTTGAGAAAATTATTTCATTCTGAAAAGCAGTTGAGACTCCAAATTTACATGTGCAACTACCATTTTTGTTCATCATCCTTTCTATCAAAGAAGAACAATCAGTAACTAGCAACGAGTGAAGGGGATTGCAAGCCTACTTCTACCACTAACTTGCTGTCACCCTGAATGGGTCTCAGACTCCGCAGACCTCAGAATTCTCAGTAGGAATGAGAGAAAGTTTGGACTCCATCAAAAACAAACACCTTGTTTTAACTCCTCATGCAAGGGCCTCGTATACCACCTTCCAAATCATTTGTCAGATAAATAAGGTAGTCTGTGCCTCATATTCTGTGCTTCAACAAGAAATACCAAATTTGAAGAAAGGATCTGTGTTAAAAAAAAAAGTGTAAAACTACTGGTGAAAGTTAATCTTTTCCTTTCTTTCTCAAAATTATCCCATTACTTGTAGAAAGGAGTATCTATGTTGTTTCATGCTCATACAAGAAACATGATATAAACATAAAGTTCCACTCATTTTACAGCCAGATGTGGATATTCGGTGTTTTCATGTACAAAGACAAAACAAAGTTGAGACTAATTTTAGGGGATTCAAGAATATGAAGTTGAACATAGATGTACTGTTTTTGCCTTAATCTAAGCCTTTCAAAATAAGCAACTATTGAAGGTATCTTTTGGTCAAAGTTACTGAAAACTAATCTAAAAAGCATCTATTTTCCACACTGCTGAAACTAAATACAAATTGACAGTGTTCAAATTTGTTTCAAATCTCATCATCCTCTTTCCTAACTCGGTTTTGTTTTGAAGGTGGGATATGTAGAAATTAAACAGAAAAATAAAAAAGCTTTCTTTTCGAAAATATTTAACATTTTTCAAGTTTTGCTAGAGCATATAATGGTGCTGACTGATGCTCAGCGGTCCAGCACGTGGTCCGGCGGCAATGGCGGGGGGTGCGGGGTGGGGCACCGTGGCACTGGGTGCAGGTTAGTGACTCTGAATGGCAGCAAGGGAGGCAGGCCCTGAAGGCCCCTGTGGCAGTGAATGGCATCGCTGTTTTTCTGATCTATGTCTTCAGTTATCAACTACAGAAATGGAACAAGAGCATGTCAACTTGAGTAAAAGGCTGAGCACAGACTCAGACTGGGGCTCAGCCACCCCATCCAGGAGGGCCAAGTACAGCAGCCTCTGTCTCATCAGCCCTGGGGAAGCACCCACGCGTTCGGGAGAACCTATTCTCTGCATGGACACTGCCCAGGGACCACTTTGGGACCAAAGGCTTGTGTGGTGAAGAGCCCCCAAACCATCGAGCACATCCAGCACCTCCTGGCCAGCAACTCCAGCCAGGAGCGTTCCTGTCATCAAGAGCCAGATGCCAGACTGCTCCAGCCCTTCAAGGAGCTCTGCGTGCACATGATGGAGAAAAATGAGGTTGTGTTTGTGCAGAAAGTTCTAAAAGGCTCTGTAAGCAGTGATAACTTTGGACCACTGAAAAGGAAGCTCTGCACCTTAAGAGAATTATGATGACATTTCATATCAGATTGATTTTGTCACATGATTGGGAAAGACAGGGCTCTGCTTATCCAGGGCAGTACTCCTCCAGTCAGGGCATGCTACCTCGACTCCCTGTGCTTCCTGACCCCTTCAACTTTGAGAACTTTCGGTCTTAAGCTATTCAAGTGATACCAGAGAACACACTGTTGTTCTTCAGAGCCAGCCAAAGGTTAGGGTGAAGACAGAGTTCAGCGGGAAGAAGGCAGCTGTACTGGAGGAGATCAGTGTAACAGGCCTGGACAAGGAGGTCTAGAAGCAGGTCATGCAGCAGGAACAGAGCTGAACAGGAGGTCAGGTAGTAGGTCATGTGGTACCATTTCTTGAACAAGGTGGTGATGGACAGAGGCCCCTCCTCACACCTATCCAACGTTGACATCTATCTGGGCTGGCATCTCATCACCACAGTGCATGACGGCAATGTGAGCATCTCCACCCCAAAGGGCAGCACAGTGTCTGTGGCCACAGCCCGAGCCTCCATGATCCACTCCAACATGCTGGCCATCATGACTGTGCCCAGCTGTTCCCACTCACTCTCATTCCAGCTCCCTGTGGTCCCCCACAGTGGATAAGCTCAAGATCACCTGTGCCTGGAAGCAAGGAATACCAAGTGGGTGACCTTCAACTGGTGAAAGAGTCAAGCAATCCACCAAGGAGATAGCATCAGCATCACTACCTCTTGCTATCTGCTCCCATCCGTCTGCGTCTGAGACACTGTCAGCAACTGGTGTCTGCACTGGAAGATGTGGAAAAAGCAGGCTCACTTCACAGATGGGAGGAAAGTGAGGAAGGATAGGCCTGTGCTCCTGCTGTTGCCACGTGGGGACCCAGAGCACCAAATCCTCTCTGGGCTCTTATTTTCCCTTTCTGCCTCCTTCCCACTGGCCTGGGGGGCGGAGGGGGGGGGGGCGTGGAGGAGACAAGCCACCCTGAAAACGTGTGCTGTGTTCAGTCACAGCCTGCACACCTATAAGACACCTTGGCAGCCGAAGGGGGGCCTGGAATCCGTCTGTTATCGGCCTCATCAGCCATTCTTAACATTTTAAATCTGACTTCTTTTTAGCATTTCTTAATAAGCAAAGGCAGCAATGGCCAGAGTTCTGAAGTCAATACCAACATACCTATATCGTCAGTCAGGGACAGCATGCTGGACAGGTTCTTTGTAACTCCTTGCCAGGAAGCTTTTCTATAAATCAGTCTATTGAAATTCATAGGGGATCAGAATGGATTGACCTATCCTTTGTTTTTTGAAAACAAATCTCTCATAGCCCAATAATGTTAAAAAATAATAATAAAATGCTGCTAACAAGTCAGTCTGTAGCTGCATCAAACTTTGTTTAAAGAAACACAACATATAAGTTTTCTACCTTTTACATTAGCTAGACTTCTTGCCAACTACACAGACCAGTTACCCAAACCTACAAAAATGATAAAGACTCTAAGACTCAAATCCAGAGACATATAGGAGTCTCAGACACACGTACACCCAGAGCTTGACAGCTGTTGTGTATAAATAAATGGCACTCTGCCTACTACCTTATGAATATAACTCAATTATTTCTTTTAGTAGAAGGGTCAAAGCCTTCCAAATTTAAAGTGAAATTCTCTTACACCTTCCCCTCAAAGAGCCATAAGAAATAGCTCTTTACCCAAATTCTGACATCTAATCCCTTTCCTAGAACTGCGACATTACTGACACTTCTTGGAGAACACCCAAAATTTGAGGACACATTCCCAGCTCCAAGAAAAGAATGTATTAGAGTTTCAATACATTTATTTCAATTAACTTCTTTGAGCAGCTAAGTAATACAATATAATTAGACCTTTCTCTCCATATGCAAAATTAATAAATTTCTTAAAACGTGAGTAGGACGGCTCTGATCCCACCACACACGTATGGTGGGAGCAAACAGTTCATGCCTGACCTCAACGCTGCTACATCGGCCACAAACAAAACACCCACGTTTTGCTCGGTTCTGTCCAGGGAGGCAGGAGATTATCCCGGCTCAGCCACACGCAGTCTGTCCAGATGGAAAGCAAAGGACGTGGAATGTCATCTGTGAGTTTTGACTAAATGACAACATCTGTAAACAGACAGGCTTTCTCACTTTTCACCCAGATTAAGAAAAACTCTTTCATTTTCCCACAAGAGATTAGGAATGGCTTTAAAAAAAAAAAAGCATTAATTATAACAATGCCCTGTCAATCTCAGCCTTAGCTGTGCACAGATCAGGCCAATTTTGCTATAACATTGAGTTTCTTCCTGTAAGCCATTTCCCCAAACACACTATGCAGATTTCTTTGTCATGCTTTATTGATAAGAGTCAGGCCTGAAAGCAGGGCTGCCAGATTACTACCACAGTATAAGCCCAGACATACAAAGCAAAGTGCTGAGGGATGTTGTTGGCTCCATTGGCATAAGCAACCGAACAGCAGATCTGAGGCTTAACTGCAGCACCAAGGACCTGGTGCAAAGTAGATACTTAATAAATACTTGCCCAACTGAGTAACACTCTACCTAAAAAACATGAGACATCACCAAGTTCTGGGTGTGCTTCAATAGAAATAATTGATTTGGAGGGGCACGGGGAACAGCCCTTGGAAGTGGCTCTTGTCTTCTAAATAAGCAACATTTGCAATCATTTGTTTCTCTTCTACTAGCACTCCCAACATCTGAGAGCTACAATGAAGGCCTGACCTAATTTACGTGGGCTCATCAGCACACTGGCCACCATGTCAATTCATACTAGGTCTGCTCAACATGGAAGAAATGCCCATGTAACCAGCAGCCCAGAACTGCACCCTGCAAAGGCACGGGTGCAAGTCCATGCGCTGTAATCCTCCCGTGCCCTCCTCCTAGGTGTGCACTTTCATCCTCTCTTTTTGTTTAAATCCAGTCAGTACACAGCATCCTGATGAATCCCTGCAGGACAGAGAAGGGACTTCCAAAGACTTGCTGATTCCATCCAAAGTTTCAGGCACAGGCTGGATATTCAGTTAAGAACCATGCCTGCGACTCTGGTTTCAAAATTATATACATTTTGAACATGATCCTATCAATCAATACACATTCATTACATGCCACAGTGAAAACCATAAGATGAGTTTTATTTTTTTAGACATGACTGTCCATCTGCTGCTTACATTGCTGATAAAGCTCTAAGTGATTCGTTTGCTGTGATAATACAGATCTGTGTATCTTTCCAACTGCCTTCAAGGCTGAAAGAAATGAGGTTTTGATGAGTACCAGCTACCTATTAATTAGATTTAGTTGCAACAAAATATTACTTTTCAAGCACTTTAAAGAACTGAGAAAACCTACAAAGCTTAGCAAAATTTTCCTTTTCGTGTTTTGGTTTCCCCGGCCCCCTTTTTAAAATTCCTCTCCTTATTAAAAATGCTTCATTCCAAAAGGAAATGAACAGAACAAGAACAAGAGCTGATGAGTAAAAGCAAGTGATGATATATTAAAAACCTCATTCATCCATCTCCAATTTTCAAAACCCATTTCACTTTGTCTAGCCAAGAAAAAGAGAGTTGTATACACAGCTTACTTTTAAGGAAGACTTAAAAGCCTTAAGGAGAATTTCCAACCATAAAACCACAGCTGTTTAGATGGTGAACAAAATGTGGACTATCATCTTCCCTTTCTCTAATCTATTTTCACCTACTTAACAAAGAAAGTGCTGATTCCTGGGCTGAAAGTAGAGCCCCCTGCCCTCCCTAAAAACTGTCAGCCAACGGCCATCAGCAGCAATACAGTATCAACAGCAATCCTCAATGTGAGTGGGGTAAAGAAGGAAACTTTATAACAGCCCAATAGTGACTCAGGCTATGAACAGTTCAGCAGTGATACAGCAGGCCCCTCCCTAGCTAAGACAGCTCTGCTCTGCTCCTTAGGGATCTGCTCTGCCCTGAACTGGTCTGCTCCACTCCACTCCTGTGCGGTATCTTTAGTGTTTCAGCTCAGCTGAGGAACACAGTCTTCAGTATAAAGGGCAAGTGCCTCTAAGGGGCCAGAGTGAGGTTGACTTACACACACAGAAGTCCTCCCCAGGCCCCCGATCAGCCCATCCTCATGCAAATAAAGACCCAAATCCCTGCAGTTTAATTGGCCCAAAGGCACTATCCTGATTGGTCAGAATCAAGCCAACTGGCAAGTTATTAATGGGGATACAGGTAGGCAGCTCCAGTTGTAGGGGGAAAGCCTCAGTACTATTGGCTAAAATGGGATTCTAGGAACTCCCTTAAAAGGGCTGACACAGATGGCAGACACAGCATGGGCAGACAGTTCAGTGCAGAAGCAGGCAGTTCCATGCAGAATTCTCCCTGACATGCAGTTTGTGTGGGAGGCCCATCTAGAAATGGCTCCTAGGCTCTGTTTCGGTTTTGGGGGATTTTTGTGTGTGTGTTTTTTTAATTTGAGCCCGGTTAGCCACCAGGAGCCCTTTTTAGTATCTTTTTTTCTCAAAGTTCACAAGCAATTCACCACAGTTGGGCCTTTTTCACATACCCTGTTTTAGGATTCCAATCTGTCTTGACAGGGGACAGCAGTTCCTGGGGTGGATGTGGGGAAATGCTATAAAGATGTGGGCCCAGTTACCTGGACTTGTCCCAGGCCATCATTTCCCAAATTTCCATATTCACAGGAATCACTGGGGAATCCTTAAGTGCAGATCCAGGGTGGGGTCTGAGACTCTGAGATTCTGCGTTTCTAACAAGTTCCCAGGTGATGCTGACGCTGCTGGACAGAAGATGACACTCTGAATCGTAAAACGTAAAATATCCTGCCCAAGCCCTGGCTGGGGTAGAGGCAACCACACATTGATGTTTCTCTCCCACGTTTTCTCCTTCCCTTCCCCTCTCTCTAAAAATAAATAAGTAAATAAATAATATTTTTTAAAAAATAAAATATCTTGCCCTGCCTAGCGTGGCTCAGTTGGGTGGGCATTGTTCCACAAAGCAAAAGGCCACCTGTTGATTCCCACTCAAACCATACACCTGTGTTGTGGGCCCAAGAGGCAACTGATTAATGTTTCTCTCACACATCCATATTTCTCTTCCTCCTTGGCTTCCTCTCTCTCTAAAAATAAATAAATAAAATCTTTAACTTATATGTAACCTTGGACAATTAAAAACCCTAGACCCATTCAGAATTGTGCTGTTTGTTCCAGCCCAGCACCCACTGTGGGACTGCAGAGAACCAACCAGATGTCTTCAGGGAAGTCATTGGGTGATGTTTTCCCCCTTTTCCCCCAGCTTTATTGGGGTATAAATGACAAAGATACGGTGATTTTCAAAGTCAAAATACCGACTTCACAAGTTGGGTACAACCACACTTCTCTGTGCAAAAAAAAAAAAAAAAGTTTCTTGAAAACAATTAGAAACCTTTGTTAGGCATAAACTTGATATAAAAACAAAAATGGTACACTGTACTATTCACTTGCTCTAGGATGGTTTAAGCTCCAGAGAAAGGGAAGATTCAGTCATGGTTTTTTTTTTTTATTATTATTCCTCCAGTGCCTCTTACTGAGGAAACTCCAAGCAGTTTCTCCTGCCTCCTTGGGGCTCCTTCAACATTTTGCTTGTGCGCAGTTACTTGCGTGTCAGCTTCTAGTTCCTGAGTGCTCTGAAAGCAAGACCTACTCAGTCATCTTTTCTAGTCTCAGCACCAGGCTCAGGAACTAGGACACACAGGACAGAATAAACAATTAGTGCCTAGTGAGTGGCAGGCACTGTGGGTGACCCTTCCATATCCACTGTCTTCTGGAATCTCTCCCTTCAGGACTAATCTCAAGGATCTTCAGAGAAAGCCAGGTTCACAGCAGGTTGACTTAGCTAAGCCTAAAACAAGATTCAAACCAAATCTGTCTACCCAGTTCCAAAGCCTATGCCCTCCATTCAAACAACTATTTCATGGTGCTTCTTCAGTGAGTATCTCTGAACAGGAGCAAATCTCAAGTTCACTGCCAAGTTCAAAACCTGCTGTCCACAGGTTCTCTCTTGTTCCTCCACACACCTCATTGCCCTCCCTTCTTCCTACTGCCTCTCCAATCACTTTCCACAACACCTACCTGGAGGTAGATGCCACCAGCCCCTCCTGCTACCCTACTTTGGCATTAAGGCAAGGATGCCGCAGTAAAGCTGACACATCTTTTGTCACTCTACAACAAACCAAGGAAAGAAAACCCACAGGACATACTTGGAGTGATATACAAATGCTCCTCAACTCAAGGAGGTTGCATTACATTTCCATAAACTGTAAGTTCAAAATGCACTTCATACACCTACCGTACTGTGCATCCCAGCCTAGCCCAGCCTACTTTGAACATGCTCAGCACACCTACATTGGCATACAGCTGGGCAAAATCATCCCACTGCTGCTGCCCAGCAACATTAACAGTTTCAGACTAAATGTCACTACCTGGGAAAAGATTAATATTCTAGGTATAATTTCTACTTAATGCATATTGCTTTCTCCCCATTCTGAAGTTAAAAAAATCGCAAGTCGAACCATGGTAAGTCAAGAAGCTGGCCTGCAAATAACACAGCGAGCTTCTCCTCTTGCCCCCTCAACCTCCAAAAAGAAATAAAAATAAATAATATACACAAGAAGCAAGGCTAAGTAGACCAACTAGGGAAAAGGTCATCACACCCTAGGGCATCAAGGACAAAAGAGAGAAACAGCACAGCCAAGACCCTCATTTCTATTTCCCTGTGACCCATCAGTTACCATTCTCTGTATTGACCCTAAACAAATACTGGCAAATGTGCACATGGAAATACAGATAAAAGGTTGCTCTCAGTGAACCTTAATGACCAGACCATCACCAGGAAAACAGCTAATTGCCTCTGCAGGATATTCTTAAAAATAGAATGCTATATTAAAACTAAAGGGACTATATTAAATGTATTAGGCAGCAACAATATTTTTAAAGCTGTTATTGAATGGAAAAAGCAGAGTGATACAGTATATTGTATATGTAAAAACAATCTATGTATTTGTATAAATATATATATGTAAACCTATTAAAAGTTTCATATTCTAGGGAAGCAAAATGAGGAGAAAGTCAATAGATTTAAGCTATAACAAATGTTCTAAAAGATAACATTCATATACAATATTTTTGTTTTATTATATTTTAATGATTATGCTATTAGTTTTTCTGATTTTTCTCACTTTGCAGCCCTACCACCCAGCACCCACCACTCCCTCAAGCAATCCCCACATCATTGTTTATATCCATGGGTCATGCATATAAGTTCTTTGGCTGCTCTATTTCCTGTAGTGTACTTACATCCCCATGGCTATTCTGTAAGTACCTATTTGTACTTCTTAATCCCCTCACTTCTTCACCCATCCCCCCAAACCCCTGCCCCATCTGACAACCAACAAAACAAAACGCTCTCAGTATCCATGATTCTGTCTCTGTTCTTCTTTTGCTTAGTTTGTTTCTTGATTCAATTGTGATAGTTATGCATCTTTGCCCTTTTATTGTTCATGGCTTTGCTCTAATTTTTCTTAAATAAGTCCCTTTAACATTTCGTATAATGGCTTGGTAATGATTAACTCCTTAAGTTTCTTCTAATCTGGTAAACTATCTACCCTTCAATTCTAAATAAAAGCTTTGCTGGGTAGAGCGCTCTTGGCCATAGGTCCCTGCTTTTCATGACTTTGAATATTTCTTGCCAATCCCCTACAGCTTGCAAAGTTTCTTTTGAGAAATCAGCTGACAGCTTTATGGGAACTCCACTGTAGGTAACTAACTGCTTTTCTCTTACTGCTTTCAAGATTCTCTTTATATTTAACCTCTGGCATTTTAATTATGATGTATCTTGGTGTGGTCCTTTTTGCATCCATCTTCTTTGGGACTCTCAGTGTTTCCTGGACTTGCATGTCTATTTCCTTCACCAAAATAGGAAAGTTTTTTTCATTATTTCTTCAAATAGATTTCTAATTTCTTGCTCTTTCTCTTCTCCTTTTGGCATCCCTATGATGCAAATGTCAGAACTCTTGAAGTTGTACCAGAGGCTGCTTATTACTATCTTCATGTTTTTGGATTCTTTTCTCTTCTTGTTGTTCTGATTGGTTGTGGGGCTTTTGGTGGGGCGGGGTTCCTTATATTCCAAATCATTCATTTGATTCTCAGCTTCATCCACTCTACTGTTGTTTCTCTGTAAATTATTCTTTATTTCAAGTAGTGAATCCTTCGTTTCTGACTGGATCTTTTTTATGCTGCTAAGGTCCTCACTAAATTCCTTCAGCACCCTTATAACCAGTATTTTGAACTCTGCATCTGATAGATTGCTTATTCCATTTCATTTAGCTCTTTCTCTGAAGTTTTGATCTGTTCTTTCATCTGGGTCATGTTTCTTTGTCTCCTCATTTTGGCAGCCTCCCTATGTTTGTTTCTGTGTATTAGGTAGAGCTGTTTTGACTACCTATCTTGGTAGTGTGCCCTAATGTAGGAAGTATCCTATAGAGTCCACTAGCACAGTTTCCCCTATCACCCAAGCTGGGCATTCAAGGTGCACCCTTTTTGTGGACTGAGTACTGGCAAATCACTGGGAGAGAGTTACCCAGGCCAGTCAGCTGCAAGGTCTGGCTATGACCACTGACCACCAACCTCTGCCCTCTGGGAAGGATCAGCTGTGCAGGGACAGGGTGGTGGTTCTCTGAAATGGTCTGTAGCTGTCCACTGGGTATGCTGGCCCTGAAGTTTCCTGGGTTGTACAGGCCAAGGCCACGCCCCACCTGTGTTTTGCCTGGGGTCACCCTTCCTGAGTTACAAAGCAATCTGAGAAGGCTATTACTTGTGCTGGTTTGGGAGATTCCCAGGCAAAGCCAAACTGTGAAACTAAACTGGCTACTGCTAGTGCCCGGCCTAGAACTCACTGCAGCCAGCTGTTGCTTGGTAAGATTTAGTAGTTGTGAAGCTTGAGCCAAGACCAGCCATTCATATGGGAAAGCAGCCTGAATGGGCCCATAAGGTGGGTGGGGCAGTCTCTGCGGATCTCCAAGGTGGATCAAACAGTGTTAGGCAGGTTGATGGAGTCTCAGATATGGCACCAGCTTGCTGGTTCTGTGGGGAGAGGGTTTAGAAAAAGGACAATGGCCTCTGCTCGTCTTGATGACAAACTCTTCCGTTTCTCCCTATAGTATACCACTTGTGCCTTTCAAGCTGCTACCCCAGTGCTAGAGCTCAGAGATGAATGAGTCTGAGTAGGTGAGTCTGTGTGTGTGGGTTCTGTAAGAGGAACTGCATGGGGCCCCAAAGTTTCTTCCACCAACTCAAACACCTGGTTCTTGCAGCCTATAGTTGTGGGGACTTATCTTACTGGCACTGGAACCCTAGGCTGGGGACCTCAGGTGGGCATGAAACTCTTCGCTCCCAAGATATCCTTCCTGAATTTTTATCCATCATACGTGGGTGGGGGACCAGTCTGTTCCGCATCCACACCCCTCCTACCAGTGTAGATGGATGTGGTTTCTTTAATTCCATAGTTGTCAGACTTCCATTCATCTCAGTTTCTGATGGTTCTGAGTGATGTCTGTTCTATATTTTAGCTGTAATTTTGATGTGTTTGCGGGAAGAGGCAAACCATGTCTACCTATGCCACTATCTTAACTGGAAGTCCTATGCAGTATTTTTTAATTAAAGAAGAATAACAAACGCCAGTGGTGCCTACCCGAATAGTACTCCTGGCCCATGGTCTGTTTCAGAAGATGATGATGTCATCCTGGAAAGGCACCAGCCCATGGGACATGGACCAAGGCCCAAGCACCCCCAAAGGACTTGCCTTCCTCAGGTACCACTTACTAAATAACTGAAGTCCTATGAGCTCAGGCTTCCAGCCTCAGCTTATTCTTCATCCCTGAACTTCTTGCCTCCAATTCTGCAAGGCTGAAGGAGGCATGCTCTAGCTCAATATGAAGTGGTTCTACTCAGTAAATGTAATACAATAACTGACACCAACCACACTTCCATATCCCTCTTTCATTCGGGCATCACCTGTCAACATTTTACTAAGCAGCGACCAGGCACTCAGCATGCCACAGACACTGCAGTGGACCAGGCAAACCTCTCTGCACAGACCAGTCTAGGGCCCTGGGCTAATCCCAGTGACCAGCAACCCACCCCAGCAAACACCTGAATTCTGAACATCCAGAATGACCCATAACCACCAGGACACAGAAGACCTGCTGTCAAACCCCAGTCCCTTCACTTACTATGTCATCACAGCAAATTTTTCTCCGTGTGAGCCTCAAAGTTTGTCCTTTTTGGATGGAGACAATCGTTTAGAATGAGGTATCTTAGCAGACTCCTACTTCATAGGATTGTGGTGAGGATTAATACAGTGCTCTAAATTGAGGACCTGAAACATATTATTCGGTAAGTGGTAGTTTCATTAATAGATGGTGTTAGAGTAGGAGTTGGCACACGCATTCTGTAACAGGCCACACCATGAAGAGTTTAGGCCTGCAGACCACACTGTACTCTGCTGCCTGCAAGCAAACAGGTGGGGCTGTGTGCCAGGAAGTTAGGAACAGAACTTACATTTGAATTACGTGATTTGCACATGTCTTAAATTATTACATGTTTAATCTTTTCAACAATTTTAAAATGTAAAAACATTCTTAGCTCACTGACTGTACAAAAACAGGCAGCAGGTCAGATCTGGTCCCAGGTAAGTTTGCTGATATCTGTATTAGAGGAAATCCTACACCTACAGCAAGACCAAGGACTCCCAACCTATCATGCACAAGTTATTCCTCCCTGCAGAGAGCTGACTGTAACTGCTGCTCATTGTAGGGGTCTCTAGCACTGGGCTACTTGAAGAAAAAAAACAATACGTATGCACTTATACACATGTATGTATATGTGTGTATGCAGAAATATTTATACAAATATCCATTTATCTTTCTTCATTTGTATTTTGGGAATGTTTTATGATGTACATAACATCAGTATAATAGTAATTCTATAGTACAAGTGAATTCTGTTCCCGCCAAATTTGTATGTTGAAGGTCTAACTCCCACGGTGATGATATTGGAAGGTGACACCTTTGCTAGGTAATCAGGTCATGAAGGTGGAAGCCCCCATGATGGGATTAGTGCCCTTGCAGAAAGAGACATGAGTGAGGTCTCTCTGTAGCTTGTGAGGACACAGCCAGAACATGGCCGTCTGCCAGCCAGGAAGCGCATCTTCATCAAAAACAAAATTGGCCAACACCTTGATATTGGACTTCAATCCCATTTACAAAACTTGGGCATAAATTCTGGGTAATATCATCCTGCCTCTTGGTATGAACTGTCCGACATCTTGTGCCTCTAGACGATGTCAGAAAGTTCGTACTAAAGCCACCGTGATCTGTACTGGCTAGAGCTGGCAGGGAAAGAAGGCTACAGAACTGTGAGGTTCAGAATTTCTGTTTTTTTTAAGGCACCCAGTCTCATTTTGTTAAAATAGCAGGAAGTGACTAATAGAATCTGTAATTTAGAAAAACATGCAAAGTAGGGGTGCATGTTTAAAACTTTCTTCCCCAGAAAAGAGTATCAGATCAAAAACAGTGTAGGCATAAAGGGGGTGAGGGGAGAGCATGGCTTCAGGAAAGTTCTACATGTTCTTTCTCAGAAACAGGACACACAGAGAACAGATGACAACCCAAATCTAATCACGAGAAAATAACACACAAATCCCATGTGAGGGAATTTTTACAAAGTGGCCTACTCTGTTCCAAGAGCAGGCTTGTGAAAGACAAAAAAAGTTCCAGACTTAAGAAGACTAGAGACAGGACAACCCCATGCAATATGTGATCACGTATTTGGATCCTGACCAAAAAAAGCTTTTTAAATACTTAACATTTTTTATTTTCCTATAAAGGACATTAGTGGAATAACAGACTCAATTTTAATAGATCTATAAATAATAGAACTGTATCTATGCTAATTTTCTGTGGGTGATTATATTATGCTTATGTAAGAAAGTGCCCTGCCCTGGCTGGTGTAGCTCAGTGGATTGAGCGCGGGCCTGCGAACCACACGATCGCGGTTCGATTCCCAGTCAGGGCACATGCCTGGGTTGCAGGCCAGTTCCTGGCAAGGGACTCACGAGAGGCAACCATACATTGATATTTCTCTCCTTCTCTCCTTCCCTTCCCCTCTAAAGATAAATAAAATATTTTTAAAAAAAGAAAGTGCCCTTGTTTGGGGAAACATACTTTGATGTAATTAAAGCAAAGAAGCATCATTTCTGCAACTTTCTTACAAACTGTCCAGAAAAAAAGTATGTGAGCATGGATGGGTGTGTGTCTGTGTGCGCAGAGAGAAAGAAAGTAAATGCGGTAAACTTAATATTTGGGGAATCTTGGCAGAAACATATACAGAAATTCTTTGTACTAGTTTTGCAACTTTTCTGGAAATCTGAAAGTATTTCAAAATTTAAAAATTCAAGTATCAAGAGTAAATGACAGTTACAAAGTTCTGTGTTAAAAGCTCTTATATAGAAAGCATGCCTATTTGTTTTGTTTCCATTTTACAAAGTAATGTAAGGTGGTATTTGCCATTAGTGCTTCAAGTAAGCTACAATCAAGATTGTGTGTGACATCACCACAGGACCTAAGATCAAAAGGAGATAAACACTTCCCCTACCCCCATAACAGTGACCTCATCAGTGGCCCATTAACAGGCAACCTCTCTGGATCTTAGTACCTAAGAGTACATCACATTCCCTATACATCCCTCCTGTGAGCAGAGGATTGATAACTGGGTACAGACATACAAATACTGGGGTGATACTTTGCCCTACAAATGATAAGGAAGAAACAGAAAGAAAAAGGCTGCCTAGTCTGTTTCTTGATGTTCTGCCATTTCTATATCAACACTAGTAAACAAATCCAAATAGACTCTTTCCAGGGAAGAGAGAGGCCCCCCAAGACAAGTGGGACATCCAGACCAAAGGGATGGTCCACAGACATGCCCACACCTCTCCCAATCCTGTGTTTCTGGTTCACTGACTGTCACAACCCTCTGGCCTCATCACCATGGAAGGTGATCCTTCCTAAGAAGCCATCCTCTCTCAAGAGTACCAACTTTTTAAAGTATTATCCACCCTGTAGACGAGTTAATTTTAGTTCAAATGAACAGACGAAACAGAACTTTAGTAACAGCAAAAGTTTAGTTCCCTATCAGTGACCTGTGGCAATCCAAGACAACAAGATCTAAAATCATCCCGTTTCCCTGGTTGCCCTATCATCTTCACACACCAAGAGTCCACTCCCAAAACCCTCACTTGAAAATGACCTGCTAATTGGGTCCCCAGAGCCTCCATCATAAATAGATGCTGCAACTGGCAGTGTAATTAGCAAGCTTCCGCTGCCAAGACAACCACCTTTCCCCCCTGCTGAAGAAGTTGCCCTTTCTGACCTTAAGTTTCAAATTCTAGACGTTTTCGGATGGAAAGGCCTATTCAATCAGGGGAATCTATCACCTAATGAAAGCAATTAAAGTAGCAGTCATTCAAAATTCGTATTAGCAAAGCAAGGCAAAAAATAAAAGGAGGAAAATTAAACAAAAAGCAAGCCATGTTAATAATTCCCTTTGTCTCAACTATCTAGAAATTGCACATTAGGATCCAAAAGCCTAGTAGTGCCTTCGTGTTCCTTTTCCACTGTGATGACGGATTTCAGGGCCCCACAGACAGGAAGTGGCACCTGGACCAGAACAGGACTGGAAGAAAGGAAGGTTTCTTCTTCAACACTCTTCCTTTACTAACCAAAGGAAAACTTGGATCTTCATTTTTCATCTGCTAATAATTAACCTACATGCTGAATATGGATGTTTGAATATATTTCATAATATGATTCTAATAGAATTTTTCATGTTATAGCAACACATCAAAAAGCTGTAGGCCACAGGTGGCCAACACAAGGCCAACACAAGGCCGAGGGCCAAATGCGGCCCTCCACTTCGTTTTATCAGGCCCAGCACCTTTCTTCCACCTGGCGGCAGTGCTGAGCTCTCACTTAACAGTTAAGAAGTAGTTACATTTAAACAGTCCTAAAACAACATTCGGCCCTTTGAAGGCAACCATGAGGCTGATGTGCCCGCCGCTGCCCCCCTCCCTGCCCCCGCGCCATGAAAACGAGTTTGACACCCCTGCTGTAGACCAACATAGTTAGTCACTACTCTGGGGTTGAGATTACAGGTGATTTTATTTTCCTCTACATACATTTGTAAGTCCCCTATTTTTTACAAATATTTGTTACACTTTAACAGAAAAAAATATGAAAAACAGGAGATAAAAATAACATTTACATTCAAACACAGAGAGCAGTCTTCAAACTCTAAGGTGTTTCCGTTCGCCTAGGAGTCTTGCTGAAAAGCAAATTCTGGTTCCATTGGTCCGGAGTGAGGCTGAGACCCTACATTTCTAACCAACTCCCATGTGACAACTGGGCAAATCCAATGGCGTTTGATTGCCAAATGCCTATAAAAAACAAAAGTAATTGAGGTGCCAACAATCCCAGGTTTAAGGAGCTGATGATGGTAAGTAACAAGGCCTTAAATCAAAGCAAACCAACATCAACAAAGTCTTATGCTGAAGAAATTAATGCATTTGGGCCCCAGCCAGAAAAAGGAAAAACAAAACACAACTGAACTTTACTTGAAAATACAGTGCTATGCTGGAAGCACTTGTCTTCATAGTTAAAAACAAATGAAATTGCTTTTTATTGATTTTAATTTAGGTTGGAACAGGTGCTGTCCACTAATGCCAGCACAGGAAATCATAAGTGGGGACGAGATATGATAAGAGATGAACTCAGGAGGCCATCAGACATTCAGCCAACCTCCAATCTGAGGAGCAGTTAAAATGTGATAGACGGGATTGGGTGTGGGCAAAATACAGGACCAGATACACAGCTCTGCATTAAACTCAACCTCGAGAGTCTCTTACCATCATGAACTTTTTTTTAATTCCAGCACTAAATGTTGTTCAATTAAGTTTTACTCGTTTCCTTACAGATCCTTAGGATTCTCATTTAGAAATAAAATCAAGAGGAGCCATTACAGCTAAGTATTATCAGCATGTCTCCTCAAGAGAGGCTGTCCCTAGCTCCAGAATAAAAGTCCTCGTATTCCTGGAGATAAAAAGCTTAAAATGAATGAACTTGAAAAACCAAACAGAATGAAACCATTATTAAATGACTGTTTTGGGCAGGCAGGGGAGACAGTTCCTGTCCTTCTCCATACACCTACTTACCTACCCTTTCATGTACCTCCAGATGAACCTGGCACCCTCTGACTGAAAATGAACAAATCAACCCTTGGTTATTAGCACAGGCAGAAAAAGAACTCGCTGGAAGGATCTTGAACATGTCCAAAAATCCAACCAACAGCCAAACAATTCAGCTTCTAAAAGGGCAAGAGCCAGAGAGGATCTGGGGATTCAGGCAGCAGGAATTGAGAAAGAAGTCAATCCTTGTGTCACAGGACTTGGGCCTCAGCTCTGGAGAGAAAAGGTGTGACCAGCCTAGCCTGAGTTTTGTACCTCAAATAGAGGAGGAGAGAGCCCCCTGATTAGCAGAAGGCCCAATTAAGACCATGGATGAGGGATCACCACCCAAAGAGTAGCAAAGATGCTCCTGGCAAAACATGGTAAGGCGATGCCAGTCAAGTAAAACAAGAGCGATATAGTAGTAACATTACCAGTAGCTGTGTGCTTGCTAGGAACCAGCGCCTTACTTATGTTCACATTTAACTGTACATCAGCTGTATGAGATAGCAACCATTATCCCATCTTATGGATGAGGAAATTGGAGGCTGAGGTCACAAAGCTAGGCCATGACAAGGCAAGAAGGCATTATTATAAGACTACTGTCAAAATGTCATTCAGCTTTTCCCTATGCTCTGACAGTCTCCATGGACCACAAAATCAAGCCCCAAAGCCTCAACCTGGCATTCAAGGGCCAGTCAAAGCATCCAATGTTGGCTCCCATACCTCTCAAACGTCCACAGTGGTTTGCAATGACAGTCACTAAAAGCTTTATGCCATGAGGAAGCAGCTAAAATACAAAACAGACATGGGTCCGAGTCCCAAAACTGCATGACTTCACCCTTGCAATGAGCCAGCCCACTTACAACCAGTCAATCACCTTAACAGGGTCATTATTGCCTCTGCTTACTAGCTACCCCTACTCCATGTGCACATATAAAATACTACCTAGGCTTTCAAAGTTTATAGAGCAGCTACTCCCAGAAAGGTATGTTTCTCAATATGCTATTGCACCTGAACACTGAGTATCTGAGCATTTTATTGTATCTTCAGCCTTACACAGCTAGGCAAGCTGTTGTAGGGGCCTTTACCTTATGTCCCCAATTCACACACATTTTTAGAACCCCCATACACCATGCAAAGTGCTGAACACAGGGAGTTTCCACTGATATTTAACTGGAACCCACTATTTCCTTTTAAAACTGGGGCTTTGTTTATATGGAGAAAGACAACCCAATCTGACCTTCCTTCTCACCCCTGAGCTTGTGCGCTTGTTGTCTGACTAGCTAGTGTCTGAAACTAATTAACAGGTACAGCGAAAAAGAAAGGAGAAAACAAACCCTGGCAACTTTCTCTCAGGGAATTGATGACTCTAGATTTACCTTTCCTCTAGGCTAGAACTAACTGGGAGTTCAGTGACGTGGACTGAGTATTAAAAATGTCCACCTACCCAGTCTTTAGATGTATCCACCACCACCGAGAAAGAAAAGTTACAAATTCTTCCCCGACTGCCTGGTTTCTTCCTTGGCTGTAGATGGTGCCCAAAATATCATCAACAAAAATACGTGAGTGAAGCAAGCCCCAAAACCTCAGAAAAGTCAGAGGGCAAGTGCATGTTTTTGCTGTGCTCTGGGACTGAGACGGCAATGAAGGAAACACAAGTACTTTCCCCAAATCGAAGTCATTACTTCTCTGTAACCACCCGGAAACCGCCAGAAACCAAGAGAAATCACACAGTACCTTGAAAACACGCCCTCTGGGTTACATCCCATTACCCAAGGTAAGTCATGAAGCACTCCTAAAAGGTCTCTGTAGGCAAAAGAAAATACAGTAGTCCACCCTTATCCACAGGAAATCCGTTCCAAGACCCCTAGTGGATGCCTGAAACCACGGATAGTACTGAACCCTATATGTACTATGTTTTTCCTATACATACATATGATAATGTTTACCTTATAAATCAGGCACAGTAAGAGATTAACAACAATAACAGTAAACTAGAACAATTATAAAAATGTATTGTAATTAAAGTTCTGTTACTGTGGTCTCTCAAAATATCTGATAACTGAGCTACTGAGTGACCGATGGGGTAAACAGCGTGGATGTGCTCGACAAAGGGATGGTTCACACGAGACGGTGTGAGATCTCAGCACATTACTCGAAATGGCACACAATTCAAAACCTACAAATTGTTTCTAGAATTTCCCCATTAATATTTTTGAAAAGCAGAGTGCCTAAAACCACAGAAAGCACAACTGCAGATCAAGGGATATGGCTGTAATAATCTTTAAGTGCTTTTACTTTATTCTTACCCAGAAAGGCGTTTTTTCTTACCTCTATTAACACTTCATTTATTGGGTTTAAAATCATTCTAGCATTTCATCAACCCTATGTTAGAATACATACAAAGAACTGACCCTATTCTATGTATTCCTACATTGCCAAAGTGGGAAAAATTAAGAGATCTCTTTAAGTTAGTCTTCAGGCCTCCTTACCTGGGCTTTCCCCTTTTTAAAACTCAGCTACCGTTTTATAAAGTACCCAGAGTTCAATCCACTTAGTTCACAAGATGTACAGAGCTGGTCTTCTACGTATCCACAGAAGCACCACATAATTAAGGAAAAGATCATTCATTGGATTTGCAGTCAGAAGCTGGATTCTACCACTTTCAAAACTACCCCAGAGGGTCCAGTTTCTTAACTGGGCAAAAACTCTTCTTTGCACGCCTGGAAAATAAGGGGTGTCCAGTCCCCAGCATGAGGCTCAAAGTAGATGCTGAATAAATGGTGCTTTATGTTAGCCATGCCTCATTGTAAAATCACTTGTAGAAAGAGTAACAGCAGAATTTCCGATTCCCTGCCTCATTCCTACCAAGCCTGCCTAGGGAGGAAACTGTTCTTCCTAGAAATCACAGCTCACAACAGAAACACTGCACAGGAATAAAATCCCCAGATCCAGTGAAAAGAGAGAAGGAAGGCACCTGTCAGTTATGGCAGACACAGGTGATCGATCAATCAGGTGATTATACCAGCCCTAAAAAGAGGTCTGCCTTGACAACCCGCCAAGGGGAATGCTAGGTCTGGATGACTATTTTCCTTCAAGAGTCACTCTTGAAATCTGGCTCTGCTGAAGAGGATGAGAAAGTCCTGGGAGAACTCCTTTTCCTCCCCTCTCCACGTGGGCCTGCACAGCTGCTCTCATCACCCTCCCCCAGTTACCAAGGCAGACTTCGGGTAGGGCCTGAGGACCCACAAAGGCTCCTTCAACCCCCTGACTTGAAGACTTCAACATCCTTATTTATCCCTCATAGAAATACTCACAGCTGAAACCCAGATGCTTATCACCTGCACTGAACAAAGGGCATGTGTCCGGCCTGCCAAGGAAGCATTCCCACCAGAACCTGAAAAACAATTACTGGGGACAGGTTTTCCCAGCAGGCCTGCTCCCTCCCTCCCCGGCACTGGCCACCCTTGCCCAACTTCTTGGCCTGCAGATGCAAACAAACACAAAGGACTCAGTGCTAGAAGCTCGTCTGGGCAGACCTGAGCTTTCTGGGAAAAAGTGTGTGTTTTTCTGTCTTATATTCTCTCTATTTCCCATTTCAAATTAATCAGGTTAGCAAGTGAAGAATATGTACTCCACCATTTGAAAGAGCAACCTTTTTTTTAAAAAAAAAATCTTCACCCAAGGACATGTTTACTGATTTGAGAGAGTGGAGGTGAGAACCATAAATTGGTTGCCTCCTGTCCTCTCCCTGACCAGGGATGGAACCCACAACCTTTCGGGGTAGGGGACGATGCTCCAACCAACTGAGCGATTCACCTAGGGCGGAAGAGCTGTCCATGTCAATATCTGTTAGAAAAAGGAACTAAACGTCCTAAAAGGATTGTCTGAGCATCCCTCCTATTCAGATGCAGAGACTACTACCTGATCCATCTCACCAAATCTACAACTGTGTTAAAGTCTGCCCCCCCAGTAATAACCTGGAATCTAGAGCTTGGATCCAGTATGAGCTTGGCTATTAACCAGAAATGGAAACTTGGGCCTCAATAAAGCAAAATACCCAAAGAGCAAATGCAAGAGCCCAGGATGCCTTGTGAGGCAGAGTTCTACAGCCTCCTCCACCAGGCAAGAGGGAAACCAGCACCACAGTGGATTAGCACTCTGGTCAAGGAGCTTCGCACATTAGTCCACAGATCTCTTTCAAGTTGCTAGGCATGAGCTCAATCAGAATGTTCAAGGTATTCTACACTGCCCTGGGAGCAAGGCTGGCGATTTAAAAGTTTGCAACCCTCCACAGGTCCCACACATTTTACCAAATGGAACCCGAAGAAAGAAAAATCACAGCCAAGACCTCTGCTAAATGCCCGCTGAGGAGCCAGTAAAATAACAACAATGGTTGTTATTTTCAGGTGCTTGTTATTTGCCAAGCCTGTGGCAAATGCCCTTCGTGGCTTACCTCACTTACTCCTTAAACAACCTCACAGAGCAGGGACTGTTACCCCATTTCACAGAGGGGCAAACAAGCCCACAAGGCTAATGACTCCAACTCTCTACCCTGATACCCAGACTCCAGTGATTCCTAGTGACAGTGCCTTCCAGAAGGCAAGAGTCTTTCTTGGCACTATGCCCCTTTGAAGGGGTATGGAAGGGCTAAGAGGTAATCTTTGTCTCTGAGGGGAGGACAGCTATGAAAGCTTCTTCCAAAAGGTGAGACCAAGACAAGATAGTGAGAAGCTAGGAAAACTCCTTGGCAAGTGGAACAGGGAAACTGAGACAGAGAGTTAAACACAGTGGCTGAGCAATTTACGGTCATGTAGATGGTCACCAGGGCCGGAGGCCCCAGTGCTGGCAGGGGCAAAACTGGGAAAACAAGGATCTGGGACTACCCTCCCCCAACTTCTTCTCTCCTGGCCTTTCCTCCCTGGAGATACCATCTAGGCCTCAGTTGTGGTTCAGCTCCAGGCCCAGAAAAGCAGCAAAACCAGGTGGGCACCACCAGAAGCAGCTGTAGTGACTAAAGACCCCCGTTGCCCTTTCACTGGCCAATCCGTGGAGACGAGGACCCTGGAAGGGCAGACCCTAAGAATCGATAAATATGCTGCTGAATCCCTCCCCTGGGATCTCCCCTAAGATTCCTGCCTGCCAGAGAGAAATAAAAGCCTCAAGACAAAGGACCAGGCCCGTACTCTCCCTCTCCGGGGAGCAGCCCACTCCATTTCCTTTCCCTTCTTCTTTCCCCACTTCTTCCTTCATAGGCACGCTGTCTCCTAAACTCTAAGGCAATGGGCAACTGGCAGCTTGTTCGGGCTCCTCTCCTGAACCTGTCCTTTTTCTGGGACTTCCCAGGAAGCTAAGGCAGCCCAGCCTAGACTTTCCTGTGGCTTCTTCTATGCTAAGTCCTTCCTTGTTTCACTGTCCTCAGCCTGAATAAATGGATCCTCATAGTCAACTGGACTCGTGTTGTGACACCTTTCCTACATGAAGTGAAGAACTACAGCTGACCCCAGGCCAATAACAAGACGAGGTGGGAAAGAACAATGCAAATGCAATGCAAGCCAAGAATGCAAGCCACATCTGCAATTTTACATTTTGCATAGTCACATGAAACAGTAAAAAGAAACAGGTGATAATAGTTTTAACAGTATATTCCACTTATTCCAACATATCTAAAATATTATCATTTCAATAGACAATCAATATGAAAATTTAATGAACTGTTTTACATATTTTCACGTCTTTGAAATCCAGTATATATTTCACACATGAAGCCCATCTCAATTCAAAGCCATGCTTCCAGTGCTCATTGGCCACACGGCTAACATCCTGGACAGCACCGCTCTACAGACATTTCATGATAAATAAGCTGAGGCTCAACATCAGAAGGCACCCCTAGGAGAAAAATGTCATATCCACGAAAAAAAACGAGATTACTTAACATCATCCATGTACTTGGCATATTAACCAAACACCACACATTTATCTGATATCAACTTCACAAAGACATTCCTTTCACCTTTTATCCCTACTCTCCAATTTCCTTCACGAAAATAACACTAATCAGAGGACCACTCAAATTCTGAGAAACAAGCTACCTACTCCAGCGTTAACAATTAGTTTATTCAGAGTAAACACAAGGTACTTTGCCAGGTATAAACCACAAGGGGAAAGGATCCATTTAGTCAATCACTGTTTTAAAACCTGCTGTACCAAGCCCATACTTAACACTTACTGAATAACTAAGAGTTCAGAAAGGTGTCACTTTGAAATACAAACCATCCTACAAGAGTCATATCTGATGCAAAACCTCTGGGCTTTGAATTAAAGAAAAATAAACTACTAATTTTAGATCACCAAATCTCCATTTATAGATCTCTCCAAGTAGAATATGATGCAACTACCGTCAACAGACTGGGTTCCCTCCCTTTATAAATGCATATGAATCAAACATGAGCCCAAATCAATTTCATGGATCAGGAAACTTTTGCACATAATACTTGTTATTGATACCTGCTCTTTCAAGTCAATTTCAAAATAGCTCTATGGCTTAAAAATTGTCCATGTAGCAGCAAACCTATTTGCAAGATAAAAAGCCCTCTGGATAGTTTCTCCTTGTATTTTCAAATATTGCCTAATATGTCTCTCAGTATAGCAAGAGATGGCACAGAAGTCCTCTCCTAGGCCAACTCTTACAAAGCATTCTAAGACAGTTCATGTGTTAGCAGGAAAGAGCTCTGTGATCACTTAGCAATGTCTGACATGGCTATGGGCCTGGGAACCTTCATCTCAAATGTCAATCTCCAATCCCTGTGTAGAAAAAACTATTAAAAAACACATGGGCAAGAAGATAAAATTTGTGCTATCGACATGCACTCAATGTCTTCATCCAGTAGCACAAAGGGGAAATGGCAGGGCCCACGTTAACACAGAAATATACAGCAAGGCATATATATCATACCCACACAATTTCAATAATAAATATACCAAAAGTAGCTCTAAATCTGTTCCTTAAAGCTTAGGTCATGCAACACAAACTAGAGCCTAATAGCCATCTTTAGTAAATCTCTGTCAATGGAAAATATTCCTAAATAGCCATATGCACCTTAAATTCATCCACCACCTGCTCTGCTCTCTGAGAAACATGACAGCATTCAGAACGTCAAGTTCAAATTTCAACCCCACCGCTTCATTAACTGTGGGGTCACCACTCTTCTTGAGCTCCAGCTCTCCTGTCTCTTCATGGGGTTGCATAGCAATAACTGAGAGCATACTTATGAAAGCATTTGTTTCATAAATATTAAGTAACAGCTATTAAAAAGTAAGTACCATTTGTAACACCCTGTACACCTAATGCTATTCTGGTGCTTTGCACATTGCATTCCATTTAATCTTCCCAAGGACTCTAGGAGGTTCAGTATCCCCATTTTACAGATGAGAAAACCAATAAATTAGCCCAAGTTAGTAAAGGACAATGCCTGGATTCACTAACATGTGCCTGTTATTTAATTTGATTGACTAGATCTGTGCAATTCAAAAAAACATGCATTTGCCACAATCTCTTTCATCAGAATTTACTGTCTCATTTCCTCAAAACCCTATTAAAGGTCCCAAAGCATAAAAGATGTATTTCCACAAACTCCTTTATCTGGTCAGAGTGCTTACATTTTGCTCATATTCTCCAGAAACCTATTTTCCTTCTACTTAGCATAAAGAGTGAAGGCAGAAACCTCAAGAACCAACAAAGCAACTCCCTTACATCAATTAAAATGCTTCAATAACAACACTGAAGTTTTTCTTTTAAAAATCACACCCTGAAAATGTTCAGAAAGAATTCTAATGCTAGAGTTACCCACCTTCTCTCACAGCTTCTGTGCAAATGGACCAACTGAGAAAATGAGGGGCTGATGCCTGACACTGTCAAGCGATGTTCTGCACCCCCCACTCGTGGCTTTGTACACATATAAGCAGAGAACATGACTAGTTTAAAAGAGAAAAATGCATGGGAGAGGAATAAACTAGGACAAGCATCAACTAGGGATGTATTCTAAAAAACTTAGCTCCATGATGCACCAGCCAACATCTGTCTATTGAGGGAATTAGACAAGGTGGTCAACCAATACTTGTCAAGGAAGCAACAACAGGTCAGTTTTGGCAAGCCCTCTCTCCAAGACCAACGTGTCCAAAGCCTTCAATAGGCAACAGATCAGTATCCATCTTCATGCTCTACAATCAGCTCAGGCGAGCTCGGCTGCCCTCCACGACACTGTGTCACTACTTCCACAACCACCAAATCACAACTTAGGACATGTACTCCTCCCACATCAACCCCAAGCCAAGGCCACTTCTGATGCAAGAAATCCCAGATTCACAAAATTTAGCCTAAATTATTTCATAAGGGGGGGGGGGGAAGGACCGTAACCATGGAAACATGACCCAACTGCCTCATAAGACATCCGACCCCTAACTGAAATATATCTTGTTTTCAGCAATAGATACCTTGGTGGCCAGCAACAGAAGTTACAAATTCAGCTCCTCCCTTTTGAAAGATGGGCTTCAAACACCATGACAATACACTCTAAATTCTCCTGAGGAAGATGTTGACCTTGGACATGGATCTCTTAAAAGGACACAATACCCAAATGTGAGATGTCTGGAAACAGCATACAATGATAACAAACTCTTGTAAAATGGCCCATAACTGTTTCAGAGAGCATTATCTATCTGTTCATTCTATCTGTTCAGTCCTCAAATAGGACCACCCCCACCTAAATAAGGAAGATACAGCAGGTGGAAGGAGAAAGGATGTCCTGCCCTCGTAGAGTCTACTTAAGCTCTGAATCATTATGTGAAGAATTCATGACCACACTGTATATAGTAACAACCACTTAAAGAACACAGGCTAGAATTAGGTGAATCTTTAATCTGTACATGTCAAAAACTGGTCACTCTATCAATTCAAAGTTTAGGTTTTCATCTATTATTTCTGGAAACTTAACTATGTGATATTTTTATCATTTATTAGAAATTCATGCATGGGTTTCATGCGCAAAAAAATTAGAGGGTCGGGGATGTTATATGAAAAAATTAAGATCTTTGGCAAGGGATCCACTAATATAACATCTCTAATATTAATTTATTCAAACCCTACTACACTGGTCAGTGTCTCTCTCTTGTCTCCTCACATGAACCCTTTTGTGGGCATTTGACAACAGGAGCTATTTCTTAAATTAAATGAAAGTTTTCAAAATACAGCCAACAGCCACAGAAGTCACATTACTGAGAAATATCCAAGCAGCAGGCCATTGCAGAACTGAAAAAGGACACACACAGCAGCACAACTGTGCATCCGACAGAGAGGAATGAAGTCATTTCATCAGCCAATGATGCACACGCTCACACTAGCACATGCACATGCAGCCACCTTTACCCACACCCAGTCCAGGTAACACAAACCACAAACAAGTAAAAATACATATCGGTCCCTCCAAATCCACGCATCGCCAGTACGCAGTTAGCAAATACCTCCAGGGACCAGCTGAATGTTGTAAATAACCCCTGCAGGCCAGGAGAATGTCCCTTCTCAGGGGGCAGCCACTATTTAATTCCAGCTTACTGTTGTTGCCAAGCAAGAACACAGGCCCTAAGGTGCAATACCTTCCAGGTTTTTCAGAAGTAACTCAGACTTCTATGGGAAGCCACGACCAGTGCAGGAGCCTCCATCTGTTTTGGTCATCACTATGCAGAGTGGGTATACAAACTGATAGCAGCATGAATGTGCAATGCTCCAATTTTTAATCCTCTTTCTTAATTATATTTTACTATTTACCTTACTGCAGTTGTCCCAATTTTTCCCCCTTATTCCCTCTCCACCCAGACCCCCCACTCCCTCAGGCAATCCCCCACCATGTCCATGTCCGTGTCCGTGTCCATGGGTCACGCATATATGTCCTTTGGCTACTATATTCCCTATGCTATGCTTTATATCACCATGATTATTCTGTAACTACCAATTTGTACTAAATCCCTTCATCTTTTTCACCCATCCTCCAACCCCCCACTCATCTGGCAACCAGCAAAATGTTCTCTGTATGATTCTGTTACTGACCTGCTTATTTTGTTTAGATTCAACTGTTTATAGGTACATATTTATTGTCATTTTATTGTTCATAGTTTTGTTGTTCTTCTTAAAGACTTTTTAACATGTCATATAGTATTGATTTCATGGTGTGAACACCTTTTATCTTTTTTTTTATCTGAGAAGCTCTGTGTCTGCCCTTCCATTCTAAATAATAAGTTTTGCTGAGTAATCTTGGTTGTAGGTCTTTACTTTTCATAACTTTGAATATTTCTTGCCAATCCCTTTTGGCCCACAAAGTTTCTTTTGAGAAAACAGCTGACAGTCTTACACGCGCTCCCTTGAACTTAACTAACTGCTTTTCTCTTGCTGCTTTTAAGATTCTCTTCAAATTTCACCTTTGCACTTCCATTATGATGTGTCTTGGAGCAGGCCTCTTTGCACCCATCTTGTTTGGGACTCTGCTTCCTCGACTTGCATGTCTATTTCCTTCACCAAGTTAGGGAAGCTTTCTTTCATTATCTTTTCAAACAGGTTTTCAATTTCTTGTTCTCTTTCTTCTCCTTCCAGCACCCCTATGGTTCGAATGTTGGAACACTTGAAGTTGTCTCAGAAGGTCCTTACAGTATCCGCACTTTTTTGCATTTTTTTCTTCTTACTGTTCTGGTTGGGTGTATTTTACTTCCTTATATTCCAAATCACTGTATTCATGCCACCTCATCCACTCTTTGTTGATTCCCTGTAAATTCGTATTTCAATTAGTGTATCCTTCATTTCTGACTGGATCTTTGTTACAATGTTGAGGTTCTCGCTAAGTTCATTGAGCATCCTCATGATCAGTGTTTTGAACTCTGCATCTAATAGACTGCTTGTCTTCATCTGTTTAGTTCTTTTTTCTGGAGTTTCATTCTGTTCCTTCATTTGAGCCATGTTTTGTTGCCTCCTCACTTTGGCAGCCTCCCTGTGTTTGTTTCTATGGATCAGGTAGAGCTGCTACATCTCCCACACTTGTGAGAGTGACCTAATGTAGTAGGTGTCCTGCAGGGTCCAAAGGCACAGCCTCCCCTATCACCCAAGGTGGATTACTTGAGGTACACTCAACCATGTGGGTTGTGTAGAACCCCGTCTTGTAGTTGAGCCTTGACTGCTGTTGGCACATCCAAGATCAGCCACCATGTAGCCGGCATAAGGTACAAAGCGATCTGCATACGGCTGCTATGTGTGCTGGGCTTGAAGCTGCCCAGGCAAGGCCCAGCTGTGAACCACGGATGCTACTAGTGCCAGGCCTGGAGCAACTTAGGAGAGGCATGGGGCTTGCCAGATGAGGCAAGATGCTGCTTGTTTGAGAGAATTCGGGAGTATCTAAAACATGAGCCAAAACAAGCTTTCCATATGGAAAAGCCCTGGAAACAGCTCAGGTGGGACACATTGGGTGGGGTATCGCATAATCACCAGGGTGGAACAAACAATATAAGCCAGGTTGATGGAGACCCAGATATGGTGCCCACCTACAGGCTCTGTGGGCAGAGGTCCCCTGCAAAGAGCAAAGGAACAATGGACTCTGCCAGCACTTGTGTCTGGGATAAAGCTGACCCCCAGCATTCCCTCTGATGCTAGATTATTCAATCCTCCCACACTCTGCTATCCCCAGTACCTTTCAATCTGCTGTCCCTGGAATGGAGGTCAGAGAGAGTAAGTCTAGGTCCAGGTGTGGGATCTGTAAGAAGAACTGCCTAAGAATCCAGGCAGCCTCAATCCCCACTGGTTTTTACAGCTAGAAGTTATGGGGCCATATCTTCCTGGCACTGGAACCCTGAGCTGAGGGTCCTGGTGTGGAAATGGGACCTCTCACTTCTGAGATACCCCTCCCTGACTTTTACCTGCCACATGTGGGCATGGGACTAGCCCATCCCATGTCTCCAGTCTCAATATGGTTTCTTCTTTACTTTCACAGTTGTAGGACTTTCATTCAGCTTAATTTCTGGTGGTTCTGAATGACAGTTGTTCTGTCATTTGGTTGTAATTTTGACATGGTTGTGCAAGGAAGCAAGCTGTGTTTACCAATACCATCTTTACCGGAAGGTATCAACTTTTTCTTTTCAACACACTATGGCCAAAGAGAGCATCTGCTGGACAGATGTCCCCTGCATAACTACAGGTAACTCAAATGACTATTTCTCCATTTCTTGTTTTTTTTTAATCTATTAATTTGACAGAGAAAGAGAAACACTGATTTGTTATTTCACTTATTTATGCATTCATTGGTTGATTCTTGTTCATGCCCTGACTAGGGATCAAACCCCACAACCTTAGCATATCAGGACAATGCTCTAACCAATGGAACTGCCCAGCCAGAAACTAACTCTCCATTTCTCTTGACCAGCATTAAGACAAAAGATCCAAAACAAGCCTTATGTTCTCTTTTTAGACAACGAATCCTGCCACCACTGACCCAATAATAAATCACATTAGTTTTAAAGGCCACTCATAAGTTCACTGGCAAGAGCAAACTTCTGTTTTTCACCTGCACTGCAGCAGAAATAAGGTTTAATGTTAGAAAAAGAAAACGGCTTATAGACATTCCATTAACCAAGATCCACTAACAACCCTGTTTGCTACTCCCTGGGGGTAGTCTGTAGCAAGGTTAGCAAGATAATCAAAGGGTTTTTAGCGCCTTAGGAAGCAAACTCTCAGAGAAAAGTTAAGAAGTACACTTCACAAATCATAATATAATATGCACTGGGCATTTGACTTATATGTTGCAGAAAGGTCACAACCCTTCCAAACTGCCCAGCCTGGAATCAACAATCCTCAAATTCCAGAAACAATTTAGAAGCCATTTAGTTGAGGGTAAAAAAAAAACAACCCCAAAGGAACTTAGGGTCTTGTGCAGCCAGATCCCACAGCTGGCTTGGCTAGCTCCCATGGCCAGTTCCAAACTCCAGAGGAAAAATCCTGAACCCAAACCACTCCGGCCCAGTACCACTACCTCAGACCTTTTCCGGAAATGTGACTCACAGCCTGCAGCCCACACTTAAGTAATATACGAGGTAATAATAACACCACATTATTTAACATAACCATTTTCAATGCCCCAAACAAAAGATCTCAAATTATAAACTAAATCAATTTAGATCATTATAAAGATTCAAAAAATTCACCACCCACAAGCTCACTCTATCCACAGTTATTATCAGCTTATTCAGAAACTAATGCCATTTCCAGAAAGGTCATCTCTTCAATGGAACCAAGTAAAATCCTATACTAATCACATCGCTTTCTTATTTAATTTTATCAAGTAGAAAGACAGCTTTATTTCACCCAGTGTTTATGGGAATTTCATATATGGAAAAGAAGTGGGGTGAAATACCCTAGGCTTGGTCTGTCTTTTAACTGGACTTCTGTGCAAGCAGGAAAACCGCTTCCAAACAGCAACCAGCCTGCAGTTTAAAATAATCCTGAAGGAGGATTGAAGAAACATATAGCCATTCCCACTTATTACAGGGGTGACCTTGGACAAGTGGCAACCTCCTTCAGCTTTAGTTTCCCCACTCTCAAGTGGTGATATTCACGGTTTCCAACTCCAAGGAGCATTAAAGTCATCTAAGAAGCTCAGGCATGGCACCCAGATCACGACAAGCACTTGGTGAGTGTGGGCTATCGATAGCCACTATTCCCATTTTAGAGATTAAAAAACCAAAGCCCACTTGCCCCACTACAGGTAACACCGCTACAACAGGTAAGAATTTCAACCTGGACCTCTGGTTCCTGAATAACAGGTGTGTGTATCTAGAACTCCCAGGCCCCCAATCCCACTCAACCCCACTTGCACAAGATTCTGGGTAAGTTGTCCAAGAAAGCCCAGCTACCCAGTGACTTAGCCAAGGCAGGTTTGAGCCTCCACACTCACGGAATCCAAACATTTCAGGAAAATATATACTTTTTTTAAATGAACAGAACTCATTTATGAATAACTACTGCTTTGTAAATAAATCCTTTTGGCAATTCAAAACTACCCTGACTCCTGAAAAGTCAATGACATTTCCTCACCCATTTGAACTATGCTTTTGTATTTGGTAAATGGCTTCCGGCTGTGCCTTATCCAAATCATTCCAAATGGATGATTTTATCTGATTTAAGTGTACTGTGAAATTTATGGGGCTACAGTGGTTTGACAACTCAAATACTTCTTACATTCATATAATAACTGGTATGAATAAATTCCTCAGAAGTATACCCTCTACAGTATCAATCTACAAACTGCTTCCCTCTTCTCGTTAGAAAAATAGTATCAGATCGAAAACTAAGGCCAATTGTCCTCTTTACTTACATGGAAGTGTTACATATTCCATGAACTACGCTTTCTTCTTTTTCAGTTGCTAGATTTCAGCAGCCAAATGTGTCACTCTGCTAGAGTCCAAAAATAGCTAAGTCGAGTAATTTAAAATCACACTTTTGTTGTTTGGCCAGAAAACCATCCTACTGATTTCAGTTTGCAAAAAAACTGATTAGAGGGCAGGCACTCTGCACGGTCTGTGGTTCTCTCATATGCTCAAGTCTGAATCCATGAAAATACAGAGACAGGGACATGAGCATTCTCACCAATCACACGGTACAAAATTAAAGCAATATCCAAATACTTACTGTGTACTTCCCATTAGTGCCACAACAGGAAAACCCAGAAATGACAGTAAAAGGGAGACCCATTCCCCTTGGCTAACACAAGTCCAGAAGGCCTTAGAAGAACGGGCATTACAGGGTGCAGGACCAAATAACTCCTCCTGTGAAGAATGCCAGCCTGGAGCCTCACTTGGAGCATTTTAAGCTTGTAGAAAGTATCTTTCCTACTTTAAGCTGGAAAAGTGGACTTCACTAGGGCTCTCTCATTTTTTTAAACCCCAGGCCATCCACCTTACCTGAGGTAAGATCCTCAGGTAAAATATGATCATCTCACCCATTACATGGGATTTCCTCAGGCCAGCCCTTACCCCTCCCCTCCTCACCCTGAAGAGCAAAGCCCCATACAAAAACCACCAGTGGAATTTATATAAATTATCATTTTTTTTGTTTTGCATGAAGTTGTCCTTTTTGTTTTTTCTCCCATACTCCTATTCAAATCTCTTTAGTACACATAGAATAAAAAAGGTTAATTTCTTGAGCACTTACTATTTACCATGCACTGTGCTAAATTCTTAAGCAGGCATTCTCATTCAAGCCTCGCAGACTTTAGGAATCAAGGTGTAATCAATCATTAGGCCACTTCACAAAGAGAGATACTAAAAACAGGTGACACAGGGAGGTTCAGTAACTTGTCTAAAGCAACAAAGTAACGGCAGAGGCGTCCTGGTTCCAGAGACCACATTCTTAAATATACTTCAATATATTCTCCACTACTTTCCATAGCAACCTGGTATTCAAAGAAAATAGAAAGTACTAACATTGCCTCTTGCACACCCCCTACTGGGGACCTGGCCTGCAACCCAGGCATGTGCCCTGACTGGGAATTGAAATGATGACCCCTCGGTTCACAGGCCACTGCTCAATCCACAGAGCCACAGCAGCCGGGGCCAGATCTTTTTCTAAATATTGAATTTAGAGAGAAACTTCAAATCATTGTTCCACCCACTTATGTACTTACTTATTGGTTGATTTCCACATGTGCCCAGATGGGAACAGAACCCACAACCCTGGTATACGAGAAGACATTGCAACCAAGCTACCAGGCCAGGGCCAGATCTATTTTTTCAATTCTGTAGTCTTGGAAATTTGAGACAAAGAGGAATTGTAGGGAAAGGCAGGAGGGGATAAGGGTTTTTAAAACACACCTTTTTTGGAGTGGTTTTGTGGTTACTACTCCATATATAAACACAAAACCAAAAAAAAAGTTCAAGTCAGATATCTTTTTTTTTTTTATTACAGATGTGCATTTTATCTGGTAAGTGCACAGAATACTGCCATGTCCTATGCCTGGTCCTTTGCAAGAAGCCAAGATATCAGATCTTTTAATCACTTCCAAATATTTACTGAAGGCCTAAAGGTGTATGCCCAGGCAACCGCATCCCCGAACACAGTCAGTGACTGCTGCTGAGTCCTGGGAGCAGCGCTCAGTGCCTGCTGGGGGCAGGCTCTTCCAGAAGAACATTTCTCACTTCCCAGTCCCTCTTCAGTCTCTGCCTGGATCAGGCTCCGTGGAGAACTAAAAGTGGAGGCATGACACACTTCCTTGGCTTCCTTTATATGATTACAGAGGCAGACCTTTTATTCTCCACACAGATACAGTCAAAAATGTAATTTCAGTGATTACAACCTGTCATCTGTCAGTCGTCAACCTGTAACCAAAGCATAGGAAGGGCTTATTTGGGGAGGACATCAAACACTTTAGAGATAATTGGAGGTACCTTGATTTATGAAATGTGACCACAAGGAAGATGTGCCAAGAATAAAATTGTTAATCATCAATGTTTTCACACTTGCGATTCAGAATGCATACCCACACTGCATGCTCCAAGTTAAATACTGAATGGGAAGTCGGGAGGGAGAAGAAAACAACTCTCACCACAGAAGGGAAATGGTTAAAGCAATTTACACCAGCAACACTTAATTGGCTTTGTTCACAAAGGTGAGGATAATGTTAAGTGTCCAGACTGGCCTTTTGACCATGAGTTTTGAGGAAAGTGGGGAAGGAGGTAGAAGGGGTCCCCTAGAAACAATTGCTCTAGAGCACCTTACATGATCGTACATGAGTGGCAAGAAAGTTCATTCCAACTAATGCAATGATAAGCCATATACTGCACTAACCTGCGAGTTTTTCAGAATAAGAGGATGAATCTGAAAAGGTTTTTGTTTTGCTGCATGAAATCATCAGCATTCCCTGTACCACTTCGTATGAGCAACAATATAATCTTTTATTCAGTGACAGCAGGTCTGTAATTAAGGGGAGATGCTCAGAGCTTCACTACTGGCTTCACTTTTCCTCATTTCTGCCCTTCTTCCTATAACCTTTCTGTCTCCAGCTGCAGCAACCTCCCCTATTTCTAAAAAGTCCTGTTATGTATCAATGGGCTAATTTCATCAACTCGAAGGTGGACACTGTTTAGAAGAAAACAACAAAGATTTTATTTCATAACTGTGTCGGAAGAACCAATTTAAACACTGGATAAAGACTCTTTATTTTCAAACAAAACACTTGAAGGAGATTGGGGGAGAAGGCATGATTTCTCCTCCCCACCCCCACCCCTGAGAATAAGATAGCTAACTTACAAACACTGCTTTCCTATTTTTCTAAGGCCATAAAGGATGTCTCCATCAGGACTAGAGCATGTACATGCAAATACACCAAGACAGCTTCCAGGGAGATGCACCAGACATCAATCATGGATCCTGGAATTCTGACGCCTCCAAAAGTACAACGCAGAGCTTATCCATCTTCAGTGTTTCCGACACTGGAAACACTAATTAGGGTACAAAACATATCAGAATCAAAGAGAAGGGTTTCACTCTGAGGATGAAGAGAAGAAATCAATTTTTTTAAGTGTAACTTTCTGCTGAAGAGCTTAAGAATGTAAAATATGTAAAATGTTATTAACCCTCTCAAGTAACTTATTTATATTCTGATGGATGCACTTATATTCTCAGTAACTAGCAATATGTAACAAATGCTTAAATGAATGGTTGTAAGACGTGCTTTTAAAATAAGGAGGTGCGGGGGAGGGTATGGGGGTATAGGAGGAGGAAGACCGTTGATCCTTGTAGCTGCGTGGGAGGGGCCATTACATTTTTCTATTTTCATATTTTTTCATTAAGAGAATTTTTAAAGAGATGTACATAAAGAACCTACTATACGCACTGCATCTTGTTTGGTAACACTTCTCTGTAAAATGGAAATATCACTTGAAACACTAACAGCAAGCAACACGGGTCCCACACCTGCCATACTTTTTGTCAAGACTAAATGCCACTGCTTCAGATCTGCTGGGACAAAACGATGCCAGGATTTTTACCAAAACCCTCCCGAATTACACCTCCCGGGTCCTGAACAGCAGCTGAGAACACAAATGCAACTGAGAAGTTGGTGCGGTTCTGAGAAACAAAATAACTAACAAGGGACTTTGGTTAAAACCTCACAATAACCAATACTAGAACGTTTTTATCCCTGGTGTCAAGCAAATAAACGCCTCCCAGACAATGGCAAGTAAGGCCGGGGGGGGGGGGGGGGGATCGACAGTGAGGGCGGTGCCAAACTGAAATTGAGCCAGCAAGGGGCTGAAAGCGGACTCGGAGCAGAAGCGGACCTGGGGCCGCCTGCTCCACAGAGGCGCGCCCATAGAGCCCGCGCCTGGGACCCATTGGAGAGCGCCCTATCCCGGCTCCCACCGAGGCCCCACCAGAGAAGGTGGCAGGAGCCCAAGGAGTGGCTCGGGGGCGCCCCCTGAGGTCCAGCGGCGTCCCCGCACCATCGGAAAAAGGAAAGCCCAGGTCTCCCAAGGTTCTGGCATTTTAATTTTGCCCGGTTTGCAGCGCAGCTGCACCCTCTTCCGCGGTACTTTCCCTGTTTCCCCGCGCCTCACACCACACTGCACTGTCCCTTTGTGACACCCTTAGGCTCTCGGGCCAGGGTACAGGCTATTTATCTCCTACTGTGTTCCCGAAAAGAAAATGTGGAAGACGAAAATTGTCCAAGCCCCACGAAGGCGGCATCCCTGGCGGTCCCATTTTAAATTTCAAGCTTCCTCAGACCAGGAAAAGGAGAATCACGGCCGGCCCATTCACTGCATGCCGAACATAAGGAGAAGCCAGAGTGGAATTAGAAATTCCTCATATTCTCAAGGCTGTCCTCCTGCTGCCTCTCACTGCCCTCAGTAAAGCGTGACCCGTACAGAGCTCGACCCCAACGTGCATCTGATCTCATTCAGCCGTCAAGTCCACGCCAAAGAAGAAAGTCTAGAAAAAGCAGGTGACTAACACCAATACTGAGCACTTATTAAGACCGGGGAAAGCACTAAGGGGAAATGTCCACATCGCCCCCAGCCCCATGGAGACAGAGCTCTGGAGGGATAAATCCCAGGCCTCTGGGTGTCAGACCCACGTTCTGCCTCGACATCGGGCCCGGTTTCTGGGCTGTGGCAGCTCAGTGCGGTTCCAGAGACAGGAGAATGCGCAGGGGAGCGGGTGACGAAGAGAGGACCTTTCTGCCCCTCGAGGCTGCCCCCGTGACTGCAAAGGGACATTCACTACCAGTCCCCGGGGACAGCAAAAGCGCCGGTGCTCTCCTCTAGTAAGGCGCACTACGGAGCTGAGGGATCCGTTGCACCAAAACCGAGCGCTCGGGTCACCCGGGAACAGGCGGCTGTGACCAGGGACAGCAAAAAAGCATCGAGGCACGTTTCCTTTTTTTTTTTTATTCTGATAACCCCCACCTCCGGGTATCCATGATCTGGTGAATGAGAAGGCAGAAAAACGAAAAATTCTCTATCCTTAGCAGAGCGAGGGATGAAAAGCGAATCGCCCCCTTCCTCTCACCCCTTCCCCAGCTAGGGCAGAAGACGTAGCCACCACCCCCAAAGAGGGGGGCTGGACTGAACGGATTCAAGGGACCTCCGGGCTACTGTGTGGAGGGCCCGCATGAAGGCAGAGGGAGGCGGCTGGCCTCTGCCCTCCTCAGGGGAGGGTCTGCCGGTGGAGAGCTGGAAGTGGAAGGTCGCAGAGCTACACGCCGCTACGTGCGGCAACTTACTATCGTCATCAAAGGCCAGTCTTAACCTGGCCAGAAAGGAGCGGGTCTGTGTCTGCCAGCTGCGGACAGCCTGCAAAGGGGAAAAGATGAAGGTAGACAGGAGTGGGAGAGAGGAAAATGCCCGCCTAGGCGCGAACTGCAACCCAGCAGCTGACGCGCCCCCAGCACCCCGACCCGAGCAGCCCAGCCCAGCCCAGCCGACTTTCGGGGTAAAGGGACTGCAGATTGGGGCTGGGAGCCAGAGATCTCCCTAAACCGCCTGCTCCTTGCCCTCCCAGAGTGCCCAGGTCCCCGCTCCCGGAAAGGCTGCCTGGCGCCGGCACCGAAACACAGCCCGCGCTTCAGCCCCGAGCGGGAATCGCCCCAGGTCCCCGAAATCAGAATGAGACTGCTCACATCACCCCAAACCTCCACCGTCAGCCTCCAGCTTTCCTCCCTCAAGACCCAGTCTCTAAAGGGTCGCGGAGCAGCAACGAAAGCACCCCCTTTCTGAGCTCCTTCAAAACCCGCCGGAGCCAGAGGTGCACCCTGGGCCCCTCAAACCGACAGAGGCACTCCCCCCACGGTCCCAGTCTCTCCTAACAACCCCAGAGTTCTAGCTCTCCCTAACGGCGGCGGATCAGCAGAGTGAGTTCCCCTTCTCTCCTGACTCTGGCTCCCCAAGGCCTCCCAAACCCAAGCAAGCGCAGACCCCTGCGGCCCCTATACCCCTCCCCACCCAGCCCCTTCTTTCACCCTCCCCAATCACCGGCCTCCCTAAACGCCGTCAGAACCAGTAGAGTGGATCCCTTCTCCTCCCAGGGCGCGCGGCCCCCTCCACCTTCTCCGGGGTCCCCGGGACAGGCGCCCAAGCTCCGTGCCCAGGCGACAACTCCGCACCCCCGCGCGCGCCGGTCAGGGCCGCGTCCCCTCGGCGGCCAGCACTCACCCGGGAAGCACACGACATAATGGAGCACGGAACTGGTGATTTTCAGGAACAAAATCCACCAACACGGTTCCAGTAACCTCCGCATGTCCGAAAACACACATCGAAGATAGGAAGACAGGGGGGGTAAACTTGTTGAATAAGTTCTTGCCTCTGTGTGAGCCTCCACTAAACCTGGGCTCTTCCCTTGGTCGCCCGTTCTACGGGCCCCCCGTGCTCAACGTTCCGAGTGCCCCTGGAATCTAGGAAGCCAAGTGTCCCCCGGAAAACCTCAAAAAGTGACCGGGAACGCAGAACCACGCTAGGGACGATCCACGGCGGAGAAAGACTGCTTTCCGTTCAAAAAAGGAGGGAGCCGATCGAGCAGCAAAGCGAGGAGCCGGCGGACGGCGGCGATGCCCCGGGCCCGGGGCAGGCAGGGGCCGCAGGCGGCGGCGGCAGGCAGCCGAAGATTCCCAACTTGAGTCGGCAGCGCAGCCAGAGAGCCGGCGGGCGGCGGCAGGGCTGAGCGCGGCGTCTCCGGGCTTCAGGCAGGCAGCTCCTTCCAGGGCCCCGGGAAGGAAGGAGGCATGTTTGCGAGCGGGGAAGGGGAGGGGAGAGGCCGGGGGAGCGAAGAGCCCCCCCAAAATAGAAACGGCAGAAGGAAAACAAAAAGGATCTCAGAGGGGCGCTGGGGCCAGGGCGCCTTCAGTCCATGCTTCTGAAAGTTGTGGCTCCGGCGCAGGCTGGGGAGGAACAGGGAGCGCGGGGCTGGAAACTGGCCATGCCTCCATACAGGAAGTAACATGTGAGCATGGATCCTGGCAGAGACTTTAAAGCCGGCGAGAGAGCGAGCGAACCGGCGAACCAACGAGGGAGCGAGCGGGGACTGCGCGGCGCCGGGAGCGCGCAGCGCCGGCGGGAGCGCGCAGCCAGGGGCGGGCGCGCGCACTCCACGCTGTTAAAGCGGCCACATTCTCCTACCACCTCTGGAGGGTCCCACAGCCCAGTTCTCCACGCGCGTGGCCCGGGGGTCTGCGGACTCGCCTGAGGCAGTCTGGGGAGTAGGGGCAGCTCTGGCCCTATCTTGAAAGAGAGGAAGAAAGGAAACTGCCTTCTGGCGCTGAGGAGTCTCCCAGATTCCTGTTCTGCAAGGTCTTAAAGACGCCGCGCTTTGCGCGGGTTGGCGACGTCTACTCCCACCGTCCTCTTTTCTCTTGGATCCAGGATTTTGGGTGTGTGTGTGGGGGGGGGGGGCGGGGGGCGTTGAGGAGGACGGCAGCAGGCTACCCGTTAGGGCTTCACCGTATCCTGTTCGGTTTCATCGCCCTGGCAGCACCGCGGCGGGGCGCGTCCTGCACTGTCCCTACTCGCGCCCCTGGCCCGGCCCATTCCTCTGCGAAGAAACAAAGCCGAGCGGCCTTTGCACTCCGAGCTGCTGAGGGATTTTTTTTTCCCGGGCTTCCATTGGCCGAGTCCAAGGCTGGGGGTAGTGGGGGGAGGAATTTAGGTCCTTGACTGGCAAAATCCAGTCCTTCCGAGCCCCCAACCCCACCCTGTTTCCTGGAGCCACGGTGGATCGATGTGGAGTTTTCCCAACTCGCCGCTCCACGGTAGGAAGAAGGGCTCCGGCACCCTGGCCTAGTAGTGGGAAGGACGCAGGAAGTGCGATTCTTACCCCCGGCTGGATGAAAGCAGCCCCGCGGGGCAGCACCGAATTCCTGGCAGCTATGCGGGGAGCGGCAGCCTCTATAGCAATCTGGGAGAGGCGTCCGGGGGAAATGGGAGTACTGGGCTTATCTGTAATGAATTTTGTCCCTTGGCGAGATATTTATCTCAGACTTCTATGCGCCCTATTTTTTTCTTACTCTGGTGCTAAATGTGGGGGAGGCGGGCTTTTGATTAAACATGTAATTGATTCGAGGTAATTAGCCATTTATAATTTTTGCCTAATTTTTCTGTCTCTATTTAAGTCACTTGGACGTGTTTTTAACAGCTCCTGCTGTTTCATCTTACCATTAGGGTACCCCTCCCGCCCAAACATCCCAACCGGATGCTAAGTTTTCAAATAATATACAGATGTTCAGAGATCCTCCCTTAAGATGTGATTAGAGAAGCAGTTTCACACCCACACTTCCAAAAGAAAAACCTTTGAAAAGTTACCTTTTGGGATTACAAACTAATAAAAGCCAGGAAGTTCTCCGGGAGGGCCCTCCTCTATCTTTAGCAGACCGGAGTGAACTCCCTCCCCCAGGGTGGGGAATGAATCGACTTTGTTTGCTTTGGAATTTGGCCCTTCCTGGTTTTGTTGAAGTCCTTACTCCCCTATAAATGCTTGCCTGGGTCAGTTTTCTTGGAAGTGTTGTATTTAAGGGATGTCCATCCTCAATGGAACCTTTGAGTAAGGTTAGAATGACCCCTGTGTGTCTAACCACCTTATTAAAATTGAGTGATAAAAAGGGCAAATCCGTGAAATTCAAATCAGACTAGAACACCTATGTAGACATCCCCAGGTGAGTTTCCTCCTCTGCAAAATGAACATCATAAAACCTGCTTACTATCTGCCCCAGTTTGTGCTGAAATCTTTCCGTAAACTGCTCATTCCCCAAATTTACTGAGCACATACTGTGTGCAGGGCATATGGGAACACACACAAAAACAAAAGGACAAGTAGGCCTGTGACCTTTGTGGAGTTTACCTTCCAAACACAGTACACATTCTCATGGAGTCCTTACAACAGTTTGGTCAGTGGTAAGAATTATTTTTCCCTTTGTGTAGACAAGAATACCTAAGAGGAGCAAAATAATGGATCCCCAGCTAGTGAGTAGCTGAGTTAGGATTTGGAAGCCAGTCTGCTTCCCCAGTTGTGAAAGGAATAATGGTTTGAAAAGACACTGAAATGTGGGGTGGATAAAAATGGCTTAGGAGTGGGGGAAACCTCACATAGGCTTGGGGAGTGAATTACTACTGCTGTTACAGTAATAGGAGACCCACACAAAAAATGAATATCAAATTAGTTCTGGCCTGGCCACTGTCCTAGGACCCTGGACTGAAGATTAAGGCAAACTGCTCTTGCAAGCACCGCCACCAAGTTAGGCCCCACCAATTCCTGGAACAAAACCGAATTTTACAGACATATACCATACAGGATGCCTATTCATTCTGCAACCAATTGCAGAACAGCTCATTCACATTAGACACTGTTCAAGTCTTTGCTGCACAAAACGAGCTGACAGGGTACCTGTTATGCTCTTACCTGGTGATTACAACCCCCCAGGGGATTTGGGAGCTGTACAATACAGTGTGCATGCCAGGAGAATCGGTATGAGGGACCTAAGAATGCCAAAGGAGAAAGGTGGCTACCCTAATGCAAAAATAAAGCTACAAAGAGAAAGTTCAGGTATTGGTAATAAATTACCTCCAAACTCAGTGGCTTACAATACACATTTATGATCTTACAGCTCTATAGGTCAGAAATTGGGGCATGGTATGTCTGGGTCCTCTGCTCAGGGTCCCCCTATGTCAAAATCAAGGTGTCAGCCAGCCATTCTCACCTAGAACTTCAAAGCTCCTCTAGATTCTTGACAGAATTGAGTCCTTTGTAACTATAGGACAGATGCTTATTTTCTCGCTGGCTGTTGAGAAGGGGTCCATCTCAGCTAGAGACCACCCTCAAGGTTGGCCACATGGCTCCCTCACAGCATGGCAACTTACCTCTTCAAAGCCAGTAGGATACTCCCCGCAGTCAGTTAGGTCTTTTGCTAGTCTTGCCAGAGGTCACTCATGCAGCTACAGCACCAGCTTCCAGAGTCTCATCTGAGATTGCATGGTCCAAGGTGGCTTCACTTGCGTGCTTGGCAATTAGTGCTGGCTCTTGGCTTGGACCCCTCAGTTTTCGACGACTAATATCTCCAGCAGCCTATCTCAGATTTAGTCACAAAGAGGTCTCAAGCCAATAGGAGAGTAAGAGTTACAAGCTAAGCAGTGGCATAACATCATTTCCACTGTGTTTCATTGGTCAAAGCAAGTCTAAAAGTCCAAATTCAAGCAGATGGGGAAGTAGACTTTATTTAGTTCTTGAGGAGGGGAACAGAAAAGTTGCATTTCAAAGGGGCGTGAAAACAAGTGTGGGACAAACTGTGGCCTTTGCAAATAATGTACTCCATCTTCTATTAAAATTAAACAATACCTGACAGGATGGAATTGTGTCTGCCCAAGAGATATATTAAAGTACTAATCTCTACATTAATGACCTCATTTGGAAATAGACTCTTTAAAGGAGCAATCTAGTTAAAATGAGGTTATTAGGGTGGCCCCCAAACATATGTAATTAGTGCCCTTATAAAAGGGGGAAATTCCAACAAGCACAGTGGGGAGACTGTTCAAAATACATGGGAAGAAGATGGCCATGTGACAGCAGTGATGTATGTACAAACCAGGGAACACCAAGGATGGATGGCAAACACCAGAAGCTAGGAAGAGGCAAGAAAGATTTCCCCTCCCTGTTTCAGAGGGAGTGTGGCCCTGCCAACACTTTGATTTTTGACTCCTAGCCTCCACAACTGTGAGATGATAAATTTTGCATATTTTCAGCCACCCAGTCTGTGGTACTTTGTTGTAGCAGCCCTCAAGAACTAAGAGCTCATGAATCTTTTTCCCTTCATGGTTTTGATGTGTAGACAAACTATACTTGTGATAGTTTTCAACCTCCCAGATGAATGCTTGTAAAACTAATAAAAAAGAAAAGCTATTCTAGTCATTCTGACTGTAAATTTGGGGCAATGTTTATTTTAGGGTAAAAAAATTAAGACTAATAAAGCATGTTTACTCTGAAAAATGTAACAAAATCTCAAAGTCCTGTAACAATAATATTTGTCATTATTGTTACATGAAACCCAATATCCAGTAACCTAAACAGAATGAACAAGTAAGAGTGCTAGCTGAATACACTTTTTGAAAAATAGAGTTAAGCCCTGGCTGGTGTAGCTCAGTGGATTGAGCGTGGGCCTGAGAACCACATGATCGAGGTTCGATTCCCAGTCAGGGCACATGCCTGGGTTGCAGGCCAGTTGCCAGCAGGGGACTCATGAGAGGCAGCCATACATTGATATTCCTCTCCTTCTCTCCCTCCCTTCCCCTCTAAAGATAAATGAATAAAATCTTTGAAAAGAAAAGTAGAGTTAAATACTTACTGATTAAAAACAAACATGACTGATAAGGCTCTTTTGGATGCAAGTAACAGAAGCCCAAAATAAGTCAAATGGAGCAAAGAGAGGAAGTTATTAATTCATGTCCCTGCTGGAAAGTTCAAAGCTTCATGTCCAAAGTTCATCGCACCCGCATCAAGTGGGTCCAGTGCTGGCTTTAAATTCCCTCTCAAGCTCTCCTGGCTCTGCTTTCCTCTCCTCTGATTTCCTTGCTTGGCTCCTGCTGATTCCTGCTCTCAAAAGGTTATCTTTCCCGGTGTCCACATTGATTCCACAAAATGTACTTTGATTACCCTTGCTTGGTTCCTGTACCTCTGCCTGGACCAGGGTATTAGATTTGACCAACCTGGTGATGGACACAGGGCTCACTCCTGATTTTCAGCGCATTAGAAGAACAAACAGTAGAAGAAATGGCTAGTAAAAAGTAGCTAAAATCTAATTTAATCCTTGACAAGAGTCTTTGAGGTAACTATTATTACCTCTATTCTAAAGAAGTGAAAACTAAGGCATTGAGAGTTTTGGTGATTTGAAGGAAGTCCCCTCCAAGGACTGGAGAGTAAGGGAGGGGCTGTTGGTGAAGTACCCGAGTCTCCGAAATAAGTCCTGAAGCCTAGTAACAAGACCTAAATTCTAAAGTCAGAGCAGCATAGTAACATGACTCACAAACATTGTAGGTCCATAGCAACCAGAGATAGTGACAATGGTTTATGAACAAGAATATTTACCCTGGCCTGGTAGTTCAGTTGGGTAGAGCATCCTCATGATAGGACAGGGTTATGGGTTCAATACTGGTCAGGGACATAAAGAATCAACCAATGAATGCATAAATACGTGGTAAAACAAATCAATGTTTCTCTCATTTTCTCTCTCTCTCTCTAAACAAAAATTAAACAAAAAAAAAATGTTATGGCCCTTGCCAGTGTAGCTCAGTTGGTTGGAGCATTGTCCCATACACCAAAAGCTCACGTGTTTGATTCCAGGTCAGGGCACATACTTACACTGTGGGTTCAGTTTAAAAATCAGGAATAAGACAAAGGTGCCCACTCTCACCACTCCTGTTCAACACAGTACTAGAACTCCCAAACAGAGAAATCAAGAAAGAAAAAGAAGGAAAAGGCATCCAGACTGGAAATGAAAAAGTAAAATTGTCTTTGTTTACAGATGATATAATCTTATATGTAGAAAATCCTAAAAGACTACACCCCCAAATTGTTAGAACTAATCAACTAATTCAGTTAAGTTGCAAGATTCAAATTCATCAGACAGAGAATTGTGTTTCTACCCACTAATGAAATATCTGAAAAGGAAATAAAACAGTCCCACTCAAAATAGCATCAAAAACAATACCATACTTAGGAATAAATTCAACCAAGGTGCTGAATGATCTGTATGTGACACTACAAGACTTTGATGAAAGAAATCAAAGGGTGAATAATATTCTATCGTATGGCTGCACCACATTTTGTTTACCCATTTATCAATCACTGAACATTTGGGTTGTTTCCACTTTGCATCTATTATGAATTGTGCTTCCAGGAGCATTTGCACACAGAGTTTTGTGTGGACATATATTGTCAGGTCTCTTGATTATATACCCATGAGTGGAATCATTTATTACAATTGCATATAAACCTTCAATTATATCAAAACAATAAGTTTCATTTTTTAAAGTAAGCTGTTGAACATTAAGGAATAGTTTATTCAATTTTAATAAAATAACAAGCAAATGTATATCACTGGGTACATAGAATCTGGAGCAGTGGTTGTCAAACTTAGCTACATATTAGAATCACCGAAAGAGCTTTTAAAGATCCTGAGGCAAAAGCCACAACCCATGTTAATTTAAATGATCTTTTAAAGAAATTGAGATGTAATTGACATATATTAGTTTCAGGTATACAACATAATGATTCAATTTATGTACCACATGTTTTGGACCATAAGATGCACTCCCCTGCCCAAATTTGGGAGGAAGAATGATTGTGAATGCTGCTGTTGAGTTTTGTTTACATTTACATTGGTGAACTATTACGTTATTTGTTATTAAACGTTTTACCACATTTTTTGCTTCAAAATTTCTTTTCCTATTTTACTCTTCTAAAACCTAGGTGCATCTTATGGCCCCCCAAAATACAGTATATATTGCAATATGATCACAGTAAGCATAGTTACTGCATCTATCACTACACATAGGAGGTCTGTCCAGAAAAATGGAATTTTAATTCCCTTGTTAATAACAGGAAAATGGTTTGCATGACATCGACGTAAACTGGCAGCCAAGGAGAGTGGACTGGAATGCCCATGCATGAACAATGATGACTTCACTGTACTAGTCACTGGGGGTGGTAGACCCCATTGAGTGAGCATATGTACTATGTGGCCATCGCATTCAAAATGACTGAGTGAGTACAGCAATGAATCTACATCAAATTTTGCATTAAGATTGAACTTTCCTCCATGGAAACTATTTGGATGATTCAGAAGGCCACAGCTATGGGCAGCTGGTGATTGGCAGCTTCATCATGACAATGCATCTGCTCATGCATCATGTCTTCTGCAGAGCTTTTTGGTGAAACATCAAGTCGCCCAGGTAACTCAGTCCCCCTACAGCCCAGATTTGGTGCCCTGTGACTTCTGGCTTTTCCCAAAACTAAACATACCTTTGGAAGGGAAGAGATTTCAGACTGTAGATGAGATTCAGGAAAATACAACAGGGCAGCTGATGGCAATTGGGAAAATTTTGTGAGGTACTAAGGTGCCTACTTTGAAGGGGACTGAGGTATCACTGTCTTATGTCCTATGTTCTTGTATCTTCTCAATAAATGCCTCTATTCTCCATATTATGCGGCTGGACACTTTCTGGACAGACCTCATAGTTATAATATTTTTCCTTGTGGTAAGAATTTCTAAGAGTTCTTCTCCTAGTAACTTTCAAAAATATAGTAGTATTAACTGCTATGCTGTAATTATATCCCTAGGACTTAGTGTATAACTAGAAATGTGTACCTTTTCAACCCCCTCACCCAGTTGGCCCAACCTCTCCTCCTGTCTCTAGCAACTGTCAGTCTGTTTTCTGTATCTTAATTCTATTTTTTTGTTTATTTTGTTATTTAGTTTCTTTGGGGTTAGGTGTGTTCCACATATAAGTGAGATTATACAGTGTCTTTTTCTGTCTTGGTACACTTAGCAAAATGTCCTCAAGTTCCATCCATAATGTCACAAATGGTAAAGATTCCTTCTTCTTTATGAATGAATCATATTCCATTACGTAATATACCACAGCTTCTCTATTCATTCACCCATCAATAGACAATTTTGTTGCTTTCATGTCCTTGGCTATAGAAAATAATGCTGTAATGAACATGGGGTACATGTATGTTTTTCAGTTAGTATTTTTGTTTCCTTTGGATAAATACCCATAAATGGAATTGCCAGATGACACGGTAGTCCTATTTTTTATTTTTTGAAGAAACTCCACACTTTTTAAAATAGTGGCTGCACCAATTGACATTCCTACCAGCAGTACTCAAGGATTCCCTTTTCTCTACATCCTCATCAACACTTGTTATTTCGTGTCTTTTGATGATAGACATTTCACAGGTATTGGGGGTGACATCTTACGGTGTTTTTTATTTGATTTCCCTGGTGATCGGTGATGTTGAGCACCTCTTCATGTACTTTTGGCCATTTGTATGTCTTCTTTAGAAAAAGGTTCATTTAGATCCTCCCCCCACTTTATTTTATTCCTTTGAATGTTTTTAAATTTATTTTTATTTTATTTTTTCCATTACATTTATCCCCTTTATAGCCCACCTCTCCACATTATAAAATCAAATTGTTTGTTTGTTTGTTTTGTCCTTCATTAAGCATGATCTTTCCAGCTAGAACAAAGATATCAACATTTTCCAATCTTCTACCCTGGCTGGCGTGGCTCAGTGGATTGAGTACCTGCCTGTAAAATGAATGGCTGCCTGTTTGATTCCCAGCTGGGAAACATGCCTCAGTTGAGGTCCAGGTTCCCAGTTGGGGGTGTTCAAAAGGCAACCAACTGATGTTTCTCTCCCTTTTGTTCTTCCTTCATTTCTCTCTCTCTAAAAAAAGTAAATAAAATTTCTTTTTAAAAAAACTATTTTCCAATCTTTTTAGGTGATCCTAATTTGCAGCAAATCTTGATACTATTTTAGATGATACAGATAAAATTTTATTAATATGGTCATATGATATTATAATATCATCTCTAATGAGATTATCAGTTATTTATATTCTTAATTTTTAACACTTTGTAGTAATTTCTATTTCTTACAACTTGTACATACTACATGTGCAATCTCAAAAAATTAAGCTACTGCAATTTTTAAAATAATCTACTGTTATAATTTTAGTTTAGGAATATTTACTCAAACAGCTACAGGAACCTATGTGGTAATTTAATTATTATATAATTTCCATTTTTAATAATTGTGAAATAAGTGAAGTGAGGTATTTTACATATCTCTTTTATATAACCTATTTTTTTAAATAAATCTTTTTGTGAAATTTTGCCTATAAATAGTAGTCAGGAGTCTTGTGTCAAATTTTCCAATTCAAGTGGTCTTACACAAAAATTAAAAAGGGGGATTTTACACATTCAGTGAAATATTGGCAAGTGGAGTCCAGTGATATATGAGAATAATAATAACCGAGTATGGGTTATCCAAGTCTGGCTCTATATTTTAAAGGTTAGTCAATAGTAGAGGGTAAAGAGGGGGATCAAATACACAGTGATGGAAGGACATTTGACTTCGGGTGGTAAACACACAGTATCATACACAAATGATGTATTACAGAATTATATACTTGAAATCTATGTAATTTTACTAACCAATGTCACTCCAATAAATTTAATTTTTAAAAATTAAATTGATTTTACAGACAGAGGGGAAGAGAAGAGAGACAGAGAGAAAGAGGAGAGAGAAACATCGATTTTTTGTTCCATTTATTTATGCATTCATTGATTGCTTCTTATATGTGCCCTAACTGGAGATCCAACCTGCAACGTTGGCATATCTGGATGATGTCCTAACCAACTGAGCTACCTGGCCAGGGACTTAATTTAAATTTTTTTTTAATTAGGTAATATATTTCATCATACTAATAAACTCAAGAAAACTACACAATCGCATCAATTAAAGCAGAAAAAGCATTTAACAAAATTTAACATGCAGTCATGATAAAAACTCTCACCCAACCAGAAATGGAAGGGAAGTTCCTTAAAATGATAAAGGGCATCTACAAAACTCCCACAGATAAACTCAAACTTACTTATAGAAGACTGAATATTTTGCTCCCAAGACTGGTAACAAGGAATGGATATTCCAGTCATCACTCTTATTCAACATAATTCTGAAAGTCTTGCCAGTGCAATAAAAGTATGCAAAAAAGACATTATCTACTAGTAAGCAAGAAAGAAAACTGTCCTATTTACAGATGACATGAATGTCTATATACAGAATCCTGAGGAATCCACAAAATATTCCTAGTACTAATAAGAGAATTAACAAGGTTCTAGGGTACAGGATTTTTCTAAACAAATAACTTGTATGTCTACATATAACAGTGAACAAGTGAAAACTAAAATTCAAAATTGAAACATCCAAAATTGAAACACTTTGATAAAAATCTAATAAAGTACATGTGGGATCAGTATAATGAAAGCTATAATATGTTTTTTAAAATATTTTATTTATTTATCTTTAGAGGGGAAGGGAAGGAGAGAGGGAGAGAAATATCAATGTATGGTTGCCTCTGCCAGGGACATACAATGTATCGTGTGTCCCCTGCCAGGAACTGGCCTGCAACCCAGGCATGTGCCCTGACTGGGAATTGAACTGTGATCCTCTGGTTATAATATGTTTTTAAAAGTGATCAAATTACAGCTAAAAAGATGAGAGATATACCATGTTCATGGATTGGGAGACATCTTTATAATTAAAATGTCAATTTTCAATAAATCAGTAGGTTTAATGCATTTCCAGTCAAAATCTCAGCAAGACTTTTTCTACATACTGACAAACAGAATCTAAATTTATAGAAGAGCAAGGAAACTACAATGATGAGTTCTGGAAGCGAAAGACTAGTTTCTACAGGCAAAGGAGGAAGAGAAATTTGCTAACCAGTTGTATGTGTTCAAACCACTTTGACAGAATGGGGCCACATTCTGAAATGAACTACAGGGAGACTTTTTTAAAAAATATTTTATTTATTTATTTTATTTTTAGAAAGAGAGGAATGGAGGGAGAAAGGGAGGGAGAGAAACATCAATGTGTGGTTGCATCTTGTGCTCCTCCAGCTGGGGACTTGGCCTGCAACCCAGGCATGCGCCCTGACTGGGAATTGTACCATTGACCCTTTGGTTCACAGGTTGGCATTCGGTCCACTGAGCCACACCAGCCAGGGCTGGAGAGAGATTTTTGACAAAGGTCTCCTGGGAGGTCATAGCTCCTCATGGGCTCCTGGGAGGTGGCATAGCAGGATCCAGAGTCCTCCTAGGCTTGGTTAGCACATTGCAAAGTGCCCCACCACAGGTACCTGAAGTTCATAGATGTAATTCCCTTATCTATAAAACAGGCATGGTAATAGCACCCACTTTTATGACTGGCAATGATAATAGGGATAATATATGCAAAATGCTTAGTAGAGTGTCTTGCACAAGTTAAATACTCAATAAGTGTTAACCTCAAAAAAGGAACTAAATAGCAAAGTAATTATGAAAATCAAGAATAAATTGGAAGCCTTACACATTACTTGATTGTCAGACATGCTATAAAGCTACATTAATCAAGTCAGTATGTTATCGCTGGAGGTATAGACACACAGAAAACTCACAAGCTGATACACATAAATGTGGCCAATTTTTGTAAAAGTGCCAAGGCAATTTAATGTACTAATGATAGATTTTTTTCAATAAATGGTATTGAAACAATTGGATATTCATATGCAAAAAATAATGCTCAGCCTATACCTCACAGCTATTTCAACAATTAACCCCCAAAGGATCATAAATCTGAATGTAAAACATAAAACAATTTAAAATTTAGAATAAGACATAGGAGAATCTTAGTGATTTTGAGTTAGAAAGAGTTCTTCAATAAGATACCAATAACAAAATTTATAAAAGAAGAATACTGATAAGTATGATTTCATCAAAATAAATTTTTTTTAGCTCTGGCCAGTGTGGCTCAGTTGCTTGGAACATCATCCTGTAACCAAAGGGTTTCAGGGTCGATTCCAGTCAGGGTACATACCTAGGTTTTGGGTTCCATTCCAGTCTGGGGGTGTATGAACCCCAGTCAGGGCATGTATGGGAGGCAACCAATCAATGTTTCTCTCTCACACGCATGTTTTTTCTCTCTTCCTCCTCTCCCCCTTCTTCTCTATTTAAAAGCAATGAAAAAATATCCTCGGGTGAGGATTATTAATAATAATAATAACCAAATAAAAAATGAAAAAATGTTGTTCTACAAAAGATAGTATTAAAAGAATGACTTATATCTAGAATATTTAAAGAACTCAAAACTCAGCAATGAGAAAATAAGCATAAAATATGCACAGACACTTCATCAAAGAATCTATGAGTGACAAATAGATACATGAAAAATTGTTCAACATCATAACCCATTACAGGAATACAAGGCAAATCACAAAAAGATACCACTACACACCTATTAGAATGGCTTTTTTTCCTGAAAGAACTATAACTTTTTTCTTTTAATTACATTTTATTGATCATGCTGTTACAGTCATCTCAATTTTTCCCCTTTCAACCCTTCCCACCCAGCACCCTGACTCCCTCGGGCAATCCCCACACCATTGTTCAGGACCATGGATCATGTGTGTAAGTGCTTGGCTACTTCTTTCTTGTGCTGTACTTTACATCCCATAGCTAATCCGTAACTACCTTTTCATACGTCTGAATCCACTCACTTCTTCACCCATTCCTCCATATTCCCTCCCATCTGGCAACCATCAAAATACTCACAGTATCCATGATTCTATCTGTGTTCTTCTTGTTTACATAGTTTGTTTTATTGATACAATTGTTCATAGGTATGTGGTTTTTGGTATGTTATTGTTCATAGTTTTGATCTTCTTTTTTTAAAAATAAGTCCCATGGCCTGGCTGGTATAGCTCAGTGGATTGAGCGCAGGTCTGCGAACCACATGATCGTGGTTCGATTCCCAGTCAGGCGACATGCCTGGGTTGCAGGCCAGTTCCCAGCAGGGGACTCACAAGAAGCAACCATACATTGATATTTCTCTCCTTCTCTCCTTTCCTTCCTCTCTAAAGACAAATAAATAAAATCTTTTAAAAAAATAAGTCCCTTTAACATTTCCTATAATAATGTTTTGGTGATGATGAACTACTTTAGATTTTTCTTGTTTAGGAAGGTCTTTATCTGCACTTTGATTCTAAATTATAGCTTTGCTGGGTAGAGCATTCCTGGCTGCAGGTCCCAGCTTTTCATGACTTTGAATATTTCTTCTCAATCCCTTCTAGCTTGCAAAGTTTCTTTTGAGGAATCACCTGGTAGTCTTATGGGAACTCCCCTGTAGGTAACTAACTGCTTTTCTCTAACTGCATTTAAGATTCTCTCTCTTTATCTTTAAACTTTGGCATTTTAATTATGATTTGTCTTGGAGTGGGCCTCTTGGCATCCATCTTGTTTGGAACTCTGTGGTTTTTTCTGGATTTGCATGTCTATTTCCTTCACCAAATTAGGACATTTATCTTTCATTATTTTTTTTCAATTAGATTCTAATTTCTCGCTCATCTCCTCTCCTTCTGGTACCCCTGTGATGTTAATGTTGGGATGCTTGAAGTTGTCCCAGAGACTGCTCACACTACCCTTGGTTGTTTGGATTATTTTTTCTTGCTGTTCTGGTTGGTTATTCTTTGCTTCCTTATGTTCCAAATCACTTATTTGATTCTCAGCTTCATCCACTCTACTGTTGTTTCCCTGTAAATTGTTCTTTATTTCAATTAGTGTATCCTTCATTTCTGGCTGGGTCTATTTTATGCTGCTGAGGTCCTCACTAAGGTCCTTGAGCATCCTTATAACCAGTGTTTTGAACTTTGCATCTATTAGATTGCTTATCTCCATTTTCTTTAGCTCTTTTCTGAAGTTCTGACCTGTTCTTTCATTTGGGCCATGTTACTTTGTCTCCTCATTTTAGCAGCCCCCCTGTATTGGTTTCTATGTATTAGGTAGAGCTGCTATGACTCCCTGTCTTGGTAGCTTAACCTACCTAGACATTCACCTAATGTAGTAGGTGTCCTGTAGGGTCCAGTGGCACAGCCTCCCCTATCATCCAACCTGGGGACTTGAAATGTTTCCTTCGTGTGGGTTGGGTATACCCTCCTCTTGTAGTTGAGTTTTGATTGCTGTTGGCAGGTCAATGGGAGGGATTTACTCAGACCCATCAGCTGCAAGGACTGGCTGTGACACTGACCACCAACCTCCATCCTCCATGGTGGATTAGCTGTGCAGGGACAGGGTGGTGGTGCTCTCACATGGTCTGTGGCTGTCCACTGGGTGCACAGGCTCTGGGGGTTTCCAGGTGGTGCAGGCCAAGTTCAGCTCCCCACCAGTGTTCTGCCCAGGGTCACCTTGCACAAGCTATAAAGCACTTGGAAATAGCTGCTATTTGTGCTGGGCTTGAAGGTTCCCAGGCAAATCTTAACTGTGAATCTAGGCTGGCTGCTGCTAGTGCCAGGCCTAGGACCACTTAGCAAGAGGTGTGGGGACTGGGGGCTCACTGAGAGTGGCTGTGCTTATTTGAGAGGATTTAGGAAGTTGTGAAGCATGTGCCATGACCAGCTATTCATATGGAAAAGCCAAGGTTAACAGGTTGGGTGGGCCCACATGTTGGGTGGGATGGAGTCTCAGAGAATCTCTGGAGCAGGGCAAACTGTGTTAGCCAGGTTTATGGAGTCTCAGATATGGCACTACCCTGCCAACTCTGTGGTTCCATGCTGGGGAGGGCTTAGAAGAGGGACAGTGGCCTCTGCCTGCCTTTCTGTCTGAGAGAAAGCTATCCCACAGCTTCCGCCTTGATGCCAGACCCTTCAGTTTCTACCCATATGCCACTAGTGCCATAGTTGTGGGGACGTATTTTCTTGGCACATATAACCTTGGGGTGCCAGGCCTGGTATGTGGCTGGGACTTCTTGATCCAGAGACATCACTCTTAAATTTTTATCCACCACAGGTGGATACAAGACCAGTCTGTTCTGTGTCTCCACCCCTCCTACCAGTCTAGATGAATGTGATTTCTTTAATTCCATAGTTGTCAGTCTTCCATTCAACTTGATTTATGACAGTTCTGAGTGATGGTTTGATGTGGACTCTGGCCAGTGGGTTCCATGTGTTATGGTTGTGACAAACAAATTCACGTAGACTACAGAAGTCTTGTGGAGAAAAAGGGATGGCATGGCCACTCCTTAAGTGAGAGAGGGCCCCGACCCCTGCCTGGATAGACTTTTATTGCTTATCTGGGTACATTACATCGAGGATAACTTTCATTTACTCTGCACAGCTTCACTGTAGGTGGTTACCTTTTACAGATAACAAAAAGAGGATTTGCTAATTACTTCAAAGAAGAAGGATATTTGCAAATGCAAGGGGAAAGATGTTTGAACTGGTTACACTCCATACTTGGGAGATTTAGCGCAGATTTTAGGAAGTTAAAGATATGCAGTAAACACTTGCTGCCTCAATTCAGGGTAAGGGAGTTTTAGCAAAAAGCAAGCCTCAATGCAGCCTAAGTACAATGCAGGCCTGATCCATGGACTTGGTTCCTGTCTGCCAACTTGCTCCCCTGCCCCAGTTTTCTGAATCAGGGACAGGGCTACATTTGCCACTGCCACATGGATAGGTTCCCTATAATGGTTGCTCTATATTTTAGTTGTAATTTTGATGTGGTCGTGAAAAGGAGGCAAGCTATGCTTACCAATACCACTATCTTGACCAGAAGAAGTATGGCTTTTGAAAAATATGCTGACAATACTCAGTGCTGCCAAAGAAGCATGGCAAATAGAACTTTCTTTCTTTGTTGGTTGGGATATGAAATGGTATAGGCACCATGAAAAATATTATCAAATTCAACATATACTTACTGTATGACTCAGCAATTCCACTTCAGGTATTTACCCAAGTCAAAGGAAACTTATGTTTGCACAAAACTCTATATATGAATGTCATTAGCAGTTGTATTCATAATTACCTAAACCTGGAAACAACCCAAGTGGTCTTCATTGGGGAATGGAAGAACAAATTATGGTACAACTAGACAATGGAATACTACTCATCAATATAAAGGTATGAACTGTTACTGCATGCTATAACTTGGATGAATTTCAAAGACATTATCCTGAGTGAAAGAACCCAGCCTCAAAAAGTTACATTTGTAATGTCCCACTTAAGTAACATTCTGGAAAGGATAAAACTGTAGGAATCAAGAACAGATTAGTAGTTGCCAGGTTTTAAGGTATAGAAATTATTTAACTGTCAGGGGACAGCATGAGAGATGGATGTTTGGGGATGATGGAACTGTTTCATATCCTGATTATGATGGTAGGTATACATATTCATATACATATATTAAAACTCATAGAACTATGTCCTGAAAAAATAAATCAGTGTGTTGTATAGAGATTTTTTTAAATGATGGTTCAGGGAACACTGACTTCAGGAATCAGGGGTCTAAACAATGCCAGCAAGAGTTAGCCCCTCTCCAATTCTTGTCTCTTACTCTAGGCTAGATTTACTCTAACCCTGGCTTTCTCTTTGATGGGACTGACTTTCATTGGATCAACGTGTGGACACTTGGGTCATGTGTCCATCCTGGAATCAGGAACAATGTGTGGTCAGAGGAATGGAATATGCTGACTGACTGGGCCTGAGTTAAGCACCCACCATGGCAGCCTGAGGGTCAGGCAGACCCAATTATCAGGGACTGAAAATGAGGAAATGTTTTCCCTGAAGAAAAATAAAGTTGTTGTTACTGGAAAAAGAGAATACGTGCCAGCCAGACAGAAACTATACATGTCTGTGGCTCCCCCTTGTTTAATTCTGGATTATGTTGCACTCTGTTCACTATGTGCTATCTGATTTATAAACCATAAATTCCTGGAAATCAAGAACTGTGACTTATTTTTCTTTTTAGATTCCAACACCATAGATGTTTTCTTCCACATAGTAGGTGAGAACAGTGTTAGTAGTGTGCATGATTGATAAAATTAGTGATAACTACTACACACATATGAGTATGCTGATAAAACTATAGATTTGTGTATACATCAAAACCTCTAAAGGCACATTATTTCATGTTTCGCTGTTCAATTAATAGCCATGTTCTTGTTCAATCTTTCTTCTCTTCACTGAGGTTTTACCATGTGCAGCTCAGTTTTCTGACAATGGTAAATCAATCATTACATCATCATCCATCATGTCCCAGTTCTCAGTAATGAAGGTGTCTTTCTTTCCACATTAGCCATTTGGGTTCGGCAAAAGAGCCATCGAGATGTAGGACAGAAGACTGTAGAATTGGATTAAACAAGGTTAAACAAGGTTCCATTTTCTGGGCGCCTCTTGCTGCAGAAATTTTGTTGATCCACAGAATGAAGGGGCCAATTGTTTGGAAGTTTTTTCTTCAAGCTCTCAGAAGAATATAGTACTGAAATATTTTTTTTTCTTTTATTGGAATAGCATAGAGCTTGGAAAAGCAACCTAAAACAATGACTTTTTTATTTTGAAGTAAAATAAAATATTTTGTCTACCTAAAATCATAATTTGAGGCAGATGTAGGGTTCAGGTTCACTGTTGTAACATACCACAACTTAGGTGCACTCATTGCCACAGTCACAAGGCCCCAAATGATTTGGCCCTCACATCTGTCTCCTTCACCACTGTTCACTTCCCAGGCCTCGGAATGTTTCACATGTTTCATCTACACCTACCTTTTGTCTGTTGCCCAGGCTTAACATTAATTCCCACTTCAGGGTCTTCATGGTTGTTCATCCCTTTGGCTCAGGGTTTCTTAAAGGTGGGCACTATTAACATTTTGGGCTGGATAATTGTTGCGAGGGGCCTGTCCTGCACGTTGTAAGATATTTAGCTGTACCAGTTAAATCAGAGTCTCTGGGGGAAAGGATCCCTGGTATCTGTCATTTTTAAAGCTCCTAGGTGTTTCCCACGTGGAGCTCCAATTATAATCTCTGGGACTCAAGTCTCATCAATTCTCCAGCAATAAATGCCAGTTTGCATGAAATATGGGGAATAGAAGAACAAGTGAAATAAAGCAATCAGCCAAATCAAAAAGTGACAACCTAATTTCTCTTGCAAACACATTAATGGCATTAAAAAAGGGAAGACTGACAACATTCTGCTTTCTCTTTTTTGGTGTATAGATGTTTACTTCCTTTTTTAAAGAATTTATTTATTTATCTTTAGAGGGGAAGAGAAGGAGAGAAGGAGAGAAATATCAATGTATAGTTGCCTCTCGTGAGTCCCCTGCTGGAAAGTGGCCTGCAACCCAGGCATGTGCCCTGACTGGGAATCGAACCACGATCATGTGGTTTGCAGGCCTGCGCTCAATCCACTGAGCTACACCAGCCAGGGCTACTTCCTTTTTTAATAATAAGTTAAAAAATATTTGGGGGTAAAGCCCAGGAATCTGCATTTTAACCCCATCTTTAGGTGACCCTGGTGCCAAACTTAGAGCACTCCTGCTGTGGAGCAGGGAATCCTTTATGACCCTGGGTTTTCTCATTACCACTCAAGTGGGTTCTGGTGCTAAAAGCACAATTCTTTCCAGTTTGCCAATAGCATTTACACTGGCTAAATCTTTCCTGGGTTTGTCTGGGTCTGCACTGCCCAATACAGAAGCCACCAGCCACATGTGGCTGGTCCAAATCACATCCTGTAGGTGTAACAGGTAACACCAGATTGCAAAGACAGTACTGGAACAACAACAACAACAAAAAGTAAAATACCCCATCAGTAATTTTTATATTGATTACATGGTAAAATATAATATTTTAGTTATATTGGGTTAATTAAGATCAAATTGATTTTTTTTCTTTTTTGTAAGATAGCTACTAGAAATTTCAAATTACATATGTGGCTCATACTATAATTCTATTTAATGGTTTCACTCTAAGGCTTTGCTACTCAAAATGTCCACTGACCAGCAGCCACAGTGTTCATTAGAAATGTAGGGTTCAGACCATTTAGGAGTAGAGCCAGACTCTGCATTTGGTGGGGATCCTCCAGCCTCTGCCTGGCTCCTCAGACTCTCATCTTTAACATTTTGCGTGGTCTGAAATCCTGTGGCTCAGAGAGGTCTAGCTGACTCCCTTAGTCCATTCCCCTGCTCCGGGCAGCACTGCATTCAGATTCTCTAAGTGCATCATCCTCATCAAGTTATCCACCTTTCTTGTGCAGAGCCAGGAAACCAAATTCCTCCTCTTTTAACTTCTTTCCTGCAACTTAAGTCTTTTAATATCCAGCTCTGTTCTCAATTACTACAGAATGCCAATTTTTTCATTAATACTTCCTCTTCCAGGCCTTCTTTAGATTGTTTTTCTTAGCTGATTCCGTATTTGTCTCACAGGACCCATTTCCCAGCCCTCCCAATCATGGCCAGCCTGTTTCCGGAGGCCTGCTGTCCCCTTCAGAACAATTCACTCCACGTTGGGGTGTTACCAGCCTGTTCTTTATGGTAAACCTGAAAATGTCTGGTGCCAGTTAGAGCTATTGAAAAGAGGACTTTGATGAATGTTCTGGTCTTTGGAAGGTCAGACAAAAGAAAAAAATAACAGGGAGGGGCTGAACTCCTCAGAGACCAAACAGGAAGCAGTAAGGTGAAGTGCTTTTGCCTGTTCTGGAGTGGGTTCACTGGAGCAAGGAGGCTATGCAGGAACTTAGTGATTCTAATTTTGGCTCTTTCATTAGCTTTCATCACAAAGTCAGGAAAAGTCACCAAACCCAACTGCCCCAATTTCCTTTAGTCAATGAGGACAGTGTTACCCTTCTACCCTACAGGGGATTTTTAAAGACTGGGATTAAATAAATAAATAAATAGCACTCTTAAAAAATCAAAACAAGCCAGTTTCTTTGTTTATAAGCAACATTTACTTCAAAATGGGACATGACAGTTATTCCCCCATTTGGGATTTTTATGTGCATGTTGTTGGTCAAGTGGATAGCACCTCCATTTGAAAAGTTAAATAGTTCTTGAAGCAAGTCATCATCCTAGAACACCTCACTGATATAAACCAGCTTGTAAAATCCATTACATTGATTTGGTGACTCAGGACCCTTATTTCCACAAGTGAAATGAGCAATTTAATACTCAACTGAGAACCCCTTCATGACAAAGAGGAGATTTAAGTGCTATTACGCCCATATTAAAATTTAGAAATATTCAGTAGTGGAAATCTTTGGAAACTGAAAACAAGTTCATCTTTTACTAAAGTGATCTCATGGAGAAAACAGTCATGTAAAATTTCTAGTTCCCTATTATCCTCAAAATTTTAAAAACTTGCCTTCTCCCCTAGGGCTCTTCTGAGCTGTGCTCGAAATGAACCCAGGCCTCTGAACACTGAGTCCCATCACTGTCTAATGCTTTCCTGAAAAAAAAAAAGTACTAAAACATTCATTCCCTCTACATGTGATAAAATTCCATTGCATTTAACATTCAGATCTGACCCTTTAAAAACTACCCATATTTTGCATTGCCAAGACACTTTATTAATAATAATACTGTAATACTAATTAATATCACAGCTGGGAAAGTGACAAAATGCTTTTCTCCCAGCAAGTAGGCTAAGTGTTTAAGTGATTTACTCTGTCTGAGAGAGGAGGTCAGGGACAGAATTCCAGGATTTGAACCTGTACAAAGACCAATTAAGGCAATTTTTCAGGAACTTAACAAATATCAACCTGGTGATGTGAAACTACCTTTGAAGAAAACAGCTGTTGGCCAGAAATGAGGCCTACGAGAAACCCCACGGATTTTAAGGGTAAGGAAGATCTACAGGAGCTGGGTTGACTTCTCTCCCAGGAGGCAGCCAGATGGAAGGCAGGAGGCCCGGGGACAACAGTCACTGGCGTTTCTTGATCAGTGACTTTCCCTGTATGATCTTATTATTTCTCCTATACACTGAGATGTGTATCTTATTACTTCTATTTTACAAATTAAAAATTTAAAATCTCAGAGAGATGTCATCACTTGTCATCTAAGTTCAAAGGCTAGAATTTGAACCAACTATCGGAAGCTAAAAACTCAACTTCACCTTCTTAAACAAAATCTCCATACCCACTCTGCTTCAATTACGGGATGTCAGTCATAATGATTTCTTATTTAAGCTTGAAAGCCTTGTAGACTAAATCTTGCCGACTTCAAAGTTCACATTATTAAATCTAGACATGCTACATCATTATTTCTATTGCTCAGCTGTAAACTGCATCTTAGAACAGAATAAAAATTTGGGGATGAAATGAATGATAAGAGTATTGATTAATTAAGAATATTGATAGCTCTTATTTTGAAATCACTAAAGGCAACAGCAGCAAGCAGAGTTTAAGGCATATCTATATCTTTATACCTTTATCTATTTCTAAATCTATCTATCTATCTATCTTTTAAAAGACCATAATTGCTTGTTTTTTCAGTAAAAGGAAGGGCAAAAAGTTATCTGGGATATTGTGTACTTGATTGTAAATTCATATTATTTAAATGCAGGCAATTCCAACTCCTTCACTGTACAATTTTTTTCTACTCTGTTTCTCAGAGATGTTGTTTTAAGCCTTAAAAAGTAATGTACTTAAAAAATATATGTATCTATTAGTATGCAAGCTTATCAGTAACACTAAGATAATAGCAAAGCTTTCTTTGATTTTTTTTTCTATTTGATATTTATATATGAAGGTTTTATCTCTCAACCCTTGGCTGAAGTATTACTTTAGCATTTAGACCTTGATTACTATTTCCCTACTTTTGCTCACATCATTCTGAAATCATCAGTGTTTTGTTTTTTATTAAAAACTTAGACTTTGTAAAATGGTGAACTTTGATTGAACTAGGCCTAGTAAGTGCCTGGTAAATGCAGGATGGGGCAAAAGTAGGTGTACAGTTGCGAGTACATGAAACACGGTTTATTCTTGTATTTTTATTTATTCATTATTGCATTATTTTCCATATGAACAACTGTAAACCTACTTTTTCCCACCCTGTATTCACTGTAAGAATATGAAGAAGATAGAACTAATTCCATTTGATGTGCAAAGATGAGGATCAAGTAAGTGCCTTATGGAGATTTTAAAATAGAGGGGCTCAGCACAAATAATGCCCCCTTTTAATTACAAAATCTTTATTACAAAATTACAAGCATATAATTCTGAAACATAAAAATATCACACTCAAGCACACCATATGACATAAATTATTACCATAAATATGACCCATATTATTACCGTACTGACCACACTCAGGCAGGCCTTAGTTCTGCTGCACCCTGTATACCCACAATGCCCTGGCTGGGTGGTTTAGTTGGTTAGGATGTCATCCCATACACCAATACGTTGTGGGCTCAATCCTGGCTCGGGTCAGTACAGGAGACAACTGATCAATGTTTCTCACATCAGTGTTTCTCTCTCTCGCTGTCTCTCTCCCCCTCTCTCTCTTCTCACTCTGTCTCCCCCCGCCCCCCTTCCTCTCTCTAAGCATATCCTCAGGTGAGGATAAAAATTTTTTAAAATACTAAAATAAAGTATATCCACAAATTATTTGACACTTTGACTTATAAAAGGTAGAGACTAATTCCCTTTCTCTTGCATATGAGACAGACTTAATCAGTCACTTCTACTGAATAGAATGTGGCAGTGATAGTTTGTGTGATTCTTGAGTCTGGATTGTAAAAGATATTGTCACTTTCACGTTGCTGATCACTCACTCTGGGGAAAGCTAGCCTTAGTATCCTATGGAGAGAGTCATAGGGTAGTGAACTGAGGCCTCCAGGCACCAGCCAGCACTATCCTGCTAGGCGTGTGAGTGAGCCACCTGGGCAGGGGACCCAGGAGCCCCAGTCAAGCCTTCAGGTGACTGCAGCTCTGACTGACAGCTTGGCCTCGTAAGAAGCTCTAAACCAGAACCACGCAGTAAAGCCACTCCTGAGTTCCTGACCCAGGGAAACTGCGAAACAATCAATGCTTATTTTCTTAAGACATGTGGTTATACAGCAATAGATAACATGCCTCAAATGAACCTAAGTAGATTTGGTTATTCACAACTCATGTGTTCTTTTTGATTGTTATTAAGAACCTCCAGGATCAGAGTAGGTGAGGACTCTAGGTCCTCTTCCTGACAGTAGTACCGAATGAAGAGAGAAAAGTGAGTCTCAGATCCAATTCGGCCAGGCAAACAAGCAGGTATAAAATCCATCCAGTCTATGACCTCAGTAAATTCCCTGTTCTTTATCAGTTTAGACTCTATGGTAGCATTTTGCTAGCATTTGCATGGAAGGTATATTCCAAGACAAATGTGACCATGCTGTGACAGCAGGACTACTAACCTTCTAGTTCAATTGTATGAAAGGATCCTCCAGTAAGCAAGTTGAGATGACACAGAACTGAACTGAATTGTACACTGTAATGTCACGCAGGAGGCATCAGAGTTCCTGCTCACCAAATAATCATACCTCCCCCGTGCTGCAGAGAAGGTACCAGCACAGAAGTTCCTGCCAACATCGTTTCACACATGAAAACTTATTTTTAAACATCTCTGATGCTAATTAATAAAACTGCAAGTGCAAGTGCAGATAGACATATCTGAAGCTCTGGCTTCTCTGGTGTGTTGATTCCTGATTAAGAGTCTTCAGATACTGACTGAACATGGATTCTTGATTAGGGCACTTTGAATGTTAATTCTGCATACCTAACATGAGGCATATACATAACACATACACCTTACTGTGGCTACTTATGTATTTTGAAACAAGTTATAAACAATGTAAAAACAGATGTTTTGTGAGAAATTAACTTGATGCAATAATAGCCTCCAAATAAACTACCAGGCAAACTCAGAGATTACTTTAACTGAAAAGTTCACAAATCAAATAAGATGTTCAAATCAAATGGCTTATTGAAGCAATTTGAAACACACATTGCTTCTCCTAAGAGGACACACAGATGGCCAATAGATGTATGAAAAGATGCTCAATGTCACTAATCATCAGAGAGATGCAAATTAAAACCACAGTGAGATGTCATCTCACACCTGTCAGAATGGCCATCAACAATAAATCAATGAACAACGAGTGCTGGCAAGGATGTGGAGAAAGGGGACCCCTAGTGCACTGTTGGTGGGAATGCAGACTGGTACAACCACTGTGGAAAACAGTATGGATACCTCAAAAAAATTAAAAATGGAACTGCCTTTCAACCCATTTATCCCACTTCTGGAAACATATCTGAAGGAACCCCAACCACTAATTTGAAAGAACATGAACGCCCCATGTTCACCGCAGCGTTATTTATAATCACCAAGATGTGGAAGCAGTCCAAGTGTCCATCAGTAGATGACTGGAAATAACAACTATAGGACATTTACACAGTGGAATACTACTTGTAAAAAAAGATAAAATCTTACCCTTTGTAACAGTATGAAGGGACCTAGAAAACATGATGCTACGTGAAATCCACGAGCCAGTCAGAGAAAGACAAATACCATATGATTTCACTCATATGGGGTATTTAATTAACAAACTGAATTAACAGGCAAAATGGGGACAGGTTCATAGACAGCAGGATGACAGCTAGGGGGGCATGGGGGTTAGCAGGTGGAAAAAGTTAGCAAAAAAGAAAAAGGACTCATGGACATGGACAATAGTGTCGTGATTGCTGGGAGAAGGGTGGTACAAGGGGACTAAATGGTAATGGAAAAAACATACAATAAAGATTAAATAAACACACACATACACATTGCAAGTAAGCAGGAAGAGATGGGCTAGATAACGTACTTACTTTAACATAGCCTATCAATGGGAGAAAGGCTCACACTGTCTGAATTCTGGGGATGATTATGTTCTTTGTCTTTCTCCCTATCTTTCCCTCCCTCTCCAACCCCCGGCCCAGAATCAGTAGTCTTCCTACTGATGTTATGTTTATGAGGTTTGCGCAAGGTACACAAATAGGGTACCTGGGGCCACAATAAGGTAGCCAAGACCATAACATATACTTGCTCTACCTGCAAGTACTCGTGGTCAACATCTGAGCTTGCCAAAACCCCAGATGAACAACCATTGCTGTTTCTTGGGCAGAAACCCTGGAACCAGAAAGAGTCCCAACAGGAGTCAATTTAAGACCTCACAGATTGACTACTATATGATTCATTAATATTATATCCTACACAAACAACATCCACCCAAAAACTTCTTGTCCTTAACACATGCAGCGGGCATATCTGTGCCTCTTGGTTTTCCCATCCTTCCTCTCTATGTTTGGCACGTGTATTCCTCTACTTAGTTAATCTGTGTCTAATGTGTCTCACAAGCTACTTTCTTCTATGTTTAGTGTCAGTTCTTCTCCCTATTTACTTTTCTTATTTTCTTTGCAGAGCTGAATAATTTCAAATAACATTGCAAACACACATTACAACAGATTATCATAGAATTAAGAGATTCCGAAAAAAAATATTGGTTTTAGAAATGATGATGGAACCTATTTTACAACATTTCATTTAGCTTATGTATCTTTGGAAATAGTCAAGGGAAAAGCCTTTTTGTTGGTGGTTTGCTACTCTAGGGATTTTACCTCTAAAAAGAGAGGGCTCTGAGGAAAGCAGAGATTGCAGAATTAAATTCTAAGTGGGTTTGTGCAAATGAAAATCGGAGACTGGCTAATTCAATTAATTTCTATTCATGCCATCGGTGAAACAGGAACTCTCAGCATCTGATCAGAGTCAAGAAATCAAGTGAAGCAGAATGCAGAAAACCAAATAACTTTCCCACGCTTCCAGCTTGGGCAACCACAAGAATATTCTCGGTTGAGTTGTGTCAATCAGCTCAGCTCCAAGACCAATGCATGGTTCATTTATGAGACCAAACGGCCAAAGAACATATTCCACAAGGGGGAGCCCATTTGCCTAACTGAATGACATTTCACTTCATAAATCACTCTGCTGGTAATTCACCTGTTTTTCTAGAAACCTGGAGCTTTCTGCCACTTCTGAGAATTCTGAATGAAATGTATGAAGTCTTTCTTGTAGTGAAAGAGAACAGTAAGAGTACATAGAAGTTATAAATATGTTTTTTTAAAATATAGATCTAACAAACGGGTTCTCATTATGAGATTTAACTGGGCAGTTTATCCTGCATATTTATGGCCTCACCCCAGGCAGGGACAGGAATTCAGGAATCTGCATTTTTAATAAGAGGCACAATATGCTCTTCTGCACCTTGGTTATGATCAACAGAACTGAGGAATTATTTTAACAACAATCACAAGGATGTAGTAATCCTGTTTAGACCTGTGTAGAAGTTAAGCCCTTCTTTTAGTTTGCAATTAAAACCACAATGTGTGTAGCTAATGTACAATGAATATTTTTTTTCATTTTTGTTAATAAAGATAATTAGACAACGGACCAATTTAAAAAAAAACTTATCAGGGCTGGCTGGTGTGGCTCAGTGGATTGAGTGCCAGCCTCTGGACCAAAGGGTCACAGGTTTGATTCCCAGTCAGGTCACATGCTTGGGTTGTGGGCCAGGTCCCCAGCTGGGGGCTCACAAGAGGCAACCATGCACTGAATTTAAAAAAATAAAAACTCATTGGGTGATACCTGTTGAAAAATTAGGCTATTTGAATATATTTGGGCTTTGATAGCTCCTTTTGGTTGAGTTTAAATGGCAGAAGAATCTGGAAGCTCATTTCCTTTAGAGTAGGGTTTTCTCCTCTTAGGTCAATGCCTAATGGTTTTTAAAAGGCTTGAGGTAACATTTTCAAATTGAGATTGGATTTACTTAGATGCCAACTTCAAGTTTAGTCTCCTTCCTATCTCTTCATATCCTATTTGCCTCATTCATACTCGTCTTTTCACCAAGTTACTAACTTCTTTGGGCATTGGAATCCCATCTGTATAATGGGAGTAAAAGTAGCGTATTCCAATGGTTTTCATGAAGATTAATAGTAGCAACTAAAGCATAGTCCCTGATCTGCCGTCTTGAATTTCTTTCTTATGTTGTAGCCACTAAAGGTGAAATTCATCCTCACCAATGTCCTGGCAATTGGTTCGGTTGATTAGAGTGTCACCACCTCCTCAAGAAAAAAAGTGTTTGATCCCCAGTCAGGGCACTACCTCCTGCGTGCACAGGGGAGGTGGCCATCCATGTTTCTCTCTCACATTGATATTCCTCCTTCCCCCTCCACTTCTCTCTCTCTCTCTCTCTCTCTCTCCCCCTCCCTCCCTACTTCCTGCCCCTTCCTCTCTCTTTAAAAGCACATTCTCTGCTGAAAATTAAAAACAAAAACAAAAAACTGTCCTCAGGGCAGGGTTTTCCAAACTATTGGGCTCAGAAGAATCACCTAGGACACTTTAAAAATATATAGATTTTAGATCTATTTTTAGACAATCTGATTTAGTGATTTAGTATGTCTATGAAGAGGGGTTCAGGCATCAGGATTTTAGATGAGAGTCCCCAGGGGTTAAGTGGAAGTGTCGCCTGAGGGCATAGCTGTCCTTATTAATCACAAAACTGATCTCCTTGGTAAAAATATCTAGCTATTTTCTCCTGAGACCCGCCAGTTGGGATGGTGCAACCAGGGCCAGTATTTGACTTTGACCCCTACCTGGATTGATTCCCTTCTTGCCATTTCCTCAGCTGTGAAAATAGCGTAAGGTGGCCCCATGCAAGAGTGTGAGGAAGCTAGGCCTTACAAGAGTAGGCATTTAATAATAGACCCGCACAGGATTGCCTGTTTTTCCAGCACTCACTGCAGGTTCTCAGAGCATGTTCGGAAGGAGAACTCCTTCTGTTTCTGATTTGGCCAGCTAGGCTTGTCTCCGGGATGCTCCTAGCGTTCCAGAATTAACCTACATGAGGTGCAGTCAGGAAGGGCTGAGTGGGTCCTTTCTGCCCACTGTGCTGTCACCCTCACTGTGTCAGCTCACTGCTTGAGATTAATAACGAGATTAATAATGGCCTGTTGGTGAACTACATTCCAGAACTTGTCTCAAGCTTTTCTTGTTTCCTTTGATGTTACCTGACCTTGGTGAAACTATCTGGGGAGCCACAGACATCTTCTGCAGCATGTCCCAGACTTACTTGGCAAGTGGCAGCTCTGGGCACTGTTCCCACCAACACTCATTCTTGAATTTGGTCTTAGAAACTCCACATTGCCTGCTGGGCATTGTGAAGGACTCACGGACCTTTTCCAAACTGACAGCAGATGGCAACAGAGAGATCACTTGAGTGTGGACAGATCTGGGTTCTAGTGGCCCTCCTGTGATCCTGTGTGTGTGCTGGGAGGCTCCCGGCCTCACAGCAGCCTCAGCTGTGAAAGACGGAAAGGAAAGCGGGGCTTCCCTCGAAGGTGCCTGAGGATTGAATCAGATAAGGCAGGCAGAGCACTTGGTAGACTGCCTTTCTGGTGGAAAACACTAAAATTTAGTTGTTATTAATACGAATTTTATCAATTCTTAGATACACATAGTTTTTCACATTTTAACCTCTTCAGAAATGAGGATGTGTCTTAAAATTGCTGGCATGTCACAGTTTTAATTGGCAGTACTTTTTGTTGGTGGTGTAACAGGTGTACAGAGCATGGATCCCCTGATAATAGGGGAACGATCCCCACAATCCTGCCTTCAGGAAGGCTTGGGGGACAGGGAAAAGCGGAAAGTACAGCATTTAAAATACATTACATAACAAAGGTCAGTTAACAGCAAGCACCTTCCTAAAAGGAAGGTCTTGGAAGCTGCAGAATTATGTATTGTGAGAATGTGCAGTGAGAAGGTGCAGTGACTTGCCACATGGCCAGGGGTTAGATGCCTGGGCATTGCTGGGAACTCTTGCCCTGACTAAAGATGGCAGCTGAAAGAAGGTCAAAGACACTAGGAAGTTGACAAAAATGGTGGACACTAACGCACCCTAGGAAGGGCTAGATGTTAGACCACACAGGAAGTTCTGAGCCAAGCATTTAAAATTGGAGCAGGGGGTCTGAAGTGCAGTGAGTCAGCCACAAGGTCTGCAGAGAGGTCTGGTGAGAGCACAAGGTCAGGAGGTCTGCCTGGAAGTCTACCTGGAGAAGACAGTGACAGAGCCAGTGGTACTGCTGGACCTGCCTGGCCACCCAGGCTCGTGAGAGATTCTTGATGCCGAACTGTGGCCAGGAATGCTGAGCTGCAGACTTCTGCTTTTCTAAACGACAGTACCTCTGAGTGGTGTATTCTGAAACTGGCCTGGTTTGGCAGAAGGAGGCTGGGCTATTTGTTTGTGGGTGTTTTTTAAAGGTAGCAGGACTTAATGGCAGGAACCTGCTATTATTCTTAATCTGTATGACTTTTAAATAAATGCCTTTCCTTTTTCACTAACTCGTGTCTTGGGAGTCATGCTTCTTGGTGGCAGGCAATCGAACCCCACAGCTGTTCCAGATCAGCATTGGCTAGTTCTATAACAGTGGCACATTAGAAAGTGTAGTGTTCCACAATTGGTGTTGTTTTAGGATGGATGAGAAATCACAGTGGTCATCATCATGAGAATAGTACTTGGATTATTTTACCAGGGGACCATGTGGATTCTCTGATGGAACTATTTAGCAATGCGTAGGAAGTTTTTTTTTTCTTCTTCAGTTTTTGGAATAATGGCTAGCCAATGAACTTTGTCTTTCTCTGATCTGATGGGTAAATCTGCAAGATGACCCAGAACCCCTAATACTGAGTGTCTTCTTCAAGAGAATACTTTCCACACAGCAAACTGTTTTAAGTTTCTCAAAAAAGCAGACTGCTCTTTCTGCCTGCAGGGACCTGATTCAAAAATCTTCCTTGGGATTCAGGACCGTAGCATGACAACTGATCCTTTGTTGTTCCCTCCAGCAAGAGGCCAACAACTAAGGGTTTAAGACTCAGTGGTTCTGGACGCCTGTGGCGAAGGAAGAAACAGGTACTTGCTTGTGGCCCAGACTGACCATCACGCAGCTGTTGTGCTCATGTGGAAATCAGTGCCCCCAAGCCTGTGCGCTGGTTCCTGACAAGCAGACTGGAATCTGCTCTTCCTTGAGTTAACCATGTTGATGTTCTTGGTCCTGCAGCTAGGAAGAGTCTCCCTCTATTAATCACGTACCTAATCTCATTGCCATTTACATCAACTCATTAAGCATCTACATGATTCTATGTCACTCTGCCAATAGCCTTATAAGGCTGGATATATTGTAATAAGCATTGTATGCAGCAGCCTCAAGATATGGATTCAAATCCAAGCTTCCCCATTTACTAGCTAGGTAGCTTTTGAAAATCACTTAACCTCTCTGGGTCTCAGATTCCTATCTTGAAAACAGAAGTAAAAATAATACTTGCTTCTGGTAATTGATATGAGAACTAAATGTCATTATTCCCATGGGCATCTAAGCACCATGCTGTTACATTGTCCATACTCAGTGAAATGTTCCCAAACACAGTTTCCCCAGCACCCTGCGTGCTGCTTCGCACATAGTAGGTGCTTAATAAAAGTTAATTTCTGAGAGAGAGATAGAGAGAGAGATAGAAAGAGAGAGAGAAGGGAGGCAAAGCATCAGTTGATCTGTAAAAATGAAGTATTTCCTCTTAAGCTTTAAGTTTGTGCTGGGAACTGCACAAGCCCAGGTGAACAATAATAACACTTTGTATTTATGCAGCATTTTATAGCTTACAAAGCACATTAATGTATTTTCCTTTAAACCTCCCAACAAACTGAAGGCAGAGAGGGTGTTCTTACTATCATCTCCTAAGGAATCTGAGCCCCAGAGAGGGTAGAGACCAGAGGAGCCCCTCCATGCCTGCACAAATTGAAGAGAATGATTGCAGAGCAGAGGTTGTGGGTTTAGCAATAAGGAGGCCCTTGGTGACCTTCCAGAGATCACAGTCATCGGTGTGGTGTGTAGAGAGGCTCACCAGACCTTGGGAACCAAGGAAGGTAAGGATAGAGAAGAAAGAATAATTAACCTCTTCACAGTAAAGTAATGGAGAAAAATGAGATGCAATCAGGATCAAGTAATGGCTTTTTCAGAATATGGGTGACCTGTGCGTGGTTATTCCTTGGAAATGCCTGGTTCAGGCTGATTTGTGACGACCCAGACTTAGAAAGGGATAAATCATGGCAGCTGAAGAATCACTTTGAAAAATGATTCTCTGCTTTGCAAAAGAATTCTCAATAGTCTGGAAAAACATTGAAATGGTCAGTAAACACAGAAATATACACTCACCTCCCCTACAGTAAAAGAAATACTAGCATATGTAAGAAGGAGATTTCATTTTCACCGATGAGAATAAGCAGTTCATTAATATGAAGAGGAGTTGAGGTCATGGGAACATAGAGACTGTCACAAACTGCTGTTGGGAGTTGAAGTTGGTGTACTTTGGGGGGAATACAGTTTGAGGACATTTACCAAATTTAAGCTGCACATAATTGCCCCCAGAAATTCACTTGGAAATTATTCTATAGACATAGTTGCATATATGTACAAAGATGTTCACTAGAACTTTGGTGTGTGTCTACTGGGGGGGGAATGACCTAAATTTCCATAGGCATTGGAATAGTTCTGTAGATCATAGATATATGGTACATCCATTCAGCAGTCGTGAGAAAGTGAGGGTCTATCTCTTAATCCACTGAGCCACACCAGCCAGGCCCATAGGGGGTCTATCTCTTAATGTGGAGTGGAGTTCATCATGTATTCATAGGTGAAAAAAGAAAGCCAAATAAAATCTTGTTGGGACATACAACAAAAATAGCTGGGAGATAAGAAAGGATTAAAACTGCAGAGGGTGGATTTTACCTTTCATATTATTTTCTCCTGTGTATGAATTTATTTTTAAACCATGAGCACATATTAGTCATAGCATCTAAAATAAAATACTGATTTGAAAAATACCCCACAAGATCCCTTTAAATTTCTAGGTCTCCTAGTACACTTTTAAAAATTCCATTTATAAAAATTTGATTTATTCATTCTTTTTTCTAGAACACATTTGCTCCATTAAGATACACCAGTACGGTTAAATGACCCATCACCAATAGGTTTCTATAAAGACTTTCTTCTCCACTGCCCATTTCCTCTGCTATGGAGACTAAAATTGCCAGGCAGATAGACTCCCAACCCAGGTGATTAGAAACCTTTCAATGGCCTCAGTGCAATCAAGCTTGTTTGAAACAAGTCTGATTACAAAAGATTGTTGAGGACTCTGTTCCCTTTGTGGCTTAGCAGGTGGAGTCTCCCAAATCTGGTTGATCCTTATAAGCTCTGGGATATTTAAAAAAAAAAAACCACAGAGTCTTACTCTTCCCCATTCTGACCTAGTAAGTCAAGATTAATGCCATGAATCTCTTAATTAATTGTTTTCATTCTCAAGAGCCTTGTTAGGGAACTCCTCCTGTTTTGCACTGTTGGGAAATTCTCTTTTCTTCTTAGAAATTATTATGCAATGGTTCAAGTCATTTTCTCTAGAACAGAAATGCCCCTATTTATTGGCTCCACAACTGGGAATGTGTGTACATTTGCCAGAAATCTACTGACATGCAGAGAATGTGCGAGGGAGGGCAGAGTTCCTTAAGCTTCTTCAGGTGACAGTCAGCCAAAAAGAACACTTTCTAAGTGATTACGGCTAAGACATCTACTGAGCTAAAGTTGTAAAAGGCAGGACTAGTAAGAGCTGTTTAAAGCCTCACTTACCGAGAATCAAAAGGCACACAGAGCTTGTCATGGCCGTCTAGGTAAAACTAGGAGCCATTGCTGAAATAATTTACCCTTATGTCTACCTTTGGTAAAGCCTCACTGATGGTTCACTAAATAGAGATGGACATCAGTCTTGTAAGAAACTCCGTTGGTCTTGAATGTAGATATCTTCCCCCCTCACACCTCGCAACACTATCTAAAACATTATCCCGAGGTTGGTCCAGACTGGGCTCGGCATTAAGAGAACGGCCTATCAGGACCTTTGATAGTCTCTCACTGCCACCCACATGGAAACTTAATCTGCTTTTCTCTCACACTCTCAAACAAAAATTGTGTTGGCCCTGCCTGTCTCTCCAGATTAACATCTCAGTGCCCCAACTGCTTTTGTACCCTTAGCTCTGACCTGCGCTGCTCGCAGTTCCCTGAGTGCTCCAATACTCTGTGCCTTTACCTACGCTCTTCCTTTGATCTTCCTGGCCTTTTTGGCATGGTTAATTCCTACCCTTCGCACCCAAAGGCAGCCTATAGGCAGGNAACTTAATCTGCTTTTCTCTCACACTCTCAAACAAAAATTGTGTTGGCCCTGCCTGTCTCTCCAGATTAACATCTCAGTGCCCCAACTGCTTTTGTACCCTTAGCTCTGACCTGCGCTGCTCGCAGTTCCCTAAGTGCTCCAATACTCTGTGCCTTTACCTACGCTCTTCCTTTGATCTTCCTGGCCTTTTTGGCATGGTTAATTCCTACCCTTCGCATCCAAAGGCAAACTATAGGCAGGCCTTTTCTGACCGGCACTAAGTTAGGGCCCTTGGAGCACACCTCTCTGTTCTCGTCTAATCAGGAATTATCATTTTACTCTCTGAAATTCCATTTCTCTATTTATATTTACACAGAATGTTTCTGGGCAGTATACTAGAAATTAAGAGCACTTGTGTAGGCAGTTGGATGGCTGGAAGACAGGAATGGGAAGATGTTTCATTGTATATATACCTTTTGTTCCTTTGGTACTTTGGTACTACATAAATTTATAACTATCTCAATCAATACAATAGAAATTTAAAAATGATAACAAATCTCAGCTGCAGAAGAATTTCTACTCTCTTTTCAAATTAATATTTATAAGCATATTTCCAAATATCTTTTTTTAAATTTATTTTTATTTTCACAAGTAATGTGTAAATTGTCTTCATTATAAATGCCAATACAAATTAGTCTCTCTGCTATCAGGCTTCTGTAACATGATACATGTGATTTCCATTCTTGCCTTAAATGTATTTTAAGTGCTTAAAAAAAAGTCTCTAGTGTGTATTCCAAACCTGAAGAAAGTAAATTGTTTTAAAAATGTGTGCTTGAACTGGTTTTAAATTAATAATATTGGGTTTTGCTGAAAGAGTTCATTGGAGTGACTGGCTGCTGTCCCAGTTTTCACAGAACTGAAAAGGTTTCCAGGATGCTGAACTTCCAGGGCTAAAACTAGGGAAGTCCCATGCAAACAGTTAGATGCTCAGCCAATTAGAATGAACACTGGCCCAAAGAGAAGGGATGCTTATGTACCACATGAGGTATTGGTGCATGGTAACTGATTACCAGCCCTGGTTTTTTAGCTCTTCCCTCACCTATGCAGAAGCATTGTTCATCAGTTCTATGACATTTTAAAAAACACCTTAAGTTCTACTTTCAATTTCATAATGAAATAAATGTCATAAAGAAAGAGTTTCTACGACATTTGAAGCTGTTATGTTCATAACTGAAGGTGGGAGATTTATCACCTTTAATGGCACATGCAAAGTAAATCTTATTTTTAACTTTAGACCCAAAAAGAAAATATACCATTCTGACATTTTTTTAAATAGTCCAAGACTCATTAAATCAAGAACCACTGAATGCCATTGCATAGTATGGTAGAAATAAGCAACTAAGAAGTGAATTGACAGATTAAAATAATGAGCTTGTGAGTGAGCGGGGCAGAAAGACCTAGAAAAAGTCCTGAAGCTGAGAAAAAAAGTGAAGATTTATTTCAGTTAGAAGTTGATATAGAGAGCTTGTTGCATTTTTCAGCCTAAAACTGAAATGCATACTAAATAAGACTATTCCAGACTTCATTAACCAGTAATCTATGTACATAAGAATGACAATGAACAAATAAATGTGGTGGAGCAAAATAAATAAGTTTTTCAAAATAAATGACTTTTAACAGCAGTTGGTTAATTAGTGAGAAAAACAGAACAAGTAACACTGTAAAATTTTTCTCTTCACCACTTTTCTTCCTTATTAATAATTTTATTTCATTTCAGGAACCTGCAGATAAAGGAAGCAATTTCATATACTTTGTGGATCTTTTATAACAAGATGAAAGCTACAGACTGGAGACTTTGTCCTCAGATGGTTAGACCACACAGAACACTTTAAAGTGGTTTACTTTGGCATTTCCAATAGTTTGGGGCACCCAGTAGGAATTCTTTACTTGGGAAGCTTTCTGGATGTACAAAACTATCTGAAAGTTAGAAACTACCTGCGAAGATTTGTATTTGTGCCTATCTGTGTTTTCCTGCAGAAAGAGTCTTCAGTTCTCTTTAAATTTTCAAAGAGTTCTGTCACCCCTAAAATGTTTATTAAAAATTGGAGTACTACAGAAAAGTTCTCTCTGTCTCTTTCTCTACTCTTTTGGTGAAAAAAAAAATGGGTAGGGCTCTTTGTTTGCTTTACTTAAAGGGCTGAAAATCCAACTTTGTAAGCAGAAGAATGGATAATACACTCTTATTCTATACCCACTCACTAGTGACACCGATAAATACATCCTCCAGAAATGTAGAGAAACAGACTCACATACAGATGGCTTGTTGGTTGATGGGAACAGGTGGACAAATTTGCATAGGGGCTAAGATATCTTCAGGGAGGAATGAAATCTAGACCCTAATACTTTCCTTTACCAGTTTTTAAAAAAAGTTGTGTTTATTTATTTTTAGAGAGTGAGGAAGGGAGTGATAAAGAGAGGCAGAGAAACATCAATGAGAGAGAAACATCAATCGCCTTTCATATGTACCCGGACAGGGGACCAAACCTGCAACCCAGGCATATACCCCGACCAGGAATTGAACCAGTGATCTTTTACTTTGTGGGAAAATGCCCAACCAACTGAGCCACATTGGTCAGGGATCTTTTTCCAGTTTAATATGAAATTTCTAATGGAGTGAAGAGGCCCTGAATGAGGGCCAGCTGACTGAAAAAAAAAAACCAGACCTCTCCAAAAGATGAAAGTGACCCTCACTAGGGGCAAAGTTGGAACTGGTAACTTGGACTCTATAGGGCAGGGATGTCAAACTCGTTTTCACCAGCAGCCACATCAGCTTCCCAGTTGCCTTCAAAGGGCTGAATGTCATTTTAGGACTGTATAAATGTAACTACTCCTTGACTAGGGGCAAGGAGTTCAGTGCTGCCGCAGGGTAGAAATAAGGTGCTGGGCCAGATAAAACAAGGTGGAGGGCTGGGTTTGGCCCGTGGACCTTGTGTTTGCCACCTCTACTATGTGATGCAGAAAAAAAAGCAAAACTTAGAAATAGGGAAATACATGCTGGGTGCTCTTCAGATCAGTGCTAGGTTGCCTTTCTATTGTTAGAATCATTTTATAACTCATGGGAGGCAGGTAACTTACAGATTTTTGTCTGATAGGATTTAGCTAGATGAAATTAAATTATATATGGTAGAACAGATTACCATAAAGGCTACAATTTATGATCATGTTGGACATTAACCAATTCTTTAAAAAAATTGAGGTAAAATTCACATAGCATAAACTTAACCATTAACTATTTTTTAAAAAATTTATTTATCTACCTCTAGAGAGAGGGGAAGGGAAGGAGAAAGGGAGGGAGGGAAACAGTAATATACAAGAGATACATCAATCAGTTGCCTCTCACATGCCCTCAACCAGGGACCTGGCCTGCAACTCAGGCATGTGCCCTGACCAGGAACTGAACCAGCAACTTTTGGCTCACAGACTGGCACTCAAACCACTGTGCCAATCCAGCCAGGGCCATTAACTACTTTAAAGTGTATACTTCAGTGGCATTTAGTACATTCAGAATGTTGTATAACTGTCATCTTTATCTACTCTAAAACATTTTAATCAACCCAAAGGGAATTCTTTACCCAATAAGCAGTTATTACCATTTCCACCTACTCCTAGCTCTTGGCATCCACTAATTTGCTCTCAGTCCTTATGGATTTGTGTATTCTGGATGTTTCATGTAAATGGAATCTTATAATACATGGCCTTTTAAAAAATTTGGCTCCTTTCATTTAGCATAATATTTTTACTGGTATTTTTAATACCTTTTATTGATTATGCCATTAGAGTTGTCCCATTTCCCCCCCTTCATTCCCCTCCACCCTGCACACTCTGTCCCATCCACCTTCCTCCCCTTCAGTTCATGTNTTTTGGCTCACAGACTGGCACTCAAACCACTGTGCCAATCCAGCCAGGGCCATTAACTACTTTAAAGTGTATACTTCAGTGGCATTTAGTACATTCAGAATGTTGTATAACTGTCATCTTTATCTACTCTAAAACATTTTAATCAACCCAAAGGGAATTCTTTACCCAATAAGCAGTTATTACCATTTCCACCTACTCCTAGCTCTTGGCATCCACTAATTTGCTCTCAGTCCTTATGGATTTGCGTATTCTGGATGTTTCATGTAAATGGAATCTTATAATACATGGCCTTTTAAAAAAATTGGCTCCTTTCATTTAGCATAATATTTTTACTGGTATTTTTAATACGTTTTATTGATTATGCCATTAGAGTTGTCCCATTTTCCCCCCTTCATTCCCCTCCACCCTGCACGCCCTGTCCCATCCACCTTCCCCCCTTCAGTTCATGTCAATGTGTCATAAGTTTTGTAGCTTCTACATTTTCCACACTGCTCTTGCCCTCCCCCTATTTTCTCTCCACCATCTATGCTACTTGTTCTCTGTATGTTCTCCCCCCCACTCTCCTCCTCCCACTCCTCCGTTGCTAACCTTCCATGTGATCTCCATTTCTGTGGCTCCGCTCCTGTTTTAGGCGTCCACTTAGTTTGCTTTTGTTTTAGGTGTGGTTGTTAGTAACTGAGTTTGCTGTCCTTTCACTGTTCATATTTTTTATCTTCTTTTTCTTAGATAAGTCCCTTTAACATTTCATATAGTAAGGGCTTGGTGATGATGAACTCCTTTAACTTGACCTTATCTGAGAAGCACTTTATCTGCCCTTTCATTCTAAATTAAAGCTTTGCTGGATAGAGCAATCTTGGATGTAGGTCCTTGCATTTCATGACTTTGAATACTTCTTTCCAGCCCCTTCTTGCCTGTAAAGTCTCTTTTGAGAAATCAGCTGACAGTCTGATGGGAACTCCTTTGTAGTTGACTGTCCCCTTATCTCTTGCTGCTTCTAGAATTCTCTCGTTCATTTTAATCTTGGCTGATGTAATTATGATGTGCCTTGGTGTGTTCCTATTTGGGTCCAATTTCTTTAGGACTCTCTGAGCTTCCTGGCCTTCCTGGAAGTCTATTTCCTTTGCCAGATTGGGGTAATTCTCCTTTGTTATTTGTTCAAATAAGTTTTCCACTTGTTGCTCTCCCTCTTCCCCTTCTGGTATTCCTGTAATTCAGATGTTGGAATGTTTAAATATGTCCTGGAGGTTCCTAAGTCTCTCCTAACTTTTCTGAATTCTTGTTTTTTTATTCTTTTCTGTTTGGTTGTTTCTTTTTTTCTTTCTGGTCCACGCCGTTGATTTTGGTCCCAGTTTTCCTTCCATCACTATTGGTTCCCTGTGCATTTTCCTTCATTTAACTTAGTGTAGCCTTCATTTTCTCATATAATTTGTGGCTGAAATCAACCAATTCTGTGAACATCCTGATCACCAGTGTTTTGAACTGTGTGTTTGATAGGTTGGCTATCTCTTGGTCACTTAAAAGTATTGGCTCTGGGGCTTTGATTTGTTCTTCTGATTGAGCCATTTTTGGTCAGGTCGTGCCTGTTACATATGAGGGGCAGAGCCTTGGGTGTTCACCAGGGCAGGGCAACTCAGTTGTTGGGTTGTGATGCTGTATGTGGGGGTGGGGTCAGAGAGGGAGCAGTGGTGCTTGTTCTCCACTCTCTCAGATTTCAGTCCCCTCTGCCACTTCCCACAAGCTGGCACCTTTCAGTAGGTGCTTTTAGGCTTTATTTCCCATTGCTGGGGCCCTGGGTTGCATAGTCTGTCTTGCTACCTGTTGTTGCTTAGGTGTTCACCAGGGTGGGGCAACTCACGGCTCTGCGTTGTGACGCTGTATGTCAGGGCGGGGTCACAGAGGGAGCAATGGCACTTGTTCTGTGCTCTCTGGGATTTTGGTCCCCTCTGCCGCTTCCCACAAGCAAACTGGGCCCTTCTAGTGCTGGTTCCCGGGTGGGTGGGCTTGTGTACATTCTAGCACCCTGTGGGTCTCTCCAACAAACTCTCCTGTAAGGCTGGGAGCCTCTCCCAGCACCTTGACCCCCGAGAGCTTTTTCAACTGGTGCTTTTAGGCTTTGTTTCCTGTCTCAGGGGCCCTGGGTTGTGCGGTCTGTCTCACTGCTCATTTTTTGCCTGGTTTATCTGTGCATGAATGTGTGTCTGCAGCCAGCCAACCTCCTTGCACATCTCACTGGGTTTGCTCGATTCATTCCCTCACCCAGTTCTGCCAACCACCACCTCTTCCTGCCAGGACCTTTCTCTGCCAGCCGATGACTCCACCCCTCTTACCAGTCTGGATGAATGGTTCGTTGTTGTTGGAGTTTGGTACCATTCAATTTCTGTCTGTTCTGGTTGTGCTTTTGTTTTTAAATATTTGTCGTTCTTAAATTTGGTTGTGCAGGAGGCAAAGTGTCTCCACCTACTCCTCCATCTTGGCTGGAAGTCCCCTCATTTAGCATAATATTTTTGAGGTTCATCTACATTGTTACATGTATCAATACTTCATTCATTTTCTGGCTGAGTAATATTTCACTGTTTGGATATACCACAAATGCTATATCCATCCATCTGTCGATGGGCATTTGGGTTGTTTCAACATTTTGACTATTGTAAACTGTTGACACGATGACCATTGTCATAGAAGTATTTGTTTGAACAAATGTATTCAGTTTCTTTGGGTATGTATTTAAGAGTGGAATCCTTAGGTCATATAATTATTTTATGTTTAACTTTTTGAGGAAATGCCAAACTGGTTTTCACATGGCTATTCATTTTATATTCCAACAGGAACAGACAAGGTTTCCAATTTCTTTAATCTTGGTAACCCTTACTTTCCACCTTTTTGGGGGGTAGGTTATGGTCAACCTAGTGAATATGATCTCCTTGTGGTTTTGATTTGCATTCCCTTGATATTGAGCATCCCTTTTTTAAAACTTTTTAATTGAATTGAATTTATTTTATTTAATTGAATTTATTTATTTATTTATTGAATTGAATTTAACAAAATTATGTAAGTTTAAGGTGTACGATTTTATAATATATCATCTGTATATTATATTGTGTGTTCATTACCCCAAGTCAAGTCTCCTTCCATTACCATTTATGCCCCCGATACCCTCCTCCACCTACTCCCACCTCCCTTTTCCTTTGGTAATCACCATACTATTGTCTGTGTCTGAGGTGGTTTTTTTTTTTTTTTTTTACTTAATCCCTTCAGCTTTTTCACCTAGCCCTCAACTTTCCTCTTCTCTGACAGCTGTCAGCCTGTTCTCTATCTGTGAGTTTCTTATTATTTTATTTTGTTCATTTATTTTGTTTATTTAGATTTCATATATAAGTGAAATCATATGGTACTTCTCTGTCTCTGACTGGCTTATTTCACTTAGCATAATACCCTCTAGGTTAATCCATGTTGTCACAAAGGGTAGGATTTCCTTCTTTTTTTTTACAGCTGAGTAGTATTTCATTGTGTAAATGCATCACAGCTTTTTCAACCACTTATTTACTGATTGGCACTTGGGCTGCTTCCTAAGCTTGGTTTTTGTAAATAATGCTGCAGTGAACATAGGGGTGCATATATTCTTTTGAATCAGTGTTTCTGATTTCTTTGAATATATTCCCAGAAGTGGAATTGCTGGGTCAAAAGGCAGCTCCACTTTTAATTTTTTGAAGTAACTCTATAATACTTGCCACAGTGGCTGCACTATTCTGCATTCCCACAAGGACAGGGGTTCCTTTAGGTCCACATTCTCCCCAACACTTGTTGTTTGTTGTTTTACTGATGATAGCGATTTTGACAGGTGTGAAATGATATCTCATTGTGGTTTTAATTTGCATCTCTCTGATGATCAGTGATGTTTAGCATCTTTTCATATGTCTATTGGCCATCTGAATGTCCTGAATGCCATCCGAGTGTCTATTCAAGTTCTTTGCCCATTTTTAAATTGGATTGTTTGGGTTTTGGTGTTGAGTTGTTTGAATTCTTTTTTACATTTTAGATATTAACCTCTTATCGGATGTATCACTAACAAGGGTCTCCTCCCATTCAGTGGTTTGTCTTTTCATTTTGTTGATGGTTTCCTTTGCTGTGTTTCCACTTATTTGTATCTTCCTCAATTTCTTTCTTCAGTGTCATATTATTTTCCCAGTACAGTTCTTTTACACCCTTGGTTAAATTTGTTCCTAGTCATTTTATTTTATTTTTGATGCAGTTGTAAATTAGATTGTTTTCTTAGTTTCCCTTTCTGATGGTCCATTATTGGTGTATAAAAATGCAACTGATTTCTGAATATACTTTGTATCCTGCTATTTCACAACATTAATTGATCAGGTCCAGTAGTTTTGGGGCAGAATCCTTAGGGTTATATCGTATCATGTCATCTGCAAATAATGACAGTTTTACTTCTCCCTTTCCAATTTGGATGGCTTTCATTTCTTCTTCTTGTTTGACTGCTGTGGCTAGAAGTTCTAGTACTATGTTGAATAAGAGAGGTGAAAGTGGACATACTGGTCTTGTTCAGATGTTAAGGGAAACACTTGCAGTTTTTGCCCATTGAGTATTATGTGGACTGTGGGTTTGTCACATATGCCCTTTATTACATTGAGGTATTTCTATTTTCATTTGGCTGAGAGTTTTTATCATAAACGGGTGCTGGATTTTATCAAATTTTTACTCCGCATCTATTGATATGATCGTGTGGTTTTTATCATTCATTTTGGTTTTGTGGTGTATCACACTTTTTGATTTGCAGATATTATACCAACTTTGCATCCTCAGAATAAATCCCACCTGATCAGGGTGTATGATCTTTTTAATTGCTGGATCTGGTTTGCTAATATTTTGTTGAAGATTTTAGCATCTTCACTCATCAGGGATATTGGCCTATAATTTTCTTTCTTGTTTTGGAATTAGTACCTTAGTTTGCTCACCTGTGAAATGGTGGAAATTATAGAATCTTCTTATAGAATTACTTATAAGAATTATTCTATAATTCTTATAGAATTATAGTATCTTCTTATAGAATTACTGTAAGTTATTCATGAAAGTGTTTAAAATAACTCTCCCATAGAATGAGCACTCTGTAAACATTAGCTATTTTATCATATCATTATTGCCCAGCAGTTAGAGCCCTCAGCTGGAATAATGGAGAAGCACAGAAATTTTCAGGGCCTTAGAAGTCTCTGAGGAAGGGTTTTTGGAGGAACCATGGAAAATGCATGGTCTTGATGCTAACAGTGAGAATGAATGATTTGCACAGGAGGTAGATTGGATAGATCGGGCATCTGCTTCAAACAACCAGGTTGGTAGATTCTATCTCACTGCTGATTGGCCTGGCAGGTGCAATTCTTCTTGGCAAATGTGACTCTGTCTGGAGGAGGGGCAGGTAATAGGCTCCCAGGGGGATTTTGTCCTTTGTTTCCAGCTTCCATGGCTCCAGTACATTCCCAGACCACAGTGGTTGACTCACAAGCTTTCCCTTGTTTACGTGCTCACTTTCTCTGCTGCAATGCTGTGGCCATTCTCTTCCACATGCCCATGGATGTGCATAACACCTGATCCCTCCTCTCTGCCTACAATTTCTGCTCAGCCCTTCCATATACTGAGGTAAATGAGACAGAATTACAAAAGTAAATGATTCCCCTAGCTGATTGATGGACCCACATTTTTTCCTACTTTCTGCTCTGTCTGCCATACACAGTGTATTAGTGACATGTGTTCCTCCAAAGTTGCCGGGTTTCTGCTGCAGTATCAAAAATCAACAATGTCCAGAAGTAGGAAGGAAGGAAGGAAGAAAAAGATTTCTTGCATGCATTTCTCTCTTACCCCAGGTAAGAGATTCTGTTCAAATCCCGTTGAACAGAATTAGGTCACATGTCTACCCTTAACTTCAAAGATGCTCAGAAATTGGGTATCTGGATTTTCAGCCTCCTTTGGAACATTCTGCTAGCAATAAGAAGGGTAGGAAATGGCTGTTAGGTTGACAACAAAGGGTGTCTGCGACACAATACCAGTTTCCATGATATGAACAGACTTGAGCAGGTTGGCTTATTTTGTTGGGACAAAATGAATTTGCTTAAAGACACTATTAACTACAAGCAAATCCTTGTATCTCTTATTGACCACTGCAATACACTGAGTTTTGATTCAGTTCTGCTGTGTCTAGAGAACCCTATGTGTCTTCTCTCTTTAGACTTCTGTAGAATTTGTGAATCCCCAAGAACCAATTTAATTCAATTATCTAATAAAGGACAACACAGGAGAAAGCTGCTATTGTGCTGCAATGCTCAGAAGGTAGCTCTGAATTTGCTTATTTTTTAAAAGTTTGATTAAAATACAATAAAACAAATAGGTTACAATGTATAATTATTATTAATCTTAGAACAGATTATTTTCATGCACTCATAGAAAAAACACTCCAATATTCTTCTCCAGCCTTGCATTTAGAGGTAAATTCACCAAAGAGTTCCTCTTTGTTTTGCTTCAAGATTCTGCTCTGTGTCAATAAGAAAGTTTAACTTTTTTATGGCATACTTTCCTTTTTTTATCCGTTGTATTTTTGCTCAAGTTTTAAAAAATGATTATTGTTTAACAGTGCAAGTTGGTTGTTAAAGAAGATACAAATAACATAAAACTATAAAAACTGGCTCTGAGTAGTGTGGCCCAGTTGGTTAGGTGCTATCCCTCAAAACAGTTTTATTCCTCGTCAGGGCACATCCCTGAGTTGAGGGCTCAGGCCCCAGTTGGGGCGTGTACAAGAAACAACTGATCAATGTTTCTCTCCCTATCTTTCTCCCTTCCAATCTTTTCACATAATTTTTCTAAAAATAAATAAATAAATATTTTTATAAAGCTATAACATTAAAAAGAGAAAGTGTCCCCTCCTGCCCCTCAGCCAATTCTCTGTCACGAAATACCCATCCCCAGAGCTATTCATGGTTATTATTTTTCGTCTGGGCCTATACAAATATATACATGTATAAGCCCAGAGAAACTCGTGAGCTTTTTTAAAACCACACATATATTATACTACATATAGGGGTGAGCAAAAGGTTTATTGTGTGTTGCCTTCTACTGGTTCAACTGTACATCTAAACTGCCATCAAATATAGACTAGGGGCTTCTAGTCAACATAGCAACATAGGCAGACATGGCTCACCTCTTTGCCGAAGCACGTCAAAATTACAACTCAGATATAGAACAACCATCACTCAGAACCATCAAAAATCGAGTTGAATGGAAGTCTGACAACTATGGATTTGAAGGAACCACATCCATCCAGATTGGTAGGAGGGGCACAGATGCTAAATGGGCTGGTTCCTCACCATTGTTGGTGAAAAAAAATTTAGGAGGGCTATCTCAGGAGCGAACAGACCCAGCTGCACACCAGGCCCCCCAGCCCAGGGTTCCAGTGCCAGGAAAAGTCCCTACAAATTCTGGCTGCAAAAATCAGCAGGGACTGAGTCAGTGGAAGAAACTGCTGGAGCCCCAAGCAGTTCTTCTTAAAGAACCCACACATGGAATCACCTACTCAGACTCACTCCCTTTGAGCTCCAATGCCAGAGTGGCTGCTGGAAGGGCATTGGCAGCATACTGGGAGAGGCTGAAGTGTCTGGCATTGGGGCAAGCAGAGGCCGTTTCCCTTTTCTGAGCCCTCCCCCTGCAGAGCCAGCAGGCTGGTGAAATATCTGATACTCCATCAACCTGGCTAACACTGACCAGACTTGGGGATCCCCACAGACTCTGTACCACCTAACTTTCAGCCTGCTTATGCTGCTTTTTCACATGAATGGCTGCTTCACATTCTCTAAATCTACCAAACAAGCAATGACTTGCCTCAGTGAGCTCCAGCCTGGGCACCAGGAGCCAATTTAGTTTCAAAGCTTAGCTTCACCTGGGAATCTCCCAAACCAGCAAAAGTAGCAGCCTTCTAATATTGCTTTAAAGTTCAGGAAGGGTAGCCCCAGGCAAAACACAGGTGGGGAACTGACCTTGGCCTGCACCACCCAGGAAACCCCATGGCCAGCCCACGCAGTGGACAGCTCCAGACCCATCAGAGCATGCTCCTGCATAGCTAATCCTCCATGGAGAGTGAGGTTGGTGATAAGTGGTCACAGCCAGTCCTTTTGGCTGATTGGGCTGGGTAAATCCCTCCCACTGATCTGCCAATAGCAACCAAGGCTCAACTATAAGAGAAGGATGTACTCAGCTCACAGAGAGGGTGCACCTTGAATACCCAGCTTGGGTAATAGGAAAGGCTTTGCCAGTGGAACTTAGAGGACACCTACTACATTAGGGCACACTATCAACATAGGGAGTCAAAACAGCTCTACCTAATACAAAGAAACAAGCACAGGGAGGTTGCCAAAATGAGGAGACAAAGAAACATGGCCCAGATGAAAGAACAGATCAAAACTCCAGAGAAAGAGCTAAATGAAATGGAGTTAAGCAATCTTTCAGATGCAGAGTTCAAAATACTGGTTATCAGGATGCTCAAGGAACTTAGGGAGGACCTCAGCAGCATAAAAAAGATCCAGTCAGAAACAAAGGATTCACTACTTGTAATACAGAACAATTTACAGGGAAACAACAGTAGAGTGGATGAAACTGAGAATCAAATAAATGGTTTGAAATATAAAGAAGCAAAAGCAAAACCAAAAAATAACCAATCAGGAAAACAAGAAGGAAAAAGAGTCCAAAAAAATGAGGGTAGTATAAGCAGCCTCCAGGACAACTTCTTCAAAAGGTTCATTTGCATCATAGTGGTGCCAGAAGGAGAAAAATAAAGAGGAAGAAATTGGAAATCCATTTGCAAAAATAATGAAAGAAAACTTTCCTAATTTGGCAAAAGACATAGACATGCAATTCTAGGAAGCACAGAGTCCCAATCTAGTTGCACACAAAGAGGACCACACCAAGACACATCATCAGCTTAACAATAACCCACAACCTTCAGACCAACTGGGACACATCATAATTAAAATGCCAAGGGTTAAAGAAGAGAGAATCTTACAATCAGCAAGATAAAAGCAGAGAGTTATCTATGAAGGAGTTTCCATAAGACTGTCAGCTAATGTCTCAAAAGAAAGTTTGCAGGCAAGAAGTATTCAAATTGTTGAAAAGTAAGGACCTACATCCAAGATTGCTCTATCCAGCAAAGCTATCATTTAGAATGGAAGGGCAGATAAAGTGCTTCCCAGACAAGGTAAAGGTAAAGAATTCATCATCACCAAGCCAATATTAAATGCAATGTTAAAGGGAATTATATATGACAAAGAAGAGGATCAAAACTATGAACATTAAAATAATAACATACTCACAACTGTCAACAACTAAATCTAAAAAATAAAGATAGAAACAGAAACCAATTATATAAAAAATCATGACAAGAACAGAATCATAGGTATGGGGATCATTTGGAGGGTCATCAGCTGGGAGAGGGAAGGAAGAGAAAGGAGAAAATGGTGCAGGGATCAAAAAGTATAATTGGTATGACAGGGGGATGTCAAAACCAGTATAGGAAATAAAGAAGCCAAAGAACTTACACACACGACCCATGGATATGAACAAAGTGTGGTGGGATTGTTGGAAGGAAGGGGCATACTGGGCAGAGGGAGGCAAAAAGAAAAAAATTGGGATAACTGTAATGGCATAATCGATAAAATATACTTAAAGAATGAATAAACTGGGCTTTGCATATGCACAACTGTCAACCTAGTTTTACCCACCTCTGTATTGTTCAACAACTTTTTAATTTAACAATATATCCTTGTCAACTTTCCATATGCTTATATATATTTCTTTTTGTCATATTACATTTCACATAATATACGGTTTTCAGTAGATTTTTATTTTGCTCTCCTTTTTTCCCCCCACAGGATAAAAGCTCCCATTGACTGACCCTATGATGACTGTCTAAAGAGTTTTTAAAACAGCTCTAATAAACTTTAGGGATATTTAAGTCTTACAGAATAGCACCTTCTCTATCATGGAATTGGGTAGAAGAGGACTCTATGATTTTATAATGATGATGACTGTGATAACCTCTACTTGAGTTCACACGTTTTAAGACAATTTTCTATAAAGGATCTCATTTAAACTCTATCTAATAATATTTTGTTCTGAAAGTGCCTGTAGATTCCCCTGATAAAACTGTTTTTTATTATAATAAACTCTTACAACTTGAGCTGGGAACAGCATGATAGTGCTGTGATTACTACCTATTATTATTTAATATAGATGAAAATTAATATGTCCAACCTTACTTCATGTCCAGCTTTACTCAGCTTTGAGTGTGGGTTCTATGACTATATGCTGCTGTTTCATACTTCTAAGCTTCAAAATACAGGAAGAAAAACTGACAGAATTAAAGGGAGAAAGACAATTGCACAATTATAGTGCTAGATTTTGATATTATGTCACGATAATTGATAGAAAAACTAGACCAAAAAATTAGTAAAGACATGAAAATTTTTAACAACACTATCAACTACCTGTTTGATATTCACAGGATATTATACCAGGAACAGAATACATACTTTTACAAGCCTCATGGTGAATGACAGAAATAACTATGCCATAAAACAAGTATCAATAAATTTAAAGTGCAGTAAATCACACAAAGTATGTTTCCTGACTGTAGAAAAGTTAAATTAAAAAGTAATAACAATACAATATTTAGAAAACCTTGAATATTTAAACTTAAACAACATACTTCTAAACAATTTATGAGTTAAAGTAGGAGTTACAGGGGAAATATTAGAGAATATTTTGAACTATATGGTAAAGGATACACATGTGCAATATGTCAGAATTTGTGGGATAAAGCTATGATTGCATTGAAAAGAAAAGAAAATTTTAAGTGGTTATATCAATGACCAAAATTATGTATTCTCAAGAAGCTATAATAGGAGGTACAAAGTAAGGCCGAATAAGAAAAAGGAATAAAAAGAGTAAAGATAAGAGGAGACCAATAAAATGCAAACATCTGAATTATGGAGGTACCAGAAGGGAAAGAGGAAGAGCAACAAGTGGAAAACTTATTTGAACAAATAATAAAGGAGAACTTCCCCAATCTGGCAAAGGGAATAGACCTCCAGGAAGTCCAGGAAGCTCAGAGAGTCCCCAAAAAGGTGGGCCCAAGGAGGAACACACCAAGGCACATCATAATTACCTTAGCCAAGATTAAAATGAGGAGAGAATTCTAGAAGCAGCAAGAGAGAAGGGGACAGTCACCTACAAGGGACTTCCCATCAGACTGTCAGCTGATTTCTCAAAAGAGACCTTGTAGGCAAGAAGGGGCTGGAAAGAATTATTCCAAGTCATGAAAGGCAAGGACCTACATCCAAGACTGCTCTATCCAGCAAAGCTTTCATTTACAATGGAAGGGCAGATAAAGTGCTTCTCAGATAAGGTCGAGTAAAGGAGTTCATCATTACCAAGCTCTTATTATATGAAACGTTAAAGGGATTTATCTTAGAAAAAAAGATGAAAAATATGAACAGCAAAATGACAAAAAAACTCACAGCTATTAACAACCACACCTAAAACAAAAACAAAAGCAAACAACTAGAACAGGAAAAGAACCACAGAAATGGAGATCACATGGAGGGTTATCAACAGGGGAGTAGGAGGGGGAGAGAGAGGGAAAGGTACAGAAAATAAGTAGCATAGATGGTAGGTAGAAATTAGACAGGGGGAGGTTTAGAATAGTATAGGAAATGTAGAAGCTGAAGAACTCACATGTATGACCCATGGACATTGAACTAAAGGGGAGGGGAATGTGGGTGGGAGAGGGTGGGTGTACAGAGCAGAGGGGCATGAAGGGGGCGGAATGGGACAACTGTAATAGCATAGTCAATAAAATATATATTTGTAAGAAGTTCCCCAAAATAAAACACCAGGTCCAGATGCTTTTGCTGGTGAATTCTATCAAACACTTAAGTAAGGTATAAAACCACTATTATATAACCTGTATCAGGAAGGAAAGGAGACAATGTGTTCTCACTCATTTTATGAGGCTAGCATAATTTTAATGCTTAAACCTAAGAAAGACATTATGAATAAGTTAGTTACAAATTAACATTCCCCAGGAACATTGATGCAAAATCCTTTAAAAAATAGCAAATCAAATCAAATGCATCAATATAAAAAGGATTAGATACCATGACCAAGTAGGGTTTATTCCAGGAATACAAAATAGAATTAACATCACAAACTCAATCAATGTCCCTTCTTTCCTGTCATCAGTGATACTTTCCATTTCTCCCGAGAGGTGCAAGGGCAGGCATATAGAGACTTGCAGGAGAGCCTCCACTACACCAGGAGGCCTGCTTCAGGAAGCTTCTTTGTTCCCATGAGCTCAAAACCCTCCTCCCTCGCCCAGAGACACAAAGGTAGTAGTAATAGGGAGATCCTTCCACATCCTCCTTCACCAGAAGTCATCTGGTGGCTTGGCCTGGGAAAACCTCTTCTGTCTCCCAGACAGCACCAGAGTCACCAAATAAACAGAACAGACGAAAACAATATTACAAAGTATCTGAAAATTAAATAGCCATTGAAACCAGAGAAGCAGGCCAGTGACCGTGTCCTAAACCAAAGTAAGGTGACTGACTGCTAAAATGAGATTTACATAGGACCTATAGTCTCCTAATAAAATGAAAAAATGTGCAGAATAAAATCGAAAATCACCTAAAATACCAAGAACCAAGAACATCACAATTCAAATGAGAAACTACAATTAACTGACACAAACTCTGAGATAAATCCAATTTAAAAGCGTCCAACATAAAAAAGGTTTCAGTAATCAATTACAAATTCTCTTGAAACAAATGGGAATAAAAGGTAGGAAATCTTAATAGAAACTAAAGTTATTATAAAAAGAAGAAAATGGGAATGATAAAACTAATGAAAAAAACAGATGTTTTAAAAACTTGCTGGCTGGGCTCAAGAATAGAGTGGAGATGAGAGACTATAGGATCAGTGAACTTGAGAACACAACAATGTAGTTCACGCAGTCTGAACAACAGAGAGAAAAATAGAACAAAATACACAAAAAGCACTTCAGAGACCTGGTGAAAATATTGAAAGATTCAGCATTAAAAAACCCCCACCATTTATTTATTTATTTATTATTTATTTTCTTTAAAGACTTTACTTAGTTTTAGAGACAGGGAAGGGAAAGGAGAAAGAGAGGGAGAGAAACATCAATGTGTGGTTGCCTCTCATGCGCCCCCACTGGAGACCTGGGCCACAACCCCGGCATGTGCCCTGACTGGGAATTGAACTCTTTGGTTTGCAGCCTGCACTCAACCCACTAAACTACACCAGCTGGAGGAAAGATTCAGCATTTTTATCATCAGAGGTCCAGGAATTCAGCATAAGGAAAGGCAGGGGTGGAGAAAGAGACCTGAAAGAATATTTGAAGAAATAAGTTTAAAACTCCCAAATTTGTTGAAAAATACAAATCTACTGGCCCAAGAAGATGAATGAATTCCAATTGTGGTAAATAAAAGAAATCCATGCCAACACACATATAATTTAACTGGGCAAACTAAAGATATAGAAAAAAATCTTGACAGTGGCCATGGAGAAACAATACTCTATGTGTAGGGACCACCAATTCAAATGACAGCAGAATGAATCCCTGGAACCAGAAGTGTCATACCATTTTTGAGGGGCTAAAAGAAAACTACTGTCAGTCATGAATTCTGCCTGGTGAAGCTACCATTCATTAATAAAGGGAAAATAAAACTATTCTCTGACAAAGAAAAACTAAAAAAATTTTGACTCACAGATAGAGTCTTAAAAATTAGCTAAAAGAAATTCCCCAAACAGGAAGGGAATGATAAAAGAAGGACTCTTGGAGCATCAGGAAGGAAGAAGGAAAAACGGGCAGAGCAGATATATGTATGCATATGATAGATGATCTTTTTCCTCATGAATTTATTACCAACTACTTGGTGATTGAAACAAAAGTTATAATATCATTTGATGTCTAAAGTAACAATATTTAAAGGTGGAGAAAGTGAAAGAATCTAAACAGAATTGAGATTTCTATACTCAAAGAAGTAAAAGGTTGATACCAACCAGTAAGTGTTATGTCGCATATATATTAAAATACCAAGGGTAACCATTATGAAAACTATACAAAGCTATGAATTAAAAAACACCACGAGTCAGGATAGAATCCTAAAGATTCATCAAGCAATACACAGGAAAGCAAAACAAGAGAACAGAATCTGAATCTAGAGGTAACAAATTAGAAAATGGACAGCCTTATGTGATAATATAACATTATCTTAAATGTAAATGGTCTAAATACACCAATAAAAGAACAGATTGGTAGAGAAATTCATTTTAAATCAATGACATTAGGTAGGATGAAAGTAAAAGAATGAAAATAAAGCATATAAACAATCAATAGCAAGAGCGTCTATATTAATATTTGATAGGGTGAATTTCAGAAAAAAAGAAAATTGTTAGAGAAAAAGGAGAGTCATTACATAATGATTAAAGGATGAATCCACCAGGAAGACACAATGTTCCTAAATGTGTAGGCACCAAACAACAGATCCTCAAAACATGTGGAATAAAAATGGACAAGCTGAAAAAAAAAGATGGGCAAATTATGATTATACCCCTTGGAAAGTACATCACATGCTGTTTCAACAATACAATCACCGAAAGATTCTTATTGACATGCATAAAACACTTCACCCAAGAACAGCAGAAGAGTCATTGAAACATTTAGCAACATAGGACATACCCTGGGCCTTAAAATAAATCCCAACAAATTTAAAAGAAGTGAAATCATACAGAGTGTGTTCTTCAACCCCAATTGAATCAAACAAAAATTAATAACAGAAAGACAATAGAAAAATCTTTAAACATGTGGAAACACATTTCTATACAATCTGACTTGGAAAGGAAGTCTCAAAAGAATAAAAATTCTTTGAGCTCAATGAAAATGAAAACAGTAAAATTTATAAAATGAAGCTAAAGCAGTGCTGAGAGGGAAATTTATAGTACCAATAATTATATTATAAATGAAGAAAGGTATATAATCAATAAACTATATTCCTACTTCAAGAAATTAAGAAAATAAGAGGAAAATAAACTCAATGCAAGCAGAAATAACCAAGAAAGAAACAGACATCAATGAAATTTAAAGTAGGAAAACAATAGAAAAAATCATTGAAAAAAAGAAAAAGCTATACCTTTTGAAAAACCAATAAAATGGATCAACCTTTGGTAAAGCTGAAAAAAATAAAAACACACAAGAAAGAAATTCCCTGTACCAGAAATGAAAGAGGGGATTTTGTATAGATCCTACACCCATTTAAAAGATAAGAGAGTACTATGGACAACTTTATCCTTATACATTGACGACTTAAAAGAAATGGACCAATTCCTCAAAAACCGCAAATTACCAAAACTCAACTAATATAAAATAGACAGAATAGCCTTGTAAGCATTAAAAAAATTGAGTTCATAACATAAAAATCTCTAAAAAAGTAATCGTCAAACCCGGATGTTTGTATTGGAGAATTCTATGAAACATTTGAAGAAGAATTAACCATAATTTCATATACTTTATTTCAGAAAGTAGAAAGGGAACACTTTCTGATTCATTTTATGAGACCTGTATTACCCTGATACCAAAACCAGATGAAGATAATAAAAAAATACTACAAATCCACATTTCTCCTAAACTTAGATGTAAAAATCTTCAGTGAAGTACTACCAAACCAAATCCAACAATATGTAAAAAAATTATGCACTGTGACTAGTGAATTTATTCCAAGTATGCAAGGATGATTCAATAAATAAAATCTACAATACAAACAAACCAGAAGGGAAAATCATAATGTATATCTATAATATATGTATATAATATATAAAATATATTTATATTAGAAATGTATTTTTATATGCTAGCCATAAATAAGAAAATTAAGTTTAAATTCCATATGCATTGGTGCTCCCAAACACAAAATACTTAGAAATCTACCAATTAACACCCAAGGCTTTTACACTGAAAATATTGCCAAGATTTTAAAGATGATTTATATATATATATGAGTTTATGAGTTGTGGAACTATATATTACTAAGATATCAATTTGCTCAAAACTGATCTATAGATTCAACACAATCCCAATCTAAATTTCAGTCATTTTTTAAAATAGAAATTGACAAAACAGCTTTTAAAATTCAGCATACATACAAACAAGCCAGAATTGCCACAACAATAAAAGAAGTCTCGGTCTTCACTGGGTAAGAGAGCCTTTATGTTATTATGATTGTTGTATTCATCACGTTTTACTGTAATCATTATTAATATAATGTGTGCTCCTGGAGGACATGAACCATGTCTCAATTATCTCTGTCTTAATTATCTGTCTCAACACAAGCACAAATGTTTTCAGTAAAACGTGCTGAGCTGGTTAAAAGACAGTGACCATTTTGTATTTATATGACTTTAATTTTAGAAAAAAGAAGACTGGCCCTGGCCAGATGGCCCAGTTGGTTGGAATGACATTTCAGACACCAAAATGTTGCAGGTACAATTCCCAGTCAGGGCACACATCTGTGTTGCAGGTTTGATCCCCAGACACAGTGTGTACAGGCCTTGGGTGAGGATAAAAAATAAAAAAAGACTAGGCATTGAGCATCTAAATCACTGAGCATTTGAGCATGACTCTCTGGTGGTAACATCAGAAATGTAGCCAGCATTTTATCTTTTCGAGAGCAAGGTTCAGAATCTTGGGACATTTGCTCTTGGAAAGACAATGAGGGTTTCATGGGGAACTTCCCCCCAGGCTATTCAGTGAGTTTGAATTCTTTATAACAAAGAATTGGAGTCTGGCTTCAGTCAATCCTAGATTTGATGATTCATGGCAAAGATTACTTGCCAACTGACATCTTTGAATATGGTAATTCCTATATTTGACTGTATGTGGCTTCTCTTTCTTCAGCAGTACATATCACTTAGTTCTTTGAGATGAAAGAGAAGACCCCTCTCAATGTTTAAGGTGAATTCCTTGATTCTGGGCAACATCAGTCAATGGATTTTATATTTTGTAAATTCTTGAATACTTTATCCTTAATTCACAGCCCTGTGAACTTTTAAGGCTAATCACTTTCTCTTCATAGAAGTTGCAAATTGGCGTCGATCCATATTTGTGTATTTCCAACCTTTCCTACCCAAAGTTGTTCATTTGCAACAATATTTGGCCCAGTTTAATGTCTAATGATATCATTGATAATAGCTTTGAGGTCATCTGGTTTTTCATTGTTTATGTTTGGGAAACTTCACAGCACACTACTGAAGTCATCCCAGTCCCTTTTCTTTCATTAGGTCATTAAGAATAGCACCAACTAAGAAGCTTTTTCTATGTATAATAAACACAGATGCTTCTATTTGATTTCCCAGATTACACCGTCTCTGACCAAGAAGTTTAAACAGTGTCAAGGTAATGCAAAGGAAATAATCTGTTCAGATAAATCAATCCAACGCTGTCTACTCTAGGGTGGCTGTGGGGGAGACGAGGCACATGCATTAAGTGGTTAGGTGCAATGCCACAGGTGGCATCTACCTGCAGATGCTATAGTCTATGGGTGGCATCCAACCCGTCAATGTTTGTTGAGCATCTGCAGCATGCACATCAAGCATTAGGAGGATTCTAGAGATGAAAAGGATAAGGTTCCCAGACATACATATGCAAAACAAGCAAAAACGTATATCATAAAGATTAGAGGGGTCTGAATCAATGCTGTTAGCCTGAAGAGGGAGAGGACCTTGAAATTAGCAATACTCTCGAAGATTTCATGGAGGGACATAGTAATTGAACTTAATCTTAAAGAAGGGATAAAAGTTCCATAGGGAAGGAAGGATATGCCAGGTAGATGAAATGGCACATGCAAAGGCCGAGAAATAACACACGCAAAGTTCTGGAAGTCAGAAAGTCAAAAGAGATCAAATCTATCTGTCTTGGAGTGTATGTATGGTCCTCGGCTCAGAAGAACTTCAATATGCCAGCTGTTTTATTCATAATGAAGAGACAGGAAGCAGTTGATATGTTTGACCAAGACTCACCTCTGTACAGAAGCCCTCAAGGGTGGTGATTTTCAACCTTTTTCATCTCATGGCACACATAAAGCAGTGACTAAAATTCTGCAGCGCACAAAAAATATATTTTTTACCAATCTGACAAAAATAGGTATAACTTTGATTCATTCATGCTGGGCAGCTATTGTTGTGTTGGCTGTTGTCATTTTTTTTCTTTGACAGTCTAAGGGAAAAGAGGTAAGTGTCCCTGACCTAATAGTCAGGTATTTCACATTTTAAAAGTTTTTGTGGCACACTGGTTGAAAATTGTTGATTTGGGGATTTCTAGTGAGAGGGAGTACATATTTTTTTTCAAAGAATAGCTTACTGACTGAGTAGAATCCAATCCATATGGAAAGATTTTGCCTTGCACACATATATTGGGCATTAGTTTCCTCTCTGTTGAACAGGGTTGAGAGAAAGCAGAGCATGACGTAAGCGGGGTCTGGTCAAGTTGGACCCAAAGGTAAAGGGCTTTCCAAAAAAAAATGGGAATGATACAGCTTGATGATTTGTCCTTGATATAAGCATCCACTTTGAGAATCACAGCACTTTAGATTGGGAAGAAATCTTAGCGACTGTTGAGTCTTGAACCTATACTCTGTTCAAGAGAAAAGTAAGACTTAGTGTGGTCAAGTGACTTCTTTAAGAATGCCCCACAAGGCTGAGGAAAAACTTGATTTCAAATGGAAAAACCTCAAATTCCCATACTAGGAAAGAGAAGAATGCCATGGGTAGTATGAAGTCATTTTACTTGAACTTAGAATGTGATATATAATTTTTAACCACCTTTATATTATGTTTATATAACTTAGAAAGTAAGGTGACTTTTAAAATTATTTTTGGCTTAAGCTAGTATTAACATTAGTTTGTAAATTCTGTACTCATTCTTCAGATATGACCTTAAGAATGGGGAAGAAAGGTACCAGGATTTATTGAGTGAAAAGTAGATGCAAATGTTAACATGAAATATTTATTGACTACTAACCATATGCAAGGTCTTGCGATAAGAGTTCATATACATCATCTCAATCCTTATAACAGCACTCTGAAATAGATACTATCATTTCTATTTTAAATTTGAGGAAATTAATGCACAGTTAATTAACTTGGCCAAGGTCCCATAGATAGTAGGTAAAGGAGCCAGGATTTGAATCTAGGCAACATGGCTTCTATATATACTCTCAACTGCCAGGCTAAGTACAATGGGGATGATAATGGCATATTTCTGAATGTGCTGTTATGATCAGTTTATGTTTTAAAACATGTAAAGTGCTTGACCAATGTTTAGTTAGTACCTAGTAAATGATAAAACTATTATTGAAAGATGAAGTTGCTTGCCCAGAATTTCATGTGGCCAGACTGATTAGAGCTCAAGGTTTTTAACCCTTAAACTACTGTATATATAATCTTGACTCTACTATAACTATGTCATCGTTTGTTGTGTTATTTAATTTTGTTTCAAAAACCTTAACTTTTTGCAATATTTCATTGGCCAGTAAAAGTAAAATTTGAATTATGTTAAGCATGTACAAACCTAAAGTAAACATGGGTGAGCTCTTCAATCATCACGACTTGAGCATTTAAAAAAGCATCCTACACCCACAATTTTAGCAGCATTATTCACAACAGCCAAGAGGTAGAAGCAACCCACACATCCATTGAAAAGTGAATGGTTAAAAAAATGAGGTATACATACACAATAAAATATTATTCAGCCTTAAAAAGGAAGGAAATCCTGTCACATGCTATAATAAGGAGAAAACTTAAGAACATTATGCTAAGTGAAATAAGCTAGTCATAAGAGGGCATACACTACATTACTGGATTTACATGAGGCGCCTGGAGCAGTCAGTTTCATCATGACAGTAAGTACAGTGGTGGTTGCCAGGGGCTGGAGGGTGAGGGCCTGGGGAGCTACTGTTTCATGGGTACAGATCTTCAGTCTTGCAAATAAAAATATTCTGGAGCTGGATGATAGTGATGGTTGTACAACAATGTACAATTCAGTATGCCACTAAATTTTGCATTTAACAATGCTTAAAATGGTAAATTCTATATGTATATTTTACCACAATTTTAGAAAACCATGTATATAGAAAAGTTGAAATTTATATATTCAACCAAATGCAAAGGACTTCATGGGCATCATAATAAAAGTGAAGTATTTTTTGAAAATAGGTAGAAGTCATTTTCCTTTTTACACATTGTAAATACTATTTAATGAAATTTTTGCTTATTTCAAATATTGAAATTTTAATTGAAGCCTACAGAATACAGCAGTTGAAACTTGAGTTGCAATAATCCTCTTCTCTGCTGTTTTTCTGATGCTCTTATTCTAAAACCTAGTTCTGGGGGACATTACTTCTTTATAGCAGGTGACCAGTTTTTATAATTTTAACATTCAAGAATTTGAGAAAGCTGTGGGTGGGAGGGCACACTAGACAGAGCTGCTATTATCTTGGAGAAACTGTATTAAAAGGACTGGGAACCAGTATTTTTTTGAGCATCCATTACCATCCATGATCTGAGCAACCACATTGGACACTTTGTGGATGTTATTGCATTTAATTCTTGTGGGATGAAGATAAAAGAAAATATATTTAGTTATAAGAGATTGTAAGCATCTTTCTCCTCTTATTTATGAAGGGGGAGAAGTTTTGCTGCTGCATTAATCAAGGAGCGACCTTTGTTGTGCACAATTCAGGAGTTTGTAAATCGAAAGAAAATCAAGAGATGGAGAGACTCAGTTTGTCTACATCATCTGCATCTTGGTATTTTGTTCCAAATAATTCTTTATTTGGGGGACTGGCCTGTGCATTGTGGGATGTTTAGAGTATTCATGGCACCCACTCAAGAATCACAGATATACGTGTTTAAAGGGTTGAGGCTTGGAGGGAAGAGGCAAGCTAGACTAGGGAGGCAACAGAGCTGGAGGGCAGTTTGGGGGCTGGTGCAGAGACAGAGAAAAGAGAATTTGTTTGAGCCACCCCAACAGACTGTGAATGAGGGAAGTTCCAGAAGGATTTTTAAGAGGGTATCTATATATTAAAAGTAAGTTTTCCCTTTTGTTATGTTCTTGAAAGTTCGAATCAAGATTTAAGTTGGTCTGAATTGTGCTTTTGAATTGGGTTTTTTAAAAATGTAATTCTGTGTTGAAATTTGAGTACTTGGCAGGGGGTTACAAACACTTTATATGGGTCACACTTACGAAGTCTTTTGAATTCACATTATCTTCAAAATGTCAGGTTGCACATTGTACCCTTCTGCCTCCTCTCTCCTCTTTCCCTTCACAAAAAGGAGCATTTTTTAGTTTTCTCAAGATTTAAAAAAGACTAGTATAAAAAGACTTCTTCTTCTTCTTCTTCTTCTTCTTCTTCTTCTTCTTCTTCTTCTTCTTCTTCTTCTTCTTCTATTTCTTCTTCTTCTTCATGTGATAGGATGTCTTTCATTCAGAGGTAATTTAACATCTAACAGTATATGATTCAGGAAGTCTGTCTATAAGTTTCTTATTGCTGTTCTGACAAATTACGACAAATTTAGTGCTTAAAATAATACAAACTTCTCTGGAGATCCAAAATCTCCAGAACTCAGTGGGCAAAAAACAAGGAAATGCAAGCAGAACTACATTTCTTCTGGAAACTCTGAGGAAAATCTATTCCCTTGCTCTTTCCAGCTTCTAGAGGCTGCCCGCATTCTTGACTCATTGCCCTGCCTCACTTCAATCTGTTTCTTTCATTGTATCTACTTACGTCTTTGACCTGCCTGTATCCCTCTTAGTAAGGACACTTGTGATTGCTTTGGGCCCACCTGAATAAACCAGCACAACATTTCCCTTTCAAGATACTTAATATACTTAATCACATCAGTGAAGTCCCTTTTGCCATGTAAGGTAACATGTTCACAGATTCTAGAGATTAGCACGTGGACATCTTTTGGGGGCTATTATTCTGCCTCCTACAGTGAGGGTATAAGAACATACAGTATGTGTGGTTTCATTCTGATGACATGCTTAAACTGTTTCAGCTTGACATAATTTGTTTTAAATGTGAAGCTTGTAGGTTTAACTGATATTAAAATTTCACATTAGAAAAGTAATAATGATTAATCAAATTATAATAATATTGATGGAGATACTGACAAAGTTTTAAATGCAAACTCAAGTTCCTCTTTAACCTCATTCCTGCTAGCTTGTTGTCAGGCTATCCAGAAGAACAAAGCAATGGCTATAACATATCCAATGATCTCCCTAAAACATACAACCCATCTAAATAGTTAAATATGTGGAATAAATCCTCTTTCAACAGATTCAAAATTGTCACATGCCCAGTACAATGCCTGGCACAAAGCAGTTTTTCACAAATGTTGGTGAAATGACTAAAAGACCACATGGTCACATCGGGTTTGATTCACGTTGGAATATCATATAAAGAAAAGCTGCTAATAGTGAGCAATACAAAGTGGTCACCAATTATGGGACACAGATATTGTGGCTTTGGGAGTTCACAGGAGACCTGGAGTACTCATGGAAAATGAGATCTGATCTGAGTTTTAAAATCAAGTAGCCATCAGAGACTCCTAGGAAATGGGTAGGGTTTCCCAAGTTAGCAAGGAATCTTAAGCAAAAGGGATGAGAAGAGGCTTAAAGCAAGGGGGACAAAAGATTTAATTTCCATGTTTCCCCTTTGATTCATTGGCAATGGTACTAGGTTGGGAATGAAGCATTCTGTAATTGCCCAAGAGCTGCAAATGAATGGAACTGCCTTATGATCCAGTGATTCTACTTCTGGGCTTTAATCCAAAGGAACCAAAGTACTAATTCAAAAGAACACATACACCCCAATGTTCATTGCAGCATTATTTACAATAGCCAACCTATGGAAGCCACCCAAATGCCCATGAATAGATGAGTAGATTAAAAAGCTGTGGTATAATTCCAGCCCAGAGGGAGGTGTAGGTAGACACACTGTGCCTCCTTGCACAACCAAAAGAAGGACAACAACAAATTTAAAAACAAACAAACAAACAAAACCAACCAGAATTGACTGAAAATCGAACCGTATGGGAGTCCAACAACCAAGGAGTTAAAGAAGAAACATTCATCCAGACTGGTAGGAGGGGCAAAGACAAGCAGCTGGGGTGGGCTGGGTAGTCCCACATTCGGATGCAGATGAACCAGGAGGAACAACTGGAGAGTAAGACAGACCACACAACCCAGAGCTCCAGCACAGGGAAATAGAGCCTCAAAGGCTCTGACTGAAAACACCTATGGGGGTTAAGGTGGCAGCAGTGGGAGAAATTCTCGGACTCACAGGAGAGTTCATTGGAGAAACTCACAGGGTCCTAGAATGTACACAATCCCACCCACTGGAATCATCACCAAAAGGGCCCAATTTGATTGTGGGGAGCGAGGGAAGTGACTGAAAGCTGGCAGAGAGAGGAGCAAGAGCCACTGTTCCCTCTCAGACCCATCCCCCACATACAACATCACAATGCAGCCGTCTGGGTTGCCCCACCTGGGTGAATACCTAAGTCTTTGCTCCTCACTATAGAACAGGTGCATCAAGACAAAAAAATGGCCCAAATGAAAGAACAGATCAAAGCTCCAGAGCAAATACAACTAAGTAATGAACAGATAGCCAATCTATCATATGCATAGTTTAAAACACTGGTTGTCAGGGTGCTCCAGGAACTCACTGGGTACTTCAACAGCATAAAAAAGACCCAGGCAGCAATGAAGGTTGCATTATGTGAAATAAAGAAAAAACTACAGGGAAACAACAGTGATGGGAAGGAAACAGGGACTCACATGAAGGGTTCAGAGTGGAAGAAAGAAAGACACATTCAATCAGAACAGAATAAAGAAACAAGAATTCAAGAAAATAAGAAGAGGCTTAGTAACCTCTGAGACAACTTTAAACACTCCAACACTCAAATCATAGGGGTTCTAAAAGGAGAGGAGGAAGACCAAGAAATTTAAAACTTATTTGAAAAAATAATGGAGAACTTCCCCAATCTGGCAAAGGCAATAGACTTCCAGGAAGTCCAGGAAGCTCAGAGAGTCCCAAAAAAGTTGGACCCAAGAAGGAACACACCAAGGCACATCATAGTGACATTAGCCAAGATTAAAATGAAGGAGAGAATCCTAGAAGCAGCAAGAGAAAAGGAGACAGTTACCTACAAAGGAGTGCCCATAAGACCATCAGCTGATTTCTCAAAAGAAACCTTGCAGGCAAGAAGGGGCTGGGAAGAATTATTCCAAGTCATGAAAAGCAAGGACCTACATCAAAGATTACTCCACCCAGCAAAGCTAGCATTTGGAATAGAAGGGCTGATCAGGTGTTTCCCAGATAATGTCAAGTTAAAGGAGTTCATCATCACCAAACCCTTCTAATATGAAATGTTAAAGGGATTTATTTAAGAAAAAAGAAGATAAAAATATGAACAGTAAAATGACAAAAAACTCACAGCTATTAACAACTGAACTTAAAAAAAAAACAAAACAAAAACAAACTGAGCAAACGACTAGAACAGGAACGGAATCACAGAAATGGAGATCACGTGGAGGGTTATCAGTGTGGGAGTGGAAGGGGGAGAGAAGAGGAAAAGGTACAGAGAATAAGTAGCATAAATGGTAGGTAGAAAATAGACAGGGGGAGGTTTAGAATAGTATAGGAAATGTGGAAGCTGAAGAACTTACACGTATCACATGTCTTTAGACGTGAACTAAAAGAGGAGAATGCAGGTGGGAGGGAGTGTGCAGGGCAAAGGAGAATAAAGGTGGGAATGGAACAACTGTAATAGCATAATCAATAAAGTGTATTTTAAAAGTCTAGAAAAATCTGTGGTATATATATATATACAATGGCATATTTCTCAGCCATAAAAAAGAATGAAACGTTTCTTGCATGGATGGACCTAGAGGGTATTATGCTCAGTGAAATATGAGGAGGGATGCCCCAAAAGTAGAATCTTATTTATAAAAGATTATGTATATATTTACACAATGGAATATTACTCAGCAGAAAGAAAGAAGGAGCCCCTACCATTTGGGATAGCATGGATGGGAATGGAGAACGTTATGCTAAGTGAAATAAGTCAGGCAGTGAAAAACAAATACCATATGATCTCACCTATAAATGAAACCTAATAGACAAAACAAACAAGCAAGCAAAATAGAACCAGAGACATTGAAATAAAGAAGAAACTGACAGTAACCAGCCCTGGCTGGTGTAGCTCAGTGGATTGAGCACAGGCCTGCGAACCACACAATCGCAGTTCGATTCCCAGTCAGGGCACATGCCTAGGTTTCAGGCTGGTTCCCTGCAGGCCAACTCCCAGCAGGGGACGCAGGAAAGGCAACCATACATTGATGATTCTCTCCCTCTCTCCTTCCCCTCTAAAGATAAATAAATAAAAATTAAAAAAAAAAGAAACTGACAGAAACCAGAGTGAGGTGGAAAGGGATAATGGGGGGGGGGGGAAGGGGGAAGGGTCAAGTCAGGGAACATGTATAAAGGACCCATGGACATAGACAAAGCAGGGGTGAGCGGTGGGGAGGATTGAATATGGGAGGTGGGGGTGGAAAGGGCAAGAGTAAGTAATAAAGGAAAATGGGGGAAAATGGGGGCAACTGTAATTGAACAACAGTAAAAATATAATTAAAAATTGTGTATTTATTCTTACATGTTTAAACTTTACCCACTTTCAAAGTGCTCTCCATTTGATGCACTACACCTATTGGGACTTTTTTCTATTGCTCAAAACAGTTCTTGAACTTGTTGATTTTCATGCCTTTTTAGTGCTCCTGCCATTTTTTGTTCACCTCTTTCACATTGGCAAAATGTTCCTCTTTGAGGACTTTTGTCATCCAAGGAAACAAAAAAGTTGCTCAGAAGTGATATCAGGTAAACAGGGAGGGTGGAGAACGGGGATCATGCTGTTTTTGGTAAAAAACTGCTGAACACTCAGCATGATGTGAGCAGGTGCGTTGGTAAATCATCCATCATGAAATAGGCAAATGCTTTGACAGGGTCTTCAAAAAAATTCACTGAAACTGAATGCAGCCTCTCACAACAGGGCCAGTTAGTATACTGATACAGATGGGTTCCTAGAACACTCACCTAGTAGGGGAAGCCTGTACCACCAGGGGCATGCCCTCCAGAAGGTAATTCCTTTTTTTCAGGGGTCCCCCTGATAAGCCAGACAGAGCAAGACAAATACCATATGATTTCACTTATATGTGGAACCTAAAGAATAAGACAAACAAAATTGAAACTAGCTCATAGGCACAGATTGTGGATTGATGGTTGCCAGAGGGGAGACGGGTTGGGAGACTAGGTAAAAAAGGTGAAGTGTTTAATAAGTACAAATTGGTAGTAATAAAATATTCATGGGGATATAAAGTACAGCATAGAGAATACAGTCAATAACACTGTAATAACTATGCCTGGTGGGTACTGGAAATATGGGAGGGAACACATTGTAAAGTATATGATTTTTCTAACCATTATGCTGTATACCTGAAACCAATATAAAATAGTATTGAAAGTTAGCTATAATTGAAAAATTAAAAACACAGATTAAAAAAAAGAATTGCCTAAATGTTTGAAACTGCATCATTCAAGTAAATGAACAATAGGCAGAATATGATAGAAAGGTATTGAAATTAGCCCTATGGGTTTTTAACCTCTCATGAGGAAACCTTTGAAGATACAGAATGATGAAAATAACAGGAGACATAAAATGGTGCACCTGAAAATGAAAAGTTTCATTGTTTTTCAATAAGTTAAACATTAAATTATCATAGGACCCTGCAATAAAAATTTGTACATGGACATCCATAACAGCACTATTTCAATAGCCAAAAGGTGGAAACAACTCAAATGCCCATCAACTGATGAACAAATTTTTTAAATGTGGCACATCCATGCAGTAGATATTTAAAAAAAGGAGTGAGGTACTGGTACATGCTATGACACAGATGGATCTCAAAAATATTCCACTAAATGAATGAAGCCAGACACAATACACCATGATTGTATGATTCCATTTATATAAAATGCTTGTGATAGGTAAATCCATAGAGATAGAAAGCAGGTTAGTGGTTGCCAGGCACTAAAGGGAAGAGTTTGGCAAGAATGAATATTTAATATGTATAGAATTTCCTTTTGAAGTAAGGAAAATATTTTGGAACTAGATAAAGGTGGTCGTTGTACAACATGGTAAATGTACTAAATATTACGGAACTGTATACATTTTGGTTAAAATGTAAACTTTATGATATATATATATGCTACAATTTTAAAAAAATGAGATTTATGAAGTTCTTTCTTCTGAAATTTAGGGTACATGGATGTAAGGAGGTATGGGGATATCTGCATGAGCATTAATTAAGACTTGGAGTTATAAGCTAAGCAAACTAGATGTTGAAAATTTCAGGAATAATGCCTTTAGTATCCCTTCAATTAATTTTTTCTATGAAGTCAAATAAAATTAAGCTTAATATTTTATTTAAAAGCCATCTAAAATATGTGATTTTAAAGTATTTCTATCCATCTATCTAATCTATTTATCACACAGTTTATCTGTATATCCACACTTCTCTCTGTACATATATAGAAAAATTTCTGTAATAATGTTCATCTGATATAAACAATAGTAATTTCTGGATGGTAGAATTTGTGGTAATTTAAATAAACTCCTTTTTTCTGCATCGCTCAGCTTCTTTATATTGAACACATATAATTTTTATGAACACCATGGTGTGATTTTTCTTAAATCAACCAACTAGCCTAAAAACCAAACATAGAATATGGAGGAAAATAATCCAAGATGTAATGGCAATTAATTCTGGGATAAATATTGTTAACCATTAATTCTTTCATTGTACTTTTTGGGGATATTTTTTAAAATCCCCAAAGTAATGTTTTAAAAATTCATAAAACATAAGAGAACCATTAAGAAAGTTGCCCAATGTCACAAAGCTGCTAAGGGTAAAGCTGGCAGGGTTCAAATCATATTTGCTTCATTCTACAGCTCAGTACTCAGCTTTGAGTTAATCTTACCGTAAGTAATATGGTTCTATTTTTCAAAAACTCAACCTAAATACATTTCTCCCCTGGATTCTACTACTGCCTGAGTCCTACATCTGTCCTTCAAAATGCCAAGACTGCAGAGGAGGACACTGTCTGTATTGCATCTTAGGAACGTGATGAACTCACTACATTTCCAGGAAATTATCCACCTACTATCAGAATGCCCAGAGACGAAGCATCTGCTGTTTACAGGGCACAAACAAGAGGAATCGTTCAGAGAATCTGAGTCTGACGTTGCCATGAGTTAAGATGCCCAGAAGCCCACTGCAGAGTGCTGGGATAGGGCAGCCTTCAGGGCATAGATTGATTTAGTGGCTCAGCTATCATCATTGAGGCCCTGGTTTCTGTCATTTCTCCCCATTGTCTTCCCCATTATCAGCTTCTTTAAGATTGCCTCTTCTTTTTTAATGGCCACAAAAGGCTGGCAGCAGAAATAAACGCTACATTTTTTTAAGCAAAGAGAAGAAAGTATTCTTTTGGTAGCTTCTACAGAAAAGAGAGGACCCTTCTTTCTCAAAAGTTTCCAAAAATACATTCACTCTGACTGGAAGAAGAGTCAGGCCCACTTGATGTAAGCCAGGCAGGGCCTGCCCTTGGGTTCTTGGGAGAGAGAGTTCAATGGCAGCCAACCCTTCTGACTGAGAAGTTTGAGGTCCTGTTTAAAAGGGAGAGTCTAGAACAGGGGTGTCAAACTCATTTTCACCGGGGGCTGCATCAGCCTTGTGGTTGCCTTCAAAGGACCAAATATAATTTTAGGACTGTATAAATGTAACTGCTTCTTAACAGTTAAGTGTAGGGAACCATTCCAAATGGTGTGAAGAAGCCCCTACTTGGAAAGGCCAGTGGGGAGTGAGGTCCAAGACACAGGAGCCATGCCATGGATATGTTCTTCCATAAAGAATCAGGCCTGCATTGTACCTAAGCTGCTATGAGACTTGCTTTTGCTGAAACTCCCTCACACTGAATTGAGGCAGAAAATGCTTACTGCATATCTCTAAAGTAACTTCCTAAAATCTGTGCTAAACCTCCCAAGAATGGAATGTAACCAGTTCAACCACTTTTCCCCTTCGTCTATAACATCCTTCTTTTTGAAGTAATTAGCAGCATTCTTTCCTTTGTTATCTGTAAAAGGTAATCACCTACAGCAAATTTGTACATAGTAAATGAGGACCATCCTCAATGTAATGTACCCAGAAAAGCAATAAAAGCCTGTATAGGCAGGGGTCGGAGCCCTCTCTCTCACTTAGAAAGTGGCCATACTATCTCTTTTCCTCCACAGGACTTCTGCAGTCCATTTGCATTTGGTCATTGCAGGTGATGGGCCTGCATCGGTTAAGGGAGAGCTCGGTGCTGCCATTGGATAGAAGCAAAGTGCTATGTGGGGGAGGTCTGTCTTGCAGGGCTTTCCTGGCCTCCTTAGATGAGAATAAATCTACCAAGACATAATCTGCTTGGGGAAGAAAGGCTGACCAGTCTCTCAGAGGAGAAGGGCCCCAAGTAATTCTTTTCCTGGACTTTTATTTGGTTTAGTTTGCATAGGAATACAGGGTGTATACAAAAAGCTCATCAGTCATTGTCAGGTGGTTGCGATCAAGGAATAGATAACATTCAAAGAACTATGAGGGCTTATTCTGAGTCAGAGTCCATTAGCTAGAATGATGCCAAAGGGCCATAAAACTTTGGGAAACAAACTCATTTTGTGCTTGGACGCTTATTACTTAAATTGAGGGTATTCTCATCAAAGCAGGTTTCACAGGATTTTGTGCATTCTTTCTTAGGCCTGACTGCCTCTCTGTTGACTTGCCGGGAACTGCCCACTCTGGCACAGGGCTGCACCCCCCTTTGCCATTGTTCCAAGCCCGAATCAGGTTGGGGATGCAGGCAGCCAAGAGATTAGGAGACTTTTTATAGGTAGAATGAGGACTCATGCTATGACAAAGCCAAGGGGTGAGGGTATTTTGTCCCTCCTTCATAATTCCCTAAATTCTTCCCTGATGGCTCCTTCTTGACTGTGCCTGTCTTAGGTTGTTCCTTCCTTGAGAAATCTTACCTGTCATTGACTATCCAGCCATCCTCCAGGGGCCAAACAGGGTGAAGTAAAGGGGGCAGAAGTTGTGCCTCTGCTGGGAAGATAAGTTTGTCTCCTTAGTGGCTTATGGTCCCAAGGTCCCCTAACCATGGGGCCTTTCTCTGATAGGTGAGGTTACAGCTCCTGAAACCAGGCAGAATGGTTCCCAACAGTGCCAGGCTGAATAAAACAAGGTGGAGGGTTGGATTCAGTCCATGGGCCTTGTGTTTGCCACCTGTGGTCTAGAAGGATTGTGGGGAGGCAACCAACAAATATTGTCCCCCAAATGCTTCATTTTATTACAAGGTATACTCATTTTATGTTCTACCCTAAAACACAATGCATTATCATCTTTTTTGCCAATTTCTGGTGAGTGTGGCTAGATGACTGACTTTAGTTCAAGAACAATGATCTACTTACTTATAGGTTGACCTAGAAATAAACTGAGGGCGGGCCCCAGTTTTTTCTATGGAGGACATCCATCAGAAAGATGAGATTATTTTTGATTTTTTAAAGAGGCACCTTCATGTTCAATGACATACTATGCAGACCTATTTTTATAATTGGAAGGGATTCATGCTGAGACATATTGATATTGGATTTAAAATAGTTCAGACTGGCTACTAGTCCCTATTTCCACAATAAAATTCCTAATTATTTAGGCATTTATGAGCATGAGCTTCATCTCATTCTCTGCTGGTACCTAAGTTTATGGTAATGCCAGAATTACTTCAAATTACATGTAATAAGGATGTCTACAAAAAAGGAATGTTGAAGGGTGGGCAAATCGTGTGACAGAGGAAAAAATTTAATTTAGGTGAAATTTGGAGCTGACTATTTACATGATGTGCTTTATGGCCTTCACTGGTTCCCTTTGAACAAATAAAGCAAATGTGAACATCTGGAAGATTGAGGTTGATTGCCAGCAGAAAACATTTATATATCAAGATAATCGTTTCCCTTACACTATATTCCCTTGGTGACCTGCATGCTTACCAGGATCTGACTTCTTTTCTTCTTTCCTATTGTCTTTTAAAGACTTTTGAGATCTTTTCAGTGTTAAATGTTTGACTAAGTCCCATGGTATCCAGGGGAAGTCTAATACCATTTCTGGTGAGCTTGAATATTGTTATAATTTAAAAAAACTATTGGCTATCATTAATTTAGCAAATTAACAAGAAGGAGCATCATATCACTTTGTTCCCAAATATCTCCAGAAGTGTTATCTCATTTTTCTCATGTGAAAAACCAAAAAAAGTGAGGGAAAAAAAGAGTTAAACAAATAGTTAAAACAAATAACTCTTTACATTAAGCTACTTATAAGCATTTTGCTGCTATAGTTATCATTGGTTGCTGTCCTTAAAACACTATGTTTTTTTATTCATTCAAATGCATAAAAGAGGTTGTTAATAATTGTTCATAGTATTTTTCTTTTTGTTTTTTGTCTTCTAATATTTTAAATATATAATAGTTAAACATCCCTATAAAATAAAGAAATGAAAACTTTAAAAATTATTTTAATTATATGGATGGAAAGACACAGCCTTTAAGTTACCCTGTCCTGTTTTACATTAAATTTTATGCTGAAAGTGTTTTGGGATCACACAGGCAGCACTCAGACCGAAAGTCTAGGTGGAAGCTGGCTTGTAGTAACAAATTCTCAGGGGAGATTTCTCCTCTTCACTTAGAGCTGCTTTCTTCTGGTTTCCTTCAGTTCCAGAGTTTTATTTCTCCTCACGCCTAGTAGCCTTTTTTGGTCTCTGCTTTATGAGGGAATAGCAAAGTAGAACCTGTGGGCCTTCAGACTCACCTCTCAGGCATGGCCCTGAGCAACTGCCAGTTCCAAAGTTCGAGGTCTCTGGTCTCAGAAGAATGTCTCTAAAAGCCCTGCTTTTCAGGTTCCTGGACTCTAGAGAATTCTAGAGAATTCTGTAGAATAAATTCTCTAGAGAATCCTTTCATCCCAGCCAAGCAAAGCACTTAAACGGATGTTTTTATATATTTATTCCAGCTTTTTACTTCTTTTATTCAGCAGTACTGTTTATCTAGTGTCTGCCTGATACATGAAAATGCTGAATTGCTTTCTGAAATAGTCTTTTAAAGAGTTGTTTCCAAGTAACATGACTTGGATTCGTGTTATACATTTAGGGACACTTTTAAAATCTGTCTTAAATCTCTCTCTGTCTCTTTATTTTTTAAAACAATATCAGGTGACCTCCATAACCATTTAAACACCAGCATTGTTCAAGTTGGTTCTGGTTTGGTAATTCATTCTTCAAATTAAAATATTTGAACACATGTCCTGTAATGAGATATTTGATAAGGTTTCAGTTACAAGGCACATCTCTTCTTTTTGCTGGATAAATGTTTGAGAAAATAAAAACTTGCCTTATACTCAGCCATATATGGTGTTCTTACACAAACACCTACACTTAGTCTGTATAGGTCTTAGTCTCTATTCAAGGGCTTTAGTTAGTGTCTTGGGGTTGAGGAATGTCTTCTTTATTTCAGCATCTCTTACCTCTAGCCTCATAGATGGGCCTTATGTCCAACTTGCTCAGGAAATGAGTGAATAAAATAGCTAGTTGCCTTAGAAGTGTCTTGGTCTATCACATTTTGTATATTCTTGACAATTTCCACGTTTCTCTTCAACAATTTTGGCTAGAGTTGGCCAGAGTTTCCATCTACTCTGGCTATGTATTCCCTCTATCATCTATGCATAAGCATGAGAAAAGCCCATAGAAGTGGTATAAAGATGCTATCTTGACTGACTATAAATTTTCATTTTCACCAAAAGAGGTAGAATAGTTTACTGAGCTACTTTCTGTGTTTCCTCCATCCCATTCATTACCAGGGCCCCAGTTTCAGGAATAGACAGTTATACAGTTACAGTTTCCCAAGCCTAGTTTTCCAAGTCCAGATCCACCTGAGAAGGAGCCTTCCTCGCTTAGGAGTTGAGACAAAACTAGGGAGCCTTGCAGAGGTGTTTGCAGAATGGGTTTAAGGATCTTCAGATGGTAAATAGGCTTCTCCAGTGTAGCTTAAGTTTTCCAAGTCTAGAAAAAAAAACTGGATCCACCACAGAAAAAGCCATGCTTACTTGGGAGTAAAGACAAAACTAGGGAGCCTTGCCAAGAAGGTGTTTGCAGAATGCATTTCAGGTTCTTCAGATGGTAAATAGGCTTCTTTAGTGTAGTGTTAAGTTTTCAAGTCTAGAAAAAAAAACTGGACTTGGATAACTAGACTTGGAAAACTGTAGCAATTTTCCAAGTCTAGTTTTCCAAGTCCAGATCCACCTCAGAAGGAGCCTTCCTCTCTTGGGAGTTAAGACACAAGTAGGGAGCCTTGCCCAAAATGTGTTTGCAGAGTGGGCTTCAGGGTCTTCAGATGGTATATAGGCTTCTCCAGTGTAGTGTTAAGTTTTCAAGTCTAGCAAAAAAACAAAACAAAACAAAAAACAACTGGACTTGGGAAACTACACTTGGAAAGTTTTCCAAGTCTAGTTTTTCAAGTCCAGATCCACCTCAGAAGGAGTCTTTCTTGCTTGGGAATTAAGACAAAACTGGTATGCCTTGCTGAGAAGTTGTTTGCAGAATGGGTTTCAGGTTCTTTAGATGGTAAATTGGCTTCTCCGGTGTAGTTTTAAGTTTTCCAAGTCTAGAAAAAAAAACTGGACTTGGAAAACTGTAGTCGTTTTCCAAGTCTAGTTTTCCAAGTCCAGATCAACCTCAGAAGTAGCCTTCCTTGCTTGGTAGTTAAGACAAAACTAAGGAGCCTTGCATATAAGTGATTTTCAGAATGGGTTTCAGGTTCTTCAGATGGTAAATACGCTCTCCAGTGTAGTGTTAAGTTTTCAAAGTCTAGAAAAAAAGCTGGCCTTGGAAAACTAGACTTGGAAAAGTGTAACAGTTTTCCAACTCCAGATCCACCACCTCAGAAGGAGCCTTTCTCACTTGTGAGTTAAGACAAAACTAGGGAGCCCTGCCGAGAAGGTTTTTGGAGAATGGGTTTCAGGTTCTTCAGAAGGTAAATAGGATTCTCAGTGTAGTGTTAAATTTTCCAAGTCTAGAATAAAGATGGGCTTTGAAAATTAGACTTGGATAACTGTAACAATTTTCCAAGTTTCGTTTTCCAAGTCGAGATCCAACTCGGAAGGAACCTTCTTCACTTGGGAGTTAATACAAAATGAGGGAGCCTTGCCGAGAATGTGATGCAGAGTGGGTTTCAGGTTCTTTGGATGGTAAATAGCCTCGCCGAGTGTAGTGTTAAGTTTTCAATGCCAGAAAAATAAAACTGGACTTGGAAAACTGTAACAGTTTTTCCAGCCTTGTTTTCCAAGTCCAGATCCACCTCAGAAGGGGTCATCCTTCACTTGGGAGTGAAGACAAAACTAGGGAGCCTTGCAGAGAACGTGTTTGCAGAATGGGTTTCAGTTTTTTCCAATGGTAGATAGGCTTCTGCAGTATAGTGTTAAGTTTTCTAAGTCTAGAATAGAAACTGGACTTGGAAAACTAGACTTGGAAAACTTACACAATTGTCCAAGTCTAGTTTTCCAAGTCCAGATCCACCTCACAAGAAGTGTTCCTTGCTTGGGAGTTAAGACAAAACTAGGTAGCCTTGCAGAGAAGGTGTTTGCAGAATGGGTTTCAGGTTCTTAGGATGGTAAATAGCCTCACCCAGTGTAGTGTTATGTTTTCCAATCTAGAAAAGAAAGTCCAGATCCACCTCTGAAGGACCCTTCCTCGCTTCAGAGATAAGACAAAACTAGGGAGCCTTGCAGAGAATTTTTTCGCAAAGTGGGTTTCAGGTTCTTCAGATGGTAAATAGGCTTCTCCAGTGTAGAATTTTTTTAGAAAATGGCAACTACTGGCTTATTTTTATGTAAAGGTGCTATCAGGTTGGCACAATTCCTACCTACCACCCCTCTTTAAAAATGAAAAATTAGTGCTAGAGAGAAAGGAAACAAACTACACACTAACCTTTTTCTATGTGAGCTTAGGATTCAACTAAACACATTGTACCATTAAAATAATTTCAGAACAAAGGTAAGTCTATATGCAACCAGAATCATAGTCAGACCAAGCACAAATAGCCACCCATTGCTTGTCATCACCCAAATACTCATCCACCTACTCAGAAAATCCACTTTGAAAGCTTGCTGTGTTCCACTGTATTGAGCTAGAGGTTGGACATACAAAGAAGAAAAGGGTGTAGATCCTGCCCTTGGAGTGCTCTAAATGGAAGAGAGGATATGCCTGAGAACACAGGGAGTCTATATCTCATGTCAAGCCTACCTCTCAGGAAAAATGGAACTTACAGTGCAAAGACTTATAATGAGAAATATTTCCATAAGTATTATTGTAAAAAAAATCTACATACACACTCAGAGCTTTGCCGTTCAACACTTTTTGTCCATTAACACTGACCTAAAACACATTTTAAAAACACTTAAATGGCATTATGTAAATACTGAAAAATAATAAAAGGCCATGTGCAATCATTTGTACTTTCAAATATTGACCTTTGGCAGGGTGGAGGAATTACAGGCTAACAGTAAGATGTTGCACAGAATCTCAGGGCCACAAGGGAGAAGAAGGGACTGTCCAAAGCCATCTCAGCCCTCTATCAACTCCATGTCCTTGTTCAGGAGGCAAAATGCAGATAGGGGATGAGAAGGAACAGTTTAATGAAAGGTCAAGAGAAGGTCTTGTCTCCTGTATACCCTTCTTAAAGAAAATAAGGAAGGAATAAAACATCTACTGATTTTTATGACCAATTTTAGAGTAGTGTGTTAGAAGTGTTCTGAGACTTGTGGTGAGAGGGGCGTAGAGAGAGGCATATGGGTAGAGTCTCCCTGACATAGCTAGAGAGCTGAGACTCAGCTCTCAGCTTTTCCCACCCAGCACAGACAATCTACTAGGAGAAATGTGTTCTTGGTGAATCAGATTCTTCATTTTCCTGCACTGTTACAAAAGTTAATATGACCAGAGATACACAGAGAGGTGCCTTCTGATTCTATTGTTCACCTGCAACCGAGGTTTCAAGAACTGAGTTAAATATCTTAATTTTTGTGCTTTAGAACCTTACATGAGCAACCTCTTGTGTCTACATGTCTGTAATTAATTTTAAATTATGACAGCAAGATAGTATGATCTAATATTTGGTTGATTAGTTTTGTGCTACACCCTAGGAGCAGTCAGGATCTCGGATTGGAAATATGCTCCAGAGATGTCCAGTTTTCATGTATTCATAAGAGCACACTCCAGATGAATTTTACTACAAGTGCTTACTATATTTACCTTGACTGATACCAAAGGTCTTGTTAATAAGCATGCTGAATATTAGAAGTGGGTTTTTATTAGTAAAATGATTGGTGTTCAAGACATGTTGATTGGCTAAGATATTTTAGAGACACTTTATAATTTCACATGAATAGGACATTTAACTCAATGAGCCTTTTACTGTCCAGCTTTCAGAATGATGTCTATGGCTTGATTGAAATATGGTCCTACCTCCCTCCACAACATTAAATGATTCTGGTTGCCTGATGATTCTAGGAGGCTAAGTGCATCGTGATGCAAGAATATTGTTGTGTCTATCTCAAGAGAATCTGTCATGTAAAGAATGGCTGGAACAGCCCTGGCCTGGCCACTCAATCAATTGCAATGTCATCCCATATGCCAAAAAGTTGTGGGTTTGATCCCTGGTTGGAGTATGTAAGGGGACAGGGGGAGGAAACCGATCAATGTGATGTTTCTCTCTCTCTCTCTCTCTCTTTCTGTTTCTCTCAAGTCAATGAACATACCCTCAGTCCTGAGTCAGCTCACACTGTCCTACTACATCCTTCCAAGCCAGGGATATGTACATCCCAACAGAGAGTTTGTTCAGATGCTAATGATTGTCATAAAATACATCTTGTTGCCCTTCTTCATGGACTTTATCAGAAGAATAATTTTGCTTGCAGAAAAAAATACAACAATGCACTCATGGTTTGAGAATTTGAGCTTTCAGATTTGTAAGGCTTCTAGGCTTTTTATATATCTCTTGGGAATGTCTTGCTTTCACACAGGTGTTTTGATCATGTGCTTTTCCTCTCTCTCTCAGTGAGAGCTGCCTCCAAGTGATATAACTTGTAATGCAGTGATAGCAAAATATGTTGCACATAAGTGAATTATGTGGTTGCAAAAGGAATACAGGAAGGGTCAGTTCACAGAGCCGATGTCTCTAATTGCATTTAACAAGGAGAGCATTGTGATAATGATACAAAAAAATACATGGGTATTTAGAGGAAAGAACCACCTTGAGCTGAGAATGATGGGGAACTGCTTCATGAAGTAGATGGCTTTTAAGCTGGTTCTTAAAGAGCGGGTAGGGCTTGTATACACACCTACAGTTGTTATTCATTATCGAAAATAAAGGTAAAAGATATAAAGTTGTTCATGTGTTTTTTTCCCAAAGGGCCATTTGGTGTAGTCACATTTATAATAAAGTGAATGCTCATTTCCTGATTATAGGAAAAAACCTGTTATGAAAATCAAGATGGTGGGGAGAGCCATGGATGGAATTAAGTGCACTCATTAAGGCTGATGAACAGAACATATGAGACCAGCAAAAGGGAATTAGCTAATGTTTGGTGGGGAAACAATTAAAGAACATGAGAAGGGCTTTTAGTGGCATATTAGCATGGGGGATAATTTTTGGGAAAACGAGATTTGCTAATAAATGAATTTAAAATTCATCAAGCTTCAGCAAGTGGCTGAAGTGTTACATACCTTTTTCTGCTTCATTTATAATACAACTAATGGAAAGGAGAAATATGTAAAATTAAGAAAAATTACAAAAGGTGGCTCTTTTGTAAAGTAGGCTCTTTCACTTACTTCTTGTGGGAGTGTAAATTGGTGAAAATAGTATATTTCACAGAACCAGAACAAATACTCCAAAAATTTATATGAAACCACACAAAAAATCCAAATAGCCTCAGCAATCTTAAAAAAGAACAAAGTTGGAGTAATTACTCAACCTAATATCAAACTATGGTATAGGGCTATTGTAATCAAAACAGCATGATACTGAAATAAAAACAGGCAAATAGATCAATGCAACAGAAGAGAGAGCCCATTAATAAACCCATGCTTTTATAGTCAATTAATATTTGACAAAGGAGGCAAGAACATACAATGCAGTAAAGACGGTCTACTCAATAAATGGTGTTGGGGAAATTGAAGTGATATGTGCAAAAAAATAAAACTAGACCACCTCCTTAATTATACACAAGAATAAACTCAGCCCTGGCTGGTGTAGCTCAGTGGACTGAGCACAGGCCTGTGGATCAAACAATTGTAGTTCGATTCCCAGTCAGGGCACATGCCTGGGTTGCAGGTCAGTTCTCAGCAGGGGACGCATGAGAGGCAACCACATATTGATGTTTCTCTCTCTCCCTCCTTCCCTTCCCCTGTAAAGATAAATAAATAAAATATTTTAAAAAAAGAAACTCAAAATGGATTAAAGAGTTAAGCGTAAATTTCAAACCATAAAAATCCTAGAAGAACACAGGCAGTAAAATCTTGTAGCAGTATTTTTTCTGATACACCTCCTTGGACAAGGGAAATTTAAAAAATGAAGAAATGGGATGACATCAAACTAAAAAGTTTTTGTACAGCAAAGGAAAATATCAACAAAATGAAAAGACAACACACTGAATGGAAGGACATATTTGCCAATGGTACATTGGATAAGGGCTTAATAACCAAAATTTATAAAGAACTCAAACAACTGAACATCAAAAATAAATAATCCAATTAAACAATGGGCAAAGAACTTGAACAGATACTTCTCCAAAAAACATATAACAGATGACCAATAGACATGAAAAGATGTTCAACATCACTAACCATGAGAGAAATGCAAATTAAAACCACAATGAAATATCACCTCACACCTGCCTGAATGGTTATCATCAAAAAAAATTAACAAACAAGTGTTTGGAAGATGTGGAGAAAAGGGAGCCCTCATTCACTATGGTGGGAATGAAGATTGGTGCAGCCACTGTGGAAAATACTATGGAGTTACCTCAAAAAATTTAAGATGCAACTGCCCAGTGATCTAGCAATTCCATTCCTAAGACTATATTTTAAGAAACCCATAAAATTGTATGTTCATTGCAGCATTTTTTACAATAGCCAAGATTTGGAAGCAGCCCAATTGTCCATCAGTAAATGAATGGATAAAAAAGCTGTGGTACATTTACACAACGGAATACTACTCAGCTGTAAAAAAAAAAAAAAAGAAGGAAATCTTACTCTCTGTGACAGCATGATGGACCTGGAGAACATTATGCTAAGTGAAATAAGCCAGTCAGAGAAAGAGAAGTACCATATAATTTCACTCATATGTGGAATCTAATGAACAAAACAAACAAACAAAACTGGCTGCTTCTCTGTATCTATTTTCATAGACACAGAAAATAGACTGACAGGTTTGGGGGATTGGGGACCTAGTGAAAACTGTGAAGGGATTAAGCAACAAAGAAATAAAAACCTCCTAGACACCACCAAGAGTATGGTAATTACCAGAGGGAAAGTGGTACAGGTAGAAGAGGGTAAAGGGGGGATAAATTGAGATGAAAGGAGACTAGACTTTGGGTGGTGAACATGCAATACAATATAAAGGTGATATAGTGTAGAACTGTACATTTGATACCTATTTAATTTTTTAACCAATGTAACCCCAATAAATTCAATTAAAAATTAAAATAAAACTTTTTGGCAAGAACTTTGACAGTGTATCAATCCAGTTATATCACAGTGACAAACAACCCCCAAATAATGGGGACCTAAACCAACAAATGTTTCTTTCTCTTTCATGTGTGTTGTGGTGAGTCAGCTGAGGCTCTGTCCCACACTGTCCTTCCTATGGACCCGGACTGGTGGAACGGCCACTATCTGGAATATTGCTGATCGTTTGGGTAGAAGATAAAGAAGGTTCTAGCAGGTTTCAAATAAAGGGAGATGACATATGCCCCTTATACTCACAACTCATTGGCTAAGTCACATTGCCTTTCTATAGGCAAGGGGACCAGGAGGTGCAGCATTGTGAAGCCCTGAAAGACAGAAAGCTGGGGATATTCTGTGGCTGGAACAGATGACTCTGCTGAGCTATAACTATTAAAATAAAAAAACGTCTACACCTGTGTGACACATAATTTCATTTTGGGGGGAATTTATCCTAAGAAGATACTCCCATAAATACCCAAATTTGTATGTTCATGGATTTTTCTTCCAGCGTTAAAAACCTGAAAACCATCAATAGTGGAATGATTAAACAAATTATGCAATACCAATGTATTGGAATTCTATGAAGTCATTAAGAAATAAGATGGGTGTTCCAGATGAGTTAGAGCAACTTAAAATATTATAAATGCTTATTCATAGAATGATACCAAATGTTAAAAATCATGTTATGTTAAAAAGTATGGGTGCATTTGCACAGAGGATTGATAATGTGAAGTTTTAATAATACTAACATAGCTATTGTTTCTTGAGCATTTTCTGTGGTGAGGCACTGTACTGTTAAATGACCTGTAAGCACGGTGTGCAACTGAGGTAGTAGGAATTATCACTCGCATTTACAGATGAAGACCCTAAGGCTCAGAAGTTAAGTGACTCGTCCAAGATCATACATACAAGCAGTTCTGCAGCTAGAGACCCCGGATGTCTCTGGGGGTGGAGGTTGCTGGTGGGACATAGAAGGGAGGAATTTTACTGTCCATTTTATGGAGTTTAATGAGCTTGTATTTGTTTTTCTTTCAACAAGGCTGTATTTCTTTTTCAAATATAATTTTTAAATTCAACTGCTTTTTTAAAAAGTGAAGTGATACAAACAAGAAGAAAAAATAGAAATTTTGTACACAGGATGGAGATCGCCGCATATAAACAGAGGTTGAGGATTCTCGGGGGAAAACTATTTACAAATGTACTAATTATTTAGTTCCAGTGGAGGTAAGAAGGAAATCTTATATCAAGTTGACTTACTGTCTAAAACAAAGATAGGGTGAGGCTTCTGGCCAAAGACCCTGGGAGTAAGGGTCTCTCAGCAAGGTAGGGGGGCCAGGCAAATGGCCGTCAAGTAGTTCTGACAGCCTCCTGGAGAAAACCGTGAAAACAATCTTGAGAATTCTTCTTCTTCTTCTTTTTTTTTTTGAGAATTCTTCTTAGGACTGTGGGTCACTGAAAATAAGCAGCAGGGTTCGTCCAGAGTAATTTATGTCAGGCACTTTGACGGCCCTTTAAAAAAGAGAGTTATTAGGCTTACAGATAAGAGTCATTATGGTCCTCTGCATTGGGAGCTCAGCAGGACTGGCTCAAAAACCCCTCCCACGTAATTTTTTTAAATGGGCTCCCGCTGGGGCCATGGGTGTAAATTTGGAGATAGATGGAATACAGTTATTTACACATTTGAAGACACACTTCAAGGATGCTCATCACAGCACTGTGTGTAATAGGGAAAGCCGGAAGTGACCTACATGTTACCAATTGAAGTTTCATTAAAAATACTTTGAAATATCTACAGAATAGACCATTATGCAGCTGTTTAAATCAGGGATTGGCAATCTACAGCCCATGGGCCAAAATTGCCCCATGAGTTAAGAATTATTCTTATAGTTTTAAATGATTTAAAAAAACTAAAAGATGAATAATATTTCACAACACGTGAAAATCATATGAAATTGAAATTCCCATGTCTATAACTTTAAAACAATTATTTAATATAGCCATGCCGACTCATCCACATATTATCACTGGCTGCTTTTACGCTGCACCAGAGTTGTGGCAAGGGCAGTGTGGCCTGAAAAGCCTGAAAGATTTACTATCAGGCCCTTTAGAGACAACGTTTACTGACCCCTGTTCTGAAATAGATTATTGAATGAGATTCTTAAGGGCGGCAGCTTCATTTTAATCTCCTGCTCTTCCGAAAGTGCCTGCGCTTCTTAGTGCAGCTCTGTCTCAGCTTCCTTTGACCCAGTTTATTTTTATTTGCTTTGTTTTTTGTTTTTATTTGTTTAGCTGTCTCTATCTTCCAGACGTTGCAGATCATTCATTATAATAAAAACAAAAAGTTAGTTTTTTATATTATGGAGTAATAAATGCCTAACAATTGTTTTTAAAAAAACAAGCAAGCAAAATATGACCAAAGACACTGAAATTCAGAACAGCCTGACAGGGACCAGAGGGGAGAGGGGAGAGAATTTCAGGGGAAGGATTCACAGAAACTAGTATAAAGGACACATGGAGAACAACTAAGGGGGGTGGAAACGGGAGGGAGGTGGGGAGCATGGCGGGGTGGGCTGGGATGGGAGTGGGGGACGGAAAACTGTACTTGAACAAGAATTAAATAAAAAGTAAAAAATAAAAGTAAAAAATCAAACAATATGTATGTGTATACGATACAGATGTCAGTCTCAGCTGTTGGGATGGAAACATCAGAGAATAGTGACCATTTCCTCCTTCCAACCGCAGCACAGGGCAGACACTTGTAAGCCCTCGGTAAATACTTTTTAATGAATCATTGTTTGGATGAATACTATCTGTATGTATAAATGGAATCTTTTATGCAACATACTGTTGGTGTGTGCTTTTTTCTACATGATGATGTATGAGGCACATCAATACACCAAGATTATATTGTACGTGTGAGGAGACAGAACATTTTCCTTTTCTTGGCAACAAAACTCATCCCTCTGCACAAGAGCCAAGGCCATTGTAGTAACTTGCCTCTGCATGACTTAGATGTTGCCTCAGGCAGGTGGAGTGGATCACAGTCTTGAAGCATTTCATTAATCTGATTTAGAAAACCAGCATAAAGCATTTCTTGGGCCCTCTTACTTAGGACGGTAATTGTATTTTTGTGCTAGGAGCCAAATAAACCTTGTTGCTCTCCACCTTGCTCAACCTCCCTTCTTTTCTCTATTTTCTGACTTGCTACTCTGCCCTCCCTTTCTGTCCCTGCCTTTTTCCTGAGATGCTGTGCATGTGGACATTAGTAACATTACACTCCAAGTGAGGAGCGCTACACATCTTGTCTTTTTTGCCTTAGATTTGTGAACTATACTGAGCAGGTTTGATTACCCCAATTTAATGATAAGTAAACTGGGGCACAGAGAAGTTGAATAACGTGCCCAAGAAGAAACTCTGGCTCCCGAAGCAGTCTCTGATCACGTACTTGTATTTTGCCACGTATAACACACTCCCAGGTATAATGCACACCCATGTTTTTGGCCCAAACTTTCAGGAAAAAAATCTTTCATTTGAAATTTTTAATTCAATTATTCATTTATTTATATTTAGAAACAAAACCACTTGTTATATTCCAGAATATTATCTTGCATATGGATATCACTATTGCTTTCTAGACTTACTTTCAATGCATAAGCATAAATTAAATAATTAAAAACATTTATATAGATATGGAATTAGTACTACCCGTGTATAATGCACATTATTATTTTTCCCTAAAAAAATTGGGTGATAAAGTGCGCATTATACACAGGAAAATACAGGAGCTAGGCTGCCTTTTGAGCGCCCATCTTCTGCCTCCCGCTCTGCGCTATTTTCCCTTTCATGAGATTCTTTGACTCTTGGGCTGTTCTCCCCTCCTGTGGGGTTCGCCCACTCCGGTGTGATTCTTCTCTGCTATGTGGAAAGGGCTTTACTTGCCCTGTATCCTCAGTGCCCATCATAAAGGTGTGCCCAGGAGCTGACGCTGGTAAGGCAGCTGAAAAGATGGACTGGAAACAACTTTCTGATGCTTTCCCAAGTACTCCACATACAGCTACTTTATAAGCTCTTCCATAGAATCCTAGGACAGTGTACTTGAATAAAACTTTTCTGGAGGGCAACTTGATAATATCAATGGTAGCCAAATCTTCTTAGTATTGGACAATAGCAATTTTACTTCTAGGAATTTGTCTTAAAGAAATAATTACTGATGTATATGCATTATATGTATAAAATAATGTTCATTACAGTATTACTTATAATAATAAAAATAGGCAACAGTCTAAATGTCTAACAATAAAGAATTAGTTGAATATAATAGCATACATTTCTACGAGGGAACATTATTCAGCCAAGAAAAATAATATAGTTAATTGGTAAGTGGGGAGAAGAAAAGGACATTATTCCAGAGGTATATTGGAAAGTTTGAATTGTGTTCCTGATGATTTATTTCTTAAGCTGGGTGATTGGTACAGGGTTTTTGGTGTTCCTTATACCTCTTTGTACTCTGAAATACTGAATAATTAACTGAAAAAATAAATTAAAATTATGTTAAGAATGTGTAGTGATGTGGAAGAATAATAATAAAATATTACCTTTGAACAAACAGGTTGTAAAATTCCAACTATGTAAATCACTATGTATATTTAGGCATAAAAGTAACATAAACTTTTAATTGTATTTATCCTTGGGCAGTGTGATTACAGGTGATTTCTGTTTCTACAATAAAACACTATTCTTTAAAAGTAATACTCTTAAATTTACCTAATCTATGATATTTTTTCTTTATGCCTAACTTTCTAAGCAAGAAACTAGCACAATTTGCAGCTTGTCTTTTTCTATATTCATATGTCCATTTTTCGCAAGATTTTATAATTTTTTCTTCCACATTTCCTCAATCTATTCCTTGGATTTTAGTCATTCTCTGCAAGGTTTTAGATTTGATTTTTGTCATGACTCTAAAGCAGAGGATCTTTGAGTTATGCACACTCTGGCCTAGCGATATTGAAAACTGTTATGTTTTCTTTGAAGCAATCTAAGTTTTATTTTTAAGCTCCACGAGGGCAGAGACCATAGGGTTTGGCAACAAATTATTTGTGGGGAGTCAAGGAGGCGGTAATAAGCTGCAAACTGACTTTATACTTTCACACTAGAAACAAAGCTGAATCATATTGGGGGACTCAGTTCCAACCCATCCCATCAGGAAGCCATTAAATATTAATGGGTCCTAGTATCTCACTGAGGGGTAATGCATTATGAAGCTGAATATGCATACCAGGGTGAGTTCAAGGAGGCAACCTTGACCTGTCTTCTCTGAGTCTTCTAACTGTGATGTATTTGGATGGAGAACTTACTCAAAGTATCGGGCGGTGGTGCCAGGAAGGTGTTCTGGCTTCTTAAAGAAATCACAGTTGAAATAAAGGCATCAGGGTGATAGCAGAGGCCACATAAAACAAAAGGTTTCTTTAAAAAAAGAGAAACAGCAGAAGTCAAGTTCATTTGGAATGTTTCAGCATATGTTCTGGATATGAAAACACTGTACAGAAGGAAGGCAAGGAAACAAGATTTTGCTGCATAGCTTAGGAAATGTGTGGGAATGTGTTTATAGCAGAAGGATTCAATCATAAGAGCTTCCTGTCCTTCTCTTATGTTGTATCACTTTCTGTCCTAGAACAGAAAGAATGGTTCCAGATGGATGGATTAACAACCCCATCAAAACATTTTTGTGGGGGTCAGTCTAGTGCTTCCCATATGTACTATTCAACTTCTGCAAATGATGGAAACCTAATTCAAAAATAACTTAGGCAAAGCCTAAAAGGACTTTATTGGTGGGTGTAATAGAAAAGTCCAGTGGTTAGTGCTACTTCAGTCATGGTTGGATTCAGAGGCTCATAGAAGGACACCAGGAATCTGTCTTCTTTATTTTCTTGACTCTGATTTCCTATGAGTTGGTCCAGTTCTTAAACTGACTCTCCATTAATGCTAGAAAAACAACGTAGGTCCAAATATCTTAACAATCAGCAGAAAGTACCTATTTCCATAGTTCTAGCAAAAGCCTTAGTCTGAGTCACACTGGTTCGGCTTGAGTCTTATGTTCGCATCTGAAATCCATCCTGATAACAAAGACTAGGTTCTTTGCCTACCCCTGGAACTAAGGAGGTGGTGTCAACCTCACTGAAACTACACGGACTATGGTTGGGAAGTAGAGGTCTCCCAGAGGCATACTGGATGCCCTCGTCAGAGAAGGGGAGGGATCATGATGCTGGTCAGTCAAAAGTCTCAGAGGTGCACTCCCCACTGGAAGTTTATCTGTGTGAAGATTAAGATAACTTTAGCATCTATAACTAGTTTGTTAACAATACTACATAGGATTGCCTTAGCTGTGAAAAAAAAAGTAACAGCTCTTACTCTGTTCTGCTATAATTCTTTTGTGCAATGACTAACATTTTAGCTAGAAAGTTGTGACCAAAGGCTTATTACCAAAGAAACTTCCTTTTAAGGGACAATTAGCATCTATTGTTACCACTAGAATGTCATCATTTCATCAGGAGTTGCTAATAATTAGACTCTTTTGGTTTTCCATGCTTTCCTATGGATCTTCATGTTGCAATCAGTTCCCTGAGATTATGGTCTACATCAGCACTCTACCAAGCAGCTCATTAGCGGCTTGTCAGATGTTCACTTGGTTCTACCAACTCTTCCTCTGCTTGTAGGCTGACAGAAGCTCTTGAGATGCACAAATAAAGAAAAGACAGTGAGGGTAATTCCAAGCTTGCTAGCCTAATTACAGCATTTGGGGCTCTCCCATTATATGCAGAGACTACAAGCATGGGATGTAAAAAAAAGAAGTAAATACAGGATGGGGCAAAAGTAGATTTATAGTTATGAGTATGCAAAACAGTTTATTATTGTATTATTATTTATTAATTATTATATTTCCACTCAAACATCTATTAACCTACTTTTGTCCCACCCAGTATTGTGAAAACAGTGTCTTTTTATACTTTTGAATGAATTTGACAAGTTTATTTATGTAGGAATGATGGCTGGAGATAGCTAAATAGTGGTAACTTTTCCTTTCCCCCAAATGATCTAGTAGGGAAGTGCTGAATATTAAGGGCATATTCTCAAAGGTTAGACTTTGGATTTCTTGAATTAGAATTGCTTGAAGTCATAGAATATCTCTTTGGTTGAAAACATGGGAAACTGACCAGCTAACTTGAGCCAAAAGGTATTTGTTGAAAAGATATTCAGGCAAGTTGGACAGGGATTCATAGAACCGAGGGACAAGGTGGGAACCAAGGAAACTCTGTGGCCAAGAAGCAATAAACACACAATCGCTGTTCCATGGCTGGAACGGGATGTTATTTCTGAGCTGCATTATCTCTGCTTGTTTCTTCACTCAAATTTCAAAGCTTTGGGAGAGGGCATATGATTGGCTAAGCTTAGTTCCTATGCAAATTCCTTGGCATAACCCTTGATGAAAAAGGGAGTATGACTTCTGTGAAGGTGAATGCCTGGATTGTATTATATTTCACATAATAATGGTTTGGTGATGATGAACTCCTATAGTTTTTTCTAGTCTGGGAAGCTCTTTATTTGCCTTTCAATTCTAAATGATAGCTTTGCTGGGTAGAGCACTCTTGGCTATAGGTTCCTGCTCTTCATGACCTGGAATAATTCTTGCCAATCCCTTCTAGCCTGCAAAGTTTCTTTTGAGAAATCAGCTGACAGTCTTATGGGAACTCCCTCATAGGTAACTAACTGCTTTTCTCTTGCTGCTTTTAAGATTCTCTCTCTATTCTAACTTTTGGCATTTTAATTATGATGTTACTTGGTGTGGTCCTCTTTGCATCTACCTTATTTGGAATGCCCTGTGCTTCCTGGACTTGCATGCCTATGTTCTTCACCAAACTAGGAAGTTTTCTTTCATTATTTTCTCAAGTAGATTTTCAATTTCTTACTCTTTCTCTTTTCCTTCTGGCACCCCTAGGATGCGAATGTTGGAACACTTGAAGTTGTCCCAGAGGCTCCTTATACTACCCTCATTTTTAAAAATATTTTTTCTTCTTGTTGTGATTGATTTTTCCCCTTTCTTTATGTTCCATATCATTACTTTGATTTTCAGCTTGATCCATTCTATTGTTGATTACCTGTATATTATTCTTTATTTGCATTAGTGTATCCTTCATTTCTGCCTGGGTCTTTTTTATGCTGTTTAGGTCCTTACTAATCTCCTTGAACATCCTTATAACAAGTATGTTTTTTTAATTTTTTAAAATGTATTTTAATTCTTGTTTAAGTACAGTTTTCTGTCTTTTACTCCCATCCCAGCCTACCCATTCAGCCCTCCCCACCTCCCTCCCATTTCCACCCCCCCCTAGTTTTTGTCCATGTGTCCTTTACACTTGTTCCTGTAACCCCTTTCCTGTTTCTCCTGAAAGTCCCCTGAAATTCCCTCTCCTCTTTCTTCTGGACACTGTCAGCCTGTTCTCTACTTCACTGTTTTTGGTTATATTTTGCTTGTTATTTTGTTTTGTTGTTGTTAAAAGTGAGATCATATGGTATTTGTCTTTTACCGCCTGGCTTATTTCACTTAGCATAATGCTTTCCAGATCCATCCATGCTGTTGCAAATGGTAGGAGCTCCTTCTTTCTTTCTGTGGCATAGAATTCCATTGTGTAAATGTACCATAGTTTTTGGATCCATTCATTTACTGTTGGGCACCTAAGTTGCTTCCAGAACTTGGCTATTGTAAATTGTGCTGCTATGAACATTGGGGTGCATAGGTTCTTTCAGACTGGTGTCCCAGGGTTCTTAGGATAGAATCCTAGCAGTGGAATTGCAGGGTCAAAAGGCAGATCTATTTTTAGTTTTCTGAGAAAATTTCATACTGTTTTCCATAGTGGTTGTACCAGTCTACAATCCCACCAACAGTTCACTAGGGTTCCCTTTTCTCCACAACCTCTCCAACACTTGTTGTTTGTTGCTTTGTTTATGATGGCCATTCTGACCTGTGTGAAGTGGTATCTCATTGTGATTTTAATTTGCATCTCTCTGATAGCTAGCAATATTGAGTATCTTTTCATGTGTCTCTGGATCATCTGTAGTTCCTCCTTGGAGAAGTGTCTGTTTAAGTCCTTTGCCCATTTTTTAATTGGGTTGCTTATCTTTTTAGAGTGGAGTCGACTAAGTTCTTTGTATATTTTGGACATTAAATCTTTGTCTGAGGAATTATTGGCAAATATGTTTTCCCATACAGGTGGTTCTCTTTTTATTTTAATGTTGTTTTCTTTAGCCATGCAGAAGCTTTTTATTATGATGAGATCCCATTTGTTTATTCTTTCCGTTATGTCCCTTGCTCTAGGGGACATATCAGTAAAAATGTTGCTGTATGAAATATCTGAGATTTTCCTGCCTATGTTCTCCTCTAGGACTTTAATGGCATCATGGCTTATATTTAAATCTTTTATCCACCTTGAATTAATTTTTGTGTATGGTGTAAGTTGGTACTCGAGTTTCATTTTTTTGCATGTAGCTGTCCAGCTCTCCCAACACCATTTGTTGAAGAGGCTATTTTTACTCCATTTTCTGTTGCTGCCCCCTTTGTTGAATATTAATTGACTGTAGAGACTTGGGTTTATTTCTTGGCTCTCTGTTCTGTTCCACTGGTTCATGTATCTGTTTTTATTCCAGTACCAGGTTGTTTTGATTACAGTAGCCTTATAATACAGTTTGATATCAGGTATTGTGATCTCTCCTACTTTGCTCTTCTTTCCGAAAATTGCAGCAGCTATTTAGGGTCATTTATGGTTCCATATAAATTTTTGAAGTTTGTTCTATGTCTGTGAAGTATGCCATTGTTACTTTAACAGATATTGCATTGAATTTGTAAATTGCTTTGGGTAGTATGGACATTTTGATGATGCTAATTCTTCCAATCCATGAACATGGTATATGTTTCCATTTGTTTGTGTCTTCCTTGATTTCTTTCCTCAGTGTTGTGTAGTTTTCTGCATACAGGTCTTTTACATCTCGGTTAAGTTTATTCCTAGGTATTTTATTTTTGTTTTTGCTATATCGAATGGGATTTTTTTCTTGATTTCTGCTTCTGCTGATTCATCGTTGGTATACAAAAATGCCTTTGATTTCTGGATATTGACTTTGTATCCCACTCTTTTGCCAAATTCATTTATTAGGTCAATTTTTTTGTGGAGTCTATAGAATTTTCTATGTACACTATCATGTCATCTGCAAACAGTGACAGTTTTGTTTCCTCCTTTCCAATTTGGATGGCTTTTATTTCCTTTTCTTGTCTGATCACTATGGCTAAAACTTCCAATACTATATTGGATAGAAGTGGTGAAAGTGGACAACCTCATCTTGTTCCTGATCTTAGTGGAAAAGATTTTAGCTTTTGCCTATTGAGTATGGTATTGGCTGTAGGTCTCTCATATATGATCTTTATTATGTAGAGGAATGCTCTCCTGTTCCCATTTTGCTGAGTGCTTTTATCAAAAATAGGTGCTGTACTTTATCAATATAACCAGTATTTTGAATTTGGAATCTGAGAGATTGCTCATCTTCATTTTGTTTAATTCTTTTTATGGAGTTTGATCATGTTCATTCATTTTGTCAGCCTTTTTGTGTTTGTTTCTATGTATTAGGTAGAGTTGCTATAACTCTCTGTTTTCATAGCATGGCCTAATGTAGTAGGTGTCTTGTAGGGTCCAGTGCCAGAGCTGCCCCTATTACCCAAGCAGGATACTTGAGGTGAGCCCTCTGTGTGGGCTGAGTACACCCTCCTTTTATAGTTGAGCTTTGATGGTTGTTGGCAGGTCAGTGGGAGGATGTTACCCAGGCCACCCAGCTGCAAGGACTGTCTGTGGCCACTGACCACGAACCTCCACCCTCTGTGGTGGATCAGCTGTGCAAAGGCAGGGGGTGGTGTTCTGACGTGGTCTGTAACTGTCCAGTGGTTGTGCAGGCTCTGGAGTTTCGGTGGTGGAGGCCAAGGTCAGCCCCTCTTGTGTTCTGCCCAGGGCCACCCTGCATGAGCTATAAAGCACTCTGAGATGGCTGCTAGTTGTGCTGGCCTTAGAGATTCCCAGGTGAAGCCAAGCTGTGAATTTAGGCTGGCTGCTGCCAGTGCTGGGCCTGGGGGCTCTTAGTTACAGGTCTAGGGCTGGGTGCCTGCTGAGGCTGCCTGTGGCTTGCTTGAGAAGATCTTGGAAGATGTGAAACCCCAGCAGAGACCAACCATTCATATGGACTAGCCGCTGTTAATGGTTTGGGTAGGCTGTAAGGTGGGTGGTTCAGAGCCTCCGGAATTCACCAGGGTGGAGCAAACTGTGTGAACCAGGCTTATGGAGTATCAGATATGGCCCCTCCCTGCCAGCTCTGTGGCTGCATGGGGACAGGGCTCAGAAAAGGGACAATAATAGCCTCTGCTCCTCTTTCTGTCTGGAAGAAAGCCGTCCCCAGCACTCATCCTGATACTATACACTTCAGTTCCTCCCTATATTCCATTGGTGCCTTTCAAGCTGCTACCCTGGTCCTGGAGCTTAGAGGGAGTGAGTCTGAGTAAGTGTGTGTGTGGGCCCTTTAAGAGAAACTGTTTGGGAATTCAGTAATCCCTCTCACCAACTCAAATCCAGCCAGTAATTATGGGGGCTTATCTTCCTGGCACTGGAACCCTAAGCTGGGAGGGCCTGGTGTGTGTGGGCCTGGTATCCCTTGCTGATGAGATATCCCTTCCAAATTTATCGACCACAGGTGGGTGTGTGATCAGCCTGTTCTGTGTCTCTGCATCCCCTACCAGTCTGGATGGATGCAGTTTCTTTAATTGTGTAGTTGTCAGATTTCCATTTAACTTGATTTCTGCCAATTTTGAATGATCATTGTTCTCTAGTTTAGTTGTAATTTTAACGTGGTTGTGCAGAGAGGCAACCTGTGTTAATCTATGCCACCATCTTGATTGGAAGTCCAATTTATTTCTAATAACTCAAAACTGCAAACAACCCAATGGCCCATTAACAGATGAATGGCTAAACAAATTGTGTTCAACCCATATAGTGAATACTATTAAACAACAGAAAGGGTGAACTATGGATATATGCAACACGGGGGTAGATCTCAAAATAATTGTGAGAGTGAAAAAGCCTAGCCAAAAAGAATGTATACTGTTTATTCCATTTATATAAAATTGTGAAAATGCAAATTTATAATGACAGAAAGCAAATCAGTTGTTATCTAGGAATGGAAGTGTAGGGAGGGATAATGGAAATTAATATGTATATATTATATACATAATTATATATATAATCCTTAACCAAGGATATATTCACTGACTTGAGAGAGAGAAAATGAGGGGGAGAGAGAGAGAGAGAAAGAGAGAGAGAAAGATCAATGTGAAAGAGAAATATTGATCAGTTGCCTCCATACACGTACCCTGACTGGGGATTGAACCCATAACCTAGGTATATGCCCTGATCAAGAATTGAACCTGCAACCTTTTGGTGCACAGGATAATGCTCCAGCCTACTGAACCATCTGACCAGGGCAGATAATGGAAGTATTTATATTGATTGCAGTCACAGTTTCACTGGTGAATATATGTGTGAAAATTGATCAAATTGTATACTTTAAACATATGTGATTTAATGTATTTCAATTATGCCTTGATAAAGTTGTTGTTTTAATTAAAAAATAACTTTGCATTAAGATTTGGTAGACAAGGAGTCTGTGTGCTCTCTTAGACAAGTCTTTTGTACTTCTATGTGTCTTTACATTTTTATTTTAAAATTGAAGTGATAAATCGGTTTATGTCAAAAGTCTCACCTAGTTGAAAAATTCTGATTGTTTAGTGGCTTTTTGGCAATTGGTATTAGTTTCTTCAATTGACCTTCTAACTGTGTTAAATTTTAGTCAATTTACTGAATTCTCCCAGCTCAAACACAACAGACCAATAGCTTGAATTTGTTCAAGCTTTGAAGAGATTGATATAAGCCAAAAGTCTTCATGTTAAGTCTGTTATCAGTACCTGCAGATTCAGAAACAGCTGCCAGGTGAGGGATGTATGTTAGCCATGATTCTTGATGGTGACAGTCACAACAGAAATGTGTTTAACTTTCCTTAATACCACCTTTCTAGGCTACATTGTAACTGACCAGCTCACACACTGCCTCCACTATAAAGCCCTCCTGATATTCTTCTGTGTGACTAGCTTCTCTTTTCTGGAATTCAAAGGTACTTTACCCTCATCCTTATTGTACTAGTGTCATCTGGGGGAATGATATAACTTCTCTTTGCTTCTCCTCCATAAAATGGGTATAATATTATAGAGCTACTGTGAGGATTAGAGAAGCTATTCTATATGCAAATTTTTTTAGAACAATTCCTGGTGCAATGTAAGTCCTCCAATAAATGTTCATTGCAATTGTTGTAGTTTATGTTGGGTTGGCCAAAAAGTTTATTTGTTTTTTCCTGTAAGATGGCTCTAAGAGCACTTAGTTGTCTTTAACTTGGTTTGAAACAATTTTGTTAGATTGTATTGTGACAGCTGTCATATCAGCATGCAACATTTACTTCGTATTGTGCTTTATTATTTCAAGAAATAAAGAATACAAGTGAAATGCAAAAGAAGATTTGTGCAATGTGTGGAGAAGATGCTGTGATTGATTGATTGTGTCAAAAGTGGTTTGTGAAGTGTCATGCTGGAGATTTCTTGCTGGGTGATGCTCCACGGTCAGGGAGACCAATTGAACTTGATAGTGATCAGATCGAGACATTAATTGAGAACAATCAACATTATGCCACATGGGATATAGCTGACATACTCAAAATATCGAAGTCAATAAAGTTATTGGTAAAAATGAAAAATGTACCTTTTATGGAAAAAACTAAATGGGCTTTTTTGACTAACCCAATAATATCACTGGGTAATACCGTCATTAAAATACTTGTGCCATTTCCTTGAGGGAGCAGTAACTGCTTCAGATTCCTCTTTGTGTCCCCTAGGGCTGGTGTTCAGTGAATGCTTTTTGGAAAAAGGCACAAATGATGACTAATAGCAAATATAGGGACTCAGGATGTTAATTTCTTTATTGGACACACAGCCTCTGTACAAATCTTGCTGACTGCAAAGGAAATGTCACCAACTGTCAGAAATACAGAAACACATTGCTCAAGCATATGTGCCAGGGAAGCCAGAAACTTGTTATTGTATGTGTGAGAAATCCACAACCAACAGTTAAAAAAATGCTCTTGGGTTCTTCAATGAACTCCAACAATGTATTTAAATAAACTTCATTCTCATGAGTCTACAAGGATCATTTATCATTGTGCACTTGGGACAAGGTCATGGCTCAGAATCATAACTCCAATTTGTTGGTGCACCTTCCCCTGTGATTTCTTTCTTTTTCCGTGAGAGCCATTTTCTTCCCCCAGGCTTGACTCATTCAATTTGGAATCTGCAACAAAGATTTTAATCCTGAGAGTTAAGAGGCTTCTGGCCCAAAGATTTTACATGTGTGCTTTTGGGATGAGTTATTCTACTTCCCAGAACTTGATGAGCCTCTGGCTAGGGATGAGGGGGGAGGAGATATGGCCACCATTCACCCTGGAAGCTGACTCAGTTCCAAGGTCAGTCTGAGTGCTATCCAGGGGAAACCATTAACTGCCAATGGCTGGCCCATCTGCCCGTGCCCAGCTTAAAGTGATAGTGGTGGGTGTCCTGGTTCTCTGGATGGTTCTACTCACCACCCATTGCTTAAACAATACCTCCATGTTTCTACCCTAGGAGGCCTTCAGAGACTTCCAATAAAAGCTGTGAGGCATGGACCCATTATGAGCTGCTAGGTACACTGTTAAAGCCTTGATGAAGGTGGGACAGTATAGAACGTGCTGGAATTTATCCTATGAGCCACAGCACCTGGGGACACATAATCTCTTTTTAGTAGTGAGAGCTCTAGAATCAGAATGAATGGGTTCTAACCCTAACTTTACCCTTTCCTAGCTTTATGACCCTGGACATAGTTATTAACTGATTTTGACATCTTTTCAATGACAGTTAGTATTAAATTATAAGCAATGAAACTGACTCTAACTTAAGCAAAAATTATTCATGAGAAGGATATCAGTGACTCACGGATTTGAAGACAGTATGCACAGGATGTTAGGCAGAAGGAAATCCCCAATGGTCCCCTGGTCACAGGAGTGTGGTCTGAATCCGGTCCCTTTCAGTCTCAATATTCAGATTCCAGGGAGGGAGCTCTTGCTTGGCCTAGTAGCCTGGGTTACACCTTGCCACTTGGTTGGGAGAGTGGGGCTTATATCTAATAGTCCCAAATACAGACTATCTCCTGGGAAAGTAACTTCTCAAAGGAAACAGTAGCTGTTAAAAACTGTGGATTCTGAGAAGTCCTCAAACAAAAAATGCCCAATGTGCTAACTTATATGATTTTTGAAAGCATTAAAATTAGATAATGCATTTCAGACTCTTAGCACAGTGCTTGGAACAAGAGTATACACTTAGCGTATACTAGCTGTTATTCATTGGAGTGTAGGTACCATGAGGCCAGAGATTGTGTCCGTTTGTCCACCACTGCTGGGCAACATTATTGAGTCACCAGATAGTTGTTAAATGAACAGATGAGTGAATATTTAGATGTAATCAATGTTTTATTATGTGTTTATGAATTACATAGTATATCCAAAACCAGACACAAAATATGAAAAGTGAAACTATTCCAACACCCCATGGCTTGTTTAAAGATAAGAAAACATTTAAAGTAAAAGATCTCCATCCTTGACCTCTTAAGTAAATTCCATAATGATGACCTCTGGACATTTCAACATCAGTGTTTCTAATTATTCCTGGAAGTATCTGCTGGTCACTGCAGATGATGACGTGGTGTGCTGATTGAGTGACCTGTAAGTGGGTTATTTCTTAGAAGGAGATAGAATATATTGAGCAATCTTAGCACTTATCTCTTGTTTGAGAGATATTATTATTATTATTATTATTATTATTCCTACAGAGAAGTCAGGACCATGGTTGATGTGTTTATTTTTTTAAGATTATATTTATTTATTTTAGAGAGAGAAAAAGGGAAGGAGAGAGGAAGAGAAACCTCTGTGTGAGAAAGAAACATCAATCAGTTTTTTCTCATACATGCTCACAAACCGGGCATGTTCCTTGATTGGGGATTGAACTGGCAACTTCTGCTTTGCAGGATGATGCCCAACAAGCTGAGACAAACCGGTCAAGGTGATGTGCTTATTCTTTGTTAGAGATTTAATCCTTCTGATCTTTAGGTACTTTACTTGTGATCTTTAATAGTATTTAGTTGTTGGACTTGTAAGGGAGTTTTTTTTGGTACCAATCATTTATTCATTCTTTTATTCATCCAGCAGATATTTATTGAGTGTCTATTTCTCTAGAGATAGGGTCTGGAGAAATATGATGAACAAGCCCAACATGGAACTAAGCATTTGGGGGTACAGATTGATATGTATCAAAATTCACAAATACATGTAAAATCATCTGTGAGGAATGTTATTAATGAGACATATACTTTGTCTATCAAAAGTATCTGGCCTTCTGTGGCCATGAGGAAAGTCTTCCCCTATTAAGTAATGCTTGAGCTGAGTGTTGATAGGTTGGTTTGGCATTAACTAGGCAAAAAAAAAAAGAGAGAGAAGGAGGGCTCCAGGGAGCAGGAGGTGAAAGTGCACATATTCTGAGGCCAGAAGGAACTTGGAGACTGGCTAGGGAAGGCCAGAGTGGCTGGAACAGGGAAGTGGGGCAGTGCAGTCTAGATTGCACCTGGAAAGTTGGGTTGGGTGTCAATTCACATATGGGCTTGCATGTTGAAGTGTTTAGTCAGCAATGAATTTTAATCATGGACATGACCCAACACTATTCGCATGTTGAAGTACTGAAATCCAAAATACTAATTCAAAAAGATATATGCATTCCTATGTCCATTGAAGCATCATTTACAATGCCCAGGATATGGAAGTAACATAAGTATCCATCAACAGATAATTAGAAGAGGAAGTATACACACACACACACATACACAGTGGGATATTATTTGGCCATAAAAAAGAATGAAATCTTACCATTTGTGAAACATGTATGGATTTATAGGCATGCTAAGTGAAATAAAACAGAGAAAGATAAATATCATATGATTTCACTTGTATGTGGAACCTAAAAAACAAAATAAATGAACAAACTAAACAAATAGGATCATAGATACAGAGAACAGACTGATAGCTGCCAGATAAGAGGGGTGCTGGGGGACTGGTGGAAAAGGTGAAGGGATTAAGAGGTATAAATTGGCAGTTACAAAACAGTCATGAGGATGTAAAATACAGCACAGGGAATATAGTCAATAATACTGTAATAATTATGTATGGTGTCAGGTGGGTACTAGTCTTATGGGGGGTCACTTTGTACATTATATAAATGTCTAACCAATATTCTGTATACCTGAAATGTTATAGAGGATACGGATCCTCTAGAACATATGTATCCTTATCCTCTATAATATAATACAGAATGTCAACTGTAATTGAAACATAACATTTTTTTAAAAAGACTACTCAAGTAGTGGTTTGGAAAAGGGACTGGAGGGGCTGGAGCAATGGCAACAGTCCAGCGTGTTAACTGCGACTCAGCTCTGCAGAAACGTGTCTTGGGTTGGTGTGTGTAGCAGATGATGACTGTGGTGAGAACTGTTCCACCAGGCATGTTGTCTCCCATCTATTACCACCATCTGATAACTGACAACTCAAACACTGTTTAATGCTGGCTTCTGCAGAGGCCTCATCAGCAATTGGAATTCTACATCATCTCTCAAACAGATCACAGTAACTTCCATAAAGAGAAATGTGAAAGAAAAAGACATAAAATAGATGATACTTTAATTATCTCTGCCCCAGAAAGATTTAATCCTTTCCCTGTTCATTTAAAAAGAAACAGTTGTAACCTTTCCACCAACCTTCCATTCAGATATTTTTCATTCATTTACTCATCCAACAGCTTATACTTACTATCTCCACTCTTGCTCTAGGTGTTGGTAAATCAAATATGAATGAAAGAGTCTCTTCCCTTCTTCAGAGAGAGCACTTTCTAACAGAAGGGGAGATCAAAATGTCAACAATGAACTAATATACGGTGCTTGATGTCTTCTAAAATAAGATGAATGTGAGTCTTGAAATAGCAGCAGTGATTGCTTCTACAGAGGTGACGGGGGAGCTTTGCGGAGGGGGAAATTCTGGCTTGGTTATAATAGCTGATAGCTATTACTGGGAAAAATGGAAGTCTACTGCGCTGGAGGAATATTTTAGGTTAAATATTAAGTATATGAGATGTGTTTGGTCAGTGGGTATGTAATTATATCTTGTATGCTTGGAATATATGCTGAGTTATATTCTGTAAGTTACATTGGTCAAAAGAATGTTCTAACCTTGTGTTTGCCCAGTATAGTAGTCACCAGTCACATATAACTCTTTACATTTTAATTAATTAAAATTAAACAAAATTAAAAAAATTAGTTCCTCAGGAACATTAGCCACATCTTAAGGGTTTAGGAGCCACATGTGGTTAGCGGGTACCATATCAAACTGCAGTGATACAGAGTATCCCATTGCAGAAAGTTCTGTGGAAAAGAGCTGTACTAACCTAACTGCCTTTAGGGGAAGATGAAGTGATCAGAGTTGTTATAGGAAGACCTCCGTCAGGGTTAGTAAGGGAGGAGGTTGCAGAGAGTTTAGATCCCTTTGACCACAGAATGAGATGAACCAGTTGGACATAAACCAAGTGAAGCAGAGGATTTGGCCGAGGCACTTCTGATTGTCCTGGCTAGAGGGTTTTCATCTCATCTCAATGACATTATAAGAAGGCCATGCACAAATAAGATAAACAGGAATTGTGGGTGGTCTGGGTAGTTTCATCATGGAGGAAAGTCGGGGAGAAACTGGATGAAGAAAGGTTGTGTGCCAGAGGAATAAGGATGATATTTCAAGGGTTTGGTGAGCCTGTAAACAGAATGATTGAACCCATCCTCTGAGGTTGAGGTGTACCAGGTATTGCAGACCTGGTGTGATTCTGCTGACATGGTTGCAGCCACCAAAACTCAAGTAGGTGGTTGGAAATCCATGCTGCCTTCCCATTGATCTGGCAGCCTCTGCCCAGAGGAAATGCCTGGGTGAAACAGTAGCGCTCTTTCTCTGGGGAACGGCTGGGCTAACTAAGTTTAGTCGGCCTGTTTCTCAGCACTTCCTACCTGTGCTTCCAACAAAGAACCTGCCCTAAGGTGTTAAGTTGGGTGGAAGAGAAAAGGGTGGCTTGGATATGCACTAAAAGCAACAGGAAAAACTTGTTTAAAAGCACGAAGGAAGGAAATAGATGGCATGCTTGGGGAATAGTCCTGTGACTGAAATACAAAGAATATGAAGAATGTAGCAGCAAATGAGGCTGGTAATTTCAGGTGGGCCAGATTGCCAAGGGTCTGCTGGCATGTCCTGAAAAGAGGCACAGTGGAAAGATCTGGTCTTCAGAATCAGAGGTCTTCTATCTATTGGCTCTGTGAACTTGGGCAAGTTTTGAACTTCAGTTTCCTCATGATTATACCCTGTAAGTAAGGGTTTCCTACTGTGCCAACATTTTAATAGAACAGTTTAGATGTGCCAAAAATTAGAGCTTGTTTATTTCCAACAACTTATCTAAACACCTTGAGTGCCCATTCCTTAATCTTACTTAAACATTTGGGTAGATCTTTAGTTCTGCTTGTCTTAAAGGGTTGTTTTTCTTCTTCCTCTTAAGCCAGTGCCTGTGTATACAGATTGCATGTACTGTTGTGGACTGGGGCCCGGGCTGTTAGTCCATAAGACTGGTCCTTCTGGGTCTTTGCTGGCCTCATGAAGATATCCTTCGTCTTACCTGGTAATTGCTACTAAAGTTTAGAGATGGTGAAACTTTTGTCTTGGTTTCTTGGTTAGTTTTCTTTGGTGTGTTTTTCTTCTTCCCCTTGCTGATGTGGGCCTTTTTGCTGTAGATTTCCTGAATCTCAGCTATATTCTGCATCTGAGCCCAAGATCTGGCCCACCCCTACCCTGTACTACACAGTCACCTCTCAAAGAACTGCTGACTCTCAATATATTAGTTATCTTTTGTATTTCTCACTGAGTGCATATGGAAACAGCTGGATATCTTCCATGTCATTTCTGTCAAAAATATGCCATACTTCCTCTTCTTCTATTATTGCACATCTTTAGAGGGACCCCAAAAGTAATTTCTTCCTAGAATTCAAGTGAAAAGTTGGTCCCAAATCCCTGAGGTTTTCAGATCCCACCTCATATTATGTGGCATGTTACTATCTTTTACTCAGTTCCACCCAAGTTCTTGACCCTGGTGAGAAGTCAGTACCACTGTGCCTGATTTCTGGCCTCTCTCCCTCTTCCTCCACTCCCCCATCCAAACTCCCTTACCATGCAAATACCCTCCACTTCCTGTCTGGGCTGCTGGGAAACTTTCTTATGTCATATTTTGATTTCCAGGCTCCTTTGGTTTGTGGTAAAGAAATGTACATTCAGATATTAAAAATCTTTACTTTTGACATGTTCAATGGATATTTTAGAATTACTTTTCTTTCTCAACTAAAACTAACTTCAGTGTTTTTTAGGACAGTGACACACCAGTGAAACAATCATTGTTTCGTGAAGCATCATGGTGATTCACGGAAACCCAACAGATGAAGCTGAATGATGTAAGAATCTTAAATGGCAAAGGATACAGAAACAGACTGTTAGAGCAGAATTTGTCCCTGCATGCTATCCAAAGGATGGCTTCTTAGGTCCCTCAAGTTCTTCATAAGGATGTACAGATATGAATGTTATTACCTGTGCTCAGTAAGGAGTCTGCCAGGTATGAGATGCTACTTTGCCGTTCTATTTTTTAAAAAAATTCTGCTGACCTCTTTTCCTGTCTGACTTAGATTCTGGCCCATCATGTGTACCATATATAGTTTGCAATATAGTCCCAACTCCTTCCTTAGTGTTTACTGTAACATGGCATGAAATGAAGGTCAGTTCCTCAAGGATGCTCTCTGAGGTCCACTCCTGTAGCATGAGACTCCAAACCCGATTTTGGTGGTCATAAAACTGAGCAGCATTTTTTATTGTCTTAGCATAGGCTTTCTCAACCTCAGCACTATTCACATTTTGGATTGGATAGTTCTCTGATGTGGAGGGCTGCCCTGTGCACTCTGTACAATGTTGAACAGCATCCTTATTCTCTACCCACTAGACGCCAGTCATTCTTTCCTAGTTGTGACAGTCAGAAAGTCTCTAGATATTGCCAAATATCCCCTGGGGGACAAGTTCTCCCTGGATGGAAATGACTGCTCTACTGAGGAAAAATGGAAACCATGTACTCAATAGACAAAAACCACAGGACACATAATTTAAGAGAAATTTTACAAAAGAAGTTCAATCATTTATAAATTATCATAATTATTATGCTATTAAATAAAACATTTACAAAATGCCCAACATGTAAGTTTTCTTTTTTTATCCTTATCTGAGGACATGTTTATTGATTTTAGAGAGAGAGGAAGGGAGGGAGAGAGAGGGGGAGAGAAACATCAGTGTGAGAGAGAAACACTGATCAGTTGCCTCTTATATGTGCCCCAACCATGGATCAAACTCGCGCGCAACCTAGGTATGTGCCCTGACCAGGAATTGAACCCACAGCCTTTCAGTTTATGGGATGATGCTCCAATCAAATGAGCTACACTGGCCAGGGCTATAGGTTTTCTTAATAGTTATTATGAAGATTTTGGTCTTAGTTTAGTACAATAGTGGTTTGCCACTGAAGATTTTTAAAACAGGGTCCTGACTACATCAAATTTATATTTTAGAAAGGTATATTTTATTTAGAAAGGCATATTTAGGTATATTTTATTAAGAAAGGTATATTTAGAAAGAAAAATTTCTATTTTAGGTATCTCTGATGGCACTTTGGAGGATTGATACAAGGAGGTAAGATTGTTGACAGCAAGATCAGTCAGAATTTGGAAAAAGAATTCAGATTTCCCGAATGCTGGTAGAAGTGTCTGGGCTGGATATGTATATATACAGGGTGGGGCAAAAGTTTGTTTACAGTTGTAAGTGCACGAGACATAGAGTTTATTCTCATATTATTATTATTATATTATTTTCCATATGAACAACTGTAAACCAACTTGTCCCCACACTGTATAGTGGTTGAAACTGAGATAATTAGTGGCAATCAGGAGTCATTCAGACATTCTCTCAAACACTGGGAGGCCAGTGGCGCTCTAGCCTGTCAAAAGGTTTTGTTGTAGGGCATTGTTGTAGGTTGAAACGTAAAGAAGCATTCTTTTTTCCATCTCCTTGGTGAACCAGACTCCAATCATAAACATTTCAAATGTGTTACTGTTATAAAAATCCATTTCTTGAAGATGGCTTTCTTCAGGCATAGCGACATCATTTACAATGCCCAGAAGTCTCCTCTTTGTTAGAATGAAGTAACTCATTGGCAGAATCCTTTTGAAAATTTCCAGGGAGAAATGATGGATTGTTTGTGTTCAGTTTTAGCACTGGTATCCTCTTCTATTTGATAATTTACCTGTTTTCACAGAATGCCGGGCTCCTAAGCAGCATCCCAGGACATAGCTCCATTTTGCCACCTTGTACATTTTGTGTATGTTGCATTCTGGTGGATGAGAAATGGCTATGGTGCTGCAAACCTGAATTTAGAACTTGGATGGCACATGGATCAGTAATCTATCTTGAAGAGAGGGAGCAGCAAGCTGAGGAGTTCTGGAGCAAGCAGTAGCGTTTCTGACCAATCAGTTATGGGCTAAAACTTATTCATGGCTGCTGTTTCCATTTTGAACTGGTAACATTTATAAGACTAGCTGCTTATCAACCATTGGTGGTTTACAGACACAATGGTGACATGCTTTCATTGGGTTTTGCAGGTGTGGTTTTCAGCAAAGACAATATATGCACTTCCCTCTTCTTTTGTGTTGGGGAATTGGAGAAATTTTTTTCCCTCCTGGGCTCCGCCATTTCCCTCTCCAACCTGCAATCAGTTTTACTCTCCCTTCAATTATTAGAAAAAATTAGCTTTTATGATAAATTTGCTCTTACATTAACTCAAAGACTGTTCCCATACAGATTGCAAAGTTAAATGTCTTCCTAAAAATCAATTCTTGAAAAGTTTTAGTACACTCAGAGAAATGGTTTAAAGAACAATCTGCAGCATTATCCTCCAGAGTAAGGTGTTTACAGAACTCCCTCTTCCTTTATACTGTACACAACAAATCTCTTATGTTCTGCTTATGCTGTACGGATCTGCCACTTTTGATGCATTTTGTTTACTCCCAAACTAGCCACTGATATCCTGCTGCTCAAGGCATGTTGTTTCTCTGATTGAATGCCAGACAGCTCCTCTCGGTACAAAAGTCATACCTAAGATCCACTTTCAGGCCACCCAAAGTGGGCTTTTGATATTTTGGAGTTGTTTTATTGTACAGTGCCAGACCCTGGCTTCAGAAAACAGAAGTTTCATAATAGTTGTAATTTTTTTCTTTATTATTTATTTATCTTTAGAGGGGAAGTGAAGGAGAGAGGGAGAGAAATATCAATGTATGGTTGCCTCTCGTGCATCCCCTGCTGGGAACTGGCCTGCAATCCAGGCATGTGCCCTGCCTGGGAATATAGTTGTAATTTCTAAGTCCATTTTTTCATACACTTGGTCAGGATTTTCTGGGATGTTACTTTTCCTGTATTAACAGGCTTCCTTGTTCCTCCAGCTCTCATGCTCTGACTCCCTTTTACCTCGTATCCTCAGGTAGGGAATGTATTAGAAACTCTACTGCAGTAGAATAACCTTTTCTCAAGGAGAAAATAAGGCTCATCCCTGCTTAAAAAGAGAGCAGGACAGATGGCATTTGCATTCCAGAATGATAATGATGATGATGGTGATGATGGTGATGATAATGGTGATGATTATGCTACCGTTAATGGGAACAGCTCATATTTGTTGGGGGCTTACCAAGGGCCGTGCTTGATTCCATGCTTTACATAGGCAACACCACTGAGTCCTCACAACAGTTGTACAAAGCACTGTTGCTGTTCCCATTTTACAAATGAGGGAGCCAAGAGAAGTTATTAATTAATGGTGATTATAAATAAAGAGAAGGAATAAGAGTTGTCCTGGATGTTAATGGTCAAAGACAATATCTGGTGACATCAATTCATTCATTTATTTATTAATAAAATTTTAGTTTTTTCTATATACCAGGTTCTAAGCTGAGTGCTGGGCTGTAACACTCTCCAAGGTAATCTTTAATGTGCCTAAGCGATGATTATTTCAGACACTCATCAAAAACCTGTAATATACAGGAATTCTTTGCTGACATCTAAATGGAGATTTGCCATGTTTGCAACTGGGTTACTTGAAAGTCTGATAGACACACCACAAGACTTTTGTAGGATACTGAACCAAGTAGGATAGAAATTTTGCTCTGTAATAGAATTTTTAAAAGATTTTATTTACTTCTTGTTTTTAGAGAGAGGGGAAGGGAGGAAGAAAGAGAGGGAGAGAAACACCAATGTGAGAGAGAAACAGTGATTAGTTGCCTCTCATACACGCCCCAGCTGGGGAACAAGCCCACAATGCCGGCGTGTGCCCTGACCAGGAATCCATCTGGCGACCTTTCACTTTGCAGGACAATGTCCAACCTTCTGAGCCACACCAGTCAGGGCTGCCCTCTAATAGTATTTAACCTATTTTTAAATTAAATTACCTGCAATTATAATAACTTATTTTAGATGTATTTAACATAGTGAAAACCTTTTGTCTCATTAATTTTTATTGATGTGATTGGATTTGTTTTTAAAAGTATATATTTTAAAAGAACAATAGTGAACTCTGTTGTATGTAACATGTCCCTATGAGTTCGTTAAGTTTACATGTACTTCGAGTTAAAAATGAATTTATCTAATCCTGAAATATTGGGATGTTCACTGAATTATAATTGGGACAAAGGATATCTGTTTTTTTTTACATGAGTACTAAACTCATGGAACCTATTTTCTGAGGCATGGTATAACACAAGCATATACATTGTTTAAAGAGGGTATGTCAAAGTTTATAAATGGCAGCTCAGGAAAACTTTTTTGAATTTGATATTATGGAGGCTATACTCTCTTGGAGATATCAATAGTCATTTGTTGAGCAATACTGCATGTATGCACTGTGCTTTGCAACTGTTTTAAACTATACATAGACTTTCACCCAGTCTCCCTTGTCAATAGTGATATGGAAATGAAAGGCTGTATAATCATAAAGATTAAGGATTGTGTCTTATAGCCTTTAATATGAAATAAAAAAAGAAACACAGGTGTACTCATCAATATAGCCATAAGGATATTCACTGCACTGTTGTTTGAAATGTCCAAAAATTAGAAACCACTGAAATGTCCAACAGCAGAGAATTTGTTAAATAATTAATTGTAGACCTGATGGAGGTTGAGTACTTGGGATCCTCTTGCCTGATACCGCCCTCTCGGCAAAAATTCCAGAGGCAAAGGTTTGGTGATGAAGGAAAGGAGTCTTTATTCAGAAGCAGTTAGTTAAGCCTACAAAGTCACAGCTTTAATCACTTAAGCCTATCATTAAAGGCTAAATTCTAACACTTCTGTTCTATCTTCCCCCATCCCCATTGGTTTTTAGTTACCTTGTTTATATAGGGTCAGTTTACAAACGGAAAACAATATAATATACAAAAACTAAACAGTTTTGGAAGAATTGCCGACTTCTGCCTCAGGGCCTGTTCCTTCTAGAACACCCCCAAAATAAACCTGCCATCCTCTGCCAGGCCAGCCTGATCCTAGGCTGTGCCTGAATTTCCTTCCCATACAAAATACTGTCAAGTGGAAAATTCAGGCAGCTGCAGAACATTCATCCCGGCATCCTCGAGGAAGAAGAGCCCGAGAGCAAGCCTGAGAGAGTGCCAGCTCAGGAGCCAGACAGCTTTCTCTGAGCCAGAGAGCCAGCCCTTTTTGTATTTCCATTGGCTCTGAAAGCATTCAGCTTCTCAGCCAATCCCTTCCTCGACTTCCCACAGGTCTTGGCAAACTTCTTCAATGGCTTCTTCCCACTTCTTCCCAGTGATCTAAGTTATCTTAACCAGATCTCTCTGTATCAACCTGGCTCAGTTGGTTGGGTGTTGTCCTGCAAAGTGAAAAACCTCCAGTTCAATTCCTGATCGGGGCCCAGGCCTGGGTTATGGGTTTGGTTCTGGATTGGGACATGTATGAGAGGCAACTGATTGGTCTTTCTCTTCCTATCTTTCTCTGTCCCTTCCCCTCTAAACAAACAAACAAACAAACAGACAAAATCTTTAAAAAAATAAACATTTTAGTCAGGACTCTCCAGAGGAACAGAACCAATAGGATCTTTATAAACACATGACAGGAAATTTATTATAGGAGAAGGTCTGAGAACCAGGGGAACTGATGGTATGACTCCCAATCCAAAATAGAAAGTCCAAGAACCAGGAGCTGTGATATCCCAGAGTAGGAGAAGATGTATGTTTCAGCTTAAGAAGAGGGAATGAATTTGCTCGTTGTCTACCTTTAGCTCTGTTCAAGTCCTCAACAGATTGGATGTTGCCCCACCCCCTCGGTGAGGGTAGATCTTTTATAATCAGTTTATTGATTCAATTGTTAATCTCTTCCAGAAACACCCTCACAGATACCCCCAGAGAGGTTTACCAGTTATGTTGGCATCCCTTAGTCTAGTCATGTTGACATCCCTTAGCCCAGCTATGCCGATATAAACTTAACCATCACATTAAGATGACAATGAGGAAGAATAAGGAAGACATGGAAAAATGTTCATAAACAAATTTCTAACTGTATACAGTGAGACTCCATTTTTTAAAGTTTTATGTGTATGCAGAAGATTGATTAGAAAAGACATGACAAATATTAGCAGTGACAGAACTTAAAGTTAACCCTGGCTATCTTGTGTAGTAAAACAATTTGTTCAAATATGAACAATTTTATGTGCATATTTATCTTTACCTTTATTTTTTAAATATCCTACAATAAACGTGTTACTTTGGTAATTTTGAAAAAATGGTAAAGTTAAAAAGAAAGGAGGAAAGGAGAAACATGCATAAAGAGTGAGGAAGAGATTTAAACAAAAAGAAAAAAGAAAAAATACTAGTTAAAAAAACTGAAGACAAGTGAGGAGTGTAAGAAACATAAAAATCCAGCATAGCCTGAATAGGTCTGAAAAAAAGGTCGGAAGAGGTCTGAATGGCTGAAAAAAATGGAGAGCAATACTGTACCATGAGATTTAAGTTTTACTTTCTCTCTTATTTCTTATATTCATTTTTGTGGACCTAGTGGTTTTGAACAGAGATTTAGGTTTGACAAGGCAACTAAAAATTGTGGTTTGCCCTATGCTACAAATTTCTTGACCCATAAATTGCTCTGCTATGGGGATATCTAAATATTTTATAAAGTTTTCATTATAATTACCACTCCAGACAGATGATTCAATAACAAGCACCATTTTTGAAATCCTGCTCACAGTTTATGAGCTTGCAGAATTACTAGATCCATTTCCCATGCCATCCCACTCCTAGAATACCTGTGAAATACAAAAATAAATAAAAACAATCATCATGATGAGAACAATTAAACCACATGAAAAATAAAATTATGGCCATTTTACTTTAACCTTGAAGAAACTTAATTTGTTATAAAAGTGGGGAAACATGTGCTTTTAGCTATATATAAATTATGTTGAAAATAAAACATGGAGGTTGTTATATCACTTTCTCTAACATTAATGTGCTGGGGTGATTAAAGATGATGATGTAGCGCTGGCTGGTGTAGCTCAGTGGATTGAGTGCAGGCCTGTGAGCCGAAAGGTTGCCAGTTCAATTCCCAGTCAGGGCACATGCCTGGATTGTAGGCCAGGTCTCCAGTAGGGGGCATGTGAGAGGCAACCACACATTTATGTTTCTCTTTCTCCCTCCCTTCCCCTCTCTTGAAAAATAAATAAATGAAATCTTTTTATTAAAAAATGATAAAGTAGATAATGAATGTGAATAGAAATGAATAATATTTGTTGGGCTGGAGAGGCTGTGTGAGTGGCACCAGGGCATGCTACATAATTTGTAGGGCCCAGTGCACAATGAACAGGCAGGGCCCCTTGGTCAAAATGTTTTAAGAATCTCAAGATTATGATAATAGCATTAGATCAAGAGCAGAGCCCTTCTAAACAGGGGCCCTGTGTGATAGTGAGGTTGCACATCCAGGAAGCCGGTCCACTGGTCCCACTGGACCAGTGAGTGGAGTGACAGGATACAAGGTGCTGGCCCACTATGACCAAGCCAATCTTCTATTCCCTCTAAACTTTATGTTTCTCATCTTTAAAACCAGGAGCTTATTTTCAGGGAAACCCATTGTTGTAAGTGATAGAGATTTAACTTTTGCTAGCTTAAAATTTGGGAGCTCACAAAACAGTTTAGGGCTGGCATTGGGCTTACTTTAGAGGGGGCATCAGGTAACTTTTTATGTAAACAGCCAGAGATTAATATTTTCAGCATCGCACACCATATGGTCTCTGTCACAACTGCTCAACAATGTTGCTGAAGCACAAATGCAGCCACAGGTAAGATATGAATGAATTAGCATGGCTGTTTTCCAATAACACTTTATTTATGGACACTATAATTTTCATGTATCAGGAAATATTCTTCTCTGATTTTTTCCAATAATATAGAATTGTAAATATCATACTTATTTGTCAGATCATGTTAAAACAGGGGAGGGCTGGATTTGACCTTTGGATGTTTGTTTGATGACTCATGTCTAGAGACAAAAGGCATTATTAGGTGTTTGTGTCTGTGCATGTTTATCTCTCACATGGTTCTGTTCCTCTTTTGGTGCTAGTCTCATTCTTTTCCAGCAGAGATGGACTTTCTCCCCAGGACCAGGTGAGTGGAGAGGGGATGGGGGGCTGAGATCAACAAGAACTCTAGCCTTACCACCTCAATTTAGTTACCTCAGAGGAAAGAATGCCTCTTTGTTCCCCAACACCCAAAAATGTAATCCTGTTTGACTAGACTAATTTGGCTCATGCAATGATCATGGGTCAACCACTGTGGATAAATGGGTAGAATATTCTGATTAGCCAGCCAGTGCAAAGTCTTGTGGCCACACACTCCCATGGACTGGGTTCCATGAATTTGACATCCCCATTAGAACCACACAACTTCCTATGACCCTCTTTTCCTTTCAAATCACCACTGACAACTAGCTTGAAAGCATTCTCCATTTTTGCCTCCTTCCTCTGCCAGTCATTCTTCAACCAGTGGCAATATGACTTCTATACCTACCCTGCCTCTAAAGGCTTTTTTGGGCACCTAGGACCTCCAGATTGCCACATCTCTAAGTTCTTACATACTGTGCCAAAATGTGTGAGCATGCCCTCCAGCTTGATGTCTTTTATTGGCTTTCATATTTCTATAAGGATAGTGAATAGCAGTTTATGGCAACTACATTATCTCACCAAATCCTTAGAGCAAACATGAATATAGAAAGGGTAGGTCCTTTGCCTCCACTTTAGAGATAAGACTGACATTCAGAAACATTAAGTGACTTGTTTCCCATCCTTGATATCTGGCAGAGCTAGGACTTGAATGCTATTTTCTTTTTTTGACACTACGTCAAGACTTTTTGACTAGTGTATATGTCGATATTTTATAGCAATCAGCAGATTCTCCTTTTTTTCTAATTTCTCCTTCTCAATCTCCCTGGCTAGGTCCTGTTCTTCCTCTCGTAGGCAACATAAAGATCATCATCTGGGTCTTTCCCTTTTCAGACCTATCTTCTTTGGCAATAGTTTCCACTTGAGCTAACTCTTCGAACTCTTCGGGGGATTTCCCTGTCCCTGTTGTTGACATGAGCCATCACTTCTCTGTCCCTTGTTCCCAGCCCTTTCTAATAATGTCACCCCATGGCTTTAATCATGACTCTTGTGTGCATACTTCCCTCTCTGATGGAGAGGATCTGTGTCACCCATTTTAGCCTTTCTTCCTGACCGCGGTGCTGTGTGCCCAGGTGATACACATTCATTTTTATTAAAGTGCAGTTGAACTTAAAAACTTTAGAGCATCAAAAGATACCATCAACAGAGTAAAAAGATAATCAACAGAATAGGAGAAAGTATTTGCAAATCATATATTTGATAAGGGATTGATCTCGAGAATATGTAGAGAGCTCCTATAAGTCAACGACAAGAAAATTAAAAGCCTAATTTAAAAAACGAACAATGAACTTAAGTAAATATTTTTCCAAAGGAGATATATAGGTGGCAAAAAAAAAACCCACATGGAAAGATGCTCAACAACGCTAATCATCAGGGGAATGCAAATCAAAACCACAGTGAGATACCACTTCACACTAATTAGGATAGCTACTTAATAAGAAGCCGCCCCTCCTCCTCCAAAAGAAATGTTGATGAGGATGTAGAGAAACTGGAACTGTTATGACTTGCTGGTGGGAATGTAAAATGGAAAACAATATGGTAGTTCTTAAACATAGAACTCCTATATGACCCAGCAATTTCACTTCTGGTCATATACTCAAAAAAAATGAAAGCAGGGATTTGGACAAATACTTACACATGGATGTTCATAACAGCATTATTAACAATAGCCAAATGGTAGAAACAACCTAAATGTCCAATGGATGAATAGATAAACATAATGTGTTATATATCTATGTACAGTCAAATTTATTCAACCTTAAAAAAGAGTGCAATTCTGATACATGCTATAAAATGAAAGTCAAGATGTTATGCTAAATAAATAATCTATATACAAAAGGATAATTATTGTATGTTTTCAGTTCTGGGAGGTACATAGAATAATCCATTAGAATAATAATTTTCCATTTCCATAGAAATGGAAAATTGAATAGTGGCTCTCAGGGCCTAGGAGGTGGAGGAATGGGGACTTAATTGCTAAATGGGTACAAAATTTCAGTTTGGAAGGGAAAAAATGTTCTGGAGATGGAGAGTGGTGATGATTGCACAATATTGTGAGTATACTTATAATGGTCAATTTTGTTATTTTTACCACAACAAAAACAATGAAAAGGAATGAAGTTGAACCCAATTGCATTCCAGAGGACATCTTCAATGCTTTGCATGGTCTCTGGTAGCAGTGGTATAACATGGTATATAAGTACTACTTCACTCCTAAGACAGCCAACCAACCAGAAGATCGAACCCCAGTCTCATCATGTATGAGTTGTGTGACTCGAGGCACGTTACTTATTTCACTGTGCCTCACTTTTCTTGGATCTGGAATTGAAATGACTAAGGACAGCAACAACCCTGTGGTGGTGATGAGGATGAGATAAAGACTGCAAGATTCTTAGCAAAGTGCCAGGGCTACAGCAAGCCTTCAGTGAGTTGAATGTATTAATATGATTTTACATATTTTAGATATGCTAAATAATGAGGACAATTTATGAGTTTCTCAATGAGTTCTTTGTCTCCCAGGCTCACACTTGAGGTAGAATCTCTGTGCAATCATTCATTTTCATGGACGTTAGAAGTCTTAATATCTTGAGTTTGCTTTAGCCTCATTCTCCCATCATCTGCCTAATGGACTCAAACCTGCCAAGGATGAATGATCCAGACAGGTGAGGCTTGTCAGCCATTCTTGGCAGAGATCCACGGCACGGGTATAATTTAGCAGTCATTTTCATACTGCATGTTTTTGCCTTGCTCTAGGTGCTGGTCCTTGTATGTCCGTGTGTATATTGGGGTTAATGATGCTTGGGGTGTACTTTGTGATATGATTAAGCCAGAGGCTATGTGAGTTATTTAATTAGGACAGATGTAATTCCATGCCATTTAAGAAGGAGTTTCTTGTCTTATTACACAATTCTACAGAGCATATATGAGGGCAGAGTTATCTGAACTCTGTGAGAGGTCTGTCCTGACATAAGCATCACAGAATGTAGGCTTCTACAGGATTGTTAACTAGCGTGAGTTAAAAAAAAAAGGATATGACATGATAGAGTAGCAAAGTAAAAAAGCTTGCTTTTAATATGGAGAAGAATATGTTGATTTGCTCTTGCTCATTAGGAATTTGGGCAAATTTGACCATTCTGCACTTCACTTTTATACTACCTAAGAAGTATGGGGTTATAAAGTAAATGAATCACATAAATACAATAGTTCAGATAAATGTTTAATTGATTATTGAGAATCAGCTGTTTTTAAGAAATTAACTGAATCAATTTCTAAGAAATCTCCAATTTTTTTTATTCTAGTCAAATTTGTCTCATTCCTCTCTCCCATTCCATACTATCACACACCCCCAATTTATTTTCTTTTTTTACTATTTTTTATTTTTTATGTTATTTTATTTTTTTATTTAACTTTTGTTCAAGTACAGTTTTCTTTCTTGCATTCCCAGCCCTGCCCCCCCAGTGCTCCCCACCCCCTCCCATCTCCGCCCCCCATCTTAGTTATTGTCCATGTGTCCTTCATACTTATTCATGTGAGTCCATCCCCTTTTACTCTGTGCTTCTCTCCCCTCTACCCTCTGGACCCTGTCAGCACGTTCTGTATTTCAGTGTCTTTGGTTACATTTTGCTTGCTTGTTTGTTGTGTTGTTTACATTCCTGTTAAAGGTGATATCATACGGTATTTGTCTTTCACTGCCTGGCTTATTTCGCTCAGCATAGTGCTTTCCAATTCCATCCATGATGTTGCAAAGTATTTTTTAAATATATTTTATTGATTATGCTGTTGCAGTTGTCCCATTTTTATCTTGCCTTTATTGTCCTCTGACCTGCACACCACCTTCAACCACCATTCTCCCCTGCCACCTTAGTTCATGTCCATGGGTCATCCACATAGGTTCTTTGGCTTCTCCATTTCTTATACTATTCTTAACTCCCCCTGTCTATTTTCTACCTAACATTTATGCTTCTTATTCCTTGTACCTTTTTCCCCATTCTTCCCTAACCCTTCCCTGCTGATAACCTTCCAAGTGATCTCCATTTCTGTGATTCTGTTCCTGTTTTAATTGTTTGCTTAGTTTGCTTTCATTTTTGTCTTTGTTTTTGTTTTAGGTTCAGTTGCTGATAGCTGTGAATTTGTTGTCATTTTACTGTTCATAGCTCTTTTTCTGTTCATAGTTTTGATTATCTCCTTTTTCTTAGGTAACTTCCCTTTAATATTTCATGTAATAAAGGCTCAGTGATGATGAACTCTATTAACTTGACTTTATCTGGGAAGCGCTTTATCTGCCCTTCCATTCTAAGTGATAGCTTTGCTGTATAGAGTAATATTGGATGTAGGTCCTTGCCTTTCATGACTTTGAATACTTCTTTCCAGCCCCTTCTTGCCTGTAAGATTTCTTTTGAGAAATCAGGTGATAGTCTTATGGGAATTCCTTTGTAAGTAACTGTCACCTTTTCTCTTTCTGCTTCTAAGATTCTCTCCTTATTTTTCATTGTGGGTAATGTAATTATGATATGCCTTGGTGTATGTTCCTCCTTGGGTCCAACTTGTTTGGGACTCTCTGAGCTTCCTGGACTTCCTGAAGGTCTATTTCCTTTGCCAGATTGGGAAAGTTCTCCTTCATTATTCAAATAAGTTTTTCATTTCTTGCTCTCCTCTTCTCCTTCTGGCAGCCCTATGATTCGGATATAGGAATGTTTAAAGTTGTTCCACAGCTTCCTAAGTTTCTCCTCATTTCTTTGAATTCTTATTTCTTCATTCTGTTCTGGCTAAATGTTTATTTCTTCCTTCTGCTCCAAATCATTGATTTGAGTTCCGGTTTCCTTCCCTTCACTGTTGGTTCCCTGTATATGTCGCTTTATTTTATTTTGCATAGGCTTCACATCTTCTATTTTGTGACCATACTCAGTCATTTCTGTGGGCCTCCTGATTACCAGTGTTTTGAACTGTGTATCTGATAGGTTGGCTATCTCTTCATTGCTAGTTCTATTTTTGGAGCTGTGATCTGTTCTTTAATTTGGGCTATAATTTTTTGTCTTGGTTGCCTGTTACATTGTAAGTGGTATAACCTTAGGTATTTGCCAGGACAACCCACGTTGCTGCATTGTCATACTGTATGTGTGGGAGGGGTCAAAGAAGGAACAATGCCAGTTGCTCAGCCTTTGGCAGGCTTTTGATCACTTCCCCTAATACCCACAAGCAAATTGGACCCTTCTGGTGCTGATTCTCAAGGGAGTGAGTTTGTGTACATTATAGGACCCTATGGTTCTCTCCAAGGAACTGTTCTGTGAGGCTCTCTCAGTTTCTCCTGGTGCTGCAATCCCCACAGATTTTTACAGAGGTTTTGAGGCTTTATTTCCCCTCACTGGAACCCTGGGTTGTGCAGTCTGTCTCACTCCCCAGTTGTTTCTCTCAGTTTATCTACATGCAAATGTGGGACTGCCCAGTCTGCCAGCCACCACCTTACCCAGTCCACCAGCTTGCCACCTTACTGCACATCCTGTCCACCTCAGCTGCCCATTTCTGCCCCTCCTATGGGCTCTGGGTGAGTGTTTCTTCTTTAACTCCTTGGTTGTTAGACTTCCATACAGTCCCATTTCCTGGCAGTTCTGGTTATTTTTTGTTTTTAATTTGTTGTTGTTCTTCTGGTTGTGAGGAGGCAAGGTGTGTCTATCTACACCTCTGTCTTGGTTGAATGTCTTCCATGCAATTTTTTCACATGCTTTTGTCCATTAGCAGGAAAAGCTGTTCCTCTGTAGGTTATTTTGTAATGGTGAGGGAGTTTTTATTTTAGAAATATTTGGTCCTCTAATTTGGTAGGATGCTCAATTAATTGATCCTCTAAGAAAGCTAGATTCATGAAGTCCTCTTGTATGTCTTTGCTGTCCTCCCCAGCATTTTACATATGTGTGGTAAAACACATTTAAAAATGAGTCTCAGTTACCAATTAAAACTATCCCTAACAGTCGGTCCAGCACCTTGTAAGCCATTAAAAAAATTTAAGGGCATGTACTAGAAAAACAATATTTATTTTATTTCCAAACATTTTCTTTTTTATATTTTACTAATTTACACTGGCTTTATCATCATTTGTCAAAATTAGTGCCATTTTGAGGCAGGAAATAGAAGAAGAATGAGGAAGTCCTGAGACACTTCAGATGTCATCAGACAGCATTGTGATTTCTGAGAATTGCCTTGTGACACCTGGCAAGGGGCCATGCTGGAACACCTTTTCCTCATTAAAAAATTAGTATTGCAGTTTCCTTCCCAAGTGGGCAAAGAGGATTTCAGGGGAATCACATGTGCAGAAGCTTAAGTAAAAACCCTGTAAAGCCTGTAACTGTTCAATAGAAGGGGGACATTATCTGATCAGAAATGGCCTAATCCTGTATCTTGGGCTTAATAAATCTTGCTTGCTTTGCTTCTTTGCTTATCTTTGTTTGTGTAGTCCACTCAGTTCTTTGTGACCACCAAGAGCCTGGACCCCATCTCCATCTGCAACAATTTTACAGTATACATACTCTTTAATAATTTTTCCATTTCCACACTATTTAAAAGTCATTTTCTTTCTTTAGTTTTCCAAAACTGTGATTATTTCCAACTCTTCTATTTTAAGCTCAGGTATTTTTTAAATGAACCAAGATAAAGATGAATATCTTGCATAGAAACCCTGGAAGACATATGTCTTGATTCCAGACTTTATTTTATTTACAGCCCTGTTCTTCTCTGCAACAAACCATATCAAAATCTCATTATTTATAATCCCATTACTTCCCTAAGACATTGAGTATTGTACTGTTTTGGACTGATTGATGGTTTTTTTTTCTACCTTCCCCCCTATTAATGCAGGAAGATCAGTATCTCAGCTTCTGAAAATGTTTCAAGATCTATTTTATTTAGAAGATCATATGATAAACAGAAATTATAAACAGTTTATCACTGAAATCTTTTCATTTTTTCAATGAACTTTTAATAAGTTCAAGACATTGTTTTCATCATGCCTAAAGGAACATGTTCTGCTTGATTTATGATGCACACATTTATTATTTTTTGTTACAATCAATATCTTTATAGTGTAGTGCTCTGGTTAATTAGGAAACATTCTATCATTTGACTTTGCCTTCAAGAGTCCTTCTCTTTCTTTCTCTCTCTCTTTCATTTCTCTTTCTGTGCATTTTTAGAGACTGTGACCAGTACCTTCAGGGTTTCACTCTTTTGGTGGTCTTTCATGCCAGACTCTGGGCCCTGGTTTATTGCCTTAAAAAAAATCTCCTTAACTAGCAGCTCCTATCACTATCCTTCTTGTCTATAATTATACTTCTTGGTGTGAAGATTAACCATAGGGATTAATCAAATATTTATTGGCTCAGAGGAAAAAAAGGCTTAGAAGTTTAGAAGTTCTCTCTCTTCTCTCTCTCTCTCTCTCTCTATATATATATATATATATAATGCACATTTACATATACATTAAAAAACTTTAAAAACTAACCAATCAGCTTGTCTAGGGAATCCATAATGTATTTTAAAAAATAAAGAATTCAGTTTTTTTAAATCATACCTGACATAATTTATGATCCATTCAGGAAGTTGGGCACAAGCTTAACATTTAAAAAAAATTGTATTGTTGCTCAATTACAATTGTCTCCACTTTTCTCTCACTACTCTTCCCTGCCCTACCCACTCCCCACCTCCCACATTCAACCTCCCTTCTGTTGTCTTTGTCCATGGGTCCTTTATACTTATTCCTTGACTCGACCCCCTTCTTGCCCCCATTAGTCCCTTCCCCACTTCTCTCTTGTCACAGCCAGTTTGTTCTTTATTTCAATGTCTCTGGTTATATTTTGCTTGCTTGTTGTTTTTGTTGATTAGGTTCCACTTATAGGTGAGATCATATGGTATTTATCTTTTACTGCCTAGCTCATTTCCCTTAACATAATACTCTCCATTTTCATTCATGCTGTCACACAGGGTAGGAGTTCCTTCTTTCGTTCTGCTGCATAGTATTCCATTGTGTAAATGTACCACAGTTTTTTCACTTAAAAAATTAATTGTTGTTTAAATACAGTTTTATGCCCTTTACTCATATCCCAGCCCACCCCCCAGCCCTTCCCACTTCCCTCCCATCTCTATCCAACCCCTTATTATTGTCCATGTGTCCTTTATACTAGTTCCTTCCAACCTTTCTCCCCTTCTCCTGAAATTCCCTCCCCTCTCCCCTCTGGTCACTGTCAGCCTGTTCTCAATTTCAGTGTCTTTGGTCATATTTCACTTGTTTGTTTTGTTTATTAGATTGCTGTTAAAAGGGAGATCATATGGTATTTGTCTTTCACTGCCTGGCTTATTGCACTTAGCATAATGCTCTCCAGATCCATCCATGCTGTCACAAAGGGTAGTAGCTCCTTCTTTCTTTCTGCTGCATAGAATTCCACAGTGTAAATGTACCATAGTTTTTTGATCCACTCATTTACTGATGGGGACTTAGCTGTTGTAAATAATGCTACTATGAACATTTAAGTACATAGATTCTTTTGAATCGGTGTTTGAAGGTTCTTAGGGAATAATCCCAGTACTGGAATTGCCAGGTCAAAAGGCAGTTCCATTTTTAGATTTTTGAGGAAATTCCATACTATTTTTCACAGTGGTTGCATGAGTCTCCTTTCTCACCAACACTACACTAGGGTTCCCTTTTCTCCACAACCTTTCCAACACTTATTTGTTGCTTTGTTTATGATTGCCATTCTGACTGGTGTGAAGTAATATCTTACCATGGTTTTAATTTGCATCTCTTTGATGGATAGAGATGCTAAGCATCCTTTCATAAGTCTCTGGACCCTCTGTATGTCCTTCTTGGAGACGTGTCTGTTCAAGTTCTTTGCCCATTTTTTAATTGGACTGTCTGTCTTCCTGGTATGAAATCATGGGAGTTCTTTATGTATTTTGGAGATCAAACCCTTGTCTGAGATATCATTGGCAAATATATTTTCCTATATGGTTGGTTCCCTTTTCACTTTGATGATAGTTTCTTTAGCCTTGAAGACACTTTTTATTTTGATTATGTCCCATTTGTTTATTGTTTCCTTTATATCCCTTGCTCTAGGAGACATATCAGTGAAAATATTGCTGTGTGAAATACCTTAGATTTTCCTGCCTATGCTCTCCTTTAGGACTTTATGGTGTCATGGCTTATGTTTAAGTCTTTTATCCATTTTTGAGTTTATTTTGGTGTATGGTGCAAGTTGGTGGTGGAGTTTCATTTTTTTGCACGTAACTATCTATATCTCCCAACACTATTTATTGAAGAGGCTATTTTTACTTCATTTTATGTGTTTGCCTCCTTTGTTGAATATTAATTGACCATAGAGACATGGGTTTATTTCTGGGCTCTGGGCTCTCTATTCTGTTCCATTGATCTATGTGTCTATTTTTATGCCAGTACCAGGCTGTTTTGATTACAGTAGCCTTGTAATATAGTTTGATGTCAGGTATTGGGATCCCTTCTGTTTTATTCTTCTTTCCCAAAATTGCTGAGGCTATTTAGGATCATTTATGGTTCCATATAAATTTTTGAAATGTTTGTTCTACATCTGTGGAATATATCATTGATATTTTAATAGGGATTGCATTTAATCTATACATTGCTTTGGTAGTATGGACATTTTGGTAATATGTTTATTATTGATATGTACTTATTCACTGCCATTTTGTGCCTTTGTAGTTGTGTCCCTCTCTCTCTCTCATTCTTTTTCTTCCTCTTTTTAAAGAAGTCCCTTTAGCATATTCTGCAAGGCTGGTTTGGTGGAGGTGTATTCTTTTAGCCTTCTTTTGTCAGGGAAGTTCCTTATTTGGCCTTTCATTTTAACTGAGAGCCTTGTTGGGTAGAGTATATTTGGATGCAGGCCTTTGCTTATCATCACTTGGAATATTACTTGCCAATCCCTTCTGGCTTGTAGTGTTACTGTTGAGAAGTCAGCTGCTAGCTTTTCAGAGCTCCCTTGTGTGTTACTTCCTGCTTCTCCCTAGCTGCCTTTAAGATTCCCTTTGTCCTTGACTTTTAGCATTTTAATCATGATGTGTCTTGGAGTGGGCCTCTTTGGATTCTTTCTGATTGGAGCCCTCTGTGCTTCCTGACCTTTTCTCTCATCAAATTAGGGAATTTTCTGTCATTACTTTTTCAAACAAGTTTTCTATCTCTTGCTCTTCTTGTCCTTCTGGTATCCCTATTATACAGATGTTATTACATTTCATGTTTTCCTGCAGTTTCCTTAACCCCTCCTTGATTTTTTGAGTCTTTTTCCTTTTCTTGCTCTTTCTGGTAATTTTTTTTACCTTGTCCCTCAGATCACTGAAGGACAACCTTTGTTTTATCTATCCTGCTTTTGATTCCTTCTACTGTGTTCTTCAATTCAGAAACTGTAGTCTTTAGCCCTGGCTGGTATGGCTCAGTGGATTGAGTGTTGGCTTTTGAACCAGAAATTGTAGTCTTCATTTCCTCCAGGCTCTTACTGATAGTCTCTATGTCCCTTTTCATGCTGATGCAGTTTGCAGTAAGTTCCTTGTAGCTTCCCTATCACTTTTGTAATTCTCACTGAGTTCACTGAGCTTCCTTGTAACCATTGTTTTGAACTCAACATCTGGTAATTTACTTGCCTCTATTTCATTTAGCACTCTTTCTGGGGATTCCTCCTTTAATTCTGAATGGGGATTGTTTCTTTGTGTTCTTTTTATGCCATTTATGTTGGCTTTCTGGATGTAATTGGGTTTTGATTGTTGTTGGGTCATTCTTTGGTGGGTCCTTCCTCTAGCTGGTTGAATGAGGGTCACTCCACTCACCAGTCTTTTATGTTGTGCAGGTGCTGCCAGAACAAAACCACAAAGCCTCAGGAAACAAACCCACACCCACAAAAACAACTCCCACCCACAATCCCACTATCAACAGCAAATGAAATAGTATTAAGAATGGTGTAAAAAGATTAAGACTATTATAATAAATAAGAGTGAAAATGAAATGATCTACTGTAAGAAAAATGATTTTTAGAGGGTAAAGGGAGGAGCACTAATAAGAGTAGGGAATCAGAGCATTGCAAAGAGAGGAAGTAAAATTTACATCATAAATTAAAAAAGGGAACGAAGAAGGCAAAATGGAGTAAGAGAAGGGAGGCATATAGTATTAGGTTTAAACAAAAATTCAAATAAAATAAAGTGAAACAGAGAAAGAAAAAAGTAAATAAATATTAAAAAATAGAAGTCAAATTGGAGAGAAAGATGCACCACAGCACTATCAACAACAAATGAGCTAAAATTAATACATGTGGAATGGGTATAAGAGGGAGAAAAGAAAGAAATAAAAGGTTAAGTGATGTCTAGAGGAAAGGGAACTGATTTAGAGATGACAGAAGAAGCAGGAATACTATGAGTGAAGGACGAAAATCAGGCTAAGGCAGGGAAAAGTTAGAATTTGAGGTAAAAAGAAAAAGGAAAAGGAAAAAAGGGCAGGATGCAAGAGAAAAAAAGATCAAAACAGGCTAAGACAAGGCAAAATTAAAAGTTGAGACAAAAAAAGAGTAAAATAGGGAACGATAAAATTTAAGATTTGAAATAGAAAATTGATGAAGCTCTAGAGATAAAATTGAAAAAAAAAATGCAACAACTAACCTATCCACAACCAATGAGCAAAGATTGCTAAAGGTGGAGAGAGAAGGTGGGTATTTTAAGAGTGGGAAACAGAATATGTGATGACCATTAACAAAACAATTGGTTTTGAGAGGCTGGATGGGGGAGAAATAGTGAGTGTGTAGTGGAAACAAATTGTAGCAATACAGAAAACAAAACTTAAAACTAAAATAATAAGAGGAAAGAAGATGGTAGAATGGAGTAAGAGAAGGGAGAGGTAAAATATGTGAATTGAAACAAACTATAGTATAAAATCTATTGACATAGTATGTGCAAACTTGAAGGATAAGAAATGAATGTTAAAAAACTATGTGAGAAAGAAAATACCTCAAATCATGGAGAAGACCATGGTAAATTTTGACTTGGTAGTATCTAATATTTACTACTCTTTTTTCTTTCTGGATCCACCTCTGGTGATGTCAGATGGTGGCCCCATCTGACCTTACACAGCCTGTAGGAGACTACCAAGGCTCTACTGTCTGACTACCAAGGCTCTACTGCCTGATCAGTTGTTAATCTAGTCACTCTGCAATCAGCAGTCAGGTTTACGCACCACAGGATGAGGCAGACTTCCCCCATGGGGGCAGGGCTATTGCTTCCCCTCAGACTGATGCCACTTGGAGGGGATTGGTCTGCCTGAACAAGAGGGCTCCTGAAGTATGGGTGGATGACTCAGTGCTAGGACCCTCATGGCTGCTCTCTCATTTCTTTCCCCAAAGCCACCATCCCCAGTCTCTCCTAGAGTGTCTCTAAGTTTACTCTGCCTGCCCCTTTGCCAGAGCTCAGAGTAAGGAGCTGCAAATGAAAATTTATGCATTGACCCTTTAAACAGCTCTTTGTGTTTCCAGCTGAGCGTCTCTGGCAGAGAACAACCCTGATGCTTTTTTGCCAGTGGTTTTTATCTGTGTACTTTTCAGGCTCTGGTGCTCTATGCTGGGGATGCCAGTTTAGGGTTTATACCCTTTAGGGTTTATACCCCACACTTCTCAAGAGGATCAACTGGCTGCTTAAATATCCTTCTGGTGCTTCAGCTGCCACCTGTGGGTGCCCAGCCACCCCTCTCGTGTCTTCATGGCACTTCTTACCAGTCAGGTTGTGCTGAAGCTGTTTATTCTGTCTGTCTGTGATTGTAAGGCTTCTTTCTTGATATTATTCCATTGTTTGCTTCAGGTGATTTCTCCACAATTTAGTTGTAATTCCAGATTGTTCCTGGGAGGAGGTTAGTGTAACTTTCACTCACTTCTCAGCCATCTTGGATCCCCTCCTTTACAAAAAAATTTTTGAAGACCTCTAGTTTCTTTGGGAAAGGGTGATTTCTTACCTCAAAGCATGCATTCAAGCATCACGTAAATGGCAAAGATGGAACTATGATTACTTGAATGTATAAGATTAATATTCTCATTGAATTGGAGAAGTATAATAAAATATATAGTTATGGTATTTTTAATGTTTTAATTGTAATTTACTGAAAATCATCCTCCCTTCACTACCCAGGAGGATACTGATGGCCGAGAGATATCTTGACTATTCCTATATCTTTCTGTCATCTGTAGTGTTAACCCCTACCACATGGAAAGACTATGTTAAAGAGATTATAGAAATGTCACAATATGTACTGGTGAAGATTAAGCACTCTTCAAACAGTGGTGTTACATTCTATATGGAGCAATTATATTATAGTGTTTATGGGTATCTGAAATGACCAGGTAGCTCTATTTTCTGGAGCAAATGGTCCATATAATGACAATGTGTGATGCCTCCACAGATGAGTAAATTGTCTATATGGAAGGAAATGGTTTTACTGGTCATCCAGAGCCTGAAGTGGAAGAAGAGGCCATCACAATCAATGCTGTCTTAGCTTTAGTTGGTGATGTTATCTGGACACAGCTCTGTCCCTGTTTATAACCCATAAAGAATGGGTTGATGACTATGATTTTGCTAGGATAATTTTTTTGCATCAGCTGAATTCTAAGGAGGATGGGAAACTAACAGTGGATTGGTTGAAAATTTGTTCAGAAAGCAGAGGGAGATAAAATTAAAGATCAGCCAAAGGGGTTTGGTTATCTAAGATAAACTACATGGCTATTTTTAGCCTCATAGACATTTAAAAACAGCATATTGAGGTATAATTTATAAACAATAAAATTAACTTATTTTAAGTATATAATTCAACAATTTTTAAATAAATTTACAGGTGTATGACCATCACAACAATCTAATTTTTGAACATTTTAATCACTATCAAAAAAGTGTCCATTTGCAGACACTTCCTGTTTCCTACTCCACCCTCAGGCAATCATTCATCTAGTTTGTGTTTCTATAGATTTGCTTTATCTGCGTATTTCACATAAGAATATATAATATGTGGTCTTTTGTATTTGGATATTTTCATTCAGCTTAATTTGGGGGGATCATCCACATTGTATCATTTATCAATAATTAGTTCATTTTTATATTATTCTTTTGTGTGAATATAACAAACTTTGTTTATTCACTCACCAGTTAATAGATGTATGGGTTATTTCCACTATTTAGCTATCATGAATAATGCTGTGATAGACATTAATGTACAAGCCATTATGTGGACATATGTTTTCATTTTTTCTGGTTAGATACCTAGAAGTAATTTTTCTGTGCTTGAAGATTTCTAGGTGATACTGCTCTCAGCCACCATAGGTTGGACTAAAGATGAACACCTGACTGAAAGATGGCCACTGCATTGGTTGGCTACCTATCTGTGACTTCTGAGGCACAACCAAAAGTCAGATGAGTTTGGCTGCTCAGATACCCTCTTAGAGAGGCTGTCATAGAAGCTGGGCAATAGAAGAGGCAAGTCATGTTGTCTGGGGTCTGAGGGTATCACTAGACTGTACCTAAGAAGAGTGGGCAGAGGAAGCCGGGCAAGAGGAAAAGAAAGGAGCTAATTCTAAGATCGGAGAAATGTGAAAAGTCATATGGAGAAATCTTGGTTGGTGTCATTTCCATGCTCTCTCTGGATTGCATAGCTCTTCTTGATTTCTGTGTGATTATTGTAGCATTACAATTAACCCCACCTCCCATTTTCATTTGAGCTGCTTTGAGTAGGTTCCTATTGCTGCTAATCAGGAGACCTTTGAAGAAAACACCTATAATGCTAACTTATGATCATTTTGTGAGCATTCTCATTCTTAGGCCTTGCAAACAGGCCTTTCCAATTCATCACTGTTTTCATTTTTTTCTGACCCACAAATAGTGCTTAATTATCCATATTAGTAAAGGTAAACAGTGAAAAGTATAAGCCAAATCTTAAATTTCATAGTATATTGTGTAGTGATTAAAAATAACCAGTTATATCTACTGCATACTACACTATTATTCATTCAACAAATAGTTGTTGACTGCCTACCTATTCCAGACACTGTCTATAACTAGAATGATAAGGTCCTGGCTCTCAGAGAGCTTTACACTGAGAAGCACAAAGGGATTAAAAATTATGTGGAAGGTTCACAAAATAGATACAAGAAAAGGAATATCATTGTTCCTTATCAGGCACGTGATGGTGTTATTTCCCTTGTAAATGGTACTGCAGTGAAGACTAACACATAGACTGTCTTTTCTACAGGTCTGAGGAATAAACTATGATAAAAGGAGCAAAAGCGCCCTGGTTCAGGGCACTTGTGGTTCAGTTGGTTGGATCATCATCCTGTAAATGGAAAGGTCATGGGTTCAATATCTAATCAGGGCACATACCCAGGTTGCAGGTTCAGTCCCTGATGTGGGTGCCTATGAGAGGCAACGATCAATGATTTTCTTTCACATGGATGTCTCTCTTCCTCTTTTTCTCTCTCCCTACCCTCCCTTCTCTGTCTAAAGTCAATAAGGATGTCCTCAGGTTAGGATAAACAAACAAACAAACAAAAAATGAACAAAAGTAACTTACCTATAGCAACCAAGCAAAGAAGCTTCACCAAAGACAGTAACACCCCCAAGAATGGTGGCCCCAGAGGGAAAAAAGAAAACAAAAGCAAAACAAACCAGACAAAAAACAGCCCTCTAAGACCCCAGAGTGATTGGAAAGATGAGGTGGAGGTAGAGGAGTTTTGTCCTTAATGCTTCCTGACTCCCCAGAAGTTGACTGGAGAGCCTGCAAAATCTGAGACTTCTCATGGACACCCCAACCTGGAGACAAAGGCTCCCCAAGAGGTCTTTTGTTGCTCTCCTGGCTAACACTTGGAAAGTCCCATGGTAGGGTGGTGGAAAACAAGTCTGAGGGCAACCATTCCTGAGGTAGCCACAGTCCTCCCTTGGATACTGTGAAGTGCGTTTAGGCCTTTAATCACATCAGAGAGGAGCACACAGCTCATGGATTCTAATGGCAGCCCTACACCACACCCGTGAGTGTCCTTGGGAAAACAGGGAGGTGGGAACAGTCCCCTTAGAAGCCTTGAAGCTAGAAGGTGGGGTGGGCAGACCTCATCAGTTCTGGGACAGTGGAAACTGGCACAGTTTTCACTAAAAGAAACATGAATACTTAGTAAGAACTATGTCAGCTTGGGCAGAAGCCACTCTGCCAATTCAGACTGTGCCCATCCCTCCTGAGCCACCATGCATTTGGTTCCAGTTATGCCGCACCTGTGTTGGGAGAGAAACTGGAAAGAGCAGCCGGTTGGCACTCAGCAGAACTAACCTCCGCTCCCAGTGGGTGAACTTTGTGAACCAGGGCATGTGCATGCAGTTGTGACCCTTCAGGAGTCTTTAGCTCTAAAATAACTGTACAGTTCAGTGATTCTGCCTACAACCCTGTCAAAGATCACAGCTTGTTAGTAAAGTCTGCAGTGGGATTTCAAGTTCTGGAATCACCCCAGCACTAACTTTAGGACCTGTTCACTCCACAGTTCAAGGATTGAAACCTCGATCTTCTGAATTTGCTCACCTATTTGAGATGCGGTGGGAAGAAAAGACCTTTAGTAAGTGATGCTCCTAAATATGTATTTGGTGTGTTACTGAACCACAAACAAAAGGAACTACAGTCTTTATGTTGTTTAATGAGATTCTTCATGGCAAGGTTGGCTCCTACTAGTGGACTATAACTTGAAAATACTCTGGGAGCAATTACATACCCAGTAACCCCTTACTAAGTAGTAATTTTGTCTAGCCTTCTCCATTTCCTTCTGAATGTGACAAGGAAGGGAGAAATGAACTTATTACATTGTGACACTCCATATGCTCTGTGTGGATTGTATAGAGCTCAGCAGGGTGGCTTAACGTGTATGTATCAGCACCATGTAGAATTTGGGGGTAGGGAAATTTTCATTAACACCTCCCACTCTTCCACCACCTGCACTTCAAATCAGTCCAAAATCCCAGTGCTGTCAGAGAAATGGGGAGGTGTGGGAGGGAAATTACAGCTTACTTGCACTGTCCCCATTTCAAGTGGCAGATGTGCATGTAGCATTAATACTGTTTCAGAGTTGGGGGTCTTAACCGGAGGCTAGAAACAACTGAGAATCAGCATAGGCAAGTCTCTTGAGGAGGGGCTATCAGCTGTTTCTCTGTTCTCATTTCTCTTAATTTTTGATGGAAAGAGTCTTTATATTTTTCTGAACATAAATTAATTTATAACAAATTATGCTTTTAATAGGTGCTGAAACAAATGCATACAGATAAGTGGGGAGATAAAAATGAATCCAGAAGTAGAAGACCTCCGAATGATGGGTTTAAAATATTTTTACTGACATCTTTCTTTCCTCTGTAATGATTACAAATGACCTAACCACAAATTTGTTTCCCTACTACCCCTTTTCTCTACTTTTCCTGGCCAGTAAAAACAATGAATAATGTAAATACAGAATATTCCTAGGATACTTCCCCCTTTGCCTGCTGGTCTGTCTTTCAGCCCTGGCTGGTTTGGCTCAGTGGATTGAGTGTCAGCTTGACAACTGATGGGTCACTGGTTCAGTTCAAGGTCAAGACACATGCCTGGGGTGTGGGCCAGGTCCCTGGTTGGGGGTGTGCAAGAGGCAACCAATACATGCTTTTCTCCTTTTCTACCTCCTTTTCCCCCTCTCTAAAATAAATAAATAAAATCTGTAAAAACTATTTTTCAGGCATGCTTTGATACATGTTGCCAAATTAGGGGTAGTTATCTAATTTGATTTTTCAGTGGATACATACTATTACAGAATACTACCAGAATCCCTTCAATTTTCTGCTTTGACTTACTCTTCTTTCAGACTTCTTTAGTAGTCTCTCTGTCTCTCTCCCTCCCTCCCCTTTTGCTGGATGGTAGATGCAGGGGGACAGGTGGTTAAACATGGCTGGCTTGGAACAAAATAGTCTGACTGGCACTGAGCCCCTGATTGTGCCTCTGTCTAATTCACACAAGTGGGATCATAGACTAAGAGCATTCTAGATTCCTTAGTTAGGAGAAACACTATAACTAAAGCTTCACAACTAAGTGTCAAGCCATACTTTGTATTTATCTTAAGCTTCACTTCTTGTTTATTTACACATGATCTTGTCACTGTTTTGAGTAGCAGTTCACTTCCTTTGTCCTCTGCATGTGAGTCCCTGCTTTGGTTCTCAGTTTAACAACCCTGTATCAATGGTGGTTCTTGTTTCCCAGGCTTTGCAGTGCTTGGTCCTTTACCAATTTTCTAGATTCTATTCCTACTCTCAGGTTTAATCTGACTACCTCTTTTGCACTTTGGGGTCAGGCTCATCTCTAGGTTCCTATTAGTTCATGTCCAGCTGGTTCCACCAAATCCAAATTTGACATGACATAAGAAAAAAGAAAATAGTCCCGTCACTTCTTATCTCCTTGTTCTGGTTATCTACTGCTGGGTAACGAATAACTCTGAAACTTAGTGACTTAAAACAATAATAGTATTGTTTCATCTTTTCCTTATCTTTTATGGTTTCTATGAGTCATAGTTTGGGAAGAGCTCAGCAGGGCAGTTCTTGTTTGGGTGCTCCATGCAGTTGAAATCAGAAGGTGACTAGAACTAGAGCAGCTGGGGACAGCTAGTCATTTCTCTATGTTGTCTCAGGGTTTCTCTAGCAGGCTTTGTTGGGCTATGTTTGGTTTCTTCATAACATGGCGTCCTCGGGGAAATGGAGCTGCTTACATGTAGCTCAGGGCTCTAGGAGGAGTGTGCAGGTGAAAGACACAGAAGCGAAATTTTATGACCTAATTTCGCAAGTAGCATTGGTCTGCCATATTCTGTTCCTTGAAATTTACAAAAGGCAGCTCACATTCAAGAAGAGAGAATTAGACTAGAAATGAGATCTACCACATCCTTCTCCCATGTCCTCTTCTCCAGTTTTCCTCCAATGTAATTAATACATTAGTCTCTTTGGAGAAGTGGGCAGGCAAAACAGAGGCTCCTTCCTGCATCTTCTCATCTAGTGAAGGAATGCCTGTTCACCGAGAACCGAGATCAAAGCCTCCTCTATCCTTTGAAGACAGCCTCAGAGAGGCTGTCTCATCTCCTGAGCTATAAAATAACAATAATTGAAATAGTACCTTATATTTAACAAATCACAGTGCCAAATATTCCACTGTCTATCTTCATAATATTATATTAGTGTGTGTGTGTTTCCCCTACCTATATGCAGGGATCTTGTGTTTAATTTTGGTGCTATCCTTTACCCTTCCTGCTGATAGGGGTGACACCCAAAGTAGTTCCTCAGGGATATCTGCTGAATGAATGGATGAATGCATTAATGAATGAAAGTAAAAGACAAAACCAAGGCACAAGGAGTTGTGCTGAAAAACATTATAAAAATGCCTTTTTTCCCCTGGCCAACTGGCTCAGTTGGTTGGAGTGTCATCCCATATTGCGGGTTCAATACTTGTTCAGGGCACATACCTAGGTTGTGAGTTTGATCCCTGGTTGGGGCATGTACAGGAGGCTGCTGATCAATGTTTATCTCTTACATGTTTCTCTTTCCCTTCCTCTCTCTTTATAATCAATAAATGCATCTTCAGGTGAGGATTAAAAAATGCTTTCCTTTAAAATTCTCTGGGCTTCAGGTATCTTTTGGCAGGGTGGCAAGTGGCCTAGTCACAATGTTCTAAGTCCCCTCAAAGATAAGAATTCACCAGACATACCTATGACTTAACTCTGAGCATCCCCTGGACCATACCACCTTCTGCGCTAAACAAACCTGTTAAAAGCAGAGTTGTTGACAGAACAAAGTATAATTTAAAGGGCTGGGATACATCATTAGACATATGGTCTCCTAGACATTGAGAGCTTTCTTTAGTAGGTGAAATTTATAGCACTTTGGCCTCCAGGACCATATGATTGTATTAGAGGTGCCACCAGAAATAAATACTTGACTTCTAGTGTGAGATTCCTTCTTGCCGGCCCTCTCTCACAGCCACAGAGAAGAATCTTGTGCAAAATTTAAAAAACATAAAATTAACATTTGCTTCAAATCATTTTACTTATTTTAAGTGATAACTTCACCTTTTTTATTGAGTGGGTTAATCAAAGGCCATCCCTGCTGAGGGTCAGTGACCCTAGGCTAATCCTGTTGTGGGTAGAGAGTAGGAGTTCTATAATATGATTCTTTCCTCTTAGCAAGAGATGATGGACTGGGCTGATTCCTTACCCAGGATGACTACTCAGGCCAGTACCTTAAGAGATAGCCTGCTCTAAATAGAAATAAAACAGAAGAAATTCCACTGCCAACAAAGAATAAAAAATTAAAATTGTGAAAACAATGCTATTTACAGCAGTATGAGAAAGATGAAATACTTGGGGGTATATTTGATAAAATATGTTCAAGGCCTGACCTGTACACTGAAAACCATATGTAACATTACTGAGAGAGACTGGAGATGATATAAATAAATGGAAAGATATTTATGAATTAAAAAACTCATTATTATAGTATTGATTTTTCCCAAATTAAACTTTTGGAGTCCATGCAATCCCAATGAAAATTTCAACAGACTGTCTCTTAAAAAGTCAAATTAAAACAAACCTTTAAAAAAAGAGTTGGACAGCTATCACTACCTGATTTCAAGACTTACTATAAAGCTATAGTAATTGGGACAGTATGGTATTGGTGTCCACTTGGACAAATAGGTCACTAGAAAAGAATAGAGAGTACAAAAATTGACCCACAAATATCTAGTTGACATAGTTTCCAACAAAGGCCAATCTAAAGGCAGTTCAGTGGATAAAGAGTGGTTTTTCAACAGTGCTAGAACAACTGTACTGTATATTCATATGCAACAAAATGAACCTCAATCCATACCTCACACCATATTAGACAATTGGCTCAAAATAAACAATAGACCTAAATGTAAAACACCAAACTATAAAGCTTCTATGTGAAAACAAGAGAAAATCTTTGTGATCTTGAGTAAAGCAAAATGTTTTAGATATAACATCAAAAGTACAAACCATAAAGAAATTGATAAGTTGGACTTTATCAAAACTTAAAACTCCTGTCATTTAAAATGCACATTTAAGAGATTAAGACTGGGAGACAGGAGACAGTATTTGCAAATCACATATATGAGAAAGAATTTTTATTCAAAATACATAAAGAATTCTCAAAGTAGAGTAAGAAAACAAACTAGTACAAAAGTAGACAAAGAATTTGAACAAATACTTCGCTAAAGAAGATACATGTATGGCAAATAAGCTCATGAAAAGATGCTTATTATTTTCTTAGATATTATTATTCACTAGAGAAATGCAAATTAAAAGCACAAGTAAATGGTAAATGCCATCACTCTGTTGGAGTGGCTGAAGTTAAAAAGATGGACACATCAATGTTGTTGGGGATGTGGAACAATAGGAATTTTCATACACTTACTGGGAGAAAGCACGTATGTCTACTGAAACTTGTCCACTAATACTTCTAGCACCTTTATTTGTAATAGTCAAAAAATGGAAACCAATTCAAATAGCCATCAACATGCACATAGATAAATAAATTGTGGTGTACCCCTACAGTGGAGTACTGCTTAGCAGTAAAAAGGAGTGGACTACTGATACACACAATGCCATGGATGAATCTCAAAATAAGTATGCTGAGTAGAAGAAACCAGACAAAAGAAGTACATACTATGTCATTCCATTCATAAAAAGTTTTTGGAAATGCAACCTAATTTAGTGGAAGAGAGTATATGAGCAACTGCCCGGTGATAAACAGTGGGAGTGGGGAGGGGCAGAGGAGAGGGTTAAACAGGGATTTAGGAAACTAAGGGATGACAGATGTGTTTACCCTTTTGATTGTTGTGATGGGTTCTCAGGTGATGGATACATAAGTAAAACTTAACAAACTGAATTATAAATTTGTTAGTTATACCTCAGTGAAGGGAAGGAAGGAAAGAAGAAAATAAAGGAGGGAGGGAGGGAGAAAGAAAAAAAATATGTTCATTGCTAGGCACAGCTGGATGCAGTGTCTATAGAGATTTCTAAATCTGTTTTTTTTTTCTTTTCTTAGCTTTGCTTTCTTCTCCTTGGCTTCATCACCTGACCACTAGTCTCCTGGTGACAAAACGGCAGCTAGATGTCCAACTACTCAGCTGAGAAGCCCTGGGAAAAAGAGAGATGCCTTCTCCAATGATTCCAACAACTGTGCTGATATTGGGCCTCATTGGTCCAGCTTGGATCATTTGGACCTGGCTATAGAGCCTCAGTCAGGTGTGTGCCTTGGATAAACCTGGAGAAGCGAGGTCTGCATACACAAAGCCCAGATACAGAAGTTTCTAACAAAAGAAAACATGTTATTATCAGCAAAGGGAGGGTGGGTGCCAGAAAGTGAGTCACAACAAATGACCACTGCCAGCCCTCACTTGGGGTCAGGAGGCTGCTGACCTGGGTTTACAAGTGATTTCCCCTGCATGAAAGCATAGAATAGCCACAAGTGAGAACTTGGGCTTGGTACAAACAACTGCTCTGCTGGGCATTGGCCTGAATGTGCCTGCAGAAGAGCCTCGCGTGCAGACATGCTATTCTAAGGATGCTTAATCCTCAGGTCCTCAGAGCAATTACATTCCCAGGTGATATTTATGAATAATTACTTAGATGTATTTGAGGCAAGGGATACAGGTTGTATTGTGAAGGCTTCACTCAGGGACAGCCGTTTATAATGCATTCCCTATTGAATCCTCCAGGATGATTTCCAGGTGGTAATGCAACTAGTATACAGGCAAACATGACAGGTGAGAGGGCTAGAGTTCCATATTTCTTTTAGATTTGTTCCAGAGAGGCAGGAGAGTACAGTGGTTAAGGGCATGGCTCAGTCAAAACCAGCCAACCAACCAACCAACCAAACAACTGAGGGAAAAGCCCAATTTTACCACTTCTTTTGACCTTGAATAAGTTGCTTTAGTTCCAGGGCTCTGTTTTCTTACCTATAAAATGGATTGATTTTAATATCTACATCATATAGTTATCAAATTAATTCATATAAAGTCTTAATTGTTGTGATCATCATTGTGTATGACCCTACAGAAGGCTAATCAAGGAAAGTCCATATGGTACGGTTTGGGGACAGTACAAAGCATATACTCGAAAACACCTCACCCACAAACCTGCCTTGGGATCTAAGGTTCCCATGTCCCATAAAATCTGTTTTAAGGAAGAGTTTTTTTAAATAATATATTTTATTGATTATGCCATTACAATTGTCCCATTCCCCCCTTTATTCCCCTCTACCCTGCACACCCCCTCCCTCCCACATTCCCCCCTTTAGTTCATGTCCACGTGTCATAAGTTCTTTAGCTTCTACATTTCCCACACTACTCTTGCCCTCCCCCTGTTTATTTTTTCCCCACCATTTATGCTACTTATTCTCTGTATCTTCTCTCCCTTTCTCTTTCTTCCACTCCCCTGTTGCTAACCCTCCATGTGATCTCCATTTTTGTGGCTTAGCTCCTGTTTTAGCTATCTGGTTAGTTTGCTTTTGTTTTAGGTGTAGTTGTTAATAACTGTGAGTTTGCTGTTTATTCACTGTTCATATTTTTTATCTTCTTTTTCTTAGATAAGTTCCTTTAACATTTCATATAATAAGGGCTTAGTGATGATGACTCCTTTAACTTGACCTTATCTGAGAGGCGCTTTATCTGTCCTTCCATTGTAAATGAAAGCTTTGCTGGCTAGAGCAATCTTGGATGTAGGTCTTTGGATTTCATGACTTGGAATACTTCTTTCCAGCCCCTTCTTGCCTGGAAGGTCTCTTTTGAGAAATCCGCTGACAGTCTGATGGGAACTCCTTTGTAGGTGACTGTCCCCTTATCCCTTGATGCTTCTAGGATTCTCTCCTTCATTTTGGTCTTGGCTAATGTAATTATGATGTGCCTTGGTGTGTTCCTTCTTGGGTCCAACTTCTTTGGCACTCTCTGAGCTTCCTGGATTTCCTGGAAGTCTATTTCCTTTGCCAGACTGGGGAAGTTCTCCTTTATTATTTGTTCAAATACGTTTTCCACTCGTGGCTGTTTCTTTTCCCCTTTTGGTACCCCTATAATTCGGATGTTGGAACATTTAAAGATGTCCTGGAGGTTCCTAAGCCTCTCCTCATTTTTTTGAATTCTCATTTCTTCATTCCTTTCTGGTGGGATGTTTTGTTCTTCCTTCTGGTCCACTCAATTGTTTTGAGTGCCAGTTTTCTTCCCATTACTATTGGTTCCCTGTGCATTTTCCTTCACCTCATTTAGTGTAGCCTTCATTCTTTCATCTAATTTGTGACCAAAATTAACCAGTTCTGTGAGCATCCTGATCAGCAGTATTTTGAACTGTGCATCTGGTAGTTTGGCTATCTCTTGGTCGCTTAAAAGTATTGGCTCTGGGGCTTTGATTTGTTCTTCTGTTTGAGCCATAATTTTTGGTCAGGTCATGCCTGTTACATATGAGGGATAAAGCCTTAGGTGTTCACCAGGGTGGGGCAACCCAGTAGCTGGGTTGTGACGTTCTATGGGGGGGGCGGGATCAGAGAGGGAACAATGGTGCTTGTTCAGCTCTCTCTCTCTCAGACTTCAGTTCCCTCTGCCTCTTCCCACAAGCAAATCGGGCCCTTCTGGTGCTGATTTCCATGTGGGTGGGCTCGTGTACATTTTAGGACCTTGTGGGTCTCTCCAATGAACTTTCCTGTGAGGCTGGGAGTGTCTCCCGGCACTTCAACCCCCATAAGTATTTTCAATTGGTGCCTTTAGGCTTTATTTCCCATCGCTGGGGCCCTGGGTTGTGTGGATTGTCTCACTGCCCATTTTTACCTAGTTTATCTGTGCAAGAATGTGCAACCATGGTCAGCCAACAGCTTTGCGCACTCTGCTTGTTTCCTCCCTGCACCTGGGGTCTGCTAGCCCTGCACCACCTGTGCTCCCAGGTCTGGCAGCCACTGCCTTTTCCTGCCATGATCCCTCTCCTCAGGCCTCGAGTCCACCCCTCTTACTGGTCTGGTTGAATGGTTGTCGGACTTTGGTACATTTCAGTTTTCTGTCTGTTCTGGTTGTGTTTTGTTTCTAAATCTTTGTTGTCCTTAATTTTGGTGTGTGAGGAGGCACAGTATTTCCACTTATGCCTCAATCTTAAGGAAGAGTTTGTTACATTTTCTGGAAGTTTTAAAGGTTCCAAGGATGTGCTTCAACCATTAGAGGAGGAAAGGGGATTAGATGGTTCTTTGGTAATTCCCAGCCTAGGAATATCTACTTTACATACTGACTTCCACATGAAAACTTTTTTGCTGAAGTGTTCTGTGGCTGAAGAAGCAGTTCAGAAATGGCTGCCTCAAAGCATCAGGGCTGCCTACTAAAATATCAGCATGACATCTGGACAGGGATGAGACTGCTTGAAGAAGAAAAACATGACTCTTTATGTATCTGAAGGGCCACCACCTGGGTCCAGAGAATCAACAAGAGCTCTTTTTCAGCTTGGTGGAGAGCAGGAGGAAGATATTTATAGCAGTTAAAGCTCTTCTTCCAGCAATTTTTTTTTGCAGGGGGGGCGGGGAGGCGGGCAGTGACCTACTGCTGTCCCTGGAGCCATCCCAGCAAAGGCTTTAGGCTAGCAGGGACATTACTTAGGTGATTTTCCAGGAGTAGAATGATGGACTGTGATTGCCAAGATCACATTCAAACTGTAAAATCCTGTGATTATGAATAACATAGCACACTATTAATATGTTACATGTCCAGTAAACTTCTTGGTAAAATTTTATGATCTTATTAGATTCTAAGAGTATTGCTTTAAAGGAAGGTGCCACAGGACACTTGCACTTTGAACTAATTTTAGATTTACAGAAAAAATTTTAAGAAGTCAAAAAGTTTCATATCTCTCACCAAGCTACTTCTACTGTTAATATCTTTCATAATCAGATGCAATAATCAGAACCATGAAATTAGCATTGGTATGATATAACATTGGTATTAATAACTACATTAAAGACCTTACTTGAATTCCTTTAGATAGTGCTCTAAAGTTTTTTCTCTAACACTTAAAAACCCAGATTTTATTCTTTACAATATATTTAGTTATTTTACCAATATTAGTAGAAACTACATAAGGTGGTTTTAATATTATTAACCCCAAACACTTGAAGAAACACATTTTCATGACTAAGTTACAACTCTGTCACTGGAATCACAATTTTTGATTGTAATCTTAGCAGGTAGAGCTCATCTTCCTCTTCTTGAGGGAATCCTATCAATATTTTCCCTGACAGCCCATTTTAGAGAAGTCTTGGCATGGTTTTTCATTGAGAACTGTGTCATCAGTCATTCAACAGGTATGTATTTATCACCTATCTAAAAGTGTGTGAGACACTAGAGATACAGAAATAATAGATATGACCCTTGCCTTCTAGAAACTTGTAGTCTAGAAAGAAAAAGAGAACTAAATAGACAACTATATTGGAATGGAATGTGGGATAGAGAAAATAAAGCAAATAATGAGTACAATACATAGGATGAGTGTCATAGTAAGATAAATACTATGGGATCACATAGTGGGCACCTTACTCATCTTATAGTATAAGAAAGGCTTTCTTGGAAGAAGATGATGATTGAGCTGAGGCAAGAGGGATTGGATCCCTAGATTCAATTCCTCCAATGTTTCCTCTACATCCTCAACTTCAAGAAATTTAACTCTGAAAGTCCCAGAGGAGATATATATATATATATATATATATATATATATATATACATACACATTCAATGAGCTAATGTGTTATATTTATAAGGTATTTTACTAAGTTTTATTGTTTGTTATTTCATTGACTCTTTATAACAACCTTAGCAGATCTGTAGATGTTTGGTTCCTGTATGGAGAAAAACTATAAGAAGTCAAAAGTAGAAGTTATGGTCCAGGTCAGAGATGATACAGCTTAGACAAACAGAATGAGAAATTAGGCCAGTCACAGCTGGGACCTTACTAGCTGTGGGATTTGGTCAAGTAACTTAACTTCTCTGAGCCTCAGTTACCTTAACTATCAAATAAGAATTAAGAAAACCTATTTCATAGAATAAATGTAAGGGTTAGGAGTAATATAAAATGAAATGATATATATATATATAATAATATAATATAAAATGAGGTCATGCAGTAAATGCATAGCTGTCATGTTCATTACACACATCTGCCAAGGTCCCAACAGGGAACAGATTGTGCACTCAAATTACAATAATTCAAGGTTTAATCGTGGGACCATTTTCAAAGATATTGACAGGGGTTATGGAAAACCACAAAGAATAGTATAGTACTCCAGATGTCCTCACTATCTCTAGGCCTAAAAGGACAAGCAGGGAGTGGTTACCAGAGCTGGGAAGGAAAGATCGAGTGGAGAAGGCATCATAAAAGGGGATCTAATGTACAGCATGTTGAAAGTACTTAATAATGCTGTATTATATATTTGAAAGTTGCTAAGAGAGTAGGTCATAAATGTTCTCACCACCACAGCAAAGGTAATTGTGTAGGGTGAGAGATGATAACTAACATTGTGGTAATAGATATTCCACAATATATAGTGTGTCAAATCATCATGTCGTACACTTTAAACCAGCAGTGTTACATGGCAATTGTATCTTCATAAAACTGAGGGAAAAAGGGGGCTGTGATGGTTGGTTGGAGATATAACTAGACTGAAAGGACCCTTCCTCCCTCTCTTGGATTCCAGCTGGTGTTCCCCATTCACCAAATGCAGCCAAAACTTAGGGGACTGGAAAAATTCCTCTCATCTATTTGCTTCAGCCTTCTTGGATAGAAAGGGTTATAGGGTCAGAGTGGTTCTACAGGGGCAAGTGGAAGGCATCTGGCTCCACCATGAAGCAAATGGAACAATTCTCAGAGAAGGATAATTGGCTGGTAAAATAATCCCAGAAGGGCCCAGTGTATCTCTCAGCTTGTTGTCAGTTTGCCTACCCATTGCCCTATCTCTTGGCCAAACTATTTTTTAAAAGATTTTATTTATTTATTTTTAGAGAGGGCAGAAGGGAAGGAAAAAGAGGGAGAGAAACATCAACAAGCTGCCTCTCACACACTCCCTACTGGGGACCTGGCCTGCAACCCAGGCATGACCAGCAATTGAACCAGAGACCTTTTGGTTCTCAGGCCAGCACTCAACCCACTGTACACAATCCACTGTACTTAATTCATGATACCCATCAGGGCATTGGCCCAGCTTTTAGCTGGAGTCTTCAGTGGATATACAAGGTCTGTCCAGAAAGTATCCAGCCACGTAATATGTAAAATAGAGACATTTATTGAGGAGGATACAAGATGCAAGAAACATTGTACATAGGACAATAGCACCTCAGTCACCTTCAAACTAGGCCTATTGGAACCCCATACAGTTCTCCTAATCGTCAACAGCTGCCCTGTTGTATTTTCTTGAATACCATCAGTGGTCTGAAATCTCTTTCCTTTCAAAGGCAATTTTAGTTTTGGGAAAAGCCAGAAGTCTCAGGGTGCCAAATCTGGACTACAGGGATGTTGAGTCACCTGGGCGATTTGATGTTTTACCAAAAAACCCTCCACAAGACATGATATATGAGTGAGCATGTTGTTGTGGTAAAGCTGCCAATCACCAGCTGCCCATAGCTGTTTCCTTCTGAATCATCTGAATAGTTTCCACAGACAAATGCTCAAGTTTAATGCAAAATTTGGTTTAGATTTGTTGCTGTACTCGCTCAGTCATTTTGAATGCAATGGCCACACAGTACACATGCTCGCTCCATGAGGTCTACCACTCCCACTGACTAGTACAGTGAAGTCATCATTGCTCCTACATGTACATTCCAGTGCATTCTCCTTGACTGCCAAGTTACATTGATGTCATGCAAAACATTCTTATTATGTAAACAATAAGGTCTATATAGAGACCTCTTATATATTTTCTCTTCTAGCCTCCATTGTCTTTTTTTCTAGCAACAGTACCTTTCCCTACTGTTGGTCTCACGTGACTGGAGTGAGATTCTGTCCTGCCAGTGTGAGCGTGTTACCCAGGCCCAAGTTACCCAATATGCCCGATCTTGCTGGCTGTGGTGGTTGGTCCAGGATGGAGAACATGGCTCAATGAGAACCTGAGAGTCACAGTGAGTCTTTTGCTAAGAATTTGGGGAGAGAGACAGAGAGAGTGGCTGCTCCCATCTTGCCAACAGAGTCAACTTTGAATCTGAAAATGAAACCAATCTGGCAGAAAACTGACCTAAAAAAACCCAAATCCAGGTGCATCAGCATTTAATTTTGCAGTTGGTATTTTCACTTGTGCTGTTTTGAGTTGTATTTTCTGTCACTGATACCAGAGTCCTGTGATAGAAAATTATCCTATACATTAGTTCCTCTTTTATAGATAATAATTTTAATACAAATCAGAATTTAAATATAAACATCGGCCAGTGTCATCATTACTAGAGGCTGTTTCATGTATCCTGTGTGTAATACTTCTTCAGAGAACAGTGTTAGTGACATTCTAGCATAGCATAAGAGCAATTCACATGGTAAATCAGCTGTAAATGTAATAATAGGGTAGTTGAAATTTCTGTTCTAAGACACATTCTTGCACAATTACTTTCCCCATTAAATTCATACAGAAAGCTGAGGTTGGAAATCAAGATCAATAGCACAAATCTGCTAGGTGGCTGGCTGTGTAAACAATGAAAATCATGCTGAAAGTTGAAGTCCACTATTTGACTGAATTGACAAAATAGTAAAATTCCAATTGATTTAATTCCCAGTGGCTGGTGATTTTATAATTTTTCTTAATAAAAACTATGATTTGGAAATTATGAGGCTCTCTCTAAATCATTGATCAACTGTTCTTATTTAAATGCCTCTATTTCAACATAATTCTTAATTTTACTTAATTAACTTTTAGAATGTAAGGAGCATTTTAAAGAACATGACTTTAAAATTAAGAATTTTAAAAGTCAGCTTTTAAACTTGTTTTTACTTAGGAATATAGAATTCGTTTCTTCCTAAGTCATAATAAGAGAGTTTTTAAAAAATAACTTGATTGAAATACAATTTTCATGCCATAAAAGGCACCTATATCAGTTGTTTAATTCATTGATTTTCAGTACATTAGCTAAGTTGTGCAACTGTAACCACTATTTAGTTCTAAAACATTTTTATCTCCCTCCAAAGGAATCCAGTACCCATCAGCCGTCGCCCCCATTCTCTTCTCACCCAGCCCCCAACGATCACTAATCTACTTTTTGTCTCTTTCTATATATATATCATATAACATGTGGCCTGTTGTGACTGGCTTCTTTCACTTAGCTTGGTGTGTTCAAGGTTCATTCATGTTGTAGAACAGGATCTTTTGCCTGAACTTTCAAGGAACAATGAGGATATTGATACAGTTAAGATGCTGGTATTCCCGCATCTGCTCTGTCCTAGTTTACCAACCCATTCTCCACACCACAGCCAGAATGTTTTCTTACACCTACATCACTTCGTCTGTCCTCAACAAGCCCCATTAGGCCCTGCCTGGCTGCCCTGTTCTACTGCCCTACTTCTACTGGGCTCATCTCTTCATTCACCTCCTGATGTACTCTCCCAGCTGAAGGCATCTGCTCATGCTGTCCCCTCCAACTTCCACTGCTCTTATGCCTCTTTCAGTTATTTCTTTTTTTTTTTTTTTTAATTTTTTTATTTAATTNTTTTAGCATTTATTCAATTTATAATTATAACCCCATCAATGTGACTATTTCATCAATTTTTAAATCCACCTACTAGATCATAAGCTTGCAGAGAACAGAGACATGTCTGTGTGGCTTATTTTAAAAAAAATCACAGTTTTTGGCTCATAGGAAGTTCTTCCTTTGCCTCAAAGAATTTCTAAAGTATTTTAGAATAGTATTCATATTCTGCATGTTTATGAATAGTAGAATACTTTGAGTATTGGAAACTCTGCCAACCGGAATATTGGATTGACCTTGTCTGATCAGGCTATGTAATAGAGTTCACTGTTTTTTGTTTAATGTTGACCACACTTGCCAATAAAAATAGGTTAGAATCATGCAGAGAGCCAAGGAATAAGGAATTAACATAAAAAGCTCCCCAAATTTTATATCAAAGGAGTTCTCTCCTTTTCTACCTCCATCTCCCTTCCCTTCTCTTCTCATTCCCTCCCTGCTTCTCTCACAGCCAGAAGAGAGCATCTTTCAGATTAAATTATAGACCTCTCTCTATTTCAAGTGAGAAAAAAATATATGTGAGAAACCACCCTACATTTTTATAGAACAATAAATGACACGATCCATCTTTTTGCAAGGTAATAATATTAGAAAATCCTTTAAAAGTTTTGCATACAATTGACTTAAATACCTTTGAAAACATGTGATAAACTATGCAGATTTCCTCTTACAGAGAGTAATCGATATCCCAAGGGGTCAAATGAAATGTTATGGGAATTCCTGCCTTTACAGGTGTTATGAAATTCAAAGTACATACTGAACATCAGTCTGTTTCAGCGCTTCTGAAGTGAGGGTGATTTTGTGTTCCCCCTCCCTGCCAGCGGGTATTTGGCAATGTTTGGAAACATCTTTGGTTGTCACAACTGAGATTTGGGAAGCTATCGTCATCTAGTGGGGAGAGACCAGGGATGCTGCTAAACACCCTATAATGTTCAGGACAGCCCAAATGTCAATAGTGCCAAGGTTAAGAAAATCTGATGTATGTAAAATTCAGCATTTTAAGATGTTATTTAAAATAAGTAATGGTCCTTTATTCCTTTGCTAGTGAACAGTTTGTCGAAAATCTTGAATAATAAATCATGCCTTCCTTTGTCACTCAACCAGCCTTTCTTCAGCACCTACCTCATGCCAGGAACTGGGCTAAGCACGACAGATACATGGTTTGAAATATTTCACATTCAGCATTTAGGAGCTTACAGTCAGAGAAACAGACACCTCCCCTGGGATTCAAAGAGGCTTCATGGAAGACACAGAACACCTGGAATACATTCTGAAGGTTGATAAAAGTTACAAAGAGGAAGAAAGGACATTCCTGGCAGAAGGACTAAAATACCAGAGGAGAAGTGTGAACCAGGAATGGCAAGCTGTTTGATGTTAGCAGTGTAGTGCTGAAAGCAAGGAGAGGCAAGAGGTAGGGTCAGGGATGGAGGTTCTTATGCGCAGATTGAGGAATTAGAAGGAAGGGGAACAAGTATGGGTTTTAAGAAGTAGGGCATTTTATATAAATAACACTAGCTAACCTGGAAGTGATGATATTAAGGGACTAAGACTGGATGCAGGGGTGGGGAGCAATTAGTAAGATGTTGCAATAGCCCAAGAAATAATGAGTGTTTGGACTTAAGCAATGGCGGTAGGTTGGAGAGAGGGACTTGGTTGGAGAGAGATTAATGAGACATACTCATCAGGGTCGTGATTGATTGGATGTGAGAGCTGAGGGAGAGGGAGCACTCAGAGAGAACTCCCAGGTTTTCAGCGTGGGTGTTTCTGTGATGTGTGCAACCTCATCTTCACTTGTTTACATCTGCAAAGACCCTATTTCCAAATAAGGTAACATTTACAAGTTCTGGGGGTTAGAACTTCAACATGTGTTTCTGAGGGACAAAATTCAACCCATGATGATATGCTCTACTTTTAATTATTTTTAAATGTTCACAAGGTCACCCAAGCTCAGGGAGTGTATACCCTAATTAAATAACTCCTGTCTTTATAAAATAAGAAAAATTTGGACACATACACAGAGAGAATGCCATGTGAAAACAGAGATACACAGGGAGGATGTCATGTGAAAAAAGAGGGAGAGATTAGAGCGATAAGTCTACAAGCCAAGAATGTTAAAGATTGCCAGCAAGGGCTGGAAGTTAGGAAGAAGGCATGGAAAAAACTCTTCATCATAGTCTCCAGAAAGAAAGAAATCCGGCTGACAATTTGATTTTGGAGTTATAGCCTCTGGAACTGTGAGATAATAAAGCTTTGCTGTTTAAGCCATTTATTTTGTGAAAATTTGTTATAGCAGCCCTAGGAAACTAGTGCACATATCCATGGCTAAGATATTTAAAAATAAAGATAATAAGACAGCAAACTATAAGTGAAACACCTTGCTTTTTTCATTTCATTGGATATTTTGGAAATCTATCAATGTCAGCACATACAAAATTACCTCTTTCTTTTATACTGCAGTCTCCTGGGAATGACAAAATCTGGTGGTTGGTCTGGTAGAGAAAGAAGGAGAAGAAATAGATAGGTGGGAAGGGGGAGGACTAGCCCCCCCCTTTTAAAAATATTTTTAAAATTTAATTATTGTTCAAGTACAGTTTTCTGTCTTTTACTCCCATCCCAGCCCACCCCCACAGTGCTCCCCACCTCCCTCCCATTTCCACCCCCCTTAGTTGTTGTCCATGTGTCCTTTATATTAGTTCCTATACATCCTCCCCTTTTTCCCCCTGAAATTCCCTCCCTTCTCTCCTCTGGTCACTGTCCGCCTAACCCCCGCCCCCACCCCGCCCCACCCCAACTCTATTTCAGTGTCTTTGTTTTTATTTTGCTTGCTTGTTTTGTTGCTAGCTTCCTTCGAGATCATATGGTATTCGTCTTTCACCGCCTGGCTTATTTCACACAGCATAATGCTTTCCAGTTCCTTCCATGCTCTTGCAAAGGGTAGTAGCTCCTTCTTTCTTTCCATTTACTGACAGGCACCTAGGTTGCTTCCAGCTCTTGGCTATTGTAAATTGTGCTGCTATGAACATTGGGGTGCAGAGGTTCTTTTGGATTGGTGTTTCAGGGTTCTTAGGATATAATCCTAGCAGTGGAATTGCAGGGTCAAAAGGCAGGTCCATTTTTAGTTTTCTTAGAAAATTCCATACTGTTTTCCATAGTGGTTGTACCAGTCTGCAATCCCACCAACAGTGAACTAGGGTCCCCTTTTCCCCACAACCTCTCCAACACTTGTTGTTTGTTGCTTTGTTTATGATGGCCATTCTGACTGGTGTAAAGTGGTATCTCATTGTGGTTCTAATTTGCGTCTCTCTGATAACTGGCAATACTGAGCACCTTTCCATGTGTCTCTGGATCCTCTGCATGTCCTCTCTGGAGAAATGTCTGTTCAAATCCTTTGCCCACTTTTTAATTGGGTTGCTTGTCTTCTTATAGTGGAGTTGTGTAAGTTCTTTGTATATTTTGGAGATTAAACCCTTGTCTGAGGTATCATTGGCAAATATGTTTTCCCACACAGTTGGTTCTCTTTTTATTTTAATACTGTTTTCTTTAGCCGTTCAAAAGCTTTTAATTTTGATGAGATCCCACTTGTTTATTCTTTCCTTTATGTCCCCTGTTCTACGGGACATATCAGTAAAAAGGTTGCTGCATGAAATATCTGACATTTTCTTGTCAATATTCTCCTCTACGACTTTAATGGTGTCATGGCTTATATTTAAGTCTTTTATCCACCTTGAATTTATTTTGGGTATGGTGTAAGTTGGTGCTCGAGTTTCATTTTTTTGCATGTAGCTGTTCAGTTCTCCCAACACCATTTGTTGAAGAGGCTATTATTACTCCATTTTCTGTTGCTGCCCCCTTTGTCGAATATTAATTGGCTGTAGAGATTTGGGTTTATTTCTGGGCTCTCTGTTCCATTCCATTAGTCTATGTGCCTGTTTTTATGCCAGTACCAGGCTGTTTTGATTACAGTAGCCTTGTAATACAGTTTGGTATTAGGTATTGTGATCCCTCTGACCTTGTTCCTCTTTCTCAAAATTGCAGCTGCTATTCAGGATCATTTATGGTTCCATATAAATTTTGAAGTGTTTGTTCTATGTCTGTGAAATATGCCATTGGTACTTTAATAGGTATTGCATTGAATCTGTAAATTGCTTTGGGCAGTATGGACATTTTGATGATGTTAATTCTTCCAATCCATGAACATGGTATATGTTTCCATTTGTTTGTGTCTTCCTTGATTTCTTTATTCAGTGTTGTATAGTTTTCTGCATACAGGTCTTTTATGTCCTTGGTTAAGTTTATTCCTAGGTATTTTATTTTTCTTTTTGCTATATCGAATGGGATTTTTTAAAATTTCTGCTTCTGCTTTTTCATTGTTGGTATACAAAAATGCCTTTGATTTCTGGATATTGACTTTGTATCCCGCTGTTTTGCCAAATTCTTTTATTAGGTTGAGCAGGTTTTGGCTAGAGTCTACAGGATTTTCCATGTACACTATCATGTCATCTGCAAACAATGACAATTTTGTTTCCTCCTTTTCAAGTTGGATGCCTTTTATTTCCTTTTCTTGTCTGATTGTTATGGCTAAAACTTCCAATACAATATTGAATAAAAGTGATAAAAGTAGACAGCCTTGTCTTGTTTCTGATCTTAGTGGAAAAGATTTTAGTTTTTGCCCATTGAGTATGATGTCGGCTGTAGGTCTCTCATATATGACCTTTATTATATTGCGGAATGCTCCCCCTATTCCCACTTTGCTGAGTGTTTTTATGATAAATGAGTGTCGTACCTTATCAAAAGCTTTTTCTGCATCTATTGATATGATCATGTGATTTTTGTCTTTGCTTTTGTTTATATGATGTATTACATTTACTGATTTGCAAATATTGAACCATCTTTGCATCTCTGGGATGAATCCTACTTGGGCGTGGTGAATGATGTTTTTAATGTATTGTTGGATGCAGTTTGCCAATATTTTGTTGAGGATTTTAGAGTCTATGTTCATCAGCGATATTGGCCTGAAGTTTTCTTTCTTTGTTGTATCTTTATATGGTTTGGGGATTAGGATGATGCTGGCTTCATGAAAAGAGTTTGGGAGTCTTCCATCATTTTGGATTTTTTGGAATAGCCTGTGAAGAATAGGAGTTAGCTCTTCCTCAAATGCTTTGTGGAATTCTCCTGTGAAACCATCTGGTCCAGGGCTTTTGGGCTTCGGGAGATTTTTGATTACTGCTTCAATTTCATTTGCTGTTATTGGTCTATTCAGGCTTCCTGCTTCTTCTTTATTGAGTTTTGGAAGATTATATTTTTCTAGAAATTTGTCCATTTCACCTAGGTTTTCAAATTTCTTGGCATACAATTCTTTATAGTAATTTCTTAGAACCCTTTGTATTTCTGTGGAGTCACTTGTAATCTCTCCTTTTTCATTTCTGATTGTGTTTATTTGGGTTCTCTCTCTTTTTTTCTTGATGAGCCTGCTTAAAGGCTTGTCTATTTTGTTTATCTTTTCAAAAAACCAACTCCTGGATTCATTGATCCTTAGAATTGTGCTTTTAGTCTTTATGTCATTTAATTCTGCTCTGATCTTGGTTATTTCTTGGTTATTTCTTCTACTTGCTCTGGGCTGTCTTTGTTGTTGTTCCTCAAGTTCTTGTAGGCGTAGCATTAGGTTGTTTGTTTGAAATGTTTCTATCTTTTTTAGGGAGGCCTGTATTGCTATGAACTTCCCTCTCAGGACTGCCTTCGCTGTGTCCCATAAGTTTTGGTTTGTTGTGAGTTCATTTTCATTTGTTTCCAGAAACTTTTTGATTTTTTCTCTAATTTCATTCTTGACCCATTTGTTGTTTAATAGCATGCTATTAAATCTCCATGATTTTGAATGTTTTGGATCTTTTCTCTTGGGATTGGTTTCCAGTTTCAGTCCCTTGTGATTAGAGAAAATGCTCAGGATAATTTCAATTTTCTTAAATTTGTTGAGGCTTGTTTTGTGACCTATGATGTGGTCTATCTTTAAAAATCTTCTATGTGCATTTGAAAAGAATGTGTATTTAGCTTCTTTGGGATGAAGGGCTCTATATATATATCAGTTAAGTCCATTTCATCTAGGATGTTGTTCAATTCCACAATATTTTTGTTGGTGTTTTGTTTGGAAGATCTGTCCTTTTATGACAGTGGGGTGTTAAAATCCCCAACTATAATTGTGTCGTTGCCAATATCTTTCTTGAAGTCCTCTAAGATTTCCTTCGTATATTTGGGTGCTCCTATGTTGGGTACATATATATTTATAATGTTTATGTCTTCTTGGTGGATTTTTCCCTTGAGTATTATGAAGTGACCTTCTGGATTTCTCTTTATGGCCCTTTTTTTGAAGTCTATTTTATCTTATATGAGTATTGCTACCCCGGCTTTTTTTCTAGGTCATTTGCTTTGCAAATTTGTTTCCAGCCCCTCACTTTTAGTCTGTGTAGGTCTTTTGTGCTGAGGTGGGTCTCTTGTAGGCAGCAAATGTGTGGGTTATGCTTTCTTATTCATTCAGCTATTCTATGTCTTTTGATTGGAGCATTTAATCCATTTACATTCAAGGTTATTATTGATAGGGACTTATTCATTGCCATTTTTATACCTGTGCTTTTCATTCTCTCTCTCTTTTTTTTCCTTTCCTTAAAGCAGACCTTTTAGTATTTCTTGCAGAGCTGGTTTGGTGGAGGTGTATTCTTTTAGACTTCTTTTATCTTGGAAGCTCTTTATTTGGCCTTCTATCTTGATTGAGAGCCTTGCTGGATAAAGTAGCCTTGGTTGTAGGCCTCTAGTTCTCATTACTTGGAATATTTCTTGCCATTCTCATCTTGCTTGGAGTGTTTGCATTGAGAAGTCAGTAGCTAACCTAATTGGGGCTCCCTTCTATTTTACTTCTTTTTTCTCCCTTGCTACCTTTAAGATTCTCTCTTTGTCTTGGAGTTTTGCCATTTTAATGATGATGTGTCTTGAAGTGGGCCTTTTTGGGTTCCTCTTGAATGGGACTCTCTGTGATTCCTGGATTTGTGTAACTTTTTCTCGTCAAAGTAGGGAAGTTTTCCATTATTACTTTTTCAAATAGGTTTTCTATCCCTTGCTCTTCTTCTCCTTCTGGTATCCCTATTATTTGAATATTATTACGTTTCATATTATCTTGCATTTCTCTTAATCCCTCTTCATTCTTTCTGAGCCTCTTTTCCTTTTCTTGCTCTTTCTATGAGTTTTTTTCTACTTTGTCCTTCAATTCGCTGATCCAATCTTCTCTCTCATCAATCCTGCTTTTGATTCCTTCCACTGTGTTCTTCAGCTCCGAAATTGTATCCTTCCTTTCCTCTTGGCCCTTGATGATAGTTTCTATTTCCTTTTTCATGTTGGTATAGTTTGCAGGGAGTTCATTGTAGCTCTCCTGTAGTTTCTGGTAGCTCATTGTGAGCTCTTTGAACTTCCTGATAACCAGTGCTTTGAATTCAATATCTGATAGCTGACTTGCCTCTATTTCATCTAGCATTCTTTCTGCAGTTTCCTCCTTTCCTTTCATTGGGGGGTTGTTTCTTTGTCTTTCCATTGTTTGTGAGACTCTTCTTGTTAGCTTCAGCTTCTTAAATTGATTTGTTCTGGTTTCCTGGATTTATGGTGTGAACTTCTGTGGTACAATACCTGTGAGATTCAGTGGTGTAGTCTCCTTGATTTCCCCAGCATGCTGGTCTTGGGATGTCCTTTACATTGGCTCTGAGTTTGTCTTTGCATTTTTGTTGCTCCTTTTGTGTGTGTGTGTGGGTCCTTCCCACCCGCTGATGAACTGATGGTCTCTCTGTCCACTACCCATTTTAATTTGTTGTACTGGTGAGGGCGAGTTGCGTTGAAGCTAGTTCTTCTGCGTGTACAGGGTATTTAGGATTCTCTTTTGCTCTTGCACAGTTGTTTGCCCTGGGTAATTTCTCTGCTGTTTAGTTGTATTTCCAGATAGGTCTTGGGTTGAGGTTTGTGTGGTTTCTATTCTCTCCTTTACCTTCCTCAGTTGTTATCTGTTGGTGGTTTCTTTGTTGTTGGTTTTCCTCTTCCTTTGGGTATCCTGGTGTTTACCATATATACCACTCTTTTTTTTGTGATCAGTTGGAGGGGCAGGCAAACTGGTTTATGACAGCAGAAGAGTAGTCTGTGATATTTACAGTAGCAGCCAGTAGAGAAGAGATAGGTGATCCCCTGCCTATGTACAGTGATAATTGTAATCTTCAACACAACTAGCCACTTTGTAGAAAGAATGGAAGGAAGATAAGGCTCTGGTTGGGGATGGAAGGCTTGTAATTTGGATCTAGAAAGGAGTGACGTTGAGGGATGTCAGATTCTGAGGTAAGGTGAGAATAAAGGATGGTAAATAGGTGTAGTGTGAGAGAGAATAGAGTTAACCACTACTGTATTATATTTCAGGCAACAATGAAGTGGGCTAAGATCTGGGGGGGGGTGTTGTGTAGTATTTACAATAGTATGTAACAACTATTATTTACAATAATATTAGAGCAAGAATCGTATGACAGAATCTATCATATACTAAGACTGGGAAGTATTGGACCTTCAATAGTGTGCTAACTGGGCAAGGGGAAGTAAAGGACAGTAAATTAGCAATATACTATAATTAAGGGGACAGAGGAAACCTGTCAAATGATACAATGTATCCAGCCAAGGTAAAGAAGACTATACAGAAAGAGGAGGAATGCAGAGATACTATTAAAATAAAAGATGTAAAAATAGTGTCAAAATAATGAAAAATACAAATATGCAGTAACTTGTTGTTTTTCTGTTATAGCAAAGTGAATTTTGTCTCTCTGTCTCTACTGTTGGGATGCCCCCACTTTGGGTCTAACTCTGGTCTTTTTGCCATTCCACGTCTTTTGTCTCACTTGTGGGGGAGGGGGCAAAAAAAAGGCAGCGGATGGGAGGAAAAAGTGGTAGGTTTGAAAGAAAAGGAAGAAGAAATAAAACAAGAAAGAAGAAAAGAGAGGGTAAAAGTGGTGAAAGATAAAACAATAATAAAGTTAAAGAAATAAAAGATTATTTAAAAAAAGAAAAAAAGCAAAACAAATAAACAAACAAACAAACCTCTTGTTTGTCTCCAGCTGGTCAAACCTTTTCTTTTGGTCACACTGGCTGCANGGGGGGGTGTTGTGTAGTATTTACAATAGTATGTAACAACTATTATTTACAATAATATTAGAGCAAGAATCGTATGACAGAATCTATCATATACTAAGACTGGGAAGTATTGGACCTTCAATAGTGTGCTAACTGGGCAAGGGGAAGTAAAGGACAGTAAATTAGCAATATACTATAATTAAGGGGACAGAGGAAACCTGTCAAATGATACAATATATCCAGCCAAGGTAAAGAAGACTATACAGAAAGAGGAGGAATACAGAGATACTATTAAAATAAAAGATGTAAAAATAGTGTCAAAATAATGAAAAATACAAATATGCAGTAACTTGTCGTTTTTCTGTTATAGCAAAGTGAATTTTGTCTCTCTGTCTCTACTGTTGGGATGCCCCCACTTTGAGTCTAACTCTGGTCTTTTTGCCATTCCACGTCTTTTGTCTCACTTGTGGGGGAGGGGGCAAAAAAAGGCAGCGGATGGGAGGAAAAAGTGGTAGGTTTGAAAGGAAAGGAAGAAGAAATAAAACAAGAAAGAAGAAAAGAGAGGGTAAAAGTGGTGAAAGATAAAACAATAATAAAGTTAAAGAAATAAAAGATTATTTTAAAAAAGAAAAAAAGCAAAACAAATAAACAAACAAACAAACCTCTTATTTGTCTCCAGCTGGTCAAACCTTTTCTTTTGGTCACACTGGCTGCAGCAGTCAGGGGGCGATTAGTGTGGCTTTCCTCTCTTCTCAGTGAACTAGGCTGGTCTCACCAGTGCCCTCCCAAGATCCAGACTGGCACCTCTCCCCAGCGCCCTACTGAGAGCAGATTTTCCCCAGGATTCACAGTCCTGGCCTGGAGTGTGGGCGTGCACTCCTGGCCAGGCTTCCCTGGTCTCACAGGCTTGGGCTTGAGCCTTTCCCAGTGCTATGCTGGAACACACAGGCGACTCTCAATTCCCCCAAGTTGGTGACCACAGACTGATTTCTCAGGTGATCAAAACCCTCTGGTTTGATTCCTAATGCCCACTCCTCTCTCTGACACTCCGAGCAAACCAATCTCTCCTGGTGTTTTTCAAACTGTGCCTGGCTGGGTAGGGAGGGATCTGATGACTGGTTCTCTCCCAGGGACCTTGCTGCCAGCCCTTGGCTCCCAGAGACCACGGAGGACCAGCCCCGGGCCCTGGTGTGACCCTGCGGAGGGCCTGCAGCCTCTGCGCTGTTCCCTGGGACCATGTTGACCTGCAGTTGTCTCCTCTCCTCACCGGCTGGTCATTCAGTGTCCGCTACAATTTCTGGAGTCCTACATTCCTATATGCTGTGTCCCCGTAGGCTATCCACTGTGCTCCTCCGCAGATCAGCCTGGTTATTCTCTGGGGCATGGGGGGAAGCGAAATCCTTTGTCCTCCTTCACCGCCATCTTCCCCCCTCCCAATAGTAGCTTCCTGAAAGGGAAAATTTCAAGAAGACCTAAGTCATCATCTGGGTCTGGAGAAATAGAGTCAGCAAAATCAGGTGTGAAAAACATTTTGGTTCTTGGTACTGTGGCAGTCTCAGGCAATCAGTGTAAGAACATTTTAGTGGAGCTGGAGTAACAGTAGCTAATGCTAAGTAGAAGATCCCCATTCTCTTAGTGTCCATTCTCTGAGATAAGACAAATAACTGTGCAAAATGATGCATAGATGAGTGTGATCTACAATGGTAGGATTGAGGTTGGAAATAATTATAAAAGATATAAAATGGCAAATATATTTGAGCATGGCTTCAGAAGTCAATATAGGTAAGCACTTTACTTGGATTCTTCCTAAAAAGTTGTCAGATAATAAGACTTTTAGACTAGTGCATTTCACCTCTCAAAAAGTTGCCTACTGTCAGGGTCAAGAACCATGTTTTAAGATTATATGAATATCCCCTTCTAACACTGAGCAATGATAACATTCTTTCTTTAAAAAGATTTTGTTTACATATTTTTAGAGAGAAGGAAAAGGAGGGAGAAAGGAAGAGAAACATGGATGTGTAAGAGAAACATTGATTACACCTGTCTCGCCAACTAGGCATGTGCTATATACACACAAACACATAAAATATGTACATATGTGTGTGTGCAAGCCTGTGTATAATTTCAAGCATACACAAAAGAAAAGAGAATAAAAAGCAAACGTATATGTCAGTGATGGTATGTGAAATGTTTGACAGGCAGCAGTCATGGGGCAGTCAGGAAAACATTAGCCATAAACAAGCAAAGGGGCTGCACTGAGAAGCACAGCTGACAGTAGCTCTTCCCAGCCCTCTCCTATAGAAGTGATTCTGTTCACTGTGAGAGAAGAGCACACGTTCAGGTTGAGCTAGTATGTTTATAAGCAACATTTTTATAAGAAATTTTTGAAAAGAAATGTTTGTAAAATTATTTACTTTGCTTGGTCTATTATTAGCATTCCATAGATGTTCTTCATTTTTGTTTCTAATCCAACTTGGAATAAACAATGCATATATTAGCTTTGTATTAAATAGAAACATGGACTCTGTCTACACAGGGTGATTTGTATTTATCACATTATCTCACTCAAAATGTTCCTGTCCTGCCCTCTTGATTTCTGATCTTCTAGAGGCCAGAAATAGGGTTAAATTAGAGAAAGAGTTAAAAGGGAGTAAGAAATTATAAGCCAGTGCTTGTGTTGCACATAGGCATTGGGGTCTGCCTTTTATAGTTATTCCCCTGGCAATTCAAATGTGATTTGTCTGGAAATTTCCACTTTAATACACCAGAACAAATGTGTTTATTGATAATTTTGCTGGTAGAATATTTATAAGGGAGTGCCAACTCCCAAGTTAAGAAAGAGTGTCCCTGTCCCTTATAAGACATACTCATTAATTCATTTTTTCCAGTTCTTGTGAGTCACCAGCTATGGCCTAATACAAAGAATAATTCTCTCCACATCCATGAAACCTATCTTAAAATAATAGCGTCAGGAGTGTGAGATAAATCTCGGAGATAATAAAACCTGACTTTCCTACCTCACTGGTATCTTGGGAGGATAAAATGAAATAATATATGTGAGTGTGTTTTTAAAAAGCAAAAAATGCTTAAAACTCAAGGTCATATTTTTTTGTGCTTTGGTTGCAAAATTGTTTTCTGTCACATTTGATGTTTATCAGCTTGTCTCTGCACATATACATATGAAAAAAGCATACATGACCCTTCTTCTCTATCCTTAAAAAATTAGATTTTTCTTTTTTTTAAATGAAGGTAATATCACTTAGATTTTCATGAAATGCTCAGTTCCTCATTATTTTTACACCATCCAAAGTGAATCTAGGATAAGTGCATAGTTCATTCTCCGGGGCCTAGTAATGTTTGACCAAATCTATTTTTAATATAATCTTTATTATATATATGTCCATTACTATTTATTATATGCCCCTCCCTCCAGCAATCATGACATTGTTGTACATGAGTCCTTTTTCCTTTTTGCTAAATCCCGCCACCTGATAACCTTCACATGCCCTTGGCTGTCATCCTGCTCTCTGAGTCTGTCCCCATTTTACTCCTTAGTTCAGTTTGTTAGTGAAATTCCACATATCAGTGAAATCATATGGTATTCGTCTTTCTCTGGCTGCTTACTTCACTTAGCATAATGTTCTCCAGGTCTATCCATGCTGTTGGAAAGGATAAAATTTTCTTCTTTTTTATGGTCAAGTAGAAGACCTATACTTGTTTTGTCCACTCATCTACTGATGGACACTTGGGCTGCTTCCATATCTTGGCGATTGTAAATAATGCTGCAATGAACATTGGGGTGCTTATGTTCTTTCAAATTAGTGTTTTGAGTTCTTTCCGATGTATTTACAGAAGTGGGATTACTGGTTTGACCAAATCCAAGCAGCACAAATGACAGGATCTCTTTGGGAGTAACATTTCCAGTCCAATTTTAGTATCTATGGATTAATCTGTTGGTAAATTAATACTGTGATATACCAAAATATTATATCAGCTACATGGATAACAACATACCCACAGTCAATTTGTAGATTTCTCTTTTCTCCCCACTGCAATGGAGGCCATCACCATTTCAGTCTCTCCATTCAAATGTATCTTGTTAGTCTTTCTTCTAAGGCATCATTAATTCTTTTAATCCTAGCCAGCAATTTATCTAACTCCACTAGCTGTCCATTTATAAAAAGAGAGATTGGAGAAATAATGCAATAATATATATTTGAATGGTTTTTATTGTCTAACAATGTGTAGTTTTTTATAAATAAAACCAAAGACATGAAACTAGAAATAAAATGAAAATGTGAGCTGTATATATTTGTCTCTGAATGCTAGTTGGGTAAGGAATGAGTCCCCAGATGAAAGCAGTGTGAGTCATTTCAAATCTAACAACATCATATTATCATGAAATTGCATTGATATATTTGTAAAAACCCATGAAGAATTCTATAAGGAACTTCTGATCTTGGCAGAATTCAGGGGTAGAAATGAAGACTGAAGATGGTATATTTGTGGGGTTTTTTTGCAACATAGTTACATTTAGTTTGCTAATGAAAGAGGTCTCAGATTTTGAGATTTGCAGACAGAAATGATTGAATTTGCCTACATAGAATGTTAGAAGTAAAAAAGATTTAGCATCTAGTTTAGGTGTAGATCTTTCTATATCACCCTTACATTGCTAATTAATCCCTGCAGTCCTTCCTGCTAAACCTTTAGGTGATCTCAGTGTTCTTCTAGACATGCACCTCCATAGCCATTACTAGGCAATTAAAGGTGACATACGAGTGAAATCTTTATCAACCCCTCTACAGAGCATTTCACATAACCTTTAATTTCCTCCAAAAATATGTCACAAATCTTTCTTTTGCATTACTATATTTCAGACATTGGGCACATACACAAATAAAGAGAACTCAATCTCGCCTTCAGTGAGCTTGTAGTTTAGAGAGGGTAAAAGTTAGCAGGTGGTTAAAATGCAGAGTACTAAGAGCCAAGGTGGAGGTACACATAGGAAGGCCTCATAACACAACCTGGTGACACTTGCCATTTTTCTTAAGAGATCATGCCTGCTTTTATCTTGAGTAATGAACAGGAGTTATCCAGGCAACACTGAGATGCTCTAGGATAGCAGTCCTCAACATTTTAAAGAAAATCACAGATCCCTTTGTAATCTTGAATGTTATTAAGTAGTGATTAACTATTACTCAAAGAGTGAAACATAGGATCACTATATCATCCAACAATTTCACTTCCAGATATATACTCAAAGGAACTGAGAGTAGAGTCTAAAAAAGATACTTGTACACAAATATTCATAGCAACATTATTTTTTAAAATGTCCACCAGCAGATGAAAGGGTAAACAGCCTTAAAAAGGAATGAAATTCTGGTATCTGTGATAACACGGATGAATTTTGAAAACATTATGTTAAGTGAAATAAGCCACATATAAGAGGTCAAATATTATATGATGCTTTTTATATGGGGCACTTAGAATAAACAAATTTGTAGAGACAGAGAGTGGAATAGAGGTCACCAGGAGCTGGAGGGGAGAATGAGGAATTATTGTTTAATTGGTAGAGTTTCAGTTTGGGATGATAAAAAGTTTCTTGAAATGGATAGTAGTGATGGTTGCACAACTTTGTGAATATCCTTATTGCCACTAAATTGCACATCTAAAATAATTAAAAGGGTAAAGTTCATGCTATGTATATTTTACTACAATAGGACAAAGCTATTCAGGACCCTAAAGACCTTTTGTTGAGGTTCATTATATCTATCTATATTTAGGAATTTCAAAATTAAAATGGAGAAATTAAAAATATTTATTAGTACATTTAAAAATAAAACAATAAACCCATTACATATTAAATGACATTTCTTGAAAAATAATCATATTTTCTAAAATAATAAAAACAGTTACAAGAGTAGTATTACTTTAAATTTTAACAAATGTATTTAATGTCTATGCTTAATAGAAAACAACCCGAGTCTCATTTTTTAAAAGATTTTATTTATTTATCTTTAGAGGGGAAGGGAAGGCGAGAGGGAGAGAAACATCAATGTATGGTTGCCTCTGGTGTGTCCCCTGCTGGGAACTGGCCTGCAACCCAGGCATGTGCCCTGACTGGAAATTGAAACGCAATTGTCTGGTTCACAGGCCCATGCTCAATCCACTGAGCTACACCAGCCAGGACTCCAAGTCTCATATTTGTTTTTCTATTCAGTTTATTGTGATATGCTGTTTTTGTTGAAATATAAGAACATCAGGCTTTACAAATACATGTGGTTAGAAGAAAGAGGTACATTCTCAGAGCCTGTTCATATAGTTTTGGATATTCATTTTTTGTTTTATATCAAAACTGGACAGGTCATAGTTTTTTAAAGGTTCATTGCAATGTGGAATCTAAACCTGTATCAATGAACTTTTTGCATATGGATAAATTACAGTTCATTAATCTATCTTGAAAGTTGAAAAGATTTTTAATAATAAAAACACATTAATTAGTTCATTGTGTGCATATATTAAAATTTGTTTATCCATTTACCTGTTTAGAGACATTTGATTGTTTCCTCCTTCCTTCCTTCCTCCCACCCTCCCTCCCTCCCTCCCTCCCTCTCTCTCTCTCTCTCTCTTTCTTTCTTTCTTTTGCTATTAAGAATAAGCGTATGAATTTTTTTTGGACATATGTTTTTATTACTCCTGAGTAAATTACTAGTTGGCAATGGCTGGGTCATAGAGTAGAGAAGTAGTTCTCAACTGAATATGATTTTGGCAATGCCTGGGGACATTTTTTGGAAATATCTGGGGAGGTGCTTTTGTTATCTAGTGGGTAAAGGTCAAGAATACTGGTAAACATCCTATAATGCACAAGACAGTCTTCATAGCAAGAAGCTTCTGGCCAAAATGTCAGTAGTTTTGAGGTTGAGAACAGTTGCATTAGATGTATGTGTAAAATTTAAAACAACTTCTAAACTGTTTTCTGGAACTGTATGGTTTTGCATTGCTCAGAGCAATGTGTGAGTGTACCAGTTGCTCTTCATCCCTGTCAGTTCTTGGTATTTACTGTCTTCCTTCTATTTACTTTGATTTAATTTGCTCTTTCTTTACATTCTGAAGATGTGAGTGTTAAGTCTTTTCTTTTTTATTAATATCATCATTTAAAGCTATAAATTTCCCTCTCGGCACTGCATTAGTTGCATCCTACAAATTTTTACATGTTTAAATTGTCTCAATTTGAAATATTTTAAAATTTCTTTTGAGGATCTTATTTGACCCATGGGTTACTTAGAAGTATATTGTTTCATTTACAGATTTTGCTCTTTTCTTCATATTTTATTCTACAATAGAAAAGATTTGCTGAGAAATTGGATGTCAGGCATGAGAGAAAGAGGTAATTAAAGTTGATTCTAAGAGTTTTGGCTTGAGCTCCTAGGTGAATGGTTGTGGGACATACTGTGATGGGGAATGCTTAAGTGGTAGCATGTTTAACATGGGAAATCACAAAGTCAGTTTGGGACATTTAAGTCACTTTTTTTAATGTGTACCATGAAAGTCAGGGAATGACCCTTTGGTATCCTAAAAGTAATTTATTCTTTTGGTCACTTTTGTGCTACAGTATACTTATGAAGTGGAAAAATAAGAGTTCAAATAAAAAAGTGCTCATCGAGGATAACACCATTAGAAGAGAATTTATCATGTGGTTCTCAATTTCTGTTTGATTATGAGTGCAAGATTTTGACATTTAAAAAATTAGTAATGTAATTCATAGTCCAGTTAAGTGTCATAATTTTCCTTGCAGAGGAAATAAAGTGTATGTGGCATGTGCAGTCAGTTACACCAAAGACAGTGATAAAACCTAACAAGCAGCTACTGCATAGCTGTGTTACTGGAAGAGCACCGGAAAAATAGTAGCCAAAACAGAAACACTGGAAATAGTCATAGAAGTGGGTAGTTCTATATTTCTGGGATATGATTATGTTTACATGGAAAAATCTAACAGTTTATGTCATAGTTCACTCAATTGTCTATTAGAACTTCCGTGAGATAAGATGGCAAACTTCAAGATGTCATCTTTTGAGAGTGAGTACAAGCCCAATCGTATATTTTAGAAATTCAATTAATTTATTAATTGAATTTTTACCATGGTGAAAATCTCCTTTGCTCCCATTTCATGCATAAATCCAGTTTCCCTCCTATTCTGTTCACCAGAAACCACATTTTTTGGTGTCTTTATAGAGTTTCATTATGCACATACAAACAAATATTAATATATTTATTTTATTTCCTTTTTATACAATAGAAGTAAATAATGCATAATGTTTCATACCTTGCTTTCTCACTTAAAAATATATCCTGAATTATTTTTCTATCTGCATGCTAGTCCCTTATATAGATGAACCATGTTCCATCATTTATGTAACCAATTTTCTATTGATGGACATTTAGATTTGTAAAAATACTTTGCTGTTAAAATTGAATAGGCTGTGCATGTATCATTTATCTGGAAGATAAATTCCAATAGGTATAACTGATATACCAAGCAATATTTGCAAGTTGTTAGATATTACTAAGTTGTCATTCATTGGAAATCCAAGATGTTTCAAATATCTTTATTCAAAATCTTATTTCTAAAGTATTCATTTCTTAAGTTCTGTATAATAATCTACTTGCTGCAAGAACTTTTTTTTGGACCAGAGAAATGAAGAAGAGAAATATTTTTTGAGACTAATCTCATATGCAACTTAAAATTTTTTATGAACAAAAAAGGCTATGAATGGAAAAAATAATTTAAGGTTGTACATCTATGTGTTATTCTTGGTTATTTATGTAGATAAATCCTCACCACCATTTTGCTTCCTTCAGATATTAAAAACTAAGTCTGAGAGGGTTAAATATCCTGGCCGAGTTTGTGCTAATAATCATTTGACAAAATCCAGAAGTTTTTTCTCCCTCTTAAGAAAGACATGTCTACAACTGGGAGATTCTATTTATTTTTTATTGCAACTAAACTTCATATACCCTTTGATGATAAATTCATCTCATCCATAACTCTTGTGCTAGTAGAATTGCTAGGGCATTTATGCTGACCACTGAATTCTGAGTCACCCCAAACTTGGTTAAACTATGAAACTCACTGTCAGAAGATGGCACTGAGTTAAATTTTCTAGAATATATTTTTTCATAGTTCTGTGGAATATCTTATCTAATAATAGCATTTTTAGCTATACAGTTTATGATAAAACAATCAGATCTTTTGCTTAAGGATATAAACTAATTGCTTGCAGAAGTCAATCCAGAGAAAGAATATATGTTCTGACTAGAGTCCAGTGACTAAGGAGTCTTAATTCAGGTAGGCCAGTGATTTCCAGTTGATGCGAGGCAAAATATTTAACCATGACTGTTTATGCATGCTATTTGTAAAATGGCGGTCATTGATAACAATCAGTAACCATATACTTGGCATAAAATTAGTCATGATTTCTGATGCAACATGAAAAGTGAACTTGGTAAGAGAACAGACAGACCTGGGTTTGAGCCTTCTGTTAAAGACCTTCTGTTCTTCACTGGGTGTGTGCCTTTTGAGAACTTCAGTAGGTCTTTAAAGCTTTGTTTGCTTTATCTTAAAAATAATATCAGCACTACCTCCCTTATAAGATTGTCATAAAAATTAAGTGAAATCACATGAATATAATGGTTAGCACCTAGGTGAAGACAACTGGACATAATGAGTACTCATTAATGGTAACTGCTATTATTATTTCATGTTACTGCTCATTCCTATCCTGATATTTCTTTAGTGCTGGTGGTTGGGGCAGATTTCTGTACTGGGTGAACCAGCTTTGTATGTTTAATATGGCTTTATGGTCAACTAGATCAAAGTACAGAAGTAAAGCTCTACCTGACCTTGTTGGCGATTAGCTTTCGCGTATTCGTGCGTTAGATTTGATTATCTTTATCATTGTCTTAGCTTGTGTTACCAGCATATCCTAAAATTATCCCAATCTTTTAATATCCTGTCACAACCATTTATCTTTTTAACCTTTGATGGAATTGTAGAAAGGTTGCCTGCTCTTGAATACATCTATCTGAAGTAATATGAAATGACCAGTATTTAGGTTTAATATTTGTAACACAGTCATTTAAATGCCATTGGCTTTGATTCATCCTTGTCACTAGATAGCACCATAATAGAACACATTTTTTATAGTTATCTTTTACTATCTAGGAAGACATGCCATAGAAAGAGGAACTAAAGCACAGTTTTCATATGTGAAACTGAAGTTGGGAGGGTTAGGAAGAAGGATGTTTTACAAGTAGAAGAATTTAGTCTTTGAGTATTATGTGGTTTGAGTTCCTCCAAAAGCACATGCTGAGACAAGGAATGTATATGTGCATGATTATATGAGAGGTGATCTTGCGGATTGGAATGAGAGAGCGGGAAGATAGAGATTAAGAAGGAGAAAAAGTAGAATTGCAAGGGTGATGTTTCAAACTGTCACTGTGCGCAACAGGGCTTAATCCTACCGAAATGTCTAAAAAGCACACAGAGTGCCTCCCAGATTTGTTTGCATAAGAGTTAGGAAGCAGGAATGTTTATCCATTAGCTTTTGTTCAGTGGCCAAGATTGTCCCCTTTCTTTCCCTGCACATGTGGAGGGGCCTGGAAAAGTCCTGCAAGTCCAAGACGGCAGTGGGGCAGAAAGTAGAGGCTCAGTGTAGGCTACAGGTGGAATGCTATCCACTGAAGCAGATCTAAGCCTGCATTGTATAAGCTGTTCCAACCTAGCTAAAATCAGATGTAAATCTAGGTGGATGTGACTCAGGGCACCAGGTGTGTCTGCTGTAGCTCCTTAATAGATCATGTACTCTGTAAATTCTTCCATTTGAAATACACAAAGAATCCCAATGAACCACCTGCAACGCCATACCCTCAGGGACTACCCAATCGGTATTCTGGTAACTGTGTAGTACATAAAAATATAAATGGTTACTTTATGGAATTTATAGGGAGATTTCTTGCCCTTTATAGCCTAGTATCAAAGGTCCAAATCTTGCCCTTTATATCCCAGTATGGAAGGATTCCCAGATCTTTTTATCTTTGATTAGTAGGACATAGGAGCAGGAGGTGTTTATTGTTATAGGGAATAAATGGATTGGGTAGTATGTACAGAGGGAATTGTATTGGACTGGGAGTTAAGAGAGCTGAGAAACTACCTGTGATGTTGGATAAATGATTTAGGTCACCCTAAATTAACTTTTGAGACTTAAATGTCTTTATTGTAATAGGAATATATGGCTGAATCCAATCACTTTAAGGTTTGTTTTAGTCCTAAGAGATCATGAAAATTATTCATGTAACCTTGGTTGGTGCATCTCAGTGGATTGAGTGCCAGTTTGCGAACTGAAAGGTCTCTGGTTCAATTCTCCATCAGGGCACAACCAGTCGATGTGCATCAATGTTTCTCTCCCTCTGTCTCCTTCCCTTCCCTCTTTCTAAAAATAAATAAATAAAATCTTAAAAATTATACATGTAGAAAAACAGTTGACTTTCACAAATGAGCATATTTTACTTTTATGTATATGTGTGTTTATATGTTGATATTATGAGCTTTTTTCACATTGGAATTGATTATCCACTTGAAGATGAGGCAATTTCCTTGATCTTTAAAAATAGAAATTGCATATACAAATAACATATATGATGTTTCTGTTCTTTTTATTTAGTCATATAGAATTCTTTATTTTTAAAAACTAATTAGTTAACGAATATTTTAAAACAATTTTTAAAGGTTTTATTGATTTTTAGAGAGGGGGAAGAAGGGAGAAAGAGAGGGAGAGAAACGTTGATAGGTTACCTCTCATATGTCCCCAACCGGGGACCTGGCCTGCAATTTAGGCATGTGCCCCAACTGATATTCAAACTGGTGGAACTTTGGGTTCACAGGCTGGTACTCAACCCACTGAGCCACGTCAGCCAGGGCAATGTTTTTATGAAGGTAGGAAGAAGGATGAAATCACCATTAGAAGAAAAGTCATCATATAATTTATTGAACACACTGGACACTTTTGAGAGTGAGAAGGGGGCGTTAGTAATATTTATTCCAGGATAAAAGTCATAAATCAGAACTACCCCAGGTGAACTAGAATATAGTATGACCCTATTTAAATGTTGATTTCAACTTCCTTAGGGGTTGAGCAAATGGTAATGTAAATTAAAACCCAATTTTCTAATCTTCCCCACTGAGCCCAAGTATAAAATCTCAGTAAAATACAAAATAACAACTGGTTCAAGCCTCCAGACAACCAAGGTGCCCAAAAGTTGCAGGGCCAGCATCTCAAAGAGAAGATAAAGCATTATGTGAATCCCCCATTTACTGGTACTTCTGCTTTTGGAGCATCTGCTAATTTGCCTTGCTAGGTAGAGACACTAAAGAGAAACCAGAGGTCTGTGACTTGCAGCAATATCACTAGAATGGGAAACCCAAAATTGAACTTCAAGGCTGTTAAAGCAGCCAAGTCTTAAATGTCAAAATCCTGAAGAAATGGGAACTTCAGAGAAGTGATTCTGAATTCCCTATACAATTTCCCTTCTAGGCACTAACAAATTCCTAAGCTGTGTGAGTTGGGTGAGACTCTAGGAAATCCATAGGAAGGTAGTTTCTAAGGGGCTAAAAAGTTAATCAGAGTTTTTTGACAGTCTCACAGTGGTAAGGAAAGACAAAAATTATAATTTAGAACCTGCCAAAGAGAAGAAATACCAAAAAATTTCCAGGCTTTTAAGATAGACCCCTAAAGTGTTATGGCCAATAATAGGGATAAATCACTGATAGATTAGGCCTCACAAAGGCTTAAAAAATAGCCTCCAGTTAGTTCAGTCTCTAATTGGATCAAGGTTTCTTGCCTGGCAGGCAGAAGAAAATAAAATATTCCCTGGAGAAATATAACATCATTCATAGTCTCTATAATTATCACCCATAGTGTCAGCAATCAATCTAAAGTCACACTTCTACACCAACAAACAGAACTAAATGACAAAGCTAAGAGAAAAAAATTACAATAAAAATAGGACCCCAGGTCATACAGATATTGGGTTTAGCAGAAATATAATTTAAAAATAAATATGATTAATGTGCTAAAGAAAGGAGGTAAAAAATAGAGAGCATCACCAGATAATGAGAATCTATGAGAGTATAACCAACTAGAAGTTCTAGAGCAGAAAGAATTAAGAAATCGAAGACGAGTTTAACTACAGATTATACACAGCAGAATAGAGAATTACTGAGCTGAAAGTAGGCAAGTAGAAAACATTAAGTTTGAAGTGCAGAGAGGAATAAAAAAAATTAAGACAGGACTATAGTGCACATATAAGAGTTGGTAAAAATGTTTAATATGTGTAATTGGAGTTGTAGAAAGAAATGAGAGGGAAAATGATGCAGAATAAATATTTAAAGATACATTGGCCAAGTAATTTGCAAACTAATGAAAGATATCAAACAATTTACCTTTAAAAAGAAATATTAAAAGCTAATAGATAGTGGAATGTCTACCCATAAACTATTAAAAAAATAACCTCCAAAGAATTCTATGTATAGTGAAAATACCCTTCAAAAATGAAGGTGAAATAAAGACATTTTCATTCAGATGAAAATGAAGAGAAATTGTTGATAGAAAACTCATACTAAAATAAATATTACAGGGAGATATTCAGCAGGAAATTAATGATCTTAGATGGAATTGTAGAAATGCAGAAAGGAATGAAGAGATGAATATATGGGTAATTCTAAATAAATATTGACTCTTTAAAACAACAATAATAGGATCTAGTGGGTTTCATCTACATGCAGAATTAAAACACCTGACAATTGCACAATAAGCAGGAAGGAGTAATTGGATTTACAGAGTTGTGAGATAATTGTACTATCTGGGAAGTGGTACAATTACTAATTCAAGGCAAATTAATAAGTCCTGGATGTATGTTGCAATATCTAGGGTAGATGCTAAATGAACAAAATGTAAAAGTAACAATCTCATAAAAAGGAGAAAAATGAAATGATAAGATAATTACTTGATTAATCAAAAAGAATGCAAAAAAGGAGAAAAAAGGAGACAGGGCAAATGAAAAACAAATAGTAAAGTGGTAAATTTAAACTGAAATATATTAGTAACTATATTAAATGTAAATGGGTGAAAGATTTGAATTAAAGGCAAATATTCTTACGCTGAATTTAAAAAACAACAAAATATATACTGCTTATAAAAGAAACGTCTTAAACATAAGGAAACAGAAAAGTTGAAATTAGAAAGATGGAAAATGGTATGGCATGTAAACACTAACCAAAAGAATGGTGGTTCATCTATATCAGTAGCAGACAAAACAAACTTTGATATAAGAACAATTACTAGAGGTAAATGGGGTCATTTCACAATGATTAAAGGAACAATTCAATAAGAAGATATATCTTAAATTTTATGCACTTAATGACATAGACACAAATATATAAAAACAAAAGCAAGCAGATATAAATAAAAGTTGAAATAGACAAATCCATAATCATAACATTGAGACATTTTAACACATTTCTCTCAGGCAAGAAATGTAATAGAGATACAGAATATTTGAGAAATGTAATGAACAAACTTGCATACATTCATATGTGTGTGTCATATAGCACTGAACTCCCCAAATGAAAACATACCCATTCTTTTTCAGGTGCTCATGAAACATTTATTAAAGTAAGCTATCCTCTGAGTCATGAAGCAAGTGTTGACAAATGTCAAATTATTCTTTCCCCAGCTCATAATATCTATCGAGTCATAAGAAAACCATCAGGCAAATTCAAATTGAGGGACAATTTGTAAAATACCTGATCAGTACTTTTCTGAACAGTCAGGGTAATTAAAAACAAGAAACAGCTAAGTAATTGTTAAAGACCAGAGGACACTAAAGAAGCATAATGACTAAATGTTATGTGCTATTTTGGTTTGGATTATGAAAGGAAAATCAGACGTTACAGTGGAAAAATTGGAGAAATCAATCCTGAAGTTTAATTAATAATAATGTGCCATTGTGGGTTTGTTTCTAAGATCTAACAAATGTACCATGGTAATGTCAGATGTTAACAAAAGATGAAGTGGGTGAGAGGGCCACAGGAAAGCTTCATACTATCTTTATAACTTTTCTGTAATGTAATATAAAATTATCACACACCCCATTTATTTTTTTTTAAAGAAGAGAAAAGTTAGGTAGCTCCATACAAAAATGGGCAAAAACTTAAGAGGCACTTTAAAAAGATGATATCCAAACATCCAATACAGACAAGAAAAGTCATGAAAAGTCACCAGCTTAGTCATGACAAAAATGCAAATGAAGGATTTAGAGGAACAAATATAAAGGATACATGGACAACAACTAAGAAAGGTGGAAATAGGAGAGAGGGGGAGCATGGAGCAAGGTGGGATGGGATGGGAGTAATAGACAGAAAATTGTATTTGAAAAATAATTAAATAAATTTTAAAAAAATTACAAAAAAAAGAAAAAAAGCAAATTAAAATTGCAATGAGAGCTTCCAGCCAAGATGGAGGTGTAGGTAGATAAACTTTGCTTCTTTGCACAACCAAAAGAAGGATAAAAAACCAATTTAAAAACAAAAACAATCAGAACTGCCTGAAAATTGAGCTGTATGAAGGTCTGACAACCAAGGAGTTAAAGAAGAAACATTCATTTACATTGGTAGGAGGGAAAGGGATGGATGGCCGGGGCAGAGAGGGCGCATGGCAAGGCAGTGAACCACGTGGGCCAGGCAGCAGCCGGTGGACCACATGGTCCTACATTCATGTGCAGACAAACCGGGAAGAAGACCTGGGGATCGAGGCAGACTGTGCAACGTAAGGTTCTAGCTCAGGAAAATAAAGCCACAAAACCTTAGGCTGTAAAAATCTGTGGGTGTTGCAGGGGCAATAGAAACTAATAATCTCACAGGAGAGTCTGTTGGAGGAGTCCATGGGGTACTAGAATATACACAAGCTCACCCAACAGGAAAGCACCTGAGAGGGCACTATTTGCTTGTGGAAAGTGACGGAAGTGTTTGAAAGCTGGGTGAGAGTGGAGCAAGCCACATGGTTCCCTCACTGACCCTCCCCCACAGAAAGAACCACAACACAGTGATGTGAGTTGCCCTGTTCTGGCAAATACCTAAGTCTCTGCCCCTTACAACCTAACAGGTGTGCTGAGACAAAGAAATATGGCCCAAATTAAAGAATAGATTAAAACTTCAGAAAAAGAACTAAGTGATGAGCACAGAGCCAACCTGTCAGATGCAGAGTTTGAAACACTGGTAATCAGGATGCTCACAGAAATGGTTCAATAAAATTAAAATAAAGAAAGAAGTGAAGGTTATGAAAAGTGAAAAAAAAAAAGAGAAAAACATATAGGGAACCAACAATGAAGAAAAGGAAACCAGGACTTAAATCAATGATTTGGAGCAAAATGCAGAAATAAACATTCAGCCAGAACAGAATGAATAAAGAAGAATTTAAAAAAAAATGAGGAGAAGCTTAGGAACTTCCAAGACAACTTTAGAAGGTGAAAGATTTATACGATCTGAAGAGAAACCAGAGTATCCAAGACAACTTTAAATGTTCTGACATCCAAATCATTGGGGTTCCAGAAGGAGAGGAAGAAGGCCAAAAAATTAAAAACTTATTTGAAAAAATGATGAATGAGAATGTCACCAATCTGGCAAAGGAAATAGACATGCAAGTTGAGGAAGCTCAGAGAGTCCCAAGCAAGTTGGACCCAAGGAAGAACACCCTTAGACACATCATAATTACATTAGCCAAGATGAAAGGTAAGGAGAGAATCTTAAAAGCAGAAAGAGAAAAGGAGATAGTTACCTATCAAGGAGTTCCTATAAAACTATCAGCTGATTTCTCAAAAGAAACCTTACAGGCAAGAAGGGGCTGGAAAAAAGTATTTGAAGTAATGAAAAGCAAGGACCTACACCCAAGATTACTCTATCCAGCAAAGCTATTATTTAGAATGCAAAGGAAGATAAAGTGCTTCCTAGATAAGGTCAAGTTAAAAGAGTTCATCACCACCAAGTCCTACTTATATGAAATGTTAAAGGAACTTATCTAAGAAAAAGAAGATCAAAACTATGAACAATAAAATGACAATTCACAACTATCAACAGCTGAACCTAAAAAAACCAAAACCAAAACCAAACTAAGTGAACAATAGAACAGGATCACAGAAATGGAGATTACTTGGAGGGTTATCACTGGGGAGAGGAAGGGGGAGAATATGGGAAAAGGTACGGGCAATAAATAGTATAAATGGTAGGTACAAAATAGACAGGGGAGGTTTAGAATAGTATAGAAAATGGAGAAGCCTAAGAACTTATATGTATGACCCATGGACATGACCTAAAGTGGGGGGAATGCTTGAGGGAGGGGGTGCAGTGTAGAAGGGTACAAAGGGGAGAAATGAAAGGGACAACTATAATAGCATAATCAATAAAATATACTTAAAAATAAAATAAGTCATTAAAAAGTTCAATGAATTATTACACACTCTCCAACGTGATTACAATGGGAAAGACAGAGAATAAAAAATTGATGAGGATACCGAGTGTCTGGAACTCTTATACACTGCTGGTGGGAGTATAAATTGATCAAATCATTGTCTTGGATTTTTTCGAAGTGTTAACTAAAGCTAAAGATATACTTACCTTATCACTCAGTAATTCTGCTTTAAGTACACATGTATGTTCAAAATCATGTACAAGAATGTTCAGAGTCACTTTATTCATAATTGTCCCAATCTAAACCAACCTGAATGTCCATAGATAGATAATTTTTGACACATGCATACAATGAAATACTATATATTGATGAAAAATGAACCACTGTTACAAACACAAATATGGATGAATCTCCCAGACTTAATGTTGAAGAGACAATTTATACTTTATGATTCCGTTTACTTGAAGGTGTAGATGAAATTAATCAGTGGTGATGGAGGTCAGAAGAATAGTTATTGGTGGGAAAGGTAATGACTGTGGATGCAAGAGGGAGACTTCTGTGATGCTGATGGCATTCTAAGCCTCAGTCTCATTGGTGGTGACAGGAATGTGTTCACTTTATCAAAGTTAATTGAGCAGTGCCCTTAAGATTTGTGCATTTAACTGTATGGATATTATATATCAATAACAACATAAAGACCAGGCTGCATCTGGCTCCTGCTCTCACAGCCGTTGCAGTTTATTGAGCTCCACAGAGAGCACGGGGGCAAGTGTTAGTGGGATGGGCACTGGGTGACTCTGTGCTCCCTAAGGAAAAATAGTTAAACATGGGCAAAGGAGATCTTAAGAAGCAAAATGTCATAATATCCTTTGTGCACACTTCTTGGGAGTAGCACAAGAAGAAGCACCCAGGTTCTTCAGTCAGCTTCTCATAGTTTTCTAAGAAGCGCTCAGGAAGGTGGAAGACCATGTTTGCTAAAGAGAAAGAAAAATTTGAAGACATGGCAAAGGCAGACAAAGCCCATCATGAAAGAAAAACAAAAACTTACGTTCTCCCTAAAGGGTAAACAAAAAAATAAGTTCAAGGATCCCAATGCACCCAACAGGTCTGCTTTGGCCTATTTCTTGTTTTGTTCTCCGTATCGCACAAAAATCAAAGAGCATCTGGGCCTCCCCATTGGTGATGCTACAAAGAAGCTGAGAGAGATGTGAAGTAACACTGCAACAGATGACAAGCAGCCTAATGAAAAGGCGGCTAATAAGCTGAAAGACCAATAAGAAAAGGGTATTGCTGCATACCTGGCTAAAGGAAAGCCTGATGCTGCAAAAAAAGGAGTCATCAAGGCTGAACAAAGCCAGGAAGAGGAGGAAGATGAAGAAAATGAGGAAGATGATGAGGAGGATGATGAATAAGTTGGTTCTAGGGCAGTTTTTTCTTGTCTATAAAGCATTTAACACCCCTGTACACAACTCACTCCTTTCAAAGAAAAAAATTAAAATGTAAGGCTGTATAAGCTTGTTTTTAAAGTGTATAATGTTTGTTTGTTTTTTTGTATAGTTAACACTCTATGGAATCTATGGAATGTGCCTTTAGGTAGCCCTGTCCCGATTGTATTTTCAATAGCCACTAAGCTTGCTTGGTATAATATGGGGTTTGTAAATCAGCATGGAAATTTAAAGCACATTCTTTTAATTAATTTATTTATCTTATTGTTTTAAATATATATTTTATTGTTTATGCTATTACAGTTGTCCCATTCCCCCATCCCTACTCTTCATTTTCCTCAGGCCTGCACACCCCATCCCATCTACATTACCCCACTTTTAGTTCATGTTTATGGGTCATACAGATAAATTCTTTGGCTTCTCCATTTCCTATACTATTCTTAACCTCCCTCTGTATATTTCTACTTATTATTTATGCCACTTATTCCCTGTACCTTTCCCCCCACCCTCCGGTTCCCCTTCTCCATTGATAACCCTCCAAGTAGTCTTCATTTCTATGATTCTGTTGCTGTCCTAGTAGATTGCTTAGTTCATTTTTGTTTCTTTTTAGGTTTGGCTGCTGATAGTTGTGAGTGCGTTGTCATTTTACTTTCATATTTTTATCTTCTTTTTCTTGGATAAGTTCCTTTAACATTTCATACAATAAAGGCTTGGTGATGATGAACTCCTTCAACTTGACCTTATCTGGGAAGCATTTTATCTGCCCTTCCATTCTAAATGATAGCTTTGCTGGATAGAGTAATCTTGGGTATAGGTCCTTGCCTTTCATGACTTGGAATACTTCTTTTCATCCCCTTCTTACCTGAAAGGTCTCTTTTGCGAAAGCGGACAGCCTGATGTGAATTTTTTTGTAGGTGACTGTCTCCTTTTCTTTGCTGCTTGTAAGATTCTCTCCTTATCTTTCATCTTGGCTAATGTAATTATGATGTGTCTTGGTGTGTTCCTTCTTGGGTCCAACCTCTTTGGAACTCTGAGCTTCCTGGACTTCCTGAAAGTCTATTTCCTTTGCCAGATTGGGAAGTCCTCCTTTATTATTTAGTTGCTGGGAACCACCCTACCTGGTTTCAGGAGCTGTAACTCCCCCATGGGCAAGGCTGAGTGAGAGACCTTTGGACCATAAGCCACTAAGGAGACAAAGCTTATCTGCCTGGCAGGAGCGCCACTTCTGCTCCTTTTTTTCATAACTGGCTCCTAATGCTTGATCAGTTAGCCAATGAGGGGTAAGATTCCCCGAGGGGGGAACCACCCAAGACAGGCATGATCACGTGGAGGCTCCAGGGAAAGACTTGGGGAGCTATGGGGGAAGAGGGTGATGAGCCCTCGCCCCTCTGCTTTGATGAAGCCTGACTCCCCTGAGTCCACAAAAAGTCTCTGAAAATTCCTTGGCTATCTGCCTCTTCTGCCTGACTTAAGCCTGAAACAATGACAAAGGGCAGTGCAGCCCTGTGCTGGAAAGAGTGGGCTCCCCAGGTGATCAGGCCTGAAAAAAGACATATAAAATCCTGTGAAGCCTGCTTTGCTAAGCATGCTCTGAGTTAAATAATAAAGGCCCTAGCAGGAAATAAGTTTGTTTCCCAAAATTTTGTAGCCTCTTAACTGATAGACCCTGACTCTGGAGAAGCCCTAATAGTTCTTTGTATGCTATCTACTGTTTGATCCTTACTGCCTGAAAATGATTAATTATCTGTACCTGTATTCCTGCACAAATTAAACCAAATAAAAGCCTGTCTAGGCAAGGATCAGCATGCTCTCCCCTTGAATGAGTTGGTAGGCTGCTCCTAGGTGCTCTCCTCTTAAGGGAGTAGCCATGCTGTCCCTTTTCCTACACAGGACTCATTAGTCCATATGAATTTGTCTCATATCTCATCCATGACACTGCAGGCACTGTGGGCTGGTGTCTGAGTCAGCTGGCACCCAGAACAGGGACCTGAATATTTGGGACCTGCTTCAACCCAGAGGCTATGAGTCATCATTGTGGACAACACACCAACTTGGTTGGAACATACACATCAGCCCAGGTAAGGGCTAATGCTCCCTAGCACCTTTCAGGAATGCTGTAGGGTATGTTAGATTCCAGAGGAAAAAGGCTTTCTTCTTAGGTTGTCCTCTCCTGCGACTGCTTTGCAACTGTATTTTCTTTAACAAGATAGGAGCCTTTTTCTCTCTCCCAAGTATTTGCCACAAACTTGCAGGCACCGGTTGAGCATTTAAAAGCCGAAAGGGCACTCACCACTGGAATCCAGCTGTGACAGGATTATTTGGTATGTGGACTGGATTAGAACACTAGGTTTCTGCCAGCCACGAGTAAAAGTCCACGCAACGAGAGGCACACTGTAAAAACACTCAAAAGCCCATCCCTGTGGCACAACCCCCAACTAGGTCTAGACTTGGGAGAAAGAGCAAAGATTTTCCCTTTAATTGGCTTTAAAAACATCAAATAATTATGGGTTAATTTATAATCATCTCAGCCAATTTTTTCTCTCAAGCTGCCTCTTGTGGCCTTTTCAATTTTGCCTCTTCTCTCCGCCTGCCTGCATAAGGAAAAGCGAATAGTGAATGAGTGTTTCAACTTTGACCAGACTCCGAAGATCACTTTCCAGAAGGCACTTCCTCCCCTGGTCTCGAGAAATCAAGTGTTCCCACATGAGTCAGAACCTTGCAAGGGTGTCTGGGATCAATTCATGAGACATTCAGGGGCCTTAGAGGGACCTCCAACACCACTTAATCTAACTTCTGGTTTGTCTGGAAAGCGCAACATGAAGGTTGGTTGCCTAGTACTTAGAACCCCCCTCACAGTCTTAAACACTTGGGGGAGGACCCGAAACCCATAAGCGGGATTGGGGTACAAGAAAAGTCCACCTCCTCCCTGACTGTCTTACACCAACAGCACATTTCTGACCCACTACATTCTTTTCACTAGCAAGAAGTAGGATTTAAAGGTGCAGACGGAGTGAAAGCAAAACTGAAACTGGTTTGGTAATCACCGTGCTTGTGGCAGAAGGAATTTCAGAAAAAGTTCATTTAGTTGTTAAGGAATCTCTTTAAAGGTTTCTAAGAATCCTCAACCATGGGGAGCGGGCTCTCTAAGGAGCGAGAGCAACGTTTTAAGCTAGTTCAGCAGTTATGGGACTGCTGGATGTCTCCCTGATAAGGAATCTTTAGACTTAGTTATTTAGGAAAAAGTTGAGCAGAAGTTGATACAACACCAGGTGGCGTGGGATAAGATTCTAAGGTTAATGTCTCATTTATTCAACTAACTTTTCCACTTGTTGCTCTTCCTCTTCTCCTCTGGTATCCCTATAATTCGGATGTTGGAACATTTAAAGATGTCCTGGAGGGTCCTAAGCCTCTCCTCACTTTTCTGAATTCTTGTTTCTTCATTCATTTCTGATTGGATGTTTCTTTCTTCTTTCTGGTCCACTCTGTTGATTTGAGTCCCAGTTTCCTTCCTGTCACTGTTGGTTTCCTGTTCACTTTCCTTTATTTCACTTAGTGTAGCCTTTATTTTTTCATCTAATTTGTGACCAAAGTCAACCAATTCTGTGAGCATCCTGATGATCAGTGTTTTGAACTGTGCGTTTGATAGGTCGGCTCCCTCTTTGTCGCTTAGTTATATTTGTTCTGGAGCTTTGATTTGTTGTTTCATTTGGGCCATTTTTTTGTCTTGATGCACCTGTTCCATAGTGAGGGGCAGAGCCTTAGGTATTCACCTGGGTGGGGCAACCCACATGGCTGCATTGTGATGCTGTATGTGGGGCAGGGGTCTGAGAGGGAACAATGGCTCTTGCTCCACTCTCTGTCAGATTTAAGTCACTTCCTCTGCTTCTCAAAAGCAAATTGGGCCCTTCTGGTGCTGATTTCCAGGTGGGTGGGTTTGTGTACCTTCTAGGACCCTGTGGGTCTCTCCAACAAACTCTCCTGTGAGGCTGAGAGTTTCTCCTGGCACCACAACTCCCACAGGTGTTTTCAATCAGTGATCTGAGGTTTTTATTTCCCTGTGCTGGAACCTTGGGTTGTGTGGTCTGTCTCACTCCCCAGTTTCACTTGGTTTACCTGAGCACAAATTTGGGACCACCTGATCCACCAGCTACCTTGTGCGCCACACTCCGTTCCACAATTTGCCACTTCGCTGAGCCCGCCACCTGCCACTTTGCCATGAGCCCTTTCCTCCCTGGCTGCCAGACTCTGCCCCTCCTACTGGTGTGGATGAATATGTCTTCTTTAATTCCTTGGTTGTTGGACTTCCATACAGTTCAATTTTCTGTCCCTTCTGGTTGTTTTTTGTTTTTAAATTGTTGTTACCCTTATTTTTGTTGTGTGAGGAGACACAGTGTGTCTACCTATGCCTCCATCTTGGCCGAAGACCTCTTCCTCTATTTTGCAACCATGTTCAACCAGTTCTGTGAGTATCCTGACTACTATTGTATTGAACTGTGCATCTTATATGTTGGCTATCACTTTGTCACTTAGTTGTATCTTTTCCAGAGCTTTGGTCTGTTCTTTCATTTGGGCCATTTTTGAGGGGTCTCCATGTGCCTATTATATAGTAAGGGTCAGAGCCCTAGGTATTTGCCAGGGTGAGGTAACCAACATCGCTGGTTTGTCATGCTATATGTGGGACAGGGTTCTGAGAGGGAACAATGACAAGTTTGATGTGCTCTTGGCGGCTTCCAGTCACTTCTGCCGCTACCCACAAGCAAATTGGACCCTCTGGTGCTGATCCAGAGTGGGTGGGTTTGTGTACATTCTAGCACCCTATGGGTCTCTCCAACAAACTCTCCTGTGAGGTTGGAAGTTTCTCATGCCACTGAAACCCCCACAGGTTTTTTTCAGTCAGAGGTTTTGGGGCTTTACTTCCCCTCACTGGAGCCCTGGGTTGTGCAGTCCATCTTACTGCCCAGTTGTTCCTCTCAGTTTATCTGCATACNACCCTCTGGTGCTGATCCAGAGTGGGTGGGTTTGTGTACATTCTAGCACCCTATGGGTCTCTCCAACAAACTCTCCTGTGAGGTTGGAAGTTTCTCATGCCACTGAAACCCCCACAGGTTTTTTTCAGTCAGAGGTTTTGGGGCTTTACTTCCCCTCACTGGAACCCTGGGGTGTGCAGTCCATCTTACTGCCCAGTTGTTCCTCTCAGTTTATCTGCATACAAATGCAGGACCACCCACTCTGCCAGACACCATCTCTCTCAGTCAGACAGCTGCTGCCTTGCCGGCCTCAGTCCTTTTGCCATTGCCTTGCCATGAATCCTCTCTACCTGGCTGCCTGTTTCTGCCCCTCCTACTAGTCTGGATGAATATTTCTTCTTTAACTCCTTGGTTGTTGGACTTCCATACAGTTTGATTTTCTGTCAGTTTTTGTTTTTGTTTTTAAGTTTGTTGTTTTCCTTCTTTTGGTTGTAGGAGTAGGCACGGTGTATCTACCTATGTCTCCAACTGGGCCAGAAGTTCCTAAAGCAGGTTGTTGTTGGTGCACAGCACAAAATATTTGTACCTAAGGACAGTAGTTTTTCTTTATGTTCAGTTGTCTCTGATGCAGCTTATACAAAATAATTGTTGTTCTGGTAACTGAATACCACTTTGTAATTGCAGAGAAAAGTTACAGCAATTTTGTTGGCATAGTATTGTTGTCCTTTTTTAAAAAAGAAAAGTCAACACCATGAATCACCTGGAACTTGAATTTCAGTGTGAAAACTCTTTTAACTCTGCTTATTGTATTATTGTATGTTTATATGTATTGTTATATAGAGAGGTGCATTAACCATAGCATAATGTTTTGCTAAAGTTCTATATTGTTTAGAAATAGAAAAATCCAGCTATTATATTATATTATACTATCCTATTAGAAAAGAATCAGTTCAGTGTCAGTTCTTGCATGTGAGTGTGTATCCTTTAAAAAATCAAACAGATACATACAATGTTCATAATAGAATATATCAGAACAATACTTTGATAATGAATTAATTGGTCTTCTGTGGTTTTTGATTAATTTTAGTTACCACATGAATTGTTCCATGGAGACCAGTTACAATTATTGTACCAAGTAAGGTCAAATTAAGGCAATAGATTCTTCTGATATTCTAATATTTCAAAACACAAAGAAAAATGTTTGAATGTCTAATAATACTTTTACAGAATAGGAACCCCATGATCAAAGCAAGTTAAGGTTAATATTAGTAGAAGATTTAAGTAAGAGAAAATGAGAAGGTGAATCAATATCCCTGAGAGAAGACTGAGAAGTAGGGAGCATGACAGCATGGGGCTTAGTGCTGTGGGGCTTTTTCATTGAAAATAATAATTTAATACCAGAAAGTTACAGTTTTGAGCATTTACTTTATGTTGGACAGTATGGAAAGTTTCTCTTCCTTTCTTGTGGTGTCCAGGGCACAGTTGATAGAATCTAGTTAACTTGTTTATGTAGTATGTTTTCTGAAAATCTCTTAGTTCCATTGCTAGATGCAGAATTACCATTGACATTTTTTTCTTTTTAAATAATAGTTTCCTCCTTTCAAACAAAGAATGTATATTTAGTATAGAAAAATTGAAAAATGGAAAAGTAAAATTATAATAACAAATACATTCTAATTCTAAAGAAAATTATAGTTAACATTTTAGATTATTGAATATAGATTTTTTCTCTCCTATGGAAATGTACACGTTTTTCTTAACAAACAAAATCATGCATAGAGTTTGTATTGTCTTTTCTCTCTAAGGTAGTATCACAGATATTTCTCATGAGTGAATCTTTCTTCACCTTAGTTACTTATCATTAGCATCTAAAAATATATTTGGAGCCCTGGCTGGCATAGCTCAGTGGATTGAGCACGGGCCTGCAAACCACATGATCGAGGTTCGATTCCCAGTCAGGGCACATGCCTGGGTTGCAGGCCAGTTCCCAGCTGGGGACTCACGAGAGGCAACCATACATTGATACTTCTCTCCTTCTCTCCTTCCCTTCCCCTCTAAAGATAAATAAATAAAATCTAAAAAAACACAACTTCTTATTAAAAATAAATAAAAATATATTTGAAGAGAATTAGAAAAGTCTAACACTCAATTATGATTTTATTATCTTTTGACTTAGTTTTAAAAATTTTTTATTGATTCATTTAGTCATTAAATACTTATGATGTGCCTACTACCTGCACACCATAAGTCCACTACTGGGACTTTTTTGGGCAGGGACTGTTGTCTTACTCGCCCCATATCTAGTGCCTGGAATTGTGCCTGGTATGTGGAGGTATTCAACAGATACTGTTGGATGAATGATTATTGAGTGAACACTGTTGGTATTCTTACTAGTCCCCACCTCAAAGGGTTGAAGTTAAAACAAATAAGGGTTGAAGTTAAAAAAACAATAAGCCACTTCGCTGCCATGAATGTGTCTCTTAGGCGATTCTGGCTTGGATTCTGACGTGTGAGCTCTTGATTTGGTGGGTGCTTTCTTTTTGTTGCAAGGTCTGGGAAACAAGATATCCTGAGATCCAGACTCAACTTTGTTATGTTTTTTTACTATGGAAAGAGGCTCTTTACATGACATTTGTGTGTGTTTTTGTGTAAGTGTGTGTCTAGAAAAGTACTTGAAAGAAGTTCTTTACATACATATTTATTTTTTGAACTGCAGTGTATTTGCATTTGGTCTGCTGAGACTTCTTGAGTGACTTTCATAACCCATCTCTAAGTTCTCCTACCAGCCTCTCAGTACTTACTTGGAACACAGTGCATTCACAGCAAAGTACTTCATGTGTACAGTCAAGCTGGACCTAGGCTGAAACTGCAGTTTCTGTCTGAAATGGTAATTTCCTCTCTAAGGCTTAAGATGAAAATTATATATATATGCATATGTGAGTGTGTGTACATAAACTTAAAAATAGATTAAAAATAATTGGAACTCAGGGAAAGGTCTTTCCTACAAGAAAAATGACTTTCCTTCATGACATTTTCTTCTTGAAGGTTAAAAGTAGGAGTTGGCTGGGAATGTGTGTAGTGAGAGCAGGTAGAGGAATGAGACACAATCCCAAACTTGTTTAGATCCATTCATAGCCATAACCAATACCAAGGAAATCCTACAGCAGTGGACAAAGAGTGTATTAGGGACCCTGTCAATATTTATTCTCTCAGCCCCATTTCTGTGCCTGTAAAATATGCTTGTTAAGCTGTGACATTTATGGGCAATGGGAATGGATATAACTTGTAACTTTTCTTTGTTAACTCAGTATTATATTATCTTTTGGGGGCTAAATACAGAAAGAGGAGTGCCAGCTCTTCTAGTATGCACAAAGATTAGGGGAATGGCCTCAAATCCACTGTTACTAATATTTAAAAAATACTCCACTCCTCCCCACCAGCAGAGGGAGACTCTTTTAACCATTACTCTACTCAAATGATCATTTCAGTATCTCTAAATAATATTCACTTCCTATTACTTTTTAATTTATCCATTTTAGGTTGTTCACGGAAGACTCCTCAAAAAGATCACCAGAAAAATCTGTTGATGAAGCAAAGCTAAGTTTAGATTTACAGCAGTAGACAGAACAACTTCACACAATCTTGCTAGGTCTCAGAAAGAGAAAGTCTGTTGGGAACCATCCTGCCTGGTTTCAGAAGCTGTAACCCCCCATGGCTAAGGCTGAGTGAGAGACCTTGGGACCATAAGCCACTAAGCAGACTAAGCTTATCTTCCTGGCAGGGGCGCCACCTCTGCCCCCTTTACTTCACCTTGCTTGGCTCCAAGCCTGATCAGTTAGCCAATGATGAGTAAGATTCCTCAAGGGAGGGATGACCTAAGACAGGCATGGTCATGAAGGAGTCTCCCAGGGAAGGACTTGGGGGCTATAAAAAAAGAGGGTGATGGACCCTTGCCCCTTGACTTTGACATAGCCTGAGTTCTCCTTCTGTCTGCAAGAAGTATCCTAATCTCTTGGCTGCTTTACTTCCCCTGCCTAATTTAAGCCTGAAAGAATGCTGGAGGGTGGTGCAGTCTTGTGTTGGAAAGGGCTAGTTTCCTGAGGTGATCAGGCCTAAGAAAGAATGCATAAAATCCTATGAAACCTGCTTTGCTAAGCATGCCCTCAGTTTTCTGATAATGGTTCAAGCATAAAATGAGTTCCCCCAAAGTTTTATGGCTCTTTGGCTATCTGACCCTGACCCAGAATAAGCCCTCATAGTTCTTTGAATGTTGTCTGTTGTTTGATCATTACTGCCTGACAATGATCGATGAGCTTTACATAGACACCCTGTATTCCTGTGCAAACTAAACCCAATAAAAGCCCATTGAGGAATAGGCTCCTGGTCCTTTTCCTTTGAGAGCTTGGCCACCTTTCCTCCCCAAGCAGATCATGTCTTGGTAGCCTTATTTTCATCTGTGATGAACAAGGGGCCTCTGAAGGCAAAACTCCCCCACAGAAGTCAGAGAAGACTATAGTTTTAGGTGATTTTAAGAAAAATTTGGCAAAGCAGATATTGATTGGAATTGGACTGAGTTTGTGGGATACTAATTTTGTATTGGTGGGCACAAGATGATATTTTGAAGCAAATGTTGATGAGCAAGCTACGTAGTTCAGTTTTACCTTCTAGGAGCAGGTATTCCTGGAGTTATTTCTAATTTGATCACAGTATTGTTTGGTACAGAAACAGAAAGAAAGATTGTTCTGGGTTCTTAGGAAGTGTTGAAGTAGATTATTTGCAACACCTTCTCACCTTGGTCCTCAAAATTGGTTCTCCAATAACCAATTTTAGTTTACACGAGAAAATTTAAATTCTATTTTTTGTTCCATCACCAGATAGCATGTTAACCTTTATAATGCCCCTCCTTTGTACTATGAATTTGTTCTATGATTCTTCTTGGTTACAAATAAACACACTTCTTCCGTTTATCAAAATAAACTGCATCCAACTCAGACCTCAACATGTAGTTGGCATGATGTGTAATTAGTGACATTTTGGTCACCCCTCCTCCCAGGGCAGGAAATAATCCCGGGGATTTATGAGTGTCAAGAAAAACCAGTTAGTGGATATTCTGCTTCTCCCTAACCTGGGTTCATTTGAGGGAGGGTAATTCTGAACCTACCCCGCTTCTCTTTTATTCATGCCTGGCTTGGCTACTGGAACTTTAACACCGTTAAGATTGTGATTGGTCCTCAGAATCCACATATTCACCCCATTGTAGCTCTAGCCAATCCATGGATTCTGTATTGGTATTGGGCATGGGTCTTCATCTTCACTGGGCCCTTTCATTTCCCTGATTTTAGTGGAATTCCAGCTTTCTAAGGGGTCCAGCTACTTTCTTTCTATTCAATTTTTGAAAACCTTTATCTGTGCCACAGCCAGGTCCTAGAGTTTTAACAATATAGCAGTTAAAATAGTGGGCTCTACCCAGGTTGAAATCATTGCTCCCAGGTTGCTCCTTTCAGAGCTGTGTATGCCTTGAAGCCCTCCAGGCCTCAGTTTCCTAGATAATGGGAATGATGAAAAGTTTTACTGCATAGGGTTGTGGTGAAGATGAAATAATTTAATTGTCATAGAGCATGCTTTGCACTGTGTCTGGCACTTTGTAATCCTTCTGTAAATGTCAGCTATTATTATAATTATCATGATATTGCTTTGTGATTTGAGGGTTTTTAAAACCAAAGTCTTGAACTCTACCCTGGGACAAGAGAAGCTGAGTTGTCTAGGATATAAAGCCTTGGTTTCACTCTAGGGAAGAAAGGAGAAAACTACCATGAAAGTTAGAGAGATTATTTTTCCACCTATGTGTATCCTATCAGATTAGAAGGCTTGGCTTAGTACAGCATTCCCCTAAATGAGGAATTGGCAAATTAGGCTTGTGGGCCCCTTGTCTGATTTCATAAATAAAGTTTTATTGGAACAGAGACACACCCATTAGGTTGTAGCTTGAAAACTGCCACAGACTATAGAATTGTATGGCCCACAAGCCTAAAATGTGTTATAAGGATACCAGTCCCTCTAAGAAAAAGTTTGTTGATTCCTATCCCAGAGCACTTAGGTTGCCTTTGATTTAAGAACATTGAAATATTTACTCAGGTCACATAGGTGAGTAGTGTGGGAATCAAAGGAACTAATTTAGTGGTGTTCAGTCTTCAAACAGGAGAAGGACATTGATATGTCCTTCACGTTCTCTGAGTGCCAAAGGGAAATAACTGAGTATCCAGAAGCTTCCCAACTGCCTAGCCATGTGCTGTAGTGGGCCTCCCAAAGTTTTTTCTGGTTCTGCCCTTAGACACAGGCGGAAGTAGAACCCAAGTTTTAAAGGACTCCACATGTGATATTTTTTCTTTTCACTCTTGTAAGAAAATGAACAAACAAGACAAATAAACAAAAACTCGTAGACACAAACATGAGTATGGTGGTTACCAGAGGGGTAGGGGGTTGGGGAGGGAGGTAAATGGTAAAGAAAGTCAGATATATGATTATGGAAGGAGATTAGAGTTTGGGTGGTAAACACACGATACAATATATGGGTGATGTATCATAGAATTATACATTTGAAACCTGTATAATTTTATTAACCATCATCACCCAATAAATTTAATTTAAAAATAAATGCATTAATTTTTTAAAAGTTGAGGAAAAAGTAGAGTTTGCAGAAGCTAAGGAAGAATGACATTTAGACTTATGTGTCTCCCCCGCCCTTTGCCCACCAGCCTGAGAATACAGAACTCAGGGCTTATAAGTATGGGAGCCGGGGGATGGGAATTAAAAAGTTACAGCCTCTGTGCTTCTGTTTCAAGTTGGCAGCCCTGAGTCATTATAAGAAGATATCTAGACAGACTGGATTCCTCAAATAACTGGATGGTATAGTTTTGGGCTTTTTAAAAACAGCTTTTTGAAATATATTCATGTACCACCCAAATCATTCATTTAAAATGGACAGTCTAAGGCTTTTTCATACGTTCACAGTTATGCAACAATCACCACAATCAATTTCAGAACACTTCGTCACACCAGAAAGAAACCCATACCTATGAGCAGTCACTCCCCATTTCCTCCCAACCCCCTCAGCCCTAGGCAATCACTAATCTAATTTTTGTCCATACAGCTTTTTAAAAGAGTTTTGACTATTTCAGACATTTTATCTAAATAAAATCATACAATATGTGGTATTTTGTGAATGACTTCTTTCACTCAGCATGTTTTCAAGGTTCATCTGTGTCATAGCATGTATTAGTACTTCACTCATTGTTATTGTCAAATATTCTGTTGTCCATTGATTAGGTGATGAACATTGGGGCTATTTGCACTTTCTGGCTGTAAAGAATAGTGTTGCTTTATGAGAACATTAATGTACAAATTTTTGTGTGGACCTGAATTTTTAATTCTCTTTGCTCCTTGGGAGTAGAATTTCTGGGTCATATGATATTTCCATGTTTGAACTTTTAAAGTTCAAAAGTTTTTTCCAAAGAAGCTGCAACATTTACATTAACACTAGAAATATATGAGGATTTCAATTTCTCTACATCCTTCTCAACACTTACTATTGTCTATCTTTTTGGTTATAGATATTCTAAAGGGTATGAAGTGGTATCACATTGTGCCTTTGATTTACATTTCCCTAATGGGTATAATGTTGAGCATTTTTTCAATTGTTTATCAGTTATCTGTAAATATTCTTTGGAAAAATGTTTATTTTAATCTTTGCCTATTTTAAAATTAGGTTATTTTTTAGTAATTATTTGCAAGAGTTCTTTATATATTCTAAATACAAGTCCTTATCAGATGTACAGTCTGCAAATATTTTTTTATCCTTTGGATTTACATTTTCTTGATGGTGTCCTTTGAAGAACAGGAGGTCTAAATTTTTGATGGTCTAATTTATCTATTCTTCTTTTGTCTTCCATGCTTATAGTGTGGTATCTAAGAAGACTTCACCTAACCCAAGGTCATGAAGACTTACTCCTATGCATTCTTCTAATAGTTTTATCATTGTACCTTTTGAGTGTAGCTCTGTGATCCATTTTTGAATCAAGTTTTTTATATGTGGTAGAGATTAAACTTCATTCTTTTGTTTGTGGAGATCTCAACACCATTTGTTGAAAAGACTACTGTTTCCACATTTAGTTGTCTTGGCACTCTTGTGCAAAATAAATTGACTATAAATGTTAGGATTATATTTCTCACTTTTAAAGGGTATTTCATTGACCTCTATATCTATCCTTATAGATGTATACCACACTGTCTTTATTATTGTAACTTTGTAGTTAGTTTTTAAATTGGGAAGTATGTTTTCTGACTTTGCTCTTTTTTTTTTTTGCAAAGTTGTTTTTGGCTATTCTGCATCACTTGCATTTTGATGTCAATTGTAGGATCAGTTTGTCAGATTCTGCAAAAAAGTCAGCTGAGATTATATGATTATAGGATTGTATAGGATTATACAACCCTTTGATATGGATTGTATTGAATGTATTAATTAATTTAGGAAGTATTGCCATGCTAACAACATTAAGTCTTCTAATCCATGAATGTGGAATGACTTTCCATTTATGTAGCTCTTCTATAATTTCTTTTGAAAATGTTTTATATTTTAGAGTATACAATTTATACTTCTTTTGCCAAATTTATGCTTAAGTATTTTATTATTTTTGATGCTACTGTGAATGAAATTATTTTCTTAATTAATTTTGATTTTGGATTGTTCATTCCTATTATCTGTAAGTACAATTGATTTTTGTATGTTGATATTATATCCTGCAACATTGAGGAACTTAATCATGAGTTATAATAGATTTTTAGTCCAGTTACCATCCACAGGTTCTGAGGCAGAACCAAGGTCTAGCTGTCACCCTACCCTGCTCAGCATGTTGTGCTACCTGTAGGCTTTTAAAATCCAGGCTAGAGGGCAAGTCCAAAATATTGGGCTGCAGGGCTTTGGGAGAGAGACTGTCTGAAACTAGGTCAATTTATTAACTTAATATTTCAACATGCTATGTGGTCTCCATTCGTATTTTTTCCCGGGCCACACAAATAATAGGGGTGTGCTTGTTTTCAATCTACAACTCTACTGCCTTAATATTCCCCAGACTACCCACTTACCTCTAGTTTAATGGCATAATATTCTATTATTTAGTTATCCATTCTCTTGGGTTAAGGTATTACTCTTTTAAGACTCTGTTTTGTTAGGGACAGATTGTTGAAATGAAGCTAGATGACTGACAACTTTCAGGCGTGGTATGAACTAAATGTGATTAAACTAAGAATATGTTTTTGGGGGTGAGGAGGAGGCTGGAAATCATGATCACAGTAGCTATAATACCTGTCCTGCTTTAAAAAGAAGTGAAAGGTAAACTTTGTTCTTAACATCTCTTTTTTTCATGAAAAAAATTTTATTTTATTATTTTTATAGATTTTATTTATTTATTTATTTCACTTTTTAAAATTTTATTTAAAAACATTTTTAAAACATTTTTTATTTAATTCTTGTTCAAGTACAGTTTTCTGTCTTATATTCCCAGCCCTGCCCCTGACCAGTGCTCCCCACCTCTCTCTCATTTCCCCCCCACCTTAGTTATTGTCCATGTGTCCTTTATACTAGTTGATGTGAGTCCTTCCCCTTTTCCCTTGTGATTCTCTCCCCTCTGGTCCCTGTCAGTCTGTTCCATATTTCAGTGTCTTTGGTCATATTTTGCTCGCTTTTTTGTTTTGTTGTTTAGATTCGTGTTAACAGTGATATCATATGGTATTTGTGTTTCACCACCTGGCTTATTTCACTCAGCATAATGCTTTCCAGTTCCATCCATGATGTTGCAAAGGGTAAGAGCTCCTTCTTCCTTTCTGCAGCATAAAATTCCATTGTGTAAATGTACCATAGCTTTTTGATCCAGTCATTTACAGATGGGCATCTAGGTTGCTTCCAACTCTTGGCTATTGTAAATTGTGCTGCTATGAACATTGGGGTGCATAGGTTCTTTTGGATTGGTGTTTCAGGGTTCTTAGGATATACTCCTAAGAGTGGAATTGCTGGGTCAAAAGGCACGTCCATTTTTAGTTTTCTGAGAAAATCTTATACTGTTTTCCATAGTGGTTGTACCAGTCTGTAATCCCACCAACAGTGAACTAGGGTCCCCTTTCCCCCACAGCCTCTCCAGCACTTGTTGTTTGTTTCTTTGTTTATGATAGCCATTCTGACTGGCGTAAAGTGGTATCTCATTGTGGTTTTAATTTGCATCTCTCTGATAGCTAGTGATATCGAGCATCTTTTTTGTGTCTCTGGATTCTCTGTATGTCCTCCTTGGAGAAATGTCTGTTCAAGTCCTTTGCCCATTTTTTAATTGGGTTACTTGTCTTCTTTGAGTGGAGTCGAGTGAGTTCTTTGTATATTTTGGAGATTAAACCTTTGTGTGAGGTATCATTGGCAAATATGTTTTCCCAAACAGTTGCTTCTCTTTTTATCTTGATACTGTTTTCCTTAGCCATGCAGAAGCTTTTAATTTTGATGAGATCCCATTTGTTTATTCTTTCCTTTATGTCTCTTGCTCTAGGGGACGTATCAGTAAAAATCTTGCTGCGTGGAATATCTGATATTTTTCTGCCAATGTTCTCCTCTAGGACTTTAATGGTTTCCCGGCTTATATTTAAGTCTTTTATCCACCTTGAATTAATTTTGGTGTATGATGTAAGTTGGTGCTCAAGTTTCATTTTTTTTGCATGTAGCTGTCCAGTTCTCCCAACACCATTTGTTGAAGAGGCTATCTTTTACTCCATTTACTCCATTTGTTACTGCCCCCTTTGTCAAATATTAATTGACTGTATAAATTTGGGTTTATTTCTGTGCTCTCTGTTCTATTCCATTGGTCTATGTGCCTGTTTTTATGCCAGTACCAGGCTGTTTTGATTACAGTGGCCTTGTAATATAGTTTGATATCAGGTATTGTGATCCCTCCTTTGTTCTTCTTTCTCAAAATTGCAGCTGCTATTCGGGGTCTTTTATGGTTCCATATAAATTTTTGAAGTGTTTGTTCTATGTCTGTGAAATATGCCATTGGTACTTTAATAGGTGTTGCATTGAATCTGTAAATTGCTTTGGGTAGTATGGACATTTTGATGATGTTAATTCTTCCAATCCATGAACACGGTATACGTCTCCATTTGTTTTTGTCTTCCTTGATTTCTTTCTTCAGTGTTGTGTAGTTTTCTGCACACAGGTCTTTTACCTCCTTGGTTAGATTTATTCCCAGATATTTTATTTTTCTTTTTGCTATATCGAATGGGATTTTTTTCTTGATTTCTGCTTCTGCTGATTCATTGTTAGTATACAGAAATGCCTTTGATTTCTGGATATTGACTTTGTATCCCGCTGTTTTGCCAAATTCATTTATTAGTTCCAGCAGTTTTTTGGTAGAGTCTATAGGATTTTCCATGTACACTATCATGTCATCTGCAAACAATGACAGTTTTGTTTCCTCCTTTCCGATTTGGATGCCTTTTATTTCCTTTTCTTGTCTGATTGCTGTGGCTAGAACTTCCAATACTATATTAAATAGAAGTGGTGAAAGTGGACAACCTTGTCTTGTTCCTGATCTTAGTGGAAAAGCTTTCAGTTTTTGCCCATTCAGTATGATGTTGGCTGTAGGTCTTTCATATATGGCCTTTATTATATTGAGGAATGCTCCCTCTATTCCCACTTTGCTGAGTACCTTTATCATAAATGGGTGTTGTACCTTATCAAAAGCTTTTTCCGCATCTATTGATATGACCATGTGGTTTTTGTCCTTGCTTTTGTTTATGTGGTGTATTACATTTACTGATTTGCGGATATTGAACCATCCTTGCATCCCTGGGATGAATCCCACTTGGTCATGGTGTATGATCTTTTTGATGTATTGTTGGATGCGATTTGCCAATATTTTGTTGAGGATTTTAGCATCTATGTTCATCAGTGATATTGGCCTGTAATTTTCTTTCTTTGTTGTGTCTCTATCTGGCTTTGGAATTAGGGTGATGCTGGCTTCATAAAAAGAGTTGGGGAGTTTTCCCTCCTTTTGGATTTTTTGGAATAGTCTGTGAAGAATAGGGGTTAGCTCTTCCTTAAAAGCTTTGTAGAATTCTCCTGTGAAACCATCTGGTCCAGGGCTTTTGTGTGATGGGAGTTTTTTGATTACTTCTTCAATTTCATTTGCTGTTATTGGCCTGTTCAGGTTTTCTGCTTCTTTTTCATTGAGTTTTGGAAGATTATATTTTTCTAGAAATTTGTCCATTTCACCTAGGTTTTCAAATTTCTTGGCATACAGCTCTGCATAGTAATTTCTTACAATCCCTTCTATTTCTGTGGTATCACTTGTAATCTCTCCTCTTTCATTTCTGATTGTGTTTCTTTGGGTCCTCTCTCTTCTTTTCTTGATGAGCCTACTTAAAGGTTTGTCTATTTTGTTTATCTTTTCAAAAAACCAGCTCCTGGATTCATTGTTCCTTAGAATTGTGCTTTTAGTCTCTATGTCATTTAATTCTGCTCTGATCTTGGTTTTTTCCTTCCTTCTACTTGCTCTGGGATGTCTTTGTTGTTGTTCCTTGAATATTTGGAGGCATCGGGTTAGGTTGTTTGTTTGAAATGTTTCTATTTTCTTTAGGTAAGCCTGTATTGCTATGAACTTCCCTCTCAGGACTGCCTTCACTGTGTCCCATAAGTTTTGGGTTGTTGTGAGTTCATTTTCATTTGTTTCCAGAAGCTTTTTTATTTCTTCCCTAATTTTAATCTTGACCCAATTTTTGTTTAATAGTATACCATTCAATCTCCATGCTTTGGGTGTTTTGGGTTTTTTTCCTGTGGGGTTGGTTTCCAATTTCAGTCCCTTGTGATCAGAGAAAATGCTTGGTATGATTTCTATTTTCCTGAATTTATTGAGACTCATTTTGTGTCCTATCATGTGGTCTATCTTTGAAAATGTTTCATGTGCATTTGAAAAGAATGTGTATTTAGCTTCTTTGGGATAGAGGGCTCTCTCTCTATATATATCAATTAGGTCCATTTCATCTAGGGTGTCATTTAATGCTGCAATATCTTTGTTGATATTTTGTTTGGAAGATTTGTCCATTTTTGACAGTGGGGTGTTAAAATCCCCTACTATAATTGTGTTGCTGTCAATATATTTCTTGAGGTCCTCTAGGATTTTCTTTATATATTTGGGTGCTCCTATGTTGGGTGCATATATATTTACGATGTTAATGTCTTCTTGGTGGATTCTTCCCTTGAGTAATATGAAGTGACCTTCTGGGTCTCTCTTTATGGCCCTTTTTTTGAAGTCTATTTTGTCTGATATGAGAATTGCTACCCTGGCTTTTTTTTTCTTGTCCATTTGCTTTTTTTTTCTTGTCCATTTTCCAACCTTTCAGTTTTAGTCTGTGATGGTCTTTTGACCTGAGGTGGGTCTCTTGTAGGCAGCATATGTGTGGGTCATATTTTCTTATCCATTTGGCTATTCCATGTCTTTTAATTTGTGCATTTAATCTATTTATGTTTAAGGTTATTATTGAAAGATACTTATTCATTGCCATTTATGTACCTGTGTTCCTCTCCATCTCTCTCTTTTCCTTCCTTTCCTTAAAGTAGCCCTTTTAGTAATTGTTGTATAGCTGGTTTGGTGGAGGCATATTTTTTAGACTTCTTTTGTCTTGGAAGCTCATTATTTGGCCTTCTATCTTGATTGAGAGCCTTGCTGGGTAAAGTAGCCTTGGTTGTAGGCCTCTGGTTCTCATTACTTGGAATATTTCTTGCCATTCTCTTCTTGCTTGGAATGTTTCCGTTGAGAAGTCAGTAGCTAACCTTATTGGGGCTCCCTTGTATGTTACTTCCTTTTTCCTCCCTTGCTGCCTTTTGGATTCTCTCTTTGTCTTGGAGTTTTGCCATTTTAATGAAGATGTGTCTTGCAGTAGGTCTCTTGGTATTTCACCTGATAGGGACTCTCTGCAATTCCTGGATTCACGTGACTTTTTCTCTCATCAAATTAGGAAAATTTTCCATCATTACTCTTTCAAATAGGTTTTCTATCCCTTGTTCTTCTTCTTCTCCTTCTGGTATTCCTATTATTCAGCTATGATTACATTTCATACTGTCTTGCATTTCTCTTAATCCCTCCTCATTCTTTCTGATTCTCTTTTCCTTTACTTGCTCCATCTGGGAGATTCTTTCTACTCTACTCTGTCCTCTGTCTCACTTATGTGGTCTTCTGCCTCATCGATCCTACTTTTCATACCTTCTACTGTGTTCTTCAGTTCAGAAATTGTGTTCTTCATTCCCTCTTGGCCTTTGCTGATGGTTTCTATTTCCTTTTTCATGTTGATATAGTTTGCAGAGAGTTCATTGTAGCTCCCCTGTAGTTTCTGGTAGCTCGTTGTAAGCTCTTTGAATTTCCTGATAACCAGTGTTTTGAATTCAATATCTGATAGTTGACTTGCCTCTATTTCATCTAACATTCTTTCTGAGACTTCCCCTTTTTCTTTCATTTGGGGATTGTTTCTTTGTCTTCCCATTGTTTGTGATGCTCTTCTTGTTAGCCTCAGCTTCTTAAATTGATCTGTTCTGGTTCCCTGGGTTTATGGTGTGAACTTCTGTGGTAGGATACCTGTGAAATTCAGTCTCCTGCAGGTATCTTGGTGTTCTCCGCTTCCACATACTCCTCTTGTTGATTTTCAGCTGGTCAAACCTTTTCTTCTGGTCTTACTAGCTGCAGCAGCCTGAGGGGCTATTAGTGTGGCCTTCCTCGCTTCTAGGTGAACTCAACCAGTGCCCTCCCAAGATCCATACTGGTGCTGCTCTCCAGCGCCCCACTTAGAGTAGATTTTTTCCCCAGGATTCACAGTCCTGGCCTGGCGTGAGGGCACATGCTCCCAGCCAGGCTTTCCTGGTCTTGCTGGCTTGGGTGGGGACCTTTCCCAGTGCTGTGGCTGAACACACAGGGCAACTCTCAGTTCTTCCAAGCTGGCAACCATGGCCTGACTCCCCGTGTTTTTCAGTCTGGGCCCATCTGGGTAGAGGGGGAGCTGATGACTGGCTCTCTTCCAGGGGCCTTGCTGGCGGACCCGGCTCAGACCCAGTGCAGCGGGGAATGCACGGGTAACTCTCAGTTCTCCCAAGCCAGCAACCACAGCCTGACTCCACAGGTTATCAGAGCTCTCTGGTTTGCTTCCTAATGCCCACTCCTCTCTCTGTCACTACAGGCAAACTGATCTCTCCTGGTGTTTTTCAATTTGTGCCCTGTTGGATAGGTAGGGTGCTGATGACTGGCTCTTTCTGAGGGTCATTGTCGCCCGCCCTCGGCTCCCAGAGACCAAGGCAGACTGGCCGGGGCCCTGGCATGGCCCGGCAGAGGGCCTGCAGCCTCTGCTATGTTCCCTCGTACCTTTTTGGCCTGCGGTCATCTCCTCTCCTCAACCTCTGGTCATCCAGTGTCTGCTACTCTTTCTGAAGTCTTGCCTTCCTATATGCTGGGTCCCTGTTGGCTATTTGCTGCTGTTATTAACATGTTAATTCAGAAGAAAGCTAGGCTTTTCTCCAAAATGATTTTTCCCTATCTATTTTATTTTCCTCTTTTTATTATTTTTATGATGTATTAAATTGAACCATTTACTTGCAGCGTGCTAGTTAAGACAATTTCCTTAGCATTTTCTGAATGATTTGGCAGACTAGACATCCTACAACTAAATTGTAAAATCCCATTAAAACCTAGTCATATAAAAATAAAAGATGCTGCCTGCTGTACTCCATGACATGTTGTGGTGAGGTCTTATCACATTACAATAACAAATGCCAAAAAGGAGTGACTACTGTGTAATAGAATATGATGAAGAGAGAGGAGTAGATTAGTGATGCAGCCAACTGCATTTAATTAAATCCCATGTCCAAATTAGTTCCCTGATTGGCATGTTAAAAGAAAACATGTTTACTATGATAGTTCAAGTAGCACAATTGTTGTTTTAGCACATAGGTCTTTAGGCTTTTTGTTGATGTTGTTGTTGCTTTTAGGTCTTCAAATTTCTTGACACCCCAACGTAAAGTAGGTATTACTGAAGTTGCTCATCTCTCTGTTGAAGAAACAGGTTTGCATGGGATAGGTAGCTTGCCCAAATCACCAGCTAGTTAATAGCAGAGCTGAAATACAAACAGGTCAAAAAGAGTCCAGAGTCTGTATTCTTTCATTTATGCCAAGGGTTGGCCAACTACATCCTGCAGGCCAGATCTGGCCAGCTGTCTGTTTTTGTATAATCCAAGAGTTAAGAATTGTTATATTTTTAAATGGTTGAAAAAATCAAAAGAAGAACAATATTTCATGCCATGTAAAAATTGGATGAAACTCAAATTTCATTGTATGTAATGTTTTATTGGAATGTGGCCACACCCATTCATTTATGTGTTGTCTGTGGCTGCTTTCACACTACAGTCAAAGAGTTGAATGTTTGCAATGGAAATTATATGGCTGGCAAAGATCAAAATATTTACTCTCTGGCCCTTTATAGAAAACATTTGCCTGTAACACCCCTCATATACTAAATTAAACATTCAAGTCAAGACTGGGGACCAGGGATTTATGTGTAGTTAATAAATTCCTAATATAACTTTGAATACTTCTCAAATTAATTGTTATTACTGTCATTCATGATGATTATTTGTGTATTTCCTCCCCTTCCCCATCACTCCTTGAAGGCTGTGACCATGCTGAAGTATATTTAAATGAGTAAATGAGGGTGCAGTTTATCCATATGTTGTTTTATTAGACATGTACTTCTGAGTTTCTCCTCTGTTCCAGGTACTCCTCAGTGTACTACCTGGGAGTCTGGGAGAAAAGTAAAAGGGCTGTGACAAAGCTATATATAACAATCTCACATTAGTTGAATAGAATAATAATTGCTATTTGAATTGGCAACTCATAAGACCCTTCCAGTTTCAAAGATTAAATTATTTTGGCTCCTGTGTAGTATTAGATACATCTTATAGATGTAGAATTTGAGGGTTTGTACACTGGTAGTACAGAAGTAAGCTATAATGGGTAGGTATCATTGGGATTTGGAGGCTAGACAATAGGGTATTGACTATACTTAGAAGGGAATGGTGAATTGGTGTGAATCCTTAGGGCTCATTTATACAGCTGTTGTCTGGCCATTAGAATAAAAACAGATGGAAGTCATTATACTATAGATGGAACCAGATAAAGAGAGTCCGTTTTAACTTTAATAGGAAGGTGTCTGAAGATCAATTTTATCACTTAGTATCATTATATGTACAATGTTGTGTTGAATAAATCTAATGGATTTTAAAGTATTTTTAAAACTTTGACTTAATTATAATTTTCTAGAAACTGTTTAAAGCGCCCTTTGCCAATATGCTAGGGTACCATAGTAGACTGGGGAAATAAATTTTCCATTGCAATATTACCTCTGTCCTTTGGACATGGAAGGAGCAGCTGTTACCACTTTGCCAAAGCAGGGTCATTTTTTGAGAGACACTAAAACATTCCATGAGGAGCAGAAAAAAAAATGACGATGCCATTAGGAAAAAAAACAAACCCAAAATTGACAACTTTAAAAAATAATTTCTGTAGATTTATGTATTAGTTATCTATGGCTCTGTAATAAATTATGCAAACTCACTAGCTCAAAACAATACACACTTTTTATCTCATAAGTTTGTAAGTGTCAAGAATCCAGGCATGGATTTGGTGGGTAATTCTGGGTCAAAATCTTACAACCTTTACATGGCCATCACTGCACTCATCTCTAGATTCAACTGAGGCTGTAGAATCTACTCCTAAGCTCAGTCATGTGGTTGGTGGCAGGATCCAAATCCCTGTGGACCATTGGATTGTGGCCTCCCTCAGTTCCAGGACACATGGACCCCTTTAAGGGGTGACTCATAGCATGGTAGCCAGCTTCCAACAGAATGAGCAAATGAGAGAGCATAGAGGGCAAGACAGAACTCCAGGTTATTTTGTAAACTAATCTCATAAGTGATATTCCATTACTTTCTTTGTATTTTTATTTATTAGAAGTGGGCCACTAGATCCAGCCCATCCTTAAGGAGAGGCACTTATAGAAGGGCATGACTACTAAGAGGCAATGCAATTTTTTATGATTAAGCATGCAATACCAGCAATGTCCAAGATTTTACTACCTATATTTCCTTCTAGGATTTTTATGGTTTTAAATCTAACATTTAAGTCTTTAATCCATTTTGAATTTATTCTTGTGTGTGGTGTAAAAAGGTAGTCTAGTTTCATTTTTATATGTATTTATCTAATTTTCCCAACACCACTTATTGAATAAACAATATTTTTTTCTGATATATCTTCTCAGGCAAGGGAAACAAAAGAAAACATAAACAAATAAGACTACATCAAACTTAAAATTTTTGCACAACAAAGGAAACCATCAACAAAATGAAAAGATACCTACTGAGTAGGAAAACATATTCATTGATACATCTTATAAGGGGTTAATATCCAAAATTTACAAAAATTTATGAAACTCAACACCAAAACAAACAAACAAACAAACAAAAAAACAACCCAATTAAAAATGGGCATAGGACCTGAATGATGAACATTTCTCCAAAGAAGACACATAGATGGCCAATAGGCATATGAAAAGATGCTCAGTGTCACTAATCATCAGAGAAATGCAAATTAAAACTAAAATGAGATATTATCTCACACCTGTCAGAATGGTCATAATCAATAGATCAAGAAAAAACAAGTGCTGTCAAAGATGTGGAGAAAAGGGAATGCTAGTGCACTGTTGGTGGGAAAGCAGACGTGTACAGCCACTGTGGAAAACAGTACGGAGGGTCCTCAAAAAATTAAAAATGGAACTGTGTTATAACCCAGCAATTCCACTTTTGGGGATTTATCTGAAGAAACCCAAAATACTAAAACAAAAGAATATAAGCACCCCTATTCAGCCTCATTTACAATAGCCTAAGATATAGTAGCAGCCTAAGTGTTCATTAGTAGATGAGTAGATAAAACAAATATGATACATTTACACAAAGAAATACTACCTGTCTGTAAAAAATTAGAGAATTTTACCCTTTGCAACAACATGGATGTAGACCTGGAGAACGTTATGCTAAGTGAAATAAGCCAGCCATAGAAAGGCACATATCATATCATTTCACTCATGTATGGAATATAATGAAAAAACTGAACTAACAAGTAAAACAGAGACAGGCTCATAAATGGACAGCAGTATGACAACTCTAGGAGGTGGAGTGAGAGGTGGAGGAATGGAGCAAAAAAAAAAAGGACTCATGGACATAGACAACAGTGTGGTGATTGCCTGGGGTCGGGGGAGGTGGGTGGAGGTATAAGAGGGATAAATGGTAATGAGAAAAAAATTCAATGAAACACAAAACAAATCATAAAAAGAATGACTCCAGAAAACATAATACACAAAAATTCAACTACTGAGAAACACTGATAAAATATGTATTGAGTACATACTATGTGCCAGACATGAGGGATGCAATAGTATTCAAAACTAGCAAGCACCCTGCCTTCTGGTAGCTTGCATTCTGGAGGGACTTGGCATTTAGAAGCTCACTTGAGTGTTTGTACACAAGAAGGCTTGCAAAAGATGTTAGTTACTTTTGGTTTTGCAAAGTAGACATCCTGTCACAGAAATAGAGGCAGGCTACCCAGTCTGTGGCATCTCTAATCCTATTGTAGACAAATAGGACTTGTTTAACCAGAGCAGAAATGGTCTTTCTTTCTCTTCTGCTTGAAAGAGGCAATTCATAATTGTTTGCAACACTACTTGTAACTGACTTTCTCACATTTGTGTTTTTAAAGTATCTCTTGCCAGAAAAAAATATAACACTGAAGAGTCCCACAAAAGGAGCTGTGCTTGTAGTTTTCCTGGAGTGCCCTCCTGACCACTGTTTCCTTTTGTGCGACACATGCCAAGTTGACCTAATGTCTTCCAGCTCTGAATTATTTTAATTGCTTCTCTTCTGGATGCATCTTTTCAGTCTCTCAAGTGCTCTTTAAAAAATGGCTTCTCAAACTACAAACAAGATTTCAAATGTGTTCCTATTTATGCCATTATTCTGTGGTTGCTTTCTCTAATTAATATTCCAAATCTCAAAAACCTTCTCAAGATTTTAATTGACTTTTACCACCCCCACCTCATTCAAATACTGTTTTGAGCATCCTTGCCTATTACTAATAAACCAGGCATACTGTGCTTTCCATGCCCCTTCCCTCCTGATGTTTAGTTCTTCTTTGAACTTTGTTTTGAGTGACAATTGAAGGATAATTTGTGGTACTGGGATTCTACCCCTAGCATAGTCAGCTATCATTTGCTATTAGGACAAAACTGTCAATCAAGGTGTTTCTCACTTGTGAGAATAGACATAACTTATTACTCTTGTATATAAATACCTCCATATAATATAGAACTAACCCCCTACACTGCTGAGAGAAGTATACTAACAAATCTGTGTTATAAAGTCTTTTTATAAAATTGTGATTTAGTCTCCTATGTTTAAATATATTTCCGAAATATAGTAAAAGGATAATGATTTTGAAGAATATAGTATTTGTTCATGAAAACTGATTTTTTGAAAGCATTCTTTAAAATACTTGGCTTAAAGTTTTTTACTCATCATTCTTCATTGCTAATGTCACAGATTCTGCCAAATTAAACTTTTTCCCACACCCTTCCCAAGAAATTTCCCATTGGTTGCCACCAAAGCAACATCACTGAAATGGTGGTAGTTGTCTGCCTGAAACTTGTTGATCTTTTCTGTGGATTGATCTACTCACAGGACTTCCAGGCATGGAGCATCTATTTGTAGATTGTTGACTTTTTCCTGTTTGATCAGAACATCTTCTAATGCTCCTTTTAAAAAGTTTCAGGATCCATCTGAAAGGGGCAGTGTAACCAACTTCTACTCAGACCACTGAGGTGCATGAGAATGACTTTCCAGGCAGGTATTTTCACTAATAAATGACAAGAAAACACATTACAAGGACTTTAGCCTAGCAAAGCAGAATCAGGGAGAGGCATACCTAATACCTTTAGGATTATTTTTCCCCAAGTATCAGAACATTGGAGTTCAAAGAGTGAACAGTCACAAAAACAGATATTTGGGATTTATTATTTTTCAATTAGATGCTTATAGGAAGAGGAAAGTAGATGGATTTCAAGGAAATTACCTAGGTATCTTAGGGTATGCCAGGCTTGTCTTCCTCCTACTCCAAGCACACACTGGGACACTCAGTAATGATATTTTCCTGTGACTTCTGACATATTTACTATGTTCTTGATGCTATCCCATAATTCTTTTAAGGGTTCTAGACTATAAATGCAAGGTGTGCCCCCTGCAAATGACATTTCTCTGGCTCTTGTGAAAAGTGACTTCTGGCTGGGTTTGGCCATCAGGAGGCGCTGGAAGGGGAATAGAGGAAAAGAAGAGGGGAGAAGCCAATGAACTTTTTTCCATCTTTTTCTACGGGGGGTTAGGAGTCCATCATTAATGCCTCTCCTACATGGTTCATGCTCTCTGTGGGACAGTCTCTCACAGAGCAGTGCTAGTGTTTGGGCTCTGGTGACATCCCGTTCTCTCTGTGTGCTGCCATGCTAAGGTAGTAGCCACTTTCTGCCATTGCAAATCTTTGGGTGGCCTCATTGTTCCCTGCTTATCTTTTCAGCTCATCCAATATTTTTTATATGTCCAGAATTTTATTTTATGTAAGTTGCACTACTAAATTTAATATCAAAAGAATTTCTTTCTTAAAAAAGCACTAGATATTCCCAAATGTTAAATATGATAATGTTGAATATTTTAAGCGAAAATCAAAATAATTTTAGTTGCAGAATACAAACTGTTTAGTCATGAAGATGATGTTAATATCAACAGTAATCATAACACATTTTACCAAAGTTTATAGGTTATATAGTGCTTCAATAGGCAATATCTTTGATGTCTATGAAATATCTTACAAATCCATGAAAAAGTCAGCCTTGATATTATTACTTTTTTTTCCAATTTTTTTATTTAATTGTTTTTCAAGTACAGTTTTCTGTTGTTTGCAGATGACATGATAGTGTACATGGAAAATCCTATAGACTCTACCAAAAAACTGCTCAAACTAATAGATGAATTTGGCAAAACAGCGGGATACAAAGTCAATATCCAGAAATCAAAGGCATTTTTTTCTCCAATTTTTTAATTTAATTATTTTTCAAGTACAGTTTTCTGCCTATTACTCCCATCCCATCCCACCCCCTCAAAGGCATTTTTGTATACTAACAATGAATCAGCAGAAGCAGAAATCAAGAAAAAAAATCCCATTCAATATAGCAAAAACAAAAATAAAATATCTGGGAATAAACCTAACCAAGGAGGTAAAAGACCTGTATGCAGAAAGCTATAAAACACTGAAGAAAGAAATCATGGAAGACACAAACAAATATAAACATACCGTGTTCATGGATTGGAAGAATTAACATAATCAAAATGTCCATACTGCCCAAAGCAATTTACAGATTCAATGCAATACCTATTAAAGTACCAATGGCATAGTTCACAGACATAGAACAAACACTTCAAAATTTATATGGAATCATAAGAGACCCCAAATAGCAGCCACAATTTTGAGAAAGAAGAACAAAGTAGGAGGGATCACAATACCTGATATCAAACTATATTACAAGGCCACTGTAATCAAAACAGCCTGGTACTGGCATAAAAACAGGCACATAGACCAATGGAACAGAACAGAGAACCCAGATATAAACCCACTCTCTATGGCCAATTAATATTCAACAAAGGGGGCAGTAACATAAAATGGAGTAAAGATAGCCTCTTCAACAAATGGTGTTGGGACAGCTACATATAAAAAAATGAAACTCCAACTTACATCATACACCAAAATTAATTCAAGGTGGATAAAAGACTTAAATATAAACCGTGACACCATTAAAGTTCTAGAGGAGAACATTGGCAGGAAAATATCAGATATTTCATGCAGCAACATTTTTACTGATATGTCCCCTAGAGCAAGGAATATAAAGGAAAGAATAAACAAATGGGATTGCATCCAATATTTTTTAACCGGTCCCCTGTATTAAAGTTTTCCTTTCAAACTACCTGACATGAAGACTTCTGTTTTTGCAAAGATGGAATAGACAAAATTTATCTAACTCCTTCTTCTAAGTATAATAAGTTGTAATATATAATATAACTAGATGTAATATACAATATAACAATGATTATATAAATATAGTTATAACAATTATAGAGTATAGTTTATAAATATAATTTATATAATTATAGTATTATGTATATTAAATAAGCATAAGAAGACTGCAAAGTGGGGAAAAGCATCCTGGCTAGGTTCTCTGAGATCCAAATAACAACATGATAGTGAGTTGCCTGGGTTTTCTTTTTGTCTTATACAACACGACAGGTTACTAAAGAAACTGGCAACCCAAACCACCAATGAGTGCAGATAAAACAAACCCCAGCAAAAGCCTGCTTTCTTTAACCAAAGAATTAAGGAAAGTGCAGCCTAGTAAGACACACAATTTTTAGAGAAGAGTTGCTGTACAGAAAAAATTGTTGTGTTACCCTTATCCCCATTTGCAGAAATGAACAGGGAAGCGAGTCTCATGCTCACCAGCTCTAACTGAGGGGCCAAACAACAGAGCCAACAACATATGTGAAACAAATATGAGGGAGTAAAAAGATGAAATGGATGAATCCACAATTAGAGTTGCAAACTTAATTGATAGAACACCTAGACAGAAAACTAACAAGGATATAGAACTCAGCAACATCATCAACCAATAGAATCTTAATTGACATTTACAAAACCATATGAGGGGGATACCCCCAAAACAGTAAGTATCTTCTGGAGGGTGGGCCCCTTGTAGTACAGGCTTCCCCCACTAGGTGAATGTTCTGGGAACCCATCTGTATCAGTGTTCCAGCTGGCAGTTGTGGTGAGAGGCTGCATTTGGCTTCAGTGAATTTTTAAAAAGACTCTTCCAATGTGTTTGCCCATTTCATGATGGGTGATGTACCAATGCACCTGCCCGCACAGCACTGAGTATTCAGCAGTTTTAGACCAAAAATGGCATGACACCTATGCCCCGTCCTCTCTATTTACCTGATCTCACTCCAAGTGACCTTTTCTTTATTTTCCCAGATGAAAAAATTTCTCAAAGGGAAATGTTTTGCCAATGTGGAAGAAGTGAAACAAAAACAGCAAAAGCACTAAAAGGCTTCGAAATCGATGAGTTCAAAAACTCTCTGATTTGTTTTGAGAAGTGGCAAATATGTCTCAATAGGTATATTGTACCAAATGGAGAGTACTTTGAAGATAACTGAAGTATAAACATGTAAGAATAAATACACAATTTTTTATAAATAAATTCCATTTTGGGGTCCTCCTCCTCATATATTAGGCGGTAAAACAAACTTCAACAAATTCAAAAGTTTGAGAGAACTGAAACCATACAGAGTTTGTTCTTTGCAATCAAACTAAAAATGAGTATTATAAGGATAACAGAAAAATCTTCCAACACTTGGAAAGTAAATAACACATTTCTAAAGAATTCATGAAGCAAAAAGGAAGTCTCAAGGGAAATTAAAACACACACACACACACACACACACACACACACACACACACACACACAACTCTGACCAGTATGGCTCAGTTGGTTGGAGTGTCATCTCATAGACCAAAATGTTGTGGGTTCAATTCCCAGTTGGGGCACATACCCAGGTTGCAGGTTTGATCCCTGGTCAGGAAGTGTATGAGAAGGCATCTGATTGATGTTGACTTCTCTCCGTTGTCTTCTCTCCGCCCTCCTGCCCTCCTTCCCTTCCTTCCTTTCTCTCTGAAAAGCAATGAAAAAATGTCCTCAGGTGAGGATAAAACACACACACACACACACACACACAACACTGAAGTGAATGAAGTACTTCATATCAAATTTACAGAACACAGCAAAAGCAGTGATGAGAGGAAAACTTACAGGATTAATGCTTATATTAGAAAAAAAGATGGGTCTCAATCAGTAGTCTAAGCTCTCACTCAGCAGCCTACCTTGAAGAGTGCTCAATAAAGGGACCACGGATCAAGATGAGGGCAGGTTAAAACTAACAAGGGATGGTGAAGTACCTCAAGTTTAGTGACTAGAAAGTACTACCACCCTTTAGGCCTGAATGCACAAGAAGAGGGAGTTTCTACTGGAACCTGGTGAGAACTGTGGCTTTGAGATAAGGTGGCCTGGAAGGCACTTGGCATTTGCTACAGGAATGCAGCCGCTGCCAGCTTGTGGGAAAAGAGTCAGGGGAATATATATCCTGAAGACTTCTCTCTTTCTGTCCTCTGACCTCCTATCATTTTGTCCACTGACTGTTTCAAAAAGAAAACCAGAGGGCAAGTTAAACTTGTTCCAGAAAGGCCTCCCAGAACATAGCATAAGCCAAATTTTGGAGAATATTCAGCAGTTTCTTTCAAGGATATCCAAGAACTTCAAGTATAATCCAAGTATTTTCTAGAAAAGTACCTGGTAAGAGAGCTATTTGTAATCATCAAATATGTAAGAATTTGAATAAAGATGTTAAATTTTAAAGAGCTTGAGCTACTTAAAAATAATTGCCTCACTTATCTTAATACCTGCCTTTCCCCCAACCAATATGTAATCAACAGTGTATGAAGAAATATTGCTAAGCAGTGGTTCAGTAGCTTGAGCCTGGGAATATAAGCAGACTAGTTTTTGAGGCTTGATGCTTGGCTCTATCTTTTTCTCACTGGGTGACCTTGGGCAAGTAACTTAACCTCTCTGAGCTTCTGTTTACCTATCTTCAAAATAGGTGTGATCATGTACTTCCAAGAATGGTTGTGTACCTAAGAGAATTAAATGAAAGATGCATATGAAGGCACCTGTTAGGAACTCAATACATGTTGATTGAATTTGAATTGCAAATTCCAAATTAGTGGCTTCACAATTCATGAGGTAAGGCCACCAGTTAGGATTAAAAGTGAATTTTTAAAAAGAGAAGAAAATCTATTTAGACTGTTAATGTCATCTATCACTCAATTATGATAATATGATCAGCAAACTGTTCTCTATTGATGGAGTTTCACCACATTTTGATTGCAAATGTGAAACCCTACCAGAATTCAGCTCATATTAGGAATTCAATGAGTTTCTTAATTATCTGATAAAGTGCAAAAAAAAAAAAAAGCAAGTCGTTTGGTGAAGGATGCTGGTTACATCAAGAGTTTGTGCTTTACCCATTTAAAATTGAGCATTATTGATGAATATTAGCTATAGGGAAGCCTGAGGTGCATCTTTTTGCAGCCCCTCTCAAACAGGTTGCCATGGTAATGCTAACAGTCACAAATTCTTTTAAAAATTGTTTCTATCCTCATCCAAGGACATTTTATTTATTGCTCAGAGAGAGAAAGAGGAAGATGGAGAGGAAGGGAGAGAAACATTGGTTTCCTCCTGTATACACCTGGACTGGAAATCATATGTACCTGCACTGTATGTAGAAACCCCCAACCCAGGCATGTGCCCTAACTGGGAATCTAACCTGCCACCCTTCTGTTACAGGAGGACACTCCAACCAACTGAGCTACACTGGCCAGGGAAGTGTGGCCAGTCACAAGTTCTTAACAGAGATTACTGAGGGCATGGGGAAAAATAAATATTGTAGGTAGTTTCAACCCAGAAATATTGTAATTCCTACAGTATTTCCTTTTCAGCTGCAAGCTCAGACTTTATTATTTTAAACTTTTATCACTTTTAGCAATCTTTTCTTCTATTAATTTTTCTTCTGTTGGCATACTTTTCAAGAACAAGCCAGTTGTACTATTTGAATAGGCAGGTGTATTTTGTTGCTGAATCAGAGCCACACTTTTTTTTTACTTGCCTATGACAGGAGACCCTAGAATCATATCAATTGCTTTCTCTTCCAAAGCAATTTTAAGAGATTCAAGTATCTGTTACTAGAATTTTTTGTGTGTTTACTTTTTTTTAAGGGTCAAACCATTTTTTAAAATTTATTTAATTATTTTTCAAGTACAGTTTTCTATTACTCCCATCCCATCCCACCCCTCGTGCTCTCCCCCTCCCTCCCATTTCCACCCTTCTCAGTTGTTGTCCATGTATCCTTTATATATGTTCTTCTAAATCCCTCCCCTATTTCCCCTGAAATTCCCTCCCCTCTTCCCTCTGGTCACTGTCAGCTGGTTCTCTATTTCAGTGTCTTTAGTTATATTTTGCTTGCTTGTTTGTTTTGTTGTTTAGCTTCCTGTTAAAGGTGAGATCATATGGTATTTGTCCTTCAATACCTGGCTTATTTCACTCAGCATAATGCTTTCCAGTTCTATCCATGTTGTTGCAAAAGGTAGGAGCTCCTTCTTTCTTTCTGTGGGGTAGAATTCCATTGTGTATATGTACCATAGTTTTTTGATCCATTCATTTACTGACGGGCACCTAGGTTGCTTGTGTGTTTACTTTTAATTTTTGTTTAAATATTTTATTGTTTATGCTACTACAGTTGTCTCAATTTCTTCCCTGTTATCCTTCTCTACCCAGCCCATACCCCACTCCTACAGCTGATCCCCATCTTGTTGTCCATGTCCATGGGTCATTCATAAATGTTCTTTGACTAATCCCTTCACTTCTTTCAACCAGTCCCCATTTTCCCCCTCCCCTTTTACTGCTGTCAGTCTGTTCCATATTTTTATGCCTCTGCTTCTATTTTGCTTGTTGGTTTATTTGGTTCGTTAGATTCCACTTATAAGTGACATCATATGGTCATTTTCTTTTATCAACTGGCTTATTTCACTTAGCACAATAGTTTCCAGTTGCATCCATGCTCTCCTAAAAGGTAGGAATTTCTTCCTCTTTTTTCTTTACTGCCGCATAGTATTCCGTTGTGTAAATGTACCACAGCTTTTTATATCCAATCATCTACTGTTGGGCTCTTAGACTGTTTCCAGATATTGGCTGTTGTAAAAAGCACAACTATGAACATAGGGGTGTGTAAATTCTTTTGAATTGGTGTTTTAGGATTCTTAGGATATATTCCCAGCTGTGGAATTACTGGGTCAAAAGGGAGTTTCATTTTTAATTTTTTGAGGAAATTTCATACTGATTTCCAAGTGGCTACATGAAAACCTTGTATGTTGGTGGGAGTCTGCATTCCCATCAACATGCAAGATTGGTTCATCAATAGTGCACTATGGTTCCCTTTTGTCTCCATCCTTGCCAGGACCTGTTGTTTGTTGATTTATTAATGATGGCCATTTTGGAAGATGTGAGATTATATCACTTTGTGATTTTACTTTGTATCTCTCTCCTGGCTAGTGATGTTGAACATTTTTTTCATATGTCTATTGGGCATCTGTATGTCCTCCTTTTTGGAGAAGTGTCTATTCACGTCCTTTGCCCATTTTATTTTTCATTAAATTGTTTTTCTTCCTGGCGTTGAGTCAGGAAGAAAAAATATTATTAAATATTTTAAATCGTATTATTAAATTCTTTATATATGTTGGAGATTAAATACTTGTTTGATGTATGATTGGCAAATAAATTTTTTCATACAGTGGGTTCCCTTTTCATTTTGATGATGGTTTCTTTAGCTGTGCAGAAGCTTTTAAATTGGATGCTGTCCCATTTATTTATTTTTTTCCTTGCCCTAGGAGATATAATGGCAAAAATATTGCTAAGCCAGGTATACAAAATTTTACTGCCTATGTTTTCATCTAGGAATTTTATGATACCATGACTTATATTTTGAGTTTATTCTCATGTATGGTATAAGATGGTTGTCTAGTTTCATTTATTTTGCATGTGCCAGTCCAGTTCCCCCAACATCATTATTATTATTTTTGTTGTTTCATAATTTTTTGCTGTTGTTCAATTACAGTTGTTCCCCTTTTACCCACATTTCTCTCCCCTGACCTGCCCAAACCCCCTCTTTCACATACAACCCTCCCCTCCATTGTCCTTGCCCAGAGGTTCTTTATACGTGTTCCTTGACTTGACCTTTCCCCTTCTTTCCCCTATTATCATCTTCCCCTGTGGCCGCTGTCAGTTTGTTCTTTATTTCCATGTCTCTGGTTCTGTTTTGCTCTGTTGTTTGTTCTGTTATTGAAGTTCCACTTATAGGTGAGATCATATGGTGTTTGTCTTTCACTGTCTGGCTTATTTCAGTTAGCATAATGCTCTCCAGTTCCATCCATGCTGTCACAAAGGGTAGGAGTTCTTCCTTTCTTTCTGCTGTGTAGAATTCCATTGTGTACACGTACAACAGTTCTTTGATCCACTCATTTACTGATGGGCACTTAGGCTGTTTCCAGCACTTGACTATTGTAAATAATGCTGCTATGATCATTGGGGTGCATAGGTTCTTCTGAGTTGGTGTTTCAGGTTTCTAAGGGGATAATCCCAGCCATGAAATTGCCAGGTCAGCAGTTCCATTTTTACTTTTTTGAGGAAATTCCAGTGGCTGTACCTGTCTGCATTCCCACTAAAAGTGGACTAGGGTTCCCTTTTCTCCACAACCTCATCAGCACTTGTTTGCTGATTTGGTTATAATGACTATTCTGAGTGATGTGAAGTGGAATCTCATTGTGGTTTTATTTTGCATCTCTCTGATGGCTATTGATGTTGAGAATTCTTTCATATGTCTCTTGTCCTTCTGTATGTCCTCCTTGGAGAAGTGTCTGTTCAGGTCCTTTGCCCATTTTTTAATTGAATTGTTTGTCTTCCTGGTATGGAGACATGTGAGTTCTTTTTTTTTCTTTCTTCAGAGTATATTTTATTGATTATGCTATTACAGTTTTCCCATTCCCCCCCCCTTTAGCCAGCCTCCACCTTGCACCCCCAACCCTCTAGCTTTTACCCACCGTTACTTCAGGTCCATGGGTTGTACATGTAAGTTCTTTGAGTTCTCTGCTTCCTATACCATTTTGGCCTCTCCCCATCTATCTTATGCCTACCAATTAGGCTTCTTCTTCCCTGTACATTTCCCCTCCCCATTTCTCCCTTCCCCTTCCCCACTGAAAACCCTCCATGTGATGTTCATTTCTCTGATTCTGTTCCTGTTCTAGTTGTTTGCTTAGTTTTTGTTTTTGTTGTTTTCTCTCTCTCTATATATATATATTAGGTTCATTTGTTGATAGTTGTGAGTCTGTTGTCATTTTACTGTCCATATTTTTGATCTTCCTTTTCTTAGATAAGTCCTTTTTAACATTTCATATAATAAGGGCTTGGTAATGATGAACTCCTGTAATTTAACTCTATCTGGAAAGCACTTTATCTGCCCTTCCTTTCTAAATGATAGCTTTGCTGGATAGAGTATTCTTGGATATAGGTCCTTGCCTTTATGACTTCAAATTCTTCTGTCCAGCCCCTTCTTGCCTGTAAGGTTTTTTTTCTAGAAATCAGCTGATAGCCTTATGGGAACTCCTTGGTAGGTAACTCTTTCCTTTCCTCTTGCTGCTTTTAAGATTATCTTTTTGTCTTTAATTTCGGGCAATTTGATGATGTGCCTTGGTGTGTTCCTCTGTGGGTTCAACTTCCTTGGGACTCTCTGAGCTTACTGGACTTCCTGGAAGTCTATTTCCTTTGCCAGATTGGAAAATTCTTTCTTCATTATTTGTTGAAATAAACTTTCAATTTCTTGCTGTTGTTCTTCTCCTTCTGGCACCCCTATAATTTAGATATTGGAACATGTCAAGTTGTCAAAGAGATTTGAAAGTCTGTCTTCATTTTTTAAAATTATTTTTTCTTTATTCTGTTCCTGTTGGATGTTTAATTCTTCCTTTTACTTTTCCTCCAAATTGTTGATTTGCATCCTGGTTTCCTTCTTGTCAGTGTTGGTTCCCTGAATATTTCACTTTATTTCATTTTTGGTATCTTTCATTTGTTCTTTCATTTTTTGACCAAGCTCAATCAATTCTGTGAGAGTTTTAATTACCAGGGCTTTAAATTCTCTATCAGATAGGCTGGCTATCTCCTCATCACTTAGTTTTCTTTTTGAGGATTTGCTCTGTTCTTTTATTTTGACCCTATTTCTTTATTCCTGGCCCCTGATAAAGTTGTAAGGTAGTGAGGTATTCACTGGGCAGGGCAATCCTTGATGTGCTGTAGCACTGCTTGTTGGGGAGGGGCCAGAGAGGGAATAATGCAGTTCCCCTGCTCATCTCTGGCCCGCTTTTCTCTGTGAGACTGGGAGTTTCTCCTACTGCAGCAACTGCTGCAGTCCACTGCCAGCTCTGAGTTTCAGTTTTGCCTCCTGCCAACCCAACCCATGCAACCTGCCACCTTGCTGTGGTTTTTCTGAGCTGGCCCAGCCTGCACAGTACACCATCTTACTGGTCTGGTTTTTCTGGTTGATTTTTTCTTTAATTCTTGGGTTGTTGGAATTCAATACAGTTTGATTTTCTGGCACTTCTGGTTGTTTATTGACTTTAGATTGGTTGTTATCCTCCTTTTGGTTGTGCAAGGAAGTGAAGGGTTTGTACATATGCCTCTATCTTGGCTGAAACCTTGAGTTTTTTTATATTTGGAGATCAAACCCTTGACCAAAGTATCACTGGCAAATATATATTTTCCATATGGTTGGTTCCCTTTTCATTTTGCTGGTGTTTTCTTTATACATGCAGTAGCCTTTTAACTTTATGTAGTTCCATTTGTTTATTGTTTCCTTTATATCCCTTGCTCCAAGGGACATATTGGTGAACACGTTGCTGTGTAAATATCTGAAATTTTCCTACCTAAGTTCATCTCTAGGATGTTTATGGTGTTTTGAATTATATTTAAGTATTTTATCCACCTTTGGTCTTTTTTGTGTGTGGTGTAAGTTGGTGGTTGAGTATTATTTTTTTTTCAAGTAGCTGTCCAGGTCTCCCAGCACCATTGTTGAAGAGGCTACTTTTACACCATTTTATGTTCCTCTTCTCTCTGCTGAATGTTAATTGACCATAGAGACATGGGTTTATTCTCAGCTCCCTATTTTGTTTCATTGATCTATGTATCTGTACTTTTGCAAGTACCAGATTGCTTTGATTACAGTGGCCTTGTAATACAGTTTGATATCAGGTATTGTGATCCCTCCTGCTTTATTCTTCTTTCTCAAAATTGCTGAGACTATTTGGAGTCATTTATTTTTCCATATAAATTTTTGAAATATTTGTTCTCTATCTCTGAAATGTGTCATTGGTATTTTAATAGGATTTGAGTTGAATCTATAAATTGCTTTGGGTGGTATGCACATTTTGATGATGTTAATTCTTCTAATCCGTGAACATGATATATGTTTCCATTTATTTGTGTCTTTGTTAATTTTGTTCCTCAGTGTTCCCTAGTTTTATGAATACAGGTCTTTAACCACCTTGATTAGGTTTATTCTTAGGTATTACATTTTTCTTGTTGCTATATCAAATGAGATTTTTTTCCTAATTTCTGTTTCTGATATTTCATTATTAGTATACAAAAATGCGATTTCTGAAGTTTGACTTTATATACCACTGTTTTGCCATATTCACTTATTAGGTTGAGTAGTTTTTTGGTAGCGTCTATAGGGTTTTCTGTGTACACTATCATGTCATCCGCAAATAATGGCATGTTTACTTCCTGCTTTCCAATTTGAATACATTTTCTTTCTTTTTTTTTCTTTTTTGGTCTGGTCGTTGTGGGTGGAACTTCCAATACTATATTGAATAGAAGTGGCAAACACAGACACCCTTGTCTTGTTCCTGTTCTTAGTGGGAAAGATTTTAGTTTTTGCCTGTTGTGTGTTATGTTGGCTGTAGGTTTCTCATATATGGCCTTTATTACGTTGAGGTATGCTCCCTCTACTCCCACTTTGCTGAGTGGTTTTTTTTATCATAAATGGGTGCTGTGCCTTATCAAATGCTTTTCCTGCATCTGTTGATATGATCATGTGATTTTTGGCTTTCATTTTGTTCATGTGATGTACTACCTTTATTAGCTTGTGAATATTGTACCATCTTTGAGTCCCTGGGATGAATCCCACTTGATAATGGTGTATGATCTTTTTAATGTATTGCTGGATAAGGTTTGCCAATATTTTGCTGAGGATTTTAGTGTCTCTGTTCATCAGTAATATCAATCTGTAGCTTTCTTTCTTTGTTGTGTCTTTATCTGGTTTTGGGATTAGGATGATGCTGGCCTGATAAAAAGAGTTTGAGAGCCTTCCTTCTTCTTGGAATTTTTGGGAATAGCTTGAGAATAATAGGTGTTATCTCTTCCTTAAATGTTTTTTTTAAAATTCTCCTGTGAAACTGTTTGGGCCAGGGCTTTTGTGTGCCAGGAGTTTTTTGATTACTACTTTGATTTCAATTTCACTAACTGTTATCAGTCTGCTCAGGCTTTCTGCTTCTTTTTGAATCTGTTTTGGGAGATTATGTTTCTAGAAATTTACCCATTTCATTCAAGTTTTTACATTTCTTGGCATATATTTATTCACAGTAATTTCTTACAATACTTTGTATTTCTGTAGTGTCAGTTGTAATTTCTTCTTTTTCATTTGCTTTTATATTTTTGGATCCTCTCTCTTTTTTTCTTGATGAGTCTGGTTAAAGGCTTGTTGATTTTGTTTATCTTTTCAAAGAACTAGCTCCTGGATTTACTGATGCTTTAAATTGTTCTATTAGCCTTTATGTCATTTAATTCTGCACTGATCTTGATTATTTCCTTCCTTCTATTGACTCTTGGCTTTGTTTGTTGCTGTTCCTCCAGTTCTTGTGGATGTAGAGTTAGGTAGTAAAGCTATTTGAAATGCTTCTATATTTTTAGGTAGGCCCGTATTGCTATGAATTTCCCTCTCAGGACTGACTTTGCTATGTCTGATAGATTTGGGGCTGCATGTGTTCATTTTTATTTTTTTCCAGAAACTTATTGATTTCTCCCTTAACCCATTATTAGCCCATTCATTTTTTAATAATATGTTATTCTTTCTCCATGAATTTGCCTTTTTTAAAGGTTTTTCCTTGCCTTTGTTTCTAGTTTAAAGCCATTGGGGTCCAAGAAAGACGTTTGATATGATTTCAGTTTTCTTTTGTTTTTTTTTTTTAAGATTTTATTTATTTATCTTTAGAGGGAAGGGAAGGAGAGGGAGAGAAATATCAATGTATGGTTGCCCCTTGTGCGTCCCCTGCTGGGAACTGGCCTGCAACCCAGGCATGTGCCCTGACTGGGAATTGAACCGTGATCCTTTGGTTCACAGGCCCACGCTCAATCCACTGAGCTACACCAGCCAGGGCTTGATTTCAGTTTTCTCAAATTTGTTGAGGCTTGTTTTGTGACTTACCATATGGTCTATATTTGAAAATTTTGCTTCTTTGGGGTGAAAGGTTCTGTATATATCAATTAAGTCCATTTCATCTAGTGTGTTGTTCAGCACCACAGTATCCTTGTTGATTCTTTGTTTGAAATATCTATCCATTGTTGGAAGTGCTGTTTTAAAATCCCATACTATAAGTGTGTTGCTGTCTATATATTTTTTGAAGTCCTCCAAGATTTTCCTTATATATTTGGGTGCTCCTGAATTGGGTACATATATGTATACAATGTATGCATTCTTAATGGATTCTTCCCTTGAGTATTATGAAATGTCCTATGTCTCTTTTTTTGGCCTTAATTTTGAAGTCTATTTTGTCTGATATAAGTATTGATACCGTGGCTTTTTTCCTTGTCCATTTGCTTAGAATATTTTTCTTTCATCCCTTCACTCTCAGTCTGTGTATGTCTTTTCTTCTCAGCATATGCGTGGGTCATGTTTTCTTATCCATTCAGGTACTAACCTTTTGATTGGAGCATTTAATCCATTTACATTTAAGATTATTATTGATAGGTAGTTATTCATTGCCATTTTCCCCCCCTTGTATCTGTGTTCCTCTTTCTCTCTCTCTCTCTTTTTCTTTGTCTTCTTAAAGCAGCCCATTCAGCATGTCTTGCAATGCTGGTTTGGTGGAAGTATATTCTTTCAGCCTTCTTTTGTCTGGGAAACTCCTTATTTCACCTTCCATTTTAATTTTGGGCCTTGCTGGGTGGAATAGTCTTGGTTATATGCCTTTGTTTTTCATTACTTGAAATATTTCTTGCCATTCCTTTCTGGCTTGTACTGTTTCTGTTGAAAAATCAGCTCCTAGCCTTTTGGAGCTCCCTTGTATGTTACTTCCTATTTCTCCCTTGGTGCCTTTAAGATTCTCTCTTTGTCTTTGAATTTTACCATTTTAATTATGATGTGTCTTGGAGTGGGCCTCTTTGGGTTCCTTGTGATTGGGACTCTCTGTGCTTCCTGGACTTGTGTGACCCTTTCTCTCATCAAATTAGGGAAGTTTTCCGTAATTACTTTTTCAACAGGTTTTCTATCCTTGCTGCTGTTGTTGTTGTTGTTCTTCTTGTTCTTGTTCTTGTTGTTCTTGTTCTTCTTGGTCTTGTTCTTCTTGTATCTCTATTATACAGATATTATTATGTTTCGTGTTGTCCTGCAGCTTACTTAAACTCTCTTCATTCTTTTTGAGTCTTTTTTTCTTTTCTTGCTCTTTCTGGGAATTTTTTTCTACCTTGTCTTTTAGCTTGCTGATTTGATCCACTGTTTCATGTATTCTACTTTTAATTCCTTCTACTATGTTCTTCAATTCAGAAATTGTATTCTTCATTTCCTCCTGGCTCTTACTGTTGTTTTCTGTGTCCTTTTTATGCTTCCCCTCAAGTTCCTTGTACCTTTCCTGTAGTTCTTTGTAATTCTCACTGACCTCATTGAGTTTCCTGATAACCATTGTTTTGATCTCAGTGTTTGATAGTTTTCTTGACTCTGTTTCATTTAGCACTCCCCATTTTAGGGGAGACTCTTCTTGTTTGCTTCTGCTTCCTAAATTGATCTTCTTTGACTCAATGTCTTTCTGGTGTGAACTTCTATAGTAAGAGACTTGTGTGATTTAGTGGTGCAGTCTCCTTTATCCTCTGACCTTGATACCCCTTGGATGCCCTTTGTTCCATTTATGTTGGCTCTCTGGATGTAATTGGGTTTTGGTTGTTGTTGGGTCATTGTTTGGTGGGTTCTTTCCTCCAGCTGTCTCACTGAGGGTTACTCCATCTACCATGTCTTGCATGCTGTTGTGAAGGTGGTCCTAGAGCAAACCCACAAAGCCCAGGAAAAAAATCCACACTCACAAAAATAATTCCCACCCATAATCCCACTATTAACAGCAAATGAACCATTGTAAAGAGATTAAGACTATTAAAAGAAAGGAGAGTGAATATGAGAAAATATACTGTAAGAAAAATGTTTTTGAGAGGATAGAATGTGAAGCACTACTAATAAGACCAGGGGTTCAAAGTAATGCAAAGAGAAAAAGTAAATTTTACATCATAAATAAAAAAGGGAATGAAGAAGGCAGAATAGAGTAAGAGAAAGGAGGCATGTAGTATTAGGTTTAAGCAAAAATTAAAAAAAATAAAATAATGGGAGGAAGAGAAAGAACAATGAAAAAAGCAAATAAATAATAAAAAATAGGAGCCAAATTACAGAGAAAGTTGTACTACAGCACTATTGACAAAAGGTGAGCTAAAATCAATATTGGTAGGATGGGAATAAGAGGGAAAAAGAAATAAAGAAAAGTGTAAGAGATGTCTAAAGGAAAGGGAAATGAGTTTGAGATGATGGAGAGGGAATAGTAAGAGTGAAGAATGAAAACCAGGTTAAGAAAGTGAGAAATTTAAATCTGGTATGAAAAGAAGAAAAAAGGGGGAGGCAGGATGAAAGAGAGAAATTAAAAAACAAAACAAGATAAGACAAGGCAAAATTAAAATTTGGGACAAAAAAAGAATGGGCTGATTGAAGGCAGAATGAAATAGGAGAGGGGGATGGTAAAATCTGAGATCTGAAATAAAAATACAGTGAAGATCTAGAGATAAAGTTGAAAAAAATGCAGCAACAACTACCATATCCACAACCAACAAGCAAAGATTGCTAAAGGTGAAGAGAGAAAGCAAGTACTTTAAGAGTGGGAAAAAATGTGGAATGACCGACCACTAACAAGAAAATTGGTTTTGAGAGTCTGGACAGGGGAGAAATAGCAAGAGTGCAGAATGGAAACAAGTTGTAGCAACAAAGAAAGCAACATTTAAAACTAAGATAATAAGAGGAAAGAAAAAGGTAAAATGGGGTAAGAGAAGGAAGGAGCAAAATATAGAATTGAAATATATAAAATTTAGTGACAATATGCACAAATTAGAAAGACAAGAAATGAGTGTTAAAAAACCATGCAGGAAAGAAAATATCACAAATCATGGAGAAGACCGTGGTGGACTTTGTTTTGGTAGTATTTAATATTTACCACTATTTTTTCTTTCTGGATCCATCTCTGATGATGTCATTTAGTGACCCTATTTGGCCTTCAGCAGTTTTTTGGATTTAACCAGGGATCTACCATCAGTGGTTGACTCCTTCATTTATTAATCTAGTTACTCTGCAATCAATAGTCAGGTTTAAGCATCACTGGGTGGGGTAGAGTCCCTCCTGGTGTTGGGCTTCTGCTTCTGCTCAGGCTAATGCTACTCCAAGGGGAGTGGTCTGCCTGAGCAGGATGGCTGGTGCAGTATGGGGGATTACAGCACTTGGATCTTGGTGGCTGCTTTCTCATTTCTCTCCCCAAAGCCATTGTCCACATTCTCTCCTCAAGTCCACCTCTGACCCCTGATATGTCCACTCTCCCCCGCCGACCCCGACATTGCTGGAACCAAGCATACGAAAATGTATGCATTGGCCCTTTAAGCAACTCTTTGCGTCTCCAGCTGTCCATCTCTGGCAGAGAAACCTGACCACTTTTTGCAGCTGAGTGTTATCTGTGTACTTTTCGGGCTCTCGTGCTGTATGCTGGGGAACCTAGCTTTGGGTTTAGACCCAACACTTCTCAGAGGGATCCCTTGGCCACTTAAATATCCCCCCAGCAATTCAGCTGCTGCCTGTAGGCACCCAGCCAGCCCTCTCCCATCTCTACCACACTCCCTATCAGTCATGTTGTATTGAAGCCATTTGTTATCTGTCTGTGGTTATGAGCCTTCTCTCTCACTATTGTTCAGTTGTTTATCCAGATGATTTCACCACAACTTAGTTGTAATTCCTGATAGGTCCTGAAAGGAATTTAGTGTAACTTTCACTAACTCCCCCATCACCTTGGATCTCCCCAACATCTTTTATTGAAGAGGTTATTTTTAATGCATTGTATGCTCTTGCCTCCATTGTCAAATATTAATTGACCATAGAGACATGGGTTTATTTTGGGGCTTTCTATCCTGTTCCATTGATCTATGTGTTCTCTTGATCTACTGTTCTTGTGCCAGTAGCAGACAGTTTTGATTACAATGGCCTGAGAGTATAGTTTGATATCAGGGATTGTGATACCTCCAACTTTGTTTTCTTTCTCAACATTGCTGAAGCTATCAGGGTCTCTTTTGGTTCCATCTAAATTTTTGAAATATTGTTTCTAGATCTGTGGTATATGCCATTGGCATTTTAATTGGAAATGCGTTGAATCTATAGATTGCTTTGGGTAGTATGGATTGTTTATGATGTTATTCTTCCAATCCATGAACATAGTATATGCTTGTACTTATTTGTATCTTCCTCAATTTCCTTCTTCAGTGTCCTTTGGTTTTCTGAGTACAGGTTTTTTACCTCCTTGTTCAGGTTTATTCCTAGGCACTTTGTTTTTATGTTGTTGTTTTTGCAGTAGTAAATGGGATTGTTTTCTTAGTTTCTCTTTTTGATAGTTCATTGTTGGTGTGTAAAAATGCCATTTTTCTGAATATTGATTTTGTATCCCACTACTTTGCTGAATTCATTTATTAGGTCAAGCAGTTTTTTTTGCAAAGCCTATAGGGTTTTCTATGTACAATATCATGTCATCTGTGAATAATGACAGTTTTATTTCCTTCTTTCAAATTTGGATGCCTTTTATTTCTTCTTCTTGTCTGACTGCATAGTACTTCTTGTCCAGTACTATGTTGAATAAGAGTGGTGAAAGCAGACACCCCTGTCTTGTTCCTGATCTTAAGGGAAACAGTTTTAGTTTTTGCTCATGGGTATGATATTGGCAGCAGGTTTTTCATATGTGGCCTTTATTATGTTGAGGAATGCTCCCTCTATTTCCACTTTGCTGAGTGTTTTTATTATAAATGGGTGCTGGATTTTATCAAATGCTTTTTCTGCATCTATTGATATAATCATGTAATTTTTGTCTTTCATTTTGCTTAGGTGATGTATTATGTTTATTGATTTTTTGATATTGTACTATCCTTTATTCCCTGGAATAAATTGTACCTTATCATGGTGTATGATATTTTTAATGTATTGCTAAATCTGTTTTTCTAGTATTTTTTTGAGGATCTTAGCATCCTTGTTCATCAGGGATATTGGCCTGTAATTCTCTTATCTTATTTTATCTCGGTTTGGTAATTAGGATAATGCTGGCCTCATACAAAAAGTTTGGAAGTCTTTTCTTGAATTTTTGGAATAGTTTGAGAAGGATAGAACCCTTCTCAATGATTGGTACAATTGTCTATGACACCATCTGTTCCAGGGCTTTGTGTGCCAGGAGTTTTTTGATTACTGCTTAGATTTTGCTAGTTGTTATTGGTCTATTCAGGTTTTCTCCTTCTTCCTGACTCAGTTTTGGAAGAATTGTTTCCAGAAATTTAGCCATTTCCACCAAGGTTGTAAGCTTTTGGCAAGTAGTTGTTCATAGTAATTTCTTACAATCCTTAGTGTATATATATATATATCTATATATATATATAGATATATAGATATATATATATCTGGTATCAGTTTTTTATTTCTGCTCTTTAGTTTATGGTTTTATTTATTTGGGCCCTGTCTCCTTTTTACTTGATGAGTCTTGTAAAAGATTCATCAATTTTATTTATCTTTTCAAAGAACCTGCTCCTAGATTCATTGATCTTTTGAATGTTTTTTATTCTTTTAGTCTGTATGTCATTTAATTTTGCTCTGATCATTATTATTTCCTTTCTTCTACTCCCTCTGGCTTTGTTGATGTTTTTCTAGTTCTTTAAGGTGCAGGTTTAGGTTGTGTATTTGAAATTTTTCTATCTTCTTTAGGTAGGCCTATATGCTATAAACTTCCCTCTCAGGACTGGTTTTGCTATATCATATAGGTTTTGGGTTATATGTCTTCATTTCCACTAATCTCCAGTTACTTTTTGACTTGTTTCTTGATGTCATTGTTGGTCCATTCATTATTTAATAACATGTATATGAATGTTTTTGAGTTTTGTAAATTTAGGTTGATTTCTAGTTTTAAGCCATTGTGATCTGAGAAAAAATGCTTGATATGATTTCATTTTTCTTGTATTTGTTATAACTTATTTTATGTCCTACCATGTGGTCTCTTTTTGAGAATGACCCATGTGCACTTGAGAAAAATGTGTATTCTGTTGTTTGGGGACAAAACATTTTGTAAATGTCAATTTAATACATTTGACCTAGTGTGTTGTTTAAGGTAGCTGTTTTCTTGTTGATTTTTTTGTCTGGAAATCTATTCGTTGGTGACAGTAGGTTGTTAAAATCTTCTATAATGACTGCCCATCTCTTCCTTAAGTTCCTCCAAGATTTACTTTATATATTTAAGTACTCCTATACTGGATTTATATATATTTACACCCAGAGATTATATCCTCTTGTTGAATTGATATGTTTAGTCTTAGGTAATGACTTTCTCCTTCTTGTTATGGCCCTTGTTTTAAAGTCTATTTTGTTCATTATAAGTATTGTTATAGCAGTTTTTTTTGTCTCCATTTGCAAGGAATATTTTCCATCACTTCACTTTCAGCCTCTGTAAGCCTTTTGTTCCGAGTTGGGTCTCTTGTAGATAGCAAATATATGGGTCATATTTTCTTATTCATTCAGCTACCCTATGTCTTTTGATTGGAGCATTTCATCCATTTACATTTAAGGTCATTATTGATAGGTACTTATCTATTGCTATTTTTGTCTTTTAACCTGTGTTCCTTTCTCTCTCTTTCTGCTTCTCAAAGCAATCCATTTAGCATCTCTAGCAATGTAGAAATGTTTAGTAGAAATGTACTCCTTTAGCTTTTTTTTTTGGTCTGGGAAGCTCTTTATTTTGCTTTCTATTTTAAATGAAAGCCTTGCTGGATATAGCAGTCATGTTTGTAGGCCCTTGCTTTTCATTATTTGGAGTATGTCACTTGACTCCCTTTTGGCCTGTAGTGTGTAGCCTTATTGGAGCTTCCTTGTAGGTAACTAAATTTTTCTTCCTGCATTTAAGATCCTCTCATTGTCTTTAAACTTTGCCGTTTTAATTGTGATGTGTCTTATGTGTGTCTATTTGGCTTCATCTTGATACGGACTCTCTGTGTTTCTTGAATGTGTGTGCCCGTTTCCTTCACCAGGTTAGGGAAGTTTCCCTGTCATTATTTCTTCAGTCAGGTTTTCTATCCCTTGCTCCTTTTCTTTTCCTTCTGGTATCCCTATGATGCCAATATTGTTAGATTTCATGTCATCCCAATCTCTCTTAAATCATCCTTGTTCTTTTAGAGTCTTTTTTTCTTTTTGTTGCTCTGACTGGGTGTTTTTTTTCCACCTTTCTTCCAAATCACTGATTAAATCCTCTGCTTCATCTCACCCGCTTTTAATTCCTTCTAGTGTATTGTTCATATTAGATACTGAAGTCTTCATTTTCAACTGTTTTTTAAACTATTTTATTTATTTATTTGTAGAGAGGGGAAGGGAAGGAGAAAGAGAGAGAGAGACATCAATGTCTCATGGTTGCCTCTCATGCCCCACACTGGGGACGTGGCCTGCAACCCAGGCATGTGCCCTGACTGGAAATCAAACCATCAAACCTTTGGTTTGCAGGCTCATGCTCAATCCACTGAGCCATACCAGCTGGGGCCCAACTGGTTCTTATTTATTGTTTGTGTGTTCTTATTCATGCTGATGTAGTTCACTCTAAGTTCTTTGAGCATCCTTGTAACCATTACTTTGAATTCTATGTCTGATAATTTGCTTGCCTCAATTCTATTTAGTTATTTTTCTGGGTATTCATTCTTTCCCTTTGCTTGGAGATTGTTTGTTTGTCTCCCCATTTAGGTGACTCTTTTTCTTTGCTTCTATGTGTTAATTAGATCTGCTTTGACTCCCTGTCTTCATGGGGTGCCTTATAGTAGGACTCCTGTGAGATCCAATGGTGTAGTCTCCTTGATCTCCTCTTCAGTTTTATTTCCAGTTTGGATCTGGGGGGAGGTGCAAGAAAGATCCTCCTACTCTGCTGCCATCTTGAAACTCTAGATTTTTCTTTTTAAAACAAAGGAATAGATGTAAGGGATCATCTATGTTTGAATGGTCAAAATTATTAGCATCAGAACATTGTGCCTCTGCACATATATATCTGTTTTTGTGCACACACACAATATCTTGCAAAATCCATCCTATAATTACAAGCACTATGACTGCAGGAGCCTTGTTAGTTCTGTTTGCACTGTATCCCTAGTGCCTATATTGGTGGCTGGCACGTAGTAGGTAGATGCAGTATGGGATGGTGGTTTAAAGCAAGGCTCAGCATGCTTTTTTTAAAAAAAAAATAAAAGACCAGGTAGTAAATATTTTAGGGTTTTTGGGCCCTATGATCTCTGCCACTACTCAACTCTGCTGTTTTAGCAAATGCAGGTATAGACAACAGGTAAATGAATGGGTGTGGCTGTTCCAATAAAACTTTACTTACAAAAACAGATGAAGGATCAGATTTGGCTTAATCTGCCAACCTGTAGTTTAGAGCTGGACTGTCTGGGTATTTACCTTGGCACTGCCCCTTATTAGCTGCATGGCCTTGCTACTAAGTTATTGATATGTGGAGTCATTACATTCTCTGTTGCTCACTTTCTTCGCCTGGGAAAAGTGGGGTAATAATAGAGTCTTTCTGCAGTTGTCAGGTTTCGTGATGAGTGTGTGTGAAGCTTTAGGACAAAGATGTGCATTGTGTGTCAATTGTCATTATTACTATCTACCATTTGGTGAATCGACATTAAATAGACAAATCAGTCTTTAGAGTACAAAACACAAGTATGCCTTTAATTATATAGCGTTTTACTTTTTTTAAGGATGGTTGGTGACAAGCTGTGGAACACCAAGTGTGAAATTGCAGATGTTGGATAATTGTTACAGTTTTATATTGGTCCCAGCATCCCATTAATCCTGTTCTGGTTGTATAGTATTAGGAAACAGCTACCAGTGGTTTTATATCATCTCATCATGCAATCTCAGGAGACTCTTCAAGTAAGTTGATATGGTGAAGGAATTTTAAATCTCAGGTTTATATATGAAAATGAATTAATCTGACTATACAAATTAATACATTGAATGTAAATTGGGAGTTTGATATATTTGTGTGTGCATATGGTTTTTAAAATTTTTGTCTTAAAGTGTGTGTATATTTATAGACACATAGGAAATGTGAATTGGTTGTGTGGGTTTTCTAGATGCCTTATAAATGTACCTGTATGTATTTTTACACACACATGCACCCATGCAGTATGAATCAGTGATGTGTAGACTCTCTGGAGGCCTTCAAGGAATCCTTGAATACTCTGCAGCTGGCCCTGTTGGAAGCTGTGATGTGTGGGGGTGGGTTATGGTTGTGATTTGCTGTGGTGTCTCCTGCCTTACTCTTACCTGTTTTTCACATGGTAACCTGAGTGATGTTAAAATATCTCAACTGTCACTCCCCTGCTGAATATGCTTCCTTGGTCTCCCATTTCAGGGGCATCAAGTCCAGGCTCCTAAGCATAACCTGAAAGGCTCCAGGTGGTCTGGTTTCTAGCTGAATCTTACCTTTCCCTGGACCTGTCCTGTCACTGTTGGCACCTCAGCACCCTTTACACAGGTGAAGTAATTGACGTTCTTTCTGACCCTTCAACAAGTCCCCCTCCTTTGGTCCTTTGCCTGGTTACTACTTCCTTGGCCTAAACTCATCTCCACTATCCTGCCAGCCTGGTTCCTCTGCAGCTTTTCGGCCTCATTTAAGTGTCACCTCTTTGGAGGTAAAATGTAAAATAGTGTCCCTTCCACCCCCATTTACTTGATTGCATCACTTTATTTACTTTCTTCATAGCATCCATCATAATCTGTAATGACCTTATTGTTCCCTTTAATTGTTATCTTTCTGCCCTAGTGGAATGGCAGCTCCATGGCAGTGGGGACTTGAACATCTTGTGATTATTGATCCCCTCTGTCTAATGTAGTGCCTAGTGCACACTATAAAAGTCTTTATAGGACAAATGCCTCCAGGCAGGGCTCACTATATTATCTGTAAAGCCCAGTGCAAATGAAAATGCAGGTCCCCTTGCTCAAAAGTTATTAAGAATTTCCAAACAATAGCAGAACGTTGAACCAGGTCCTTTGTGAAATTGCGCACCCGTAATGCTCACCTGGCCCCCAGGTAAATTACTTAATTTCTCTAGACTCAAATCCCTCTTCNCCCTTTAATTGTTATCTTTCTGCCCTAGTGGAATGGCAGCTCCATGGCAGTGGGGACTTGAACATCTTGTGATTATTGATCCCCTCTGTCTAATGTAGTGCCTGGTGCACACTATAAAAGTCTTTATAGGACAAATGCCTCCAGGCAGGGCTCACTATATTATCTGTAAAGCCCAGTGCAAATGAAAATGCAGGTTCCCTTGCTCAAAAGTTATTAAGAATTTCCAAACAATAGCAGAACATTGAACCAGGTCCTTTGTGAAATTGCGCACTCATAATGCTCACCTGGCCCCCAGGTAAATTACTTAATTTCTCTAGACTCAAATCCCTCTTCTCTGAAATGGTAAAGGTAGTAATAGCCTCCTCATTTTGTGCTTGTAGGCATTAAATGAGATCATGAAAGCATCAGGCTTAGCAGCAGTGGCCTGCCTACAGTCATCTCTCCTATACATCAGTATTATAATTAATTATCAGCTTCACCCATGTGAGGTGAAGCCTCCAAAGCACTTCTGTGCTGGCATTCCTCCTTTCTGAATAACCTCCATAGCAACTTTCCCAAGTGACTAACCCAACTCTATGGAATAATTTGGGGATGTGGGTGTTGCTTGCAAATTATTTTGACATATTCAAGGTATAGGCTGACAGCATATTTGGCTTGCTGAAAGGAACGTGTCAAATGGAGTTAGGCTGTTATGAAAACTTGTTTGACAATAGGTAAATCATGTCACACTTCTGAGCCCACCAGTGACACTAGAGTGATAAATAATACCTGCCACCCACCTTTCTGACAAGAGTGGGGTGAGCATGAATTGGATTAAGAAGAAACCAGTCAAACACTTTGATTTTCTCGAAGAGAGGGGATCTGCAGGCCCCTCTGCTAGAGTACTGCATACTGTCAGACTCTCTGTTTACTTAGTCTTCTGTCTGGCTCTGGTTGCTGTATGCACTGTGGAACAAATCAATTGCACCTTGAATGGAAACTGTTCACAGGCTTTCACATTTTGATTTATTTATGTTGTACAGCCAGGGATTCAGGTTAGTTTAGAAATGCAGAGAGAAAGGCAGCACGTCCTTTACATTTATATTGTGGTCTCTGGGGTGCGTGGAGCTGTGTGGACTGAGAGACAGGACTGACTCCCTGGGAGGGAGCTTTAGTTCATTTGCTGCCGGACACTGATTTCATCAGTGGTTTCTCTTTGCAGTGAAGGCTAAAATGAAGTGAAAAAAATAACATCTGTGAAGAATATAGTATATAGTATACAGCACTGTGCTTGTGTTTTACTTGCTCTGAGAGATTGTATGATATGGTGATTAAAAGTGTACTTTGATTTGGCAATTATACCTCCATAAAGCTGGGGAAAAAAAAGAGTTCATGCTTTGGACCAGACAAGTGACTCAACCTCTCCAGTCTCAATTTCCCCATCTATAAAATGGAGTGTGTTGGAAATCTCTCTGTGCCTCCAAATCTACTCTCCACACTTTCTACCCCAACGCGTGCTCCAAGAGGCTAGCTACATGGATGTCATCTGCAGGCTATAGCCCTGCACGTCCTGTTCAGGTTGGCCAGTAGGGAACCCATGCTGTAACTGAGGAGAGCAAGTTAGGGTATTTATTTCCCTAGCTCTCTCTCTTCAGAGTTGCTTTGTGAGCAACTCTGCCAAACTTCACTATTTCACTAGAACTTACTCTCTTTCATCATCCCATAGTACTCCTTCTTCCCTTGTTCCTGTAGGCAGGGGGTGGGGGGCAGAGGGACAGCTCTGCTGCTCTCAGCCTCAGGTCCCTGTGCTCTCCCTTATAGTTCCTTACATCCGGCCTACATCTTTGTAAATAGCCTCTTTGCAGATGAGCCATGTTCAAAGCACTGTAACATTTGTTTCCTGTTAGGATCCTGATTCATATGTGGGGATAATCAGGGTAGCTACCTTTTGCAGATGGACAGTATCTAGCACGCATCTTTTTAATTTGATTTTTAAGTATATTTCATTGATTATACTATTACAGTTTTCCCAATTTTCCCCCTTTTATCCCCTCTCTGCCCTGCATCTCCCAACCCTCCAGCATTCCCACCCCCACCTTAGTTCATGTTCATGGGTTGTACGTATAAGTTCTTTGACATCTCTGTTTCCTATATCGTTCTTAACCTCTCCCTGTTTTATGCCTACTAATTATACTTCTTATTCCCTGTACCTCCCCCACTATTCTTCCCCTCCCATTACCCCCTGAAAACCCTCCATGTGATATCCATTTCTATGATTCTGTTCCTGTTCTAGTTGTTTGCTTAGTTTTTGTTTTTTAGGTTCAGTTGTTGATAGTTGTGAGTTTGTTGTTATTTTACTGTTCATAGTTTTTGATCTTCTTCTATTTCTTAGATAAGTCATTTTAACATTTCATATAATAAGGGCTTGGTAATGATGAACTCCTTTAACTTGACCATATCTGGGAAGCACTTTATCTGCCCTTCCATTCTAAATGATGGTTTTGCTGGATAGAGTAATCTTGGATATAGGTTCTTGCCTTTTATGACTTCAAATACTTCTGTCCAGTCCCTGCTTGCCTGTAAGGTTTCTTTTGAGAAGTCAGCTGATAATCTTAGGGGAACTCCTTGGTAGGTAACTCTCTCCTTTCCTCATGTTGCTTTTAAGATTCTCTTCATATCTTTAATATTGGACAACTTAACGATGATGTGCCTTGGTGTGTTCCTCTTTGGGTCCAATTTCTTTGGGACTCTGAGCTTCCTGGACTTCCTGAAAGTCTATTTCCTTTGCCAGACTGAAGAAGTTTTTCTTCATTATTTGTTCAAATAAGTTTTTCATTTCTTGCTCTTGTTCTTCTCCTTCTGACACCCCTGTAATTCAGATATTAGAACGTTTATAGTTGCCCCAGAGGTTCTCAAAGCTCTCCTCACCTTTTTGAATTCTTGTTTCTTCATTGTGTTCCAGTTGGATGTTTATTTCTTCCTTTTGTTTCAGATCATTGATTTGAGTTCCAGTTTCCTTCCCTTCACTGTTGGTTCCCTGTATATTTTGCTTTGTTTCACTTTGGGTAGCCTTCCTTTGTTCCTTCATTTTACAACCAAGCTCAGTCAGTTCCATTAGCATCCTGATTACCAGTGTTTTGAACTCTGCATCAGATAGGTTGGCTATCTCCTTTCCACTTAGCTCTTTTCCTGGAGTTTTGGTCTGTTCTTTGATTTGGGCCATATTTCTTTGCCTCGGTGCACCTGTTATGTTGTAGGGGGGTGGGGCCTTAAATATTCACAGGGTCAGGAAGCAACCCTCTTTGTAGCATTATGGTGCAGCCTGTGGGGGAGGGGACAGAGAGGGAACAATGTGGCTAGCTTGCTTGGCTCTAGCCCCACTTTCCAACAAACTCTGTTGTGTAAGGCTGGGAGTTTCTCCCATTATGGCAACACCCACAGTANCAGGGAACTGGCCTGCAACCCAGGCATGTGCCCTGACTGGGAATCGAACCGCGATCCTCTGATTCGCAGGCCCGCGCTCAATCCACTGAGCTACACCAGCCAGGGCTTGGTCTGTTCTTTGATTTGGGCCATATTTCTTTGCCTTGGTGCACCTGTTATGTTGTAGGGGGGTGGGGCCTTAAATATTCACAGGGTCAGGAAGCAACCCTCTTTGTAGCATTATGGTGCAGCCTGTGGGGGAGGGGTCAGAGAGGGAACAATGTGGCTAGCTTGCTTGGCTCTAGCCCCACTTTCCAACAAACTCTGTTGTGTAAGGCTGGGAGTTTCTCCCATTATGGCAACACCCACAGTAGTTTACAGCTAGCTTGAGTCTTTAGTTTCCCATTCAGCCAGCCCTGCCTCACTCACAATTTCTGCTGCCTTGCTGCAGGTCCTCTCTGCCCACCCGGCTGCCTATCTCCATCCCTTTTACTAGCCTGGTGAATGTTTTTTTAACTCCTTGGTTGTCAGAGTTCCATGCAGTATGATTTTTCTGGCACTTCTGGTTGTTTATTGTTTTTAGGTTGGTTATTATCTTCCTTTTGGTTGTAAGAGGAAACAAAGGATTTCTACCTATGCCTCCGTCTTGGCCAGAACTCAGTGATGTTCATTTCTAAATAACTCACAACTGTAAGAAGTCTTTTCACAGAATTTTTCAATTACATAGTTTCTCTCTCCATTCTTGAATAGGTATATCTGTTGTATTTTAAGTCCTTATTCAAAATAATTCCCTCTCACTTCTCTATTTGTATAAGTATAAAATACTTTAAACAAAGAGATATTTGTTCCTTAGCTAGAGAACTATCCTCATTGACTTCTAGAAGAAAGGAGAAAAAGATTCCCATTTTCTCCTCTCCCTCAAATGGGTCCTTTTTCTGTCAAGCAGCCTCTTTCAGAGACAAATCCGTCAGAGGACATCTGGGATCATGTCAGTCCTTCTTAACAACACCATACTGGTCAATGTATCTTCTTGTATTAGAGCTATTATCTATGAAAAATGATTTCCCACAATTATTCTTCTGTATTTTCTGTTTCTCAGATATGAGACCGTATTTTTTGCAATGTCTTCTCCATGGAGAGTCATGACTTGATAGCTGGCTCTAAGTCTTTGACTGACATAGCAACAGCTGATTAAGTCTTCCCTTAAGTTCAAGATACATAAGATGAGGAAGGGGATCTGGGACAGAAATCTCAGGTCAGAGATCCAGACTTAGTTTCCAAGGCCACTGTCTTGCCTGGCCCAGTGCAAGCCTGCCAATCGATAATTTTCTTATTGTTGATATTTTTTAAAACTGTAGTGACATGCCTGGATGGCATTTGGATTTGAACTGAGGTCTTTCTGGCTGTGGAACATGGTGCTGTTTTCATCTGTTCATTGTCCCCATCAATCCAACTTTTATATATCAAACCACACCTCATTTTTTAGATGAGGTTTTCTTTACTTTTTTTTTTTTTACAATTTACTTTATTATTTGAGTTGCAGGGTGGAGGCCAAGCCTATGCTGGGAATCTCATTTGGAATTCTTGCTGACTTTGGGCAAATTCTTCCTCAAAGCCTCTGCTTTTCCATCTGTAAGGGGAGAAGGTTGGACAGGATGTGTCCTTTCTGGTTCTAACACTCAATGAGTAGGAAAATCAGTCTTGGAGTTAGTACAGCCTGTGTGGTCAGAGGCTAATGTAGGTTTGTGCCGATTACCAATAAAGATAAAACAACCCTGCTCATTAGCATGAAAACATGGGCCATTTTTCCACCTTACATTAATGTCTTCTAACTCAAGCTTCCTGAAATACTTAAGCTCCACAATTAGCACAATGAGCACATTCTTTCTTGGACTGTTCCTGAATTGTCTTACATATGGAAGTCCAATCCTTCTGGGAAAATGTTAAGCAACTTGCAGGTAAGATCCACTCTGATGGTTTCAAGTGCTGATACATATGATCTCTGTCCCAAACCTGTCACCTCCGTGTCCCATAGGCACCTCCCAAGCAAACTGTCTACAGTTAAACCTATGATTTTCTCCCAGTTCTGTAATTTTGTTTTCTTTATTTCAATGAAATCACCATCATTTGCCAGTTGATGAGATCAGAAACTAGGAAATCTTCACTCATGCCCACTCAGTCTCCTTGATTCAGTCCACTTAATGTTTCTTTCTTTCTTTTTCTATTTTTTTATTGTTTATGGTATTACAGTTGTCCCAATTTTTCTCCCTTTGCTCCTCTCCACTGAGCCCACCCCCGACTCCTGTAGTCAATCTCCACACTGTTGTTCACTTGTACCTTTAAATCTTGTGTTAGTTTTCTACATCCTCTGTGACAAATTACCACAGATAGAATGGCTACAACAATTGAAATGTAATCTCTCATATTTTAGGAGTCCAGAAGTCCAAAATAAAGGTGTCAGCAAGGTTGGTTCCTTCTGGTAGCTCTGAGGGAGAACTGTTCCATTCTTCTTTCCTGTTCCTGGTGATTTCCCAGCAACACCTGATGTTCTCTGGCTTCTAGACAAATCATTCCAATCTCTGCTTCCATTTTCACATCACATTCTTTGTGTCTCTATGTATCTTTTTATGTCTCATGAGGACACTCCCATTGGATTTAGGGCTCACTCTAATACACGATGATCTTGTCTTGCTCTCTACCTTGATTGTACCTGCAAAGACCCTGCCCTTCTGGGTGGACGTGAATAGTATACTATGGGTGGTATACTATTCAACCCATTTCAAACCTTTTTACTCTGTTATCATTGTCTAAGTTCTGACCTTTCCTCCTACAGCTTCCTGTCTCCAGCTTCATTTTCTCTGCATCCCAATCCACACTTTACTTAATTTTCAGGACTTTCTGAAGTGCCTATCTTTTTGGTTTGTTGCTCCACTATTTTAACTCTTTCAGATTTCTCCCTACCTAATGCCAGAGTAATGGTCTTTAAGCTACCAGAGGGAATACTAGGCTCTCTGTGATCAGCTGGAGTACACATGGATGGCTATTTACTCACCTTTCCCTCTTCTTCTTCAGGACCAGAGCCCTGTTGGTTTGGGACAACCATGAGCCCAACTATATTGCCTAGGCTCTCCAGCACCTGTTACTTTTGCTGGGAACACATGGCATAGTTCTGGCCAATAGGAAATAAATAGGAAGATGGGACCTCTAGAAAAGGTAGGCAGATTTGGTTGGTACATAATTTTTGTTCTCTGCCTTCATTTTCTTCCTGTTTGGAATGCACATTAGATCCTGAAGGTGGAGTAGCCATCCTGTGACCACAGGGTCAAGTACAGGTTAAGGGTACTGAGGTGAATGATAGAGGGACCATGAGTGGTACTATGGTGCTTCTGTACCAGTTCTAAACTGTCTACCCTGGGAGTGATTATTCCATTAGAAAAATAGAAGCTTGTAAATATTGGTCAAAGGGTAGAAAGTTTCAGATATACAGGATAAATAAGTTCTGGGTGTCTAATGTACCACAGGGTGTCTTTAGTTAACAAAGTGTATTGTATACTTGAAATTTTCTGAAAGAGTAGATCCTGTTTTCATAAAAAAATTTTAGAAAACATAACTGAGATGATAGATATATTAATTTGATTGTAGTAAACATGTCACAAGATATACATGTGTCAAAACATCACATTTTATACCTTAAATATAAATTATTTTTATTTGTTAATTATACCTCAGTAAAGCTGAAAATAAATAAATAATAAAATAGAATGAACAAAAAGAAATCTAGAAACTTTGTTTAAGGCACGGTTTTGGGAGTCTGTTACTAACAGATTCAGTTCTTTACTGATTTTGATTCAACTGTTTACCTAATACCCCTGCAACATCATCTTCTATTCTTCTCAAATTTTAATCCTAAATTTGGGCCACACTGAATTATTTTCTGCACTGTGAAAGCACCATACTATTTTTCAACTGGGACTTTATAGATGATGCCCCTCAGCTCTGGGCATGGTCTGTTTATCTTTCTGCCCCAAGTGCCATTGCCTTCTGGAGGTTTTTATTTATTTATTGCTAGAGAGGGGAAGGAATGGAAATATATATAGAGAGAAATATCAATATGTGGTTGCCTCTGGAGTGCCTTCTACTGGGGACTTGGCCTGCAACCCAGGCATGTGCCCTGACTAGGAATTGAACCAGTGACCCTTTGGTTCTCAGGCCAACACTCAATCCACTGAGCCTTACCAGACAGCCCTTATGGAAGCTTTCTAATCCTTCTAAATTAGCCTCAGTATTTGTATCACTCCATAGGCATCTCCAACCTAGCTCTTAATGTATTTATATTAGGAAAGAAACTTCTTTTTTCCTCTTGTGTGTCTCCTTTACTTTTACACAGAACACCTCACTTCTGACACTCCTGGTCACCAAATATGTGAGGGTTTTGCCCCACCAAGCAATTCTCTGTAACACCAGCTGGGTGTCCTACAATTTAACTCAATTGTGATACTCTCTACCTGGAGATAGTGTCAGATCTCACAGGTTAAGGCCTCAGACCCACAAGACTCCTCTCACCCCACTTCAGATATCAGTCACAAGTAATAGATTCCCAGGTTACCCAGACTTTCTGTCCAACTTGGCTACAAATCAGAGGTTCTCACTACTCCGCTCTTTGGGTTCCATTAATTTGTTAGAGTGGCTCAGAGAATTCAGGGAGATACTTACTTATGTTTACTGGTTTATTAAAGAATCTGATAAAGAATACAGATAAACAGCCAGATGAAGACATGCACAGAGTGAGGTCTGGGAGAGTCCTGAGCCCGGGAGCTTCTGTCTCTATGGAGCTGGAGTACGTCACCCTCTCATTCATGGATGTGTTCACCCTCCTGTAAACTCTCCAAACCCCGTACTATGGGGATTTGTATGAAGGCTTCACATGGAGGCATGATCCATAATTAGCTTCATTTTAAGTCTTTCTCGCTTCTTAGGCATATGGGGAGTATGCTGAAAATTTCAAGCTTTGAATCAGGTGTTGGTATTTCTAATAACCAGCCCTCATCTGGCAGCTGTCCAGGAGCCCACCCAGTGTCCCCTCACTGGAACGAAAGAGACTCTTTTCATCCAAGACATTACAAGAGTTTCAGAAGCTCTAGGTCAGGAACCATTGGAAGGCAGAGACCAATATACATATATTTTTTATTATCTCACAATACTGTATTATGATAATCTGTTTATTTTTTTAAAGATTTTATTTATTTTATCTTAGAGGGGAAGGGAAGGAGACAGAGAGAGAGAGAGAGAGAGAAAAACATCAATGTATGGTTGTCCCTCATGCGTCCCCTGCTGGGAACTGGGAACTGGCCTGCAACCCAGGCATGTGCCCTGACTGGGAATTGAACCGTGATCGTGTGGTTCGAAGGCTCGTGCTCAATCCACTGAGCTACACCAGCCAGGGCATGATAATCTGTTTATTTGTTTGTCTTTTTCCCAAATCCCCAAGAGAAAGGGTCAGGCCTTTCTATTAATGTCCAGTGCCTTGCTCAATTTCAGGCACTAAGTAGGTATTAAATAAATATGCCGATGAAGTATTGAAGAAACATGTGGGAAACAATACCAAGTATATAGGAGGTTTTGAACGAATCCTATTGAATTAGATATGCATGGGCCACATTTCATCCTTTGTTATTCATGTGATTATGTAAAGCATATGTAATCAAAGCTTAACATGAGATTTTGAAGCAGATTAGTAATTTATTATTTAACAAACATTTATCAATTGACTGTTCTACGTTTTTGAGGGTTGGTTCCTCACCTTTTTCACATTTGCATTCCTAATACAACATCTGGTAGGTGAAAAGTACATGGTAGTGTTTTTTCCTCTATTAAATTGCAACAAAGGTACAAACCAGTGCTGTGTGATTTCAAAGGGAGAAAGGAAGGAGAGGATTGAGAAAAGAATCACAGAAAAAGAGGCATGGAGCTAGGTGAGCACGGTGGTCGGTCCTGGGATGCCAGAACTGGTGTGGGCAAAGATATGAGGATGGAAAAGCATAAAGTCCTGTTTGATGAAATTAAAGAAGAGCAATAAGGCCAAAAATGTGAGATGAGAATGATTGTGGAAATCTTAGACTAACTAACCATCTGGTGCTCTCAGTCTTGCTACTTGTGGTGGAGGTTACTACTTGCTTCCCCAGTATCTGTTTTCCTCCTCCATTTAGTAACAGAACCTTGATTTTAGCTTATGTGCATGTGAATAAATCTGATCAATGAGATATAAACAGAAGAGTCAGAGAGGACTCTAGGAGATCTATTCAAAAGGGTGGGAGTACTCCTCCAGCCCTTTCCTCCATCCTGCTGCTGGAATGAGAATATGTGGCACAGGTCAACTGGCCAGAAAAGGGGCAGGAGTGCTGCACTGTGGGCATCTCTCTGAGGATGGATAGGAGGAGCCTGGTCCTAAATGACACCATAGAGCTTCCAGAGAAGTCCCCAAATGGCTTCCCCCACAAGAGAATTCTACTACATGACAAAGAAATAAGCCCATTTTTCTTTATGCTAGTGTTATTTGGTAGTTTCTTACTTTATGTAGCTGAACCTAATCTTAATTGATACATCACCCAACTTTAGTGTTATGAATGTTTGGGAACCAAGATGAATTTTCCAGAGAATTAAGTGTTATTCCTATCCCATGCCTGGCTGTTTTCCCTTTACAAAGCCACACATTCAATTTCTTAGGGGTGTCTCTTCCTAGGACTAACTGTGGAATGGGACCAAGGGTTCCTAGGCCTCTCCAATCTGTTGCTATGCCTGCAAGTAAGCACATGGTCCTTTTTTACTGTGGATGTTTATGGATTATCAACATTAGGAAACAAGTCAGGAAGTAACAGACAAGGCAGTTATAAGTGGTCTTATAACATTTTCATAGATGAAATTCTTCTTTATAGTCCTTATTTCATTGGAAGTTATCAGGGGATATATTAGTTATTTATTGCTGTATAACAAATTACCCTATAATCTAGCATCTTAAAACAATAAATATTTATTATTTCACAATTTCTTTTTTTTAAGATTTTTATTTATTTATCTTTAGAGGGGAAGGGAAGGAGAGAGGGAGAGAAATATCAATGTATGGTTGCCTCTCATGCGTCCCCTCCTAGGAACTGGCCTGCAACCCAGGCATGTGCCCTGACTGGGAATCGAACCGCAATACTCTGGTTCACAGGCCCGCACTCAATCCACTGAGCTACACCAGCCAGGGCTTATTTCACAATTTCTGTGGATCAGAAATACAGGTGTGGATTAGCTGGATACTTCTGGCTCAGGTCTCTCATGAGGTTGCTGTCAATCTGTTAGCTGGAGCTACATTCATTTCAAGGCCCAAATGGGGGTTTGGAGAATCCTTGTGTGGCTGTTGGCAGGCCTCTGAAGATTTATTTCCAAGCTGCCTGAGTATTCACATGACATGAATGTGGTCATCTAAATGAGAGCGTGAGAGAGAGAGCATGAGCGCACCAGAAAGGGATATATTAGTAAAATTCTCAGTCTTTTGATAACCTAATCTTGGAAGTGACATCCTGGCACTTCTGCCATATTCTATTTATTAAAAGCAAACCAGTAAGTGTGGCCCACAATTATGAGGCGGGATTACACAGGGCATGGTTATCAGGAGGTGAGATCTTTGGGTGTCATCTTAGAGGTTNCTGAAGATTTATTTCCAAGCTGCCTGAGTATTCACATGACATGAATGTGGCCATCTAAATGAGAGCGTGAGAGAGAGAGCATGAGCGCACCAGAAAGGGATATATTAGTAAAATTCTCAGTCTTTTGATAACCTAATCTTGGAAGTGACATCCCGGCACTTCTGCCATATTCTATTTATTAAAAGCAAACCAGTAAGTGTGGCCCACAATTATGAGGAGGGATTACACAGGGCATGGTTATCAGGAGGTGAGATCTTTGGGTGTCATCTTAGAGGTTGCCTACTACAGGGGAATTCACTTATATACTGGCTCCATTTAATTCCTGAGGGTAATAGCTCTTCAGACATTCTCACCTCCTAAGAAGGTTTCTTCTCTGAGTTGGTAAATCCGATGGTATATTCATTCACTTAACAAATATTCGTGGAACGTTAATGTGCCAGGCCTGGAGACTGGTTGGTATAAATACATGTAGTCATCACTCTAAAGTTCAGTGTGATGCCTTGGGCACTACAATATATGGGAATTCATTATATTGTATTTCCCTACTGGATATGAGCAACTTGAGGTAATCACACATTTTGTCTCTGTACCTACACCCTTAGTCATTCATGTCCTCCAACTTGTCATTGAGCGTGTGTGTGGTGGGGGGCTCTGCCAGTGGAGCCCCCCTCCCAGCCACTGCAAGTGAGATTAAGTCTATCAAGACATGATCTGCTTGGAGAGGAAAGGTAGCCAATCTCTCAAAGGAGAAGGGCCTTGAGCCTGTTCCTCAATGAGCTTTTACTGGGTTTGGTTTGCATAGGAATACAGGGTGTATATGTAAAACTTGTCAATCATTGTCAGGCAGTAGTGATCAAACAATAGATAACATTCAAAGAACTATGAGGGCTTATTCTGAGTAGGGGTCAGATAACCAAAGGGCATAAAACTTTGGGAAACAAACTCATTTTATGCTTGGATCCTTATTGTTTAAATTGAGGACATTCTTAGCAAAGCAGTTTTCACAGGATTTTATGCATTCTTTCTTAGGCCTGATTGCTCCTGGGAAGCACCCATTCCAGCACAAGGCTGAATCTACCTCTGGCACTGTTTTAGGCTTAAGTCAAGTGGGGGATGTTGGCAGCCAATAGATGAGGAGACTTCTTATAGATACAATGAAGACTCAGGCTATGACAAAGCTGATGAGTGAGGGTCTATCACCACTTTTCTATAATTTCCTAAGTCCTTCCCTGATGGACCCTTTGTGACCATGTCTGTCTTAGGTTGTCCCTCCCTTGAGGAATTTTACCTGTCATTGGCTGACTGGTCAGGCTCAGGGCCAACAAGTAGGGTGAAGTAAAGGGGGCAGAAGCTATTCCTCTGCCAGGAAGGTAAGTTTTGTCTCCTTAGTGGGTTATGATTCCAAAGTCTTTTTACTCAGCCTTAGCCATGTGGGATTACAGCTTCTGAAACCAGGCAGGGTGGTTCCCAACAATTAAGGGTCCCCTGGACTCGAGTGATTGATTAAGAACTTGGTAGGGAGGGTTCTTTCTGGAATAGCCTTGCATTCCAATCCCAGCTACCTCTCACTAATTAAATGCTGTTGTGTAACTTTATTTCTCTAAACCGGTATTATTATAAGTATAATAATACTTATCAATGAAATGGAACAAAAACAGTGTCTACTCAGTGTTGTTTTGCGAGTTAAATGAGAACATGTATGCAAAGTACTTGGCAGAGACTGGAACATGGCAGGCAGTGGGAGGATATTAGTGATTCACAATAACAGCCTGCTGTTATTAATTTTACTATTACCCATTTGGAAGTAGGAATGAGCATAGGAAAGAAAAGCTTCCTGGATAATTCAGTTGGCCAAGTTGTGTTTGAGCTACCTCAAGTCCTCTTGCCACAAGCAGGCCTGGGTATAAATAAATTAACTAATGATGAAAAAGTGCTATGTATTTTGACTTGGTATAACTGTAATCCCTTTTGCAATTGCAAAATAATCTTTTGGTAAATAGAGAAGGTGGAACATGTTCAGAATAATAGCTTTCAGTCAAAATGGGGAACTCTTTAGCATGTCTGATACCAGCAATAGTCAAACTTCAGAGCTCTGAGTATGCCCTCATTTTGTAACATGCATCTGGCTTCTAAATGTATGCCCAGCTTCCTACTTTAAATGTATTCTGAGTTTTCCACACATGTGCACATGCCAGGAATGATGAACAGCAGTTTTGAGAACACATCGTAGAAATACCAATTTCCAGATGGATTTGTTTTGCTACAAAGTGAGTTAACACTTGATTCCTGGCATAGCCAGTGGAGAGATGGAGAGTGGGTTCTCATACCCACATAAGGTGAGACCTGCCAAGGCATGGACGGCCAAAAAGAACTGCGAAAGCTGAAGCAAGTACTCAAATTATTTTCTGAAGATAGCTTATCAAAGCTATGGAGAAAAAGAGAAAGACAAAAACCAAAAAAACATACAAGCTAGTGGGTAAATGACGACCCCTTTTAACATTAAAGCTGTCCAATAAAGCTGTGATTTGATTCTCTCTGAGACTGCCTGTTTTGTTCCTGAATGATTAAATATGTAGTTATACAAACGTCTTAAATCTGCTCGACAGTCTCCTTTCTTTCCCCTTCCCTTTTTTCTTTTCTTTTTTTTAAGTAACATCTCTTGGAAAAGGCATGACTCAAGAACACATGAAAACATTTAGAGGAATGTAGCAGACACTTTCCGTATTTAGACATGCTCTAATTTAAATCCTGAAAATGTGGTTATGTAGTTGCTCTTAACGTAACTTACTGGCTGACTCCCTATGACATGTTCAATAGAAATGTTGGAATAGTGAATGAATAGTACCTGGGAGTCAGTCTGAGAAAAGATAAAGCCATCCATAGTACGGGTAAAAGATGTGCAAATTAAGAAGCAAAATAATAGTAAAAAGAACAGTTGAGTTAGTTTTATGCAGCTATTCCTTTGTTCTTGTAAGAATAAAATACATATGCATGTATGAGTTACAGAATATAAATTGTGTAATTTCATTGATTTTGCACAAATGCTCTTATATTTGTAGTTAAAACTGCATCGTACATTATAAAAGAAAATGGTAAAAATCATACTAATAATTTAAATTGTTAATTTTTCTTTATATAGAACAGCACTAAGAAGCAAATAAAAAACACTATGACAAGTCAAAAGAGAAACCACAGAAAAAAGAAAAGAATTTTGTATTTTAATACTGTTAGAGAGAAAAATTTTTCTTTACACTATTAGGTTCATCCCCAGACCACAACCCATATTCTCCTTAGCTCAAGATGGAATATAAATCTCCCATCTGTCTTTGGGGTCTCCTATTCTTATGGAACTCCTGTGTGTACATATATAATAAATTTAGGTATTTTTATTGTTACTTTCTTTTTTTTAAGATTTTATTTATTTATTTTTAGAGGGGAAACGAACGAGAGAAGGAGAGAAATATCAATGTATGGTTGCCTTTCGTGCGTCCCCTGCTGGGAGTTGGCCTGCAGGGAACCGGCCTGCAACCCAGGCATGTGCCCTGACTGGGAATCGAACCACGATCCTCTGGTTCTCAGGCCAGCACTCAATCCACTGAGCTACACCAGCCAGGGCCTGAGACTTTCTAAGTTTTTAAATATTTTCTTCAACATCCTTTATAATGATTGCAAACTATTTCATCTTAAATAGGTACTTTTTAAAAAGTATCATTCTTAACTACTTTCTGCTTAAGACATTTTTTCACTGCAATAATACTTCCATGGAATCTCTGTCGGCAACTTTTTTCACACATCTGTGATTATTTTCTGAATCTCTCTCTTGTTTTATCTTGTACGTGCATAAGTTGTTTCTCCTATTAACCAAACTTTGAACATCTTGAGATCAGCATTCAGGTCAATCTGTGTCTATTTCCCTCAGAGTGCTTTAAAATGAGGAGGCTTTCCAAAATGCTTATCAAATGAAATAATTTATTTGTACGTATTCTTCCTTAAATAAAATAAAAAGATAGAAGGATGGGAAAAGCGGTCAAATTAGCCAATTTATACCTGACTTTGAGTAACTGTCTCTCAGTCATCTGTCACATGGGCTATCTTTGGATCTTTCCCCCCTCTCCAATCTTTCTAAGTCAAAAACATCTGGCTGCATTTTAAATTGATTCGCACAATTTATTTCACCATCCTCTAGGCTCCATGCCTGTGCATGCGAGAATGTAATCTCTCCTTGAATCACTACATTAAACTGATTCCCCACATTGTTTAGTGTGAAATAGGATTGTTTTCATTCCATTTACTCTTTACGTTCTTTTAAAAATATATTTTAGTGATTATGCTATTTTAGTTGTCCCATTTCCCCTCCTTCATTCCCCTCCACCCTGCACACCCTCTCCCACCCACATTCCCCCCTTTAATTCATGTCCATGTGTCACAAGTTCTTTAGCTTCTACATTTCGACACTACTCTTGCCCTCCCTCTGTCTAATTTCTACCTACCATCTATGCTACTTATTTGCTGTATCTTCTCCCCCTTTCTCCTCCTCCCACTCCCCTGTTGCTAACCCTTCCATGTGATCTCCATTTTTATGGTTCTGCTCTTGATCTAGATGTCTGTTTAGATTGCTTTTGTTTTAGGTGTGGTTGTTTTAGATGTGAGTTTGCTTTCCTTTCATTGTTCATATTTTTTATCTTCTTTTTCTTAGATAAGTCCCTTTAACATTTCATATAGTAAGGGCTTGGTGATGATGAACTCCTTGAACTTGACCTTATCTGAGAAGCACTTTATCTGCCCTTCTATTCTAAATGAAAGCTTTGCTGGATAGAGCAATCGTGGATGTAGGTGCTTACATTTCATGACTTGGAATACTTCTTTCTAGCCCCTTCTTGCCTCAGAGGTCTCTTTTGAGAAATCAGCTGACCATCTGATGGGAACTCCTTTGTAGGTGACTGTCCCCTTATCTCTTGCTGCTTCTAGAATTCTCTCCTTCATTTTAATCTTGGCTATTGTAATTATGATGTGCCTTGATGTGTTCCTACTTGGGTTCACCTTCTTTGGGACTCTCTGTGCTTCCTGGACTTCCTGGAAGTCTATTTCCTTTGCCAGACTGGGGAAGTTCTCCTTTATTATTTGTTCAAATAACTTTTCCACCTGTTGCTCTTCCTCTTCCCCTTCTGGTACACCAGTAATTCGGATATTGGAATGTTTAAAGATGTCCTGGAGGTTCCTAAGCCTCTCCTCATTTTTTTGAATTCTTACTTCTATATTCTTTTCTGTTTGGTTGTTTCTTTCTTCCTTCTGGTCCACTCAATTGATTTGAGGGAAAGAAGCTGGGGTTTCCTTTCCATCACTATTGGTTCCTTGTGCATTTTCATTCATTTCACTTAGTGTAGCCTTCATTTTTTCATCTAATTTGAGACTGAAATCAACCAGTTCTGTGAGCATCCTGATCAGCAGTATTTTGAACTGTGTATCTGATAGGTTGGCTATCGCTTGGTCGCTTAGAAGTGTTGGCTCTGGGGCTTTGAGCTCTTCTTCTGCTTGAGCCATAATGTTTTGGATATGTAGCCTGATACGTACCAGGGGCGAAAGCTTAGGTGTTCACTGGGTGGGTCAACCCAGTTGCTGGGTTGTGACTGGGGTGGGGTCAGAGAGGGAGCAATGGCATTTGTTCCACTCTCTCTCGGATTTTGGTCCCCTCTGCTGCTTCCCACAAGCAAATTGGGCCCTTCTGGTGCTGGTTCCCAGGTGGGTGGGCTTATGTACGTTCTAGGACCCCGTGGGTCTCTCTAGAGAACTCTCCTGTCAGGCTGGGAGCCTCTCCTGGTGCCTCAACCTGTGAAAGTGTTTCCAATCGGTGCTTTTAGGCTTTAATTCCTATTTCTGGGGCCCTGGGTTGCACTGTCTGTCTCACTGTCCATTTTTTTGCCCAGTTTATCTGTGTGTGAATGTGTGAGCAGGGTCAGCCAGCCACCTTGCACCCTCATTGGGTCTGCCCCTTGCCACCCCAAGCATGAGATTTGCCAACTGCCACCTCCTCACCTGGGTCTGTCAGGCAGCCACTGCTTTTTTCCTGCCGTGCTCCCTCTTCACTGGCCACCGACTCCACCCCACTTACTGGTCTGGATGAATGTTTTTTTGTTGTTGGGCTTCGGTACAGTTCAATTTTCTGTCTGTTTTGGTTGTGTTTTTGTTTCTAAATTTTTGTTGTCCTTAAATTTGGTTGTGCAAGGAGGTACAGTATTTCCACCTATGCCTCCATCTTGGCTGGATGTCCTACTCTTTACTTTCTTAATTAGAGTGACCTCCAGTTTGAATCCACCAGCTGCTGGATTTTATTATATCTTTCCAGGAATCCCTCCTATAATAAGGTTAACTTTTTAAATACTGCATTTCCCCCAGTATAACATAAAAATCACTCTTCTTCAGAAAAAAATCAAGTCTTTAACAAATGACTCCAGACAGAATTTTACAAATGTTGGAGTCATGTAGTTTGGGACACTCTTGCTGTGTATAAGTACTGCTTAAAGCAGTCCTGCCAACCTGGGCTTAGGGCCTGTCCTCAGGGAAAATCAGGACATTGTTTATTTGGTGAAATTTTACTTACTATAGAGAATTTTTAAATGTTATTTCACCCCTGTTAGGGTGGCTCAGTTGGTTGGAGCATCATCTAGTACATCAAAAAGTTATGGGTTCGATTCTCGGTCAGGGCATGTCCTAGCTTGTGGGTTTGATCCATGTTTGGGTCACATATGGGAAGCAGCCAATCAATGTTTCTCTCTCACATTGATGTTTTTCTCTCACACTTCTTCTCTAAAATCCAAAACATATCCTTGGATGAGGATTAGAAAAAAACCAAGTTATTTCCCTTGAGTGCAAAACTAAGTGTGACTGTGCCTTTCTATACTATTCCTATGAAAAGAACCAAAACATGATGGGGGGTCAGATGTTTGGGAACTATAGTACAAGGGTTGATAAATGTACTTGGTCTTTGTATTTTTGCATCTGGATCCAGCTTCACCTGCTCCCCAGTATTCAAGTGTGATGAAATGGTAAGGCTCCAGGATGAAGTGGCCAAAATAATCATTGGTACTATTTCCTGGCCCCAACCCCCACCCCTAGCTTCTGAAAGGTCATAGAACTTCTGCTTTGTAATTGATATCTGCAGCTACCACCAATTCTTTGCTCTTGAATTGGCTGTCCGGTGCTTACTTGATCTCTTGACTCTAGATGACTCCTATTCCTTTTACCTTGAAGTCTCTCTTTACTTGTGTGTAAGCACCAGTTTCTCCCCCACCCTCATCCCCGCCATCATGGAGAGTGATGATTCTGGTGGTAACCTTCACAGTTCTGAAATCCTCTACAAACAGAAACACTACTATGTTTTGTGAGATGTGTTCTACCCTTCTACCCTTCCTCCTTTTGCTCTACTCACACTTGAGCATTTGAAGCTCTAAGGGGCAGAGGTCATTCCCTTTGCCTGGAATATTCTTCCAAATTCTCCCAATGCTGGGAGAATTCTGTCTTCTGCCTTTGGACGCAGCCTGAGTGTCATCTCCTTGGAGAGGCCTTCCTAAACCACCAACTGTGATGTTGTACATATTTAACAGCCCTTAGGCATAGTTAACAACAAATCAGATCAAGCTCCAGTGTTAACAAACAGTATCCTTGTAATGGGGTTAAGCAGGTGAATACCAGCTCTTGCTGACCCACCTCATTATTTGATTCACAGCAATAATTACAATGTGTAAATATTTATTTATTTATTTACTTATTTGCTCTTTGTGAGTACATTTTTTGGTAGAATACAGTTTCCATGAGACCAAGAATTTTTCTATCTTTGTCACCATCAGACAAGAAAAACATTCTTTATACTCTTACGTTCAGTGATCAAGGGCCTGTGAATTAAAATGACTAAGATTAGCATGATAAAAGATAGATTTTTATTCACTTATGGATGTGAGAGTTATCAGAAAAATGTGGCTCACCATAGAGCCAAATATAAGGTCTTACATATTTACTTAATATGGGGGAAGGGAAGAAGAAGAAAAAGGCTTTTATGAGAAGGACAAATGAGTTTTTTTAGGAAAGACAAATGGACTTTTAGGAGAACAAAATGGGAAATAAAAAAGCCTGTATTATGTTTGATTGTGCAGGTTCAAGTGCTTATCTTCCTCCTCTTTCTGCCCCAGAGGAGAGTTATGGAAATTTTACTCTTGGCTTTCTTTCTGGGAGTGAAGTTGCCCCAAAGAGGGGATTTATGGTATCCTCATTCCTAGAAGTTTCTGACTTTAGTTTGGTAATAGAAGCTCCAAAAGGCTTCTTTCTGGATCTGGTGAATCTCAAATGTTTTAGCTTAAAACAATCTACATATCAAGTCTGAGGGACCCAGTGGGTCACCTGAGCACCTAGTACTATGCTCTAAACATGGTAATAGGTACTCAGTAAATAGTTGTTGAAAAAAACAAACATGAGTAAATAAAGTGGTGAATACAGTGCTTACTATTTGCTCATGGTGAACAGTCATTCATTGTAGTTGCTTAACCCAGGTAGAAAAGAGAGAGGAGAGGGGAAGGGAGGGGAGGGGAGGGGAGGGGAGAGAGATAGGTCATATATATGAAAGATCAGACAAAAATATTCACAATGCCCTGAAATAAATAGATTCCTTAATTTTGTAATTTAAAATACATGTTTCTTTTGTTGGAGAGTTTATAAGTCCCATGTCATGATGCAGATGCATCTTTTAGGTAGCTTCTTGATGATATGAGCCTCCTTTGATATATTCATATTGGCAGAAGGAATACTTTTCTATACTTTTCTATAGCAGTCCAGAGAGAGCTACTCTTCATTTTCCTCAATCCTTGAGATCACCCTGGGGGGCAGCTGCTGATAGTAAAATCTCTGGGAGTTTCCTAAGGGACAAGGAAGGTAAAATCTTTAATGATGGGAAATTGTGTATGTGGAAGGAGGAGGAGCTTTGTGGGATGAGCCCAGGAGGTCACTTCTCTCCATAGCTGTGTCTGCCTGAAACATTAATAAATATGATGGTAGATGCTGTCCCATTATCTACTGGGATGATATTTTCTTTTTTCTTTAATAGAAAACTTCAAGCATAAACAAAGTAGAGAGGTTTGTATTATGCTTTGATATATATCATCAACTAGCTTTAACAATTATTTACATTTGGGCAATCTTATTTCGTCTCCATCCCATCTTCCCCCTTTCCCTTACATTTCTCAACACCTCCCCTCACTAGCTTATTTTAAAGGAAACCTCAGACAGCATATTCTTTCATCTGTTAATACTTCAGATCTTAGTTCTAACAGATAAGTGCCATTTAAAGATTATTATTATACTCATTTATTTTTGGTGATTTTGTTGGTTTGCTGTTTGATTTTTTTAATTGTGGTAAAATTCCAAATTCATTATTCTTGCCATTTTAAGTATATGACTTAGTGGCATTAAACACACTCAGGCTGTTGTGCAACCATCACTCTCAACCCTCCCCAGAACTTCATTATCTCCCCAGACTGAATCTCTGTAACCATCAAACAGTAACTCCCTAATTCCCCTAATCCCAGTCCCTGGAAAACACCATTCTACTTTTTGTATGAATTTGACTACTCTAGGTACCTCATGTAAGTAGAATCATATATTTGTAGTATTTCATTCAGTGTAATGTCTGACTTTCATCCAGGCTATAATACACATCAGAATTTTCTTCCTTTTTAAGGCTGAATAATATTCTATGTCTATGTATACACCACACTTTTTTGTAGTTTAGATAGTACAGAATTTTAAAATCCTTGTTTATTCTATTACAGTTTCCCAATTTTTCCCCTTTGCCTCCCCTCACAGTCAATCCCCACACCATTGTCCGTGTCCCCGAGTCATTTACACATGTTCTTTGACTACTCCCTTTCCCCTCTTTTCACTGCTCCTCCCCTCCCTGCTTTCCTTGGCAGCTGTCAGTTGGTCCTATGTTTTCATGTCTCTGGTTCTGTTTTACTTGTTAGTTTACTTTGTTCATTAGGTTCTTCTCATAGGTGGAATCAAGTGGTATTCATCTTTCACTGACTAGCTTATTTCATTTAGCATAATACTCTCCAGTTCCATCCATGCTATCACAAAGGGTAGGAATTCCTTCTTTCTTTCTGCTGCATAGTATTCCATTGTGTAAATGTACCACAGTTTTTTAACCCATTCATTTTAATCCATTCATCTATTGATGTGTACTTAGGCTATTTCCAACACTTGGCTACTGTAAATAGCACTGCTATGAACATAGCGGTGCATATATTTTTTTGAATTGGTGTTTTGGGATTCTTAGGGTATGTTCCCAGCAATGGAATCACTGAGTCAAAAGGCAGTTCCATTTTTAATTTTTTTGAGGAAACTCCATACTGTTTTCCACAGTCGTTGCATCAGTCTGCATTACCACCAACAGTGTGCTAAGTTTCCCTTTTCTCCACGTCCTAATCAGTATGTGTTGTTTGTTGACTTATTAATGACGACCATTCTGATGGGTCTCAGTGTAGTTTTAATTTGTATTAATCTGATGGCCAATGATGTTGAGCATTTTTTCATATGCCTATGGGCCATCTGTATATCCTCCTTGGAGAAGTATCCATTCAGCTCTTTTGCCCATTTTTTAATTGGATTGCTTGTCTTTCTGTTGTTGAATCACAAGTTCTTTATGTATTTTGGAGATTAAACCCTAGTCTGATGTATTATTGGCAAATATGTTCTCCCATACAGTTAGTCCCCCTTTTCATTATGATGATAGTTTCTTTTGCTGTGCAGAAGCTTTTTAATTTACTGTAGTCCTATTTGTTTATTTTTTCCTTTGATTCCCTTGCCCTAGGAGATACATTGGCAAAAATATTGCTACATAGGATGTCTGAAATTTTACTGCCTATGTTTTCTGCTAGGATTTTAATGGTATGACTTATATATAAGTCTTTCATCCATTTTGAGTTTATTCTGCTGTATGGTGTAAGTTGGTGACCTAGTTTCATTTTTTTGCATTTATGAGTCTAGTTCTCCCCACACCATTTATTGAAGGGGCTATTTCTACTCTATTCTATGCTTGAGCCCCCTTTGTCAAATATTAATTGACCATAGAAACATGGGCTTATGTCTGGTCTCTCTGTTCTGTTTCATTGATATATGTGTCTATTCTTATGCCAGTATGAGACTGTTTTGATTTGAGTGGCCTTATAATATAGTTTGATATCAGGTATTGTGATCCGTCCAAATTTCTTCTTCTTTCTCAAGATTGATGAGACTATTTTGGATCTTTTTTTTTGGTTCCACATAAATTTTTGGAATATATGTTATGGATCTGTGAAATATTCCATTGGTATTTTAATAGGAATTGTGTTGAATCTATAGATTGCTTTAGGTAGTTTGGACATTTTATTGATGTTACTTCTTCCAATTCATGAACAGGGTATATGCTTCCATTATTTGTATTTTTCTCAGTTTTTTTCTTTAGAGTTGTATAGTTTTCCCAGTATGGGTCTTTTACCTCCTTGGTTATATTAATTCCCAGGTACTTAATTTATTTATTTTTGTAATAGTAAATGGAAAATTTTCTTAGTTTTCTCTTTTTGATAGTTCATTGTTGGTGTACAAAAATGCCATTGATTTCTGAATATTGACTTTATATCCTGCTACTTTGCCAAATTAATTTATTAGGTCAAGTAGCTTTTTGGTGGAGCCTATAGAGTTTTCTATGTGCACTATCATGTAGTCTGCAAATAAAGACAGTTTTACTTTCTTGTTGCCAATCTGGAAGCATTTTATTTCTTGTCTTGATGATTGCTGTTGTTAAGACCTCCAGTACTGTGTTGAATAAGAATGGTGAAAGCAGACACCCTTGTCTTGTTCCTGATCTTAAGGAAAATGCTGTTAGTTTTTGCCCATTGAGTATTATGTTGACAGTAGGTTTTTCATACATGGTCTTATTATGTTGAGGTACGCTCCCTATATTCCCATTTTTCTGAGTGTTTTTATCATAAATGGATGCTGAATTTTATCAAATGCTTTTCCTGCATCTGTTGATATGATCATATGATTTTTGTCTTTCATTTTTTTAATGTGATGTATTACATTTACATCCTTGAATTCCTGGAATAAATCCTTCTTGATCATGGTCTATAATCATTTTAATGTATTGCTGGATCTGATTTGCCAGTATTTTATCAAATATTTTAGCATCTATATTCATCAGAAATATTGGCCTATAATTTTCTTTCTTTGCTGTGTCTTTCCTTGGTTTTGGGATTAGGATAATACTGCCCATATAAAAAGACCTGGGAAGTCTTCCCTCTTCTAGAATTTTTTGGAATACTTTGAGAAGTATAGGTGTTAGTTCTTCTTTAAGTGTTTGGCAAAATTCACCTGTGAAGCTATCTGGTGTAGGGGCTGTTGTGTGCCAGGGGTTTTTTATTACTGCTTCAATTTTGCTAGTTACTATTGGTCTTTTCAGGTTTTCTGTTTCTTCCTGAATCAGTTTTGGAAGACCATATGTTTCTAGAAACTTATCAATTTCACCCAGGTTATCCAATTTCGTGACATAATTGTTCATAGTAATTTCTTACAACCCTTTGTATTTCTTTGATGTCAGTTATTACTAATGTTTTTAATTTCTGATTTTACTTATTTGGATTCTCTCTCTTTTTTTATGATAGGTCTGGTTGACAATTTGTCAATTTTGGTTGGCTTATCAAAGAACCAGCTCCTGGATTTCATTGATCTTTTGAATTGTTTTTTAGTCTCTATGTCATTTATTCGTCCCTCTGGTTCTTTTAGGTGTAGGGTTAGGTTGTTTATTTGAGATTTTTAAATCTTTGGTTAGGCCTGTATTGCTATGACATTCCCTCTTAGGCCTGTCTTTGCTGTGCCCTGTAGGTTTTGGTTTGTTGTGTGTTCATTTTCATTTGTTTCCAGATACTTTTTTTATCTCTTTCTTGATCTCATTGTTAATCCATTCATTATTTAATTACATGTTATTTTGTTTCCATGTGTTTGAATGTTTTTTGAGGTTCTTTTGAGGTTGCTTTCTAGTTTCATGCCATAGTGATCTGAGAAAATGCTCAATATGATTTCAATTTTTAAAATTTGTGAAGGCTTGTTTTGTGTCCTGTCATGTGTCCTNCGTCCCTCTGGTTCTTTTAGGTGTAGGGTTAGGTTGTTTATTTGAGATTTTTAAATCTTTGGTTAGGCCTGTATTGCTATGACATTCCCTCTTAGGCCTGTCTTTGCTGTGCCCTGTAGGTTTTGGTTTGTTGTGTGTTCATTTTCATTTGTTTCCAGATACTTTTTTTATCTCTTTCTTGATCTCATTGTTAATCCATTCATTATTTAATTACATGTTATTTTGTTTCCATGTATTTGAATGTTTTTTGAGGTTCTTTTGAGGTTGCTTTCTAGTTTCATGCCATAGTGATCTGAGAAAATGCTCGATATGATTTCAATTTTTAAAATTTGTTAAGGCTTGTTTTGTGTCCTGTCATGTGTCCTATCTTTGAGAATGATCCATGTGCACTTGAGAAACATGCACATTTTGCTTCTTTGAGGCGAAATGTTATGTAAATATCAGTGCCCTGTAAGTCCATTTGATTTAGAGTGTCGTTCAATGCTGCAATAGTTGTTGCCTTTTTTTTTGTTTGTTTGGAAGGTCTATCCATTGTTGACAGTGCGGTGTCCTCCAGTATTTTCTCTGTGTGGGTTATGTGGACCCTCCTGTTGTATTTGGGTCCTGATTGTTATTGGTCTGATCATTGGTGGGGACTTTCCTCCATTTGGCTGACTAAGGGGCTCAACTCCACAAAATTCACCTTTGCCTTGAGAGGGTTTCTAGGTGCGGGTTGAATCCCCGGTCAGGACATGTACAGGAGGCAACCTATTAAAGCTTCTCTCTCACACCGACACCTTTCTCTTTCTCCCAAATCAATAGAATATATCCTGTATGCATTGTCTTCTTTCAAATCTCATGTCATCCTGATGGGGTGGGGGAAGGAAGGAAAGAGTCCAGCAGCAAAACTCTAACATGGGACAGTGGTGGGCATATGCACCTCTCCCTCTAGTGAGTTTAGTCTTGGGCTCCCACGGCTGCAGCCTCTGCATCCAGTGCCTCCCTCTCTGCCTCTCTCTGCCCCCAGCACTCCAGGCTCCTCTGCCAATCCACAGCCTCCTTAGTCAGATTCTGTCTGGTTCATGGTTCCAGTAGTGCCTGGGGCTGAGGTGGTAACAGCCCCATCCCTGGCAAATACTTCAGTCCCTGGTCTCTGGATCCCAGCAGCAGCATGGTGTGCAGCCTGGGCTGGTGCAGAGGGCACAGAGGCAAGCTGTCAGGCATTGAAGCACCACACTCGTGCTGCTTCTTCCCAAGGAGGATTTTGTAAATTCTATGAAATGGCTCCAGCTGCAATTCTGTGCAGCCAGAGTGCTGGGCTGGGCTGTGGCAGCAGTAGCAGCAGCTTCACCAGAAGAGCCCAGGCCATCCACCCCTGAGTGCCCTCACTTGGGATCTGTTAAAATGTATATACCACATTTTATTTATCCATGTGTCCTTTGATGGACACTTGGATTGCTTCCACCTTTTGTCCACTGTGAGTAATGACTATGAGTGTACAAATATTTGTTTGAGTCCCTGTGCTCAATTCTTTTGGGTACCTACCTAGAAGAAGAATTCCTGGATATGATAATTGTAGGTTTAGTTTTTTGAGGTGAACATACATTTTAAAAGCTACAAGCCCAGTTCTATTGCACACCTAAAATTTTAACAATAACTCCCTAATGGAACAGGGTTTACAACTACCCAAGAGGCTGCACTAAGTCTTTAAGCCTGGCTTCCTGAAATTTGGGGCAGATCACTAAATTATCCTGTGTTTCAGTTTTCTCATTTGTAAAATGAGGCAATGGGTTAAATGAGTCGATATACTTGAAGTACTGTAGGCAGTGCCTGTCAATTTTAAGTACATCTGTATATGTTGGCTTTACAATACACTTGTAATCATTGCTGCTGATGAGAACTTTCACGTAAGCCTGATTCTTGTTCAATGTAGGTAGCTCAGGGCTGAATCCAACATTCGAGAGCCTAAAAATTTAAAAGGCCACAAAAATAAACACATGTGCACACACACACCCATGCAGAATTCGGTATGATTTTTTTTTAGAATCAGAGAAAAAATCACAGCAAACAACAAGCGTTTTGGAGACTCAAATTTCTGTTTCCTGAGACCTCTTTAGCCAGTTGATCTGAAATGGGGGTCCTTGCTGATTTCAGTCTGGCTTTCCCTGTTACCTAGAGTGTTGTGAGGTTTGAATGAGTTATTATTATGTGTCACGTGTTTAGAACAGTGCCTGGAATAGAGTAAGTGCTCTAAAAATGTTAATTATTATGGTTGGCAGGTCCATTCTCTAAAAGAGGATGTATTAGAAGAGGAGGAGTTTGGGGCATAGGAATCAGAGGAAAGTACAATCTGCCCATTTAGGGGTAAGAGTTTGCAGTGCCTTTTAACCATCTAAGAAGTAATGTTAGTTAGCAGTCAATTCGTGTTTAATGAATGATGATGATGGTATGGTGATGATGGTAATGATGAGTTCAACAATGTTAATGATAACTACACTAATAATGATGGCACTGACTCTGCCCCAGGTAATTTCTATACTGTTGGTTATAGAATGGGTAGGCGTCCTGGTAGCTCTGAGTAGAAGGGCAAGGATTACTACTTAGCTGATTTGACTTCATGGAAAGAATCAATTCAGTAGCCAAGGAGCTGGATTCTAAGCTGGGGGCTCCCGAATACCAAGAGGTGGAGGTGTGTTCTGTGGGAGGGCCTGCATCCACTAGAGCATTCCTTCCTCTTTAGAAAGTTTTTCGGCTTCTTTAGACAAGTGCCATCTGGTTTTCCAGCCTAGTGGCAAAACTGGGGTTGAAAGGAAATGGCATTAGGTCAAGACCTAGCTTTGCTTGCCTGGGGATAGAGGATTGGGGTGGGCAGTGTGGAAGCCACAGTTGTTTCATATTTCAAGCACTACAGTGTGTGCAGTAGGATTGGGAAAAGGAAGGTGAGAGAGGGAGCTGATGGCATAATTTTTTCAATGATAATTCCAATTAACCTCTTTCTCATTCCTAGCTGGTTCCCTCATTCCCCGACTCTGCCCATCTTGATTATAGTTTCTCTAGGGCTCCCCTAAGCCATTTGTTTCCTTCCTCCTATGGTGTTTCCTCCTGCATACTCTGCAGCTGCTTCCTTATTCCCTCTTCTTCAGCCACAGTACTCTTCCACCCTCTACCCCATCCATCAGAAATTTGTCAAGGTGCCCTATTTACTGATGGCATCACTTCTGTGCTGTCTTGGTTATGGGTTTATCCTTTACTATCACTTATTGGATCCTGGCAAGGAGAGATGATAAATGTTTATAGTCAACTTCTCTCTTTATATTGGACGCATTTTTACACATGTCTAAAAATACCTTTCACGTGAATATTCCATTTCTAAGAAAGCAAGAAATCTATTCTCTTGTGTCAGAAGTGAAGGGCAAGGCTGTATTAGTGGTAAAGAATTATCTAAATCGAATATGAACAGTGACAGTTGTCCAGGGCATGTTTCTGTTGTTATCAAATTCACTTCATTGCTGCTTTTGTTTATGACTTGAGCACATATGGGTTCTACTCCCACCATAGTTTTAGCCACTGAAGATTTTTCAGTTTGCTGTCTGCCTGCTGATCTTTGGAAGTCTAAGACAAAGATTTCTATATTTAAAATAAGTTGGTTAAAAATGCCCACATTTTCCAAATACACAGTTACCAGTTTTGCTTCCAACTTTTACCACTTAGTTTTAGAACGACCAAGAACCTGAAATAGACTCAAGTCATTCACGGCCAACATACCAACAGTCCTGTAGACTGTGGAAACTACCACAAAAAGCTAGAAAACCCTGGTCCCTAAAAGTAGCCACATATTCATTTATTTGGAAGGCAACATGAACTGTGAATAGGAACTTTGTAGGAACACAATGTAGGCTGAAGCCCAGCATTAAGTGAGAGTCATTGCTTTGTGGAATCAATTCTTCAGCCTTCTCTTAGTTTCAATTAAACATACAGTAAGTCCTCACTTAACGTCATCCATATGTTCTCGGAAACTTTGACTTCAAGAAAAATGACATATAACAAAACCAAGTTCACCGTAAGCTAATTAATATAAAGAAGAGTTAAGTTTATATGATGTATTTCTGGTCACAAAATACCACAAAACTTCTAAATTAAACTCCCAAACACTTATAATTATTAAATGTTGAGATAATTGTGAAATACATTTAAGAAGGATGAATAAAAACAAGTAATTATTCCAGTTCAGGATTGCAGGAGGCTGGAGCCTATCCCAGCAGCTTAAGGTACAAGGTGGGACTCAACCCTGGACAAGACACCCTTCCATTGCAGAGTGCATCACAGACATCCACACTCACTCAGACTGGGACCATTTACAGACACAATGTGCACATCTTTGGGACATGGGAGGAAACCAGAGTACCTGAAGAAACCCGCACAGACATGGGGAGAATATATAAACTGCACTCACACAGTGGTCCTAGTCAGGAGTCCATTTTTTTTCATTAGTGTGACACTATTTTTTTAATGACCACTGTAATTGAGAGTGTCTTTTCCAAAATTTGGGTATTATTTTTACATTTTTACTAAAAAATAGACAAAAAGGGAAGGGAAGCCAAATAAGGAATAAATAATGGAAAAGGGTGAGAAAATTGTTGTTTGTAAGTGTACAGATCTTATAAACTTATATAATCCATGGATCATTTCCATGGGAGACGGTTATGGCTCCAAGGAGCCATTGTGCTAATTTAGCGGTTGATGATCTTATGCAGAGACTTTGCATACGAAATGCCCTTCTGAAATTGGTAATGAAATATGGGAACTGAACGTAGCCAATAACCATTTTTAAAAACAATGAAGTACTCTACCACTTCATTCTTCTCCCAGCCCCCACCAAAAGCATGAAGAGCTGACTCAATGTAATGAACTAATTGCCTGAAACGTAATTAAAAATAAAAAAAGAACTCTGTGTGTTGCAGGAAAAGAAAACTAAAATAGGGCTCATATTTTGAAGCATAAAGCATATTTTTGTGTTTGTGGGAAATCGATGAGCCTGTTACACAGTTGATTTCAACAGCTGATGTTTAAGCCTTAAAAAATAAATCATAGACACCCTGGGTTTTAGAGAAGGGGTGTTGGTGGAGACTTGGCTTTACCGAGGTACTTTGGGCTTGGGTAGCAACACCCTGCTTTGTCATGCTGGAAAGTAGACTGCCAATTGTGCCAAATTATATGATGCTTTTGAAATGTGCACAAATAGCCCATTACACTTCTCACAGCATTCCTTCATTAAGCCTGCAGAATTGTTTCTTTATGCTTTTCCCATAATAGCTTCTGAAAGGTCAAGAATTGTTTACTTGACTTTCCGGTGCCCTTTGGGGAATGATGCCAGTAACCATTTGTGGCTTCTGCTCCTCCAAGCTGATACTTGTCCAAAGTCTCCCATTGGTTGTCAAGACAGGGCCGCCACACACACATACACACATAAACACATACACATATACACACACACCCCTTTCAGTTGGGGATAAGGAATATAAGGAGGATATTGGAACCTCTGCCAGCTGAGACATGTTTGATTTTCCTCTTGGAGTTGACGTTCAGTTCTGGTGGCATTTGGAGAGCAGTAGGGAGTGCTAGTTTTCAGAGTAGATCGGACAACCCAGGGTCAAATCCTGGTCTACTCCTTCTAAACTGGATGGTAAAGGGCAAGTCACCTCGGCTCTTGAAGCTTGATTTCCAAATGTGTACAATGGGCATAGCAGTAGTACCGGATCACATGGTGCTTTCCGGGCACATGATAAACATTAAAATGTTGACTGAAAACAAAAACAGCCTTGGAAGGCTGCAAAAGGTAAGGCTTGGTTGGCAGCATCGCATAAACACAAACGTCCGTTTCCAACCTGATGGCTCATTCCCAGCCTTCGCTCAGATCTGTAAGGAGGCAGTAATATTTGTTAAATGACTTCTATTTGCCGAGGACTTTCTTGTGCTTCTCCTTTAATTCTTTATGCAGCCCTGTGAAATAGATGTTCTTATTGCCATATTATGCATGGAGACACTCATACTCAGGGCTAATGATAATGACTACCTTTTATTGAGTGTTTACTATGTACCAGGCACTATCATAGACATTTTCATCTGTTTTCCTGTCAATGGGCATATTGGTCATTTCATTTTTTCCCTTTTTGTTCCTATATGAAGAGTGCTCCCATGGACCTTCTGGTCATGCACACATGAACAGGATTTTCTCTTGGGACTACACACCTGGGACTAGAGCTGCTAGGTTAAAGGTATGTGAATGTTCAACTTTACCAGAAAATATAACATTACTTTCCGGAGTGACTGTAATAATTTATCCTTCCAACCAGACTGTATAAGCCTACCTACTGAACCATATTCTTCCCTATACTTGATATTCTTATTTTCCCTAAGCTAATAGGCATAAAATGATATTTTGACCTTGATCTGAATTTTCTGATCACTAATGAGGTTGATAATCTTTTTATATTAATTGGTATAATATTAATCATATATTAATATTATGTGATATTAATATATCATAGATGTATTTTTTCTGTGAATTTTCATGTCTCTTTTACTGTCTTTTACACTGCCCTTGGAGTGATACTATATCAAGAACTGTCTCTCTGCCCTAGCTAGTATAGCTAGGTTGGTTGGAGTATCCTCTTGTAAATCAAAGGTTACAGGTTTGATCTCCATTCAGAGCAAATGTCTAGGTTGAGGGTTCAGTACCTAGCCAGTTGGGGCATGCATGGGAGGCAACTGATTGATGTTTCTCTCTTTTCTTCTGCACATCACCTCACTGCCCCTCTAATTCCTTTTTCTCTGGAATTAAAAACAACAACAACAACAACAACAACAACAACAGTAACACTCTCTCTGATTGTTCCAGTCCCATGGATACAAGGAGACAGGAATACAAGCTCCCCTGGCCTTCAGAGCCAGGCAGTCAAGGGGCGTCTTCTGGATGTAGCCACAGAAACTGAGCCCACCAGGTGTAAAAACTGGGCCATCAAACATTTAGAAGTTTCCTCTGAGAAATACTGGCACTCTGGAGTGCAAAAGTGGCACCTACTGGAAAAAAAGAGGAAAATGGGGGAAATGTAGAAAAAAAAGAAATACAGAAAAGGGGAATAAAGAATAAGAAAAAGAAAAATATTTTAAAGGTGGCGCCTGTCGCTTTAGTGGGTCAGCAGGAGCACAGGAAGATGGCACCCACCAGCCTCCAACCCTAGTGAGTGTCCAAGTGGGTCTCTGACCTCAGATCAGTGTTTTAAAATAAGGCAATGAGTCTCATTCACATAAAACCTAGGAGCTTTTCAAAGGGCTCCTTCTGCATTGGGCCCTGGGGTGGGCGTACCTTCAAGAGTCATCTCTCAGTTCACCACAGTCCCCATGGGTCTCATGTACTTGAGCCGCATTGGTCTGCAAAGCCAGGTGTGTTGGATTTCCCTCACAGGTGCTGGTCTTAAAGTTGGGTCAGCAATGTGGGAGAGGCTGCAGTTTTGAGCTTCCTCCCTGTTGTGGTAGCTGTGTATTGTGGCAAGATTGTGTGATTGTGTCTCAGCCTTCCCTACCAGCTCCCATGTGATTTCTCTCTCCTTTGCCTTGATGTGAAGGTTTTAGTTTTGTTTCAGAGAAAATTCTTCCATATATACTATACAGGGTTAGCATGTCTGCATCAAGAAGTGAGTTAAATCTTTCCAGTTTGTCATCTGATAGTGGAAGGCCTGGGACATCGTTTTCCCTGTTCTCTGGCCTTCAGGCTCCAGCTCAATTATGTCACCAGTTTTCCAGAGTTTCCAGCTTGCAGAGGGCAGCTTGTGGGACTTGTCAGCCTTCACAATAATGTGAGCCAATTTCTAGAATAAATCTCTTCATCTATCTATCTATCTATCTATCTATCTATCTATCTATCTGAAGAACCATATATGTATGTGTATACCCTTACTAATATAGTGGTGGTATTATTGCAAATATTTTCTCCCTGCTTATGACTTGCCTTTTCACTTTCTTCTGGGTGAAACACATATCTATATGTGTATAAATATGCACATCTCCATACTTTAGTGAATTTAGGAAAATACTGATTGCTCCCTCTATTTAAGGCTCTATGCCTAAAGTTTTATTGTTGCTAAAGCCAAGTGAATATTTAGAAAATATAATAATGTTTAAGAGACTACTAATAATATTACAATTTTTTTTTATTTGGCAGCTAATATAATTCTTCTTTGTGTACCTTAGTCCAAGAAAGCATTTATTTTGAATCCCTTAGCTTTATTACTATCCTAAACTAAATTAAAACAAACAAATAAACAAAACCCCTTCACCCTTAAAATGACAAACTTATGCTCTAAGCAAAATACCCACTATCTGTTTGTTTAATTAAATTAAAAAAACATTTTTCAAGAGATTGATCTTACGTTGAACTTAAAATCAGATTTATATTTGAGTTCTCAGGCTGCCACTTATTACCTTTTTGACTTTAGATAACTTACAGAACTTCTTGTAGTCTCAGTCTTTCATCTTTCAAATGATGATAAAATGAATGTCACCCCAATAAAAAATAAAGAAAAATAAAAATGTAAAATAAAATCAGGGTAATATCTATGTTGTAGAGTTGCAAGAAATATTATTTACTTAAAAGCCTCAGAAATGCTTGCCAATATTTGTTTTTGAATTCTAATTAGTTTTTATTGTAAAAATAACATAAACTTCTTAAAAATTTTTAGAATAGCACAGAAGGGTATTGTACAGAACAGTACAGTAAAAACTAGAAGTGCCTTCTCCCCAGATGTATCCTGTTCTTCCCCTCCAAGTCAATCTCACACTTCTACAGAAACATTGAATTCTCAGGACACGTTATTGTTAAGACCACTCTTAAGTTTTCATGATGGTCAAAAATCCTTGAGATTCTGTAAAAACATCGTATAACAGGTAAGCTAAAAATGTCCAGAACATTTTTTTAAGATAACTTTTATTTTAAAGTTTTTCTATTTTCAAACATATTTTGAATTAAGAAGGTTATTTGAGGCTGTCTTAATACTAACAGTAAATGTTTGGTTATGCATATTTTTAATATATTTTTGTTGTAATAGTAATTATATTCTTATAGAAATGTCAAGCACTTAGGTGTATAGAGTGAAAAAATGAAATTATGTTTTACACTTCCCCAATCCCACTCCCCAGGAGTAATCACTTGAGATAGTTTTGATATCTTAACTTTCATATTCTTTACCCACAAGACTTGAAAAGTCTCAACTTAATTGCAAGGTTTCACCCTTTTCATAACAGTGTTGATTTTGCTTTGGTTTATTTGCTACTGCATTCATTCATCTATTCATTCCTTTATTAAGCATATACTAGGTACCTGCTCTGAGCCAAGTACTAATGAAGGTACCAGAGACTCTTGAAACATCAAGTTAGTGTTCTTATCCCTTATAGATAATTATAATAATGTGTCTCAAGTGCTTCATTATAGTCAATTAGTGCAGGATGCTGTGGTATTGTAAGGGAGGGACACTAAACCCAGGTGGTCTGTGAAGACTTCCTGGAGGAAGTGATTTCATGGTTGGGAACTGAAATCTGAATAGGCATTAGGCTGGTACAATGGGCAGAGCTGTGGAACAATAGCACTTTGGAGGATAATGAGAAAATGGAATGGAGAGCACAGCTGTACAGCAGCAAGGGCTGAGGATGTAGGAAAGGGATGGATGAAGCTGGAAAGAAAAAGAAAGGAATTAAATCATGAAGGGCTTTGCAAGACATGCTAAGACAAATGAACACCGAGGGGAGTGATGCTGCCATGCTTGTATGTTGGAAGTCTCCATCTGCTTGCAACAGGGAGAAAAAACTGGAATAGGTGAGCTAGGAGGCAGGGGCAATAGGAAGTGGTTGTGATAACCCAGGTGAGAAATGATGGTGGTCTAGATTAAGGAAGTGGGAGTGGGAGGAGATAGATTCAATAACAGAGAAAGTCTTCTTTATTCAAGGATAACTGGTATCTGGAAGGAGTCACTGAAAGTAAAGCCATTTAATCCAGGGACCAATTTTTGTAGTAAATAGTGAGGGTGAAAGACTTGATTAAGACTCTAATTCGAAAAAATAAACTAAAATTAGTTTTTAAATCCCTATTTAATATTATAAATTATTTAAATTATAATCACTATTATGAATGAATATTTAAAAAGAATGAATCAAGAGTTAAGGAGGAATAACTTTCCAACATGATTATATTGTAGTATGATAATGACTCCTTTTACCTCATGTTTAAGTTTTATAGCAAGTTCATAATAAAAAAACATTTTGAGGAAATGTTTCACCTTTGTCAATTTTCCCCAGGGTATCTTCTTTTGATATTTAGATCATTTCCTTTTAGAGGTGCTATTATGTCATCCCCCATGGGTATAACTAACATATCACATTATATCAGTTTCAGGTATACAAAATAATAATTTTATATTTGTATATATTGAAGAATGATCACTATATAAGTCTAGTTAATATCTATCATTTGCAGTTACATTTTTCCTGTCATAGAATGTTTAAGATCTATTCTTTTGGCAATTTTCAAATATGCAACATAGCATGATTAACTATAGTGACCATGTTGTACATTGCATCCCCATGACTTACCGGTTTTATAACTGGAAGTTTGTACTTTTTGACCCACTTCACTCATTTCAGTTTTTTTTAAGCTGTTAACTAGTTCAGCTAGACCAGTTTGTCATTTGCCAAAGCCCTTGTGTACACTTGGATCATTTCTCCTGGATCACTTTTATTGACTTTATAAAACTCTGTCATTTAGAACTTTTTCAATTTCTTAGCAGTCGATTTGTTTTAAATTCGTAGTTTAACATGGGTTTTATAATTGTGTAGTATTAATGTCAAGGGTAATATTATAAATGGTATGCTTATTAGTAAATATTTTTGTGTTATGTTGAGTTTTACTTTTCTAAGCAACCTGTTGCCTACGGGGAAGTGGGTTATGAAAACTTGGATAATGAGAAGGCCCTATTGTTATCTGTCACATACTCACCAAGATCATCTTCCAAAACGGAAATGTGGAACAAAGTTCTCGGAGAGAAGGAGAACTCTTTAGTCAAGTCTTCATTTCCTAGAACTAAATCCTTTGTGTATATCAAAGATGCAACAGAGGAGTACATGAAATGTCTTCTTCAAATTTCTCTTCCATACTTGCTCAGCTGAAGGTATTTTTTGAGCAGTGCTCACATCAAAGGTCACAGGATTTGCTGGAAACATCTTTGTCACTCTCTGGTAGGAAGCCCATATCTCATTACCAGTAAAAGAACATCATCTTATCCACTAATGTTTTCTGAAGGAAAAAAAACACAGTTTCTACTTCCTTGATGGAAACATAATGTTCTTTCCACTCACTCCCTAGTCCCTCTACCATCCCCAACCAAAGGATCCAAGGAGATTCTGAATTACATTAATGTCTTCATTCTCATAGAGATTAATTTACTGGGTTCTGTGTATTGATCCTGATTTTACACCATTGTTAAAATCTTTCGATTGATAACATTGATCAATTATCCTATTCTCTCCCCTCTTCCTCTCCTTCCCTATTTCCTTTTATGAACATGTATCAAATACCACTTTGTGCCAGGCTCTAAATATGGTGGGTGCTGAGGATCCAATGCCAACATCATCCCAATACGATGGGAAGCATCATAGGGGAGTGACCGGATCCAACTCCAAACCTTTCTTCCTGCTGTGCAAGGCACAAGTTGTAAATAAGTAGTGATTTTCATAGAATAGCCCAAGGTCTGCTAGCTCTAGCTAAACATTTTAGTCCACCTTTGCTGTTTGACTTCTTTATACTCCTTTGTTTGATAGGGATCTTTGTGAGTGACAGAAGTCTCCAGGAGCAAAATCTCAGATTGGAGTCATGGAGGTCACTCTGAAACCATGATCCTGTGCTCTGGCTCCCAGGAGCTTAGGAGGCAAATTGGGCCCTGTCTATACCTGGGGAAAGCTCAGGAGGTTTTATATCACACCACCCAAACTTCCTTTTTCCAAAAGCAATTCTCAAGAACCAGATATTTTTCACCCTCTCTGCTCACCATTTGTCCTCTCCATTCTTTTATTATTTAGGCCACAGATGTGCCAGCCCATCCTTCTCTGCTCCTGGATCTTTCCCTTTCTCACACATACATATCTCTATTTCTTTAGGAAAGCCACTCAGCTCTGACCTGGTTGTTCCAGCCTGTGTCCCCACACCCAACATTTAATAATACGATCTTTAAATAGATTACCCCCCCAAAAAAACCCTCAAACTATTGCACTATATACAGTCACCCTGTTGGATAGCCAACTAAAGACATTCCAGTTTACAACTTGGCCTTAATGTCTCCTCTGCATGCACTCATTCATTCACTCACTGATATTGTGTAGTGGTGTCAATTCCCCTAAAAGCAGAACCTGAAACAAGGGCTCGGGTGCAGGAAGTCTATTTGGAGGTGATCTTAGAAAGCAGAAGTGAGGGAGCAAGGAGAGTGAGCTGGGGAAAAAGCCTATAAAGCTATATTATTGAGCTGGTTATTGCGGTGGACACCTGGGGCTCAAGCTCCTGGGGACTCTGAAGAACTATGTAGAGCACCTGTCAGAACTGTCCTTCTGAAGGATGGGAGAGTGGGACATTTATCCATCAAACTCTCATTCCCCTTTGGTTGAGAGTTATTCTTAGTGATAGTCACACCACTCCCTTCTGGTCTGCCCTGTCCTGGACTGTGCAAGCCTCCTGAATGGAGAATCTGGGCCCAGGAAAGCTGGCAGCATGTGTGGGAGCTGTCCACCACAGCTGCAGCTGAAGTTAGAGAAGGACTCAGGGTGTTTAGCCTGGGGCACCAACACCAGCTGCTGCAAATAGCATTCACCACAGTTTTACTCTAATCATTCATTCTTGCTTGGCTTCTTCCATGGAATAATTAATTCCACAAGGTCAAGGACAGCTTCCTCATCTTTGTTTCTCCATTGCCTAGCATGGTGTCACTTTCATGGGAGCCCTTCAGGTCTCATTTCCTGAATGGATAAAGGAATGAATGAAAGAACAATAGACTGACAGCAGAAACCTGAGTTTTAGTACCTGTTTAGTAACTAGTTTCTCTGTGACCTTGAATATGTCAAAACCTTGCATATAAGGGTCTTGTTAGTTGTGAAATTACAAATTAGTATTAAAATAAATGTATATATGCAAACATTACTGTAAGAGGAGAAAATCCCCAACAGTGACTGATCTTAGCATAAAAAGCACTCTAATTTCATGGCTCTCTGTAATTCTAGGTTTAGGCCTCTCTGAGGTGTAAAGATCCCATTGTTGAAATAATAAGGGTGTGTTGCAAAGTTGCTTAACCAAAATATATTATGCATTCTGCATACTTGGCTTAGGAAACCTTTACTAACACTTTTGTGTGAAGAGTGATAGAATGATAATTTCCCACAGATTCATTATCACCATGAAATGAAATCTTGGGACATATCAGAGGTAAATATAATGTGCAAATGTAGAATTCAACAATTTAAGTTTTAGCTGCCTCATGTTTTTACACCTGTGTCAACGAGACCCTCATTAAAGACTTTTCCCTATTATTCTACTTGAAAAGAAAACTGGAGATTATTATAACATCTCGAATGAGGAGATGTTCTTTCGAGTCAACACTTTATGAAGAGAGTCCAACTCTGTATATATTCTGAATTATTTATTATTTGATCACAAATATTTATTGTGCTTGGTACTGTGCTAGGTCTTGGGGATATAACCCTGGAAAAACTCATACTCAGTCCTTCCTTTTGCAGGTATTATCATCGAGTTGGAAAAACTATATTAATTATTTACAAAAAAATTACATTCTGAACTAAACACTTCTGAAAAGGAAATGTGATTTTATTAGAGCAAACTACAATGGATATCATAGTCTGGAAGGTTAAAGTAGGTTTCCTCACAAAAGTGGGACTGGAGTAGAAAGCTGAAGAATGAATAAGTAAATAAAAGGCAGGACACTATGTGCCAAAGCCAGGTGACAAGAACAATAGGATGCCTTGGAAGAATTGAAAAAAAAAGCCAGGGGGCTGGCTTTCCCAGGATGAGGAGTTGTGTGGTGTGAGTGAGGCTGCAGAGGTGAGCACAAGCCAAACTCGGCAGGCCTCTTGGGCATGTGAAGGGGCCTGGTGTAAAGGCATGGGGAGTCATTAAACAGTTCAGCATGATGACATGCTCAGATCTGCATATTTTAAAGGGGCCTTTGTTTTCACATCGTTTTATATTTTTCATTTTTATGTAAAAAACTCAAGCAAAATTTTTATATTTGCCTGAATCATGCTGATGATTGCAGATAAATGTGTGCACGCCCACGCTCACGCACCAAGATAATAGTCCAGTTTGCTCCAGGATTATCAACATCTCTCATTCTCATTTAGGTAAAATTTAGTTTGCACTCTTGGCACTGACTACATCGACCCAATAACCAAGTTTCATGCTGATGTGTCATGGGGAATACATAGAGAGTCCTATCCCTGCATACTAAGTGTGTGAGTGAAATTGCCTTTTTCTGTTGGAAAGGGTGAGAATAACAGCCATTGCATCAAAAGATGGGTCAAAATGAATTGTCTGGGGGTACCAGCAGGGCTCCCTCAACAATGTCTGTAACATCCATTTCCTTCCCCAAATATCTTAGCATATCCAAAAATGGATTAAGTTGCTTTGACAGGCTCTATTTTTTATGAACCTCTTTGGCTATTACTTACTATGTTATTTTCCTCAAGGTGCTCATGGACTGATTTATGATTTCATTTAGGGGTTTGACTGGTAGTTTGGATACGCTAACTAGCCTACCTTTTCCCGGATCTGCTTTTGGCTGCTTTATCTCCAACACTAAATCAGCCTGCTTAAATTTCCCTGGTACATAAGTCTTCACGACAAACACTAGTATTGGAGGTGCGTCCTGCCTTAGCGGGTTCATTGAATATGTTCAAATGAATCCCATGCAGCTCTGCTGATTTATAAATATTTAAATTGTATAAATATGTTTTTACTGGCCTCTTATTAATTCTGTTCCTTGATATTCCAAGAGGTTCATTAATATTTATCTCACCAAGCTCCTGCTTCCTTCATTCCTTGTGTTCAAGGCAGAGACAAAATAGTAGTGTTGTAGTCACTCTTCTCTGCATCTTTCATAATATGTTCTTGCCCTGGTTTAGCAAAAGTAGCTGTTCTTTTTTGGGGCATAACATCCTATTTTATTTTTAGAAAGCTTTGCCATAATTTCTTGCTTCTTTTGCTTCCCTAATTCTGCCCTTTCAGCTGAATCCTGGAGTTGTATTTTCTCATGCTGCATATTCTTTCCCCCAAACTCTACATAATTGGATTTTTGCTTTTTTTTCCCCCAGAAAGGAAACAGTTATGCTTTAAACCTTGTATACCAGAATATGCTCACTGGTTATATAATAGTACCCACCAGCCACTTGTGTGTTCTTTTTCTAGAGGATGTACTTGAGTGCCCACACCTATGTTTTTCCTTTCAATAGAATAACACAAGTAGTAATCATGTAGTTCTTGAAATATGGTTGGGTGCAGTCCATTAATTGTATAGCATATCCAGAAAATTGACCTGAAGCAAAAAGCAAGTAAATATGAAAGAGATTTCCAGTTACAAGTAAAGAATAATAATAAAAAGTGGAACAGTTTATAAATATACTTCATCAGAAACACATTGGAAATTTAAATGTGTTTTCAAGAATGCATACTGTTCACCACAATTTTTAAAATTTTTTTAATGTAATTGTTGTTCAAGTACAGTTTTCCATCTTTTACTCCCATCCCAGCCCCCCCGCCAGTGCACCCCACCTCCCTCGCATTTCCATCCCCCTTAGTTGTTGTCCACGTGTCCTTTATACTAGTTCCTGTAAATCCTTCTCCTTTTCCCCTGAAATTCCCACCCCTCTCCCCTTTGGTCACTGTCCCTCTGTTCTCTATTTCAGTGTCTTTAGTTATATTTTGCTGGCTTATTTGTTTTGTTGTTTAGCTTCCTGTTAAAGGTGAGATCGTATGGTATTTGTCTTTCAACGCCTGGCTTATTTCACTCAGCATAATGCTTTCCAGTTCTATCCATGCTGTTGCAAACGGTAGGAGTGCCTTCTTTCTTTCTGCTGCATAGAATTCCATTGTGTAAATGTGCCATAGTTTTTGGATCCATTCATTTTACTGCTGGGCACCTAGGTTGCTTCCAACTCTTCCTATTGTAAATTCTGCTGCTATGAACATTGGGGTGCATAGGTTCTTTTGGATTGGTGTTTTAGGGTTCTTAGGATATAATCCTAGCAGTGGAATTGTTGGGTCAAAAGGCAGGTCCATTTTTAGTTTTCTGAGAAAATTCCATACTGTTTTCCATAGTGGTTGTACCCGTCTGTAATCCCACCAACAATGGATTAGGGTCCCCTTTTCTCCACAACACTTGTTGTTTGTTTCTTTGTTTATGATAGCCATTCTGACTGATATAAAGTGGTATCTCATTGTGGTTTTAATTTGCATCTCTCTGATAGCTAGTGATAATGAGCAGCTTTTCATGTGTCTCTGGATCTTCTGTATGTCCTCCTTAGAGAAATGTCTGTTCAAGACCTTTGCTCACTTTTTAATTGGGTTGTTTGTCTTCTTAGAGTGTTCACCACAATTTTTAAAAAGTATATATACTGTACTATTTTGTGAATTTCAAGAATAGGCAAAACTGGACAATGGAGATAGAAGTTAGAGTAGTGGTTACCTGAGGGATGATTATTGACTGGAAAGGACCTGAGGAAGCTGAAAATGGTGGGTTCCTATGTGTCCATGTAAAAATTCAGCAAGCTGTACACTTGTTGTTAGTGTACTTAAAAAAATCAGCACACTTTACTGTGTTACACCTCAATAAAAAGTAAAATAAAACAATCAATTTACAAAGTCAGTTGCTACATGGTATAATATATACTTGCAGTAATTATAGATTATATTTGAAGTTATCTGAAATATAATTATTTAAAATTTTTGAAATATACCCACAGCTATTTGGCATCTGACAAACTTTCCTGCTCAGGAGGTTGGCAGAGTGAGGATGAGCATGGTTACCATTTCCCGAGTGCCTGCTGTGCGACAGGCACTGCGCCCACAGGGTGTCATCGCCATATAGGGAAGGTGATATCATTCTCATTTTCCAGATAAGAACATGAAGCCAGAGAGAACTTAAGTAGTTGCCAAAGAACACATAGCTAACGAGAAATTAGAGATTTAAATTTGGGTTTCTAAGAATTCAGAGCTTATGGGCTTTCTCCCTCTTTACGTGGGACCCAGGTATCCTAAATGAAGGTGAGTTAGTATTTTTATTAGTCATTTCTACTAAAGGCAAGGCACTTTGCTACATGTAGCTTTTATATATTCCCATTTCTTGTTTTACAAAATAAATGAATGTATTTTTAAAATATTTTTTTCTTTATTTTCTTTTCATATTGAATTTATTTGGGTAACATTGTTTAATAAAATTGAGTGGGTTTCAAGTGTACAATTCTAAAATACATCACCCGTATGTTGTATTGTGTGTTCACCACCACATGGAAATAAATGAATGCAGATACACGTAAGTGACTTACAAGTAATATTAGCTGATGTTTGTCTAGAATGTGTAATATTAGCTGATTTTATGTCTAGAATGTGTCTGGTCTTACACCAAAGCATCACCTTAAATAAGCAGAGGAAGTCTGTGAGATTCAAAATATTTCTTGGAGAGCATTATGTTGAGCGAAATAAGCCAAGCAGTGAAAGACAAATACCATATGATCTCACCTTTAACAGGAATCTAAACAACAAAACAAACAAGCAAGCAAAATATGACCATTAACACTCAAATATGGAACAGGCTGACAGGGTCCAGAGAGGAGAGGGGAGAGAATCATAGGGGAAAAGGGGAGGGAGGTGGAAAAAGTATAAAGGACACATGGACAATAATTAAGGTGGGGGGCGGAAATGGGAGGGAGGTGGGGAGCACTGGGGGGGGGCAGGGCAAGGAATATAAAACAGAAAACTGTACTTGAATAAGAATTACATAAAAAATAAAAATTAAAAAAAATAAACAAAATATTTCTTTTCCCCATGATACTGATGGGGACACTAGGACTCAAGAGATCGATTAGCTACTAAATTTCAAATTTAGTAATAGTCTGGCTTCACAGTATACACCCTTCAGCAGTCCATTATATTGTGTACTAATAATTTTTGAAGAGTGCAACTGAAAGAAGAAATAGACCAATCAATTTTTTTTTAAAATCTGAAAACAATTTACAAGAACAATAGATATGAGTATAAGAAATATTTGTCAGATTTGCATCCATTATTAATATGATTTTGAGAAACAATATCGGTTTATTGGATCTTTCTGCTTTTTAGAAAGCTTAGGAGTTCAGCAATTGCATGGCATAAGGCAATTTTGCAAGAAATCATGCCGTTGATGCCGGTACTCGCACGAGTGGTTGAAAGCTGAGGTTTCCATTTCTGCCAGTCATCTGTCTGTGGACTCATCACTTAAGAAGACAGGTCTAAGATATCTATTCCTTTCTTGCCTTGCTTTAATAATCATTTCTGGTGCATGGGTAGCTGTCTTGGATCATTTCACTCCAGTTCCATTATTCTAAAGGTATTCTTATGTGCAATAAAATCTATTGTTCTATTTAGGGTCAAATATTATCTCATCATAAAAGGTTTTCCACACCTGCTTTTTATTTCTAACAGATAAGTTTCACAAGAGTAGTAAAATAGTCAACTTTATACATCTTACCTAGATTTATCAATTGTTAACATCTTAGCACATTTGCTTTCTATTTCTTTCTATAAACTTATGTGTGTAAATGTATGAGCATGTGTGTATAATGTGTATATGTAAATGCACACCTAATTTTTCTGAACTATGTGAGAATTAGTTGACATTGCAATGAATACTTTAATAGTTATCTGTTGAGAACATTTAAATTCTGTGTAGTTACTGTATGATGACTATATTTGGGACATTTAAACTTAATTTAACATCATTTGATATTTTCTTCATATTCAAATTTCTCCAACTGTCCCAGTAGAATCCTTTATAATCACTTTTGTTTTTCAACTCTAGGATTCAATTGAGGATCCCACATTGTATTTTTGTTATCATGCCTCTTTGGTGTCCTTTCATCTAGAATAGTTCCTCAGACTTTGTAGTGTTTCATGAATGAAGGTCTTTGTTTTAAACATCTTCATTGACCCTTCTGAGTTCCAAGCATCATTCTAGGTATAGTCACTCATCAAATCCCTGATTTGTTTCACAGATTATTCCATATTAAAATAATCTTGTACACTTTGGAAAAGATGGAAATAATTTTGAAATATATCTTGGAACTTCAGTGATTCTCTTGTTCATTCAGTTAAACATGTTAGTGAGACTGAAGGACACAGAAGAGAGAGCTTCCATTTCAGCCTTTCAGATGCTCAGTTTCTGATTGCAGATGGAGGTAAAACACTTTTTTGGAAACAAGGTGATTTTGCTGTTCTGTGCCAGCATAGGTTTTAGAAAGAAAGCAACGTTCCATCCAGTCCCTTTATTGCTAAAATCTGAGGAACTGTGGGAAATCAGGGCCACCACACAAGGCATCCTGAGCAGGAAAACAAATTGAAATGCTAAGCATGCCTAAGAATAAAATTTTTCTTCCAAAAGTTACTGTTATGAACATTTTTATCACCATCATACACAATTTCCTTAGATACCAGGGTGAGCCTTCTAAAAAAGCAACTCGGGACTTCCTTGAAAAGCAAGGAAATTAGCAATTGTTCAATAACTAAAAAGACAGTTATGTTAGAAGTTGCTGTAATGACATTGATGAGGCTGTCCCTGTGGCTTAATTTCAGTCACATTGAATTGGTGTTGATATTGTGTTTTAAAATGAGTCAATATTTTAGGAGTTTTGAAGAAAAGATGTAAATATGCATTGTGTGGACTGAGTTCTCTTCTGAATGCAAGTCTGCCAGTAGGAGGGTTTCCCATTTACTCTCCTCATTTCTCAATCAAACAGAAGTATTTTTCTATGAAGCAGAGCTTAAATGCTGTTTCTGGAAATCTACTTTCATTGCGCAGAGAATTTGATAAACTATCAGGTTACATGTTGCCATTAAGCAAATCAATATTGAACCTATCATCCATTAACAAATTAGTAGAAAATCTGAATGTGTCTTCCCCAACTCTTGAAGGTGATGTTAGTTGTGAGCATTTTTGAAGATGCATCATTTTTTGGGCTAAAATAGAAAACCACCTCTACAATAAAAATTTTTTCTATCCTTGTTCTGAGGAAAATATTATAATACTATTTATGAGTACTTTTGGTTATACTGTATGAGTGATATCTTTTATGTGCATTCTTTCATTTGATTGCCTACAGCTAAACTATGAGGTAAGATTTTATATTTTTATCTTCACTTGCAGATGAGAAGCCTGAGGCTCACAAAGGTTAAATAATACATGTGGTAAGTTTGGGAGCTGAGATCCGATCCAGTGCAGATTCCAATTTCATAGATGTAGGGTAGAACCTGAAAGTCTACGTTTTCAATAAACTCCCTAGAGGTGCTGATGCCTCTGGTCCAGGGACCATCATTTGAGTAACAAGGGTCTCATTCACTTCACAGTGGTTCCCGTGCATGAGTATTTTATTTACACAGGAAAAAGTAGTGGACCCCCAGCGATACACATGAGGACTTTAAGTGCAGAAACACCAGACATAAAATAGAGTCTAATTCTATTACCAGTCTTTCAATTAGGAAATATAACACAAAAGTTATTTTATTTTTATCTGTAAAATAATTTTAGGTTATAATTTAGGTGAAAATATAAAATTGTTGTATAACTCACAAACTGCAATGTAAAGCCTATAAACTCCTGGGGCGCTCATGAACCAGCCTGAGAAGCGGTACACTACGTGTTACGTGGCAGTTTGTAAATTTGTTGCACTGAATAATCCACCTTTATAAAGCAGCTGTTCTCCCAGTTTCACTGGTTGTTGCTACATTAGTAAAAGAAAGGTTATTATTTAGAAAGCCTTCCATAGATAACTCCTTTCCAAGCAATTATATTGAATTACTTGCAAAACAAACTTACATAATCTTCATTTTACATGCTTCCTTTCATCAGTATGTAAATAGATACCACTACGGGTAGAACTGGAAGGCAAGCTTTTCCATTTTTGATATTTTATTTAGAGTGTGCTATTTATAGAAAATTCTAAAAAAATGTTCTCATGCCTTTCCCCATTTGTTAGAGTAGAGACAATGGAGGTCTCTAAATGCAGGACGAAGCTTTATTGCTGATAAGCAGGTTGGTACATTAACTTATTTGATTGGTATTTTAACCTAAGTGACTTTCATCAGTGAGTATGTTTACTTGAGGAAAAGAGCCTGGAAAGGAGAGAAAGGAAGGGGCCCTGAGTTGTAGGAGTGTGTGCATCTCAGGTTTTTTTTTTTTAACCCATGCCTTCTTGAAGCAGTTTAGTATTTTGGTTTCAAAGACTAGTTCTGGAATCACAAACCAAGATTTGAATCTTGACTCAGGCACTGATCAACTGTAGGGACTTGATAAATCACACTGCCCTCACTGACGTCTTTGGAAAGAAGTAATAGGTCCCTAGCAGACATAGTCAGTACTCCCAAGCATGCCCTGCCCCCCAGCGGCCAGTGGGTTGTCTCTCCCACCACATAGCACCTGCATCTCTGAATCTACATTCCCTCACCCCAGCCACCCAGCTTTGAACCAAAGATTGATAGGTGTGGGATCTAAATACTCTGATTCTCTTTCTCGATCAGGACAACTTTGAGGTGTGCTACACCTATACTTTAGTGTGCATCAGGATCTCAGGAGGGTTTGTTAAAAATACAGTATGCTAGGCTCCACCCCAGAGATTCTCATTCAGCAGGTAGGAATACTTTGCAATTCTAAAAAATTCCCAGGTGATGCTAATGGCTGGTCTGGAGACCACCCTTTGAGAATCACTATTTCCAGAGTTCTCTGGAATGAAGCCAGTTTCCTAAATAATAAGACTTGGCTTATATTGTACTCTTGTATGACTCCCTTCCCTTCCCTTCCCTTCCCTTCCCTTCCCTTCCCTTCCCTTCCCTTCCCTTCCCTTCCCTTCCCTTCCCTTCCCTTCCCTTCCCTTCCCTGTCCCTCTTTCTCACTTCCCTCCTCACTCTCACCTGTCAGGCAAACATTTCCAAACACTTCCACACAAATTCTTAGTTTACAAGCCCAAACTAAGATAAGGGTTCACCTCATTGAGGTTCTGAAGAGAAGATAAACCAGCTCTTGTTATCAATACTTACTCTCCTCATCTTTGAAAATCACTCATCTTGCACACCTTCCTAGCACTCAGGCTGAATTCATTATTGTTCTCAGGTTATGTTGTCAAACAACATGTAATTTGTACTGTTTCAAGTTAAAAATATTACATATACATTTTAAACTATTTCTATAATAAAAAGATCTATTTGTATGTAAATTTTATATAATGCATATATATTAAACTACCTCTTTTTGAAGATGTGATATCTCTTCCTAGGGAAGCTGTCCCAGCTGTACACCCCAGCCCTTTCTGGCAATCACTAAAGCAACATGGCCTGGGTCACAGGAGGAAGAGAGCCCCTTGGTCAGGTTGTTGCAGGTGTGTGCCTGAACCGAGAACAGCGTTTAGTTTGAAGGGTGTTTACCTGGGGACAGGGGGATAAGGCGGGCAGTGGTTGTCTTCTCTCCAGTGTGGGAAAGGGGAACAACATGGGGCATAACAGGCTCTGGCCTGACTGGATCTTTGTGGTTTGCAGAGTATGTTTATTGCACCTGAGACCAGGTTTGAATTCTTAGGATTTATTTGTCAATAACTGCCATTGAAGGCAATATTCTGTCACAGTGAAAAGCATGGGCTCTGGAGTCAGATTGCCTGCATCACAATCCTGCCTCTACTCTTACTTGTTTGGGGATCTCGGTAATTTTAAAACCATTCTCTCTCTATTTCATCAACTCTAAAATGGAAATAACACAAATCTTGTCATCTGTTCAATGGTAACTTAAGAAGGTTTTTGTTTTCACCTCACTTATCCATGTAAAGAGGTGAATACATTCTCTAAGAAGTAAGAAGTCAGTCATTTTATGACTGTTGTTGTTTTTATGATAGTTATTATTACTGTTTTTGCTATTATTAGGACTAATTTAGTGCCAATCATTAGGCGATGGGGTGGCTGCAAAACTGAATCATAAATCCTAGCACTGGAATTAATGTCTAAATCCTGGGGTACTGGCATAAAAGTTGAGTGGTCAGGCAAGAAAGAGCTGAAGAAACTTCTGGACCCGGCTACCTGTGCAGCATCCTACCCCAAGGCTCCAGACTGTGATCAAAGGCAGGAACCTCTGTCCTCCAGTAGGGTTGCTGTTGGCACCCCCATGCCCTTGCACAACTCTGCGTGGATGTACTTTCTGCTAAATGGCATTTCCCAACTCACCTGTCTTTACCGGTTGATAAATGCATCACCAATTGAGGGCTTTACTTGTTTGCAATTTGTAAACCAACCTGGTGTAGCAGGCAGGACTCTCTACCTACAATCCCACAAGCAAAAAAAAAAAAAAAAATTATGATTGCATTTCCAAATTTTCTTAAATTTTTGCTTATGTTTTTTCTCATCCTGACAGAATGAGTCCAATTTCAGCCTTGGTCATGATTAGAACATTTTTCTTCTCCATGTTCTCTTTCCCCACCCTCCATTAAGGGTGCTGTGCAAAAGGCACATAAGTTTCACGTGGTCCCCAAGAAAGCATGGGGTACCATTCTATCACACTAAACAACCTTCTTGGACGTGGGGCACTGGAATCGGGGCAGAGGTTGAACCTGAGCGCCTGGCTTCCCACCTCTTTAAGTGTACCAGATAGTCCCCTCTGAGGCCATAGTGCCCCCAGAGTGCTGCCACAGTTAAGCCTAAAGTTCTGATATTTTGGAGGATTCCCAATATTTGTCCTTTTCCCCATCTTCTCTGAGAAATGCCTCCCTCTTCCCCCTATAACCTTTAAAGGTCCTTCTCTCTCCCTACAAGACCCAGAAAACCCATAATAATAATTTCAGTGACTTTGGGTTTCCACACAAGAAAGAAATTGTGGCTTACTTCAGACTTCCCCTTAAAAAAGGATACCCAAAATTTAGCTGTTTATTTGAAAGGAGAATCATAAAATTAAAGGAAAAACCTACAAAAGTGAATACCATCCCCAATTATCTTTCATTTTTCATTGGATTGAGAAGTTTCATTCATTGGCCTGATTTATTGAGCTCCCACTGTATGCCAGGCAATGTGTTGGGTGGTGGAGGTACAGGAATGAACCAGACATAGATCCTGCTGTCATGGACCATTTAGAAACACAAGGCAGGATACCCTGGACTGTGTCCAAATCCCACAGGTGCTAGAGATGAGAGCCAGCTGCTGTTGCCAACTTGGCCATATTATTACATAATGTTAGTGAAACTCATAGTTGCTTTTATTTCTTTGGGTGTCACTTGTGGAGGCAAAGCTTGTGAAGACAACCATTTGGAAAGTCACAAGTGGTTATTATCAGGGCTTTATTGAGCTGAAGTTCCGGGCTGATGTATGCCACTTTTGAAAGGTGGCACTAATTGATTTTTACTACCTCTTGGCAGGAGTCCATCTTTTCTTAGAAGTTTCTTGAGGGGGCTAGAAGATTGAGGCCAATTATTAACCAATATTTTCTTTCTTACCCAGAAGCCCCTGAAACACCTATTGTTGGTGTTTAATTATGTTTGAATACTTTTTTTTTCTCTTACTGCTTCATCCAGAAGAGTTTTGTTTCTCCAATGAATGCTTGAGCTTCTGGAAAGCATAGAGTGCATTGTGACCCTGATTCACTCTTACATGAAGGCTTAAGGTGTGAAGCTATTTGCATTTATTTTCAATTTAGACTTTGGTTGATTGCAGCTTTTAAATTAAATTTATTGGGGTAACACTGGTTAATAACATTGTGTTTCCAGTGTACAATTTTATAACACATCATCTACTTACTGTATTGTGTGCTCACCGTCCAAAGTCTGGTCTTCTCTCACCATGTATTTGATCTCCTTTACCCTCTTCACCACCCCCCCCCCCTTACTCCTTTCCCCTCTGGTATCCACCATACTGTTGTCTCTGTCTATGAGTTTGTGTGTTTTATTTGTTAGTTACTGTTTGTTTTAATTCCCACATATGAATGAAATTATGTGGTTCTTGTCCTTTTCTGTCTAACTTATTTCACTTAGCATGGTATTTTTCATGTTCCCACAAAGAACAATATTTCATCTTTTTTTAAGCTGAGTAGTATGCCATTGTATGCATGTATACATCTTTTTTATCTAATTATCAGTTGAAGGACATTTTGGTTGTTTCTATATCTTGGCTATTGTGGATAATGCTGCCATGAACACGGGGGTATGTATATCTTTACAAAAACGTGTTTTCAACTTTAGGGAAGTAGATTCCTAAAAGAGGGGTTGCTGGGTCGTATGGTAGCTCTAGTCTTACTTTTTGGAGGAAGCTCCATACTGTTCTTTGTAGAGGCTGCACCAATTTACTTTCCCACCAGAAGTGTATGAGGGTCCAGTTTTTTCCACATCCTTTCCAAGATTTTTTATCCCTAGTTTCATTGATAATAGCCATTCTAACAGCTATGACATGCGTATCTCACTGTGGTTTGATTGCATTCCCTTATAGCTACTGAAGCTGAGCATCGTTTCATCTATCTGTTGGCCATCTGTATGTCTTCTTGAGGAAAGTATCTGGATCTTCTGCCCATTTTTAAATTAGATTGTTTTTTTGTTTATTTGTTTTTGAGTTGTGTGACTTCTTTATGTTTTTTTCTTTATACTAGCCCCTTATTGAAAGTACTGTTAGAGGATGGAGGGATTGAGCAAAAAGAAAAAAGGATTCACAGACATGGACAACAGTAAGGTGATTGCTGGGGGTGGGTTAAAAGGGGACTACGTGGTCATGGAAAAAATATGATAAAGATTCAATAAAAAATGAAAAATAAAAAATTAAACAAAAAAGAAAATATTGTTTGGAAATATCTTCTCTAATCCAGTTGTTTGCCTTTGCATGTTGTTGATGGTTTCTTTTGCTGTGCAGAAGCTTTTTGTCATTACAATTTTCATACCATTCCACGTAAGGTATCCTATGCATGTTACATGTAGCCCACTTGATCAATATTGGGCTGTTTAGGCTGTTTATACATAAATTGCCTTTCTGTGCCTGACTTATTATTCTATTTTCAGTAATTGTTCAAGGAAATATATAAGGAAATGACTTAATGTAATTGGCATACAATAGATGGCTCGGCTGGGTTTCTTAAGTGGGAAAGCAGAAGACATAGTGGTAGCAGAAGTAGGGAGTAGAGCAGCAACAATCCTCAGCTTGTCGTTTCCTATTTATTTGTGGCCTAAATAGCACAGTTTATCTGTAGCACACAATTGATATGCGCTTGAGAATTAATGAGGGAAAACAGAGATGCAATCTACCACAATGTGTATAAATGTGGGCTTTGAGATTCTATGGACCTAACTGTGAGTCAGTATTCTGCCTCTTGCTTTTTGGGTGATCTTAGGCTGGTCATTTTACCTCTCTGGTCCTCAGCTTCCTGATCTGTGAAGTGGTGATACATTACTATCTACTTCAGATGGTTGTTAGGGGGATGAAATCAGTTGATACATGGGAAGTATCTAGTCTGCAATCATTATTAGCTGTTATTATCCATTAAGATATCTTTCTACTCCTTTTCAGGCATTTTACAAAGTTCCCAGTGCAAAGCTGTGAGAATTAGAACACTCAATATGGACTTGATGCTTTGGGGCACATAAGGAGATACTTAAACCAGCTGATTAAAAGAAAAAAGACCTAAGTTAATATGCATATATTAACCCTTCAGCCCTTCTCTCTCTTGCCTTGACATGTGTGGGGCTAACAAAAATTAATACTTTTCTGCCCACCTTCTAAGTTCTTCTAGCTGGGCTAATAATCAAGTTAACAGAGAGAGATTAACAGGAGAAAATAAAATTTTAATACATGTGCATGGGGAATTGTGAATTCCAAAGGCAGTGAGTTAAAATTGGGTATGTATGTTACTTTGGACAAAGGAGAAGGTTGGGGACTGATGGGATTTCAAAGGAAGTAGGCAACTTATAGGCAGTTGAGGAAGAAATAACATACATGGCAGGTAAATGTTTGCTAGGCAACCCAGAAACAATGAGACACAGGGCTAACCTAGTAAATAAGCCCCTGCTAGATGCCATTCACATCTACCAGATTCAGTGCAAATTTGGTCTTCTGAATATCCTGGTCAGGCAAGAGGAGAGGTTCAAAGTTTCTTTCTGAGACTATTTCTTAATAACCTACTTAGGAATCAATATCCCCAAAGGAAAAACTTTTGGCCCCCATCAGACTCAAGCTGCAACATCACCTCTTTCCTAGGTCATACCTGCTTAGCCTCAGATTTTGGACTTGCCAGGCCCCAAAATCATAGCATCCAATTCATAGAATAATTCTCTATATAATTCATATATACATCCTATTGGTTCTGTTTCTTTCTACAAACCTGATTAATACATTACCACGTCCACCCCCACCTTTTTAAAAAGTCTGATCTCACCTTGTTTTTTAAAAAGATTTTATTTATCTTTAGAGGGGAAGAGAAGGAGAAAGGGAGAGAAATATCAATGTATGGTTGCCTCTCTCCATCCCCTCCTGGAAACTGGCCTGCAACCTAGGAATGTGCCCTGACTGGGAATCGAACCACAGTTGTTTGGTTCCCAGGCCCACACTCAATCCACTGAGCTACACTAGCCAAGGCAACTTGTTTTTCATGTCAATTGGGCAAGGGAGAAGATGAGACATGAGTGTGGCTTTTATTCCATCCTCCTTCCTCCAAATAGGGCCTCTTATCTGTGCCCATGCCACTGAAATTTTGCCCTGGTTTCAGAGCTCTGTGTGATGTTCAATCATCCAAGATAACAGATTCCCAAGGAAAAATTAAGTTCAGCATACTTCCCTTAAAAAGGTATTCAAATAAGAGCTTTAAGAACAAGGGTAGAAGCAAAAATTGGATTAACCAAAATGTGTCATTTCTGAAGCTATCTGGTTAATCCATTCCTTAATATACAGGATTAGGCAAAAGTAGGTTTACAGTTGTTCATATGAAAAATAATATAATAATTAACAGAAAATAATACAAGGATAACTTCTGTTTCACATATCCACAACAGTAAACTTACTTTAGACCCAACCTGTATATTAAAAAATATTCACAAGCAACTCTGGGAATGTTTAAAGGAAATTCTAATTTTGAAAGCACAAAAGCTAAACTGCAAACACAAATCTTTCAATATGATCATGTTGGTTCAATTTTCTGAAATTCTGGCCAATTTCTTCTATTTCAGATTTTATTCTAATAGCACTAATCCATCACTTGCTTTTAAGACTAATTTTCCAACTGGTATTCTCCACAAACAATTTAAACTACCATTGGAATGACTTGCATTTCCAAGTGCATAATTGCTTAATATTTTCTTCTGAGGTGACATTGTGCTTGGGTAAGTTTCTTGAAGCTGTACACATTTTTAACAATCCGACACCCACTTACTTGGTTTTAAAAAGTGTAGTTAGCACTTTGACTAACATATTTCTTAGCTCCTTAAAAAATTGTGTATTTTTTGTGTCTAACATATTATAATAGAATTCATTTTATATTAAATTAATATAGCGTAACAGGGCATGATATTTGCTGAGGAAAAAAAGATCTTGCTTATCTTTTTAATTTATTATTGAGCTTGCATGGAGATTCCACAAAATACTTTGAAATTTACTTGGAGAAAAAACATTCCCTGACAGCCTGCATTTATTTTCAGGAAGGTCACCAGAGTATTGCTAACTTTAATGGTTCTGTACAACTACTCTTACTTATTATTGACTTTCATCAGTATTTTCTGCATGGGCTCCTCTTGGAATGGTCTTCCGATTTTAGATGCAAATAGGATGAAGGTAGTATCTGCTTGACTGGTAGCTTTGAGTAGAGTTGAAAGAAATGCTGGCTGCTGTGTGTTCTAATCCCAAAGGCAGCAGTGATGAAAAAAGAGGTGGAGGAGCCAGGAAGAATGTCCCAGGAAAAACTCATTGAGGTGCTACTGGACTGAATATAGGTTTTCTGAGGCAATAGAATAAAGAGCAAACCCTCCAGGATTATTTATTTTAGGATAACATGTTTTTTATAGAAGCCTGGGTGTTAAACACAAAACAAGCTGCAGTTATACATCTGTGTTCCAGATACCCTTTCCAATCCCCTTTGACAGCAAAAACACTGATTTTCCTGAGCACTTGGCTCAATGAAGGACTGAGGTAAAACCAGCAAGAACAAGAGAGAGATTAAAATTCCGTGCTGCACTGAAGGATTATGGATAAAATGTCTTATGTTTAGATTCTAAAAGTCGTAAGGTAATAAATAAGAAAACAGACACTGAACTAGGCATCTCATTGGTGCTCTTGACAAACTCTGGTTGGCTTCTCTTTCAAAACTAAGTAGAGTGTAGAAGCTAATTAATTAAAACACAAAGACTTTTCGTTTTGCTTTACATATTTGCATTTGTTTTTCTCTATTTACAAGGAGGTAAAAATGATTTTTGGCTAAAGGGAAAAATGTGTTTGGGACCAAATGTGTTTGGTTATACCTCATTGTCTGCTTTGCAAAAACACTGTGTTCAGAATTTTCCTATGTAATGAGTAATTTGTTGGTAAGGAAAAGGGTTATGATGTTGGGAATGGAAAATAAAAAGTCCCTGGCAAGTCAAAACTTCATATTCATTTCACATTACACCGAAATTTTTCTCCACTGTTTTTCCCCACTGCTTTCTTCTGTTGAATTCTGAAACTCTAAATCTGTAGCTCTACTTTCAGGATTAAGATGATATTATGTGGAGTTTAAGACTCACTTTCTTCAAATCAAGCCATCTTAGTTTCTGTTTTTTTTTTTTTAATTTTACCATTGATTGCTTTTTAAACACTCCTTTGAAACACTGTTTATCATGTGGGTGAAAAAAGTGGCCACATACTAAGTCTGACATGCTCAAGGGAGGCCTATATGGCAGCCTTACAAACTCAGATACCTAAAGGTAATCACAAAGGATGGTCTGAAATTACAAGTTCCTAACTAAAGGTGAGTCATGGAGGGCAGTCCTGTCCTAGGTAGACACCTTTCTGACAAAGTCAATCTTGCCTTAACTGAGCCTTTCTACTGTCTTTCTGTGTCTGTGATACAAACCTTTGAAATGTCAGAGTAATCTCCTTTTCTAGATCCCCCAGGGCACATTCTCCTACTAGAACACGAGACCACAGAACCTGTCTTGTTACTTTGTCCAAATACCATCTCTGTGTGCTGTAAACATTAATTGTTAACTATCCTGTACTCACCAATGCAAAGTATGTCTCTCCATTTTCCTCTTTATCCAGTCTGACAGTTCCCTGTTTTGCTTTCTCCAGCCTCCCTAATCTATTGCCAATGGATTTCCTGTAACCCCCTTACATCTTCCCCTTTGATTCTGATGTATAAGATAAGTGTAAAACTGTCATTTTCTGGAGCATTTCCTCAATCCATTGAAATTTTTCTTCCAGGCAATTGTCAGTTTGGCTCCAATGAACTCATAAAAATTCTCTACTGATTTGGACATTTCTTACTTCCACAATCTTGATATTGAGGGGTTTTTTTAGTACTTCTTTAAATTTTTCCCCTGAGAGGAATGCCTGTTTACCAAACAGCATTTGGGAAGAAAGCTCCTGAATGGATATATTTATTCACCAACTGCTGTCTGCACTGGATGAGGTTTCTCCCAGGGGTATTGAATTCCTGCCATTTCTGAATGCCTTGCCCAAGAGCTATGCAGACTCCCCTGGTGTGGAGGAAAACTGCCAGACAGAAAAGTAGAAAGGCTGGGCATGGGAGGTGGGGGGACCTGTCAGCATGTCTGGGGACTGTGCTCTGCACCTGAAGTGGACCATGAGGGTGAATAGACTCAGGAGACACAGAGTGGCCAATGGTCAATATTTAGAGTATGGTCTCGTTTAATCTCCCAGTAAGGTAGGTAGTAGTGAGAGTCAGAACTAGGCTCATGGTTAGGTGAATGAGTGCCAAAAAAACTCAGCAATCAAGATAAATAATATTTTCATACAATACTTTCAAAACCCAAAATTAATGTAAAACATTGTGCTAAACAAATATCAACATTTTAAATAAAGACAGAACCAATCCTGTACTTGCATGACTTTGCCCCACTCATTCACCTAACTGGAAACTCTAGTTCCAATAAAACTTTATTTACAAAAATACATGGCTGTCAATTGTCAATTTGATTTCCTAAAATCATGCATTAAAGTACGATTTATCTTAACCAGTAAGTTTTTTGACACACTCTTAAATTTTGCTCTTGAGGTTAGTGCCTCACATGCTATACTCTACTCTGTGCCTTGGTACCAATGTTATCTCCATCTTCCAGATGAAGAAGCTGAGGCTAGACACTTGAAGCCAATGGCTCTAAGTCATATTAAGTGATGCCAGACTAAGCATAATCACCAGCGCAGACCTCTCTCCCAGTCACTGCCTTTTGGTGGCTATGACAGGAAGGTGTAGAAGTAATGTATGATTCCCCACTTTGGGCCACCCATGTAAACTCTCTTCTACTTTGGATATATTTGTGGTTAGCAGGTGCATAGCTTTGATGAACAAAGAATTTTAGAAGTAAAAATCATAAAGAAGTTCTAACTGGCTGCTATCACACTACACATAGATGGATAAAACTGAAAACTTGTCACTTATACAGAGGTTTATTGACATGTTGCAGCTGCATGTGTTAATTTCACAACTGTAGAGTAAAACTTGGGCATATGTGTGTGCCATAAAAAGAAAAGTTGGGCACATTATAGTTTTTCAATATCTAATAATTACATATAAATGTACCTGACTTTCCATTAGCTAAATGGGGTTGCCAAAAAGAAGTAATAAATACTGCATGGTTGAGTTCTGTCACTTTTTAAAGGGGGGACTGGACGTGAAATCATCTCTTTTAATACAGAGGCAAAAACAAGTGACTTTTGAATTAGTGAAAGGCACCAGATTGGACAGCTTGCTTCTGCAGCCTTGCCTCCCCTCCACATGGACTTACAGACGGTTCTCAATATGGGCTTGTAGATTGATTGACAGCTTGATCGATAACTTGCTGGGCACAGACCTTTAGAATACAAAGCAGTTAAATTGTACACGTTGATTCAAAGCACCCCATAACATAACCAGCTCTTTCGTTTTAGTTTCCCCACAAATAAGATAGGGCAAGTTTTTTTCCCATTGAAATGTCACAGATGTTGTCATGCAGTTCTGGCAGGCTGGGAAAGAACCCTTCTGGAATTTCTGGTCTGGCTATTTTCATGGCAAGACTTAATATTGATGTTCGCCAACTGTCTTCTTCATTAGTGAGCATGCCATGTCTTTGTTTGCCTGTTGATGGATGTGACAACCATTCCCTCTTAACATTCAGGCAGTGATATTTTTATGTTGCCCATTTGGATAGGAGTTTATTTGCCCCTTTACTTGAAATAATTCTATGGGTTCATAAGACAATTGCTTTTGTTATGTCTCTACTGTAGATGCCAAAGTGGACAGATGTCAACTGGGTAAATACATGTTGTGTTTAATTCCTGACTTCTTAGAAATAGGACAGCCTACAGTTGTTATCTATTGAGTTGCTAAAGTTAATTTGAAATGCTGGCTGTTAAACAGAGAGTAAGTGAATCCTAATGCATTTTAGTAGCATAAAATTAGAATGGTATAGCTTGATTGACAGCAGTCTAATGTTATTAGAAATTCTTATCTAGTTAAAAAAGGGAGGGGAGAATGTTTCCTCAAAGTCCCAATCTTCATTTTTGTACTTTGTAAATTATTAAACATTCTATTAGAAAAGTAATGAGGAGCTGTAGATTAAATGGCAAAAGCATAGTTAGTAAAAAAAATCTTTTGATAATTTCGATCTTAGGAATGCAATAGGTATGGATTAGAAATATCTGGTTGGTTCCTCATCTTAGTTCTTTTTATTGCAACATAAGGTGAGCCCTGGAACTCAACTGAATACAAGAACAGTAAGCCTAGAATTAAAGGCATTATAAATAAATGGAAAATGTCAGGATCAATTTACTTACCTGCTGAATGACTGACTTCTGTGGAAAGAATGTTGTGCTGTAATCTTGAATACAACAGCTGGTCATTGCCAATGGGAAAACAAATGGAGGTATACAATGGATGTGTAGTTCTGTATAGCTGCAATATAAATGGGTAAAATGAAGTGCTAAATTGTATGTTGGAGATAATTTGAGAATAGTGGTATTTTTTAAAGATGTTAATTATAATTATGATTAATTAATGGATTTTATTTTTTATTTTAAAAAATATTTTATTTATTTATCTTAAGAGGGGAAGGGAAGGAGAGAGGGACAGAAATATCAATGTATGGTTGCCTCTCATGCGTCCCCTGCTGGGAACTGGCCTGCAACCCAGGCATGTGCCCTGACTGGGAATCGAACCATGATCCTTTGGTTCGCAGGCCTGTGCTCAATCCACTGAGCTACACCAGCAAGGGCTAATTGATGGATTTTAAATAAAAAGAGTGACTGTAGCCAATCAGAAAATCAGAAACATGATATGATATGCTTGCAATATGTAGGTCATATACTACTACATTCTGGCAATTCCTTCTCTAGTCTTCTTTCAGCTTTTATGTCTGACCATTAAATGTTGGATTTCTTTAAATCATCTCCTTTTCTCAGTTTTTACTTTGTCTGTAAAATCTCATCCATGACCATTGGCTTCAATGACCTATTATAAACAGATGTTTCACAAATTTACATGTTTAGCCTGGAAAACTCCTCTTGCTTCTGACCCACATAGCCAACTGCTTCATAGACATTGCTTCTTGGCTGTCTCAAAGGCTAAAGGAACACTTGCACTAAACTGGAATTATGATTTCATTTTCTCCCAAACTTACTCTCCTTTCAATGTTTCTTAGCTTGGGAAATGGCCCCAATATCTATCTGACTTATTTAAGGCAGGTGCAAGCCAGAAGAACACTGGAGTTCATTGCTGATGCTGTTCTCCCCAACACACTGTCCAATTCATCCTCAGGGCCTGTCGATTTTACCTTCTAAATATCTCACAGATCTGACTACTTTTTCCCACTGTACTGCACTTTATGTCCTGTTTCTTTGTTACTTACTGTCATGGAATTGAATTTTCTCCTTTTATAACCGTTAGTAGTTACTTGCATCAGGCAGAGCTAGTTGCTTACTCCTCATTCATGCCCACCTTTCTCTTTGGTAACTGGACCTGAATTTTGTTCAGGTATCTGCCCCTCCCTATGTGACTTAGGAGAGGATGATGTTATTTCCATCTCACAGTAAATTTTGCCAGTGACTTGGGAGTGGATATAACCCAGTTTGGGCCGATGAAACAAAAAGGAATGTGTGCCAAGTAGTGCTGGGAATGGTGTTTCTTGATGTTAAAAAGAAGATTCAGAAGATCAGACTCCATTTTCTGCCTTTACTGATCAAGATGAGTGCCTGGAACAGCTCCTTCCACTCTGTGCCAGCCTGAGCATTGGGACCCGGGAAAGAGATCAGCAGCCTTGAGACACGGGCCAACAAATGGAGTCCCCTTCCTGCAGACCTTCTCATGAGAGGGAATAAATGCCCGTATTACTTTTGCCAATTGGAGGTAAAGATTTTCTATTACTTGAAGCCAGAGCTATCTTAATGGACACAATTATTTCGTTATCAACTGTATGATTATTTGATTAATAGAAAGACCAGTTCCCATCCTCCTCCACAACTAGACTCTATCTATGTCTGATTTGCGCACTATTCCATTCTCTGTATAGAGGACCATGCCTGCACATAGTAGAAATTCAGGGAATATTTGATGGATGAATGCGTGCCGTAGTCAGGAAAAGGGTAGGTGTACGTATAACAAGAAAAGTAATAACACAAATCGATGTTGGACCAGTGCCAGTAACTGGTAGGAGGAACACAAAGGAGAAATAAACCAGGGTGGTCTGGGTGGCTGCAGTGATCATTGTAGAGAAAATGAGAATTTTAAGCACTGGCTGGATTTGGACAGACAAGGAGACAGACGGAAATGGTGGCAGTGGGGGAAGGTTATACAAGGAAGAGGTCTAAGGGAAAAAATGTAGGGAAGGACTAAAAACATTTTGGTTAGAACCTCAGCTTGAAACTTGAAAGACCTTGTGAATTGATAGCAGGTGTCCTTGAAAGCTACATATAAAGAGTGTGAACTTGTTCTACTTGAAATGGGGAGTTCTTAAAGGTTTGGAATAAAATATAACCCGATATTATGTATCCTACTGATACTTTTTTCCTGGATGGGGGTGGCCCTCACTTGATAATCCTCAATTATTAAAGAAAGAGAAAACCCTGTGTCCATGATTTTATAATTATACATACAATGGGTAATGTAATTTTTGAAAAAGCCTTTCATTTTAAACTTTTAAAAGCATGTCTCTCTAGTTGAAATTGAAAGAATAATTGCATACATGGTATCTTACCTGTAGGCAGATTTCACAGTCATTCATTTTCAAATATCTGATGTCAGTAATTTAAGTAATTTAAGTAAGACTTCCAGAACATTATTCCTCTGTGTTATAATGTCAACCACTCAATAATTTCAAATTGATTTCATTGCTATACCTAATGGAAAGAATCATTTTAACTACTCTACCTCTTTTCCCTACGGGAAAATGCTCGGGGGACCCACCTTGCAATAGTTCTCCTGATGTCATGACTTGATTTTATGTGCCTCTTCACTCTGTAAGGAATTTGAAGTCAAGCTTTAAACATCTTCAAATGCTAGTTGAAAAAACCTAGTATCTTTGAAAGTTAAATTACTTCGTACTTTAAAAACAGAAATTTCACATATAATTTTTGGAGTGATTCATTTGAAGTAGTTAAAAATTATTGTTATTTTTGGTGCCAGTTTTAGAACTTTTAAGATTTGCAATTTGGTACATACTCTTTCAGAAATACTACATATGTGTGTGTGTGTGTGTGTGTAAATAGGATTATATTCATCACTATATTTCTTTTTTCAATATATTTCATTGATTATACCATTACAGTTGTTCTATTCCCCCCTTCATTCTCCTCCACCCTGCACACCCCCTCCCCCACCATTCTCCCCCTTTAGTTTATGACCACCTGTCTCAAGTTCTTTAGATTCTGTATTTCTCCTACTATTCTTGCCCTCCCCCCTATTTTCTACCTACTGTCTATGCTGTTTTCTGTACCTTCTCCCCCCTTCTCTTCCTCCCACTCCCCTGTTGCTAACCCTCCATGTGTTCTTCATTTCTATGGTTCTGCTCCTGATCTAGCTGTCCTCTTGGTTTGCTTTTGTTTTAGGTGTGGTTGTTGATAACTGTGAGTTTGCTGTCCTTTCACTGTTCCTATTTTTTATCTTCTTTTTCTTAGATAAGTCCCTTTAGCATTTCATATAATAAGGGCTTGGTGATGATGAACTCCTTGAATTTGATCTTATCTGAGAAGCACTTTATCTGTCCTTCCATTCTAAATGAAAACTCTACTGGATAAAGCAATCTTGGATGTAGGTCTTTGGATTTCATGACTTGGAATACTTCTTTCCAGCCCCTTCTTGCCTGCAAGGTCTCTTGAGAAATCAGCTGACAGTCCGATGGGAACTCTTTTGTAGGTAGGTGACTGTCCCCTTATCTCTTGTTGCTTCTAGGATTCTCTCCTTCATTTTCATCTTGGCTAGTGTAATGATGATGTGCCTTGGTGTGTTCTTTCTTGGGTCCAACTTCTTTGGGACTCTCTGAGCTTCCTGGATTTCTTGGAAGTCTATTTCCTTTGCCAGACTGGGTAAGTTCTCCTTTATTATTTGTTCAAATAAGTTTTCCACTCGTGGCTGTTTCTTTCCCCCTTCTGGTACCCCTATAATCTGGATTGTTGGAACGTTTAAAGATGTCCTGGAGGTTCCTAAGCCTCTACTCATTTTTTGAATTCTTGTTTCTTTATTCTTTTCTGGTTGGGTGTTTCGTTCTTCCTTCTCGTCCACTCCATTGATTTGAGTCCCAGTTTCCTTTCCATCACTATTGGTCTCCTGTGCATTTCCCTTCATTTCAGTTAGTTTAGCCTTCATATGTTCCTCTAATTTGTGACTATAATCAACCAGTTCTGTGAGCATCCTGATCACCAGTGTTTTGAACTGTGCATCTGAGAGGTTTGTTATTTCTTGGTCACTTAGAGTTATCGTCTCTGGGGCTTTGAGTTCTTCTTGAGCCATATTTTGCTCCTGCCTGTTAAGTATGAGGAGCGGAGCCCTAGGTGTTCACCAGGGCGGGACAACTCAGTTGCTGGGTTGTGATGCTGCATGTGGGGGCGGGGTCAAAGAGGAGCAATGGCGGTCCCCTCTGCCGCCTCCCGCTGTGGCTGCAGCTGCCACTGTCACCGGGGCCCACGTGTTTCATCCCACTGCACTCGAATGTGCCACCACCGTCAGCTCTCCGCCACTGGGTTCGCCCGCTGGGGCCTGCACGGTCCGTCTCACTGTGCGAGAATGTGTGACCGTGGTCAGTCTGCCCCGCACCCCAACTGGGTCAGGGCTGCCTGTGTGCCTCTGTTGGGGGATCTTTCCTGCCCGACCCTGCTCCACTGCTGGCTCCCCCCTCTTACCGGTCCCAGTTGAAGGGTTCATTGTTGTTGGACTTCCGTATAATTCAATTTTCTGTTCATTGGCTGTGTCTTTGTTCTCCAAACCTTTGTTGTATTCAAACTTGGTTGTGGGAGAAGGCACAGTGTTTCCACCTATGCCTCCATCTTGGTGGAAGTCTCATCATCATATTTCTTAATCAAAAAATAGTTTGAGCCCTGGCCAAATACCTCATTTTACTACTGTATTGTCCTGATATACCAAAGTTGTGGGTTTGATTCTGAATCAAGGCACATACAAGAATCAACCATGCATAAATAAGGGGAATGACAAATCAATGTCTCTCTCTCTCTCAATATCAATCAATGAATTAATTAAAAATGTAGTTTGAACTATAGAAACTATGCTTTGATTACTTTAACTCCTATTTCTCAGACTATTATTAGTCTGAATTCTTTAGTTTTAAGTAACAAAATGGGAATTTGGTTAATGTAAGCCCCAAACAAAGGGAGGACAGGGTCTCTGAATCCAGGGGAAAAGCAAAGGCTCAGGAAGGGCAAGCAGGGGTGTAGAAGGGCAATAAGGGGGTTCAGAGGTCGTAGGGGGCAGGACATAGTGTGATCCCCTGAGAACACTGCCATAGGGATAAAGAGGCTCCTGTTGTTTTCAGTTTTTCCTTTTGGCTCATGATTCAAATCCAGACGGGAGGAGAAAGGATGAGTACGGTTAGCCTAGCTTGAGTCTCCTGCCTGCATCTTGCCATCAAACCTGAAGACACTGGGGAAAGGGGAGTCCAAGGGACGTCCAGGTGCGGGGCTCCTTTCAAAGGAAGAGAGCCACTCATGGATGCGGCCCAGATAAAAACACGAAATGTTACTTACAGCACCCTACACCTGGATGCTTAGGTGTCATTGATCTCCAAATTTATTTCTCTCAAATTCAGCCTTCACACTGGCTGCTAGAATGATCCCCACAAAACCTTAAACTGACTCTTATTCTTCCCTGCTTAACACACTTCACTGACTCCTTAAGGACCTGGAGATTTATTGGTGTCACTTCTCACCTCTCTCAGCCTAATCCTGATGCTCCAGCCTCACAAACTGCTTAGGGCGTCTTCTGTCTTAGCTCTTGACTGCTCTCCCCATCATGAGATTCGAGTTCTCATTTCTGGGTTCTTGTCTGCATAAACGTCCATCACTGGGTTTACCACATGGGGCTACAATCATTGGCTTAAGGGTCTGTTTTTTGCCAGATAATTATTTACATTCATTTTTGTATCTCTAGGCATAGCACAATGCCTAACTTCATTATTACTTATGGTATGTCTTAGTAAATTTTGCTGAAAGAGTGAGTGATTTCAATATATTTTCCCTTCATGTTCCCCTACAGATAACCACGGCAAAGCCTGATGTCTGAGGTAACTACCATCTTTTTAAAAGCTAACAAGCCTCTAACAGTGCTGTGTTGTTGTTTGCCCAAATTCCTTAAACTAAAAGGAATTTTTATTAAGGAGCCCTATTTCCACTGTGAAAATAGGTCCATTCTGGGGTGGGGAGAAATGGAGACAACTGTACTTGAACAATAATAAAAAAAATGTGAAAAAAATAAATGTTACATTTGACAGGAAAAAAGAGTCCTGTTTATTTCCATTTGCTCAGGCTTATTTCTAATGTTTCCTTGCTATTTCAGGACTATAGAGATGAAGATGTACATTTCCATAGTGAGGGATATATTGATAGATACTTTTCTAAAGTAGAAACTGGAAGATCATGGGGTAACTTGGAATAATTTAGATTTCTGCATGGTGTTTTGCTCTCTCAGTGCCAGTGATGTTGTATTACTCCTCTTCTAGAACACTCATCTGCCTTGCCCCACCCCCTTGTTTTGCTACCAGCAGCACGCTGTGAGCTCCTGTACATTTGTTGACTTTAACCCCTAAAGCCTTTTAAGCTTTTTTGTTCTTTAGAAGAATTTTCAGTTTATGTCTCTACTTCGTAACATTTTCCCCAAAGTGTATTGTTTTATGTTCTTGTAAATTGAACTCATCATACTTAAACTTGTGTGCCTCTCCAAGGTCTCTAGATTATTCTGTTGATCTATTTTTCACTGTTAATGATTTTCTGCAAATAAGAATAATGCACAATTTACTTATGCTTCAGATCATTAATAAAGATATTAAATGGCATGCACTTCATTGTTTGCCTTCCGGCACCCTGCTTTTCCCTGGTTCTGGCTTGTTTGACTCTGGCTTGTTAACAGTTATTTTTTATCCTGTCAGTTTTTTTTCTTGTTAAAATGTTATTACAATATACCTTTACTAAAAACAGAAAGTAGATTTTAACCCTACTTATTTTCAGCACCAAGGAGGAGATAACCAAAATAAATTATGTCAAAGGACATCTTTTTATTATTCCCTTTGAAATATATGCGTTTGGGAAAAATGTTAATTGATTATATTGTACTATTATTGATATTATACTATATTAATAGTTGCTAACACTCATATAATACTTGAAATGTTGCAGAACTGTCCTATGTACTATAGATGGAAGCTCATTTAGTACTCACAGTAACCACTGTATGAGGTAGGTATGTGTATTTTCCTTATTTTGCAGATGAGGGAACTGAGGTACTGTGTGATTGATTGTCATATAGGTAGGAAGTGGCAGAGCTGGGACTCAAACCCCGGGCTTTGGCTCTGGAATCTGAGCTCTTAACCATTACACTGCATTAAATTTAAACAAGCCTCCCTAAGTGACAGATACGGAAATGAACTAGACATGGGTCCTACCCCAAGATGTTCACAGCATAATGCAGGCAGCAATGTGTTTCCCTCTTCCTTCTCCATCCCCTCTTCTCAATCAATCAGCAATCAGCTGGTACCTTGTTACATTTCTTCTTTCCCACCCCACTACCTTAACCTTGGTTCAGGACGTAATTATCACATGCTGAAATTTCTAAGCAATCTTCCTTCTTACGTCCCTGATTCCATCTTGGCCTCTAAAACCTTTTCTCCTCAGTGCAAAATGAGTTACTTTATTAAAGACTCAAGTATAATTTCATATTTTCCCAGCCTAAAGCCCTTAGATGGCTCTTGGGAAAAAATTCCAAACTCCTCAGCAGGTATCCAAGGCGCCTATCCCTAACCTTTTCTTTTCTTCCCATGAATTTCATAGTCTATAAAATTCATTTTGTACTCAGCTGAGTCTAGTCCTTAGAATGACCTATTTATTCATTACCCATCACTTGTCATTTTCTCACCCACTTCTTAAAATGTTCTGATTGGCAAGACATTGATTGTGTGCCCATATTTGGAAATGAGGAGTGGGGTGGGTCTACCTCACACAAAATGTAGAGCCTACAATGAACAAAATGTAATTTTCCCTAATGAAAATAAGGGTGCTTTTGCCAGAATAATGGGAAGTAGATGCTGGTCAGGAAAACACAGTGGATGACCATCTTCCATTAACGATCATGGGCATGGAGTAGGCACTCAATAAAATAATGATTTATTTTATTAAGGATAATGAGCACATAATAGATACCATATAGGGCTTAAAAAAATCTCCAACTACCTTAACTAATTTATAATTTTGAATAACCTCCCTAACCAAGTTAAATTTAAGTTAAATTTAATTAATATAAAGAGAAAGTGATTTGGGAAGATGTCAGGTGATTGAAAATCATTAAAATGTCCGTAAGAAAGAAATTTGAATTTTCTTTGCAACGGAGAACATCTTTCAAGTAGTGCTTCATATAGAATATTGCAACTCAGGAAAGATTCTTAAAATCACTCCATAGCTGAGATACAGGTATGGCTCCCCTGCTTATCTACTTGACAATTTATCATTATGATGAGACAAGTGTCATGAGTGAACTGGACCCAGAACTGTAAAATTCAGTCAGTCTGTTTTGCCTGAGTTCATCTTAATACCATGTAGAAGTTATCTAAACGGATGTGGTCAAGGTGTTTGTCATTTATCATTTGAAAATGCTCCCCAATCTCGGGAAGATCTTAGCATCATTGGTAAATCACGTGAGAACCAAAGCTTGCTGAATGTAAGCATCCCACATTTATGCAGGATAAATTTAGGTTTGGGACTTTATATATTTTATAACAATCAGCTATATGGGTGAACCATGGACCATTAAATAAGTTTTATCATAAACCCTGCCACCTCTAGATGTGCCTGGGTTATTAGCCTTAGAAAAAAATGGTTGTGTTTTGGGGACAATACAAACTTCTAAGTCCCCCAAGACTTCTGACCTTGAATAATATAGATACAGAATGAAAAAAATGTTTAGGAATAAGAAAAGACATGAGCATAATTTCTGTCTTCAAGTGAAGTATTTCTATGTAGTCAATACTTTCAGACCCTTGAGCACGTCTTGAATGATGCTTATTCTGTGCTGATTTCTTGTTAAAGTAGCATTTGTTTGGCTTTCACAAATAATCAATTGTTTTGCTGGTAAAAGAGACCACCAATTGTTCTGAAGTTATTGACATATTAACCCAATCTTTTCTAACCCGGTCTAAATCTAGATTTTAACATCAATGGACTACTGAGAAACCAGAATTATCAGAATAGGTTGGAAAGATACCAAATGCTTTTTAAGGAATAAAGGTAGGTTACTGATCTTAGATTTTATTAGACATTAAAAGGCTGCAACATTATGTCTATTTTTCCATGATTTGAGTAAAAGAATGCTCTGTTTATTATCACTTTGTAACAAGGTGCCTCCAAAATTCAGAGGTTAAAATGACCAGTTTAATTTGCTCATGATTAAGTAGGTCAGGAAACAAGGAAGGGCTTAATTAGGCAGTTCTCATTTGGGATCTCTCATGTGGTTACAGTCAGGTATTGACTGAAGCTACAGATTCTGGAGGCTTGTCTGGGTGACTCACACATATGGTTATAGTTGACACTGACTATTGGCTGGAACTTCAGCAAGGCTGTCTACTGGACTGCCTACACACGGCTCCTCCAGCACAGTGGTGTCAGAAAGTCAGATTCCTTACATGGCACTTGACTTTCCACATCGTTAGCTTCCCAACACAATGGAGCAGAAGCTACATGGCCTTTTCTGATCTAGCTTCAGAATTGTACAGCACCCCTTCCACTACCTTCTTGTGGTGAAAAACAAGTCACTAAGACCAGTCCAGATTCAGAAGGAAAGGATATAGATCCAATTTCTCAAGGGAGGAGTGTCAGAAAAGTTCTATACATTGTAAAACCATTGTAAAGGGTCTTCAGTGGGCAGTTGGAAGTATCTTCCTTTTGTTGCCCAATACAAGTATCCATTCTCCATCTATTTCAACATGCTTCATAATATCAGAAATTGTGGGGACAGGGTTTTGCCTCAGTATTCCTCACTGAGGCTCAGCATCAAATACCAATGTATTATTTCTCTTCTGAAACAGAGCCAACTGCTGTAGGGGGAGAAGAATTGAGAAGTATTTGGATCTGACTCAAGAAATTGAGACGTTAAATCCACCTGTAATGCAAAACCAATCTTACCCAGTGCTCTGTAAACTCTCTACTGAGTTTGACAAGAATTTATTTTTAACCTAGCAAATGAAAAAGCCATTTGAACTACCTCATTCTTGAATAGCCACATGTTAAAGATAAATATGAGACCATGAATGATATGTTGTCTGCTTTGTAAAATCAAAAGAATACAAATTGTGCAGTCTTTTTTTTAATAAGCAATTTCCTTCTATAGACCTTTAATACTAACAAATCTGTAAAGCTTTCTTGCTGACCTAGATTATCCTATAGAAAAATGAATTCTTTTCAAAGTCAACATTAAAATTCACATTATTCAGGGCTTTCTTTTTCATGGTTTATCCGAGAGCCTGCCTATAAGAGCTGTTTTGCTCCACATACAATAGTACCACTATTGGCTGTAGCTCAGTTGGCCCTATGGTGTTACCTATTATGCAGAAGAGTTTGCTAGTTCATTAATAAACTGGTAAAGGCTCCACTGTCTGCCCTAAATTTCATTTCTCTACTTTGAGGTACAGTCTTTCAGATATGATACAGTTTGCTAATACTATTCTACATATGAAACTGAGGCAACTGCTTCTTAACAGTTATAGTAGTGGACTACTTCTAACTGTAAAAGGACTAAATCTCAGAGTAGACATATGTAGGCTTTATTTTAATGGCATCCTAGTGAATAATGGACTTTATATTTCAAGCAAACAAATTAAAGCATGTATTCCATTTGTATATGTTGAAAGAAAATAATTCTCCTTGACTTATTACAAGTGGATAGTGAGACAACCATGAAAATTATTTAATATTGCCTTTGTTCTCTGCTTCTCAGGCCAAAAAAAGGCTGGCAGGTTCTTTCTAAGGTCCCTCTATTACTGTATTTCCTACTACCATGTTGACTGAAAACCAAAACAAAAGTACCCTCATTATTGTTTCTATGTTTCCATTTTAAAAATGACATAATTTTAAAATGTGGTGAGTTTTCTGCTTGCAAGGGAAATAGTTTCAGCAAAAAGAGACAATAAAAATACAACTTGTTATCTCATTGCACTAAGATTATATTTTATATTCTTTAAATTAATTCCTCTAGACTTCCAGCCAAGATGGAGGCATAGGTGGAAACACTGTGCCACCCTACGCAACCAAGTTTAAAGACAACAAAGTTTTAGTAATAAAAATGCAGCCAAAATACAGAAAATTGAACTGTATGGAAGTCTGACAACAATGAACCATTCAGCCAGACCGGTAAGAGGGGTGGAGTCAGCAGTGAAGTGGGTTGGGCAAGAAAGATCTCTCTGACCCAGGAGTGCAGGTGGCAGTAGGTAGATCCCAGGTGTGGGATGGCAACAGGCAGACAGGCCGACCCAGTGAGGGTGCAAGGCAGCTGGCTGACCACTGTCACACATTGGTATGCAGATAAACCAAGTGAAGGAGCGAGCAGTGAGACAGACCGTTCAGGCTAGTGCCCCAGCAATGGGAATTAAAGCCTGAAAGCACCAATTGGAAAGACTTTTGAGGTCAAGGTGCTGGAAGAGGATCCTAGGTTCACAGAGAGCTTGTTGGAAAGACCCACAGGGTCCTAGAGGGTGCACCAGCCCACACACCCAGGAACCAGCACCAGAAGAGCCCAATTTGCTTGCGGGAAGAAGCAGAGGGGACCAAAATCCCAGAGAGAGTGAAACAAACGCCATTGCCCCTCTCTGACCCCGCCCCCACATGCAGCATCACAACCCAGCTACTGGATCACCCCACCCTCATGAACACCTAAGGCCCCGCCCCTCATACTTAACAGGCAGGAACAGACTAAAGCATTATGGCTCAAGAACAGCTCAAAGCCCCAGAGCCAGTACTTCTAAGTGACCAAGAGATAGCCAACCTTTCAGATGCACAGTTCAAAATAGTGGTGATCAGGATGCTTACAGAACTGGTTGATTTTAGTCATAAATTAGAGGAACAAATGAAGGCTAAACCAATTGAACTGAAGGGAAATGTACAGGAAACCAATAGTGATGGAAAGGAAACTGGGACTCAAATCAAGGGAGTGGACCAGAAGGAAGAAAAAAATTATCAAACAGAAAAGAATGAAGAAACGAGAATTCAAAAAAATGAGGAGAGGCTTAGAAACCTCCAGGACATCTTTTTTTTTAAGATTTTATTTATTTATCTTAGAGGGGAAGGGAAGGAGAGAGAGAGAGAGAGAAATATCAATGTATGGTTGCCTCTCGTGCGTCCCCTGCTGGGAACCAGGAACTGGCCTGCAACCCAGGCATCTGCCCTGACTGGGAATCGAACTGCAATCATGTAGTTCGCAGGCCCGTGCTCAATCCACTGAGCTGCACCAGCTAGGGCCCTCCAGGACATCTTTAAATGTTCTAACGTCCGAATTATAGGGGTACCAGAAGGGAAAAGAGGAAGAGCAACAAGTGGGAAACTTATTTGAACAAATCATAAAGGAGAACTTCCACAATCTGGCAAAGGAAATAGACTTCCAGGAAATCCAGGAAGCTCAGAGAGTCCCAAAGAAGTTGGACCCAAGGAGGAACACACCAAGGCACATCATAATTACATTAGCCAAGATGTAAACGAGGGAGAGAAGCCTAGAAACAGCAAGAGATAAGGGGACAGTCACCTACAAAGGAGTTCCCAACAGACTGTCAGCTGATTTCTCAAGAGACCTTGCAGGCAAGAAGGGGCTGGAAAGAAGTATTCCAAGTCATGAAATCCAAAGACCTACATCCAAGATTGCTCTATCCAGCAAAGCTTTCATTTAGAATGGAAGGGCAGATAAAGTGCTTTTCAGATAAGGTCAAATTCAAGAAGTTCATTATTACCAAGCCCTTATTATATGAAATGTTAAAGGGACTTATCTAAGAAAAAGAAGATAAAAAATATGAACAGTGAAAGGACAACAAACTCACATCTAAAACAACCACACCTGAAACAAAAGCAATCTAAGAGGACAGCTAGATCAGGAGTGGAAGCATAGAAATGGAGATCACGTGGAGGGGTAACAATAGGGGAGTGGGAGGAGGAGAAGCGGGGAGAAGGTACAGAAAATAAGTAGCATAGATGGTAGGTAGAAAATAGACAGAGGGGAGGCCAAGAATAGTATGAGAAATGTAGAATCCAAAGAACTTGTGACACATGGATATAAACGAAAAGGAGGGGGAGTGGTGGGGGAGGGGTGTGCAGGGTGGAGGGGAATGAAGGGGAATAGGACAACTGTAATGTCATAATAAAAATATATTTAAAAAAATGAATTCCATATATATATATATATATATATATATATATATATATATATATATACACTATTACAGTTGTTCCCACTTTTCCCCTTTTGCCTCCCTTCACCCAGCACCCCATACTCCCTCAGGAAATCCCCACACCATTATTCATGGCCCTGTGTCATGCATGTAAGTTCTTTGTTTGCTCCATTTCCTATACTGTACTTTATAACTCGTGGCATTTCTGTAACTACCACTTAATGCCCTCACTGCTTCACCCATTTCCTATATTCTCCTCACATTTGGAAACCATCAAAATGCTCTCCAAATCCATGATCATGTCTCTGTTTGTCATTTGCTTAGTTTGGTTGTTCAGATTTGTTGTTGCTAGATCTGTATTTATTGCCATTTTATTGTTCATAGTTCTGATCTTCTTTTTCTTAAATAAGTCCTTTAACGTTTCATATAATAATGGTTTGGTGACAGTGAACTCCCCTAGTTTTTTCTAGTCTGGAAAGCTGTTCATGTGCCCTTCAATTCTAGTAATGAACTATAGAAATGATCCCTGAAAGTATAGTCTTCCTTCAATTCTAAATGATATAATTTTTGGGTAGAGCAATCTTGGTTGCAGGTGCCTGCTCTTCATCACTGAATAATTCTTGCCAATCCCTGCTAGCCTGCAAAGCTTCTTTTGAGAAAACAGCTGACAATCTCATGGGAATTCCCCTGTGAGTAACTAACTGCTTTTCTCTTGCTGCTTTTAAGGCTCTCTCTTTATCTTTAACCTTTGGTTCTTTAATTATGATGTGACTTTGTGTGGTTCTCTTTGCATCAATTTTATTTGGGACTCTCTGTGCTTCCTGGACTTGCTTGTCTATGTCCTTCACCAAATTAGAAAGATTTATTTCATTATTTTTCAAATACATTTCCAATTTCTTACTCTTTCTCTTTTTCTTCTGGCACCCCTAGCACATTGGATGTTGGAATGCCTGAATGTTGGAATGCCTGAAGTTGTCCCAGAGGTTCCTTATACTATCCTCATTTTTTAAAAAATCTTTTTTTCTTCTTGTTGTTCTGATTAGTTGTTTTTTTAATCTTTTCTTGAGTTCTACCTCATTGTTTTTATTCTCAGCTTCAACAACTCTACTGTTGAATCCTTGTATATTGTTCTTTATTTCCATTAGTATATCCTTCACTTCTGCCTGGGTCTTCACTTGATCTTAGCTAAAAGGCCAAGAAGCGATCTGCCTGGGTCTTTATCATGCTGTTGAGCTCCTCACTAAATTCTTTGAGCATCCTTATAACTGGTGTTTTGAATTTGGAATCTGGTAGTTTGATCATCTTCATTTTGTTTAAATTTTTTTTACGGAGTTTTGATTATGTTCATTCATTTTGTCAGTCTCCTTGTGTTTGTTCTTATGTATTTGGTAGAGTTGCTATGACTCTCTGTCTTCATAGCATGGACTAATGTAGTAGGTGTCTTGTAGGGTCCAGTGGCACAGCCTTTCCTATCACCCAAACTGGATACTTGAGGTGAGCCCTCTGTGTGGGCTGAGTACACCCTCCTTTTGTAGTTGAGCTTTGATGGCTGTTGGCAGGTCAGTGGAAGGAAGTTACCCAGACCACCCAGTTGCAAGGACTGTCTGTGGCTGCTGACCACCAACCTCCACTCTCTGTGCTAGATCAGCTGTGCAGAGGCAGGGGGTGGTGTTCTGACATGGTCTGTAACTATCCAGTGGTTGTGCAGGCTCTGGAGTTTCCTGGGTGGTGGAGGCCAAGGTCACCCCCTCTTGTGTTCTGCCCAGGGCCATCCTGCATGAGCTATAAAGCACTCTGAGATGGCTGCTAGTTGTGCTGGCCTTAGAGATTCCCAGGTGAAGCCAAGCTGTGAATTTAGGCTGGCTGCTGCCAGTGCTGGGCCTGGGGCCTCTTAGAGGTCTAGGGCTTGGTGCCTCCTGAGGCTGGCTGTGGCTTATTTGAGAGGATTTAGGAAGGCGTGAAACCCCAGCAGAGACCAACCATTCATATGGAAAAGCCACTGTTAATGGTTTGGGTGGGCTGTAAGTTGGGTGGTTCAGAGCCTCAGGAATTCACTAGGGTGGAGCAAACTGTGTGAACCAGTTTGAGACTCTTATGGAGTCTCAGATATGGCCCCTTCCTGCCAGATCTGTGGCTCTGTGGGGAGAGAGCTCAGAAAAGGAACAATAGCCACTGCCCACTTTTCTGTCTGGGAGAAAGCTGTGCCCTAGCTTTCATCTGGATACCAGACAGTTTTATTTTATTATATATATATTTTTAATTTAATTCTTATTCAAGTACAGTTTTCTGTTTTATATTCCCAGCCCTGCCCCCCCCCAGTGCTCCCCACCTCCCTCCCATTTCTGCCCCCAACCTTAATATTGTCCATGTGTCCTTTATACTTATTCATGTGAGTCCCTCCCCTTTTCCCCTATGAGTCTCTCCCCTCTCCCCTCTGGGCCCTGACAGCCTGTTCCATATTTGAGTGTCATTGGTTGTATTTTGCTTGCTTGTTTGGTTTGTTTAGATTCCTGTTAATGGTGAGATCATATGGTATTTGTCTTTCACCGCCTGGCTTATTTCGCTCAGCATAATGCTTTCCAGTTCCATCCATGATGTTGCAAAAGGTAGGAGCTCCTTCTTCCTTTCTGCAGCATAGAATTCCACTGTGTAAATGTACCATAGCTTTTTGATCCAGTCATTTACAGATGGGCATCTAGGTTGCTTCCAACTCTTGGCTATCTTGAATTGTGCTGCTATGAACATTGGGGTGCATAGGTTCTTTTGGATTGGTGTTTCAGGGTTCTTAGGATATATTCCTAATAGTGAAATTACTGGGTCAAAAGGCATGTTCATTTTTAGTTTTCTTAGAAAGTTCCATACTGTTTTCCATAGTGGTTGTACCAGTCTGCAATCCCACCAACAGTGAACTAGGGTCCCCTTTTCCCCACAACCTCTCCAGCACTTGTTGTTTGTTTCTTTGTTTATGATAGCCATTCTGACTGGTGTAAAGTGGTAACTCATTGTGGTTTTAATTTGCATCTCTCTGATAGCTAGCAATATCAAGCATCTTTTCATGAGTCTCTGGATCCTCTGTATGTCCTCCTTGGAGAAATGTCTGTTCAAGTCCTTTGCCCATTTTTTAATTGGGTCTCTTGTCTTCTTTGAGTGGAGTCGAGTGAGTTCTTTGTATATTTTGGAGATTAAACCTTTGTCTGAGGTATCATTGGCAAATATGTTTTCCCAAGCTGTTGCTTCTCTTTTTATCTTGATACTGTTTTCCTTAGCCATGCAGAAGCTTTTAATTTTGATGAGATCCCATTTGTTATTCTTTCCTTTATGTCCCTTGCTCTAGGGGACATATCAGTAAAAATCTTGCTGCGTGGAATATCTGATATTTTCCTGCCAATGTTCTCCTCTAGGGCTTTAATGGATACCAGTTCCTCTCTATATGCCACTGGTGCCTTTCAAGCTGCTACCCTGGTACTTGAACTCGGAGGGAGTGAGTCTGAATAAGTCTGTGTATGGGCCCTTTAAAAGGACCTTTTTGGAAATCCAGTAGTTCCTTTCACCTACTCTGACCGTGCTGGTTTTTACAACTAGTAGTTATGGGGGCTTATCTTCCTGGCACTGAAAACCTGGGCTGGGGGGTGTGGCATGGGCCTAGGATACCTTGCTCATGATATATCCCTCCCAAATTTATCCACTGCATCTGTGTGTGGGCCAGCCTGTTCTACATCTCCACATTTCCTACCAGTCTGGATGGATGTGATTTCTTTAATTCTGTAGTTGTCAGATTTCCATTCAACTCGATTTCTGATGGTTTTGAGTGATGGTTGTTCTCTAGTTTAGTTGTAATTTTGATGTAGTTGTGCCGGTTAACCTACATCTGCATCTGGACCAGAAGTCCAATTTATTTCTAATAGCTCAAAACTGGAAACAGCCCAAGTGTTCATTAGCAGATGAATGGCTAAACAAATTGAGCTATACCCATACAATAGAATACTATTAAACAATACAAAGAGTGAACTCTGGATACACACAACATGGATAGATCTCAGAATAATTGTGTGAGTGAAAGAAGCCAGCCACAAAGTTTGCACACTGTTGATTCAATTTGTATAAAATTGTAAAATTGCAAATTTATAGTAATGGAAAGCAAATCAGTCATTGTCTAAGAATGGAGGTATAGGAAGGAATAATGGAAATTATATATATAATATTTTAAATTCTTATTTAAGGATACGTTCACTGACTTGAGAGAGAGAGAAACATCAGAGCAAAAACATTGATTGGCTGCCTCCTATACATGCACCCTGCCTGGGAATTGAACCTGCAACCTACCTATGTGCCCTGATCAGAAATTGAAACCACAATCTTTTGGTGCATGAGATGATGCTCCAATTATCAAACCACCGGACCAGGGTGAATAATGGAAATGTTTATGTTTATTGCAGTGATGGTTTCACTGGTGAATTATGGGGGTGACTTTCCTTGCAAGTCCCCCCGTGTGCCATGGATGAGAGTAAACATGACTGAGAAATGATGTGATCTGTCTGGGGAGGAGAAGTGGCCAGTTTCCCAGAGGAAAAAGACATTGAGCCCCTTCCTCCAAGGGCTTTTATTGGATTGTAATACGCAAGAATATAGGGCAACAAGGATCAAATAGTAGATAACATTTCAAAGAAATCTGTGGGCTTAGTCTGAGTTAGAGTCTGTCAGGAACAGTTTTAGGGTTTCCTGCTCAAACCCTTAACATGAATGAAAGCACTCTTAGTTGAGCAGATTTCACAGGTTTATTTAGGAAGTCTTTGTGATGCCAGATTCTTCCCCAGGACATGCTCTAGCAAGGCAAGGTGCTGTACCTCTCCCCATCAGGTATTCAGGCTTAAGGGGATTAGAGCCAGGAAGTGCTTCTCCCAGAGTACATGGAGATTTGGGCTATCCCAAAGCTGAGGTGCGAGAGTCTATTGCTCTTTGTTGCAACGCCCCCACCCCCAAGTCCTTCCATTAATGGCCTCCCAAGTGGTCTTCTCTGGCCTAGGTTGCCCCTCCTCTGAGGGGTCTTACTTGCCATGGACTTCCTTCCAAACTTTGGGGACAGGGAGAAGAAACTGAGGCAGCATTTGCTACTAGAGACAAGCTTTGTCTCCTGTGGCTCACATTCCAGAGGTCCTTAGCCACAGGGGGTAGAATTACAATTCCTAGAACCAGGCAGAGTGATCCAAATCAGTGAATACATATGTCAAAACTGATCAAATTTTATACTTTAAACATGTGATTTAGTGTATTTCAATTATGGCTTAATAAAGTTGTTCTTTTAATTTAAAAAGAAGATTGGATTAGGATTAAGTTGGCAAGCAGTCTTTGTGTGCCTTTGGACAAGTCTTTTTTACTTCTATGTGTCTTCACATTTTTGTTTTGTCTTCACAAAACAAAACATTTTTGTTTTGAAATTGAAAGAGATCAGATAGGTTTCTAATTTCCTGCTCTTTTTCTTTTTCTGGCACCCCTATGATGTGAATGTTGGAACACTTGTAGTTGTCCCAGAGGCTCCTTACACTGTTCTCATTTTTTTGGATTCTTTTTTCTTCTTCTCATTCTGATTTGTTGTTTTTTGCTTCCTTATGTTCCAAATCACTGACTGGATTCTCTTGGCATTATCCACTCTACTGTTGTTTCCCTGTAAATTGTTCTTTATTTCAATTAGTGTATCCTTTATTTCTGACTGGTTTGTTTTTATGGTGTTGAGGTCCTCACTAAGTTCCTTGTGCATCCTTTTAACCAGTGTTTTGAACTCTGTATGTGATAGATTGCTTGCCTCCATTTTGTTTAGTTCTTTTTCTGGAGTTTCGATCAGTTCTTTTGGGGCATGTTTCTTTGCCTCTGCATTTTGTTAGCCTTCATGTGTTTGTTTCTATGTATTAGATAGAGCTGCTATGATTCCCTGTATTAACTCTAAAGAAATCTGCAGATGGCTGCTACTTGAGCTTGGCTTGGAGGTTCCCAGGTGAAGCAAAGATGTGAATCTAGTCTGGTTGCTGCTTGGTTAGGTGCATCTGTAATTTATATGTTGCCAAGTTAATTTCCATAAAGGTTGCACTAATTAGCAACTCTCATGAGGAATGGATAAACATACTTTCTCCCTTAACCCCTCCCCATGTATGTAATATGTTAGTAAACTCTGGCTCTTTGGAAATCTAATAAATGAAAATAGGTCTTTATGTAGTTTCAATTTGAATTACTCAGAAATGCATGAGGTGGAGTATTTTTTTCACATTTTAAGTATATTTTTTAAAATAGGGAGTCAAATTACAAATACCATTTTATAACTCTTTTTGTCTATGTAAGCAACATATAATGATATACTTCAATATTATACAATATTTTCTACAATAAATGTTATATGGTATACTATTCTAGTGTATCTCTGTATCAAAAATTACTTAATTAATTCCCTATTATTGTGTATGTATGTTGTTTTCTACATTTATGCTTCTAAAATAATGCTAAGATAACTGTAAAGATAAATCTTTATGCATATTTGGATAGAAATTAACTCTGTGGGGGTTTTTTTAGATTTCAAAGGTGAATTCTAAGTCACTGGAATCATATCAATACCCTACCTTCTATATCTCTTATTGCCCATAAAAATATGATTGCCTATGATTTTAAGAAAGTTACTTCTCAAGAGTTGAAGTTTGACTTAGATTTTTTTCCTGGACTACATCCCAATTTTCCTGTAATGAAATTTATTTGTCTCTGAAATCAACTGTGCCATATACTATAACATATTGTGAGTATGAGTGAATGGTATTGCTGTGGCAGACCAGTGGGTAACATATTTTTGCACAGTTGGGGTCTTGTATCTCTCCATTTACAGCCTATATCCATATGTAGGGCTACAAAGAATAAAAACAACCAATACAGAATGCTGAAAATGTATTAACTCATCTATTCTCTTCAACAAAGAATTAATGGGAGGATACCACAATAAACAGATATTGCTACTATAACACTGTGCACCAAACTACCCCAAATCTCAGTGCTTTAACAATAGCAAGCATTTAATTCTGTTTTGTTACTGGATCTACATTTCACTAGGGTTCCACTGTGTATGAATGAACTTGATTCCAATCTATATGTTGAGTCTATATTTACTCCATGTTTTTCTCATGCTCATTTAAATCAGCAGCTTTCTGTGGAGTGTTCCTCATTTGATAACTAACAACGTAAGAGGCAAGCCAACTCTTACAAGCACATCTATGGCTTCTGTTAACATTTTATTGATCAAAGGAAGTATGTCAATAATGAAGTCTGATATTAACAAGGCAGGGAAGTGTGTTTCACTCATAATGGGAGAGAACTATTAAGTGACATGTATGCTTCTACCACAAGAGAGTGAAGAACTCGGACCAAAAATTTAATCTACCATAGATCCCTTTGAAGAATGGATGAGTAAGTGGTACATTTCAAAGGTTTTGTTTAGAGACCAAAGTCATTGCTTTTTTGTTAACATTGTGTCTGAAATCCTATAGGTCAAAAAGTTCCATTAAAGATCTTTTTAATGTTAGATGCAGTTAATTTGAAAGAGTCAGTTAGGACCTAAAGAAGATCCAAATATTTGAGGGAAAAGCCCTGCTTATATAATAATTGTGTTATACTAGAGAAGAAAGTAAGGCATTTATAGAAATAATTCTATAGTAATATATAAGATGGTAAGTGCTCTTCAAAGACCACTTGTAAGTTAAAGGGTAGAGAGATTTAATATATAATAATTGGGCTTCTTTGTTTTAGTCTTCCAGTTATTAAGCTCTTATACAATGAAAAGTGTAGAAGAAATTAGCAAATAGCTAATTTTGGAAAAAAATTTATTTCCCAGAAATAATACAGATGTACTTTTTATTGTGCATATTTTAAAAGAAGACTTTAGGAGTGCCACAGTTTCAGAAATACAGATTAATTTGTTTCTTAAGCCTTCTGTCTTTCAACAAATTGAACAGTCTCGAGTGTCAAATTAAAAGAAAGAAAAAATGTACTACCATGAAGAGTCTTATTAATAAAATTTTAAGACAATGAGATTTATTGTTGAGAAATTTAAAAATCCCTCTGTCTGGGAATGAATTAAAAAATGTGAAGTTATATAAATGAATACAAAGTATATCTCTCTAAAAAGAATTCAATTTGGGTTACTTCTTTTAAAAACAAAAGTAAATTGCTCACCTGTGAATGAAGAAAACCATCGATAATTGTTAGTCTTGATATGAAAAATATAGCAATTCAAAAAAATCTTAATGATAATCTCAATTTAACTTTCCACCTAAATGGAGGTGTAGATAGATACTCTTTGCCTCCTTGCACAACCAAAAAAAGGGAAACAACAAATTTAAAAACAAAAAATAACAAGAACTTCCAGAAAATCAAACTGTATGGAAATCTGACAATCAAGGAATCAAAGAAGAGACATTGATTCAGATTAGTAGGAGGGGTGGAGAAAGGCAGCCAGGGCAGAAAGGATGCACAGCAAGGCAGCAGCTGATGGACTGGGTGGTTCCACATTTGCGTGTGAATAAACTGGGAGGACCAACTGGGGATTGGGACAGATTGTGCAACCCAGGGTTCCAGAGTGGGAAAAGAAAGCCTCAAAACCTCTGGCTGTAAAAACCTGTGGATGTGGTTGCAGTGGGAAAAACTCCCAGACTTGCAGGACAATTTTTTGGAGAGACCCACAGTTTCCTAGAATGTACACAAACCCACCCACCTGGGAATCAGCACCAGGAGGGCCCAATTTACTTGTGGGTCATGGGGGAAGTGACTGAAAGCTGGTCGAGAGCTGAGTAAGTGGCATTGTTCTCTCTCTGACCCCTCCCCTACTTACAGCATGACAAGGCAGTGATGTGTGTTGTCCTGCTCTGGTGCATGCCTAACCCCTTACAATGTAACAGGTGCACCAAGACAAAAAATATGGCCCAAATGAAAGAACAGATCAAAGCTCCAAGAAAAAAATACAACTATGTGATAAAGAGATAACCAACCAATCAGAGGCACAGTTCAAAACACTGTTTATCAGGATGCTCACAGAATGGTTCAATATGGCCACAAAATAGAGGAAAAACTGTCGACTGTGCAAAGTGAAATGAAAAATATACATGGGACCAAAAGCAAAGGGAAGGAATCCCAGATTCAAATCAATGATTTGGAGCAGAAGGAAGAAATAAACACTCAGCCAGAACGGAATGTAGAAACAAGAATTCAAAAACATGAGGAGAGGCTTAGGAACCTTTGGGACAATTTTAAACATTTCAATATCCGAATCAGGAGTGACAGAAGGAGAAAAGGAAGAGCAAGAAATGGAAAACTTATTTGAACAAATAATGAAGGAGAACTTCCCCAAACTGGCAAAGAAAGTGGACTTCCAGGAAGTCCAAGAAGCTCAGGGAGTTCCAAAGAAGTTGGACCCAAGGAAGCACACACCAAGGCACATCATAACTACACTACCCAAGGTTAAATATCGGGAGATAATCTTAAAAGGGGCAAAAGAAAAGGAGAGCATTACCTACAAAGGAGTTCCCATAAGCTATCAGCTAATTTCTCAGAAGAAATGAGGCAAGAAGGAGTTGGAAAGAAGTATTTCAAGTCATGGAAGTCAAGGACCTACAACCAAGATTACTCTAACCAGAAAAGCTAGCATTTGGAATGGAAGGACAGATAAAGTGCTTCCCAGATAAGTTCAAGTCAAAGGAGTTCATCATCACTAAACCCTTATTATACAAAATGTTAGAGGGTTTTATCTAAGAAAAAGAAGATTAAAACTATGAACAGTAAAATGACAACAAACCCACAACTATCAACTGAACCTAAAAAAGCCAAAATCAAAAACAAACTAACCAAACAACTAGAACAGGAACAGAGTCACAGAAATGGAGATCATATAGAGGGTTATCATCAGATGGGGGATAATAGGGGGGGAAGTACAGGGAATAAGGAGCATAAATGGTAGCTACAAAATAAACAGAGGGAGGTTGAGAATAGTGGAGGAAATGGAGAAGTCAAAGAACTTATATATATGACTCATGGGCATGAACTAAGAGCGGGGGAATCTGGTGGGAGGTGGGGTGCAGGGCAGAATGGAATAAAGGGGAGAGAAAAAATGGGACAACTGTAATATAATAATCAATAAAATATATTTAAAAATAAAAATACATAAATAAACCCCAATAACCACAATTCTGAATCTGTTATTTTGACATAAATTATCTGAATGATCATTTTGATGATGAAAGAAAATACATCTATAGAGGCTGAGATTCAGTGCATTTCCATATAGGTTATTCAGAATAGAGAACAGATTTTTTTTTATAGCAACCTTATTTTACCTTTAATGATATAGACATTTGAGTTAATTTTTCGCAGCATCTTGCTAGGACTTTTATAGCCTATGTGAGAATAAATAGAGAATGAAATTGGTAAGCAATGGTACCAGTAAACTCATTATAATATAAAAGAATTTCACCACAGAAGGAAATTTGGGGTATGTTTGAGATTAACAGTTTTCACACCCAGTTTGATATTAAATATGTTCTAATGAATTAACAAGGATTCATAAATAACTTAAACTGATAAACATAATATAATAATTTAGGGCCATTTATTTATTTATTTATTTATTTTAAATCTTCACCCAAGGATATGTTTATTGATTTGAGAGAGAGAGAGAAGGAGCAGAAGAGAGAGAGAAAGACAAACATTGATTGGTTGCCTCCCATAAGCACCAGAACCAGGAATTGAACCTGGAACCTAAGTATGTTCCCTGACAGATAACAGAACCTGCAACTTTTTAGTGTACAGGATGAGGCTCCTACCAACTGAGCCACCTGGCCAGGGCAATTTAGGGTCTTGATCACTATGTTGTTGGAAGACTGTTGGATACCTTGTCTTACAAGATATGTGTTCAAGTTCAAAGTCAATGTATATCATGGATGTTTACTGGATTATTCTTTTTTATCTGTTTTTATTTTTTATCCTCACCTGATGAGTGTTTATTTCTATTTCTTTTAGAAGGCAAGGGAGAGAAATAGAGAAACAGTGATGTGAGAGAGTAGCATTGATCAGCGCTTACCACAAGGACCCTGACTGGGGATCCAAACTGCAACCTAAGGACATTCCCCACCAGGAGTTGAATGGCATCCCTTCAGCTACCAGACAGTGCTTTGAACAATCCAGTCACATCCACAAGAGCTGGATTATTCTTTGAGGTAGAAACTTTAAAGAATCTTTTATGGTCACACAGAAAGAGCATACAATTTAGTCTTTCAAGATATGGTTTTGAGGTCTGTCTTTGCCATTTATTAATAAGTTACTCAACTTCTCTGAGAGACTTACTTTTCTCCTCTATATAATGGGAATATGGATGTCAATTGCAACATATGAACATGGAATGAAATAATTTTATGCTATAATAAAATAAATAAAATTATATATTATATAAATATAATATAGTTTATAGTATATAATTATATATTATATAATATATGAATATAATATAATTGTCTCACATATGGATAGTTAATTACGGTTACTATTATAAGTATTTTCTATCAGAAAAGTGGTACTTAAAAAATGTTTTTCTTTTGTGGGTTTAGTCTCAACATGACTTATTCTTTATATCCTGATTTATAGAATTCCTATAAAGCTAGTATTCAGGTGTTTCTCAGTGATGGTTGCTCTGTAATTTAGTTGTAATATGTTTGTTTTTAAAGATTTTATTTATTTATTTTTAGAGAGAAGTAAGGAAGGGAGAAAGAGAGAAACATCAATGTGCCATTGCCTCTCACTCGCCCCCTTACTGGGGACCTTGCCTGCAGCCAGGCATATGCCCTCACTGGGAACTGAACTGGCAACCCTTTGGTTTGCAGGCCAGTGCTCAATCCACTGAGCCACACCAGCCAGGGCATTTAGTTGTAATCCTGATGTGGCCATAGGAGGAGGTGAGCACAGTCTTTACCTATTCTGCTATCTTGACCAGACATAATGAGGTCTGGTCAAGAGGTTCCCCCCAAATATTTTTGTTTTTTAAAAAATGCACAAATTAATATATATGTATATATATATTTTAGATTTTATTTATTTATCTTTAGAGGGGAAGGAGAGAGGGAGAGTAACATCAATGTATGGTTGCCTTTTGTGCATCCCTGCTGGTAGTTAGCCTGCAAGGAACCAGCCTGCAACCCAGGCATGTGCCCTGACTGGGAATCGAACCGCGATCGTGTGGTTCGCAGGCCCGCTCTCAATCCACTGAGCTACACCAGCCAGGGCTAATATATATTTTTGAGTCGATTAAATATATTGACTCAAAAATTAGATATTTTGTGCAATAATCAACTGTCATGATTGGAGGGGCATATAGAAATGTAAGATAACAGTTACCTATGGAACATGAAGTGGAGAGGAAGGTGAAACAATCAGTATATTAATTATTCATTGCTGCCTAACAAATTATCTGAAAATTTATTAGCTTAAAGCAAAAAATATTTATCTATCGTAGTTTCAGAGGGTTAGAGATTTGGAAGCAGGTTAACTGGATTGCTCCAGCTCAGGGTCTCTCATGATGTTGCATTCAAGACATTGGCAGGGGCTGCGGTCATTTGAAAGCTTGATCAGGGCTGAAGATTCACTTTCAAGATGGTTCATTTACATGGTTTTTGGCAGATGGCCTCCGTTCCTGCTCTTGCAGACCTCTCCAGAGGGCTGCTTGAGTGTTTTTGTGACATGGCAGCTGGGTTTCCCCTAGAGGAAGTTGTCTAAGAGAGAGCCAGGTGGAAGCTGCAATGTCCTTCACGACCTGATCTTGAAAGGTACACACAGACAGTTCCGCATATTTAATGTGTTAGAAGGGAGTCACTAAGTCCAACCCACATTCAAAGGAGGAATATCAAAACATTGTGGACATATTTTAAAATCACAATTATCTGTGGAAAGTATAATTTAATGCTGTGTGTTTTCTCTTCCAGTTTAATATTATTTTGACATGCACTTAATAAATACAGTGAGATTTAGGGCTTAAAGTGCAATGAGAATTTAGTGGAGCTGAGAAGAGTTACTTCTTAGGAAGAAGGAAAGTAAGAAAAGGGTAGAGACTACGGTCTCAATTTGTTAAAACATGAAAACTTCAGCTGCTAAGATTAGAAAATCAGTAAGTTATTTATTCACACACAAATATTGAATAAAGCAATTTTAATGAGATAAGATATTTCTTTATTGTTGATATAAAAATAAAACTAAAAACAGTTAAATGAGGAATAGTGAAACTCCAGAAAGGAAAGGCTAAAACAGTTATACCCCAGAGAAAGACATGAGACTATCCATCACACATAGGGTTTGAGAGATCTCTAAGTCAGCAAAGGTATATAAATCAAATATTAGTTAGCTATACTAATTGGTGAAGTTTCGATTATCCCCAGGGCTTTTTCCCCATTTGGCCTTGGATATTATAATTTAGAGAAATCGCAGTGTTTTCTTGTTTGATCAGGAGATTGCTTTCCATGATTATGTGTGAATCAAGCAGGTTGAAGTGGAAGTGGGTGGATGAAATGGAACACGAAGGGAAGCCAGCCTGTGCTTTCTATTTACTTTGGATTTGCACTTATCCTTTTTCCATCAGTTGCTGTTGGTGGGAAAGCATAGTGATATGTGTAGGGTCTAAGCCACAAAATCTTTTGACATCCATCATGAAACAACATTCCATAACCATATCGAAGAAATAAATACTAGTGGAATATCTGGAAAGGATAAATAGGCATTCTAAAGAAAAAATGGTTTAAAAGTATGCTTTTGGAAAAAAGGATGTAATTTCAACCTCCTTCCCCCCAAATTTGACTTCAGAGAGCAGAAATAGTAAGAAGACTGCCATTCTGGATTAATTCATTTTGAAATGAATATATATATATTAGGAGGTTATACTATAATGGTGGGGAAGAAGCAGGTGAATTACGGTTGCTAAGAAGGAAAAGGCAGACTCCATCCTACACTGACCTTGGTCTGTTGACTTTTCCAACAGCTGTCTTCATCTGTAGGCAGGGAACCCTGGCTGAGACTTTGATAGTGGGTCTGTTAGCCACAAGTTCAATGCATAAAGACAGTAGTGGGAGGTAAGGTCTATTTTTGTGGTGGTAAAGCATTTGTGTTGGCATGCCCTCACTGTGTTTGCTGTAAAATTGAGGACTATTATGAGAGTGAGAAATCAGCTGAATGATCATAAATAATTGGTCAGATGAGTGGCAGTGCTGCTCAGCCAACAACATTGTTATTTTTGTCAGTGGTGTTTAGGGAGTGCCCACTGGATGCCTGGCACAGATGATCAAAGACCATGATTCTGAGAGAAATACTAGGCCTGATTTCCTCAGGGTTTCACTGTGGTTTTGCTCAGGGAGTACCTGATTCCTTTGTGCCACTGTTACTGCAAAAATAATCTTCCCTGATCCTAGTTTACCCCCTGCTTCTTTCTTCTCTCCTCAGCTGAGAGGCTTAATCTCCCCGATAGCTAACATTCAGTATGTGGTGCTGGCTATGTCCCTTGTTGGTTGGAATGGGAGGTATCCAAGGTCACTGCTAGGGAGTCTCAGTCTTCACACTTTGACTTGCCTTTGTTAAGGCATGCGAATCACTGCACAATCCTGCCTCTAGCTTTGTGGTGCTGGGAGACTTCCAGAGCAAACCTGAGCCTCAGACCTAATAGTCATCTTCTATGTTCCTCTTTCTTTCATGCCCCACACCCAACCCATCAGCAAGTCCTGTTGCCCCTACCTTCTAAACAGATTCCAAATCCGGCTACTTCTCTCCATTTCCAGAGTTACTATCCTACCTTTTGCCTCGATTATTGAAATAACCTCTACTTTCACTTTGACACTCTTATACACTGTTCACCACACCGGTTTGAGTAAGCTTTTAAACATGTATGTTCCATCCCTTTCACTGCTTTAAAAAGAACCTGAATAAAATGCAGACTTATTATGTGACCTCTAGTTTCTGTTGGTAGCCTCTGACTCCCTCTTACATAAGCTTTCTACTCCAGTCACATGTGTTATGTGTTTTTTGCTGGACTGTGAACATGCCTAGTTCTATTCCAGCTCAGATCTTTGCCAGGGCAATTCTGCCTGCCTCGAAGCCTCTTTTCTAAGCTCTCACATGGCTGGTCCATCTGATCTCTGGGGTTTCTGCTCACGTGTCACCTGCTCAGAAAGAAAGGGTTTTTTGTTTAACCACACTATTAAATAATATTTACATGCTGTCATTGTTTGTATCCTTACTCTGCTTTCATTTTTTAAAGATTTTTATTTATTTATTTTTAGAGAGGAGAAGGGAGGAAGAAAGAGAGAGAGAGAGAAACATCAATGTGTGGTTGCCTCTCATATGGCCCCTACTGGGGACCTGGCCCACAACCCAGGCATGTGCCCCGACTGGGAATCGAACTTGCAGCCCTTTGGTTCGAAGCCCGTCCTCAATCCACTGAGCTATGCCAGCCAGGGCACTAATTTCTTCATAGCATTCATAACTACTGCAAATATAAGAATGTCCAAACTTGCAGAGAATTTCTATAAGATTTTATTTGAGCCGAACTGATGACAATGCCAGGAAGCAAGATCTCAAATGCTCTGGCAAGTGACAGTTTTGCAGTTCTTTTTATACATTTGGAATTAGAAGGAAGGAAGATTACAAGAAGGTAGGAGAAAGCAAGAGAAGGAAATCTCTGTATGTTTGGATTACCTGATAGTTAACAATCACATACGTGCTTCCTTGAGGGTGGTTATCCCTCCAAGGGGACTGCAAAAAAGAACCTCGCTGGTATTTCAAGAGTGTGTTCATCTAGATTCAAAAGTGCAATGGGCAGGGCTTGCTTAATGCAAAGATAAACCTTTTACCCAAGAAGTTATAGCCTTGGGGTGTGACTATCCACCGTGACCTGCCCTGTTGGGAATTTATGATCAGATCAGCCTGTAAACTTATTTTGAGTCACAGATTTATTCGAAGTTCATACTACCCAACAAGGTATTAAACATTTGTTTGTTTTCCCCACTAGAATACAATTATCATGAGGGCAGGGTCTCAGTTTTGTTCACCACTGTATTCACAGAGCCCAGAATGGTGACTCACATGTTGTGGCACTCAAAAATTATTTAAAGAAAGTATAAATGAACAAATAATCCCCACCATAAAGTTGTTATATCAATCACAGGCTACCTCAGATTGTACTTTCCAAAAATAACCACTATACTCTTGTATCCCACATGATCTTTTTATACTGTCTTTAAAACTTCTCACATTAAAAGGTGGGGTTTACATTCCCTTTCTTGAATTTGGGCAGGTTTGTGACTGCTATAGAAGCGATGCTATTTATGACCTCTTGTTACTGAATAGAAATGGGATCCTGCTACCCATTGCCCATAAATTCTGGAGGCAGAGGTTTGGTGAAAAAAAGGGTCTTATTAAAAAATTAAACAATTTTGGAAGAATGGCAGGTTTCTGCCCATTCCCTATAAAATACCCAAAGGAAAAAAAATCCACCACCTTTTTGCCAGAATAGCTCAAAACTGCTTCTGGAATTCCTTCTCCCATTAAAAATACCATCCTTTGAGAAATGCAGGCAGCTGTAGCATGATCATCCAGGCAGATCCCAAAGAAAGAGGAAGAGGCTGAGTCTCTGCCCTTCCTCTATTTACATCTTCTGGCCCATAATTCCATGCACTCCAGAAGCATCCAGCTTCCCAGACAACCCCAACCTTTTACAGGCTAGACTGGCAGGCCTGTACCTCCATCTGCTGCATCTTCACCTACCTGCAGGTAGAGAGATTGGTCATAGCCTGGCCTAGCTAGCTTGTTTACCATTGCTTTAGGCAACCTCCTCCAAGAGCCCATCCCTTCTCCCCCTAGAACCATACTGGTATCACTCTGAGGCTAGGTTATAAAATGCTTCCACTAGGCCCCCTCTGATTCTTTCTTTCTTAGAACCCAGCCATGAAACAATTAGGGGCCCCCAGCAGCCACTTGGAGAGGCCACTTGTAGGTGTTCTGGCTAACCACCTCAGCTGAGGTCCCAGCAGGTTACCAATGGTCAGACATGTAAGTTAGGAACCCTTAGACATGGCTGCAGGCCTCAGCCATTGAGTGACTCCAACCTTTCAATCTTCCCAGATGAGGTTCCTGTCAGTATAAGAAATATCCAAACATGTTAGAATTTTTATAAGATTTTGTTTGAGCCCAAACTGGTGACAGTTGCTGGGAACAAGATCTCAAATATTTTAGAGAATGACAGTTTGCAGTTTATTTTTTGCTTTTGGATTTAAGAAGGGAATTTAAGGAAGATTACATGAATGTGGGAGAAAAAAAGATGTGGATTGGATTACGGGATAGTTAAAAGATCATGCACTTTTTTGAGGGGGTTATTTCAGAGGTATGTTAGCCTAGGTGCACAGAAACAATGGACAGGGCTTGCTTAAAGCAAAAATGAACTATTTACTTAAGAAGTTGTATGCTGGCCCTGGCTGGTGTAGCTCAGTGGATTGAGCACAGGCCTGCGAGCCAGAGGATCGCGGTTCGATTCCCAGTCAGGGCACATGCCTGGGTTCCAGGTTGGTTCCCTGCAGGCCAACTCCCAGCAGGGGACGCATGAAAGGCAACCATACATTGATGTTTCTCTCCCTCTCTCCTTCCCCTCTAAAGATACATGAATAAATAAATCTTAAAAAAAAAAGAAGTTGTATGCTGGTTGTATGCTGGGGGTGTGACTACCCATCATGACCTTCCCAGTTAGGAATTTAGAATCAGATCAGCCTGAAAAGTTATTTTCTGTAGAACCCCCTTTTCAATTATATCCCTGACACTGTAGAACAGAGATAAGCCATTCTGACTGGAACTGTGCCCTTTCTGAATTCCTCTTCCATAGAAACCATGAGAAATAATTAATTATTATTTTATGTCACTAAGTTTTTGGTTTATTACACAAAAACAGGTAACTAGAACAATGAATGAACAATAATTACTGAGCTATTTTCTCCCTTCCCTTTGGCTGAGGTGAGGAGGAGAGGGCGGAAGTTGCAACAGCCATCTTGGTCTCCAAGGTGGAATTACCACTTGATTACGGCAAAGTCACAGGTAAAAGGAACCTGGGTCCATGATACCGTAAAGCTGCCATATCAGCTCTGAGTGAAGAGAAACAAAATTCTGTTTTATTTAAGACTTAGTTATATTTGGGTTTTGTTATTCACTTCAGCAGCTAAAGGCTATACCCTGTCTCATGCAAAAACCATCAACCACATTTTGTTAAATGCTTACTGTGTGCTAGGCACTGTTCTTTACATATGTTATCTCATACATTACAACTGTATGGAAGTAGGGCCTCATTATTGCCATTTTGCCAACTGTTAAATGAAGTTCAGAGAAGGTAAAAGAATTAGCCATTTGTCACAGTTAGAAAGTAGCACGGTTTGGATTTGAAGGTAAATCAAAGGGGACTCAGAGCCTGAGCAATTTTAGTTCACTGTTCTGTCTCACATGCATTCAGCTCAAGCCTCCTTTCATAGAAATGGGAAGTAAACATGTAAAGAGAAGAGGCGAGGAATAAATTGTCAGCAATAGCTGGTTGTGTAGTAGAAAGGTGCTAAGTTCCTACATGCTAAGACACACCATTTTTTTTCTTAGCCATGGTTGTGCATATGAGTAATTATGTCTTCTTCAAACTGGAACAACAAAATATATAAAATAAAAATAATAAGCCTCAGTATAAATATTTCTTCCTTTCTTTACTACATGCTTTGTTGGTGTTTTGCATATATGGAAATGTAGGTCTATACAAATATATATTTTTCACACATGTGTACATCTATGAATATTCCTGTATACTGCTTGCCATAGTGTTGCCCAGTAGTACATTTTGGGATGCTGAGCTCAGTAGCTGCTTATAATTCAAAATCTAAAATCAATTCAACAAAACCCTTTTATAATGCTTGTTTTAGGTAATGAGCACAAAGGAAATAATATGAACTCTTTCTGAGAATGGAAATCCAAAGAATTCTGTTCCTGTCTAGGAGATATTACAAATAATACTATATACGTTGTTTGGTATCTGTTAGTCCTCACAAGAATCCTGGGGTAGGAACTATTATTCTAGCACAGATTAGAAAGCAAAAGCATAGAAAGGTTAAATGTTTTTCTAAAGGTCACACAGCCAGGCGTCCTTTCATTTGACTGCAACAGAAGGATGAGAAATATTCTGTTATTTGCTTTTCAGAATGAATGAATTTGTTGTATCAATTCATATTTTATTTATTGATTTTTCTAGAGGAAAATATTGGAGATGATATCTTAATTAAAGTTAAACTATAAGGTCAAAGATGTTCTTGCTATTTCTTTTGAAAGGAGGTAAAAGCTGCCTATGGTTTAGTTAAACAAAGTCTACATGATAACACTATCTTCTAATGTTTGGACACTGTGAACTGTATGGAAGTAGTGCAAGAAATATCAAAGTGAATTATAAAATTATATAAAATAAAAATACTTTGGAAAGAAATTTGTATTTCCTGTATCCAAGTAGGTAATCTGGGAAGCAAGAGCTATGGAAGCTGGGTGGTTGGGGGATGTCGAATGCAACCAGATTCTACAGTGAGATAGAATTGCCAGATCCAATCCCTCCTAAGATGTGCGATGAATTAACTCCTTGGCCATTTTCATTCTTTTTCAGCTTTTGTGTTTCTATCCAGAGACATAAATTTCATGTGAACCTTTGCTTCCACTTGGCTTGTATGAAAGATTTTTGTTTTTTTACTTTTTTAATAAAGGAATCTGAGGGGTACCCCAGATTTTTCTGCTTTCATTCTTACTAGTCTTACAGTGTGTTCCAGAAACTCACAAATGCCCTCTATTTTTTATGAGCTCTGGGATGAAAAGAATATGGGCTGTTTTTTAAAAATCTGGGGTATATATATTTGTATGGGATTATTTCAGTAACAAAGTAAATAGAGACCAGACATCATTGTCTCTATACTTAAGTTCAAATGGACTGACCCTATTTATTATATCTTCTGTGCCTTAGTTCAGGCTGCCATGACAAAGTACCATAAACTCTGGCTTATTAACAACAGAAATTTATTTCACACTGCTCTGAAGGCTGGAAATCCGAGATCAGGTGCAGTATGGTCAGGTTCTGGTGAAGCTTTCTTCTAGGTTGCAGACAGCTCACTTCTTGTATCCTCACATGATGGAGAGAGCTGGAGAAGTCTTTGGAGGCCCTTTTGTAAGACTACTAATACCATTCATAAGGATTCCTAATTACTTCCCAAAGGTCCCACTTCCTAATAACATCACATTGAAAGTTAGGATTCCAACATACACATTTAGGGGTGACACAACCACTCAGTCCACTGTCCTCTATTTCTCCTTGGCTCTAACAATTCCAAGTATTAATGGGACCAATCAGTTTTTTATGACAATAAAGAACAGTTATGGATACACTGAAAAGATAAAATTTTCTTGTATTGATTTTTGCATCATATAATTTGTAAAATATCCTATAAAAATTTGAATTGCATCAACTCTAGGCTTTAAATCAAGGCCAAAATAGTCCAAAATAAAATGGAAAGCTGGCAGAAAATTGCTGCCTCCAAATTACCTAAGGTACTGAAATAAACTTGGAGAAAAATATTTTGCTCAATCTTTTTCTATGGTAAAAAAGTTTTAGGTCCACACTTTACAAAGTTTGTTCTACAAAAAGAATAAAAATAAGAAAGCGCAGGTCTAGAATTCTGCAATTTGCTGTCATTTTGAATTTATGGGCTTCTAAAGCACATCAGATTATTAAAGTATACTTATAAGCAATACAAGTCCTTTAAGTAGTAATAAATCACTAAAGTCATTTCTTTTCAAACAAATTTTTACCCTGAACTGTTATATCTTATAACCCTTTAGTGGGTTCCCACTAGGACATGTCCAGAGAACTTTGCCAGCTTTTCCAGTCTCCTTTTTATTTTTCCACTTGAATATAGACCATGAGCTACATGCAATACGAGCCTTAAATATTAAGCCATGACTCCACCCTCAAGGAATATTCACCTCTTTAAATCAACACATTAATCAAAACTGGTCGTATTACTTATCTGTTGCTTTGTAATGAATTACTTTATAACTTAGCAGCTTGAAATAAGAAACATTTATTATCACACAGGTTTTGCATGAGGAATCCAGGCAAAATTTAGTAGGGTAGTTTGGCTCAAGATCATGAGGTTAGAGTAAGGTGTCAGCCAGGGCTGCAGTCAGCTGAAGACTTCACCTGGGCTAGAGGGTCTGCTTCCCACCTTTACAAGGAACTGTCTTCAGTTTCTTGTTGGCTGTTGGCTGTTGGCTGTTAGCTGGATGCCTCAGTTTCTGAACATGTGGAATTCTCTATAGGACAACTTGGCAGCTTGCTTCTCCCAGAGTGAGTGCTTATCATTTCTGCTTCTGCAGTGTTATACATGACATGGAATACTGACCAACTTGTGCATGAAGAGGTGAAGTACTCAAGAGTGAGAATACCAGGAGGATGAGGTTATTGGAGGCCTCTGTAGAGGATAGTTATCAAACAGGTTTTTCTAAAAATTCCTTCTCTTGCATAGTACCACTGCTATCACCCAGTTTCTAAATGCAAACACCAGTTCCGTTTTGTAGATGCTCTTTCTTATTCCCTAATACTGTTCTATCGATCCTGTCAATTACCATGTTACAGAATCTACCATCTTAATATTCTTTGCATCTTTGATCTTCTTATCTTATTGTTATTGCTTTAGACCTGGCCCTTTGCATTCATTGCAAAGGCATTTTCAATGAGTCACTTGTTTTACTTTTTGTTGTCATTTTTTGAGTCAACTTTGGCAGTGTATTGGTTACTTTAGGCTGACATCCCAAAATACCATAGATTAGGTGGTTTAAACAACAGAAATTTATTGTTTCATAGTTCTGGATGCTAGAAATGTATGATCAGGTTCTGATGCTAGAACGATACAGTTCTGGTAAGTCTCTTTTCCTCACTTGTTGTAGATGGCCACAATCTCGCTGTGCTCACATGACCTCTTCATTGTGCACACGTCTTCAAATACTATCATGTTGGGGGTTAGGGCTTCAACATATGAATTTTTAAAATTGATTTGAGAGAGAGAGAAGCATCAATTTGTTGTTCTACTTATTTATGCATTCTTAAGGGTGCATGCCCTGTTTGTATTGGGACGACGCTGTAACCAATGTGCTAGCCTGCCAGGGCCTCACAATATGAATCTTAAGGGACATAATTCAGTTCATACCAGGCAATTTCAAATGGTTTACACTTTTTTTTACTTTTTATGTGCTGTTCTGTCATGAATGCCTTTCCCCTCGTTTCACAGCACTAAAAGCCTGTTTAGAGAGAAGGCAGGAGATGGATAGGGTGTTCCGTTCCTGAGAACAGAAGTGCTCCTGTGACCAGCACTATACTAGGTCTGAGTCTTCCTATCATTGTCCCCATGCAGACATTCTCCAGCTCTTCACATGGCAATGGCACTTCTGTTCTCTTTAAAACCCCTTATATCATGATGTGCCTCTGACAATAATTTTAAATAGCTGCCATACAGTTTTTGTTGATTTTCCCTACAGTGGTGTTTACACTGTCCTTTATAAATGCCAAAGGACATCTTTCAGTTGCCATTTGCCTGATTATTTCTTCTCAAACATTCTGGAAAAATCCCTGAACTTCTATAAAATGTGCATTTTAGTGTCTAGCATGGTGCTGTTACTTTGTTATGCTTTGCTAAGCACTGAGTGTCAAAAATGCTTTTGAGGACACAAAATAAATTACCAATACGCAAAATAATGGAAGAAAGAGAAGCAAAAACATACACTCTCAACTTAGACTTGAATGGTAGGGCGCAATAGGGGGACTCATGGTCACTGGCTGGGAGTGTCTGGTATACATTTTTGTATTAATACTTACTGGCTACATGCATATAAAAATTCTCAAGACATGGGGATTTTAAAATTTATTTGCAGTACTCTTTAATATCTTGATATTATATATGTATTTACACATTTTAAAGAAACTATTATCGGGACAAATACTTTCTTAAAGAATCAGAGTTAAAGGTGGCATTGCTCAAATGGTATGTGTGATCTAAACCAAGTCCTATTTGTATTCATAACTCCAATAGTATCATCCCCTCTAGAAAACTTTTCTGACACTTCTCTTCCTCTGTGGTTCTTTTTATATAATTCACCTTTGATTTGCTAAAAAGCTAAGGTGATTTATGACATATTTCAAATGTCATCGTCATGACCACATTTTTATTAAATCAAGGAATCATAAAGTTGGATGAAATCTTAGACGTCACTTTGTTTAACCTGTCACACAGAAGAGAAAGTGGTATTGTTAGTACAGGGTTACATTATGTCTGCTAGCATAGCTTTTACTGTTAGAAAAGTTATCCCTTGTGTTGTATAGAAAATCTCAGTGACAAGCACCTGTAAGCCTGACTTTTAACACTGCAGAATGAATCCAACACTTTTTTCACAAAATAGACCTTCACATGGTTGAGTCCAGCAAGCCCATCCTGTCTTTTCTTTTTCTTGCTAAATATCTCTCTGTCCTCAGATGACTCAGGCATGGTTTGGGGGCTGGTAGAGCAGAGGCTGGCGTGGCTCGAGGTTTTGATTATTCCAAAGTTAAAACTGAATGAAAGAATATTATCCCTTTCATTTACATTTTCTTATTATGGGAAGTTACAGAGTTTCTCTGTCAACTGAATTTTATGAATTAGTCATAATTCTCAGGACTCCTCTGGCTGCAAATAACAAAAACGTAATTCAAACTAACTTAAACAAGAAAAGGCTCATTTAACTGGCAAATCTAAGGGGTGGCTTCAGATAACATTGAATTCTGGAATGCAGTGCCCCCTGGGTCCTATTCCTCTCTTCATATCTTTGCTCTGCTTACCCCTGTTTGACTTAGTTCCTAAGTGGGCAGCGTAGCTAGCAGCCCCACACATATGTCATCATTATAGCTATGATTGTAGAAAAAGAGGGACCATTTTTCTTGGTATTTCTATTAAAACACCTGAGAAGACTGGCTCAGCTAGGGTCAAGTGCCCATCTCTGAATCAATCATGTGGATAAGTAGCTTGAAGTATTTCGGTCAAGCTTGTTTTCTGTGAAACACCCCCCCCCCCCAACACCACCATGTCAGGCAAGAATAAACATGATCAGCTCCACCAGAGCCACTTGGATTGAGAAAGATAATTGTGAAATGGGGTCAGGGTTGGTTACCCAAGGAGATGATGCTGGAAAAAGACAAGCAGACATCCACCAAGTTACTTAACAGTGTATTCTAGAAAGGCCATTTCTTAGATATTTGAAGTTCAAAATGTGGAAATGATATTGCTGGACAAACACAGATGCAGTGGTCAGATGGAGCACCTTTTCATAATATGCCGGCCATTTTCAACCCAAAGTTTTCCCAAAGGTACCTCAGAGAATATCAGGGCTCAAACCATATTTTATTGTAATACTAAGAAGCTGCCTACAATGTACTTAGGTTAATATTTTTAAAAAGTCACTTTTCCTCAGGAGCACAGTATATTGGTTTATAGTCATAATGCTCACTTGCTTTTGTGTCTGAGTTCTACTTCATTGCTTGAAGCAAGGTCATACATTCTGTTCCATTTCTAAATCTATTCTGATTTGAAAGATTCCCTGTTGTAAGACTCTTCTTTATGATATTTAAAAACTAAACGAAGAGATGGAGGCCAAGCTAGATTAAAGTTGTACAAATCTGATTAACATTGTCTGCTCTGTTTCAAAGGTCAGGTGCACTCAACAAATTTGCTTTAAAATTATTTTGTTTATTTTGTGGACATATACATCATGAGCTTTCTAAAGGTCAAAAGTAGAGTTTGTTCTTGGATTCTAAAACCATCTGATTTCCATTTACAGTATGTTTTGGTGACCCTAAATACAGAAGTAGGCCCAGTTAAGTCATACTTCCAGTTTGTGTTTGGTTTAATTTTCTCAAGGAGAAAATCCTTGCTAGATTAAAACAGTGCTGAAATATTATTTTCCTTAAATTACTTTTATTTTCACCTAGACTTGTAAAAGAATGCTCCTCATAAATGATACCTGAACTCTGAATGTCAGTTTCATGCCTATTCTGTTTTCAAAGGTGCAGAAACTTCTTAGCAGGTTTCTTCTTTGGAAACTGGAGTAAAGGTCAAAGTTAGGACTCCTGGAATTTATTAATGTTTATCTGGGAGGGGTCCTGAAACTTTATTAAGTAATGTGTGTAAAGTCACCATGTGTGTCACAGAGAAGAGGCTCCAATAAATTGTAGTATTATATACTATTCAAAAATTCAAGGATCTAGTTATATACAGAAAGCACTTTTTCATTAATTATTTTAAGTAATTTTTCCTTTACAATATATACTTTACCAAGATGAAAAGAAAATCTTTAGAATATTTTCTATTCATGTTCATTAACATTCCAGTGGAATGATAAACCTCAAAAAGATTCATGCGTGAATCAGTGAGGCATAGCTAATTACAGTTTTCAGCCACACAGCCTATAAACATTCACCACAAAACACGGTGTCTGTTAAATACATCTCTCCGAATTTTGTTGGAAGAGAGTGGTAGGAAATAGGGAGGTTGCAAATTACAATTTAAAAATGTCTAAATATTTTAGGGGCCTGTACATTATAAATATCTTTCAGGCAAATATTTATCATAAGCATGACATCTTGTTATCAAAACAGACAAAAGCCCCACAGATTTGCTTTAAAAACAAAGCAAAAGCAAACAAAACAGAAACAATCACAAGTCTTGAGAGTGAACCGTGTTCCATGAGGAAACAAAAGAAACTTCTTGGAACATTAGGAAATATGGTTTATCATTAGTTTTAAAAATATATTTTATATTGAATTACAGAAATGAATTTTTCTACTCCTTACACAATTACCTTGATACTACTTATGAATCTCTCAAGCCCACAAATATATGTAAAAGATTAAAATCTGAAAAGCAAATGGAGGACACAGAAAAAAGCTGAATGTTGTAACTAAAACATTTAACTTTGAAGCTATGTTGTAATGTATACTCAAAGTCTTTTCTATTATTTTATTGTTGGTTTAGAATATTTTACCTTAATGCCATTCATACTGTTGAATACTCAAAGACTACATGAATAAAAAATTAGCATCCACATTTTATTTTATTTTTTAAATTTAAATTAGTGTTATTTCAATGACGTAACTAATGCATGGTTTTAAAAAAATGCCCAAAAGTTCAGAATGGTAAAAAGTAGAATAAAAGATATCTTGCCACTTATCCCATCTCATTGCTCCAATCATTTTTCACAGTCACCTGGGATGCTCCCAGGAGTTTTCTACACCAGCTCAGATGAGGTCCACAATCTACTATCTGCAATTCTGAAATCCAAAAAGCTCTGAAAAGCAAAAGGCTGATCTGATAGGGGACTATTTTTATTTTTTTTTGTTTCATATATATTTTGTTGCAGAAATATTAAAGTCTGATTGCAGAATGCTTTCCCAAGACTGCTTTGGGAGTGTTATACACTAGGTGGTATAGGCATATATTACCTTTCTAAAAAGCACAACCAAAAAATTATTTATATCCAAAACACACCTGTCCCAAAGGTTTTGGATGAGTGATATGGATTTCAACAATTATGTGTATAACATAGTCCTTGTATGTTTGTACAAATAGAACATATTATATATACTCTCTGACAAGTACATTTATGAAACATTTTCCCTTGAGACCTTACTGTGGATCTCCACGATCTGGCTTCATGGTACCTTTGACCTCATTTCCCATTACTTTTCCTTTCACTCTTCCCTAGCCACAGGGGTCTTCTTGCTATTCTTCTACCATGCCAAGCTTGTTCCTATTTTTAGGCCCTCATACTTACTGTATCCTCTGTCTGAAAGATTCTCCCACAGATTTTCTCATGGAGGGGAGTACACTCATTTCATTGAGACTTTCATTCTAATAACACCTTTTCAAAGAAGCCTTTATGGCCACTTCATGAAGGAAAACCACATATCACTTTCCAGCCCCTTATTCTGCTTTTAAAAAAAATCCTCACATGAGGATATGTTTTATTGATTTTAGGGAAAGAAAAAAGGGTAGTGGGGAGAGAGAGACAGATAGATCCATTGGTTGCCTCTCATATATGCCCCAACTGGGAATCAAACCCACAACCTTTTGATGTATGGGGATGACAGATGATGCTCCAACCAATAGAGCCCCCTGGCCGGGTCTGCCTTTTTTCCCCTCCCTGTAGCATTCCTCAACATCTATAATATATTATAAACTTGCATATTAAATCTGTTTTCTCTATTAGAAGTTCCATGAGGGCAGGAATTATTTTCATGACTTATTTATTGCTGCATCCCTAGTACCTAGAATAATTCCCGACACACATTAGGTATTCAATAAATATTTGTTGAATGCATTTTTCCTTTGCCTCAAAGTTAAGCAATTCAGTTGATAGTTATAAGGTTTTCTTAGGGAAAACTAAGAAGCAGGACTACAAAACCCTCATGAGCTGGACCTTGGGACCCTTCCAGCCTTTTTCACCATTACTCTACTTCACTCCAGCTGGTGGACTGATGAATCTACCTTGTCTGAGCTCTGGCACTGGTCATGTGCTGTTACCTGTGCCTAGAACTCCTTTTTCCTTCTACTGTAGGTAGTAAAATTGCCTCATTCTGGTATCAACTTCTATGGCATCACATTGATTCATTCATCTTTTTACTTGTTTATGGTCTCTATAACATTCATTGGTGAACTCCAGCACCCAACACAGTGGCTGGCCCAGAGTAACCCTCAATACATGAAAAAAAACAAGCTGAATTGAAATCTTATCCCATTCTGTACTGTCTTCCACTAAAGAAATATATTTTTTAATTTTTAGGGAATGCTTTTAATGTATTTTTCCTCTAGAATGATGAAATGCATTTAAAGCTGGGGTGAAAACAGGGCAATGTGTTAAGAGGCAAAATTTCTCGAAAGAGGGTGATGAAAAATCATAGCTTATCTGTGAGCCACCCTAGTGATATCACAGCTTGGACACTGAGCTTAGTTTTATGTACCTTATGTTTTAGGTAACTGGAGGATGATTGCAAAAAATGACAGTAAGAAGGATTAAGTGTGATTATTTATGAGATATAGTTAAAAGAAGACAGCATGCATATGTTCACTAACTATAGGGAATAAACACATCTCTAAATATCTGATGAACAAATACACCCAAGGGCTACATTTGAACAACAAAACGATAAATAAGATGAGAGATTAAAAGAAGAGAGGGGGAGAATTTAGAAAATTTTCAGCATATCATGAGATGGTGCTTACTGGCAACCAGAATTCTCCAATAACAGCCAAAAACCTGAATGATTATGGCTGAGAAGTTTGTGAAGGAGGCTGGAGCACTGGAGTACAGCTGAATCTTCTAACCTTCTTATACTTTGAATCATAAAAATAATGCATCATTTTTCTTTTTTCTAATATAATATTGCCATATTAGATGTGATTTTTTTAGTTAAATGAATACCCCCAAGATTCTTGGCTGAAAGTCTGGATTATGATTGTAATCTACAGCAGAGATGAATTATGCAGAGGATTGGACTCTTTGACCTCTAAGGTCATTCTAGTTTTAAAATTCTGTTTCCTGTGTAGCTCCTGAGTGCTTAATGAAGAGCTGTTGGGAGTGTTTGTGACTAAAGCAGAAGAGTATGTGATCATCAGGCTTGTCACGCGTGAGGATGGTCCAAAACTTTGTGATAATAATAGGAAGTTATTGCTAGGTAACTTTTGTCTGTTTATGGCTTAGCTGAATGTTATGACTGGTACAAATGTCACATCCTCCTGCTACTGTTTGTTCTTTTTGGCCATAACATAGTCACTCGACCACATACTGTTGAATAAAACAAAAACAAAGTTCTTCCCTTCGTGGAGCTTACATTTATTTGGAGAAGACAGGTGATAAACAGAAAGACAAATAAATGGTGACTGTAATTTCGAGTAAAGCTATTTGCTGTGAAGAAGTTCTATAATGGCATAATCCACAGAGGTCTTTCACAAAATCATCTTCCAGGACTTAAGAACAAAGTCTGTGCACTTAATGCTCATTTCTCAAAAATCCCAAACCCTGTATTTGTGTTTCTTCAATATCACAAAAGGAACAACATAGTGTCTCTAGCAATATTTCTTTAAATTCATTTTTCTTTTTTCTTGATTTCCTTGCTCCTCTCTCTGACAAACCCCAGACTCACTGAAGCCTCAAGTCCCCAGAATTCATATTTCTCAGTGTAAAACAGGCTTTTGTTGTTAGTGGTTTTTGGTTTGTTTGTCTTAATGAGGATTTAGAAAATACTATCTATCTTAATTGTTCACATAATGAGTCATATAAGGTGGTAGGTTGCTTACTTTTTTGATTTATTTTTATTCTGCTAGTCTCAGTGACATGAGCTTGTGGTGGTGAACCACAGCCACATGTAGCAGATACTATTGGTACACTGCCAGTACCTCCATTACCTTACTATTTCAGTGCATACTCACTTGACTCCCAATGGCAACTCTTGTCTCTCTGGCCATGGAGGCAACGCTGCTCTCTTATATAGCATACCTGAGGAGCTAGGGACTTCACAGTCTCTGAAATGAGCCCCCAATCATTGATTGAGGTGAACTGGTGTTCAAACACCAGTTTATTCATCCTAGTTCATTTGTCCCTTTGGTGGGATAGGTTAGTCCAAAGCATGTATTCCACATTGTTTCCTAATGTTCACCAGGAAGATTAAGCTCCAATCACCCCTTATAGTGATGTGTTTGATAGTGTGCTTTTTTTTTTTTTTGTCTGTCTTCCCTTCCCTATTCTCCTATTGGTGTTTCCTGAAATTACCTCTCAAATAAACTACTTGCACTGGAATACCTCTCTGAGGATATACTTCTGGAAGAACTCAAACTAAGATACCATGTTCAGGTGATTATTAAGTTGCAGATCAGATCTCCCCACTGATTGTTTTCGCACTTGGATGTCCTAGGTCTAAGGTGAACACATGTCTTAATGCTCATGATAAATGTATACATTGTTTAAGATCATAGCTGACCTTCCACCCAGGTGACAGCAGAAGTAATATTCATATGCTCATACAAGGGTGCCCAACCATGGTTTAATAATCATTACATACCACTGTTTAGATTTTGAGTATGTTTATGACATTTGCCTTTTGACTGTTAAGTAGTAGATATAATGATTATAGGCTGATATTTTCTCAGGAGGATTCTAGTTGTTGCACTTTCCAGTTTCATATGGTTCAGTGATTTCTTCTGCATTCTGTCTAGCTGCTGACACATATGTTGAAATCTCTTATGCTACTCAGCTTGAGAAAAGCTGGGACTGCTGCGCTGAATGTGTGTAAAATCTAGAAAGAACTGTTGTATTATAGGAAACAACCCTAAATTGACAGAAGATTATGGTAGGAAGCCTGATCAGGAGTTTTAATCCCTGTGCACAAAATTAGTCTGTACACATATTGATCACATTCCTGCTGTTTTATCAGTATTTTTTTTTCAATTTTACCTAGTTCTTCACAATTATGTAATATTTTATGTGGTCCTGGTGTCTGTGTGGAGGTGACCTCTAAAATGATCATAATCTGCTGTGACATTCTCTGAGAGTCATGCTTCCTAAAACATCAGCATTTTACACCAGGACATTTTACAGGACACCTTGATATTCTCTGTGGGGGTCAAATATTAGAAAGGATGAGAGATCTAAGACTTGGTGTAATCACTCCTATGTATGTAAGCAAAACCAAAGGAAAAAAGAGAAAAGGAAAGGACACCAAGAAAAGTAGATACATATCTCAGTTTTTGTCCAGTGTAATTGTTCTTTGTTTCTTCCTTTGAAATGTAAAATAAGCTTCACAAATATCTCATCTTCCTTGGTACTAAGGTTTGGAAGGGAGGAGGCAATCTTGAAGAAGTGAGCTCACTATAAGAAGTAACATGGTGTACTAACAAGACTCTGAAGGCCAGGATTCCAGTCCCTGCTCATACAATGTACAACTTTGTGACAATTATTTAGCTGCTCTGCAATCAACTGCATTTATTGCAACATTAAGTTTACCTCTCATACCCCACTAGACCAGGAGAATCTTAAGGTTAGGAACTCGGTCTGATTCAGTGATTTCTCTAGTACCCACATGGCATCTGGCACAGACTGTATTAGGAGAATGATTTTGAATTTAAAAAAAGAACAAGCAAAAGGGCCTCATGGTGGTGAGAGCTGGCTTTAATTGATATGCACCAAAGACACAATAGAGAATAATTCATTCCATTATTCAAGATATATTTACTGAATGCCTACTATATAAACTAATATAATATATAGATTTATATGTAAATATATTATACTATACATAATATATATTTCTAGGTGCTAGAAATACTGCAGTTACCAGAAAACCCACATCTTATATATCTTTTATTCTAGTAGGCAAGAGGATAAAGAAAATGGATAAAAAATGATGCTTGGTAATGACAAATACTAAGGCAAAAAATTATATAAAAAGTGGAGAAAGGAAGGGCGTGGAACCTCTGGTGCAATTTTACTAAGAAAACGAGGGACCCCCAAGTGTAACAGTAAATTGCATCAGGTAAGGGCCTGTGAGCCTCTGTTCTGACAGAAACATAAACAAAGGAAGGTTTGGTTTGGGAATAAAGAAGGAAGTAAAATGCATCATAGCTTAAGTAATTGTTACTTTTTCAATCTGGAGAAAATACAAAGATTGTGAAGTTTAAGACAAAAATCCCTCTTCAGGGGAATTCTCACCTCAGCCTCTCAGCCTAGACACAGGGTTTCCCGCCCCCAGCAGCTTTTCATTCGCCGGGTGGAGGCGCGTTCTCTGTTCCTATTGGCCCCTGTGCCTGTCCCCAGAAGAGCGGCCATCTTGGGTTCCGCTCCCGCGGAACCTTGTGGGAATTGTAGTCACCACTCTGCTCCGTCCGGTCTCGGGAGTTTTTGCCCTCTGTTCCTGGGCCCCTCAGGCAGCAACCCCAGGTGGGCACACTCTCAGGCACTGTTCCTGTCCCGCGCTCCCTCCCTCTGTCTTTCACTTCCCAGCTACCGAGATCTTGGAAGGTAGGGGCGGCGGGGCAAGTACAAGTGGAACAGTGTTTCTGGGGCGCGGGTACGGGTTGCACGCGCGTCCTGTCATCACCCTGGCTGCCCAGTGGGGTGGGGCTGGGCCCGCGCAGCTCAATGGGAGGTGGGGGTCTATCAGGAAGACCCCCACCTCCCACCCCCACCCCACTCTCTGACCCTTTTGGAGCCAGTTACTGAGCAACGGCCCAAACTCTAATCTGCCCCGCCTCCGCTGCATTTTGTAAGTGGGCAAACTGAGGCACGCCACGCCAGTGTTTCCAAGGATGCCCCAGTTCCCGGTCCTGGTGGTGTAGTTGGCATTGGCCGCTTTTGGATGGTTTGTTTCATAGACGAGTAGCAGTGATCTCTACTACCCCAACATACCAGTGTGATACACCCGGCTCTGGGCTCCCCAAAGGGAGGGAGGATTGAACACGTGCTCGGGACAGCAACCAAGCAGGGCACTGGAAAAGCAGTATTTCAGGAGAGAATTTCACACTTAATTTAAAAAACAAAGCATCGAATTCGTTACTGAGGGAGAAGTTATACCTATTTCATGGCCTAGTGTTCTTATATGAAAATATTCAAGGATTAAAAGGTATAGCCACCTGGGGCACTGGAGGAGAAGGAGGCCCTTTAGTGGAATTGGAGCTGGACTTCCTCTGCTGTTCGTCCTGGGATTAGCCTCTCACAGTGCATATCTGGGTAAAAAGGACTCCCTGCCCATGTAGCACAAAGATGCTACCCGGAGCCAAAATCTAAATGAGGTCTTGCTTGTGAAAGTTTGCCGCTTGCATTACTCTGAGGTGTTTCAGAAATGTGCGGTTGTTTCAGAAAGCCTCCGACTTAAGCCTAGTCTGGGACTACAGAGGGCCGCGCCTTCTGACATCTCTCGGCGGAAGCTTCTGGGAGCTTGAGTCTCTTCTAGTGTTTCCCAGGCCGGGGGTGGGGCTGGTACTCCACCTCCCAACGGGCCATTTTTGTGCTGCGAGGTGTCTCCTGGGAGTTGAAGTCTCACCTCCAGCAGTTCTCTGTAGCAGCCCATGACTCGCTAATAGGATATCATGTGGCCCAGTGTTGCTTGCTGCTAGCCTTTGGGTCCACCCACTGTGAGCTGGAGCTAGAGAGTTATGTTTAGTGAAGATGTCTTTTGTTGTTGTCATTGACTGAATGTGCTGTTCCAAGTACTAGATAGGGGATTATTGTATACACTTTTCCACGTATTAGGGATTAGGCATGTTTTCAAACACAGGTAACAGTGTAAATTACAAAGTGTGTTCATATTATCTCTTAATAACATTGTATTTCCCATTTGCAGATGAGAAAAAAACTTGAGAAGATGATTTATTCAGGGTCACACACCTAATAATGAAATGAAACATTTAACAAGTAAACAAATATGTAAAAAATATAATACTTTATTATATATAAAATGCATATTATTATATAAATACAAATATATTCATATACTATATGTATCAATGTATTATATATGAATGTATAATGCATTAGTGTAATATATACCTATGATTATGAATAAAATATGTAAAACTATACAAATACATATAAATATATATTTGTATGTTTATATGTATTTATACCATGTATAAATTATTTATATAATGTATAAATACATATTCAATATGTACACATATTTTAATATATAAATATATGCGCTATGTTTATATCATATATAAATATATTGTATAGATGTATTGTGTATAAATATATTTTTACAAATATATAAAATATAGAATATATATTTATGATACTTTAGTTATTGTCATTTAATTTAATACCCTTAAAAGCTATAAGCAAGATATAACCATTTTCATATGCACTTTATTTTTATTATTAAATTTTTATTTAATTTATTTTTTAAAGTATTTTTATTGATTATACTATTACAGTTTTCCCAATTTTTCCCCTTTATACCCATTCCACCCTGCCCACCCAACCCTCCAGCATTCCTCCCTCTTAGTTCATGTCCATGGGTTGTACATATAAGTTCTTTGAGTCCTCTGTTTCCTATACCATTTTTTATTTCTCCCCATTTATTTTATGCCTACTAATTATGCTTCTTCTTCCGTGTACCTTTTTCCTTCTATTCTTCCTTTCCTCCTCCCCACTGAACTTCCTCTCTGTGATGTCCATTTTTCTGATTCTGTTCCTGTTCTAGTTGTTTGCTTAGTTTTTGTTTTCATTGTTTTTCTTTTCTTTTAGGTTCATTTGTTGGTACTTGTGAGTTTGTTGGCATTTTACTGTTTTGATCATTTTGATTTTTTTCTTTGATAAGTTCCTTTAACATTTCATATAATAAGGGCTTGGTGAAGATGAATTCCTTTAACTTGACCTTATCTGGGAAGCACTTTATTTGCCCTTCTATTCTAAGTGATAGCTTTGCTGGAGAGAGTAATCTTGGAGGTCACTCCTTGCCTTTCATGACTTCAAACTCTCCTTTCCAGCACTTTCTTGACTGCGAGGTTTCTTTAGAGAAATCAGCTGATATAGCCTTATGGGAACTCATTGGTAGGTAACTCTCTCCTTTCTTCTTGATTCTTTTAGGATTCTCACTTTACCTTTAATCTTGGGTAACTTAGTGGTGGCTTGGTGTGTTTCTCTTTGGGTCCAACTTCTATTCTTCTTTGGGACTCTCTTGGCTCTCTGGGCTTCCTGGAAGTCTATTTCCTTTGCCAGATTGGAGAAGTTTTCCTTCATTATTTGTTCAAATAAGTTTTCCATTTCTTGCTGTTCTTCACCCTCTGGCACCCCTATAATTTGGATATTGGAACATTTCAGGTTGTCCCAGAGGTTTGTAAGATTCTTCACTTTTTTTGAATTCTTGTTTCTTCATTTTGTTCCAGTAAGATGTTTATTTTTTACTTTTGTTCCAAATCATTGCTTTGGCTCCTGTTTTCCTTCCTGTCACTGTTGGTTCCCTGAATATTTTGCTTTATTTCACTTTGGGTATCTTTCTTTTTCTTTTTCTTTTCATTTTTTGAATGAGCTCAATCAGTTCTGTAAGCATTTTGACTACCAGGGCTTTAAATTCTCCATTAGACAGGTTGGCTATCTCCTCATTGCTTAGTTCTCTTTCTCATGCACTTATGTCAAAAGTATCCTGTTTCCACAAGGAGGCCAGATTCTGGAGGCCTCATAGTACTGTATGTAACCTTTAGGCTCATGATTTCTTTCACTTGGTATGCTTGTCCTTGCATTATAGCTGTGCATATTTGATGGAGTGCTTTAGGAAATATTTCTATGTCCCTATCTCTTTGTATGTACATGCAGTTTCAATGTGCTCCATTTCTATTTTGGAAACTTGTCTTATTTTTGGCTCCCAGTACTTCTCTTTTCTTCTTTTAGACACTTGAGAACAAAATATGACACTGTGTTTGCATTCACATATGTTAAAATCTAATACTCTAGTGTAGGATATCTGAAATGACATGAGTTTCTTGAATTATACAAAAGTTTTGTTTTCTATTAGAAAATACATGAACCCTTTCAGTTACATATTCACAGATAATAAAGCAGGTAACCCTCACCTCTTGTATGTAAAAGATGATTTCTACTTAATAATTATATAATAAGGTAACAACTTTGTAAATTAGTGTCTAAACATTCCTGAGATAATCACTATGGGAGATATTCTTCCTGTCACCCTCTATTCACTCACTCCCCCCATTCCATCTAGCACTCTCCCCACTGACACTCTGATCATCCAGTTTCCAGAACAGTGCGTGACCACTGGTAGACACTGGAAAAAATAATTGCCGAATTGCATTCACAAGCACTCTCGAACTCTGTTCCCACATCTTTTTCTTGAATCTCAGTTTTCTCTTTTAATGCAACTTTGAAATATAAGGTAGGGCAAAAGTAGGTTTATACTTGCATGTGGAACACAGATTTTATTTTATTATTATTTATTGTTGTATTATTTTCAATACAAATAACTGTAAACGTACTTTTGCCCCACCCTGTGTAAGATGTAGCCTGTTACTTTCCTTTCAATGTCTACATTGCAGAGAAAAGTCTCAGCCTTTGAGGTCATCCTCTAAGAGGCTATTTCTTTGGGAATGTCAATGTCTGTAATTTCTCAGATGAGAAATAGATCCAAATAGCAAAATGTAGCAGAGAAGAAATAGAGTGGTAGTCTGCAGACTTATGATTTAATTCCCAGCCCTATCTCTTAGGCTGGTTACTTAGCCCTTGGCTTTTTCTATAAATAGGATAATAAGCATTTTTACCTCAAAGTGATGATGAAGATTAAATAGGGTACTGCACTTGAAGCTTTCAGCATGTTGTCAGGCACTCAATAGCTTGTATTCGATAGATGAATAGAACCCCTTCTTTTATTAAATGTAAATGATATTTGAAAATATATCAGATTTACTCAAGATTTAAACTTGAGTCAGAAACCTATTTTATAAAAGGATATGCCATTTGTTTTCTTAGAATAGTAAGCCTGGCCATCACATTTAATATATGAAGTTACTCACAACTCTTGATAACCCATCTTGTCAGCTTAGTGACACCCTCTTTTGTGGGCTGAGAGATAGCAAAGCTTTTGGCTCTGCTCTGCCTGCTTTGAAGTTCCTGATCGGTGGTTCCATCTATGTGTTAAATCTTGGATTGAAAAGCAGCCTGCTTCTGTTAGTGGGGCCTTTTGTCTACTTCTAGAAAGGCTGAGTCTGTTCCAGGAGCCTCAGGATTAAAGTGGAGCAGTTGTCCTCCAGTTGGGGAGAAATCCCAGGGCAGTGGTCACGTGGACCTGGCAATGCTCCTTTCTAAAGCTGGCAGCTTCAATAGCCATGAAGTTACTGGTAAGGAGGTGAGTTAGAGAAAAGGGGTGATGCAGGAGACAGAGAAGAAAAAAAGGAATGAGGATCACAGCAAGAGCAAATTACAGATAGACCAAGGAAAGAACTGAGGTCCTCGGTATCCTAAATATGTATTTATACACCTCATTTATTCTTCTCCCAGCTCTGTGCCAGACACTGTGCCATTATACATTGGAGATACAGACATGAATGTGGCTAACTTAGAGGGTCATGGTGGAAGTACATTCTAGTTGGGAGGAGCTTAGAGGAAGAAAGGAAGGATGGGAGGAAGGGTGAGATGGGATTTGATGAACAAAATGGTCTTTGGGCCTGGGGTATAAAAATCAATGGATGGGGGAGGGGGAGGAGATGAGGCTGCCCCATGCAGGGGCAGGCATGGGCGATAGGCAGAGTCTAATTACCTGTATTGTAAAGGAATTTTGGACTTAATTCAAGGACATTTGGGAAACCACTTAACAGTCTTAAATAGAGAAATGAAATTATTGGATTTGTTTTCTAAAAAAGTGTAGAGGCAGTATGGATGATACATTTGTGAGAGGTAGTAGTTGATGTGGGAAAACTGGGTAGGCATGTGCTTCTCTAACTTTCATGTACATATGAACTTCCTGCTTATCTTAAAATGTGGATTCTGTTGCAGAAGATCAGATATGGGGCTGAGTTCAGTATTTCACTATAACAGGCAGATGCTGCTGGCCCAGGGACTGTACTTTGAATAGCAAGTACTTGGGAAACTCTTGAGTGTTCTAGGTGAGAGATGATGTGGTTAAAAGAATGGACTCTAGAGGAGAAGAGAGCTGGATTCTGATGTTGGTTCTGCCATTTCCTTTGCTGTGTGACTCTGGAAAAAGGTGTCCCACTCTCTTTGAGCCTCAATTTCCCTATCTATGAAATAGGGATTATAATTCCTATTGTAGACTGATATTTTAAGTTTTCAGTGAGGTAGTCGATGGGAAGTTTTTAACACAGTAATTGGCGGTCAATAATGCTAGCTTTAATTTTACTCCTACTGTTACTAATAAAAATCACAACTTTATGTGCCATGCTCTGTTTCCTTATTTATCATATTTTGAATGCTAGGTGAAATAGATTACTTTTAATTGTACTGTTTTTGTTTCTGTCTTGCATATAAAGTCCGGAACTTCTTCAGTTCTTTGTAAAAACTTGAGTATTATGGGCAAATAGATGTATTTATTTCATGAAATTAAGTTTATCTAAATTTGAGGGAAAGAAATATGGGATCCATAAAGTACCATATTATATCTGGTTAAGGTAGGAATTTGAGGCATCTTGCCTCCTAATGTAAATTTATTTAGCCTAATTATAGTGCCTCCTTTTTCACATAACTTTAACCTGTTTGGACTGCTTTCCAGCCAGTGATTCTCAGCCCTCTTGCAAGTTAGAATCACCTCTGGGTGGTTCTGCCCAGATAAATTAAAATCAGAGTGTGGGAGGCAGGCATTAGTTTTTTGTTTTTTTTAAGTTTCTCAGGTGACTCTGAAGTGCATTTAGGAATGAGAATCACGGGTTCAAACAACAGAACATGAAATGAATCAGGTACAATCTAACAGGTGAAAGCCTTGGGTGGTGAATGGAATATCTAGAAAGCAGAATTTTGAAGGCAGAATTTACTCCCAAATTTTCACTTTGGGAGTGAAAGAGATAATGTCTCATCACAGATCTGTCATGGAATTTGAACTAACTATAGGTTGTGCCCTGGGAGATATCTTTGTGGTCAATTACCAAGGACCCCAATGACCCCACTTCCTTGGATTTCTTACCTGAGTCAGGATTCAACTTCTCTTCAGAGTTGAATTTTAGGCTCTGATTTTCTTCCTGGTATTTAGTTTGTTCCAATTGTCATGGCTGAAAAATAGTATTAACCCATTAAAACCATGTTCAAAAGATACTGAATCGCATGGTTTCATCAGCCATGTGTGCCTATGTTATTGAAAAGGTTTAAACTATTGTTCATAGAAAACACAACCCATTTTACTTGTAACATTCTTACATTCTAATTCATTGCAGCTTCAAATGAACCACTTTTGGAGAGGACACGCATTATAAAGATTTGTTTTCTTTAAAAAAATTTTAGAGGCACCCACACTCTCCATTTCACGGTAGAATAATTAAGCTAATTTAATTAAATCTTTAATATGCTGAATTATCTATAATATGTGGAAATCTTTTTCTTTTAAAAGTTTTTTAACCTCACAGAAAATGTGTATACTTTGTTTGCATCTGAATATTTATATTGAAAACCCTATATTCAGGACACAGAAGCATTCTTGGCCCGAATCTCTCTTACCCTGCACACCATAACTTCACTTTTCAGCATTTTCTGAGCTTCTCTTCTCAATAGGAGGTCATTTCACATTGTATAGGCATACCTCATTTTATTGCGCTTCACAGGTATTGTGTTTTTTACAAACTCAAGGCAAGACCATTCCCCAGCAAAAAGATTATGACTTGCTCTATTGTAATAGGTGCTTTATTACCATAGTCTGGAACCAAACCTGAGTATCTCTGAGGTGTACCTGTAGTAGTTTTTTCTGCTCTCTTAAATAGGGAGAAAAAGAAAAAAGCAGTAGGAAACCGTTTTTGTTGGATGGTTTAATATAGTTAAAAAACTACATATTTTAGGGATATTTTTATGTATGCTGAGAAAGTGGTTAAGAGGTTTGCAAAAGAATACATTGACAGTATTCTGGAATTTAAAGACTCTGAATATTTTTTATGTATTTATTAGTGTTTCTTGCTTTGGATGTACCTTTTCTTATTAACAATCAAATTTCCATTAAAAATCAGTATATTCTGCACTTTCTCAGACTCACAGCTATTGGAGCTAAAACCTATCATCGATAGTGTGAAGCATCAATACTCTCTCTTGAAGTTTAGTGCATTCATATTTCAGTTGGGCACAGGCTGGAGGAAAGTATGGTCTGCAGTCATTTACTCACTGGAGTGTGCGGTATGTGGTAAGAACAAAATTTTCATTTTTGGCAAGATTTGATGTCTTCCTGAAGACAGCCCCATGTCTTCAGTTTAAAAAAAGAAGAGTATGTGCTGCAGTCTTATCTCTCCATTAAGGATTCAACTTCTCTTCAGAGTTGAATTTTAGGCTGAATTAAGTACAGGACAGTACCTGCTTTGTTGTGCCAGGGGATGTTTAAGCTATGCCTAGAAGCAGGAGGTTACGTACATACTTGGAGTCCTAAGAATAGGCAGAAGAAGGGGCTGGAATCTGCCAGAATAAGGTCGTTTCAACCCTGGAGCACTAAAGGTTCCTGTTCAACCTGTTCTGGGTATGGGCCTGATGAAGGAAGGGGTAGTGATCCAAAGGAGAGCAGGGAAAAGCCGGAGAGATAGAAACAGATGCAGAGTGTATGGGAGGGGTATAACAACAAGAAGATGGTTTAGTAAAGGGAAGGGAAAATGTTTTGTTTTTACAAATATTTATGGCAATGGTTCCTTTGTGGCCTACAACATGCATGGCTGTGCATGCAGAGAGATCCTGATTAATGGGAGGCCCTGATACCTTCAGAAGAGAGGAAGCATTCCTGGAATAGAGAAACAATAGGTGCACTGCAGTTTGAAATCCTAGTTTCTGGGTTCTGTTGGCTAAGGGGGTAAAAACAAGGCCAGGAAGCTTCAGCAGCCCATGGCCACAGATAAATCGGCAGCTGAGGCCCTCTCTGTCTTGGGCTCTCTGAGTGGGACAGAAAGCTTCCCCTAAGCTATGGCTTCCTCTAGCCTCTTGAACTTCCAAGAGGCAACAGGCCAAGCTTTTTTTGGCCTAGAGGAATTAGCTGTGTTTGGCTTCCTAGTGCAGATACAACAGCTGGGTCCAGCTCCCATGGGCTGGGGACTGGCTGCAACTATGGGCGAGGGTCCAAGTGAGGCCAGAAACTTCTGCATTTCTAATAAACTCCCAGGTGATGCAGATGCTTCTTTCCCACTGGCCACACTTGGATTAGCAAGAGTCTAGATCTTTATGGCTTCTACTATGTTGTCATTCTGTTTTCATGTACTGAATAGTGTTGTTTAGAGTTCACAAATACATATATCACTCTACATGTGGCTGTACCCATTATCAGGTGTGTGAGCATGGACAATTTTTTGGCTATGTCTATTAGAATGGTGTTCATAATGGTAACTACCTATGGATGTTGTGAGGGGTGAATGAGATTACATGTATAAAGCCCTTGGCATGTATTAGCTATTCTAATGACTGGACACTAATCAGTGGATGTGATGGGTTTGCACAAGCAGCTTTCTTTACTTGGGGTTGGTCAGGTTCTTGTGAACCTGTATTTGTGTGCTAGGAGCAGCCTACTCTAGTGGCAGTCAAGTGTGTCCAGCATCTGGAAGCACGTAATACCTTGCAGTTAAGGTAAGCAGGCAAATGGAGTGTGGGATGACATCCTGGCAATAGCCTCTGACCTGTCTGGTATCCCAGTTTTAGTTCCTAAGCCCCATGGTGTTCCTGCCAGTTTGTCTTGGGTATGAGTCATTCCTTATTCACCATTACTTTACTAATGCACTTACTGTTGCCTGTTATACATCAGGCATGGTGTTAGGTTTGGTTATACATCAGTGAACAAGGCAGGCATAGTCCTTGCCCCCAGAAGTCCAGTGGAGGAGATGGAAAATATGCAAGTGAGCAAATGTAATTATAAAGTACCAAGTAATTATAAAATACTGGCAAGAAAGAGTATAAGGTACAGTGATTGTGAAAGAGGTAACTTACTGAGGTAGGGTAGCTAAAGAGGAGGAGCTGATATTTGAGCTGGGACCTAAATAAAGGATGAGAGAGAGGAAGACATATAAAGAGTGGTAAGGGGGCATTTCAGGCAGAAGGGACAGCCTTTACTGCAACCTTAGGGGAGAGAGCTTGATGTGCTCAAAGAGATGAAAGAGGCCTCTATGGCTCAATCATGGAGATTTAAGCAGGCACTGACACAAAGTGAGGTTGGCCTGGCCATGCAGGGCCTGAAGGTCAAAGTGTGCAGTTTGGATTGTGTTCTCTGGGGGAATGGCCCTGGCCCTGAATCTCCTACCATGGCTACAGTTTTGCTCTTTACTGTCCAGACCTCCCTTCTGCTGGCCTGCTCCTCTGAGCACCTGTTGCCAGACTGCTTTTTCCTTCACTTTTGCCAGACATCAGTTATGGTCTTGACTATGCCTCCCTAATGCCTGCCATCTTCATAGGCTTCTCTTTCACCTGTTGCTGTGCTTTTTGGACAACAGGTGACATTTGTATAGCCTGATTCCTGCCCATTTCCTTCACCTGTGTTCTGCCCAGAGTGTCCCCGTCTGTCCCCAATGGGATATCAGACCCTCGGTCCTCCTGATCTGATGCCTCAGCCATGTAGCAGTAAAAAATTAAGAACAAAGTTATTACCAAAGGGGTGCAGAGGAATAAGAATGAAAGGGACTGAGGGACGAGGAAGAGCAGTTTTGAATCTAGTGATTGGTGGAAGAAGGAATAACATACAGTTTTTATATGTTGGAATCACAAGTTCAAAGGATTTTTAAAATGATTTAATTAATTTATTTTTTTAGAAAAAGGGGAGTGAGGGAGAAAGACAGGGAGAGAAACATCAATGTGCAAGAGAAACTTGGACTGTTGCCTTTTGTATGCACCCCAACTGGGGACTGAACCCTAAACACAGGCATGTGCCCTGACCTGGGATCAAACTGGTGACCTTTCACTTTGAGGGATGATACTCCAACCAACTAAGCCACACTGGTTAGGGCTCAAAAGATTTTTTTTGAAGGTCTTGAAGGAAGCTTGTTGGAAAGCTGGTTTTAAAGAGAGAAGATGACTTGCTTTGGGTCATAGGTAGATTCAGTGGCAGAATGAGGATCTTTCTTTCTCTCTTTCTCTTTTTTTCTAATTTTTATTTATTGATTTTAGAGAGGAGGGAATGGGATAGAGAGAGAGAGAGAAACACCAATTTGTTGTTCCACTTATTTATATTCATCAGTTGATTCTTGCATGTGCTCTGGCAGGGGATCAAACCTGCAACCTTGGTGTATCTGGATGACGCTCTATCCAACTGAGCTACCTGGCCAGGGCAGTTTGAATGGTTCTTATGTCAACAGGGACCTCATCTGGGAAGATTCAAAAGTTGGGGTGACTCAATGGCTAAGGGCTGCAGCCATCTCTAAGGATTCCCAACTTATGTGTCTGACCATTGACGTTGGTTACCAGCTGGAATCTCAGCTCAGGTGGTTAGCCAGAACACCTACTTGTGGCCTCTCCCTGTGGCTTCTTGGGGTTCCCGCTTGTATCATGGCTGGGTTCTAATAAAGAGTGAGCCAAAGAGAGTCTGGTGGAAACTTTTACCAGTTGAGCTATCTGGACAGGACCACAACCTTCTTTCTTAGTCTTCTGTAGGTGAGGTCCCATCTTTTGGTTTCTTGACTTATACTTTTTTATAGCTTCTATTTAACTTCTAAGGTTTGATCAAGGAGTCTTTCTCTTTGGATTGTGAACTCTATGAAGTCAGGATCAGTGGCTATTTTGCTGATGCCATCTTCCCAGGACCTGTTCCCCATGTAAGGTAAGTAAGTGGTCTAGGTGCCTAACTTAGAATTAATTCAGTGTTGCACTTTGCACTCTGCCATAGACCCATAGACTTCTGGGCTGTCCTCCATTACTTCTTTGGTTAATTGAGTCTTGGTTGTGTGGGGAAGTTTAAGTAAGTGAAATCTGCTGAAGTCTGGACCTCTGGACCTCAGCCCTTCCTACCATTCCTTGAACCGTACGTACTGCCTCCTATTTCCTCTCCTTATTGTAGATAATGCCTTGCTAATTGCATTAATGTTGTCTCTTTTACCTCTTTAGAAAGTGCATTCCTCCAAGGTCAAGGATCTTATTGGCCCTGTTTCTTGATGTATCCCTGTGCATAGAACAATGTGTGGCCTATTGTAGGCTGAATGAATTATGTCCTATCACTACCATCAAGATCTACAAGACTGGGTTCTGAAGGCTTCTTTCTGCTTTATGCAGATGTGTTATTTATGCTGCACAGATAATTGAAATTTTCAAATGCTTGGGAGTAAAGAACCAGCTCATAAGGAAGGGAGTATAGAGAAAAACCTCCTATCTGGCTCTGAGAGATGACTTCTGGCTTTGCTTCTCCTTAGCTGTGCAATCCTGAGTGAAGTATTCAATCTCTCTGCATATCACTTTTCTGTAAAATAAAGACATTAAGACTACTAATTAGGGGTGTCCAACCTTTTGGCATCTTTGGGCCACACTGGTAGAAGAAGGGTTGTTTTGGGCCACACATTAAATACATGGTGATGCATAATCACAAAAAACTCTCACAGTGGCTTAAGTAAATTTAGGATTTTGTGTTAGGGCTCATTCATAGCCATCCTGGGCTACATGTGGCCCATGGGCCACAGGTTGGACACCCCTGGCAGCTCTTAGGGTTGTGAGGATTGGGTGTGAGGATGATGTAAAGCATGCCTTCACAGTGCCTGACGAGTGGTCAGTGCTCAATATATATTGCCCGTGATTGCCGTCATTAAACCTGGAATGTTGCTCTGTCTACTATTTCTGGCTAGTGGTTAAACAGGCATGTCAGTTTTCACTTTTAAAATCAGGGATAGGTCTTTCCTATAGTCCTGTGTTATTTGGTGGAGTCTTGTATTCTCTTTGGTCATCAAATAATACACAGGCCTTCAATTCTGGCCGTATAAAGTTTACTGAAAATGTTGATGAACAATAACCCAGAATTTGGCACAAAAAATTAATGCTGGTTGATGTTAAAGACAGAGGAATATAAATCAGAAAACAAACACATCTACCATACTGTAATATTTAAATGCCTTCTCATAAACACTTAAGATTCTCATTAGTCCAACATGAGAAAAATGATAAATATTAATATTTTCTATCAAAGGAAGGCTTAGAAATCAAAAGAAGAGTAAACAACTGTTGTAGTTCAAAGATGATATAATGAATGAATTTAAATTCCACACCACTAAACCTCTATTTTAAAAAACTTCTCTGTGAGACAGTTTAATTATTTTTATCCAGTGCAGAAACTAGGAAAGATGTGTGCTTAGAAAGGATTCTTGGGACTTGCTGATTTAGACCATGTTCTCGAAGACTTTGGCTGTATTGTGCTTTGTGTCTACAAGAGAGACTCATGTGCCTGAGCATGAGTGTGCCTGAGCCAACCTTCTTCTCCATTGATTTCCAGTTCTATTTCAGGAGAATCATATTGGAAACTGGCTCTAGGTAGATGATGAAAAAGCATCGGGTAGCATTTCCTTGTCTTTGCTGTGAATTCTTTCCTCAAGCTTCTTTATTATTACTAGCTCCGAATATTCCAGGCAGTGTGTACAGCAGTCAGTCCTCAGGTCAGGAAGGAATAGAGGGAGGGCTGACAGGCTGATGTGATCACTTTGAAACTGTCAGGCTTTTTCTTCTGCTTTTACTGTTACAAAGGTGGCTGACTCAGTGCGAGGGCCCTCATCATATCCCTGCAAAGACATAGTCCTAGGAGTCAGGACACCAGGATTGTAGTCCTGGCATTCTCATTGCCTCATGCAGGTCTTGACCCCTTTCCGCATCTGTAAAGTGAGGGGCTTGGATCTGATAATGCTAAAATTCTGTGCCACTCTAACATCTTCTATGTCAGGTAGAGAGAGAGCTTCAGGGATCTAATAAGTCCTTCTCCCTAGCCTCTGCAGAAGGGAAATTGCCTGGCCTAGCAGGCTTTTGGGCCAGACTGACCTATACTGTGCCTAAACTAATTGACTTAAGTTTTCATCCATTAAATGGACATAGTGCAAGGTTGTTGTAAACACAAGAGGTGATGTTTAGAAAGCATCCAGTGCTGTGTATGGCACATCACAGAAATTTATTGATGATGCTGTATTGTCATGTTATTACTTTATTATTTTTATTTTTAAACATTGTGTTTATATCTTATCTCAGCACTTGTCTGTCTTTTTGTACCTCAGTTTCTTCATCTAAAAATGGGGATAGTAAAAGAACCTACTGTATTGGTTAATTGTGCAGATTAAATGAGATAATACATACTGTATTTTTTGGACTATAAGATGTATCCACCCCAATTTGGGAGGGATAATGGTTGTTAATGCTGCTGTTGAGTTCTGTTTACATTTACATTGGTGAAATAACATATTGTTTATGTTACTAAATATTTTACCACATTTTTTGCTTCACATTTTTTTCCTATTTTCCTCTAAAACCTAGGTGCATCTTATGCGCCGAAAAATACGGTAGATACTTCCTGGTACATTGTAAGTACCAAATACAAATTAGCAATGATTTCAGTTATCATTTTTATTACTAATCACAATACCTTGAATAAATATTGCTTTTTGTAAAGAACTAGATAAGGTAAGGCAAATAGGGATAACTACCTTCTGTAGTACCCATGCTAAAGCATATTTCTAGTGGTCCAAAAGATCCAACATTTTCCCCCAGCAGCACATTAATCATAGGGAACATTAAATAAATGACGTCAAATTGGGACTTTAAAGTCAATTATGTCTCTTCAACATGGGTTCTTAATCCAGGATGCTGGGGCCTCCTGGATAAAATATAAATATACAAATATATGTTAGTATAATATAAATATATATTTACACAATATATATGTTATATATTATGATATATATATACACATACACCCACAACTTTGTCATCCACTGATAGATACCTGGGTTGTTTCCATGTCCCAGCTGTTGTAAATAACTAAAATTGCTATACACACAAATATATGTTTATATATTTATATATAAATATATGTGTATATATGAATATATATTTATATTATATACAAAACATAATCTATAAGATAAATTTTATCCAGCCATTAAAAAATGAGGTCATCCTTTCATTTGCAATAATGTGGATAGACCTTGAAGGCATTATGCTAAGTGAAATAAATCAGAGAAAGACAACATACCATATGATTTCACTTTTATGTGGAATCTAAAAGAACATATAATCTCTCCCAACAAACCCACACCAGACAGCTAGAAAAAGATCAGATTTATAATTAGCAGAGGTTGGTAGATAGGGAGAAGGAATTGGAAGAAGGTGTTCAAAAGGTCCAAACTTCCAGTTATAAGATTTACATGTTCTAGGGATATAATGTACAACATGAGGACTATAGTTAACACTGCTGTGTGATATATAAGAAAGTTGTTAAGAGAGTAGATCCTATGAGTTCTCATTATAAAAACTTTTTCTTTTTATCATATCTATATGAGATGATGGCTGTTACCTAAGCCTGTTGTGGGAATCATTTCACAGTATTTGTAAATCAAACCATTGTGCTGTAGAACTTAAACTGATGCAGTGATGTGTGTCAATTATTTCTCAATACAACTGGAAAAATATGAGATATTTGCAGTTGAAAAATGGGGTAAATAGAAGACAATTAAAATTTAAGTTGAATGCATATACCTTTGGGGATGACAGCTGGAGAATAGAAATAAGGCAAGAGATTTGTTTTGTCTTTATTTTATTTTTTAATAAAGATTTTATTTATTTACTTTTAGAGAGTGGGGAAAGGGGAGAAAAAGAGGGAGAGAAACATCAATGTGTGGTTGCCTCTTGCACACCCCATACTCGGGTCCTGGCCTGCAACCCAGGCATGTGCCCTGACTGGGAATTGAACTGGCGACCCTTTGGTTCACAGCCTGCACTCAATAGACTGAGCTACACCAGCCAGGGCTATCTTTATTTTTCTAAAAGCTATTATTGTCATTTGATTTTAATTGTTATATATTTTACTTCGTAATAAGTAAAAATATTTCATTGGAAGTAAAAAATAAAAATAAAGAAGAATCTAATGTTCCAGATCCATAATTTATCTCCACTTGTGAGTTGAAACCAGGTTAGAAAAGACTACTTTTTATCAGATTCCAATGGGTCAGGTAGTAAACTAAGACCTCGGTGTGGATTCTCTCATTTTATCCTTAGAGCAACTATATGAGATAGACAGTCTTTTATGTCTGTTTACACATGAGAAAACTGAAATTCGGAGACATGAAACAAGTACTTAATAGGACACTCAAGTACTTGGGCTGGGACACAGATCCAGGTCACCTGATTTGGGAACTTGAGCTCTAGGAGCAAATGTCCTCAGGTGGTAAAACATCAAACCTGCTTGATAGCTACTATTTCTTTATAATGAAGTCCAATGGCAAAACAAGGAGGTAAATAGACTTGCTTCTTATCAATGACACAGCAAATGAACACTTATTTATGTTGTTTCCAAGATCATTCCTTTTCATGTAAGGGTATGAGTTTCAATATAGAATTGACTTATTTAAGGAAATATCAATATTTTTTCTGAAATTAGCAGCATCAAACTGTATTCATGGAATTTTACAGACATACCACATTTAAATATACAAATTCATCTGGAAATGTAACATTTCCTTATCTGTTTCTACAGCTTAGCTTGCAGCTGTTGGCATCAGTTTATTTTTAAAACAAAAATAAGCTGCTTCTTGTTAACTTCATCAGGTCATCAGTCAGATATTAGACAAATTTCATGTCAATGAGGCCAACATCTTGGTCAGAGTGCACAGATTATTGTATGAGAAGGTGCTATTTTTAAAAACTTTTCATATCAAAACTGCATAAGAAAATAAATTCATTTTAGAAGATTTTTTAAAAAGACAGAGTTGCTCAAATAGAAAATAACATTGCCATTCTATGCTCTTGTAATAGATAGTACTATCAATATTGCAGTATATACCCTTTCCATTTCTTTAATTGCATATGTATATTTGTTAGTTTTACTAGTTCTCTAAATTGGGATCACACTTTACGTATGGTTTTGTTACCTATTTTTCACTCATGAATGTATTGTGTGCCTTTTCTAATGTCATTGGACTGCAAAAGTATTTTTTAACCTATCCCAACTGACATTGGGTTCCTCACCTCTATTTCTAGTATATATAAATGAAGAATATTTGCATATAAGCATAATTATATCAATGATTCTTTTCTTAGGATGTATTCTCAGAAGTGGGAGGGCTAGGCAATATTGTTAGCCGTAGGAGTAGCTCTCTCATTTTTTTCACTACAGGCAGTGCTCTCCTGTGCACCTAGAATCCCCACTACCTACTTTTCCTGGGTTCTGTTTCCTAGGAAATTCAGAGAAGAGACTATGGAGTCAGGAGTTGGTAGGGCAATTAATATGTCTTTAGGCTCTACTTGATCAAAATAAACATATTGCATTGCATGTACTAGCGATATAACATATCCTGTATTAGTATGTTACCTTGTCAGCCAGAACCCTGCCAATTGTGAGTAACAGAAAACTTGATTTACAGGGGTTTAAAAATAGATAATTATTTCTATCATATTACAAGAAGTCTAGAAATGTGAGGGTGGCTGTGGCTTCAGTTTAGCAGCTCAGAAGTGTCAAAAAGAGTCTATCAACAATGTTTTTGGCCTTTTCTCAATGGTCATGGGATGGCAATGGCTGAAGCAGGCATCATACTTGTGTTTGGAGTGTCCCCAAGAGGTGAGAGAACATATGAATGAGACACATTTTTGATCCTGGGAGTGGTTAGCCTGATTTTAAGAAGTGGTGCTGCTTCTTTCTCTTATAGCAGAAGCAAAATATATAATCATTATAGAAAATATATTTAACCCACAGTCTCATGATCAGGAGGTAATCACTGCTCTCATTTTGGTGTTTATCTGTCCAGTTTAGTTATAAATACACAATAAAGTGTGATAATCCATTTATATACTGCCTTGTAACTGGCCTTTTTTATTCAGCATCCATCTCTGTGCCTAGCACCTGGCTGATGCTTTAAGAATTTTACTGAAAAATTAATCAGTGATTTTAAAAACTCACTATGGTTTTGGTTAAGATGGAGGTAAACATGCCTTGCCTCCTTGCACAACTACAGCAAAAATTACAACTAGGCTATAAAACAAATTATCACCTAGAATCATCAGAAAATCAAGCTGTGTGGGAGACTGACAACTATGAATTAAAGAAGCCACATTTGTCCAGATGGGTGGGAGGAGTGAGGCATGGAGAGGTGCAGAGAGATGTTGACTTGTGGAAACACAAAATGGGTAGTCACATACCCATGTGTGCTGGATAAAAACTGGATGGATACCTTGGGAGTGAGGGATCCTGGCCCCAGACCAGACCACCCAGCCCAGGGTTCCAGCACCAGGAAGATAAGTCCCCATAACTTCTGGCTCTAATAACCACTGGGAGTTGGGGCAGTGGGAAAAACTGGGGGATTCTCAGGATTCTCCTCTTAAAGGGCCTGCAATGGAGTTAGGACTTACACAGACTCATTCCTTCTGGGCTTCAGCACCAGGGTAAAAGCTGGAAGGGCACCAGTGGCATATGGGGAGAAATTGAAGTGTCTGGCTTCAAGGCAGTGTGGAGAGAGAGCCTCTTCCATGACAAAGCTCCAGACAGTGACATTATCCCCTCTGAACACCCACCCCCCCGCAACACACACACATAGACACAGAATAGGGACATGGTGGCTTTGCCCTGGCGATTGCCTAAGGTTCCACACCATCGAAATTACCAAGGCTGTTTTCTATAATAGACCATGCTACTAAGACAGAGAGTCAAAGCAGCTCTACCTAAAACTCAGAAACAAACATAGGGGGGCTGCCAAAATGGGAAGACAAGGAAATATAGCCCAAATGAAAGAACAGGATAAAACTACAGAAAAAGAACGAAATGAAATGGAGATAAGCAATGTATCAGGGGCAGAGTTCAAAACACTGATTATCAGGATGCTCAAGGAACTCATTGGATACTTCAGAAGCATGAAAAAGACCCAGGCAGTAATGAAGGTTGCACTCAGTGAAATAAAGAAAAATTTAAAGGGAACCAACAGTGGAGTGGATGAAGCTAAGAATCATATCAATGATTTGGAACATAGAGAAGAAAAAAAATTCAATTGGAACAGCAAGAAGGAAAAAGAATCCCACTCCCCTGCAAATGAGGATAGGCTAAGAAGCCTCTGAGACATCTTCAAACATACCAATGTCTGAATTATAGGAGTGCCAGAAGGAGAAAAGAAAGAGCAAAAAATTTAAAACTTATTTGAAAAAATAATAAAAGAAAACTCCCCTAATTTAGTGAAGGAAATAGACATACAATTTCAGGACGCACAGAGAGGCCCAAACAAGTTGGACCAAAAGAGAGCCACACTAAGACAGATCATAATTAAAGTGCCAAAGGTTAAATATAAAGAGAGAATCTTAAAAGTAAAAAGAGAAAAACAAATACCTACAAAGGAGTTATCATAAGACTGTCAGCTGATTTCTCAAATGAAGCTTTGCAGGCTAGAAGGGACTTGCAAGAAGTATTCAAAGGGATGAAAAGCAAGGACCTTCGATCTGGATTACTCTATCCAGTAAAGCTATCACTTAGAGTTGAAGGGCAAATAAAGTTCTTCCCAGACAAGGTAAAGCCAAAGGAGTTCATCATTATTAAGCCAGTATTGAAGGAACTTACAGTTAAAGGAACATCAGTTAAAGGAACTTACTTAAGAAAAAGAAGATCAAAACTATGAACATTAAAATCGCAAGAAATTCACAAGTATCAACAATTGAATCTAAAAAACTAAGCAAACAAGGAGAACAGAAATAAAATCATAGATTTGGAGATCATTTGGAAAGTTATGAGTTGGGAGGGGAAACGGGAGAATGGAGGAAAAGATGCAGAGATTAAGAAGTTCAAATTGGTAGGTACAAAATAGATAGGGGAATGTTAAGAACAGTATAGGAAATAGAGAAGCCAAAGAGTTTGTATACATGATCCATAGACATGAACTAAGGGAGGGGATTGCTAGAGGGAATGGATGGTAGAGGATGGAAGAGGTTAAAGGGGGAAAAATTGGGATAACTGTATAAGTATAATCAATAAAATATATCTAAAAATAAAAATGTGCTATGAATATTATTCTATATCATTGAGTATTTGTATAATTTTTAACAACTGCATATCACTCAGTTATTTGCCTATTCCATTTTTTCTTTGGTTATTATTACACATGTAGATTTTTTCAAAATGTTCACTATGATGAATAATTCTGCAGGACATCTTTGTGTGTGTGTACAAGTCTCTCCTTATTTCCTTAGATAAATTTCTTTCAGAAATTGAATCACTTAGTCCAAGGAAGTGCCAATTTTAAGGTCCTTGATGTACTTGTATATCACCAAATGGCCCTCCTCTGATGTACCATTTAAAACTATGTTGTTTTAGTTCTTTATCTATTTATTTTATTTTTAAAGTATATTTTATTGATAATGCTATTACAGTTTTCCCAATTTTTTTCTCTCCTTTATCTCCCCTCCTCCCTGAGCATCCCCCCCTTTAGTTCATGTCCATGGGTTGTACATACCAGTTCTTTGGCTTCTCTGTTTCCTATAGTATTCTTAAACCACCCCCTCCATCTATTTTATGCCTACCAATTATGTTTCTTATTCCCTGTTACTTCTTACTACGTTTTCCCCCCATTTTTTCTCTCCACCTCCTTGCTGAAAATCCTCCAAGTGATCTCCATTACTGTGACTTTGTTCCTGTTCTAGTTGTTTGCTTAGTTTTTGTTTTTATTTTTTAGGTTCAGTTGTTGATAGTTATGAGTTTGTTGTCATTTTACTGTTCATAGTTTTTGATCTTCTATTTCTTAGCTAAGTCCCTTTAACATTTCATATAATAAGGGCTTGATGATGATGAACTCCTTTAATTTTATTTTATCTGGGAAGCACTTTATCTGCCCTTCCATTCTAAATGAAAGTTTTGCTGGACAGGGTAATCTTGGATGTCAGTCCTTGCTTTTCATGACTTCAAATTCTTCTTTCCAGCCCCTTCTTGCCTGCAAGGTTCCTTTTGAGAAATCAGCTGATAGCCTTATGGGAACTCCTTTGTAGGTAACTCTCTCCTTTCCTCTTGCTTCATTTAGGATTCTCTCTTTATCTTTAATCTCGGGTATCTTAATGATGATGTGCCTTGGTGCGTTCCTCTTTGGGGCTTACTTTTTTGGGACTGTTTGAGCTTCCTGGACTTCCTGGAAGTCTATTCGCCAAATTGGGGACATTTTCCTTCATTATTTGTTCACATAAGTTTTCAATTTCTTTTCCTTCCTCTTCTCCTGGCACCCCTATGGTTTGAATGTTAGAGTGCTTAAATTTGTCCCATAGGTTCCTAAGCCTCTCCTCATTTTCTTTGAACAGAATGAAGAAATAATAATTTATTTCTTCCTTTTGTTCCACATCATTGATTTGAATCCTGGTTTCCTTCCCTTCTTTGTTGGTTCCCCATTCATTTTGCTTTATTTCACTTTGGGTAGCCTTCATTTCTTTCTTCGTTTTGAGACCATATGCAACTATTTCTGTGAGCATCCTGATTACCAGTGTTTTGAACTTGGCATTTTGTAGGTTAGCTATCTCCTCATTGCTTAGTTCTTTTTCTGAAGTTTTGGTCTGTACTTTCATTTGGGCCATATTTCTTTGTCTTGGCTCACATGTTTTGTTGTAAGGGAATGGAGCCTTAGGTATTCCCCAGGGCAGGCCAACCTTCTTTGCTGCATTGTGGCGCTGTCTCGAGGGGAGGGGTCAGAGAGAGAACAATACCACTCACTCCACTCTAGCCCCACTTTCCAACAAACTCTCCTGTGAGTTGGGAGTTTCTCTTGCTGTCCAACCCCTGCAGTATTTTACAGCTAGTTTTGAGTCTTTAGTTTCCTGTTCAGCCAGCCCCTTCTTACTCATGTAGTCTACTGCCTTGCTGTACACATCCCCTCTGCTCAGCCGTGTGTCTCCTGTCTCCATCCCTCATACCAGTCTCGGTGAATGTTTCTCTAATTCCTTGATTGCTGGAATTGCATATCGTTTGATTTTCTGGCAGTTCTGGTTGTTTATTGTTTTTAAATTGGTTGTTATCCTTCTTTTGGTTATGTGAGGAAGCAAAGTGTTTCTACCTACACCTCCATCTTGGCCAGAACCAGTAAAGGTAGGTTTTTGTTTTTAATAGATTTAAATTTGTTGAGTAGATAATATAGTCATCTGGTTCAAAATCAAAATAATTCAAAAAGGTATAAAGTGAAGGTTTGCTTCTGCCCTTATCACCAGATCCCCATCTCTGTCCCCATGCCCCTTAGGGTAGTTACTTTTGTTATTTTCTTTTGCATCTTTTCAGTATTTTAATATACACAAACAAATATTTATATAAATTATTTTCTTTCCTTTCTTACAGTATATAATAGACACTGCTCTGTACCTTCCTTTATTTGGTTTGACTGTTGTGAACATTCCATAGTTTACCTATTCTACTGTCTATAGCCTTATTTGTAACCTGTATCTTTTCAGCCAAACAAGGCCCAAGTGAACCATGGTATCTAGTCCTGCAGCTCTGCCAAAAGGAATAGGTAGCTGTATCTTAATTTCCTAGACTTACTGCCTGGCCTGGTATACACTTTGGCTTTGTCTCCTAGGGTGTAGTTGGCAGTTTTGAACTAATTTGAATCCAAGAGAATTGCAAAGGTAGGCTTTTTTTGAAGACTCAGTGGCTGTCCTCCTCCTCTACCTTTGACAGGAAGATATTTTCATGTTCTTGTTTGAGAAAACAGCACCCTGTCCATTGTTATCCGAGGGATGGTGGCTTATACAGAAATTATCTCCTGTGTACTTTTTAAAAAAGATTTTTATTTATTTATCTTTAGAGGGGAAGGAAAGGCGAGAGGGAGAGAAATATCAATGTATAGTTGCCTCTCGTGCGTCCCCTGCTGGGAGCCTCTCATGAGTCCCCTGCTGGAAACTGGCCTGCAACCCAGGCATGTGCCCTGACTGGGAATTGAACTGGAATCCTTTGGTTCACAGGTCTGTGCTCAATCCACTGAGCTATGCCAGCCAGGGCTCCTGTGTACTTTTTAATGAATTTAATGTCATAAGTTCCAGGCCCACTGTATGCTCCCAAAAGACTCAGGGAAGAATCCTTTCTTGCTTCTTCCAGCCTCTGGTGGCTGCAGGTATTCTATTTCCTTTACTTGGCCTTTTCTGTATCTTTTCCTCCTCTCTCTATCTCACTTCTCCCTCTGCCTTTCTCTTAAAAGCACACTGGTCATTGTAGTTAGTGTCTACCTTGATAATCCAGGATGATATCACCCTTGATTCTGAACTTAATTCCATATGCAAAGACCTTTTTTCCAAATAAGGTCACATTTGCAGGCTCTAGGGATCTGACATAGATAGGCATATTTTGGGGGATATTCGAACCACTTCAGGCTTTGATTTTAGTACTCTGATTCCAGAATCTGTGCTTTGTCCTATGTCATATCCTGTGAAGTGCCACAGATAAAGTCTATTTTCTCTTCCATGTGAGCATAATAGACTGGGGCTTTCTCCGACAGCGATGTATCTTTATTCCCTTACACAGAGACAGTGCTCAATAAAACGGAATGGCTTTATCAATGATTGTGTATATGAAGGCAGTTTTTTGTGTCTCTCATTACTTTTCTCCAGGCTGAATCTCCCTGGGTATTTCAATTCAATTGTTCATTATATGGAATTTAGATATTCCCCTACCTGCTTCTGGTTGCCCCCTTGTAGGTACTTTCTAATTTGGCCAATTTCCCTCTTAAAATATGCCTTCCAGATTGAACTCTAGATAAGATCTAAGTAATAGGGGAGAATTGGACTGTTAATTCTCATAGTTTGTGTGCTACATTTCTTCAAAGTAGCCCTAGGTTGTGTTCATTTTAGAGCAACTGCTGAAGTCATTGCTGTTCATAGTAGCTAAAGACACTAAAAACAATTTTTTGGCCTTGGCCAGGTAGCTCAGATGGTTATCGTCCCAATACGCCCAGTTTGCAGGTTTGATCACTGGTCAGGGCACATACAATAAAGCAACTAATGAATGCATAAATAAATGGAACAACAAATTGGTGTTTTTCTCTCCCTCTCTCTTCATCCTCCTCCCTTCCTCCTTCCCTTCCTTCCTGCCTTTCTCTAAAATTAATGAATAAAAATTAAAAAAATTCCCCACACTAGTAGCCCTACTCAGTCATTGAGTTTTTAGAGCCAAATTTAGCTTTCAGTTATGCTAATGTAAATTTTTTAATGGTTCTGGGGATGGATTTTGAGTTTGAAAAGAAAATAGTCCAAATATCACACACATTGGTGTTTAGAAGAAAGCATGAGCACACTCATGAATAAATCCAGTTTCCCCTTTTCATTCCAATTTGTTGAACCCATGGAAAAAAGTTGTGTGTGATAAGAGAGATGTATAATGATCCAAGATAATTTTCTGCAGGAACAAATCAGAATTGTCATAACCAAATGTTAGAGAAGAGAACTTTTTTCTTCTTAATTTCCACTCCTTGGGGGCAAGTCATTGGTAGAGTCTTTTTTTTTTTTTTTTTTTGTGAATCACATTTACCAACTGTGGGTGTTAACTTTCATGTGCTTGTACCCTGAACAAATTTATGGCCTTGGTGTTGTATGTGCTGCAAGTCTTACTGATGTCTAACACATGTGCCCTGGCTGGTGTGGCTCAGTGGATTGAGTGCAAGCCTGTGAACTGAAAGGTTGCCAACTTGATTCCCAATCAAGGCATATGCCTGGGTTGTAGGCCAGGTCCCCAGTTGGGGGTGTGCAAGAAGCAACTGATCTTATCTCTCATACATTGATGTTTCTCTCCCTCCCTTCCTTCCCCCTCTCTCTAAAAATAAATAAACCAAATCTTTAAAAAATGTATCATTATGTTGGCAGTAAAGTTAATGAAATAAAATTAAAAAAATAACCCATGGGTTTTAACCAGTATACTCAAGATAAATTAGATTTTATAAAAGCAAAATCTATCAGCAAGAAGATGTGATTAAATTGTGCCCTTATTTGGCATGATAGTACTGAGAATGCCAATATTTTTCAAACTGTTTTGGTAATGAATTAATTTTTTAAATTAGAGGTTAAAATAAGGAATAGATAATAACTTCTCAGTGGTAGACTTCATGGCTCCATTCACTCCATTATACTTTCTGCTGGTTATTGAAGCCTTGGTTTCTTTCAAAAGGAGCATTTGAAGAGAAAGGTCCTCAGTGTGAAACTCTTCCCCCTCACCTTTCACTTGTCTACTAATTCTACTTGAGGCTTTAGCTTAAATGTCTCTTCCACAGGGAAACTTATTCTGACTCATAAGACTTTGATAATATCTTGAAGTTCACTTGTAGCTGTCATTACATCAGTTTTAATTGCCTTGTTAATATTTGTCTTTTACAGCACACCGTAAATGCTGAGGTGGGACTGTGTCCGTTTTCAACACTACCTAATTCAGTTGTGTATTGTAGATGCTTAATGAACTTTTGAAGACTGATGGGTCAGAGGCAGAAAAAGTCACTTAAGGGCTTTTGGGAACAATAATTTTAACAGTATTTGCATGTATGTACACATGGTAATAGCAGTGAGTGCCTTTTTCTGTGTGTGTGTGTATGTTTGTGGGGGTGTGGTGTACCACTGCACTAAATTACTGAAGTAGAAAGAACAGTTGACATTCTGTTTTCAAGTGACCGTGTATTTGACCCACTTCTTCTCTAGTAATGTCATCACGATTGTATCTCATTGCTGTGGGTTCTTGGAGGCTGACAGGCGAAACAAGTTGCTTCATCTCACAGTCCTCATCTGTCATACAGAACAGCTTGCAGATTCTTATTATGTGAATGAAATATGGAGAGAGGGATATTTTTCTTCCTGGGCTAGCATGGTAATAGAAAGTAACTATATCAAGGGGGGAAATGGACTGTTTTTGTGAAGGGCAACTCATTGCTTCTCAGGACCGCAGGTGTCGAGCCCTGTCTTTGAGCACAAAGGCTAGGGAAGTATTTCTTATTATCAGAAGGCCCAACATTCCACCAGTATATTCTTTCAGTAAGGAAAATGCCACTCATCACTACTCTACTTCCTGGTGAGCTGTTGCCACCATTTAGTTTGGAGGTGCATCCCAGCATCCCAGGGTACAGGCCTTATATGTTCTTTAGCCAGGGAAGAAAACTGTTTCAATATTCCAGATCAATAAACTGTAGCAGAAAATTGGAAACAAACTGTGAAAAATCATTAGCCAGAGAAATTCTACTGTTTCTGAGTTTTGGACCAAAAGAAATAAATATCACTTGAATGCTCTAATAGTTTCTATTTTATAAGTTTGGCCCTAGTGAAATGGAATATCAGATAATACTATATGAATGACACTTGCCTTCTAATGGTTGGTCCTGTAGAAATAAATGGAGCTTTATAGAATAGTTTTGATTCCCAGGAACCTTTTTACTTAACACTGGTCAAAAGGACTAATGTGGTGATGGAAAGCAAGGTACTACTCAGTAGTCATTCAAGTCATGATTTTGTTATATTTTGAGATAACTGTAAAATCACTTAGTCAAATAAAACTCTAAAGTACTGTAACTGCCAGGTTGCTTTATCTAATTTATGAAACAGAGGCAAGGGAATCAACAATAACCCTCCATTTACCATTATTAGATTAGCTATTACTGAAACTGAAGACAGTATATAACTCTTTACTGTGTGTTCACTTGAATTTGGCTATTAAGTTTTGATGGAACTTTCATTTAACCAAATGCCTTTGTTTATAACAATAAGCATGTTAAGTCTTTTGTGTTCTGAATTTGATATGATCATTTTAGTACATGCTTTCTGAAAAGGCATGTTGAAGTTACAGAGTCTATTCATTTGTGTTCTGTCAAACATTTTCAGTTCAATCCAGGTAGACTCTTGTTTTTCTTCCTGACTCAAAGAAATGCCTCTTTTCTCTATAAGGCCTCTACTTTCTCAAGAATATAACCAGACATTAAGCGTGAAGTTACTTCTTATAGCAGCTCCATAAAATTGATTTTTCAAAGTTAAATAAGCATCTGGTAGGCTAGAAATGTTTTATACCTGATATTTAAGATATTTTGCCTGTTGCCAAAAGGAATCAGTTCTTTCATGCTGCCTCCCCTGTGGATACTACAATATGCCACTGTGTAGTGTAGAGTACAGTCCCCGGAGGGAGGCAGGCTTGGGTTTGCCCTTTAACCCTACCACTTACCTGCCTATGTCCTTGAACTTCACCTCTTAGGGAGGTCAGTTATCTCTGACTGCCTTTTCCTCAGTGTATAATAGTGTTCATTGTACTTACCCATAGTGTTATATAGGAGGGTTGTGTGTAAAGTCCTCAAATGTGATTGTTTTTATAACTTTGTGTATGTGTCCACATTCTACATACATGTTGACTTGACTCCAACATTATTGATTCTAAATTAGTTTATAAGAGTGGGAATGCTGATATCTTTTCAGGACTTAATGTTCTAGTATCATGGCTACATCTAGAAATAAAATGGAGCATAGTTACCATTTTAAATCTATTAAAAGCCACAGCTTTATGACATATCACCATAAAGGTGGCTGCTTTAATTGCTGAGATTGGAAACCAAGAACCAAATCCATATTTCAAATGTCTTGCTTTTAAAGTGAGATTTTATTTAAATTCTTACAAACTGATATGAAAGCTAGTATAAAGAGTATTTTAGATATGTGAACTAGAAATATATGACCTTTCCAATAAAAAGGGTTCCTACCAACATCATTTGTTAGTTTTTTTTAATCACATCTTTAAGCTTCTCCCTAACTGCTTTGTTCTCTTTGTATTTTTCATCTTTTTCTCTGTCTTTTACATCCACGTTTTTGGGGTAGTGGAGATTGGCTTGAAGAAATCCACATCCAGTTTCCTTCAGCATAGTAATGCACAGAGGGGCTATAGGAAATCAGGCTGGAGATCTGGTCTATGACACTGGTTTCCAGCAAATTTACCTTGTTCTTTGGGGTTGAAAAGTTTCTCCTCATTTATACTTTCTTCCGTTTGCTTGAATAATGAGTTACAGAAAAATGAAAACTTCTTTAGTTATGAAGTTGCAGCAAGCAAAAGTGTTAGGTCCTTGCATTAGTATAATGCAAATTAAGGTAGCATTTAAAGACAGTCTTGTTTCAGCATCATATTGACAATACCTGCCACTTGAGACAGGGATTGGGCACTTACTGGATTTGCCACACCATGTGGCAAAACGTGAAGGCCAGCCTTGTGCCAAGTGAAAAAGCTCCATCACTTCCAACTCTAGGGTACTTTGCAGATTATTAGATGTCTTGCAAAATGTTTATCACTTTTTAATTAGGGAGGACTAAGGGATTTTAGTACCCCAAAGAAAATATCAACAGCCCAAAGAGAAAAATTATCCAGTGGCTCATAAGGGGCAATAGGTGTTTAACTTTGAGATTGCATAGGAAACAGGGACAGTTAGTTTCACACTAGGATTTTTTGGGGGGGGGACTTGTGTCCTTGATCTGTCTGGGTAGAGCTGGGGATCTGGTCTTTCTGTTATTCTGACAGTTCCCCAGCTTGTGTCTCCTCCAGCATGTCCAGGCCTTGAAAGTACATGCCAAGAGATCAACTCTGTTCTGCTTCTTGGCCTAGCATGTAAACTGTGGCCTGTCATGTTCATTAAAATTTGTTGAATGGAATTTTCCTGACTGGCAGAATAGTTTAAATGTCAGATGTTGTTAGGCCTGGATGTAAATATTATGTTTCCATTGTTAATTAATTGCAGCACCTCAGTACCAGTGATCCGAAATCCAATTTAGTCTGCAATAGGCCCATGGATAAGGGCCAGAGATAATGAATGCAGAGGGAAAAAATGTATTCAGAGTTTCCATTGTATCTGTCAATGTCCTTTTAGGAAAACAGCAAATGTTGGTGTGTCACTGTAGTTCAAAAGGTACAAAATAGGGCAGAATTCAGACTAATTGTATTTGAAACCTCTCAAATGTTACTTAACATACTCTCTCCTTCACTACTAGCTTTGAGTCTTTCCCAGCATCAAAATTCCCCCCAAATTCTGCTCTGTCACTTTTCTGTGATTTCTTCCACATTGACTCCACCCCTGAGTGGTTGTTAGGTTCACAACTCATTTTAGAGTTGTAGGACCGAGGTATCTGTTCCTAAAACCCTCCTCATTTTTCTTTGCAGTGTTCATTTTCCTTCCCCTATTTTTTATCAACCCCTTTCTCTTTCTCTTTCTCCTTTGTTTTGGTCATCATGCTCAATAGCCTGTCTGTAAGTCTGCCACTGTTTGTTAATATCGTGTTGCTTCCAAATTGAGCTGGTGGCTAAGTATCATTCAGGATAATGCTGCTAGAACTGTTTGTGTTAGAAAGGGGCACAGAAATCTTGCCACTAGGGCCCAGACCTCAAAACTGACTGTTGTTGCAAAGCCATGAGTCAGTAGGTGTTTGTGGCTGCCATTCTCAATCAATATTTTGTTGAATACTTACTGTGAGCATGGCATCTTACCTGGCCAGCTCCCTGGGTTCCAAAGGCAAAAGGGTATGCCAGGCAGAGAAGGACTGATTAAGAAGACCTTGGAAGGCAGGACTAATGTGATCCAATGGTCAAGGATGCTCATTTAATTCCTGGCACTCTGGTCCACACCAACCTCTTTCTGCCCTTGTGATTCTGCCCGCTGAGAAGCGGGGAAGGGAAGATGAACTTTGGTGTGCTGTGAGTTTTTCTGTCCAGCAGTGTCTGTCAGATTAAAAATGAGAGGGAAGGAGGCCAGAGAATTTTCCAGATGGAGAGTTCAGAGGAGGGCACAACCAGGCTCCCTTGCCACAGTGACATAGCAGGGCCATCCAAGCATTGGCCCTGGAGCCAGAGGAGCACAGGCTGATGCCTGACCTTGTGGTGGAGTCTGGCAGAGCAGTCACTCTTGGCTTTGGGCGGGAACGCATTCAAACAGGCACATGAAGGCCACGTGGTGGAGGCACAGCATTTAACTCAAGGGCTGGGGCTGTCTGCTTGGAGGTTTTGCTCTTTATCCTGAACTCCTTTTAAGAATGCACTCCCCAAGTCATTTGGGCAACTACAGAAACCAAATGAGGAGCTGGTGTTCTCCAGCCTCTCTGTTTCTTCCTTTAGAATGAGTCAGCCATGTAAGAAAGGTGACCTTGATAGCCTAGGGGCAATAGTTACCCAGTGGCTATACATCCTTGGATGGACAGCATGTGGATAGCAGTTCCAGGCAGCAGAGGATTGGTGAGGACACAGTGCATTGACATTCACTTTCCACACCACTTGGTAGCTCAGTTTTGTAACTGGTTTTAGCATTTATTGAAGAGTGTCTAGTGTTGGTGCTCCAGGAACAGGCCTTTACTCAAATGAGAAATGTTTTTCAGACTAAGGCTGTCTGAGGTCTGTGTAATGATGGCATGATAACAGATGAGGTTAAACACTGAACATCTGGTTTGACCTTCTTTAAAAATGGATTATTTTAACATTGTGTCTACACAACCTCCATTTCTCTATGAGATGACACTCTTTTTCTCAGTCTCAGGTTATATTAGAGTTTGGGGACAGCCTGTGCTTTTGGGAGCAGAGCTATCTGACTTGAAATGTCATCCCATTCTGAGAAAACATACTGAGGCCACACTAGTACATCCCTGAGCAAATGTCACATTGTCAGAGTGCCTCCCCTGGGATTAGAGCAGCCATGGTACTTCCCAGTCCTGTCTGTCTGGTCCAACAAAGCCACTGACTCCTCACAGTGAGGTCGCCGACCCAGCCAAGGTCATGCTCCCTGAGATTTCATGGAATTTGATATGTCTCTAGCTCTCTGAATTTTAAGTTGTTAATTATTGGATGATTGGTATTCTCCTCAGATGTCACCTAATGATTTTCCAGAGCTCATGCTATTTGGAAAATTTACTTTTCCAATGCCTGGCAAATATAACAGCATTGAACAGGTGTGGAGATAGTGTGTTGTGTTTGCATGTGTGTGTATCTCAGGCCATAGAACTGTAGGCTTCCATAGAAAGAGACCTTTATGTCTTATGAAAACCTAGAGTACAAATAAAAAAAACATAAAAAACAAAACTCACCCTAGCTTAAGAATTCTCAATGTTTTCAATTTTAATAGTAATGTAAACTTAAGTATTCCTTTATTAAGCAAATATTATTGAGTGTACTTTATGTGCCAGAGTCTGCGGATTCAATAAGGAACAAGAGAGATGTGGTCTGTATCTACGCCAAACGTATGGTCTAGGAAAGACTTTCACATACATGTTGACAACATCGATAGTTTCCAGGTGAATAACAAAACTAAGAATTATTCTGATCACCTCTCTGAACCCTAGATATATCAGAGTTTCACTAATTCTGAAAATACTCCATAAGAATTATATAAAAATTGATATAAAACTTCTAGGAATGTATCTGAGAAGTGTCAGGTTTCTGGGGAGTCTTTGCTGCTTTTTCTTGTGAGGGTTTAAATCAGTATGCAGATTCTCAAATCCATGTGTTTAAAACATTCATTCATCATTAGCTGGTTTAACCAGGGATATGTTTTCCAACTGCCTGGTTTTCACCAATATGTAGACAAAGATTTAAGAGCCTTCTCTTATTGAAAATTGGCTATCATTTGAAAGAATGTTGTAATAATTTGTCTCCAGTAACAGCTCACTGACCATAGCATAAGAACAAAAAAGAGGGATGAGTGTATTCAGTGTCTTCATTCTTGTGGTTTGTGTTCATTCCTGAGGAATGGGCTTCTTTCCTAGGTATGTAGCTAATTGTTAAAGACTTAAAGGTCAATAACCAATCTCTGAATATACCTGTCAAGTCTGGCTAGGGCTACAGAAAACAACAATGTAGGTGAATCCCTGGCTCCTTGCAGTATTGTTGTAGATAAGGTGACAGGTTATCAGAGACAGGTTTCAGTTGGGAGAAGGTGAATCTCACTCAAAAGATGTTTCTATATTTGAGAAAGATGTTGCTTCAAATTAGGAATGATTTTTAAGGAAGCTGGGGCTGGACAATGGAGTGAGAGACTTGGGGTTGGTAAAACATTTTCTCAGTGACTATCTTCTGAAAAACCAATGGGACCAATCAGTGTGTTACTGGCCTATACTGCTCTGCTTCCATGCTTGTGTCTTTTTGGACAGCTGAAGTCCAAACCTGTTTGGGTTCATTTGAACCTAATCTATGTCCTGCAGGTCACACGAGGGTTACGCAGTCTGTCTGCTTGAGAACGAAATGTTAGGCATGAGGGGAGGGGCAAGTGGTGTAACACATTGTAGCTTCAGGTGAAAATATTTTCATGGCCTGTAGAAGTTTAGGTTCTTGGATTTTTCACATCAAGGCAAACATGGGAAAGAAAGTGCTAGTTTGAATGGCTCTTACTGACTTTTGCCCAGGGAGATAGGTGCTTTGGCACTGGAACAAGAGTTTTCTGATTCTGGCCTGCTCTTGCATTGAATACCAAGCACACATACAAGGGCAGATGTTCAAGTACTAGAGATACATACAAAGACTGTAGAATCCACGCTTGTTCTTATTTATTCAGTCAGTATTTATGGAATGACTCTTTGTGTTGGTATAGAACCTGGGGCTCACAGTGAATGGATAAGGTGAAGTTGGTTTAAACCCCATAAAGGCCATAGGTTTCCAGGAATGTAGACACTAATTAAGGTGATAAAACATATACGGAGAAAGTAATAATTCAAGACCATAGTATGCATGCCTATTTCAGGTCTTATATGATGAAGGTGAGGCTGAACCTGTTTTAAGACCAGTCCCCCTACCTTTCCTTTTCGACTTTCTGGGAGCCTTTAGTGCCCTTTCCCACTGTTCTGCCTTCAGCTTCTTTCTCTCAGCTGGATCCTCTCAATACCTTGTCACATGCTCAGATTTTTTTTCTGTTTACAAGCTACATGAAGAAATACTCTTTCAGTCCTTTTTCCATTTCCAGTTGTAATTCAGTTTCCTCCCCTTCATTTCCTGATTGTCCTTATTTACCTTCATTTTAATGATTTTCTCTTATATTTTAGCAAACTGCAAACTGAATTCAATCAGTTCACAAAACAGTTCTCATTGAGTTGTTCAATTACCTTTGTGTTGGGCATTTTTAGTCCTTATAGCACTTGACCTTTCTGTGACATTTGTTTTTGTTTTACTTTTCTTGCAACTATTCTTTCTCCTATATGGTATTCATTCTTCTCGACATGTCTGTTAAATGTTGAACTTCCTCAAGGATCAACTCAGGCCTCACTTCTTTTCCTACTTTCTACTTAGAGATAACTCATCAGTTGAAAAAACTCTTCTCTGAGCTCCAAACACATGTATACTCTGTATATTAGCAAAAATGTAGTGCATACAGGGTGCAGTACTATATGTGGTTTCAAGTATCACCTGGGGGTCTTGGAATGTGTCCCCTGGGGTAAGGGTAAAGGTCACTGCTGTACTCATTGGGTAAGTGGTGAGGTCTGGATTGGAGGGACCATGTTCATCATGTAAATGGAATGGGATTCCTCAAGTAAAGCTTTTTCAGGGAACTGGAAATAGAATGTACAAGAGAGATGACACTAAAAGAAATAAGAAAATAAACTGCTTAGTCAGAGGGAGTATCCTGCATAATGTTTAATTTGACTTTCGTCTCTACACGTCCCATTCTGTTGAATTCACATCCCAAAAGATTTGAGTGTAGATCTGGCTAGGTTTGTGTGCTTCAATTCAGGTAGATGTGTGTGCTGTTTTCAGTTTATGATTGTGTCTTTTATTGGCCTCTTGTGTGGTAGATATGAGGCACAAGTTTTATAAATGCTTTATTTGGCTCGAACCACACACCATGGCGTATGGAAATTCTACTTAGAGACATGGAGAGAAAATGTTTGGCGTTTTATGCAGATAACTCAGTGCTTTCATTTTTATGTCTTTATAGCTTTGAAGCTCAGCGAAGAAGGGAATCCATTGAGAATAGTCTGTAAAGGTAAGTGTATTTATTATATGGCCTTGGCAAACATTGCCTTTACAACATTGATTTTACTTTTATTCAGAGATTTTAACACTTGGTTTAAAAATATAGTTGACAGGACAACTTCCTTGACCACCTGTTTGTCCTCCTTCATAGGCAGAAGTGCTGAGCAATAGTTAGCAGAGAGCAGGAGGAAATCAAATGATGTGCTGAGGGTACCTAAATTCAATTGTATGCTTGCTGATGTTTGCTTTCTTCACAGCATTTAAAGCATTTCAGTGGAGCTAAGTTTACTAAGATTAATGCTAGATGGATAAAGAATGCACTCGTACCACTTTTGGTCAATAGTTAAATAAAACCAGCTGGCCAGATAAAGCATTTAAAATGAAATGCAGAGTGGCATTTCAATTGGGTTGGATGAAATTTATCATGAAAGTCAGTTTGTGCAGGTGTGTAGAGAAGCTAGTTTTTTAGAAGAAAGCCAGGCAGTTTGGTGTAGCTAATTTCATTCCACCCAGTCACAGTGGGCCCTAAGTGAGTTATAGGAAATGAACTTCCAAGTTCACAGCAATGGGAAAAGTACCTACTCAGCCTCCTGTGAAACAGTACAATCGAGTTGATTTTTACATGGAAAATGTAATTGTTTCCTCTTTGCTAGGTATATTTATACACATACTGCTGTATAACATTGCTCTTTGATTCATTGTTTAATTTCTGTTCTGCATGAAGTATTTTAATTTAAAGAATTCATTCTGGGGAATTAAAGGGCTGAAGTTTCCTGGAAAGTCTTTGGTGGCCATGATGAAATATACCGTAATTTTACCTTTGTTTTCATCATCAATTATGTTTTTGACAATTTTAGGTTTTTTAATGTCATTTTTATTATAGCAGTCATGACTATGACCACTTTAGTTAAGGTTGAAAAGCCATTTGATTACCTTATATTTTAAGTTATTTCTAACTTTATGACAGATCTACTTCTGGGGTTGAATTTTCAATGTTTATTTTGAGGATGAAAAAGTATTTTACAGGGAAATTGGACAAAACCTTTTCTGAATAATCAAAACATGAGCTATAAAAACACTGTTTTGAGGATTTGCTTTTGGATAACTTAAGTCTGGTGCGTGAAAGCTACTTGGCTTGGAATTTTCCTGCTATGGTTGGGCACTGGTAAAGAAAAACTGACTTAAGAAGTAGATAATTTTTATTTTTAGCTATGTAACTTACATATCTTTGGACCAATGAACCACATCTTGGAATAAAGCATACTTGAAAACCTAGAAAAACAATTCTCATTGGTTACCGGAGTTAGTGATGAGGCAGCAACATTCAGAACCTTGAGATCCTTGGGTATGGTTATGGTACTCACATTCCTCATGGAGGGTCTTTTTATACCAGTAAAATTCATTTCCTCTACTCTTAATGAAAATCCTTGGTTAAATTAGTATTCTGGAGACAGATATGGATTTAGTCCCGGTTTACTTTTTAAAATCGTTTTTCAAGTATAGTTGTCTCCATTTTCACTGCTCCACTTGCCCCAACCCTACCCATCCCCACCTCCTGCTCTCAATCCTATTCCTTTTGGCTTTGTCCATGTGTTCTTTATACATGTTCCTTGATGACCCTTCCCCTATTTCCTCATTATCTCTCTCCTCACTCTCCTCTGGTTACTGTCAGTTTGTTCTTTATTTCAATGTCTCTGGTTATATTTTTCTTGCTTGTTTGTTTTGTTGATCGCATTCTGCTTATAGGTGAGATCATATGGTATTTGTCTTTCACTGTCTGGCTTATTTCACTTAGCATAATGCTCTCCGGTTCCATCCATGTTGTTGCAAAGGGTAGGAGCTCCTCTTTCTCTGTGCTGCATAGTATGCCATTGTGTAAATGTACCATAGTTTTTTGTTTCACTCATTTACTGGTGGGTACTTAGGTTGCTTCAAGCACTTGGCTATGGTAAATTGTGCTGCTGTGAATATTCAGGTGCATAGGTATTTTTGAGTCGGTTTTTCAGGATTCTTAGGGTATAATCCCAGTAGTGGTATTGCTGGGTCAAAAGGCAGTTCTATTTTTAGTTTTCTGAGGGAATTCCATACTGTTTTCCAGAGTGGCTGCACCAGTATGCATTCCCACTAACAGTGCACTAGGCTTGCCTTTTATCCACAACCTATCCACCATTTGTTGTTTGTTGATTTGTTTATGATGGCCATTGTGACTGGTGTGAAGTGGTAACTCATTGTGGTTTTAATTTGCATCTCTCTGATGGCTAGTGATGCTGAGCATCCTTTCATATGTCTCTGGGCCCTCTACATGTCCTCCCTGGAGAACTGTGTGTTCAGGTCCTTCGCTCATTTTTTGATTGGGTTGTTCGTGTTCCTGGAGTGGAGTCATGTGAATTCTTTAAATATTTTGGAGATCAAACCCTTGTCTGAGGTATCATTTGCAAATGTATTTTCCCATACAGTTGGTTCCCTTTTCATTTTGATGATGGTTTCTTTAGCTGTGTAGAAGCTTCTTATTTTGGTGAGGTCTCATTTGTTTATTCTTTCCTTTATATCCCTTGCTCTAGGGGACATATTGGTGAAAATGTTGCTGTGTGGAATATCTGAGATTTTCCTGCCTATGTTCTCCTCTGGGATTTTATGGTGTTGTGAATTATATTTAAGTCTTCTATCCATCTCAAATTTATTTTTGTGTATAGTGTAATTTGGTGGTCGAGTTTCATGTTGTTGCATGTACCTGTCCAGATCTTCCAATACCATTTTTTGAAGAGGCTATTTTTACTCTATTTTATGCTGCTGCACACTTTGTGGAATATTAATTGACCATAGAGACTTGGTTTATTTCTGGGCTCTCTATTCTGTTTGATTGGTCTATATGTCTATTCTTATGCCAGTACCAGACTGTTTTGATTACAGTGGCCTTATAATATAGTTTTATATCAGGTATTGTGATCCTTCCTACTTTGTCTTTCTTTCTCAGAATTGCTTTGGCTTTCAGGGTGGTTTATGGTCCCATATAAATTTTTGAAATGTTCTATGTTTGTGAAATATGTTATTAGTATGTTAATAGGTATTATGTTGAATCTTTAAATTGCTTTGGGTAATATGGACATTTGATGATGTTAATTCTTCCAATCCATGAATGTGGTATATGCTTCTATTTATTCCTGTCTTCCTTAATTTCTTTCTTCAGTGTTGTGTAGTTTTCTGAGGATAGGTCTTTTATCTCCTTGGTAAGATTTATCCTAGGTGTTTGTTTTTCTTGTTGCTATAGCAAATGAGATTTTTTTCCCTGATTTCTGATTCTGATATTTTATTGTTAGTATATAAAAATGCCTTCAATTTCTGACTATTGACTTTTTTATCCTGCTTTTTGCCAAATTTATTTATTTGGTTGAATAGTTTTTTGGTGGAGTCTATAGGGTTTTCTAGGTACACTATAATATCATCTGCAAACAGTGACAGTTTTACTTCCACCTTTCCAATTTGGATGCCTTTTATTTCTTTTTCTTGTCTGATTACTGTGGCCAGGACTTTCAATACTATGTTGAGTAGAAGTGGTGAAAGCAGACACCCTTCTTTAGTTCCTGATCTTAGTGGAAAAGCTTTTAGATTTTGCCCATTGAATATGATATTGGCTGTAGATTTCTCATATATCCCTTTATTATCTTGTGGTATCCTCCCTCTATCCCCACTTTGCTGAGTGTTTTTATCAAAAATGGGTACAGTACCTTATCAAATGCTTTTTCCACATCTATTAATATGATCGTGTGATTTCGTCTTTCCTTTTGTTTATGTTTTGTATTACATTTATTGATTTATTAATATTGCACCATCCTTGCATCCCTGGGATGAGTGTCACTTGATCATGGTGAATGGTCTTTTTAAGGTATTGCCGGGTGAGGTTTGCCAATAATTTGTTGAGGATTTTAGTGTGTATGTTCATCAGTGATATTGACCTGTAGTTTTCTTTCTTTGTTGTGTCTGTCTGGTTTTGGAATTATGACGATGCTGGCTTCATAAAAAGAGTTTGGGAGTCTTTCCTCTTCTTGGAGTTTTTGGGAGTCTTTCCTCTTCTTGGAGTTTTTGGAGTGGTCTGAGAAGGATAGGGGTTACCTCTTCCTTAAATGTTTGGTAAAATTCTCCTATGAAACCATCTGGTCCAGGGCTTTAATGTTCAGGGAATTTTTTGATTATTGCTTTGATTTCATCAGCTGTTTTTGGTTTGTTCAGTTTTTCTGCTTCTTCATTCAGTTTTGGAAGATTATATTTTTCTGCAAACTTTTCCATTTCACCCTGGTTTTCAAATTTCTTGGCATATAGTTGTGCATAATAATTACTTAAAATTATTTGTATTTTTGTGGTGCCAATAATAATCCCTCCTCTTTCATTTCTGATTTTGTTTATTTGGGTCCTCTCTCTTTTTTTTTTGATGAGTCTTCCTAAAGGCTTGTCAGTATTGTTTATGTTCATAACAACCAGCTCCTGGATTTATTGATCCTTTGCATTGTTCTTTTAGTTTCTATCAGAGAAGTCATTCTCTCCAATTTCTGTGGCATGAAATTGCGATGGGACTGAGATTTCTTTCTACTTACCCCAGCATCCCAAAACAAAACTCTTTCAGTCTTTTTCTACCTTTTTCCTGAATTTTTACTCCTTTTTTGAACATTTTTTCTTGTCCTGCTCAACACCTTCTTTTCAATGACCTGTAAAATGTGATTGAAAACTCAATTAATTTGGTCTCTGGCATTGCCTTTGGTTTCCTGAGAATGGAGTGGCCAAGTTTGCTCTATTTCCCCTTGTGTCTTGTTTGTTGACTGCCTCTGTGTTCCGTGCAGTGCCAAGAACAAAGCTGGTTAATGATTTTTTCACAGGACATCAATTTTGTTCTCCTGTGAATAAGTAGCACAGCGGCATTGTATGGTGGAAAGAGCTTTTGCTGAAGTTTTGGGAAACATGCCTTCTGTCAATAATTTGGGCTCTGCTGCTTGCCAGCTGCTTAAGCTTTCAGGATCTTCAACTATAAAATCAGGGTAACCCTTGCCCTATGTACTACCTAGCATAGGGCTATTTTGAAGGTGCAATAAAGATAATGTATGAAAAAGTGCTTAGCAAATTGTAAAGTGCTGCACAAAATCAATGCAGTGTTATTATTATTATTATGCCACATATATTTATTGAACAGATAGAAAAATCTCAGGACTTGTTTAATGAGGCTGAATAAGAAAGGAAGCAAATTAAAAAGGAAAATAAAAACTAAACTCTGTATACCGTGCTTATGCTGGATATTTTTTATTTGTGCCTCTTGCTCCTTTCTACTCTGGAAGACTCCATAGCCCAGGAGGCTAACCTCTATGGGCAGGATTCCCTTGCTCTCCCTTGCTCTCTGCAAGGCACTGGGTGGAAATCTGAGAAGGCAAAGTTGGGGTATTATTCCCTACCTTCCTTGCAGCATTACTGGTTGGCAGTGGCTGTCTGTATTCCTCTAAGGAAGGCCACGGTTTGTGTGGAGGGCCTATCTTCTACAGGTCCACTTTTTCCACCATCTGATAACTGTTCCCTTTCTTATTTAAGACTGGGGTAGTAATGGTTTTATTTTTGCTAATGCCAAGGTACTAGACTGCCCCTCTTGGTGTCCCTTAACCTTGCCTACATCCTTCTTAGGATTTACTTCAATTACCTCCAGTGAAGGTGCTCTTTCCTGCCATACCTTAATTGCACAAAGGGACTTCTTTATATTTCTTCCTGTCTCAGTTTAGTTCAACAGATGTCTTTTTTAGACTTATGGTATGTCAGGGAGGTAGTAAATATTTATAGTAGACTTTTAAGAACTGGACATTTTGGTGGTACAGTTTGGAGGTATTATAAGTTATTTCAAAAGCAAATTTTGGTAAATTGAAAAACTTTGTTAACCCTAGTATATAAAGATATCCAATATTATACACATTAGGAGTGATCTTTTAAAATTTATTTTTATTTTTATCAAACCAACATACTTACATTACATGAATAAAACAGTACTAAAAAGCAAATATGGAAAACTGCAATACTTTCCTTCTTTTTCTTCCTTTTTCCCTCTCTTCTTACCCCTTACCCAGAAATGGCCGCTTTCACCTTCAATACTTCTGGTGTTTATCTAAATGATGTTTATCATTTCTAAATGATTTACTTAGATACTGCTTTTTCCTGACATATCGATTTTAGCAATAGTGATTCCACATGCTGCACTTCTACCACTTGTAGTTCTCACAGCCTCCTAACATAATCACATAATTATATCACAATTTTTGTTTAAGTCCATATGTAATATTTACATTATCATGAAAGCCTGGTTGGCATTGTTTTCTTCAACATATAACTTTTTGTCATCCTTGGAGTTAACTAACATGCTTTTAAATTTTCACTTACTTTCCTAGGCATCTGTGTTTTGAAGTAGATAGTAATAGCATTTCCATTTTATAGATGTGGAAATTGAGGAAAAAGGATTTTGCCGTAAGTGTTAGAATTGGGATTAGTCTCCAGCCAATCTTTCTGCACAGCCTGAATTCTTAATCATGACACTATTTACAAACCCTATCATTTCAGTTTTAATCCTAATGGCTACACTGTAAACAATAATAAAGAGTCCTGGCTGGTATAGCTCAGTGGATTGAGCATGGGCCTGAGAACCACATGATCGCGGTTTGATTCCCAGTCAGGGCACATGCCTGGGTTGCAGGCCAGTTCCCAGCAGAGGACTCATGAGAGGCAACCATACATTGATATTTCGCTCCTTCCCTTCTTCTCTAAAGATAAATAAATAAAATCTTAAAAAAAAATAAAAATAATAAATAATAAAGAAAGCAAAAACCAAACCAAAACAAAACTTGAGCTCTATTTTCAGAGATTCAAAAATTAGTAGATTTGAGATGGGGGTGAAGAATCTGTAGTTTTAAAAGTTCCACAGGCGATTCCATTAATCAGCAGCATTTGAAAACCTATGTTCTGTGTCCTGTCATTACCATAATTACCATGTTCACCATCATCACCACCATCATCATCACCCTCAGTGGCAACAAATGACAGTCTTACCCAGTGCTCTCAGTAGCTGAGCAGATGTCCTGGTGTTCTTTAAAGCAGCTGCTTTTTTGACACGTAGTTGGTGAGCTCACACTTGTCGGTGATTCCAGTAATGGTTTATCTGGCTATTTTTAAGTTTGGCAAGTGCTTTGGTAGGAACTGTGCCCCATAGAATAGTGGACAAATTTATTTCTTTCAGCTCAGCTGGTTGTTACTCTGTCTAGTATAAAAGCAAAGGAACATTGTCCCTGTACTTGCCCTTGACCTTGACCTTAAAGGAACCCATTCCCTGCTACTCTCAGAGTCCTCTAAAATGGCATCCAGGGAGAATACAGCTCAAGCAAAAGAGAAACTTTGATGTCTTTGTCCTATTTGATTTCCATCCTCCTCTTCCCCACAGTGCTTGTGTCATTTCTTGTTTATCAGGCAGGAGAGAAGCAGTAAAATTTGGCCTGGGGTTTTCTCATCCCTAGGTGTGAAATTATTTCAGAACTATAATAATAATACTTTGTATTTCTATAGTTCTTTTATTTGAAGATCTAAAACTGTTCCTTTGGTGTTAATAGAGCTTTCTAGCACCCTCTGAAGTAGGTAAGTATTATTAGAGATTTCCTCCAAGAATATTTTCACTTGTATCCCATTTGTGACTTAAAAATGCTTTTGTATTACTTGGGAATCTCAATTACTTAAAGTGCCATGCACATAGGATACTTCTTTATATTCAATATTCATTAATTCCCAGCACATTGAGGGAAATACTGTCATTTCTTATGAATGAATGGATGTGGCATTATTTAGAGAGAATAGAAATAAAAGCATCTTGTTATTGTTTTTTATTTGAATGTTTTGAAAGTATTCAATAATGCTCACCAGCTATGGAATTGTCTAAGAGTTAATTTTCCTTTTTTAGGTAGCAGAACTTGTAGGAATATATTGAGTAACTAGTGGCCTGGTAGTATGGTATCCTTTGGGAGCTCGTGTCATGTCTTGCCAATTAAAAATACAAACTGATTTTGCATTCAGATTTAAGGGTTCAATTTGAAAAATTGATTTTTAATCATGTGTGCACACATACACGATTATCCTATTTTTCCCTAAACATTGAGAAGTTCTATCTCAATGGTATTTGAGAACTCAGTGGTAATTTATGGTCACTGCTATCATTGATCAGAAGTGCTGCAGGTCTGCCATAGCACAGAACACTCAGGAAAAGTCTCTCGGACCCTTAGTCCATGCTGGTCACCCTGAGGGTCTCCTTGTCCGTGCAGTGTTGGATGGCCCTGCTGTGTGTCTTTGCAAAAGAAGATGGGATTTTCCCTAGGCCTTAAGACTGCAGTATTCACTGTCTCAGTGTTCCCTCTCCATCCCCACCAAAAGTCTTGTCACCTTGCTAGATTTCTGCTAGGTTGAACCATACCAGCTTCCACTACTTTGAGGAGCTGGAAAACCTCCAGTTTATCCCCAGTATCAAGAAAGACCAAATCCATCTAAACAAAATCAAAGGAAACAAAGCGGTATTAAACAAAGCAAAACAAACAACCCAAACTTGTTTTTATCCCCGTCTCTTCTGTTGGTATCTGGCATGTGCCCTTCTGTGAATTTAGGCTTTTGAAAGAAAAATCTTTAGTGGAGGCCAGCTTTGGGGGGGGTGGGGGGGTTAGAGATTGCCTTCAGCTTCGGGACATGCCCCTGAATCAAAGGCAATGCAAAATCTGTTGAAGTTCTTGAGATAAGGAAAGGAAAAATTAACACAAAAGGGATGACAAAAAATAAAAAATGATATTTTTAAATTATGCTGCCCCAAATTTACCATTGAGACACGGTGGTGCATCAGTGTTTTGGGGTGCTTTGTGACTCTCATGGCGGAGAGAGTGTCAGATGATCACATCCTTAATTCTTTCCCTGGCATTCAATTGTCTAACTTCTGGGGAAAATTTTACTTCAGACCCATTATTTGAAGATTTGGATAAATGTGAACAGAATTATGAATCTCCACCATTTTCTCATGAGTCTTTTGAAGCTCAAAGGAAGTCACATAAATTTGCTGCTAATCATGTGAAGATAGATTTATCAATGAAGATGCTTTTGGCTGCAAAGAATCACAAAGTCAATTAAAATGGTTTAATCAGTCAGGGAATTTTTTAAAAAGCTTCCCTCCTCTTTGTTTCTACCTGCTGAGCCCCATCAATGTCATGATTGATGAGAAAGCATTATAGAACCCTGGAATCCACCCTCAATCCACTTTTCCCTGGTGCCAAGCAACTGGGGACCTACTAGGGTGCCTTTGATGGTTGTCACTGTGCAGCACAGAGAGAATTTTGAGCACTAAGCTGTTGACAGATTGCTAACCATTGTCAATTATTGTGTGAATTTCTCTCCTACGTTTGAACACAAAAGAAAACCCATTAGAATAAGGAAAATGAATTATCTCAAGGAGTAAGACATTCTGAGGTGGGTTGAGGGGGAGTTCCAGGCTTTGTTAATTCAGTGGCTCAGTGATGCTGTTACTGTTTCCATTTTTTTGCTCCTTTTCCTCTGTCATCCTCAGCATGTTGACCTGGTCTTCAGACTGGCTGCCTTTATGGTTTTAAGCTGGTGGCTTCTTATTGGGGAGCTACTTGCACTTATGGTAGCATCCATTCGCATAAGAGGCTGTCTGTTCTTGTGTGTCCTTTCTGAGAGCAAGGGACCTTTTCCATAACCCCTCTGGAAGACTTTTTCTCCGGTTCCATTTGGCCCATTGCAGAAGTACATGTACTCCTTTTGTTACCGAACAAAGGGGTCGGAGGGGGGGGCAATACTTGGCCCACCGAGGGATGCCAAAAACTGCTACAGAAAACAGGGGCCCCTCCCAAGGACGATACTCTAATATCTATAGGGTTCTTCTGTCCGCCGCCAATTGGAAACACATCTCTCAATGCCAGAGATTTGTGAAAAGGAAACAAAATGTTTATTTAATGCTATTCAGGCCTAATGCCTTCCTTAAAATATCAAAGTCTTTAAGGGTATACACCTACACACACACACACACACACACACACAGCGCTCCCTTCTCCCACTGTCCCAACTCCGCGTACCGTAAATCAGGAAAAAAGAGCACACGTCCGTTTTCAGGTCGCTGGCACATGAGCTGTGTCGCCTGCCTGTCCAGGCAGGATCTCCAAGTAATCCAAAGTCATGTGGCACCTTCCACTGGCAAGAGTTCTTTGTACCAAGTTCCAGTCAAAGTCTCTCCTGCTTTCCAGGCCACTCGGCCAAAGGGAGCACGCCAAAGCTGCGTGGGCCTCTTCTACCAAAGCCGCACTCGACCAAAAACGCACGTCTTTCTTCTTCACCTGGCTGCAGGGATCTCCATTCTGGCAAAGCTGCGTGGTCTTCCCTTTCACCTGGCCAAGAGGGGGTCTGCACCCTGCTGAGACCGCATGGCTCTCCCTCCTAATGGCTACAGAGGGTCCTCACTCTGCTGAAACCTCGTGTCTCTCCCCCTAATGGCTGCCGTGTCTGGGTTTAAATCCCCCAGTGCCCATCTTCCTCTGTACCCCTATTTCCGACTCCTCCCACGATCAGTTACACCTGCCAGTATTTCTGTATTATTATAAGTTTACTGAGCTGCCATTGTTAGTCTGGGCAGGTATGGTCCCATGTCCTAGAGCCAATCTCCTCCAAGCCCCCACGCAGGCACTGTAACTCAGGGGACCTGCCCCAGTCACATCTTGGGGGGAAGTGACTTCATTCCCCTAGCTCCAAGCATGGTCATAGCCGTTTAACATATCCAAGTGACCAGCCAAAGGCTATAGATATGTTAAATGACCAGGCCATGGATTAGCTGCAGGGCTGTGGCTTTACAAAACAGCCCTGCATGTTCCTGGTCTATGTGTCCCTTCCCCCAACTCACACCTTGGGAGTGGGGTGAGGACATCTTAATATTTCCTTCAATATTCCTGTACACTTTGAGTTCTGGACACCATTCCAAATCTTTTCTGGGCCCCCCCCTTGGCTGCACCCTGTATCACTTTCTTCCTATATCAGACAATGGCACATGGAATTGTTACCTTAATTGGCTTAGGTTGGTGCTTTTCAATCTAATTTTGTTGTTGTCATGGTACACGCAGAAAATAATATTTGGTCAGCCCATTAAGTAAACAGACGAGGCTATGCACACCTGGAGTTGGCTGGTGTGTGTGTTTTGGCTGTGTGTGTGGGGGGGTGGGGGGGGCGGCCCTGGCTGCCAAGATGCTGTTCCTGCCTAGCCAGGCAGGAAGAGTTAAAGGGATTCATATTTTAGCAGTCTCTGGTTTAAACCAGTTAGGATTTACCCCTGAGCTGTGATAGTCCTTGGACACATGGCTTTGTGGAGGAACTAGCCACAAGTAAAATTGGGGTTTTACCTGTAAAGCAGAAGAGGGGAAGGCTGTTGGACAGGCCTTCAGCAGTGCCTGCTGGGTGGATGTTTCTTGTCTTTGCATGAGTACCTAATGTCCTTCTTTGAATCATTAGTTCCATATGGAGAAAGGACCAAGTCTTGCAAATTTTAAGTGCTTAGTGACTATTTGTATATTGAATGAATGAATATGTACCCATGTACTTGGCTACTTGGTCAATTCAACACCATTGACCTCCTGTAATGTGCCAGGAATGTGCTGTATGAGGTGCAAGCAACATGGGCTCTGCTGATGGTTTTACACTGTAGGGAGGGAGACAGATTAAAACTGTTAAACAAGCAATGTGTATATAATTAAAAGCTATGGTAAGTTCTATTCAGGAAAAGATGGGAGGCAAAACACAGCAGACTCTTCATATGGGGTGGTCCGGGAGGCTACTTTGAGTTAATGACAGTTTCACTGAGATGAGAAGAATATGCAAGAGGGGGGAAATCAGCCATGATGAATGGGGAAAGAAGGTCCATAGTTTTGACCCTTGTAACTATGTCTTAGTTAGGAATCATTTGTTTTCAAGAAACAAAACAAAACAAATGGCAACAAAAACAACACAAGTTGGGGCACTTGCTATAAGGCCAGATAAGCTTACAGGTATACCTCTGAGATACTGAGGGTTTGGTTCCAGACTGCTGCAAAAAAGTGAGTATCACAAAAAAGCAAGTTGTGATCTTTTTGCTAGTTGAGGGTCTTGCCTTCAATTTATAAAAAAATGCAACATCTGTGAAGCACAAAGACAAAAAATTGAGATGTGCCTGTACTGATCCGAGGGTAGATTGGACCCAGAGTCTCCTGAGACACTGGACCTGGTAGTGGTTGACCCTCAGCAGCTAACAGGAACAGGACAGGTAAATGGATAAACATGCCTGCTCCACGTGGTGTCTTGGTGTCTCCATCCTGAAGCACAGTGGCTGTTTCAAGTGCTGCACAGTCTCTCCCCACGGCTTCTCCCTGTACTCTGCTCTGCTCTGCTCTGCGTAGTCCGCCCACCTTTACTGCCTTTGCAGCTCTGCCCTACTCAAGGGGTCAATAGAGACTATAGGAATTACTGCAGTCCAGCTCCTTTTTTTGAGTGAATGTATCTGAATTGCTTAATGTAGGTCAGGCGCCTGCCCCCCCTTGCTGGAATCAGCTGTGGCCTGAGCACAGGGTCCACCCATTTAATTCTGCTTAATCCTGCTCAGCAGCATTGGGAGAGAGTTTCTGAGAAGGTGGAATATAGGGCAGGTGGATTAACACCCTTGTTAAATGCTCTTTCAGGTTTTCCAACATTAATAACATTGGTAGGATCCCAATGATACAAATAATTTAGTTACTACTTTAGTTATTTAATTGGGAGCTGATGCCTACTGCAGGGCACTACATATAGCAGGTACTTAAGAAGTAGTTAGTGATGGGTTGGAAGGAGCAGGGGAAGATGGGAACATCTGCAATGGTGTCAACAATAAAAATAAAGAAAAAAAAGTTGTTGGTAATGGCGATAGTATCAAAGTTGAATGAGATGTGGTAGTTCTTTCTCAATGCTCAGGTCAATTATATTATTTTAAAGGAAATGCTCCTTTGTTTTGCAGAGGAAAAATCGGTTTTTAAATGTCAGTCTGAATTTTTAAATCACTTTACAATGACTTTATTTGTATTATAAAAGTGGTTCATTTGCATTTTTGAATATTTGGAAAACAAAATAGCAAAAGAGAAGAAAACAGAGGTGCTCATAATCCTACTGCTGAGAGATAACCATCTATGGCATTTTGGGGTATTTTTTCTAGTCAGTTCTCTATGTAAATGCATATTTTTAAAAAATGGTACCAGAGGGAAAGGCAATGGGGCAGTAGTAAAGGGGGTCAAATATATAGGGATGGAAGAAGATTTGACTTTGGGTGGTAAACACACAATGCTGTGTACAGATGATCTTTCATAGAATTGTATATTTGAAACATATATGATATGATTAAAGGCTGTGCTGTATTCCATGGTGTGGGTATGGCATATGAAAGTGGATGCACAGGTTTGGAAAGCTGTTCTGCTGATGATTGTGGTCCTGAGGCTGGAATGGATTGGGATGCTGACTGTGAGGTCCTGTAGCAGTGCAGATACTGCAGGGTGACTGTTGAAACTGGTCAGAAATTGAGTCTGCATGATAATGATCGCTCTTGTCTCTGGGCCACCACTTTCCTGAGGATAATTTGCATGAAGCTCATTTACTGTTTTGAAAGGAGGATGGCTCAGCTTGAGCATTTCTCTAAAAAAAAAACCCCAAAACACAGCATCCCCCTGAGGTTTCCAGGAAACTTCCTTGCTGCTCAGGTCAGGGTGGCCCTGCAGGCTGCGCTTGCTTCTCTTGATAAAGCAAATGCAAGCATGCCAAATTGCTTTGCTCCGGCTTAACCCTACTCCAGAATGAACCCATAAACGCTACAAAAGGAAAGTTTATGAACATATGCTACACAGAACTCAGAAAGTGTCATGCATACTTAATCCTTTTCCTACTTCAGGGGAAAAAGTCTGTTTATACTTGAACTGAGAATTGAGGGATCACAAAAATGAAGATTGGATGCCATACTAGAAATCACCAATGTGTTTTCTCATTTCTCTTAGAGGCACGGGTTGATTTTTCAGTACAGCTGTGTCAGTGGGGAAATATGCACTCTTTCTAGAGTTCTTAGATTTACCCCTGACGATGTAACTCTAAGTTTCCATTGCTTAAACATGGAATATTCATTATATTGGATCCTGAGGACTGGGGCCATCTCATCAAGTCATTATTTGCTCCCGTTCCCCCATGACTCTCCATTTAGATGATTGCAGATGGTGAAGGGCACTTCTCCACTTTCTGTTTTTGGAGACATTCTTCCACAGAGAGGTGAATGGAATCCTAAAGCTATGCACGACTTCAGAGCCAGGAAAGTGCCTTGGCACCTGGAATGCAAGCCCGTCCTTTTGGTTCAGTTTGATTACCCTGCAAAACAGTTCCTCTTTTTCTTTGCTGGCAAAAGTCCACTGAAGCAGCTGGGGCAAACTTCCTGGGCCTGAAGCACCTCAGGTTTTTGATCTTGCTCTGTTTGCTGTGGACCATCCCGTGCTGGAGCTCTGGAGGACTTCAGCAGGTCTGCTTCCTCTTCTGCTTCGGTCTCTTTGCATCTCAAGGAAGTGAATGTGATTTGCTTGCTTGTGTCTTACTTAATGTGTGTCTGTATCTTCTGGCTGTCTTGGACTAGGGGTCTATGAGGCCATTTGGTTTGACACCAAAGGCACTATCTGTGTATAGCCCGTCATAATGAATAATTGTAAACATGATTAGATGCCTGCCCAGAGTGGGTGTTTGCCAAGAGGTGTATGAATCTGCTTGGAGGGCCAGCAGCTGAGATGTCAGAGTAGTTTACCATCGCCAGGGTAAAGGCATTGGAAGTGTTTTCTGTCTGAAAAAGATGACAGGCATCAGATCCTAAACTTTCCTTCCTGTGGCTGCAAATGCTCATCCTAATGATTTAGAAATGAGGGTATTACAGGTGTAGGAGATTCAGAGAGAGAAAGAAGTGAAAATTCAGGGAACATCAAAATGGGAATGAATTATGTCACCATCAACCCAGGATGAATTTGTTAAGATGCATTTAGGAAGAACTGTTTGCCCATGATGCTCTAGCTCTTCATGCCACTGAGACCTGCTGACCTGCTCCATTCTCTCTGCAAACATTAAAAACTGATACTAGCAAGTGGGGAAGATACCAGGAGAATGAATGAAGGCATGTGGATGTTATGTTGTAATAACATGCAACCATTATGCCATTGGTACTTGTCATGCTATTGTCATCTGGTCCAAAAAGGCATCCAACATCTTTAGCTTGTGATATACTCCAGGCAATGTGGTAGTCACTTTTCCCAATTCTCTCATTTAATCTTTACCACAGTTTATGGGGCAGATATTATTCTTCAGAATTTAACTGAAAAGGAGGACTTCCGCCAAGATGGAGGCATAGGTGGAAACACTGCGCCTTCTCCCACAACCAAGTTTGAATACAACAAAAGTTTTGGAGAACTAGGACACACCCAAAGACCAGAAAATTGAATTATACGGAAGTCCGACAGCTACGAACCGTTCAAGGGGGGCGGTAAGAGAGGCGGAGCCAGCAGTGGAGCTGAGTCGGGCAGGACAGATCCCCCTGACCTAGACTCACAGGCAGCCCGGAACCAGTCGGGGTGTGGGGCAGACTGACCAAGGTCGCACATCCGCGCACAGTGAGACGGACCACGCAGGCCCCAGGGGGCGAACCCAGTGGTGGAGGGCTGACAGCAGTGGCTCACTCGCGTGCAGTGGAACGAAATGCATGGGCCTGGTGACGGTGGTGGCTGCGGTGCCGGTGGGGGTCGCGGCTGCAGGCGGCAGAGGGAAGCCATTGTCCCTCTTTGACCCCGCCCCCACATACAACGTCACAACCCAGCGACTTAGTTGCCCTGCTCTAGTGAACACTTTAGGGCTCCGATCCTGCTACGGAACAGGCACAAACAGCCCAAAAGATGGCGCAAGAAGAACTCAAAGTCCCAGAGCCAATAACTCTAAGCGACCAACAGATTGCCAGCCTCTCAGAAGCCCAATTTAAGACACTATTTATCAGGATGCTCACAGAATTGGTAGATTATAGTCACAAATTAGAGGAACATATGAAGGCTAAACTAATTGAAATGAAGGGAGATGCACAGGAAACCAATAGTGATGGAAAGGAAACTGGGACTCAAATCAATGGAATGGACCAGAAGGAAGAACAAAACATCCCACCAGAAAGGAATGAAGAAATGAGAATTCAAAAAAATGAGGAGAGGCTTAGGAACCTCCAGGACATCTTTAAACGTTCCAACATCCGGATTATAGGGGTACCAGAAGGGGGAAAGAAACAGCCACGAGTGGAAAACTTATTTGAACAAATAATAAAGGAGAACTTCCCCAGTCTGGCAAAGGAAATAGACTTCCAGGAAATCCAGGAAGCTCAGAGAGTGCCAAAGAAGTTGGACCCAAGAAGGAACACACCAAGGCACATCATAATTACATTAGCCAAGACTAAAATGAAGGAGAGAATCCTAGAAGCAGCAAGGGATAAGGGGACAGTCACCTACAAAGGAGTACCCATCAGACTGTCAGCGGATTTCTCAAAAGAGACCTTACAGGCAAGAAGGGGCTGGAAAGAAGAATTCCAAGTCATGAAATCCAAAGACGTACAGCCAAGATTGCTTTATCCAGCAAAACTTTCATTTAGAATGGAAGGACAGATAAAGTGCTTCTCAGATAAGGTCAAGTTCAAGGAGTTCATCATCACCAAGCCCTTATTATATGAAATGCTAAAGGGACTTATATAAGAAAAAGCAGATGAAAAATATGAACAGTGAAAGGACAGCAAACACACAGTTATTAACAGCCACACTTAAAACAAAAGCAAACCAAGAGGACAGCTAGATCAGGAGTGGAACCATAGAAATGAAGAACACATGGAGGGTTAGAAACAGGGGGGTGGGAGGAGGAGAAGGGGGGAGAAGGCACAGAAAATAGCATAGATGGTAGGTAGAAAATAGATAGGGGGAGGGTGGGAATAGTCGGGGAAATACAGAATCTAAAGAAATTGAGACACGTGGTTATAAACTAAGGAGGGGAGAATAGTGGGGGAGGGAGTGTGCGGGTGGAGGGGAATGAAGGGGGGGAATAGAACAACTGTAATGGTATAATCAATAAAATATATTTTAAAAAATTTTTAAAAAAGGAAAAAAAAGAATTTAATTGAAAAGGAAATGGAAGTTCAGAGAGGTCAAGTAACTTGACCAAGATTGCACAGTTTGTAAGGAGGTACTTTAAAACAGAGAATGCAGCAGATCTTTGTCCAACTAAGGCAAAAAGAAGAACTTACCATTTCTCTGAAAAGGTGAGTGATACTGGTGGGATTTGTGCTGTGCTCCTTGAAAAAACTTTGGATGGGTTTGGAATGATTTGGGGACATGCCTTAGGATCGCGGGTGCTCCTTTCTGCAAAGCTGATCTGTTTTCATTTATGGTCTATTCATTCAGATTCACTCACTTGCTTTTCTATAAATTGAGCATCTATTTTGCTGAGAGCTAGGGTTAAGAGCAATGGGAAGGATCAGAAAATTGAGATTCCCGTTGGAGAGGAGGTTATCCAGGGAGAGCTAAAACATACAGCATTTAGTGATGAGTGTGGCAAGAGGCAGCAGAATTCAGGAGCTTGCTACAGGAGTTATTGGGCTGACCTCTAGGTATTGTGTCTCCTCTCATTGGGAACCTCTGTTAGCATTCTAGAAATTTGGTCTCAGGACAGGGACTGGCATTTGTTCTGCACTGTCAGCCACAATGAAGAGACCTATTAGCCACATGTGATTTCTTCGTGATGGGTAATTTGTGAGCTTAGACAAGTATGACTAAATGAGGTGGTGTGTAGAAGCAGAGGAAGGATCTTTTCAAACAGTGGACTTCCTCTATGACACACATGCAGGGGCAGCCCCAGATAAAATCACCATGAGGTAGGCAACAGCTGTTCTTTTGTATCTATATTTTTCAGAGCTTGTGACATTCACCCCACTCTGCCCCAAGCACCTAGCCTTCACACGTACTCCTTCAGGTTCTCAATGCCTTCCAGTCTCCTTTTAGTGGTCCCTACACCTTGAATGAAAGTATATGACAGAGGGGTGTTGAGAATTGTGATATTACTTCTTTAGTCTTTAGTGTAAATTTTAAACCTACAATTTATTACAGTATTTCATGTGGTACATGAGATGATCTTACATAGTATGGGAGTGAACAATTTTTGGGTTAGTTACATTAATTTTTAAGTTTTCTTTCATTTATGGTAAACAATATATTACAGTGGTTATATAAAATTTTCTTTCCAAAGATAATTAATTTTACAAATTAATTTAGGTTGGCAAAATTGAATTGATTAAAAGAGAATATTTTATTAATGATAGAGCATTGGTTCACATATATTATAAGAGTCATGAAAGGGCTATGTGAAGGACTGAATTTTTAGAACAATTTTCCAGGATGTATTTGCATTTCAAACTTTAATTGTGGAATACTGAGTTTTGGGTTATAGGAAGAGAATTTAATCAATCGGGGTGGAGAAAGCACCTTTGAGATCTCACTTCATATGAGGTCAGCTCCTTTACCCTACAGCATTGTGATTTACTGGTGTTACAGATGATTTTTGCCATACCAGGCTTTTTCTCTTTTAGTTAATGGTTACACTTCAGATAAAGTGATTCCTCCTTTTTAGGATCAAATTTGGTGTAACTATGAAACATGTAGCCATAGGGTTCTTCTTCATTAAATGCTCATGTGGGCTGGTTAGAGTATGTAAAGTAAACATGGAATCTAAAGCAGCCAGAATGAATAGTAGCAAACATCTAACCATACAATTATAAAGTAGAAATGCAATAAAATAAATATTTATTTAATGTAGCAAATATAGTTTCTGAATCTACTCCTGAAACATTTGTTTCCCCACTAAGGGACAGGGCAAATTGTCAAAACAAAGCTTTTTCTCTGAAATAGCAATCAGGCCAGGACAGAAGTTGTTGTAATATTCAGTGGCCTGATGTGCTTGTACTCAGGGGCTTGCTCGGTAGGGAGTTTGGGGTTTTGAGTGGGTCTGTTGTCAGGCAGAGCCAAGAGAGGGAACCCAGAGGAATGAGAGCAGCCTGTGATAGTGGACTTAAATGCAACTTGCTGGTAATGTGCACCTGACAGGCCAGGTGACATCTTGGGCTTCTTGCCACTTTGTGTGTGATTCAGATGACCTTTTTCCCAGTCCCACAGTGTGTTTGATTGAATGTGTTCTCAGAGTACCAGAAGGAATGCTTATTCCTAAAGGTCTGTTTTAATATCTTTTCTTAATTGCTGTGAAGAGGTTATTACAATAAAAAGTAACTTTTTATCCTTTTTGTGGAGACAAACATTGGTGTTTCCACAGAATGTATTTATTTTGTATAGTCTCCTAATAGTGGATGAGCACGAGTTAGAAAAAAAGTATGCAGTATTACTGCTATTACTGTTCTTGGTTATTACTTGATTGGGGTTTTATTTACTTTGGGGGCCAAATTCTTCTCTCTGTTGACAAAGAACAATTACTTTCAGCTAATTTAGGCTGATGTATCCCCTATAGGAATTTTATAAAGCTAAGAGTATCACTCTAACCTATATTATGTTCACTTTTCTTATTTGGTATGAGCAAGGGAAAGTAATGCAAACTTTTGAAAAAAATGAGACAAGCTTACTTGAAATGCATATATCTTGTAAAATATTGCATTAATAACTTAAAGACACTCAGGTCTAAAATGACAACTCCTTAATTATCCTTCACTTGGCGTCAAGGTTGCTGAGGTAAATAGTTCAGTAATCAGCTCCAGTGCTCATTCTGTAACTGCTCAACGCAGGATGTATAGTGGTTAACATCCTTGGTAAGGTCCCTGCCTCAGAGTTCTTATGGTCTAGCTTCAAGTAAAAAGAGGGCAATTAAACCAATCAATACATTGCTTAGTACTTTTTGTGACCAAAGCAACTGTTATTTCTTGAAATAACATCAGTTTTAAGACATACATATCTTCGGTATTTAGTCTCAGTAGACATGCAAAACAGTTCAAAAATATGCTTCCTAAAATAGTGGAAACTTATTGGATAAGAGAAACTGAAGTAGGATTTCCATTGTCTTCACATTTCATACTTATGGAAATAGAATACAAAACTATGTTTAATTTACCATTTAAAATATTGATTGTTGAAAGGGAAAAAGTAAAAAAAATACATATTATCTTCTGATTATGGTAAAGTGAAAGGCACATAGTTAGTACTGGTGTTTCTAAAAATGTACCAAGTTTTAACATCTTAAATGCAATTGTTTTTTTTAAATTGTTTATTTTATTACGGTTGCCCCATATTTTCCCCTTTGCTTCCTTATACTTGGTCCTCCTCTCCCTCCCTCAGTCAATCCCCACTCCTTGTTCATGTCCATGGGTCATTCATACACCTTCCTTGACTATTCAGATTAAATGTGATTGTTAATGAGCTGTTACTCTGAAGTTCACTACATTGTTCACTAAGCCTCCAGAGACCTAAATCCCAGAAAACATTTTCTGGAATCTGTAGAGCACAATTACGATTGACGGCAAACCTCCTTGCACTTTCATTACGGGAATTAATATAGTTAATGGCTACATGAATTGTTTGATACTGTGAAGGAAAGAACGTTAAAAGGTTCTCATAAGACTGTCAGTGCCTCAACAGTTTGCAAAGTCAAACTTCTATGTGTTTTCAGATTGCCCACATAGAATGCTCCGTGTATATTTTCTTCTTGGGTTAGCTGGCAAACTGCTAAAGGAAGAGGATGATTGTTCAATGTCAACCTTTAATGGAAGTATAACATATTTATAGGAGTTGTATACTTGCCAATCCCAAGTGTACATCTTGATGAATTTTCACAAAGCGATCATGTGCCAAGATACTGCATCCGGAATAAAAAATGAAACATGACCCTCTATTGCCATCTTCCAGTTGCTACCCTTCTCCGAGGTCACTGCCATCTTGACTCTAATATCACAAATTACTTTTGCCATGTTTTTGAATTTTATATAAATTCAGTATGGCTTCCTTTGTGTGTGGCATCTGTTGTTCTACATTATGTTTGTAAATTTGGAATGATTTTTTGTGTGTGTGTATAATGTAGGTTCATGGCTATCAAATGAAATGATTAGGTGGGAAGATCATCAGGTGGGAAAATAAATGTCAGTTAGTGTTGCTACAATCATTCTTTTTTTCATTTTTACACATAGAGTTTTAATGATTCAAATCAAGTAGGTGATTTTTAGAACAATTCTTTCTTAAGCTTTAATAAAAACAACACCCCACCCCTCGCCCCCGAACTGTTGCAACTGTAATGCTGAGTTACTTGATTGGGCATTTCAGTAATCTGGGACATTTTTCATGTATTTTGGAACAAAAAATTTGTGTCATTAAATTATTACTGACTAGTTCAGCCACACACCTTGCATTTACAAATTTGACAGTGATGTACATGGTATAACTCATTTATATCCTAATAGATAAAACTGTAAGGTTTTTGGATATTGGGCTTCTAAAGGTCATCTTAGAAATGTACTCCCTGAGGTTTATTCTTGTGCAGGTTAGTGGATAACTTCTTATAATTGACTAATTAAATGGAAGTGAAAGTATCTTTAGTTTAAGGCTATATTTTAACATTTCTATCATTTCTATCCAGTGGAGCCACTGATCTGTTTCCTAAATTGCATATATGCACAAATTGCATATATGGGTGAGGAGTGTGTATAACATTTTTTCTTCCAATGTTGCACCATATATAAGATTTGGCTCACAGGTCTGACTGCACAATGGATGACCCTCTTCTGGGAGATTGATTACCAAATGATTTTCTTGAAAACACCCCCACCCAACCCTCATCAAAACCAAATTAAACCCTCTGTTTTGCAGCATATCACAGTGGCAAAGAATGTGGGCTTGATGTCTTCTTGATGTGCAACTTGGCTCTGCAGCCTCTTAGCCTCGTTTCCTCCTCTGAAAATGAGAATAACCATGATAATAGTACCCCTCACCTTCAGTTCTTGGGAGGAGTCCAGTGACACTGAGAACTGAACATAGAGCTTGGCACAACCTAAATGCTCAATAAATGCCAGTTAGTATTGTCATAATCATTCTTTTTAATGTATTTTCCTTTTAACACATTAGGTTTTAGTGATTCAAATCAAGTAGGTGATCTTTAGAAAAATTCTTTCTTAAGCTTTAATAAAAACAAAACCACCTACTTTATTCCTCAAGTGGAACAGACCCATTTCAATACCATCCAGACTAATGGGATACATCTCTGATAGATTTTTATTTTTGCAAAGCAAAACCCCCCAGGAAGTGGTGGTATTTTAATGCTGGAATAAACACTGTATCATTTTTCAGTGTCTATCTGATGGCAATCTGGTTATTAGCTTGTCAGAGTTTTTTGATAAAATGTAGTGTTGGATTACCTCATTACATTGCTTCAGAGTCCAGTGGGGCCGCTGATCTGTTTCCTAATAATTTTTGACCATGGTTGTTTTCTTAAAGGCAGACATATCAGTCATGTGAAAGATGTTTGCTTTTTATGTTCACTAGTCTAAACATAAAAAATCCACTTAGGCCTGATATTGTGGGAGCAGAAATAATACACAGTCCTTCTTAGAACCCAGATGTCCCATCCATCTGAAAGTTTTAGGTTGTTGGGCAGAAATGTGAAAGAGCTAAGGTTATGCATGTCTTTTTAATTTAAATTTTGGTATGGGAAAGTACTTAATGAAATTGACAATCTTAAGTAGGTGTGTCACTTTTCCCCACCCCCCACCTTTACTTTTTATTTTTAAATACCAGGAATTTTGCTATAGAGTGAATATTTGAGCAATGGCGAATACAAACTAGAGTACTTTTACACACCTTTGCCTGTATCAGGGCAGATTCAGGTTTTGTTGGAAGCTTATAAAATTTGGGAGGGGTCCTCTTTAAGAAAGAGAATAGAAAATTAAAAAAACAAAATTAAATATAAAGGTAAGTATTTATTTCAATGATTCAGTTAAATGTTTTGGTTCTCTCTCTTTCATAATCTGTTTACCAGAAATGCTTCACAAAGAAATGCTTCTTGGTGTTTCCTCCCACCTAGACCACTGACACCTACTGACTCCCATCAGTCCACAGGCTGTGGAATAAGAGGAGCCCTGAAGATTAAGCTTCATCAGCATCATGTCAGTTCTCTGCGTGTTTGAACATGGTGCTGAGTCAGTGAGAATAGAACTGGTTAGATGATATATAGAAAGTTGAGGCAGATATCTAGTTGGCATATGCTGTGAAATCAAGTTTAAAGTCAGCCTGCAGATAAATATTAGAGATTATTGAGTTAAGTGGGAAAAAAGAAGTTTTATAAGGTATAATAAAGCTTTAAAAGTAGTTCTTGGAAAGTAGGATAATTTCAGGATATGCAGTTTTTAAGAATAAGTCTTTGCCATGAAAGATCCATTAGAAAATGTATTAATAGAAAGAAGAGATGTTGCTGTTTTCCAGAAAGCTGTATTTTCCAAGGTGTTGATTTCTTTGTATGAATCTTGTGGTTAGCTCCCTGGCAGCAGAGTGACACCTAACCTTGACATCTGTGTACATCATTATGCTGTGTTTGGAATAAGGTGATTTAGCCCTGACCTACCATCCGTGGGGCATGAGTTGCTGATATTATTTGATGGGGTACAAGCTTACTGTTTTTGTCACCATGGGCCTCAATGGCTCAAACTCTGGAGATAGCTGTTGAGGTAGAAGTTTCAGTCCTTGACCATGGTACCCTTAGGCCCAAGAAAATCTAAAACTCAGGTCAATCTTTCCATTCTGTGTATTCCTCACTTATCTATACATTTATTGCCCACTAGTCACTTAGTTGAACAGTGTGAGATGCTGGTATTTGTCAACTATAATTGGTTTATACAAAGATAAAAAGAGACCTTAGCTTCTGCTTTATCTGTTTAGTGCCAAGGGATGTCAAAGTGCACTAGTTTGGGAAATTAGATTAGTTACCTATGTTGTAAGATCAAGGCTGAGTCTCTAGTACCTGTGATGTGCTCATTATTTAGTGGAAGATTTCCTAGAGCTCTTTGTTGACTTTCATGGAGGGGTTAAGCTGCTATCTGTGTAGAGATGATGAGAGTGGCAGGGATGGGCAGAGAAGTTTTAGGAGAGTTTGTGGTGGTTTAGGAATTTGTTTTTTCCCCATCTGACATTTCTTCAAGAGAGAACATACATTTAAATTCCTTGAACTATTGTACTTTTGATTACTTTTGCTTTTTAAGAAATATGTGCTCTGTGTGATGGACTAAAGGTTTTTATATGCATTGCTATTTTGTTTTTCTTTCAGATTCTTCCCACAGGAACAGTATTTCACTTTGTCTTTGTTGTGCTGTATTATTTATTGTTTTTGCATTCTTTATTGTGGGTTTCATGGCAACCTTATTAGGATCCAGATTTTCTTTTTTTCATTTAATAGGGGGGAGAAGCAAGTATAGGAGGATGTGCTTTTATGGTTTCTGTGAAATCATACAGTGCTTTCCACCAGAACTGGAACCCAGAATCCTGACTCCTGCCTTTAATGTTCTAAAAAGACAGATAAATAGACCATTTTGGTTAATGATACCCTCTTTATTTAGAATCCCATTGGAAGCAGATATACAGAATTGTATAGTGACATTCTAGTTGCCCATTTAATTTATATAGATATGCATTTTAAGGTATGTAAAAATATCAGAATACCCCAAGGTATGTGCACAAATAATCTCCTGCAGTTAATGTGTGGGGAAGTTTTAAAGACATACCAGTGTCTTAACAACTGAAAACAAAGTTTGGCATGCCCATAGCATGTGAAAGAAATTCACTTTTTATAGGAAATATCTGCCAAATGAAGTGGTTTCGTTTGGAAGTTAACCTAAAGTTGGGCTGTAAAGATGGAATCCTGAGCTTTTCCCCCCTAGAGCATGCTCTCTGTATTGATTACATTTGACAATGTAGATGGATCACACAGGTTTTGAAATCCTTTCCTGCTGCTTTATGTTTCATGACATGCCTATTTATCTAGAAATTTAAAATGGCTATATTTACTTACATAAATCAAATATATAATTAAATGTCTCCTTCCTCAGAATTACAGTGTAATTTTTTTTATCATGGGATTCTTGCTTTTGAAACTCTGTAAGAGTTGTCAGTTGCTGTATTTACTTTAGAGTTAGACCATATTTAATTTAAGTGTATTTTATATGTACTGTGAGATATTGAGTTTCCCAATCTGTTTTTATGTTACTTAAAACAGTAGAAAACATAAATGGAAGGAAAATCTGGGCCCATGTATCATGGGGGAAGATTTACATTAGTACCTTCTCTAGCAACTGCACATTCTGTTACCCACTGTTCTTCATCTATCCTTTAGTAGTGGGACCCACTATGCCCCGACTTCCATCAACTTTTTGAGTATTGTGGGGTCTCCACAAAATTTTCAAGTAGTGCAGGTCATGATTCAATGAAAGGGCTCATTTTCTCATTGTTTTTTAAAATAAAGCAATTTCCCATTCCACATTCATAATGCTGCAGGGGGCACAGGGTGATGACAAACAAGTGACAAGTTAGAAGGAACAGGCTGGATGTGATTGCCCAGTGGGCAATTTCGGAGAGTGAGCTTTAAGTGAGGATCAGTGCAGGCTGGAGATTAGGCTGCTATTACAATATTTGTACAAAGTTACTTCACAACTTGGATCGGTGCCCAAATCTCCTCTAAAAGGGTCACTTTAACTGTTAAATAATACCTGTTTCTTTTTTTAAAAAATTAAATTTTATTAACATTTCATTATTTATTTTTAGTATATTTTATTGATTATAATATTACAATTGTCCCATTTTTTTCCTTTTCATTTCCCTTCCACACTCCACCCCCATTCTCTCCAGCATTCCCCCACCTTAGTTCATGCCCATTGTTTGTACATGTAAGTTCTTTGGCTTCCCATTTCCTATACTATTCTTAACTTCCCCTTGTCTATTTTCTACCTACAATTTATGCTACTTATTCTCTGTACCTTTTACCCCTCTCCTGTTCCCACTCCCCTGCTGATAACCCTCCATGTGATCTCCATTCCTGTGATTCTGCTCCTAGTTGTTTGCTTAGTTTGTTTTTGTTTTTTCAGTTCAGTTGAAAGTTGTGAGTTTGTAGTCATTTTACTGTTCACAGTTTTGATCTTTTTCTTAGATAAGTCCTTTTAACGTTTCATGTCATAGGGCTTAGTGATGATGAACTCCTTTAACTTGACCTTATCTGGGAAGCACTTTATCTACCCTTCCATTCTAAATGATAGCTTTGCTGGATAGAGTAATCTTGGATATAGGTCCTTGCTTTTTGTGACTTTGAATACTTATTTCCAGTCTTTTCCTGCCTGTCAGGTTTTTTTAAAGAAATCAGCTGATAGTCTTATGGGAACTCCGTTGTAAGTAACTGTCTCCTTTTCTCATGATGCTTTTAATATACTCTCCTTGTCTTTAATCTTGGGTAATTTAATTATTATCTGTCTTGGTGTGTTCCTCCTTGGGTCAAACTTCTTTAGGACCCTCTGAGCTTCCTGGACTTGCATATCTATTTCCTTTGCCAGATTAGGGAAGTTTTGCTTCATTTATTTTTTCAAGTAAATTTTCAATTTCTTGCTCTTCCTCTTCTCCTTCTGGCACCAGTATGATTCAGATGTGGGGGTGTTTAAATTTGTCCCAGAGGTTCCTAAGCCTCTCCTTATTTTTTTTGAATTCTTGTTTCTTCATTCTATTATGGTTGAATGTTTATTTCTTGATTCTCTTTCAAATCATTGATTTGAGGCCTGGTTTCCTTCCCTTCACTGTTTGCTTTCTATATGTCTTTCTTTATTTCATTTTTCATAGCCTTTACTTCTTCCTTTATTTTGTGGCTATACTCAATAAATCTGTGAGCATCCTGATTATCAATGTTTCAAACTCTGCATCTGATAGGTTGGCTGTCTCCTCATTGCATAGTTCTTTTTCTGGAGTTTTGATCTCTTCTTTCATTTGGGCCATATTTCTTAGTCTTGGTGCACCTGTTATGTAGTAAGGGTCCAAGTCTTAGGTATTTGCCAGGGTGGGACAACTCACTTTGCTACACTGTGGTGCTGTATGTGGGGAAGGGGCAACAGTGGGAACAATGCCACTTGCTTGACTCTTGCCCCCCTTTCATTTACTTCTTCTGCTACCCACAAGTGAATTGGGCCCTTCTGGTGCTGATTCCTGGATGGGTGGGTTTGTGTATATTCTAGGACCCTGTAGGTCTCTCCAACAAACTCTTCTGTGAAGCTGTGAGTTTCTTCCACTGGCACAACTCCCACAGGTTTTTATAACCAGAGGTTTTGAGGCTTTATTTCCCTACACTGAAACCTGGGGTAATGAGGTCTGTCTTGCTCCCCAGTTGTTCCTCCCAGTTTATTCACATGTGAATGTGGGACCACCTAGTCTGCCAACCTCCACGTTGTCTGCCTGGTCTGCCAGCTGCACCCTTGTCATTCAGCCTCTCCACCCTGGCTACCTGTCTCCACCCTACCTACCGGTTTGGATGAATGTTTCTTCTTTGACTCCTTGGTTGTCAAACTTCCGTACAGTTTGATTTTCTGGCAGTTATGGTTGTTTTTTGTTTTTAATTGGTTGTTGTCCATCTTTTGGTTGTGTAAAGAAGCAAAACATATCTATCTATACCTCCATCTTGGCTGAAGTCCTGTTTTTCAATAACTTAATAGTCTCTTTAGGTTGTTGCAGGGTGGGTTGGTAAGAAATTAAAATTTTTTCAAAGAAATTTTCTTCCACTGAAATGAGAAGTATGTTTTGCAAATAAGCCCCAGCAATATAATGAGCCCTGAAAATATATATTCAACTGTGAAATACTGTTGTTCAGAAATACCTTCAATTTCTACCACCAAAGACAGTCTAACAGTAATAAGTTGTGAAGGCTTTAGAAACAACAACAACACACACAACACACAAATGTTTGCATTCACATGTGCACACACAAACTCTATTTTTTAATCCTTGGGTAAACAAAATTACTGGCAAATAACTTCTCTAGCACCCTTTGGAGTGATAGATGGATTAATAATTATTAAATAAAATCAAAATGTAACTAATTGTTTTGGAAATATATTTTTATGTGTTTTTCTTTTCAGCAGATTCAACCAGAATACAACAAAAAGAGAAAATCTCATGGTACTTGAAGGAGAATAGAGCATATTGTAAACTGGTGACCTGAAGGTCCCATCTAGGTCACATATCATTGGTCTGCATGGTGTTTTAAAAATTTGTTTAGTTGCCAGCATTTAAAAAACTGAGATATTTAAAATAAAAATCAGTTTCCAACATCTCTGGGAAGATATGGCAACCCCTGGCTACCCTTCCTCCATGGCAATATTTCTTTAGAGAATAGCTTCTGCCTCTCTCAGTCTCCTAGGTAGGGTGCTCACCACTCCTCATTGTGTCCTTGTCACCAGGTGGGTGACACCTGTCTGCCTGTTTTGTCTTGGCTAGGCCTGCTTTACTTCTTTACATTTCCTGCCTGCCCAGCCAGCTTTTGTTTGTGACTCCCCACAAAGGACAACCATGATAGCCTTCTGCAATTATTTTAAAGGCTGGAAGGGGAAATGGCTTACTCTGTGTGTTGCAGAGAAAAAACTAGATGTGGGGTAGAGGGCATTAGGGGTTGGGAGGTGGAGTGGTGGTGCAGCATTCAAGGAACATAGACTTTAGCTCAGTGTCTGAGTGAATTTTAGACACTTGACTTAGCCTTCAACTGTCACAGAAAGTGTTGGACATAGTCAGATGACCATCTATCAGGGAAAATGAAGAAGGGATTCCTCTGTTACCTCAGGACTGTATCCCCTTTAAGGAATTCTTCAATGATCAGATTGAAAAAAACTAATTAGACAATATAGTTACATAATTCAAAAGGAATTGGAAACTGCATGGGGGGAAGTCAATCTCCATATACTTCTGTTCGTTTTGCCTCAGCCTCCTGAGGGCAAACACTGTGCCTTTCTTATATATTGTTCTAGAGATATTCTGTGCAAATATGCATTTAGGTATTTTTTCTACATGAGTGATAACTCAATATGTACACTATGCTGCCCTTGCATTATTTCCCCTTGTATTGTTTTGTTTTTATTTAATTCTTGCTCAAGTTTTCTGTCTTATATTCCCAGCCCTGCCCCCCCACAGTGCTCCCCACCTCCCTCCCATTTCCACCCCCCACCTTAGTTATTGTCCATGTGTCCTTTATACTTGTTGGAGAGGGGAGAGAATCCCCTTTTATTGTTAAAGTGAAGTTTATCCTAGCATATTGCATATCTTAGCTCCTTGCATATTGGTACATGAAAAACTATCTTTTTCTTGTTTACTGTCTTCATTATGTTCTCCTGTATAGTTGTGTCATAATTTATGTATCCATTACTGTATTGAATACATACATGGTATATATACTTGAGATTGTTTTCTGTCTTCTAATGATAAAGGTCTGTGGGTCCACAATTTCATGTTTTTGCATCCCCTCATTTTCCCTTTTACTTTAATTTTACTCACAAGACTGAATAATCAATATGAAACTTTTGGTCTACCCCAAGGCTAAACATTCAGATTATTAGGGTCACAGTAAAATCTTTCCCTTTTGACCTCTGGTCAAGATGGAGACGTGGGTAACATGCTTTGCCTCCTTGCACAACTATAGCAAAAATTACAACTAGACTACAAAGCAAATATCACCCAGATTTATCAGAAAATCAAGTTATATAGAAGTCCAACAACCAAGGATTTAAAGAAACTACATTCACCCATGTGGATAGAACAGGCAGAAATGTGGAGACATGCAGTGAGGCACAGAAAGCCATGGAGAGGTGGAAAGTCATGAAACAGGTGGTCTCACATTCATGTGTGGTGAATAGAACACCAGGCCCAGGGTTCTAGCACCAGGAAGATAAATCCCCATAACTTGTGGCTGTCAAAACCAGTGGGGGTTGGAGCAGTGGAAGAAACTGCAGGATTCTCAGGAGACTCTTCTTGAAGGACCTGTAATGACCTTAGGACTTATGCAGATTCACCTTCTTTGGGATTCATTACCAGGGCAATAGCTGGAAGGCCACCAGTGGCATACAGGGTGAAAGTGAAGTGACTGGAAATAGGGTGAATGATGGAGGTCAGCTTCCTCCTGGGCAAAACTCCAGGAGCCAGGCAGCCCATGCCTCTTCTATGAGCCCTCCCCCACACAGAGCCACAGAGGGGTGACATGTGTTGCCCCACTGTGGTTATTACCCAAGATCTGCCCTATACTGCTTGTAGGTGTGTTTTTCTACAATAGGCCATGCTACTAAGACAGGGAATCAAAGCAGCTCTACCTAATACACAGAAGCAAACACAGGGAGGGTGCCAAAATGAGGAGACAAAGAAATATGGCCCAAATGAAAGAACAGAACAAAACTTCAGAAAAACTGAACAAAATGGAGAAAAGCGACAGATCAGATGCAGAATTCAAAACACTGTTTTTCAGGATCCTCAAGGAACTCAGTGGGTGTTTCAACAGCATAAAAAAGACCCAGGCAGAAATGAAGATTACATTAAGTGAAATAAAGAAAAATCTACAGGGAACCAACAGTAATGGAGAGGATGAAGCTGAGAATCAAATCAACAATTTGGGACATAAGGAAGAAAAAAGTATTCAGTCAGAAAAGCAAGAATAAAAAAGAAATAAGAAACAAATGAGGAGCTATGGGATATTTTCAAGTGTACCACAAAATTCAAATCATAGAAGTGCCAAAAAGAGAAGAAGAGCAAGAAATTGAAAGCCTATTTGAAAAAAATAATGAAAGAAAACTTCCTTAATTTGGTAAAGGAGATAGACATATAAGTCCAGTAAGTACAGAGAGGTCCAAACAAATTAGACCCAAAGAAGACCATATCAAGACACATCATACTTAAAATTCCAAAGGTTAAATATAAAGAGAGTATCTTAAAAGCAACAAGAGAAAAACAAATACCTATAGAAGACTGACAAGGCTAGAAGGGACTAGCAGGAAGTATTTAAAGTGATGAAAAGCAACCTAGATTACTCTATCCAACAAAACTATCATTTAGGATCAAAAGGCAGATATAGTCTTCCAAGACAAGGTAAAACTGAAGGAGTTCATCATCACCAAGGCATTATTACATTAAATGTTAAAGGGACTTATTTAAGAAAAAGAAGATCAAAACTATGAACATTAAAATGGCAAGAAACTCATAGCTATCAACAACTGAATCTAAAAATTAAACTAAACAAGCAGAACAGGAACAGAATCATAGACATGGAGATCATTTGGATGATTATGAGCTGGGTGGGGGGTAAGGGAGAGAATGGGAGAAAAGGTGCAGGGATTAAGGAGTGCAAATTGGTAGGTACAGAATAGACAGGGGGATGTTAAGAGTAGTATAGGAAATGGAGTAGCCAAAGAATTTATATGCATAACACATGGAGATCAACTAAGGGGGTGATTGCTAGAGGGAATGGGGGGAGCATGTGGAGGGAAGCAAAGAGGGAAAACTGGAATAGCATAATTATCAAAATATATTTTTTAAAAATCAATAAAAAACACTATACTTAGTTATATAGTCTCAGAAAAAAAAACACTGTTGGGAAAAAAACACTATACTTAGTTGTGTAAGAAAGGGATAACTGAGGGAATATGCTAACAATCCCAATCCCAGTTATGCTAGTCCCACACTGCTAGATCAGTGTTTTCCAAACTTTAATGTGCGTAAAATTACCTGAGGATCTTGTTACAGTACAGATTCTAAAACAGGCAGTGCCTGAGATTCTGCGTTCCTAATAAGCTTCCAGGTTATAGGTGGGCAGACTGCACTTTGAGAGACAACCCTTGAAGAATTTCGTTGCCATTCTGTTTTAATACAGTAAGTACTGTTGTCCAGATTTCACAGATATAGTGCTGTTTACATTTCACAAATAGCCATAATCGTCCAGTTCCATAGGCTGAGTTGGTGAATTTGGTGTTCAGTGGTGGTATATTCTGCCTATGTGAAAGTAGGGCAAATAGAATATGCTTTGTTTTTGTTTCAGTATATTATATAAAATCCTTGATTTAGGTATATGATACACTTTAGTTGGCATACTGTGAAATTGTTATTTAGTCTACTAAGATGATAGAGAGTGAAACAACTTTTAACTTATCTTATATTTTTCTTTGAAGAGATTATTTACACATGGATCCTTATGAGTATAAAGTTTAATTGCAAATTAAACCAAGGCAATCTGGACAAGTTGGGTTACTTATTTATCTCTTTTACTATACAGTTAATTCTCTGAGAACAAAAATTGTTTATCCGTTTGCCCTCTTATAAATGTGCTGCTGCCTGAGACACAGACTTCTTTTCTTTAATTTAATTTAATTTTATTTTTAAATATATTTTTATTGTTGTTCAAGGACAGTTTTCTGCCTTTTACCCCCATCCCTCCCCACCACCCCAGCCCTTCCCACCTTGTTCCCTTGTTTCCACCCCCCCCCCTTGTTATTTGTCCATGTGTCCTTTATAACAGTTCCTGTAAACCCTTCACCCTTTTTCCCCATTCTTGAGCAAACTTTAGTTAGGCTCTTCTGAGCCCTCTTCTCAAACACGGCTCTCATTCTCTCCTTGGCTTGCCTAGACCCCTTTTAGCAAGAATCCTGCTAAGTGATATCTGAGCAGCCTAGTGTCTGATAATGGTCCTCAGCTCCCCTCCTAATGTCTAAGTCCTTGGACTGCCGTTAGCATGAATCCTGTTAAGCCAGTTCAGCAACAATATCCCTACTCTCGATGTTTCCTATTAGTTATTTTCCATCCACTGGCACCCTCATTGTGCTGTTCACTGTAAATCCCCAGCTGACTTTGCTATATTTGGAGTCAAGCCTGATTTCTCTCCCCTATTAGCCCTGAATAAAGTGTCCTTTACATTTTTAGCAATTTTTAGAGTATTTTTAATATTTATTTCTTGCCTTTTGTACAATTTTGGTTTTGTTTCAACTGAAAAGCAGCAAAAGGGGGCAAAAAGAGCTTGTATCACATCTCCATTCATTTTTCTATATAGTTTAAACTAATTTAATACCATTCACAGCTGAATTCATATTAAAGGTGAGTACCACTGAAAATTTAAAGATTTTAAAAACAGCATTTGAAATAAATATGAGTCCTTACCAACCTTTTAGGTTGTTAAAAGATAATTTTTACAAAAATGTAACCCTTATTGGTATAAGAAAGAATGTGTGCTAAAGATTTTGTTTTACTTATGTGGTGTAAAGGAAACAAGTAGACGTTTAGCTGGCTTAAAGGAAAAGTCAAATTAGCACAAATATGTGTAGTGTAAACTGATGTTGAGGTGAGTTGCAGATTGAGACAAAACTGGGTTTTCCACCGTGGAATGGAAGTAAATTGAAATCACTACCTGTCAGGACAGAATTGATATTTGTATCACTTACTTACAGGTTACAAAATGGTGTGAAATAGCTCAAAGACAGTGAACTGAGCTAGAATCAGACAGCTGGGAAGGGTATGCTATAGATGATGTATACTTTCCCATTCAAATGCAACATTTTTTTATAAGGTGAAAGACATCTTTGACTTAAGGTGAATGTATTGACTTGCAATTTATATTTGAAAAATAGAAAATGATCCAATATTTGAGGATGACCATATATGAGTAAATGTCAAAGAAGGCATAGAGACCAACATTTTATGTGTGCTACAGAACACTGGAAAAACTGGAGTCATTTTATAGCACATAACCTCTGGCCTTCAACCTTGTAGCCTGAAGACTGAAAAGAAGCAGTAATATTTTTCCCCATACTGAAACATTTGGACTTCATGGTGTGAATCCACTGTCCAGTCAGATTGGGCTGTTTATAAGAATTCATTTTCATAATGGAGCATACTCACCCGAATCAGTAAATATTTAGAGAAGAAAATATGGTTGGAAATCAGCAAAAACAGTTTGAAACTGTTCCTGGAACCAAGCTCCATTCCTGGAACTAAACTGGTATTGTTTAAGAACCAAGTTGAGGCAACAAATATGGGGTGGAGACACTGTGAAACTTCCTTTCTGAGAATGCAAGTTGGTATGCAGCTACTGCTCGAGTCAAAGTATGTTAAACCCCTGTTACAAGATTGACTTACGACTTCCTCAAGAGACTGATTTAGGACTTCCTCACTAGGATGTAGGGCCAGAAATATGAAATCTCCAGGTGAAACTGGGCAAGTAGCGCTTTAAGCAACTGCCAGGTTAAATTCTTTCACAGAGGCATTTTATAGCCATTCTTTGCATATGTTTTTGTCACTCATATTTGAAGTAACATTCTAAGAGCGTGTTTTACTTTTATTTCCGTGAATTCTTTTCTCTTCCTTAGAGGTTTGAAAAATTTTCAATAAAGGGCCAGATAGTATTTTAGGCTTTGAAATCCAGTTGATTATTTCCCAACTGCCCAACTCTATCTTGTAGCTTGAAAGCAGCTATAGACAATAGGTGATGTGGTTGTCCCAGTGAGATTTCATTTATGGACACTGAAACTTGAATTGTATATAACTTTCACATGTCATAAAGTCTTATTCTTCTTTCGACTTTTTTTAACCATGAAAAAAATGTAAGTACCATTCTTAGTTTGTGGCTGTACAAAGAGGCAGCTGCCCAAATTTGGTCCTTGTGCCCTAGTTTACCAACCCCTTGCTTTGTGGAATGGGTGGGATATAGCTGCTACATATATATGCGATTTTTTTGTTTGTGTTATATTTAGCCAGATCTCTTTTCTCTGACCTGTTGAAGTATCTTGGGCAAATAAACCTTGACCGAATCCTTTAAGCAGATACGTTAAAGCAGATAATCTACTCTGAACTCATCTATTATCTTATATTTCCACATACTGGATTTTCATATTAGAATTTCTGTGTCAAGATAAGCTTTAGTCTTTATTTTGTTGTCTGATGAGAGAGAGGCTTCTGACCACCCTGTCTGGAGGTGCTCCCACTGGATTTCTGCAGCCCCCGCAGAGCGGGAGGTGACTTGTTCTTTATCATTTGCCTGTTGCCCCTCCACAGTGACCCCTCCCACAATCTGAGGCTCTTTTTTTTTTTTTAATTTGTTGATTAATGTCTGATTCCCTCACTCTCTTAGGATGGCAGGCCCTACAACTGCCATTTCATTGCTGTGTGGCCAGTGCTTCCTTTCACAGTGCCAGGCAAGGAGGACGTGTTTTGTGAATACTTGTTACCAGAAAGAATGGATAACATTTATGAAAGTGACCATATTTGAGGAGCTGGGAAAATGCTTCGTAGCTTTCTGTATTACAAGTGAATATTAGAAAATTGGGTTGTTAAAAGGTTGGCGTCAAACATATTTGAGTTCAGCGTGAAGTAGATATCTGTATTAAAAATAAAACAAATGTAGGGACAGAAGGGACCAATTATTACTAATAAGGGGTTTGACAATACGGACTGCTCCTTTAAATGTGAGGTTTATAAGTAAGGACAATCAGAAGAACCAAATGCCAGGGTCCAAGAAGCGTTTTAAAGAATGTCAGGCTTATTTTACCTTACAGTGTGTCTGGTGAGTGTCTTTCTCCTTGGGAAAGTGGTATAAGCAAAAGCAGAAGTCTAGGCAGTGACGAGTAGAGGGGGAATTTGGAATTAAACTATCTGGGTTCAAGTTCTGGATCTGCAGATGACTTGGACTAGCTTTGTGACATTGGGCAAATCCACTGAGTTGTCTGAAATAACAGGATCGGGTTTTTTTTGTGATAATCAAATAGTATGTTTGCCAAGTGGCTGTGTAACATTCCAAGCACTTTAAGTTAGAATACTTTATTATAAACCACCAATAAAAAATTGTGAAGTCAGTCAGATTTTTCTGCTCTGGGTTTCTAGGCCTTAGGAGGATGATGTGATGATGGTGGTGGTGGTGTAATGAAGAAAAAACATTATAGCAAATACAATTTATAACCATATTTTGCTAGGCAATTTATATATCACTTAAAATTTTCCATAAAACAATTCTATGAAATAGTTTATTGTTGTTATTCTGATTAGTAAACTCAGGCTTAGAGAGTTTGAATAATTTGCCCAGGGCCTCACAGCTGTAGATAGCAGAGTCTGGGTGAGTCTGAGGCTCATTCTGTGTCAGCAGTTCTCTAACATTGTCAAGAATCAGATTCACCTGTAGGCTTGTTCATATCCAGATCACTGACTTCTCTTCCGGAATTTCTGATTCTGTAGGTCTGAGGTGAGGCTTGATCATTTTCAGGTGTAGGGACCACGTTTTTAAAAACCATTCCTCTATAATGCTGCTCCGTTTCATAAAGGAGTCCAACTGGTTTCTTTATTTGCTTTGCCTTTGTTTTGGTTCAAAATTCCCAAGAATTCCTAGGTTCTCTTGGATTTTATAAGTCTGGAGGAGAGGAGAGGAATCTCAGAAATTCTAGTTCTGTTTTGATCTAGGCCCCTTGTAAAGTCTGAAGGAGTACCATTGCACCCTCTGATAGGTTATCTCCATAGTCTTCCAAATCATTGGCACTTACATCAGAGTACAGTCTTTCCTTTTCCTTCTCCTTGGTTTGATCCAGAACAGGAGTCTTTATGGCCCAGTCTATTCATTGATGGAACTATTGCTTTATTGATGTATGCAGGAAATTTTCTGCATGTATTTGAGTCCTCTGTGTGCCCAGCCCCTGGCTGAAGCTGGGAGTACAATGGTGTGCAAAACCAGATATGGTCTTTGACATTAGGGAACATTAATTCTAGTGAGGAAAACAGATACCAGTCAGAAAAATCAGATAATGAGTGTCAGTGGTGTTAAGTGCCACAAAGGAGAGGTATGTGGTGCAATAAGAGCATAGAACAGGGAGAGCTGAGCCTGTCCATGGAGAGAAGGGATGGTCAGGGAAAGCTTGTTTGTGGAAATAATGAGTGAGCCCAAATCTGAAAGCAGATGAGGGATTAAGTAGGTACAGAGGCTGTGACAGGAAGGAGCATGGCACAGGCATACAGTTTAAGATTAAATTGGATATTTCTAGTATTAAAAGATAATTCTCAAAAAAGTGAAATCATAACTCTCATACTAATATAAAATGAATATTTATTAAAGATTATATTCAACTTACAATGAGAAAACCAGTCAGATGTTATAAACAGTCTAAAGAGACTCCAAAGAACACATTTGTAGATCAGGGATACGGAAATGAATGTTACAAACAAAGGCAAACATGGTATTCCAGGGGTGAGCTGGTTAATCAGTGGAACCTCCAATGGCCAGGATATAATTTGCATGTCTACAGACAAGAATTACCCTGCATTACTATTAGTTATCTATAACTTACAGAGTGGTAAAATAACTCTTATGGAACCTGATGCCCAGGAGGAGTGTTTATACTGTAGACAATGCATGGTTTACCACTGAACACATTCGTTTTCCTATGAGTACTTTGATCATGACTTTATTTTTTTTCAATTCTCACCTGAGGATATGTTTATTGATTTTAGAGAGGGAGAAAGAAGAGGGGAAGAGAGACAGAGAGAGAGAGAGAGACAGAGAGAAAGAGAGAGACACACACACATCAATTTGAGAGAGAAACATTGATCTGTTACCTCCCCTACACACCCTGACTGGAGACTGAACCTGCTAAGAATATAAGTATTATTCTTAGTTTGTGGCTGCACAAAGAGGCAGCTCCACAGATTTGCCCTTGCAACCTAGGTATGTGCCCTGATCAGGAATTGAACCTGGAACCTTTTGGTGTATGGAATGATGATCCAACCAACTGACCCACATGGCCAGAGCTGATCATGACTTATTTTTATAGCTTAGAGATAGTTGGACTTGATCTCAAGAAGCCCAAAGCTCACATAGTAGACACTCTAAAAAATATGGAGTACAATTTACTGCTAGGCCATTTATACTCCACCTTGAGTATGATCCACTATGAGTAAAATGTCCAGTTGGTCACCCTTTGCTAAATCCCTTTAAAACATGAGTCTAATGGATGTCCTATGGCCAGTTTCTTCCTTCTTATGGCAGATAGCAAGAAAAACATCTTTGAGAGAAGGCAATCAGAAAGTGAGAGTAGAACTTGGCCCTCATTCAGGAGCTCCTCTGTGAACAAAGGGAGACAACTTTCCAATGAACCAGAAAACCAAAGAAGTTTTGCCAAGTTGAGGTCTGGCACAGCCTCCAGGAGGTTTGCAACAAAGAAGGATTTCTTCAAGTGTGTCATGTTGCCTTTTAACTAGGAGAGGGGTAATCATTTGGTCAATTAACAGGATGACTGGTGCTGTTGAGTTTAAATTGATGATTTGCTTTGTTGAATCTTAAACCAGCATTGACAGGTTCTACAACACCGTAATTGGCAACCCCACTCAGGAGCCATGTGTTAAAAACTTATTTAATGTTTAGTAGAATGACTTACCCTCATTTTTCCATTGCAGACTGGGTGTGTTCAGTGCAAGCTCCATGTTTTCTGTATGAATACCATATTGTACCAGGAGACAGAATTAGAAATGCTCCTTTTGATTCAATCTGTGGCAGGTCAGAGTTCAAAACTACAATTTCACAAATGTTTGATAAAGAATGTTACTGATTTTGATTGAGTTTTGTTGTTAACCTCTAGCTAGTGTCTTTTTTTTTGAATTAGTGTTAATGTGTGCTTCTCAGTAATGCATGCTGTCTCTAGTTTTGTTTCTGCTAGAATAATCCAACCAGTGGAATAAGGCATTTCATTGGCTGGTTTGGCACAAAGACTTTAAATTAAAAAATGGCAAGATAAGTAAGTTACCTACAAGAGATAGCAATGCTGGTATTTTTTTCTTCTCCAAATGTAGTAAAAGGTATTAAAACTGTCTCTTAAAATAGCAATTTGTTTCCTTCTGCTCTAATCATGGGTGAAACTGCTATGAAATGTGTATTATTTTTTGAACTGTGGTGATTTAGTTAAAAGAAAAAAGTAAAAAATTCACAGCTCAGGAAAAGCAGTATTACTCTTTGCTAAATCAAACCTCTAATAGTAAACAGCTCAAAAAGCCTTCCATAATATTTATGAACAATTTCTCAATTTTATACCCAGATATTTCTGTTATACTCTGCAAAGGAGTTAATCCTGGCTGAGCGAAAGAGAAGAGCCTCTTTTAGATTGAACAGACTGGACAATTCAGTAGTGAAGTGAACGGTTACCCATCTTTCAAGCAAAGCTTTTATGTAAGGCAACTTTATAACTTCATTTATTCCAAAGAGAAAGGCATTAAGAGCATAGGGAAAATAAAAGGCAAAATAGAAATGTAGAAAACTGTCCCATCCTTTACATCTCTATAGCCACTTGTTTCATAACTACATACACTGAGTTAACCCAGTATAAAGCCACAATGTGCCTTTTAAAAAGGCATTTCACTGTTCCCCATGTTAGTCAGTCCACACAAATAATAAGGGAACATGACTACCATTATTTTTCTTTGCTGTATTGTTTTAGAATATACTCATCTTTTCTACTGTGTTTTACTGCATAGGAAAAGGTAATAAGAATCATCAATAACAACCATTTTAATGTGCTACAGGAACTGTCAAGAAAGTGATTACTGAAAATAAAAAGGTCTTTCTAATTTCCTTGTGGCTCGCAGAGTAATCTAAGTCAAGATTTCCAAAACCATCCTTTTCCAAAGGAACAAATAATTATTTTCCCTCTTGAGTAGATGAATCTATGTGCATTGATTCCTGCTTGATGGCAGATCATGGCATTGTTCTCAAAGATTGGTTCTCCAACCATCTACACCTGCAAACAAGGAGGCGCTTGCAAAAATGAACACTCCTGGACCGATGAAACCTGCATCTCGGAGCTGGGGTGGGTTGGGGGCCAGGAATATGCTGTTTTCTCAAGTTCTCCAGTTGAACTATTGGCACACTTAAAATCTGAACATTGCTTTATGGGGATGAAAAATCCAGTGATTGGAATAAACTGTTGAATGTAATTTAGGAAGAAAATATGCAGTAGTTATGGCAGATGTATATTTTTATCTTATTCCTTTCTTCATTTTTCTGATATCAAAAGCTCAAGACACAGCCATTTTAACCTGGCATCAAAGTTCTGGGGAATGTCTTTTCATAGCGGCAGACATGTGCACACAGAAAGATCGTTTTGTACCAGTTTCAGGGGGTCAATGAAGTGTTTGACAGCCATTCATGGATATCTATGGATGTGCCTTGTATCCCAGGAACCTTCATCGAATGGGATTATTTTCAGGGAAAAAGGGAAGCACAGACACCAAGTAAAAAGGAGGAAGCATGGCGTAGGTGTGCAGACGCCCTTATAGCTGAGTATTCTGTGCAGTGAATGGAGGTGTCTGGCGGGGGCGCGGATAGAGTGGAAATGCTGCTTGTTTACTCTTGGCCTAGTCATACATGCTGGGGTAGGACTTTTTCTCTGAAAGGAGGGGAGAGTTCCTCTAATTTTTCCTGTTTGTAGATCTCCTCAAAAACGCTATCCTGCCGTGTGCCTGCTGTCTGCATCAATGAAGCAGGCTAACTTCCTTAGTGTCCCTCTCAGTGGCTCAGAAATTTCAGGAAGACCAAATAGAAAATGTTAGCCCTATTGATCTCAAATAGCATTACCTCAGATTACATCACAAAAGACACAATTAGTTTTCAAGTATTATTAAAATGAACTACAACTGTGGGCTAGACCAAAGACAGAGAGAGAGCAGATATTTATTACAAAAACCTGTATTTTCCCCCTTTAGGGATAGTAGTATTGGGCAATTATACTTGGGTCTAAAACAGTTAGCAGCAACATTGGATCTGTGTCCAGTATCATGACTCTTTCCTCTGTCTATTTTTAAGCCATCCAGTCATTGCAACTACTGAGGACTTGTCACTGTGTGATCTACTGGACTGCTAGGGTTTAACTATCTGCTGTTTTATGGTGTTTTGCAATGTGATTCCCTTCTGTGACATAGTTTATAGGGCTTTATAAAAAATAAGGATCATTTGACTATGTGTTCTCATTTGCTAAAAAGCATTCACTCCTTTGGTTCTTAGAGACCCTACTGCTATAGTGAACTAGGACCTGGTGTTGCTATTTGTAAAAATGTCCTCAAAAGCAAATGTCATTGAATATAAAGACATTTCCAAAGCAGTTACTGATATGTAGAAGGTCAAGGGAAGAAGCACATGTGAAGTGTTTTGGCCTTTATGTCAGACAAGAAACTGTGTTTGTGAGGACTGCCTTCATCAAAGAGGAAGGGTAGAAATGCCCATGATAGTGTACCATTATACACTTAATTAGACATCTCTCTTTAATTTAAAGTTCCCTGAAAAGACTTGTGCTCCTCTTCTGGATTCCTATGGTTTTATTCGGTTACCAATCATGAAAACTAGTTGTGTTTCAGAAAGCCCTCAGAAAAATGTGCATTGGTAATAAATCCTGTGTCTTGCCTGACATATCAATGGTTCTGTTGATGAGAGGGAGGTTGCACAAAGTCAATAGTTGGCTCTGCTTTGCAGCGACATTTGCATTTAATAAAAAGTCATGTTTGTTGTAGCTGCTGTATAAACACAACTGACATCCAGTGTGTCATGGCTGAAACATACTAAGTGGAGACTGTGTGTCTGAGAAGGAAATGTAGGTGAGGATGATTGTTGTTATTTGTTTGTTTTAAAATAATTTGGACTTAGGTTACAGAGATAGACTAATTATAGTCCTTGGTTCATGACACACTGTCATCCTCAGTTCATGCATTAACCTCATCCTGATTTATTTATTTCATAATGTAACAAATTGCCATAAAGCTAAATACAAAATATCACCAATAACTAACATTCAATGTGTGCTTACTATAATTTTAATTCTGTCCCCTCCTGAGAGGTAACTACTAACATTATGTTCATCATTTCTTGTTCTTCTTTTTTTTTATTTTTTTTAAAGATTTTTATTTATTTTTAGAGGGGAAGGAGAGAGGGAGAGAAACATCAATGTATGGTTGCCTTTTGTGCATCCCCTGCTGGTAGTTAGCTTGCAAGGAACCGGTTTGCAACCCAGGCATGTGCCCTGACTGGGAATCGAACCGCGATCATCTGGTTCGCAGGCCCGCGCTCAATCCACTGAGCTACGCCAGCCAGGGCTCTTGTTCTTAAAACATTTTTACTTAGTATAGATATTCCCATCAATGGCCATTTGGTCTGTTTCTTTTTCTTCTTTTCCCTTTTTTCTTTTGTAAGAATGGTGCCACTATGAAATTTCTTACACACATTTCGTGGTATGTATGTAAGAAAGTAAAACATTGCTGGCAATTGGAATATAATTCAAATCTATGTAGTTTTCTTCCTAATAGTTTTCCTTCTACTTTTGGAGCATGACCCAGAGCAGTGGTTCCCAAACTGTATTGGATGTATATGAATAATTCTGAGTCTCCATTTGAAGAAGTAGCTTCAGAGGGTTGTAAGGTGGAAAAGAGGGTCCCACAGATTTATTTGTGTTGCAAATAAATCTGTTAGTCACAGGAGCCCCCATGCATATTTGTCCCCCTTCTCCTAGAAGGAGCATTGGGATGATCTTACTAATTATAAAATCATGATAATGAAGTAGATATTAATCTAAATGAGTACATGTAAGGATTACACAGTAAGTGTGTGCTATTTAATGAATGAATGAGCGAAATGCAGGGGAAATCATGGACACTGCAGCCCTTATGCTGAAACTACCTCTTAAACTGTACTTGGAGAGAAGGTGTGATAGTCTCTTGGATCTTTAAAAAATTCATACCTTCAGTACTCATTGTTAGGGACACTAATGGCAAACCAAGCAGATATAGTTCCTACCTTTAGGGAGCTGAGAGGCTTAAGCGGGGAGAGAGACCATAAGTAAATAATTGTAACATTCTGCAGGGCCAGTTTTGACAGATTCTATGTAGAGTTCAAGGTGTTACGAGAGTGGGCAACAGGACCTCCCCTAGTTTGGCATCTGTCCAAGGTAAGAGATGTTTTCATGAAGAAGCGAGGCTTAAGGTGGGGTAGTCAGAGGGGTCAGCAGTCCCAAGACCACACCCAGGTTCAATGATTTTCTAGGAGTACTCATGGCTATGATTTAGTACAGGAGAAGGATGAAAAGAAAAACCAGTAAAGGTATATGGCATATGGGGTGAAGTCCAGAGGAAACGGGGCACAAGGTTTGCAGAGTTGTCTCCCAGTGGAGTCACTCAGGGCCTGTGCTGATGTGACAACACGTATGAAAGGTTGTTTAACAGAGAAGCTCATTAGAGCTTCAGTGCCCAACGTTTTTATTGGGGGCTGGTCACTTGGGCGCCTTCTGCCTAATACATATCAAAACTCCAGACTCCCCGAAGGAAAGCAGATTTGGCATCAACCATATTGTTTGTAGAAGCAGTTTAGGCAACGGAACCCACTCTCCTTAGTTCTGGGAGTGGTGAGAACCCTCCTGAAATTCAAGTTCCCAGACATCAGCCAAGAGTCAACTTTGTGAGCAAACTTTTCTAAGCATTTCAGCCCCAGGCCTGTTGTGTTAACTTCTTTCTGTATACCACAGTGCCTGAAGAAAGTAGGGATGAAATGACATGATGTGTTGACCTTGCTTTAAGATATTCAACAAGGAAGAAAAGGGAGAGGATAAATTAAGCAAATGAGGGGAAAATTTTGATCATTACTCAATCATTACTACTACTGAGTAGATGGGTACTTTGAGGTTTATTATATTTGTTTCTTGTTCTGTTTGAGAATTTTCATAATAAAAAGTAAAATAACCCAACCCCCCAAATCAAACTATGGAAATAAAGGTAAATGTTGGCCAAGTATAAAGGAGGCTAGATTTTGCTTTAGTTCAACTTGGTTCTGGTTAATTCTAAAATTTTAATTTAGTAACTAATTCAGTATAATTCAGTCAATTCAAGAAATCTTTTATTTCAAGCCCATTTGCCAGGGCTCTAGCTACCTCCGTGAAAGGTGCAGAGATTAACGAGACACCTGGTCTTTGTGTCTCCCAGCTCATCTATGAAATGGGTGTGTTCATGAGTTCCCCCTCACTTTGGTGCTGCAAAGACTGGTTGGAAAGTGAGAGAAACCAGCTGCTGCAGGTTTCATTAGCAGCCATGAATGCTCTAATAAATGCAGATTGCTACCATAGGGAGGTATGTGACTCTCTCATTGGCTTAGAAGAATATTCAATGAAGCAGAACCTTCCTGAGGGGAGAGGAAATGATGACAGAGAATTTGCCTTGGAGAATTGCTTTTGGCAGTTGCTTAGAAGGGGAGGAGGGCCTGTCAGGGTCCTTTCTTTAAGGAGATGTGTATGTGGAAGGTGAAATGATGGGCACTAGCTTTTATTTAAAAGGGAATAGATAAGCTATTGAATTGAAGCACATCAGAGGTGGCTTTATTTGAAAATGCTTTCAGAAGCTGTTTGACAAGACTGTGGAGGAAGCAATGGTATCATTAAATAAGCTGGCAACTTTTGTAACCAGTTTTTTGGTTTTCCACCTCCAGGGACAGCCAATAAACTTTGATTCCCAGCATTAATGTAATTATTTTTATTTTTCTGGCTCATTCTAGGTAAGGCCGCAGAGCTGCAATATTAGATGGCTGAAAGCAATTCAGAAATCCCATGTCCCTAAGGACACCCACTGCCTTTAGGAAGTAGCAGGAGAGTGGGTGGAATAAATTATTTCCTCTGATCTTGTTAGTGTTGAGAATATTATGGGGAAGCAAATGCATTGCAGCTCTAATATCGAGAGATTACTGCAGGCAGAGGAAAAATAACAAAATTTCTCTGCTTTTTCAAAGGTTTACTTTTAAACATTATTTCCTCTTTATATATTAAAAAAACTGTTGTGAGATGGGTTTTTCTCTTCTCTTCTGACGGAAGCTTCTTCCTTCTGTATCATCATGTTGTCTGTCATCCAGGGATTCTCCCTGATACTGCCCCTGGCAGCTGTAATACACTTCTTAGTGTCTATTGTTACTCCAGTCTGTGCTCGGTTCATTTAGTGTAAATGGTCCTGTCTTTCTGGGGAGTTTCTTTGGACCCAGTGAGAAGTAGCTTACATGAATAGACTGGGTTGGCTAGACTGACCTGTCACATGTGAGCCTGCTGATTCCCTCCCCCTGAAAATGCACTGTACTTAATTTTCTAAATACCAGCTTGTTTGGGGTTTGTCAGATGATGGACAGTCACAAAATGATGGAACAGAGTTTAAGAATATATTCATCTTGAGGAATTAAACTTTGATCAGCATAGATGTATATAGTTCCAAACTTGTCCCCTAAGCAATAAATTTAAAAGGTGATATATATTTACATAATTCTTTTTTTTTAATTTCAAGGATTTCTAACAATAATTTAAGGTTGGGCTTCTCTTACTGTAAATTATAAACAAACCTCAAGGCCTAGGCCATGAACATTGGCTATAAATCATCATCTTAACACTAATAGCAAAAACCAGGCCTTGATTTTCATTGCTCTGTGAACATTGTTTCCCAGAAGCAAACTTCAACTTACATGTTTTGGGCTTCTGATATTAGAAGGCCAGCAGGACAGCTGACTTTTCTTACTTAAATATATCTTTACCTGAGAAGAGAGTTTCACTTTTTTAAAAAAAAAAGATTTTATTTATTTATCTTTAGAGAGGAAGGGAAGGAAAGAAGGAGAGAAATATCAATGTATGGTTGCCTCTCATGGGTCCCCTGCTAGGAACTGGCCTGCAACCCAGGCACGTGCCCTGACTGGGAATCGAACCTGGATTGTGTGGTTCACAGGCCCGTGCTCAATCCACTGAGCTACACCAGCCAGCGGGAGTTTCACTTTTATTTTCTCCAGTGACCTTCCCAATTTTGTATCTACATCACCAAAATTGTCTGTCAGGTCAATTAAAGACAAAAAGTACTGAAGTCAACTTACTAGATTTTTGGAATTTTGAGAAGGGGGGAACTGGACAAATTCAACATGTTCCAATGGGTTGTTCATTGTCATCAATCATTTGATTAGTCTCCATATCCTATTTTCTACACACTATCAATTGTTTTTCCTCCATTTGAAGAAGCATACATTTTCTATCTTTTACTGTCTCAGAAATATGAGATTTCTTTTTAAAAAATATATTTTAGATATTGGACTATTACAGTTGTCCAGTTTTTACCCCTTTGCCTCCCTCCATCTGGTAATCCCATTCCTTCCAGCAATCCCCCCACTTAGTTTATGTCTATGGGTTGGACATATTAGTTCTTTGGCTTCTCCATTTCCTATACTATTTTTAACATTCCCTTGTCTATTTCATACCTACCAATTTATTCTTCTTAATCCCTGCATCTTTTCCCTCCTTCTCCCCCTCCCCTCCCAGTTGATAACCTACCAAATGATCTGCATATCTATGATTCTGTTCCTGTACTGCTTGTTTTCTTAGTTTGCTTTTTAGGTTCAACTGTTGATGGTTGTGAATTTCTTGTCATTTTAATGTTTATAGTTTTGATCTTCTTCTTTTTCTTATATAATTCCATTTAACATTTCATGTAATAATGGCTTGGTGATGATGAACTCCTTTAGCTTTACCTTGTCTGGGACGCTCCTTATTTGCCCTTCAGTTCTAAATGATAGCTTTGCTGAGTACAGTAATCTAGGTTGTAGGTCCTTGCTTTTCACTACTTTGAATACTTCTTACCAGTCCAATCTAGCCTGTAAAGTTTCTTTTGAAAAACCAGCTGATGGTCTTATAGGAACTCCTTTGTAGGTGACTCTTTGCTTTTCTTTTAATGCTCTCAGGTTCTCTCTTTGTCTTTAACCATTGGCATTTTAATTATGGTATGGTTCTCCTTGCATCCTTCTTGTTTGGGACCGTCTGTGCTTCCTGAACTTGTATGTCTATTTCTTTCACCAAATTAGGGGAGTTTTCTTTCATATTTTTTTAAAAGTAAGTTTTCAATTTCTTGCTCTTTTTCTTCTCCTTGTGCCATCCCTATGATTTGGATATTGGTACATTTGGAGGTGTCCCAGAAACTCCTTAGCCTCTCCTCATTCTTTTTAGATTTTTTTCCTTCCTGTTCTGATTGAATATTTTTTTATTGCTTATGTTCCAAATCATTGATTTGAATCTCAGCCTCATCCCTTCCATTGTTGGTTCCCTGTTGATTTTTCTTTATTTCACTTAGTGTAATTTTCATTTATACCTGGGTCATTTTTATGTTGATGAAGTACCCAATGAGTTCTTTGAGCATCCTTATAACCACTGTTTTAAACTCTGCATCTGATAGGTTGCTCATCTCCATTTCGTTCAGTTCTTTTTCTGGAGTTTTGTTCTGTTCTTTCTTCTGGGCCATATTTCTTTGTCTCCTCACTTTGGCAGCCTCCCTGTTTTTTTTTTTTTTTCTATATCTTAGGTAGTGCTGCTTTGACTCCCTGTTTTAGTAGCTTGGCCTGCTGTAGAAAAGGCATCTGTAAATCATGTTGGGCACAGCCTTAGGTAATCGCCAGGGTGGGGCAATCTGCTCCACTGTTTTATGGCTGTGTGAGGAGAAGAGCTCAGAGAGGAGACAATACTTCTGCCTGCCTTCAGGAAGTTTGCCCAGAGGCAGGTATTTCCCTGCACTCACCCTGTTTCCAATCATTTCACTTTCTTTCTGTATGCCATTGGTGCCCTTTCAGCTGTTGCCTTGGTGCTGAATACCAGAGTGGGTGAATCTGTGTAAGTCCTAAGTTCATGTGGGCCCTTTAAGAGAAGTCTCCTGAAAATCCAGTAGTTTCTCCTGCCACCCAAACCCCCACTGGTTTTTATAGCTAGAAGTTATGGGTATTTACATTCCTGGTGCTGGAACCTGGGGCTGTGTGGTCTGACCTGGGTCTGGGATCCCTCCAGGATACTCCCAAGGTATCCTTCCTGATTTTTATCCACCACACGTGACTGTGGGACTGCATGTTCTGCCGCCTCTCCATACCACACCATGTCTCTGCACCTCTTTGCCTTTTTTTATACCTCTGTCCCTCCTATCCATCAGATGAATGTGGCTTCTTTAAATCCATGACTGTCAGACTTCCATACACCTCAATTTTCTTTCAGTTCTGGGTGATATTTATTTTGTTTGCTAGTTGTAATTTCTCCGTAGTTGTGCGAGGACTAGAGTGTGTTTATCTATGCCTCATCTTGACTGGTAGGCCTGAAATATGAGATCTTTCAATTGATATGCTCATTTAGTGTTGTTAATGAACTCAGGTTTGGTTGCCTGCCACTTTGAAAGTCAAACTCTAGAGATAGCTGCTGATGTGAGGAAAGATGGTTTATTCAAGGGCTGGCTGCTTGAGAAAATGGGAGACTTTTGTCACAGAGATCTTCTTAACATCTCAGTAAAGGTAGGGGTTTTATGAGTGGGGGAAGGGAAAGACAGAACAAAAGAAACCAGTGGAGGGTTCAGGCTCTTGTGGAGGGTATGTGCGAGTGAGAACAGTCTGCTCTGATACCCATCTCATAGCTGGTCTAGCTAGGAGTGGATCTGCCTTTTTTTGTAAGTCAGAGGTGAGCACAAAATGGTGGAAGGCTAGAGTCTGCTTTCTTTGAGGTTAGCTCCTAGAATCCTTTAAGCAAAGAGATTGTTAATCCACAACTACATGTGAATTTACAAGTCATCAATTATAGAAACAATGTTAAGAAAATGGTGCAGTGGGTTTCAGTATTGTGTTGTATGAAAAGGTATCATTAAGTCAATGTTCTTCCAATTTATGGCATCTTAGATTCCAGGACGTATGTTTTCTCTAAAATTCTTCTTCATCTTCACTGCTATCACCTGAGTCTAGGCCAGTGATGGCTCTTATTTAGACAATTGGAACAGTTGTCTGACTGGCCTACCCACAGTGGTCTTATATATTTCCAATCAGTTTCCCACATGGATGCCATACTGATCTTATAATAACACAAATAACATTTGTCATTTCTCTGTTTAAAGTCCTATAAATGGTCTTTCATTGATTTTAAGATAGAGACCAAAAAGACAGCAGCCATGGCCTTGGCCTATAGGACTTCGGGTGCCCAGGCTCTTGCTTCCCTCATCTATCTCATCTCCAACTCTCTTCCCTTCCCTTGACCTCCATGGGTCCCCGATGAACATCCCCTTACCTTGGATGGGTAAAAGAGTAAAGAGTAAAGACCTTACCCTGTATCCCCTTACCTGAGCTCAGAGCATCCCCGAATTCAGTCATTCAGGAGCCATATATTTATCATTTTTTGTCCCACCTATATTAATACTTACTCAAAGAAAAAAATTACTTACTTTTTCTTGAATTCATTTTAAAAGAACATAAGTGGAAACTAGTATTCTTCAGATATATATGTCAAGACACTTAAATCTATTAAAATGTAAAAGTTAGCTGCTTTGTTAACAAAATCAGCTCTGTGCCTTCAGTGGGTCACCTACCATCTTTTAGCAACCATTGTTCCAGCTCAAATTCTTTGCTTTGTGTTCTGTCAGTTTTTTTATACAAGAGGAGAATTCTAACTTAGAGGGTTTGGCCCTCCTTTCTGTCTCTCCTGATTTCTTCCCTCCCACTTAGCTCACTCTTACCCATCCTCTTAGTTTCAGCTTAAAGAACCATCAGTTCACTCTGATTAAAATGAACTAATTAATCCCATCATATAGATTGCCTTTTAAAATAAAGCCTATTTTTTGTCTTCTTTATTTTCATAAAGTGAAATTTGTAGACAGTATAATCTGTCTTTCCACATACCTTAAAAATGTTATGCCCTAATTGTGCGGCTCAGTTGAGTGGAGCATTCTCCCATCCACCAAAAAAAGTTTGCGAGTTTGATTTCCAGCCAAGGCACATCCCTGGTTATGGGTTTGATCCCTGGTTGGGGTGTATATGGGAGGCAACCAATTGGTGTTTCTCTCTCACATCGGTGTTTCTCTCTCTCTCTTTCCCCCTACCCACCTCTTCTCTTTCTAAAATCAAGAAGCAGATCCTCAGGTGAGGATTAATATAAAGAAGAGATCAAAGGGAAGTGATTTACAATAAACTGAATATTTCATGTAAATGCCCAGATGTAACTAGAAGACACTGAATTATTTAACTGCTTGTATCTACTTGATCAGAGTACAGTTGGATTTAGGAGAAGATCAGAAGCCATTCTGTTGAAAAAGTACAGAAATGAAAGAGGAGAGGCATGTGGGACACTAGAATAAAAAGTAGTCGTAGGATAAATAAGAACATATATGATGAGATAAAGAGAGAACTAGTTGAAATGGGGCTAACATACTAAGTAAATCATGCAGTTTTGAGGTAGAGAACCTAGCAAGTGTGCCATTCCTGGAAGTGAGTTAGAGTTATTTATGAGTAGTTGCAATTCCCTATGTTATGCTAAGGGATGGAATGGTATTAAAGAATCTTTAGAAGAATACTTCTAATCTGGAGGTCCTCTCAGGTTGAGGCACATGTTTTGTCTCAGGTTCTTAAGTAGTCCTTCAGTAGGCAGCAGAGAATAGGGACTGAATTAGAAAAAGAAACAGTAATATAAAAAGTCATAGATAAGTTGTGTGGGAGACCTTTAGGGACAGTTTCAGTGTAAGATTGAGAAATGAGGCAACTTTAAAATAAGTAAGTAATTTTAATTAGTAATTTTATAATATAGATTTCTTATCATGCTACAGAATTTTTGAAAGGCATATATTATGGCAATAAAATCAAATATTTAAAGACATTCTCCATGAATGCAATTTGGTAATATTTCTGAGTTTCATGTGTCATGACCAATTTAATAATATTTGCCTCTAAGCCTATTTCTCTCTCTGCATATTTGCATGTGACAGATATGAATGCAGGCTAATGCAGCTGTGTTTTATATTGGTAGGCTGAGTAACATATGTCACATTGTTGTCAGTGATGTGATTTTTCTGAAATAGTGAACAACAGGTAAAATGTTGAATAGAACAAAGTACAACCTTTCTTTGGTTTACATGCTAGTTTCACTCATGAAAATTCCAGTGAAGATTAGAAATGTGTAAAGATACTTTGGGTTATATGTAGAACAAATAAGCATAAATTGTGTGGGTTTTTTTACCTCCATGAATGGCCGGTGGGTCATTTGAAAGTTACGGGGACACAGGGCAGTTTTTCATTGTGTGTGCCTGTCCTACACATTGCAGGACATTTAGCTTCCTGGAACCCTTCAGGAAATACTAGTTGCTTTCCTCTTGAAATTCCAGAAAGTCACCTGAGGGGACAATATTAACCCTGTTGGGAGCTACTGTACAAAATGTTTACAAAGGCCCCTGCACCTAACATACTGGTCTGTTACTTGTTCCTTGGCTCTTTTCTCCAACTCATTTACCATTGTATCCCCCATGCCTGGAGCCATGCCAAACATGGTGAATCCTTTAAAAAATTATTTACTGAATGAGCAGGAGGCCAGAGGCAGCAGCACCTTAGGTTTGATTTACTAAGTTACTGTGGTAAGTCCTTTGGAAACAGTTGGAGGTAACACTTGACTAGCATACCCAATTTGCTAGTGCTAGGATTCTGGTTTGGTTAGGATAATCCCAGTTTGTATAAATTTTCTCTGCATCGTGTCTAGTTTAGCATTTGTTCTGGATATAGATCTTGCTATCTAGCTATGGAAAGAGTTCAGAATATGTCACTTCCAAAAATGCCACTTTGGCATATTGATTATTTTGAATTAGAAATACTTTAGACACAGTAAATGCAAGAAGGACAAGGACACTCTGACCCTTTTTTGTTCTCCTGAAAGTAGAAATAAATCTGGGTGTCAGGTACCCTGCCTGTACCAGGAGAATAGAAGACATCCTTGTCACCAGAGACAGGGGATTCAGGGCCCAGAAGGCAGTATAAACAAAGTTGTGAAGCTGACCTTTATCATCCTAGTTAAGATCTTTACCACTTACTCATAGCCCAAACCCTTTGTTTTGTCAAATTTTCACAAACTCATTGGTTCTCTGTATAAAAGGCATGAAAGCTTCTCGTTCTGGTCACTTGTTCAGATCTTTATTGTGGAGGCTTCCCATGTATATGTAGAAATTCAATATAATTTATATTTTATTTAAATTTGTATTTTCTCCTGTTAATCAATCTTGTACCAGTTTAATTCTTAGGCCCAGCCAGATACCCAAAGAGGGCAAAGAAGCATAGTTCTTCCCCTACAATGCATACACACACATTTTAACTAAAAATAACTATTTTTGGAAATCATTTTGGAATAGGACCATTTTTAATGTCTGTCAGTATAATAAAAACCAATTTTGTAGTCAACAAGTAAATATTTCAAAAATTAAATACTCATATTTATTTTTAGTACCCATTTTAATCTCATAAATGTTTCATTGGATGATAAATTATTTATAGCCACCCTACAGGTGATCCTTAAAAACATGATCACTGGTTGTGGTTGTCATTATCCCCAGAGAAAACCCTTCTTTTTCTCCCTGGCTTGGAGCAGTGACTCTGCCACCCACTGGTCCCATTTCAATAGCTTCTCACCTCTTTGTATTTTTTGCCTGACTGGTGATGACTTTTCAGCTCTGAAATATTGCTTTTTAATTATTTGATAGATACGCTTTATGAATTATTTTTTCTCTATTATCCTTTCAGCTAAAGGAAAGTTTTAGTTGTTAAAACCAAGGGATTGAATAATGTTTCTGTGGAAGCCTTTAAAAATAAGTAGCATAGATGGTAGGTAGAAAATAGATAGGGGGGAGGGCAAGAATAGTAGGAGAAATATAGAATCTAAAGTACTTGAGACACATGGTCATAAACTAAGGGGGGAATGCGGGGGGAGGGGGTGTACAGGGTGGAGGGGAATGAAGGGGGGGAATAGAACAACTGTCATGGAAATAATCAATAAAATATATTTTTAAAAAATTTTAAAAAGGCAAAATACATTTCACAGATAGGAGACTTAGCACTAAAATTCTACAATATGTGTTTCAGTTGGAAGAGAAATCATTCTAGAAAAAGGGCTGAAAAGTAAGGGTAAATAATAAACAAAGGTGTAAAGCGTAACTAAAAATAAGTATTAACTCTATTAAAATAATATCGATACTAAAAAAAAATCTTTCCTTCGGAGGCCAAGCAGATCCAGGAGAAGGGCCAGTAAACAGTTTTCTGGGGTCCCAGTGAGATGTATAATTCCTTTATCTTGGTGTGAACTCTGCATCTTGGGACACAACATTTTGCAAATTTGTGCTTTGAATTTTGTGTATTGCCTTACCTTAGGTTGAAACGATTAAGATCAGATTTTAAAATATTTTCCTTTAGCTTTAAATATAATGGCCATAAAAACAAATACTAGACCTTACTTTAAAGTTAAAAACTATAGCCCTGACTGGTATGGCTCAGTGGACTGAGTATCAGCCTGGGTACTGGAGGGTTACCGGTTTGATTCCTGGTCAGGGCATATGCCTTGGTTGCAGACTGGGTCCCCAGTCGGGAGTATGGAAGGTAACCGCACATTGATGTTCCTCTCTCTCACTCCCTCCCTCCCTTCTCCTCTTTAAAAATAAAATATAATCTTTAAAAAATAAATACAACTAAAAACTGTATGTTATATGTTCCCCTTATATGATTATACAAATATTTGTGTATATTACACACACATATAGCAGCTTTATTAATAAAAGCCAAAAATCATGATAAAAGTCCAAGTTTTGATCAATGGGTGAATGAGTTAACAAATTGGGACATAGTAGTACTATGAGATACTACTTCGCAAACAAGGAACAACAGATATATATAATAGTATAGGTGAACCTCAAAAGTATTATTGTGACAAAATAGGCCACAAGCCAAAGTATACACCCTATGATTTCATTTCCATAAAATTTAAGGATCAGTAATATAAATCAATGGTATGAGAAGTCAGAAAAATGAAGGGGTGAAAGAGACTATTGCCTGGAAAGAGTCACGAAGGAATTTTCTGGAAATAAATTTATGTCTGGTTTCAGGTGAGGGATCTTTGGGTTTATGAAGATGTTAAGGATCTATCTACTTAAGATTTGTATAGTATACTGTATGTAAATTATCCATTTAAAGCATAGAGGAGAAAAATACATGTACAAGTTTTTTTTTCATGAAAATGTGACTTGTGCTTGTTTAGAAATGAATAAAAATTCAAAGAACTTAAATCATTCAGTCTCATCATACATAAATAATTTTGTAAATTTTTTGCCAACCTTTTGTCTGGGCATGGATTATTTACTTTGTTTTCTTCTGTTCATCCCTCTTTACCTCCCTCTTTGGGAAGTAATGTTATTTTTTTTATTGGGCTTCTGAACCTGGGAATTATTTTTTCTGAAAGAAAATAATTTACAGAGCTAATTCTTTTGTTCATTTAACCGTGATAGATAGCCTTCAAATTTAAAAAAAAATCCTAAACATAATGGAGAAGTGATAAAGGCAAATGTACCTAGAGAGAACTTGGGATTTGTTTATATATATGTTTTTTCTAAAGGAAGGAAAAGAACCGACTTTCTTGTGAATGGGTAAGTTTTCATCAGTTTTCCTGAAGTTTTCTTTTTTTTTTGTTTTCTGCTCTCATATTATACTTGTAAGTGGGATTGCAGCTGTAGATGAGTTGTTTTATACAATGGATATGAATAGTATTTTGTATATTTTTATACAGTTAAAGGACTTATACAAATATTGATGAGATTTTGTTGCTGATCTTCAAGGAATAGTGGTGAAATGTTTGTACTGGGAAATTTGGGCGTATTGTGTGGTCTGACAATTCATCGCACACTGTTCTTAAATTTCATATTGCAGCATATTAAAATCGGATCCCAAGATCCTTTGCAGAAGAGGCTTGGCACTCTGACTCACCTTATACTGAATGAACATGACAGAAAAACACATCATTTTTTCCTACCATGACAGGAAACAAGTGTGAATATAATGGAAAAGATATAGTCTAAAAGAAACAGAATTTACAGTGTGAGTTGCTTAATGTATTATGTAATTATTATCTCACTTAAGCTCCCCAGGTAGTATAACTGCTAATATTAAAAAATCTGTTTTGTTTTGTCACCTCAACAAAATGTTTTGCCTTGAGACTTAATGCGTTTCTTTCTTAAGCATGTGTTTTAGACACAATGTGTGTACTCTTAAATAACCTTCAGGAGCACCATTCATTTCTGCAGTGTTTCACAGAAAACAACAGTAGAAGGAAGTTGGGACTCTATATTCTTTCTGTAAGCAGAAAAAGAAGAATTTTGCCATAGTCATCTTTATTAGAGGCAGCTGTCAGTATGGGATTTTTCCCCAGGATGAAAACAAAAGGTGCCACAGAGGAATGTACATAAAGATGGCACCCACAAGGCATTAGGATAAATAAAAGTAGGTGATATTAATGATGCTCATTAGCAGATGTCACTGTTGGGGATGAAGAAAATTCCACACCATAGTGTTTCATATATTACACTTTTCAAAATTGTCCACTATTTGACTTTGATGTATGTCCATGTGAATAGTTTTAATAAGTTTTACAGCCCTTTCTTTGAATATATGCTCAAAAACCTTGTGCAAATTGCTGACAACAATATCACAAAGACTTTTTTGCCTAATGATTGGTCCTTCACTTGGAAATGTGAAGGCTCAGATCATTACAGTTCCACTTACTCATGGTGTAAATATTTGTATAGGAATTAATTTAAAAATATAATATGACCAAGCAGGTTTTATAGTTTAAAGCAATCTTGCACAGGCTGTTGCCTGTATAACATGCATAAATTGGCTCTTACTGTAGAAGCCAAAATGCAGAATAATAGCTTGTCAAACTGTCATTTGCAAGTGAGATCATAGATTCTATAGTCCAAATTAGGTTGTGTTCTTTTCATTTTTGTCAGGTCATACTCTAATAACCATATTGTGCACTAAACCCTGTGATTATCCCAATACTTGACAGATGGTAGGCTGTTAATTTATACGTAAGAGACAGTGATTGCCAGCACTCTAACTGTATTCGACAAAATATGAAATGTCAGAATCCACTTTTGGTTACGTTTTCCTTGACTTCATTTTACCAGGGTAATGCTAGGCAGAGGAGTTTCAGTAGCTTATCTTGTGTTTAATTTTATTAGTCTGCATCATTTTACTAATCACTAGAAATAGCAGGAATTAAGGAAAAAGTAATTTTCTTGTTTACGTCATTTTTTTCACTTTACTGTGGAAGTGGTCATCAGTCTGAGGGGTTAATTGAGAGGTGGGAGCAGACAAGATTTAATTGCTCAAAATTAAGGATAATAGTTATATAATAGTACCATACACTGATGTTTAGAAATATGGTGGGGATCAAAATAATTTACAAGTTAAAGTTAGAAGTGCATTGGCAAATCCATGAAAAACTATTAGAATGAGTCCCAGCTGGTGTGGCTCAGTGAATTGAGTGCCAGCCTGCAAACCAAATGGTTGCTGGTTTGAATCTCAGTCTGGGCACATGCTGGGGTTGGGGGCCAGGTCCCCAGTAGAGGGCTTGTGAGAGGCAACCACACATTGATGTTTCTCACCCTCTCTTTCTCTCTCCTTATCCCTCTCTCTAAACATAAATAAATAAAATCTTTCGAAAAAGTATTAGAATGTGTAAATGATTTCAGCAGTATGGCAAGATACAAGATCAATATACAATAAGCAATTTTATTTCTATACAGTAGCAGGGAGCAATCTTAAGATAAGATTAAGAAAGCAATCCCATTCACAATAGCAGCAAAAAATGCACAGGAATAAACAACAAAAGAATACAGACTCATACACTGAATACTATAAAATATTGCTGAAATGTAATTAAAGAATAAATATCAATAAATGAAAAGACATTCCATATTTATGGATTGGAAAACTTAACATTATTAAGATTCTAATATTTCTGCAAATGATCCACATGGTCAACACAATTCCTTTGAGAATCTCAGGTGGGTTTTGGGGGTTGTTTTTTGTTTTTAGAGCTTGACAAGTTGATCCCAAAATTCATATAGAACTGTGGACCTGCAACAGACCCTGAACAGCCAAAACAGTTTTAAAAAAGAAGAACAAAGTTGGAGGACTAACACTTCCTGATTTTAAAACTTATTAAAAAGCTATAGTAATCATGATTGTCAAGGGTACAGAAATAAATCCTTAAGTTTATGGTCAATTGCTTTTTGACAAGAGTGTCAAGACAATTTAGTGGGTGAAACATTAGCCTTGTCAACAAATGTTGTTGGCATAATTGGATTTCCATATGCAAAAAAAATGAATTTAGACCTGTACCTCACACCATACAAAATTAGCTTAAAATCAATCACATTCCTAAATGTCAGAGCTCACATTATAAGACTCCTAGCATAAAACAAGAGTTAATCTTTGTGACCTTGGGGTAGGTTACTTAGATACAACGTCAGAAGCACAGACAACAAAATATAAAATAAATAATTTGACTTCATGAAAATTAAAAGCTGTTGTGTGTCAAATGACAACATCAAGAAAATGAAAAGATGGCCCACAGATGGAGAGAAAGTCATATATCTGATAAAGGACTCTGATAAAGGATATATGTGAAATATATCTCAGTAAAACTATAAAAAACACATGGGCAATAAAATAGAACAGACAATTCATTTATTATTCTAGTATTATAATAATATTCTAGACTAACAATACTGTAGCACTTGAAGAGAAAAGAATGTAGTTCCTCATTCAAAAAAGTCCAGAAACAGATATATGGAAAACTCTTTTTAGGTAATGATTTTCTTGCCATAGCTAAATACTAAAATAATGACAAGATCAAGTCTGGGAAAAGATCTTTCTTCTACAGTAATAAAACTGTTTAGAAATGCCAGGGGGAGAGGGGAGAGAATTTGAGGGCAAAAGGGGAAGGATTCACGGGAACTAGTATAAAGGACACATGGACAAAAACTAAGGCGGCGGGGAATGGGAGGGAGGTGGGGAGTACTGGGAGGGTGGGCTGGGATGGGAGTAAAAGACAGAAAACTGTACTTGAACAATAATTAAATAAATTAAAAAAAATATATATTTTTTTTAAAAAAGAGCACACGTCTGTTTTTCCAGGCCGCTGGCACCATCAGTTGTGTTGCCGTCCAGGCAGGATCTCCAATTAATCCAAAGTCATGTGGCACCTTCCACTGGCAAGAGTTCTTTTTACCTATTTTTCCAGGCAAAGTCTCTCTTGCTTCCCAGGCCACGTGGCCAAAGGGAGCACCCCAAAGCTGTGTTGGTCTCTTCTACCAAAGCTGCAGGGGTCTGCACTCTACCAAAAGCATGTGGCTTTCTTCTTCAACTGGCTGCAGGGGTCCCCACTCTGACAAACCTGCATGGCTTTTTCCTTTACTTGGCCAAGAGGGGGTTCCTCACTCTGCCAAAACCACGTGGCTCTCCCCTTACCTGGCTGCAGTGTCTGGGTTTAAATCCCTGTGCCAATCTTCTTCTGTACCTCCATTTCTGACTCCTCCCACAATCAGTTAGACCTGCCAGTGTTCCTGTATTTTTCTAAGTTAACTGGGCTGCCATCATGAGTCTGGGCAGGTGTGGCCCCATGTCCTGGAGCCAATCTTCTCCAAGCTCCCACACAGGCGCTGTAACTCAGGGGACCTGCCCCTCCACCCCCCCTTACATCTTGGGGGGAAGTGACTTCCATCCCCCTGGCTCCAAGCCTGGCCACAGCCATTTAACATATCCAAGTGACCCGCCAAAGGCTATAGATATGTTAAATTACCATGCCATGGATTAGCTGCAAGGCTGTGGCCATATAAAACAGCCCTGCATGTTCCTTCTCCATGTGTCCCTTCCCCCAACTCACACCTGTCGGGGAAGGGGTGAGGACATCTTACATGTCTCTCCAATAATTCCTATACCCGTTGAGTTCTGGACACCATTCCAAATACCTTTTTGGGGCTCCCCTCTTGGCTGTACCCTGTATCAATGGAACACATAAACTATTACTAAAATTCTGTGGCGTACCAAAACTATGTATTTTCTGCCAATCTGCAAATTAGTTTGACCACTTCATATCAGATGGATATTATGTTGGCTGCTGTCATTTTTTAATTTTACAGTCTAAGAGAAAAGAGGTCAGTGCTTCTGGCTAAATAGACTGGTATTGCGTGTTTTAAAAATTCTTGTGGCACACTGGTTGAAAATTGCTGGGTTAGGCTAGCACTAATTTTGTCATTTTGCAGGAAGTGAAGTACAACATCCAGTGCTACTGAGTAACAAATTCACTCTGGCCATGGGCCAGGAGACACCTGATTGGTGGTGGTGCTCTGATATCAGTCAGGGATAAAGCAGAAGTACAATCCTTAGTTCATTCCAGTTTGAAACCCGAGTTGGTGGCCAGAGCTGTTTCATGTCTGGGGCACATAACAAAAAAATCCCCTAGACTGGGTAAAGAAATGAAATTCTAAAATATATTGTAAGGTATATGTTATTGATCTTCAGTAAGTAAGTTGGTGAGGAAAAAAGCTTAATCCACATTTTTTAGGCTTTTAGAAAGTTAACATTTTGCCTTATTTTTTGCTATGTTTCAGAGATCTATTTCCCACCCTAAAATATGGTCTTTGAAGGCTAACAGCCTAATTTTATTACATTAAAAATTTATTAGTTTTAACAGCCTAATTTTAAATGTTAACAATTACTCCTATTGTTTCAATTACCACTTTTGATACAGTGTGTTGTAAGAAAATCCTAATATAAAAAGTTAATTTACAGAAAATTTGTGAAATAATTTCTCATTTTAAAGAGATTTAAATGTGCCCTGGCTCGGTTGCTCAATTGGTAAGAGTGTCACCCCTATATGACAAGCTTGGTTCGATCCCAGGTTAGGGCTCATACAAGAAGCAACAATGAATGCATAAATAAGTGGAAGAACAAACCGGTGTTTCTCTCTTGCTCTCTTTCTCTCTCACACTCTCTCTCTCAAGTCAATAAGTTAAAAATATGTAAATGTTATGTCATAAATATTATTTTTACTTTCAATGTTAATTTTAATGGTCGCATGACTTTTCATATTGAATCACAATACAAAATTTTAGAGATGAGTTGGAGAATCTCCAGCCCCCTCATGAGGAGGGTAGTGTGACCACAGCAGGTTAGAACTCAGTATCTTTACCCCACTTCAGTGATGAGGGCCCTATTTCAATATACCGTTGCCTTGATTCATTTTAGCCTGCAATTCTCAGGAGCACATCTGTAGCATAAAATGACCCATATTCACATTGTTCTTAGATACTGGAGTGGGGGAGTTAGAAGATGGAAGTTCAATACTAAAATTGCTTTTGATTTAGTAGACTAAACTTTACTATCAGGAAGAGAAGGAAGTTGCAACAGAGGACATATTGGTATTTTCTATACTTAAGAGTGAAGCCAGAATGGAAAAAAAAGATGTAATTAGAACCCACCACCATTCTAATTCAGCACAGCATATAATTCTCAGTTCAAAATTTTTTTAAGAGAAAGCGTTTTAAGATAATATTTCCATGAGCCATTTCTGTGAAAACTGAGTGAAGCTTTGACTCCCCCGAGAAATTCTTTGCAGTTGAGAAGGTGCTGAGAGCCTGTGGCTGGGGAGGTGGACTGGTCCTTGTAGGTGTATGAATGAGCTGATCTGCATGAAACCTGAATGGTAAATAAGGCTGACCTAGAGTCATCACGGTGATGCAGATTTGCCACAAAAGGAAGCCCTGGGTCACCAGCTCTGGCCAGAGCCTGGAAGCTTGGTACCATGCTTGAGTGCTTTTGAGAATTGACATTGCCATTAAAATCCTGAGAAAGCTGGAGTCTGCCCTGGGTCAGTCAATTGGTGAAGCTGTAAATGACCTTCATTTTTGGCCGAATCTGAGAGCACAAAGCAGAGAAACTGTAAAAAGGAACTCATTGATACACTGGAGTTTCGACTCTTTCTCTTTCTGTGACACATTCTTGGTGCTTCTGTGGAATGGGTGGGGAAGGGTGCTTGGTATTGACATTCAAATAAATGTATCAAATATCTCTCTGGGCTACAGAATTTCTTTATCTGATATTGCCACAACAAGCAGCTCAGAGGTATTTGTCTGTATCACTTTGGTCCTTTTATATGCTGACTGTCGAATCAAAGGAGCAGACAACTAAGACTTGTCTTTGAAAAGAAGTCCATTATCAGAATCTTTGAAGCTCCTAAGAGTACTTTCTACTTGGATAAAGCGCCACAATAGGTGGAAGGAAGCAAAGACAGCTTTGTAAGTTTCCCTGTGAGCAAGTAAGCCTTTGTTATCTTTATTAAAAATATGCCTCCAAGCAAGTGGTCCTGTTTTGAGGGATACCTTCGGGGGAATCTGCTGGAAAGTAATCTCTGGGAACTTCATGTGTCCCTAGAACAGCTTAGGCTCTTTTGAGAAATGTGAAAGGAGATCGAATTGCTGTGCTTCACATGCTTGGTGTGTTGAATACATTTATTCTCAAATTTTAAAACTTAAAACTTTGGCAATTAGTAAAGATAAGTACGCTAGTTGACATCAACACATGCATTCTGTTTGTTCTCTGTGTCCTTGTACCTCCCAGAGAAGGATGTGACCCAGATTCTATATGCATTCAAGACTTGCATTAGGTAAGAATGACATATACTTATCATTAGAACATACTAATTAATGCAGAAAGTGACATTTCAAAGTAATGATGCTCCCTAGTGTCTCACTGTAAAATACTCTCTAGTCTACTTTTAATGGCCTGGTATGCTATGTTTGTTTAAAATATTTTGTTATGAACTTGTGTTTTCATTGTCAATGATGGTGAAGACCATTAAGGTAGGATAGTCTTCTAGATCTTTTTGTTGTTGTTGTTATGGATTGCTTTAAATACTTTTTATTTGTTTATTTATTTATTTATTCTTCAATTTTTTTTATTTGATTATTTTTCAAGTACAGTTTTCTGTCTATTACTCCCATCCCATCCCACCCCCGTGCTTCCCCCCCTCCTTCCCATTTCCACCCTTCTCAGTTGTTGTCCATGTCTCCTTTATATATGTTCCTCTAAATCCCTCCCCGATTTCCACCGAAATTCCCTCCCCTCTCCCCTCTGGTCACTGTCAGCCTATTCTTGATTTCAGTGTCTTTGGTGATATTTTGCTTGCTTGTTTGTTTTGTTGTTTAGCTTCCTGTTAAAGGTGATATCATATGGTATTTGTCCTTCAACACCTGGCTTATTCAGTCTTCTAGATCTTTGATTTTCAACCTGTGTGCCACAATAATTTTTAAAATATGCAATACCTGACTACTTAGTCAGGGGCACTGACCTCTTTTCCCTTAGATTGTCAAATTAAAAAAAAATGACAACAACCAATACAACAATAGTTGAATGGTGTGAATGAATCAAAATTGTGCCTCTTTTTTGTAATATCATGAAAAAATATATTTTTGGTGTGCCACAGAATTTTAGTAAGTAGTCTATGTGTGCCATGAGCTGAAAAAGGTTGGAACTTGCTGTTCTAGATGAATAAGGAAGGAGACCAGTGAGACCTGGTAAGGACTTTGAGCTTTGATTTCAGTCACATGCAGGGCACATCCAGGTATCTTGCACTCATTCAGCACCTTGATTGCATACTTTCTACTTGCCAACGCCTTTGCTAGGTTCTGGGGACCTAGTTACTAGGGATCAGTTACTAGGGGATCAGTTACTCTGATCCCAGTTACTCTGGGGATCAGTTACTAGGACACAGATGGTTCCTGCCTTCGAGAACGTCGCTCTTTGATTATGGCCGAAGCTGTTTTTTGTTTCCTCTTTTGCTTGTTCAGTAGTGGCAGAGTAGAGTGTATGATGTGTTCACAGCTGGTTACACAAGTGGGGAACGAGTAGGTTCACAGTTGTCAGCACATGCAACACAGTTTATTTTTGTATTATTACTTACAATTTATTGTATTATTTTCCATACAAACAGCTATAAACCTGCTTTTGTCCCAACGTGTATGTACACCCTCACCTGCTATTGCAAACTTCTAGATATGCTTGGTAAATAAGTATAACAGGAGAAATTTATCCGTATTTATTCTGTAGTTTTTCTCACATTTGTGTCTTGTGTGTCAGCTAAATTTGTATTTTAAATTCAATGACCTAGATTTATGTCTAATGCTTCAGTTCTCTGCCTGATATATTGTTGATGCTTTCAAAGCGCTCATTCCCTTCCCTTCTTCTCCCCTATAACCCCTCTAGGTAATAATAATAGTGCTGAACGAGGTGGTTCCAGTGTTTGTATTGTGAATCAGGAGTACTCTAAAATTTCAGTGGGTCTTGTATTGTGGACCCAGTTGTGAAAATTTGCCAACTAAGCCAGCTATCATTGGCTACAACAATATGTAGAAAGTAGAGTCTCCTTACATTAAGATTATGAATTTCTAAAAGCTTTTAGCCCCAGAGGAAGCCAAGAAGTGGCAAATTCCTCAGCCCTCACCAGTTTGGGAAGAGAAGAAGCATGCCCTTCCTCTGTTAACAGAAGCTGTGTAGGGGCTTTCGTGTTTGAACGTAGATGAACTGTACAAAAAGTGTCCAAACAAAAGCTGGAAAGAGAAATGAAAAGATGCTCTTTCCCATTACTCATGTTACTAGTAGTAACAGCAGACAGATATCATTTTTGTTGGTGTTGTCATCTTCATCATCATATTTATTAAGTATAGAAATCCCATCAAACAGCTATCTCTATTATTCAAATTTTATGGATGACCAAACCAGTTAGAGTGTTTAGGAAACTTATCCTAAGCCACAGAGTTGGTAAATGATATAGGACTCCCATCCAGGGATGGCTGTTCCCAAAGTGCTCTGGACAACTAGACTCTACCATCGCTCATTGTCTCTTGTTCTGTTCTATACTCTTTCTTGTACAAACAGTTGTTAAAGGTCTTTAACCTTGTAGATGGCAGCACATTAAATATTTAGGCTACTTTAGTCTGTGAGTGAACATTGTCATTTTCTGTTTTAAAAATTATTATTGAATTTATTGGGTGACATTGGTTAATAAAATTATATCAGTTTTCGGTGTACAATTCTCTAACATTGCCATTTTCTGAAGGCTTTTCCAGATGAATTTTTTAAAAGTGAATTCCAGGCTTTCCAATGACTAGTGATGGTGACTGACTTGAGGCTACTCTTGTTATTCAAATCTATTTACAGTTGCCAGCGTTCCTTAAAGTGGTGTGCCGTAAACCCTGCCCGGATGATCGTAACGCCACATTCACATGAGCCAGCCAGGATTCACCAACTGAAAATGAGACTGCTCTTCATGCTGCAGGAAAATTGATTGAAGTGTCTATTACATGCGTACCCTGCTATTCACACTCTTAAAAGAAATCCTGGCTATTTATTTATTTTCCTTCCTGCTTGTGGAAAGGATTTGAGCTAGTTACTAGTATGTTTTATTTATCACTGAGAGCTAAAAATTCAAAGGCAGAATATTGTTATGAAAGAGAGCAGTGATGAAATCTTGATACTGGTCCTGGAATTGATTTTTCTGAGCACCAGTAATGGTGATTTACAGTCTGGAATTGGTTTTTGCTATGTGACTTTAGGCAAGGCTAATGGCTTTGAGCCTCAATTCTTGATTTGTTAAAAAGGGGGGGTTGGAAATAAAAGTAATGCATCACTATGATGGTCACCTGAGATAATTCTTGTAAAGTACTCCACTCGTGTCTGGTTCTCTGGAAGTGTTAAATAAATGTTATGGTAAAAGGAGTAAGGTAACAAACACACAGCTTCATTCATTCAAAGGAAATCTTCAAGGGAAGCTACATATAGGAATCTGATGAACTGGTTTGGGTGGGTGGGTACAGGGCCTGCCACAGAACACAGGCGATCAAATATGTCCACATAGTTTGGAAATGATGCTCCTTGGTTTAAAACTAGGGAAAGCAAGTGCCAGCAGGCAGTGGTAGGATGGAGAAAGCACCACGGGCAAAGCAATGGCTGATTGGGGTTTAGTTAGGGCTCTGATGCTTTCAGCTCACAGGATCTTAGGCTACTGCTCTCAGCCTCAGCCTCAGCTTCCTCTTCTGTGAAAAGATGATAGCAATACTCATCCACCAGGCTTTTTGAGAAACACAGGAGATAATGTGTTGTCAGAAGAGTCCTTGACTACAAACGTTGCTTTTTGTTGAGATTACACGAGGATGACAACAAGTTTGATAAAGAGTTTCAAATGAGCTTTATTTATGGGCCAGGTTAGAGTCCAAGGCCGTGGTAACTTTCTTTTTTATTTTATTTTACTTTTAAAATATGTTTATTAATTTTAGAGGAGAAGAGAGAGAGAGAGAGAGAGAGAGAGAAACATTGATTGGTTGCCTCCTATACACACCCTGACCAGGGATTGAACCTGCAACCTAGGTATGTGCCTTGATGGTGAATGGAACCCCAACCTTGGTGTACAGGACAATACTCCAACCAACTGAGCCACACTGGCCAGAGTACTCTCTTTTTATTTTAAATATGCAATTCCCCACCATGACCAGTGTGGCTCAGTTGGTTGGTGTGTTTTCCTGTGAACTGAAAGGTTGTGGGGTCGATTCACAGTCAGGGGACATACCTAGGTTGCAGGTTCAGTCCTTTTTGGGGCATGTATGAGAGACAATCGATTGATATTTCTCTCTCACATGGATGTTTCTTTCTCTTTCTCCCTCTCCCCTTCTCTCTCTCTCTCAAAAAAAAAAAAAAAAAAAAAAGCTACCCCCCTTCACCTCCCAGCTGATCTCATTTAACAGGAACATAACACTTTGAAGTCCAATGGTTAATTTTCTTTGGGGGCTTTTCTACTTTTGGCTATCAGATACTATGCCTATGTTCTTTAATTCCTGTCAGTGAGTGAAGAGGAAATCCTTGTGTGACAATGGATTTAGTGGGGTGTAAATCTACCTAAGTAGCATCTGGATGGCAGCTGATGAGGGTCAGCCCCAGAGCTGGGCCACATTAGTTGAGTTAGAAGGATGTGCTGACTTAAACTTTAAGCCATGAGGTCAAACAAACTGCAGGAAAGCAATAGCGGCCCGTGGTATGGCCTGTTGTGCTACTGACATTCTTGTTTGCATCAGCATCATCAGCATTCGCCCTTTATGAAGTACCAGTGCGTGGAGCTCCCCTAGGTGCCATTGTAGGCAGATAGGCAGCTGCGTGTTTTCAATAAGAGCCTTGTGCTGGGCTGTGAGCTGAAGGGACCTAGCTGTGATCCAAGGCAGGTTCACTAGTGTGGCTATACATGTGGTGAGAGGATAGTTGGTGGCTAGAGTAGGGTTTTGTCTGCACTGTCAGCTTAGCACATGGCCTATTTCTCTGAGAACTGCCCACAACTCTCACCTTCCAGGGTGGACACTGGCAGTCATGTTTATACAGTGTAATTTGGCTCCTATGGCCATGCCTGAGTGGACCAAGGATGCACAGTTGACTCAAGCTGGGCCACTCAGGTGTCTTTCCCAGAAGTTGAACTTGGGACTAACACATTTAGATAGAATGGGTAGATAGATAAACTTGGGAGCTGTAGAAAGTCATGCCTTAGATTTATTCTCTAATCTTCATAACAGTCATACAAAGTAGTTCCTCTTCTCATTTCCATTTTATAGAAGAGGAAACTTGAGTCACAGAGAGGTGAAGTAATTCATCCAAGGTTGTATAGGTGGGTAGCAGCAGAGCCAGGCATGAATCCAGGTAGCACGAACTCATGTCTGTAGCCACTTTGCAACTGCCTTTCTGGGAGAGAGGAAGGACTACGGCAGAGCTACAGAGAGATGCAGGTTAAATGACTGTAAGGTGGCAGGGAGGGAGGAGAGAGGGAAAGAATAGGACTAATCAACTAAGAGAATAGGTGCCCTGATTCTGTAGCTTTCTGACTCCAGGGTCCAGACCTTAGTGACTGCATTTTCTACCATTGACCTTTCAGAAGTATTTCTGTGTCCTTATAAATAAATACCCCTTTTTGTGCACAAAGTAATTTCAATGAGTGTCCATCACTTATAACTGTAAGAGTATTGAGCAAGTGAATGCACTGTCACAATTTGTTTTGAAAGACTTTGGGTCATCTACTCGTCTTTGTAGTCCCAAGGCATCTCCACATTATCTGTAGGTAGCATGTAGACTGGTGGAGGAGAAAGGCAAGTAATCCAGTGATTGGAGCATAGTGTGATTAGCATTCTGAGAGTCAGCATAAGTTGCTATAGAAACACAAAAAAAAATATGAGAGACTGGGATAGGGTGTGGGGGAATCAGGGATGATGCCTTGTCAGAGAGGAAATATTTGAGTTGTTTTTGAAAAATGAGTAGGATTTAGCAATATGAAAAAATGGGTGGGAGCAGGGGTTTCCCAGATAGTGAGAATGGTGTATGAAAAAAAATGAAACCTATGACCCATTTTGGAAAGGGCAAGCAATTGAGTGTGATGGAAAAGAGGAAAGAGGAGGGATAGAATATGCAACTGCAGTTCTTGGCTCTACCAGACCATATGCGTCTTCAGTGCTAAGCAATAGAGTGTGAGCCTTATTCTAGAAACTAGCAGTTCATTTACTACCAGGTTCTTTCTCTTTCTCCAACATAGAAACAGCTGTAGATTTTGAAATGGAAAATATGACATTCTGACAACATTAAAGATAGTTTAGGGGAAAAAACCACACATGCAGTTTCCCAACACCCAGCACTATTATTCTTTTCACTTTTGCACATTATCTTCTAATTCTCAAACATGCCCATTTTTATGCATGGTTACAATCTATCTACATATCATTTTCACTTCCCAGGAGATCAGAAAGGATTTCTATGTTTCTATGTTGTTCTCTGCTAATTGTTATAATGGCATGATAAAAACACAGCTTTTCTGAGGAGCCACACTGCTCCGAGAAGTGCATCAAGTTGTGGTGACACCAAGTGCATGACCTGAAGATTCCTGCTTTTGAGCAATTCTGGATCTGGCATACTTGTGCTGAAATATTTAACCATACACATTTTAAACACATGTGTGGTTTACCATTATTATTTTCTGAAAAATTTATTTAGTTCTTTGAGGATAGATTGAGGGATTTTCTATCCTTTCTATACTCACTGCCCCTGACCCTGTTATAAATGTTCTGTGGCTGAGAAATGGCCACATCTTCATGTGCTTCTTACATGTTCATGCATTACTTACCTGGTGTCTTTTTTATATGATAGGCTCCAAGTACCCTGAAAGCCATTGGATGGTTTACCATAAACAGGCTCCAAATCAAGCTCTTGAGCCAAGTTAATTTGATTATGAAACATTATCTTGATTGTGGCAAGTGTCCAGGTGTCATCTTTTTAATGATGCAGGCCTCCACTGCCTAAACTAATTACAAACCAGCTCCATTCTAGGGAGGGTTGCATTGCCTAACGAAACCTCCTTGAGCTAGTCCCGAGTGTGCTGGTGATGTGATCACATCTGCCTTTCCTTCCTCTGCCCTTCTGTGGATATCATCAATGTCATTCTCTTTCCCTCTCTGCTCTTGTGTTAAAGAAAATAGGATGGATTGGCCAAAATTGCTCCTTAAATTAAATTTTGCCTCCTACCTCCAGCATGATCATGAGCCTTCAAATTAAAGATGCAGATAATTTTGCAGTAAGATTTACATTTTGGTCTGTAATGAATTTAAAGTCTTATGTTTTACTTTTCCCCTTTTATGAGGCTTTATGGACCTAATTTAGCTTGTGGTTTGGGTGGTATTTTGTGGTTAGTTTTTGCTTCAGTCTTTGTATTCAAATGTCCTTATTTTTTCATCCCAGTCTTGTATATTTACAGAAAAGGCATTGATCAATTGGTATAAATAATTTTTAAAAAATCCTCAAAGAAGTATGTTCATTAAAGAGTTTAGAAGTGCTCCATTATCCATGTAATGAAGAAATGGACAAGGAAGCTATTTAAACTGTATTTGGAAATCCTTGTATCTGGTTTAACCATGTGTGTGTGTGTGTGTTTTCTGTGTGTGTGTGTGTGTGTGTGTATAGATACAAGTATGAGTTATTGACACATACTCAAAATGAGGTAGTTTGTTATGCCACAGTGATGCAGGCATTCTGGGGGTCTGGGGACCCAAGGGTCTGTGACCCACTGCGGGTTCTTGGCTTCATGCAGGAAGGAATTCACTAGCAGAGAGTCCAAAGTGAAAGTGAATTTATTAGTGAAGCAGTGAAACAGAGAATCGGCTACTCCACAGACATGCAGCCTCTTTTTAGAGGAATTTTATCCCTTTATTGACGTTCATTTAATCTGGGGGTAGGGTATTCAATGAAGGGGAGGAATATTCAGGATCTTCGCAGGGAAGGTGTGAAGATTTCTCAGAGAAGCTCTGTGGGCCATGTTGTGCCCTTATGTGGGCTTTCTGTTTCTGATCATGGCAGTGCAGAGTGTGTTGTTTAGCATGCTAATGTGTTACAGTGAGTGTATAATGAGGCTAGGGTTACTGTTGGGTGAGATCCATTGCCGTGTTGGATCAAGCTGATCTCGCTGGTTTGAAGCCATCAGTCCATTAAGGGTTGGTCTCACTAACTCCTTGACAGCGCCTGTAGCTTTAATTGATTGCAGCTGTTTCGACACATACTCTATCTCAATTGACCTTACACACTTCTAAAAACTCTTGTAACCTCCGTTTCTTCACTTTAAAATGAGAGCAACAGTAGTTATTATATAGAGTTGCAGGGGTAGTTCATTTGATGATGCTGCAAAGTGCCTGACACATAATAAATGCTCAGTAAATATCAATGGTTAATTTCATGACCCTTGTCTTGCAGGAGTACAAAGCTTCCTCTATGATATTAACTTTAAGCTACTAATAAGTCCCTAAGTTCATCTCTTTGTAAAGAGGCCAAAAGCATTGTGAGAAGGCTACAACCCTAGGAAAATGTTTTGAGTCATTTTTCTCCTAGCCTTTCTTTCCTTTTTACCAGGCTAGGCTGATGCTTAGTCATTGCTACCTAGTTCTCACCAATACCACCTTTATGGCAGATTCCACTGGAGGCCATTGTCACAGTCCTTGTCTCTGATTTCAACTGCAACTGTGGTGGCAAGTTTGCCTCTTTTAGCACTTGCTGTGCTCCTTTTCTGCTTTCTTCCCCAGGACCATCTCTCAGGAAGGGAGCCTGCTTAGCCTGGCCCACAGAGAAGCCTGAAAGTGTGGGGGAGTATATGTACTCAGGGGCCACATCACCCATTGGGCATTTGGATATGTGTATAAATGCTGCAGACTTCCATTCCTCAGGTGCATAATTCTGGATACATTCTCTACACTTCTTAGGAGGTCCTGGCCAAATCAAGCCCCTTGCTATCAGTGGCCAACTTGATAATGTATTCTTCTACTGGGTTTTACTCTGTCCCTGTCTTACTGTGTATTTCTTGGAACTCTGTGCTTCCTGGAACCACCTCCCAAATAAACTCAACACCTAAACCCTTGTCTTGGGCTCTGCTTTCAAGAGAACCCAACCCATGATGGCCCTGGAATCTCCAGCCTCCTGATGTTTCTAGGCCCTGCCTATGTAGTCTTTAGTCCTGGATTATTTCTCCTTCCTTTCTAGCTCAAAGGGAAGAGCTATCTCATGGGTTTTCGTGGCCAGACTCTATGATCTTGAGCATATTCCCTCTTAAGTCCTCCTAGCCCAAAGTTTATCATAACTTGTTTACCTTTTTAAGTTTATTTTATTGATTTCTCTATAAATCAATAAAAATATAGAGTTCTCTATTTCCTATACCTAACACCTCCCTGTCTATTTTGTACCTACCAATTACACTACTTAATCCTTGTATCTTTTCTCCCATTCTTTCCCTTTCACTCCCCATTGATAACTCTCCAAATGATCTCTATAACTGTGATTTTGTTCATGTTTGCTTAGTTTGTTTTTGTTTTTTTAGATTTAGTTGTTGATAGTTGTGAATTTATTGCCATTTTATTGTTCTAGTTTGGATCTTTTTCTTAAGTAAGTCCCTTTAACATTTCATATAATAAGGGCTTGGTGATGATGAACTCCTTTATCTTCACCTTGTCTGGGAAGCACTTTATCAGATCTTCCATTCTAAATGGTAGCTTTGCTGGATAGAGTAATCTTGGTTGTAGGTCCTTGCTTTTCATCACTTTGAACATTCTTGCCGGTCTCTTCTAGCCTGAAAACTCTCTTTTAAGAAATCAGCTGATAGTGTTACGGGAACTCCTTTGTAGGTAATTCTGCTTTTCTTTTACTGCTTTTAAGATTCTCTCTTAATCTTTAACCTTTGGCATTTTAAGTATGATGTGTCTTGGTGTGGTCTTCTTTGGGTCCAACTTCTTTGAGACTCTCTGTTTCCTGGACTTGTATGCATATTTCCTTCACCAAATTAAGGAAGGTTTTTTTCATTATTTTTTCAAATAAATTTTCAGTTTCTTGCTGTTGCTCTTCCTCTTCTCCTCTAGCATCCCTATGATTTGGATATTGGCCCTTTTGGAGATGTCCCAGAGTCTTCTTATTTTTTCCTCATTACTTAGAATTCTTATTTCTTCATTGTGTTCTGGTTTATTGTTTATTTCTTCCTCCTTATGTTCCAAATCACTGATTTGAATTCTGGCTTCCTTCCCTTCACTGTTGGTTCCCTGTGGACTTTTCTTTATTTCATTTAGTGTAGGTTTCCTTTCTTCCCTTATGCTTTTGCCTTATTCAGTGGGTTCTCTGAGCATACTTATCATCAGCGTTTTGAACTCTGCATCTGGCTATCTTCATTTCACTTAGTTCTTTTTCTAGGACTTTATTCCATTCTTTCATTTGGGCCATATTTCTTTATCTCTTTAATTTGGCAGCCTCCCTGTGTTGTTTCTGTGTATTAGGTAGAGCTGCTTTGACTCCCTATCTTAGCACACCTGTTAAATTGTATGTTGTGGAGCCTTAGGTATTTCCCAGGGTGGGGCAACCAACTTCACTGCTTTGTGGCTCTCTGTGTACAGGAGGGGTCAGAGAGAGGGGACAATGCCACTGAGGCTTGCTCAGCATTTGCCCTGTTTCCAGTCACTTCACCCCTTTTCTATATGTGACTGGTGCCCCTCTAGCTACTGCCCAGGTGGAGACTCCTAGAGTGGGTGGATTTGAGTTTGTTCTAGGACCATGCTGGCCCTTTAATTGGCCTCTCCCAAGAGACCATCAATTTCTTCCACTGCCCCAACCACCACTGGTTTTTATAGCCAGAACTGTGAGGCTTTACTTTTCCAGCCCTGGAACCATGGGCTGTGAGTTCTGGCCTGGGGCTGGGATCACTCACTCCCAAGGTATCCCTCCTGATTTTATCCACCACATGTGAATGTGGGATTGCCTGTTCTGCTGGCCGCTTCACTGCTGCCACCTTGCCAACACTACACTGCATCCTCTTTGACCCAGCTCCCTCTCTCTGCCCCTTCTACCTGTCTGGATGAATATTGCCTCTTTAAATCCTTGGTTGTTGGACTTTCGGGCAGTTCGATTTTCTGGCAGTTCTGGGTGTTTTTTGTTTTGAGGTTAGTTGTGATCCTTCTTATGGTTGTATAAGGAGACAAAGTGCGTCTACTTATACCTCCATCTTCACAGGAAGTCATGACTTGTTTACTTCTATACCTCCAATGTAGAGTGCTTGGCTTATAGTGTGAGCTCAACAACTGCTTATTGAATTGGTGAAAGAATGAATTGTTCCCTTTCTTCTGCATGTTTTTTAGTTTCCTCTCCACATACTGTTCTCATCATTGGTTGTTCTCTGAATCTTTTAAAGATTTTATTTATTTGTATTTAGAGAGAGAAGAAGGAAGGGAGAAAGGGAAGGAGAAGCACATTGATGTGTGAGAGAAACATAGATCAGTTGCCTCTTGCACACCCCAACTGGGGACCTGGCCACAACCCAGGCATGTGCTCTGACCAGGAATTGAACCTGCAACCTTTTGGTTTGCGAGACAATGCTCAACCCAGTGAGCCACACTATTCAGGCCCATCATTGGTTGTTCTTTTAGACTTTCTTTCTGGAAGTCTGGAGATCTATTACCTTGGAAGTAAACACTGTGGCCTGAATCATTGAGCCCACCTCTTTATTTGGTCTACTAGCCACCTCCCACCCCTTGGCAATATTGGACCTTACTGAACACTTTTTTGTTTTTTGAAATCTGCCTTTCTTGATCTGTTGAAATCTAATTTTCCAGATTTTTTTTCCTAGTGTTTTTGCTGGCTTGTTAGCTGATGCTACATTTCACTTCTCTAGGACTCCTTCTTTGAGTTCATTCTTTTTTAGAGTTACATGTTCAGCCTGAGTACAGCAGTGACTCACACCTCTTCATCTCTGTAGATGATTCCCAAATCTGTAGTCTCCAGATTAACCCTCCTGGGTTCAAAGCTTTTAGAAATCTCCATCCAAAATTCTTGCAGATATACAAGCTGAAATACATTTTCTTCTCCTTTTTACTTCTTTCTCTTATTTTATACTCTGGCTTAGTTAGTGGGCTCACTGTCTACCTGGTGACACAGTATATAAGCCTTTATTTAATCCTTACCTGCCTTCCCTTAATCATTGCTTTCAATAATTTTTGAGTTTCTACTGTGAGCCAGACCCTGTGCAGGCTGTTGGGAATACATGAACAACACAACTAAATAGACCCTCAAGAGGCTCAAAGTTTGGTAGCAGATAAATCAATTAATCTAATTTATCTCACAAATACAGTATTACAAATTGAGGTAAGTGATATGGAAGAAAAGTCCAGTGTTCTTTGAGAGCATGTCACCAAAGGGCCTAATTTATTGCTAGGGTTTGCACACCTTTCTTTAGGAAGAGTGGCAGTTGATCTGAGATCTAATGGATGAATAGGAATTAATGAAGGGAGAAGACTCTTTCCTTTTTATCACTATACACTATAGTCACCAAGTCCCTTTGATTGTGCCTGTGAAATGCCTCAGTTTTTCTATCTTCAGTTCTTAGTCTGGACCATTGCCATTCCCATCATCTCCCCCAGAACCATGTATGAATTTTCATATTGTTGCTAGAGTGCTTTAACCAAACACAAATCTGACCACATGTTTTCTCCTACTTCCAGCTTAAAACCATTGATAGCTCCCTAGGGCTTCCAGGGCAAAACCCTAACCATATGGCATGACATTCAAAGACTTTCCAAATTTCGATTCTCACCTTTATTTCATCTCCTGCCACTTCACAGCACATGGCTACTATAGACTCTGCAATTTCCTGAAGATAGACACCATGTCTTCGTAGGCTTTCATGCCTTGGTTCATTCATTTATCAACTTTGAGTTCTTCTGTCCTTTTACGCCTCCTAGTCAGCTCCTACTGGTACTGTTAGGCCCTACATATGTCACATCCTCACATCCACTCATCCTGCATGAAAATTTTCTTAGCCCTTTATCTGTGTCCCCATATTTATATTTGCACATATTTCCATCTGCTTGCCTTATATTAACTTTGTTCTCTACAGCATGTGTTCCTTGGGGATCAAGATTGTGTTGTGCTCATCTTTCCCTTTCTAGGTGTTTCGTAAATATTTGTGTTTTAAATATTTTTATTTATTCATTTTAGAGAAAGAGAGGTAGGGGTTTGAGGGAGAGAGGAAGAGAGAGAGTATGCAAAAAAAATGAAACATTGATTTATTGCTCCACTTATTCATGCATTCACTGGTTTATTCTTGTATGTGCTCTGACTAGGGATGGAATCCTCAACTTTGGCATATTGGGACAATGCTCTGACCAATATGTGTCAGGGGCTAAATAATTGTGATTTAATTGTCCATGTGTGGATAGAGTGAGGGAGGTAAAGACATTGGGGGAGGGGAAGAGAGCTGAAAGAAAAAAACAAATCTTTTTTAATGACATGAACTGGTGATCCCAAGTAGAACTTGACCAAGACATACATGTAGGTGGTACAGGCACAGTAATCATTTGGTGTTCCTTTAGCAAGCAAGAGAAATAACAGATTTTAGCAGTGCTGCTGGTAGAGAAGAATGATGACAGATTGTAGTATCCTGGCCTGCATTTCCAACTCAGGAAAACAAAAGCTCTCTGGTTGTTGGGCGCACTGTACATGAAGGCATTTTATTGACTTTATTTTGGGAGGTGTCTTTTTTAATTTAATTCTTGTTCAAGTACAGTTTTCTGTCCTATATTCCCAGCCCTGCCCCCCCCCCCAACAGTGCTCCCCACCTCCCTCCCATTTTCCACTCCCCCACCTTAGTTATTGTCCATGTGTCCTTTATACTTGTTCCTGTGAATCCTTCTCCTTTTCCCCTGTGATTCTCTCCACTATCCCCTCTGGTTTTTGTCAGCCTGTTCTCTATTTCAGTGTCTTTGATTATATTTTGCTTGCTTGTTTGTTTTGTTGTTTAGGTTCCTGTTAAAGGTGAGATCATATGGTATTTGTCTTTCACCACCTGGCTTATTTAACCCAGCATACTGCTTTCCAGTTCCATCCATGCTGTTGCACAGGGTAGGAACTCCTTCTTTCTTTCTGCTGAATAGAATTCCATTGTGTATATGTACCACAATTTTTTGATCCATTCATTTACTGATGGGCACCTTGGTTGCTTCCAGCTCTTGGCTATTGTAAATTGTGCTGCTATGAACATTGGGGTGCATAGGTTTTTTTGGATTTGTGTTTTAGGCTTCTTAGGATATAATCCCAGCAGTGGAATTTCTGGGTAAAAAGGCAGGTCCATTTTTAGTTTTCTTACAAAATTCCATACTGTTTTCCACAGTGGTTGTACCAGTCTGCAATCCCACCAACAGTGAACTAGGGTCCCCTTTTCCCCACAACCTCTCCAACATCTGTTGTTTGTTGCTTTGGTTATGATGGCCATTCTGACCCATGTGAAGTGGTATCTCATTGTGGTATAATTTGCATCTCTCTGATAGCTAGTGATATGAGCATCTTTTCATGTGTCTCTGGATCTTCTGTATGTCCTCCTTGGAGAAATGTCTGGTTGAGTCCTTTGCCCACTTTTTAATTGGGTTGCTTGTCTTCTTAGAATGGAGTTATAAATTTCTTTGTATATTTTGGAGATTAAACCTTTGTGTGAGGTATCATTGGCAAATATGTTTTTCCATACAGTTGGTTCTCTTTTTATTTTAATACTGTTTTCTTTAGCCATGCAAAAGCTTTTAATTTTGATGAGATTTGTTTATTCTTTCCTTTATGTCCCTTGCTTTAGGGGACATATCAGTAAAATAGTTGCTGCATGAAATATCTGAGATTTTCTTACCAATGTTCTCCTCTAGGACTTTAATGGTGTCACAGCTTATATTTAAGTCTTTTATCCACCTTGAATTAATTTTGCTGTGTGGTGTAAGTTGGTGCTCGATTTTCATTTTTTTGCATGTAGCTGTCCAGCAAAAAGAAAAATAAAATACCTAGGAATAAACCTAACTAAGGATGTAAAAGACCTGTATGCAGAAAAATACACAACACTGAAGAAAGAAATCAAGCAAGACACAAACAAATGGAAACATATACCATGTTCATGGATTGGAAGAATTAACATCATAAAAATGTCCATACTACCCAAAGCAATTTACAGATTCGATGCAATACCTATTGAAGTACCAATGACATACTTCACAGACATAGAACAAACACTTCAAAAATTTATATGGAACCATAAATGACCCCAAATAGCAGCTGCAATTTTGAGAAAGAAGAACAAAGTAGAAGGGATCACAATACCTGATATAAAACTGTATTATGAGGCCACTGTAATCAAAACAGCCTGGAACTGGCATAAAAACAGGTATGTAGACCAATGGAACAGAACAGAGAGCCCAGAAATACACCCAAATCTCTATAGCCAATTAGTATTCCACAAAGGGGGCAGCAACATAAAATGGACTAATAATAGCCTCTTCAACAAATGGTGTTGGGAGTATTTATTTTTTTACTGAGCATACCTCGGTTGTAATTCTTATAATTAAACACAATTGTCTTCCTGAAGAGAGTTCTGATAAACGCCATTTTCTTCACTGTGTTACTTTTCTGGGGATATTTTAGTACTTCTAGATGGGTACCCTGGGCAGCTGCTGGCCAGTCCTGTTATTCCTGCTTGTATACTGAGGAATGAATACTGGGTTGTATAAATCTCTTTAACAACATTACACCAATTACCTATAGAGAATTTTTTTTCAGGCCTGGCTTATATCCATTGAACTAACATTTTTTTTTTAAATTTCAAAATTGTCAGGACGTTGCTGTGAAATGCGTGGCAGAATGGGGCTAGTGTTCTGTTCTGTGTTCTTACAAATAATAGGCAAATGCCAGTGGCCTATGGCCAAGAGTGGGCTGCTAAGTCTCCAAACTTGCCAAACCTATTGGTGCCTGGGCTACCTCGAAGGTCCAGTTCCCACTCATGCATCCTCTCCTGAGCCTGGTTGGAAGGAATGTTTAGTGATGTCAGTCATCTTGGGATGGCTTTTGGGGCAGACAGGCTGCCTATACTTGAGTATGCCCAGGAAGGGAATTGTGTAAATGACAACTAAAAATGAATGCTAAGGGAATGTCTTTCTGCCCTTTTGACTTTGTTCCTGAGATGTCAACTTACTGATGCTGATGTCCACTAAAAATGCAGCAGACAATTGTCGTACCTCAGTTGCTAAGGGACAGGGATGTAGAGTAGGAGAAAGATCAGGTCAGCTTTCCAGAGTACTGAGTAATCAGTTTGTGCCAGGCACTGTGTAGATGCTGGAAGAACAAAGGGAAATAGGACATGGCCCTCATCCTTGAAGAGGTATTATTTTTATTTATTGAGATTTTTAAGTCCTTCCCACTTCTAGGTGTCAATGGAAGTGGCAATTTGCTACTGGTCTTTTAGAAAATTCAGATTTATGTTCTCAATCTACAAATCTTTCATTGGAATTTAGGTGAACTACCTTAACCTTGTGTATTTTATACAATGCTTTATATGGTGTTTTATAAAATGGTTTCAAAGATATTATCTCATCTGAGCCTCACAGAGGGCTAGTGCCATTATGCTTATTTTACTGGTAAGAATAATGATACCCAGAGGGTTAAGTGTCTCTCATTCTAGATCTTCCAGCTGGTCAGAGACAGCTTTCTGTGACCCTTGGTTTGCTGATTCTTTTTTTTTTCTTTATTCAATTATCTCCCCGCCTAGATCTATCTAAGTTTGTTTTTTTCCAATAACCACAGCTTTTATGTATTTCAAACTCACTTTTATCCTACACATCCACTGATTTCTCATTTATTAAGAGTTAAACGTGTGTGGTGTGCTCTCGTGTTGGTGTGGCTCTTGTCTGCCTTCCTAACTTATGGCTTCTTTATTTCCCCTCATTTTTTTTTTGAAAGGGGCAGTAGGAACTTAACATTTGTCCTTTCCCAGTCTACTGTTTTTCTGATTCCTGTGAACAATGGTAATGGAAAGTGACCGATGATAAAATAATTTCTTTCATGTTTGCCTTGTTTGGAGGTATGCTGTAAATTCAAAACTGCTGACTCTTTGGGGAAATGGTAAGAAAGTGGCTTTGGGAATTTATACAAGAGCTCTTAGGTCTTTATGGAGGAAGTCCAGCATAGACCAGCCGGACTTGTGAGTGACATGACACATGGAGTTATGGAAGTGGCAGAAACAGAGGTTTTTTTTTTTTTCTGAAGAGGCTGTCCTTGGACATACTTTGCTAGAAATAATATCTTCCTTCTCTGACTTCTTATAACATTTCTTTTCATATTTCTTATGGCTTGAATTGCTTCTTACATTATATTGTAATTATTTTTATAGTTATCATCTTTTTTACTAGTCTGTGTTTTTTTTTGAGGAGAGGAATATTATCTGATGTGTTTTGATAACTTCATGGCACCTTGCATGGAGCTTAAATGCAATAATTAACAAATATTCATGTTTCTGGGGTTTCCAGATACACTCCCCTTTATGCAATACTGTTTCATTTGAATATTTTACAGTAAGCATGATTTTTCATGCAATCAGGGAAAAAAGATATAAAAATTTTCTGAATGATTAAATGGATAAGTGAATGATTAAGAATTCAAGGCTGCTAAGGAATTTGGAAGCAAGATACCATTTACTGAATATCTAAAGCACTGGTTTTCCAAGAAGTAGGACATTTTTCATACTTAGTATCCTAATTATTTTTGCAGCATTTGATGAAATGGAATAGGGGCACAGGTGTATAGTAGCTGAGATATCCAAAGTTCAAGTCTTTCCCCTCCTCTTTCTATTCAGGTTCTCTAAGCTTCCAAGATCTTGTTTGGATTTGTTTTTCATCCAGATGTTCACAGTTTGAAAGCAGCAGAGATTATTAGCCAAATTTGTCCCTGTGGTGTGAAGAAGTGAGTTCATTGTTTCCCTTGGGCTCCAGAGTAGAGGCAGTTCATTGAGGGTATCTGGCTCTTTCATTCCTGAGCTCAAATACTCTCTGAAGTTTTCATACATTCAAGGTCCGTCATCTGTATGCAATCTATCACCAAGGAGTCACACATTCTTATTATTTCAGATTTCCCAGAGCCAGAACAAAAAACAGGAAAAGAACATGGCTTTGTTTAGATGCCACAAGTCACCTTTTAATTTTTTCATTGCCAACAATTAAAATGATTTCAATATTGGTAGCCTCTCACTGAAGGATCATGTGGTTTGTATATTTGCCTGTATGTCTGTGTCTTATAGGTTGGGACTTCCATGTTATAGCTGAATGCACAGAACATTCCAAAATATACTAATGGGACAGATGCTTTCTAAGAGCAACACTTTGATTGTAGGATGTCATTGTCTTATGTGATACAACATATACAATTCAGCAAGGCCCCACTTTACCAGCTTTCATTTGCTCCTTTGAATTTTCGTAGGTCACAGTTTTAGGAGCTCGGCATTTTTCCTTAGTAAGAACAGATTTCAGGTAGGAAGCATGCATAGATCACACACTTCTGTATCCAGTAAACCTTGTGAATGACTTTCAAGCTGAGCATTGGAAAGGAAGCAAAAGAGTACTAGATAACCTTGAATCTCCCAGAATAAGCATTGACAATTTAAAAAAAATACTAACTTCTTTTTCATAAGGTAAGAGTTTCCCTATTAAGACTCCACAGAGTTTATTATTTTTTTCAACCTTAAAACATCACTTAAAATCTCAGTAGTGCAGGGTTTGAAATCAACAAACTAAACAAGTCTCCAATGATAGCTGCTGTTGTTTTTAGTTGCTTAATTTTTGGTACACATAAGTGAACATGCCCACTTATGACCCATGCTAATGGGACAAGTCATGAAACACATGTAAATTGGAATCACACTTCAGCTCTGGAGAAATTGTTGCCTATAAATAATTGCATGTTAGATTAAGAAAAAATTAGGAAGAATGATAACCTTTATTTAATCTCTATTATCTGCCTTGAATTGTGCTAAATTATGTAATTTAACCCTCCTGACAAGTTTAAGAGATTCTTTTATCTTTCATTATAAATGAGGAAATAGAGGATTGAGGATGTTAAGTAATGTGCCCAGTCACACATCAAGTAATTGGTAGAACCAGGGTTAGAACTGGGACTATTTCACTTCAAAATTGTATGTTTTCAATTTATTCCTTGGCCTCACACTGTTCTCTGTGACTATTATAATTAACAAATAAATTCTTTTTTTAAAATATATTTTATTGATTATACCATTACAGTTGTTCTATTCCCCCCCTTCATTCCCTTCCCCCCACACCCTCCCTCCCCCACCATTCTCCCCCCTTAGTTTATAACCACGTGTCTCAAGTTCTTTAGATTCTATATTTCCCCCACTATTCTTGCCCTCCCCCCTATCTATTTTCTACCTACCATCTATGCTATTTTCTGTACCTTCTCCCCCCTTCTCCTCCTCCCACCCCCCTGTTGCTAACCCTCCATGTGTTCTTCACGTCTATGGTTCCACTCCTGATCTAGCTGTCCTCTTGGTTTGCTTTTGTTTTAGGTGTGGTTGTTAATAACTGTGTGTTTGCTGTCCTTTCACTGTTCATATTTTTCATCTTCTTTTTCTTATATAAGTCCCTTTAGCATTTCATATAATAAGGGCTTGGTGATGATGAACTCCTTGAACTTGACCTTATCTGAGAAGCACTTTATCTGTCCTTCCATTCTAAATGAAAGTTTTGCTGGATAAAGCAATCTTGGCTGTAGGTCTTTGGATTTCATGACTTGGAATACTTCTTTCCAGCCCCTTCTTGCCTGTAAGGTCTCTTTTGAGAAATCCGCTGACAGTCTGATGGGTACTCCTTTGTAGGTGACTGTCCCCTTATCCCTTGCTGCTTCTAGGATTCTCTCCTTCATTTTAGTCTTGGCTAATGTAATTATGATGTGCCTTGGTGTGTTCCTTCTTGGGTCCAACTTCTTTGGCACTCTCTGAGCTTCCTGGATTTCCTGGAAGTCTATTTCCTTTGCCAGACTGGGGAAGTTCTCCTTTATTATTTGTTCAAATAAGTTTTCCACTCGTGGCTGTTTCTTTCCCAATTCTGGTACCCCGATAATTCGGATGTTGGAACGTTTAAAGATGTCTTGGAGGTTCCTAAGCCTCTCCTCATTTGTTTGAATTCTCATTTCTTCATTCCTTTCTGGTGGGATGTTTCATTCTTCCTTCTGGTCCATTCCATTGATTTGAGTCCCAGTTCCCTTTCCATCGCTATTGGTTTCCTGGACCTCTCCCTTCATTTCAATTAGTTTAGCCTTCATATGTTCCTCTAATTTGTGACTATGTTCCTCTAATTTGTGACTATAATCTACCAGTTTTGTGAGCATCCTGATAAATAGTGTCTTGAATTGTGCTTCTGAAAGGCTGGCAATTTCTCGGTCGCTTAGAGTTATTGGCTCTGGGACTTTGAGTTCTTCTTGCACCATCTTTTGGGCTGTTCGTGCCTATTCTGTAGAAGGATCGGAGCCCTAAGGTATTCACTAGCGCAGGGCAACTAAGTCGCTGGGTTGTGACGCTGTATGTGGGGGTGGGGTCAAAGAGGGACTATGGCGTCCTCTCTGCTGCCTGCCACCTCGGCCCTCACCGGTGCCACAGCTGCTGCCATCACCGGGCCCACGCGTTTCGTCCCACTGCACGCAAGTGTGCCACCGCCGTCAGCCCTCGCCCCCTGGGGCCTGTGTGGTCCGTCTCACTGTGCACGAATGTGCGACCTAGGTCAGTCTGCCCCACACCCCGGCTGGTTCCGGGCTGCCTGAGCGCCTGGGTCGGGAGACCTGTCCTGCCCGACCCTGCTCGCTGCTGGCTCCGCCCCTCTTACCGTCCCCGTCGAATGGTTAGATGTTGTCGGACTTCTGTATAATTCAATTTTCTGTCCTTTGGTTGTGTCTTTGTTTCTCCAAACCTTTGTTGTATTCAAACTTGGTTGTGGGAGAAGGCACAGTGTTTCCACCTATGCCTCCATCTTGGCGGAAGTCCACAAATAAATTCTTTAAAGTCTTTCTTTTTCAGCTGGAGTTTATTCTCTTTTCTTTTCTAATTATTGTCCTTTATGTCCATAATGTCCTTAGATTAAATAATTTTATTTACTGATTTTTCTCTTAAAAAATTAAAATATAAGCACTGGCTTGGTGGCTCAGTTGGTTGGAGTGTCCTCCTGTACACCTAAAAAAGGTTACCGTTTCCATCCCCAGTCATGGTACATACCCAGGTTGCGAGTTCAATCCTTGTCATGGTGTGTGTGGGAGGCAACTGATCGATGTTTCTCCAATCAATGTTTCTCTCTCTCTCTCCCCCTTCCTCTCTAAAAAAAATTTGTATCCTTGGATAAGGATTAAACCAATTCAAAAAGTGAATGTCTAATTTCTGGTATAGCACCTTGTCCATAGGAAGTGTTCAGTCAATACTTGTATAAGTACATTTAACATACAGTGTAAGGTCAGTCATACAGCCTTAATATTCCATTTTTACCCAAATTTTACATTTTTTGTTATCAAAGCCTCTTTTAAAATAACTAACCTTAGGCAATTAAAATACCTTCTATGTGTAGAGCAAAGTAAAAACTATAAAGAAGTATCCTTAAGAAAACTTGCTATTTAATTGTGATAGACAAAACTGGCAGTGGGCTCCATTTTCTGCCTGTACTTTCATGTAACCAGTTCTTTGTCTTTTGTGGTTATCACAAGTGTATGTTCCTGGTATTTTATTTGTCTATTAACTATTTATAAAGTTAATAGGCAATTGAAGTATATACTTTGCTATTTAAGAATTTGAGACACTTATATCACCTATAGAGGTCTTTTATATAAAATATTTCTTTGGGGAGTTTGTGTCACACGGAACAAGTATTGGCCTGACAGTGTCTCATCTTCTACCCAGCATCCAACCACTCCTTATCCTTCCACTACCACCACTTGGCGTCAAGCCACCAGCACCTCTTACTTGGACTATAGCTGTGGCTCCTGACTGGTCTTCCTGCTCCTTTCTTTGCCTCTTTCAGTTAAGTGATGTGTATAGGGTCACTCCTCCACTCACATTTTCATCTGAGAAGAGACCACATTTGTAATAATGGCCTACAAGGCCCTATATCACTTGTCCCTACCCTAATGCTTATCTACCCCAACTAGAAATGAGAACCAGACAGCATGAAGTTCTTTGTTTTGGTTTTCTATCTCATTTATTGCTGGACTCTAGTGCCTAGAATGGTGTCTGACCACATAGACAAATATTGATAAATATTTGACTGAAGACTGAGTGAAAATGTTGGCTATGATACTCATGTAAGCCATAGATGCCACATTCAACTCTTTGAGCACTGTGAACTTTATGGTTTACTCAGGTGTGCCCTGATGATACAATGGCCCTTCTGGAGCTTACTTTTCAGTTCAAGAGACTGACATTCAACATAAATAAATGTCTAATTATGTAGTGGTACAGTTGTGGCATGGGAGCTCAATAACAGGAGTTCCTGACTTAGTCTAGAAGTGGGAGCTGGAAGGCTTCTCTGAGGAATGCTGCGTAGCCCTGCTTTACGAGCTGAACTGTGAGCAGTGTTAAAGGTCATGATAAAGGTAGTCACAGACCAAGGGAAACTTTTGCACAGATTTCTTAAGTCCCTGTGGTTTTCAAACTTTGGGGGCATCGGAATTAGCTGGTGACCTTGTTAATGCAGACCTGTGGGTCTTGTCTCCAGAATTTCTGATTCAGTAGATCTGGGGAACAACCTGTGAATTTGCATTTTAAACAGGTTCCCTGCTATTACTGCAGCTGCTGTTCTGGGGGCCACACTGTGAGAACAACTGGATTACAGGATGGGTCTGGCATCCTATCCAAAATGAGGAAGCTTATTCTGGGATAAGGTCCAGGAAGACTTCTGATTTTGAAAAAAAAAGCCATCTGCAAGGAATTTTGCACATAGTTGTGGTTGCCCAAAACCAAAGGGTAGGCATAGAAGGAGCTGGAAATAATAAAGTTTTTTTTGGATGCATCCACAGATTTGAAAGCTTGATAAAATTACTACTGTTTTTTTTTTCTTGTGAGAGGCAAAATACATTTGGCCTGGAATGCTAAAATTTTTGCTCCTCTGGAGTCAAGCATAATTGGATTTAAATTTTAGTTGTTACTTATTCATTGTGGAACTGTAGCAAGTGAATAGGTGTAGTGAGCTGGAATGGCGGGCAAGTGGTTTGGCTTTTGAGCCTGTCCTGTGGACATAGAATCCTTTAACAATTTTTAAAGATGGCAAATGGTGATTGCTGAGACTAACTAGAAATTAGAAGCTGAAGCATGAAAACAAGTGGCCAGTGTCTTCAGCCACATCTGCTCCATGTCCAGCTCTACCCATTGAAGGTGAGACTTGGCTAAGCTCTGGATTTTGTTATTAATTTAATACTTGGAGTGGTAACTGTCTGTCCAGTTCTTTTATCTGTAAAATGAAATTAGTAATACCTACTTTACAGTTTATGTGGGTGGGAGATTATTATGTAGTCAAGGTCCTACTTTATTATTTGATGCTCTATTAATATTAAATATTGCTATTATAAAGTGCCTTTCAAAGTTTATCACTCTATTCCTATTTCCTTTTTCCCACCCCCCCAAAAATTCTGATTGCTCCACCATCCTTCCTTTACACATATACTCTGGTCTAAAATGGGTAACATTGAATTATATAGCTTTTAAACAGTTTTAACCTGATAGGTTTATCATTCACATTTTGAAGAAAAGGTAGTTGTTTTCCAGAATGATTTTTATAAAATTTAGAAAAAACAACAAGAGTTGTGTTGTTTGATTTTCAGTGTTTTGGGAGCATTGACTTCTTGGTTCCTCCTACCTGTTTGGAAATTTGCATATTGTCTATTGCATTTTTCATGAGTTATTTATGGAGGGTGTTTATGTATTTGTTAGAAAAATACAATCAAAGTGAACAAGAACCTTTTTTCTTAATCCTTTTATTTGGGTTAACAAATAATTTTGGTGGTCTATTGTATTTTAGGTTTTCAAGCATTCATATGCCTAATATGAGGTAGTTCCAGCTTCCTTTCCTTGTAGTAAAAATATTTTGATTGAATAGGTTAAAATCTCAACTTGTTCATGCATTCAAATGTATTTTCTTGTTTATTGTTCAGTAAAAAAGTGTAGATTGAAATAGTACTTCTTAAATGCAAGTGATTTCCTATTCCTGTGTATAAACTAGTCTTCCATGAATCCAAGGGTTTATTTTTTCCTTCTTTGACAATTCTAAGGGAAAAACCTTTCTTTTGTACTATATTAACCTCATCTGTATTTATATTAAACAATATTCTCTGGAGAAGAAAAGGTTTAGTATACTTAGTGAATTATGTACTCTCCTAGAGGCACTGCAAACTGTTAAAGCTCAGTGGAACCCAGCAGTTGTAACTGATGAAACATCAGCATGTAGGCTATGAAATAAAAAAGAAGTAATTGGGGACATGTTGGGAGCTGGCAAATGGAAAACACTAGCAGATGTAGAACTGAAAGAGAAAAGAAAGTTTTAAAAAATCACATTTACTAGAAGAAGAACTGCACAGATGGATGATAGAAGTTAACTCTACATTTAGAGAGTGGATTAGAAATTATAGTTCTGTTTCTAGTACTTAAACAGATACTTGAACTCTCACAGATAGCCATATAAAAATTGTTTTTACATCAACTGAGATGTGTGTTCATCAGTGTGATATTCCCTTAAAGTATAGTTTAGACATTACTCAGGTCAACTTTTACCTGTTTGTAAGAGGTGATTATATTCATCTCTTCTTCCTTTTCAGTGATAACATGTTGGTAACTTGAAACCAGGCATGGTGACAGTATTTACACCATAGAAATTGCCAAACACTGCAATAAGTGTGCCTCCCCAACCCCCAGGCAACTGTTAAACCTTTACCACTATAATACCATATATAGGGTAGAAGAGCTAGGCCTGAGGAGAGATGGAACATTCAAAGTAAGACTCCTTGTCTGGTTAGTTTGATGGGAAGTCCTAGATCACAGGCCTGTACTTAATGTTGAACTTTTCTGATACATAGGCAAGTGTTATGCCATTGCATTTGGAAATATAAAATTCTGATCCTAAAATACATTTTGATCCAGTAGTCATCCCCAACCCAGACTTGATATGTCTGTGCACTATGTTGGCTGTTGTGTAGGAGAAGATACAACTAACTATCTGTCTTCAGTCAGGTGATTGTGTGTTTTACCTTCTACCTTCCTAACTTTGCTTTTCTGTTTACATAGTTCTGTATGCTCTGAACTGTGAACTTTGCAAGAATGGGCTGGTGGTTCAAAAAGAAACTAGATCTTATTGATACTACATACTCACATGTTTTTTTCTTTTCCTGGGCTCAGGAGTATCTATGCTCTACCATTAAAGGGGTAAGCATAAAGTGGGGGCATGGAGCAGGAAGAAGTGGATTAAAGAGAACCTATCCTATGACGACCTTCTGTTCTTGCTTCTTCTAATGCATTTGGTCATCCTCCTCTTACCAAGTTTCATGTTAACATCTTACTATTATAAAAACTGTTGAAAGTGTACTATTTTTGAAGAATGAGTCATGGAGATCTGCTCATTGTTAATGATTTCTAGAAATATCTCTGTAAATGAGGAAATTCTTTTGGCATTTTAGGTAGAGTTGGCCTGCTATGAAAACTGAGGGAGATTTTACCCTTCAACCTGTGATTTCTGATTTGCTATTGAGTAACACTTCTCTGTAGCCTTTTTAGATCAAGACTTTGAGTTCAAATATGGTAATGTTTGCTCCACTGGAGGACTTGGTCTATAACTTGCCTTTCCATAGTGACCATCTAATGTAGAAAGACTTCCAAAATTCACATATGCAACACATATGTAAATATAATAATGTTTATTGAGTGACTCCTATGTAAATGATACCATACTAAGCATTTTACAGGATAACCTACAAAAATTTTATTTAATCCTTATAATAGCCCTTTCAGTTTAATATTATTATCATTTGTATTACTAGGTGGTGATGAATCGAGGCATAAGTGATGTGCCCTGGATAACGGAACCACCTCTTAACTCTGGTGACAAGTCAAGAATTTAACCCAGGTTATTTGAGTTTAGACCTCATTGTTTAGATACTATACCTAACTACCTCTTATAGCTCTGAAGCCATGTAAGAAATTGACTTTGCGTTGCTTCTCCTCACTGGGAATTTTCATAGGAATCTGTGTTTGTGGCAGAACTCGAGAATTTGCACCAGAGAGCTGCTGTGGTCTCATAGCACAGTTCAGTGAGGGGCAGAGGAAGGAGTTGCAGAAGTCTGAAAAGGGAAAAAGTGGAGGCTGGGGCAATAGCCTGGAGACTTTGAAAAACAGAGAAACTGGTTTTCTACTCTGTGTAGATTATTTTATTGTTTCCACTGATTTTCATTTTTCTAATACAAAGAACCCATGAGCTCCTTTCTTCAGCATTACACACAAGTAGAATAACCAGTGAAAAATGAGGCTGAGTGGAAATTCAAGTCCAAGGATCCCCAAATCCAAAGTCTATATTTTTAACCATTGTGCTCCAAGTTAATGATTGCCAAATCACCAAACCGAATCAGAAAATCAGTGAAGGTGTAGGCAGGAATAAAGGAAGTATTTTGGGAAATGAGATGCTTTTCTTGGCCAGCAGTTATTGTGAGTTCTCTCTATTTCTAGTCATTGCTCTTCCCAGAGGTCTGTTTGATAGTGCATGGTTTCTATGAGAAGCTAAGCTTTTTTGAATGACCTGGCTGGTCATCCAAGGATAGTGCCGATGTGAGGAGAGCTCACAAGAGACAGAGGGCTGCTAGTAGGATCACTAGTGGAGACAGGTGACTTGCATCCATCAACCAATTAAATACAAGAATAAGTATAGAGTTGAGCCTGGTGACTTCAGTGACTTCTGAGGGGGCTATACTTCTCTTTCCTGCCAAACTGACACGCAGATGACCAATAAAGGGTCTTCCCTGGCCAGCATTCATCCTTTTGGGGGGATATTTCACAATAAATGAAATTTTACTGCCTCTTCATTAATGGAACCAGTGGGACTGGGATCAAATGTATCATAAATGACAGGGCTGAATCCTGCTTAGGAATGGGATATCAGAAATATTGATAGTAAGTAAGTAAGTAAATAAGTAAATAAATAAATAAATAATTTTATTGAGCTCTTAGCATGTGCAAAATATAGTTCCATACACTTTACATTTTATTCTCATGATGACATTACAGTAAGCACAATGAGCCCTATTTTACAAGTGAGGAAACTGAAACATAGAGAAAATAAGCTACAATACTTGTCCAGAGTCACAAACTGGAAAGTGATGGAGTTGAGGGTTGAGCCTATGTAAAGCTGGAGTGTGGAACAGATTATAGGTAATATAAAAAGTGATATATGTAATGTGTAGGCAGCAGCCAATTTGTGTGGCAGGAACTTGTCTCTCTTGGCCTTGATTTTGAAAAGAGAGTGACTTGTAGATGATGTAACTTTAAATTCTAGGACCTAGTGTCAGAATTGTCTTTCCTTAGTTGTGGCTTTAAAAGATCCTCTGGTAAACATGGGCCTTTCTTCCTGTGCTCACATCTCACACTGTAGGTCGTGTCCATGGAGGCCAAACTCTCTGGGAATCGGCAGGAAATAGAAATAACCAGGGGAAAATGAACAGTAATTACCTGGCATTAAGTTGAGACCTTTTGTGTGAGAGGCATGTGAAGATAGGCCTTTCAGAAACTTAATGAGCCTTATCATGGGCCTTCAGCTTTTCTGAATAAATTTGGAGGTAATAAAATGTTGGACTTCACTTTCAAACCAAATTATACTACAATATCATTTTAAAAGACCTTTGGAACAAATGACTGAAAGTTTTTTTCCACCTCTTCCCTGAAGATAGAGTTAGTTTCTCCTTATTAATGAGAGATCAGAATAATTTCAGAAGATGGCCAGTAAATAAAAGTATTTGATGAAATGAAACAATCTTACTTGTAAAAATGAACTCAGAGGAGCACTGCATTCTGTTTGTCGTTCATAGCTTCATTCATTCAGTAAGTATCTTTTAGAATATCCTGGCTGATACCAGGCACTGAGCTAGGCACTGGTGGTTCCTGTAAAGAACCTGACAGACACAGTGGTCATAGACAGCAGTGGGACAGCGAAGGGGAAAGAATCAGAACTTTTGAAAAGTGCTAGGAAGGAAATAACAAGGAGCTGTGCTGGGAGTAATGACCTATCCTAGCTAGGCCAAGAGCACAAGCTCAGAGGAGATGGGGTTTCACTGAGGCCACCTCTGAACTACTTGTCAGATACAATTAGCAGTCAGTGTCTATGTTGGTAGAAGAATATTTCTCTTTTAGTGATGGTGCATTCAATCTTTTTGTATAGTTCTGTCCCTGTTTGCATCCCTGTGCTCTCTTACATATTCTCTTTATACAAAATTTACAGACACTTTTCAGGCTGTGTACTCACTCTTCCAAATCAATTTCTGGCATTGTATGTTATGGCTCATTTGCTACAAAAGCAGGGTGATTTCAGTTAACATAGGACAAATTTCAGGGCAGAAATACGCCCCATTTTCTATTTAGTGGTACATTTGCTTGAGCAAACTGAATTTAAACAGAAAGCACCTGCCCCTCCAACAAGGTGATCCCTCCTGGGTGAATGAAATTGTCTCCTGTTGTTTAAAAGATGTTGCTGCCCCAGAGGGATGTTGAGAGGGACAGAAGCGTCCTGGTGTTTACTCTCCCATTGTGCTTACCTTTTAAAACAATACAAGGGAATTCATTACCATAGTCTTTAAAACCAAAATGGATGCTTTCTTTAAAGTTTGCTCATTATATTTTTGTACTGTAAACTATATGGTAAATTTAATTTATATGTAATTTTGTTTAATGACGAGGGTTAATGTAATTCATCTCTCATTTACTTAAATTAGTAACACTTGAGTTTATGTACCAAAAATGTCCAATTGCACACTGATATATTTTCAGTTAAGTAAAATTATGTTTTGGAAAGATAAAGCTCTTTTTTCCCATTAGGTCAAAACATGCCTTTTAGTTGTTCCTGATAACCACCAAATATAAACTGGATGAGAAGAACAAGATGGGTATGTGCTAATGTATAGCAGAGAGAAGGCCATAGTAGTTTGGCTCAGAGTAAGACTGTCTAGGTTCAAATTATGGTGCCAGCACTCCTGGGCTGTTGATATTTTAGAAAGGAATTTTACCTCTCTGTGTCTGTTTCCTCACATTTAGAGCATCTCATAGGTACCACTATGTACCATAGTAACCACCTCTCATGTAAGAGAATGAATTTAAAGACCACTTAGTGTGATTTTAATATTAATATAATTTTTAAGATACAGGATTTGGAGGAATGACGAGTACTTCCAGAGGTCACGACTTCAGTCCCTGCCCCAAGGAAAAGCCTCCCTAGTCCATCTCAGATTAATTTCATGGTTCTCAACTTAGATAATGAATTCCACTATGCTTGCAAAGCTACGGACAAGGGCATCCCCAAAGTCATAGGCTGATTGAGGCACATTCATAGCACATTATCTTTCCTTCAATATTTGGAGGAGTTAAGAGTGTGTGTATTATATTTGTATTAAAATCAGCCTAATTATATTACACAGTAACATGCAAAACTTGCATAAATTTTAAAGTCCTAGATTAGGCTTCAAAACTTGTTTTCATTTGTAGAGAGAGGTAAGCCAAGATTGCACCCACCAGTACCCTGGGATTATTCTCTTTTGTTATTCTGGGTGCTTCACTGGAAATGTTTTAGAAACACTAGAAAAACTGATGGGCCACTTACCTGTTATAAATATTGTTTCTGAAAGGAAATTTCAGGATTCTCCTCAGTCATTCCTTTTATCTTTGTTAACATTTTCAGGTGGGTGGGAATAAGCTAATGATATTGCCCAAATGATTTTGTGTAGCTGATAGAATTCTAAAGTGATTATAGGTTGGTTTGATGAACAAGAAAGGTTCTTTGGCTATTTTGGAAGGTGGTCTTGGTTCTGGAGAAAAATGCCTGTCTCCTGGCTTGTGGAATTTTGCTATTTCAGTAATGCATTTCTCATATTAACAATACATTGCCTTTCCCTTTGTTCAGCTCTTTTCTTCCCAGGCTCTGTTCTTTCCCACAGGCCACAATGAACAACCCAGACTTTTCCTCTGAGTTTTATGCACTTGTGTATAGTTGCCTCCTTATCAACTCCTTTCAGCTGTCTCAAGGCATTTCGAAGAGTGAATTCCTAGATTAGTGAATGTCATCTCCATCCATCTATTTACACATGCCACAAACCTAGGAGTACCTGCCTCATCCTCACCTTGTCCTCACTCTCCATCCATCATTTCATGAGGCTCTTTCTATTTCATCTTCTGACTATCTCTGGAATCTGTTCATTTACCTTCCTGTCTATGTTACCCCTCCGTGTCTAGCTACCATCGTCTTCCTCTAGTCCTTTCACCACATAGCCGGTCTCTGCCTGTTTCTCCAGCCTCATTGTGCACTGCTCTCCCTTGCTGCAGCCCAGCCTCCTTGCCAGGCTTTCAGTGCCACTGTTGTGTCAGGTTCTCTCTGGACACAATGCCTCTCCTAGACCCGGTGAACCCCTACCCTCCTTGAGGCCTCAGCCTTCTGTCTCACAGTCTAAGGGGAGTTACCCGGTTTTCTACTTATTTCCCGTTTTGATTATGTATTTATTACACACAATAGCGCTATTTAATTATTGTCTGTGGCTTACATGCAGTCAAGTATACTGCCTAATGGTTTTATCCATTGAGTATCCTAGAACACATACTCAACAGTTATGTTTTAGTGAATGAGCACTTTATCTGCCACAGTACAGCAAGATGTACTGTGCATGGGAAGGGAGAGGGTACATTTGGGATATATATCATGATTAGGGTTAAACTGCTGTTGTTAAGGGGAGAAAGCGTCTTTCAGCCTTGGTGTCAAGTACAACGCTGTTTAGACCAAATCATGTTGAGCCTGGAATGGCAGGCTAAGAAGTTTAAACTATGTATTAGATGTGTTGGGGAGCTTTGTAGGTGAGGAGTCCCTGGTCTAATGATTTCAAACCTGGATATCCCTGGCAAGGTAGAGGTCAACATATGTTCCACGATTTTCTCTGACTGGGACCACTGGGTTCTTGACAGAGTAATGGGGCCAGGGTGGTGATGATGGGGGGGGGAGTGGAGAAACACCCAAAATAAAACTTACTCCCTACAAACTTTGCATTCACAAGACAGGCATCAAAGTTCAGATTTCCAGGCTCCAAGGCAAGATTCTTTTCCCTTATGGCTGGCTGTATAATGATGAGGAAGAAGAATATAGGCACCATTGATGGATGTTTTTCTCTCTGTGCCAGATTCTATGCCAAGCACTCGTGTGAAGTAGGAAGTATTATTATTAATATTTTATGGGTGAGGGAACAGGTTGAAGTTACATAACTTGGCCAATGCCTCACAGAAACATAAGAGGTTGAATTGGGATTTTAGAATCCAGTTCTGATTGGCTCTAAAGCTTAGGCTTCTAGCTGCCAATAATCAGAGTAGAATAAATGTTAATAAGAGTAAATGCTATATAAAATAATACATGAGCTGCTGCCAGGCACCAGCTCATGTATTTTCTCCTTTTACTCTGATAAACCAAATGAGAAAACATTTGTTGCTATATTTCTTGGAGGACTGAAAATTCAGCATGTTCCCCTAGCTAGCATCCTTTAGGTCCTAAATATTCAATAATAATAATAAATTTGAAAAAATATGAATATAAAGTGGAGAGAGACCCTGAGGAAAGACTGGGCATGATTTCATTGCACTCTTAAAACTTCTCTAATATGCTTTTATGCCCACTAGTGTCTATTCTGTTATTAGTCTTTAGTATACCTCAATAGCCATAGAGAAACCCTCTTTTGCTTTCTAATGTCTGTAAAAGACCATGGTGATAATAATAGTCACTGTTGTTTTTGCTTGTTTGATATCTTATGATGCAAAAGACTGCCAAGCCTAGAGAAAGACCGTGTGCTGTAGGTTAGGAGCTCAGGCTCTGGAGTCTGAGCTCAGACCCTGACTCTGCTACTTACTGGTTAGATTAACCTGGGATGTGTCTTAACCTCTATATACTGCTTTCACTGGTTTGCCAAATGTTTATTGAGCACCTCTTTATTAGGTGCTGTGTTGGGAGCCGGGGTTACAATGGAGAGCAAAAATCAACAGTACCCTGGCACTAGAGCTGCTTATAGTTCACTTCAATAGATGTCAAATAATCACACAAATGAGTTTGTGATAAGCTTATGAGACAGAGATGTACAGGTACTTTGTGCTGTGGGAACACAGAACGATGGGATGACCCGGTGCAGGGGGCCCTCTCAGACTATCTCATGCCACCTCAGGCCGTGTAACTATAACTGTCAGTCCATGTATGCAAAGCTCTCAGCATGGTGCCTGGCACATAATACGTACTTGAGAAATGGTAGCTATTTTTAATAATATGATTACTTTTCCAAGGGAAAGAGCCATAGAAATAAGTACACTAGTGGAAAACAATACTGTTGACTTTTGTCAGTGTCTGAAGACAGTGTTATAATCCTTTGAACCTCTTTTTAAATTTTTCCTAGAGAGAAATGAGGTTAGGATGGCTGCTTGGAAGAATTGTTCAAAGACAGGCCACTAATAAAGACGTCTAAACAGAGTCACCTTGTTCTGTCCTTAGTTCTGAGATAAAGTCAAACAGAAATAACTAGAAGCCAAGGCATCTAGGGGCATTGTTTGTTTGGTAAATCTTGATTCATGGTCTCATTAATGCTTCATCAGCTTCCTGACCATTAGTCTGGGCAGGTAGCTCTGTGTGGAGAGACCTTTATTCTCTGGCAGCTAAGACATGGTTGTCCTAATGATGATTGGTTTGAGAACCTTGTAGCCACTGGTCCCCGCATATGACGCACTATGCACATCTAAACAGATTCTCATTGCTTTCAGCCTGTGTGCAATTTAGCAGCAGGAGATTTCGTATCTCATAGCTTTCAATAGTCCCACTTAGGAACTGCTTGTGAATCTGGCCAGCTAATGGCTAACTACTGAAGTGAACATGTTTTCCCTGAAAAGACAGAGAAATGAAAAGAAATGTCCATAGTCCTTGGGTAGCTGAGAAAAGGATCAGAGAATAGTCAGGGGCGTGTGTTCTCAGGGGCCTTCCTGCAGAACTACCTTGCAGGTTATGATAACATAGTTGGGACACCACAGGAAGGGCCAGTGTGAGGAATATGACTTTGAAACTATACCTGCCTACCTTTGCTAGGGATGCTCTCTTGTTTTATTGTTGTTGTCTTTCTTCTTATTTCCAGGCATGTATTTTCACTTTGGGGGTGGAAAATGAGGCAGTGCTGATAGAGTGCTAAAGCAGCTTTTCCTTGAACAAAAACTACTCAGCACACATTCAGTGAAAAATTTATGTGAATGTGCTGCATATCATATATGGGTGAAGAGCATGGACTTTGAGCCAGACAGTCAGATCTTTACTCTGCCCCATGTTAACTATGGGCTTGGAGCAAGTCATTTAACTTCTGAGTCTCTGTTTGCTTATCTGTGAAATGGGAACTATAGCTGCAGATACATCAAAGAATCTATGTTAAAACATTAAGTGAACTTATGTCTGTGAAACACTATGAATAGAGGCTGGCAAGTACTTTGTGCTCAATTATTGTTGGCTGATTTGTGAGTTTGCTCTTGACAGTTTCTGACTTTTGCTGGCTAGAAGTTATGACTAGACAGAGACAGCAGGGTGGGTTCAAAAGCCAGAAGACTCAAATTACATACATACACACATACACAAATCCATTCCTAAGACATAGAGAGGCTTCAGTAAATATTAGTTCCTTTCCAGTTATAGTTATGTTTGCAGTAAATCAGTAAGACTGCCAAAGTCGAACTGGATAAATGTGAAGACAATCAGTGATTGTGACTGTTAACATTGTATTACTTTAGACTTAAAAAAAAAAAAACCCTCTTTCCACGTGCATTGCTTTAGTAAGTCTTTACAACATACATAATAATTTTTACATTTTATTAAAAATTTTAATGTACATCTTAAGATATTAAGAGGTGAAATAGACATGATAGGTATTTCCAGAGATTAATGTTGTATAGATAAAAAATTGAGATTCAGCCAGGCTGATAAGTGACAGAGCTAGACCTCAGACTCAATATTCCAAGTCTTTCCCATTGGATCCTATTGCCTGCCTCCTAGAGTATATAATTTGTAACAAATCCTAGAGATAGCCTGGTATAACCATTCATCTTCCAGATTAAAGGCGCTGAGGCTTAAAATGGGTAAATGATATGCTCAAGACCATCCCTGTTTTAGGAGTAGCTATCTGTTCCAAAGAGGAAATCTTTTGACAGCATGTTAAATCTTTCCATGTATACAGCCTATTCTGCACTAACACAATAGCCACATTTTCATAAATGTTGTGTTATCAAAAATTGAGTTAAAATATTTGTTTTAGGGGGCGTAGTTAAGGAGCACTAGAGAGTTTCAGACTGGCAAATCGAAGTTGTTTTTTTTTTCCTAGAAAGAATTTAAGAAATAAGAATGTTGCTTTATAGTCATAGAACCTAAATGTCACTGAGCAAATCCTGCATTTGATAACATCCAGCTTTCTTGCAAGAGTGAAGAACTCTCACTTCCTGTCACCCCAGCACTATCATTAAGTGTTTAGACCTTGATTACACACTGTTCTGGGAGATCAAGTTCAAGCCACCGAAGCAAAGCAGTTCTATTTTGTAGATGCAGTGGTTTCTTCCTTTTGCAGTGTGGTGCCAGCTCTCTGTGGTGACTGAGTTTTAATGAAAACAGTTGGAGAGCCTGCTCTGGTCCAGACCCTAGGATAGGCACAAAAATGAACAGTAAAGATCATGCCCTCTTTCTGATTTTATTCTAATGGGGGAGAGATAATGATTAAGGGAAGGGAGGGAGGGAGGGAGAAAAATGAGACTGTCAGGTACTGATAACTGCCAGGAGAAATTACCAAGCCTGGTAATGTGAAATAAAGTGAAGAGGGCTGGTGTGTGACCTGTTGTAGATAGTGTGATCTAGGAGGCCCTCTCAGAGCCATGTTAAAGATGCGATTGTAGTGAAGGAGTAGCCATGTGGCTTCCTGGAGGAAAAGTATCCTAGGCAGAGGGAGCAGTATATGCAAAGATCTTGAAATAGAAACATACTAGGCCTATTGGAAGAAAGCAAAAGTCCTGTAGGGCTGGAGGGAAGAATATAAGGAGAGACAGAGATGAGGTCCAGTAGAGTTGGGGATATGAGAGGGAAGCACCTGGTACGGTTTTCCCCTGGGTGAGATGAGAAGGTACAGAAGGTTTTGACCACAGGAGGGATGTGCTCTGATTTGAGTTTTAGGAGGCTTCTGAGTGGGAATAGGCAGTATAGAACTACAGGTGGGAGCTGAGATTGTTAGGGAATTATTGTAGCAATCCAGCCAAGACACGGTAGTGGCTTAATTTGGGAGACAGAGGTGGAGACGGTGAGAAATGGCTGGATACTGTTAATCTTTTGAAAGTCCTGCTGAAAGGATGTGCTGATGAGCTCCATAGTGTTTGGCCTGCATAACTGGAGGGATGGGGCTGTCATTTGGGAGCACCATAATTTGGGGGCTCAGCTATGTGTCTGTGTGAAAGACATATGGTACACTAGTGGAGGTGGTTTCTTCCAGTCAGAGGATATGTGGACATGCCTTTTGACACACTTTCTGACATGAATGAGGGATTATAAACTCCGTCTCCTTCTCTATGTGTGCCCTGCACCCCCATGCACGTATGACATTTCTTTTTAGCTATTTACCACCCCTGATGAAATGTCCTCTTGGGGAAGCATCAGTGGTTGCCTAGAGAACTGAACTGAGAGAGTTTTGGGAAGCTGGTTCCAGGCTCAGCAGGGAACAGGACGACTTGGTATGTACCATTACAGGTACTGGAAGTGGCCTCGTGTTTGATAGCCCAGTGTTGGCTGCCACAAAAACACTTTTTTTGTCTCATCTCCCCCCTTATGGAGGGATTTTAGACATCAGCAAGGAGGTAGAGAAAATACTTTTTCTGCTCACTTTTTGAGGCTTGCCTGCCTCTGAAGTCCCACCAAGAGATCATTGGTCCAAAGATCAGATTGTAATATCTGAAGGTCTTGGTGAGTTAGTCATGTGTGAACCCCAAGTGCTCCAGAAGACACAGGGCCTTTACCTTAACAGGCAAGGCTTTGACAGGTCAAAATACATTTTTTTCTATGGCACTCATCACTGCAAAATGTACTTTAATTAACACTCATTTATTACATACACCATTTTTCTCCCACACCAGACTGGGAGCCACAGGGCAAGGACTTTGCTTTGCCAAATCAGTGCTGTTTCCCCAGTACCCAGAACAATGGCTCTTGGAAATAGGTGTTGAATGAACAAAAAGAAGCCTGAAGAAGACTTAAGTTGTAGCCCAGAAATAAGGTAAAGATTAGTAAGGCAGTAGCACTTTTTTGAAAGTGGAAAGCTCCTATTAGAATACTAATCACTGTAACTATGTGGTTTAATGAATGTTATTAAGAATTACAGTAATAATAATAATAATAATAATAATAATAATAATAATAGCTCTTCTTGAGCACTTCTATGTGTCTGACAGTAGGCTAAGTGCCTAATGCTCATTATCTGTCTTGTGAAGTAGGTCCTCATTTGTTAGGCAAAGAAATTCAGTCTCCAAGTGAATTCCCCAAGGCTGTAGTGCTAAAAAAACGGGGCTTCCAAAAATGAAAAAGAAACACCAAGATCTCTCCATGTAGGAAATCTAGCCTTCCATCTGATAAATTGACACGTTTCCATAGAGACATTCTTGACCTTGGAAAAGGCAGAAGGAACAAACTTTTGGGTAAATAGGAAATTTGGGTATCTTTTGCCATTGTGAAAACCCCAAAGTTGTGGGAGTATGGAAGGACCTTTTGATTGGTTCATTGTTTTTTTGTTTTTTTGCAGCTAATCTTCAGTAAAAGAGAACCTGACCATCTCAACACAGGTAACCTTTTCCCAAATGTGGTGACAAACTGGATGTGAAGGTCCCAAGTGACTTTCAAGGTCAAGAGGAGAGGAGAGTCTCAAAGGTTTCACACCTAAACTTGTGCTTTGGAGGAAGAATAGGTAGTGGGTGGAGTGGGAGGAGCTGGGGATAAGGGAGAGCAGATCCCCCAATTCGTTGCTTTGGAGCAAGTCTGCGTACTACTCTGATGGTTATGTTAGTATCTTTTCTTTAAATTAACTCACTTCTATTTTCTTAAATTTATTTATTTAAAACAGAATTTGTGAACTCCCATCATGAATAGAAAACCAGTATCGATTGCCATAAAGTAACAATATATAGATATGGATATATAGTAATAAGAAATATAATAATGATTATAAAATAGAGCACAATATATAGTGAAAATAAGACAATGTTATTTCACATTTAAAAAATAATAAGTATAAATCTAATGTACATACTAAAAAATGGGTTTTTCTGAGAGCAGAGTGGAACTGTTTGTGATCAGTTATCAATAAGGGCATGTTTAAACTAAGTAACAGCTCCTTGTCACTTAGTTTAAAGAAGAATGTGAAAAGATGATTTCCCCCCCAGATTTAATATTAATTGGTACCCAAAAGCCTAACAGACATGCATATATATGTAAAGTATATATGTGGGATAGAAATATATTATATATAGAGAAAATATATTATGTATAGATAGGAAAAGATATAGTAGTTAAAAAACAGATTATAGTTTAACTTTTTAATTGTGGTCCATGGTCTGTTGGGAACCACCCTGCCTGGTTTCAGAAGCTGTAACCCCCTCCATGGCTAAGGCTGAGTGAGTGACCTTCCGACCATCCCCCACAATGGTCCTTTGATTATGAAGACCTGGGAAATAAGCTAAGTCACAAATTTCCACTTGGGTTAGACTAGGAGTGCTTGCCATATGTAGTCTTTGCTGTGAAAAAGGTAGTTTTGGAGACTTATGAAATCAAAGCTGTTTCTGTACCTGGCTCTTCTAAAGCCCTTCAGTTCACATCTGAGTTCTGTCATTGTAGGAACACATGGTGATCAGGGAGGTCTGAGTCTTGCTAGAACAGAGCGAAGACTTAGGTCAGAAATTGCCACCTCACCATGCATGACATGAGTTTTCTGAAACAAAGCCTCCGCTTGACACTGTTCTTTCTCCATGGTTAACCCAAACAGACGTTCATCCATACTACTATCTTCAGGCATTTTCTGTTCCACCAGTGAGAAACACTGTCCTGCACACATTCCCTGCCCCTCTGTTCTCTATGTGGCCCCCGCTTGACATTGTACTAAGCAACTATAATAAAGTGAATTGGTGCAATCTTGCCCAACTGTGTCCTGGGGTTCCTATCATTCTGCCACCAGAAAATTCCTATGTTCAAAAGTGGTTTGTGAGAACACTGACCGTAGTTCTCTGCCTCTGCAAAGGTATAATTTAGGAAATAAGCTTTGTTAGATTATGACAGGATCTTTGTGCTTTTACCGCACTATCAATTAGACATTTTGCAAGGCGGAGGCATTATTATTATCACAGGCAGATGGTGAAATGTTACTCCATCCTTCTGTGCCTGCTTTAACTTCCTTGCATAACATCATTTAAAGGGTTTCTTTACAAATTGCAGTTTACTTGGAAAAGATTTAAAGCCCTGAGGGCTTGGCAAGAAGCTCTTAGTTATGAGCGTATCTACTTTGTCATTAGCAAAAAGGGCACCTCGGATTCACGCTGACTTTGCCCTGCAAGTCAGGTAAAGAGCAGCTGAGGTCTTTGATTCTTCAGTACTGTTCTGAGGTAAGAAGCCTTTAGGGGGTCATGTACTGGTAGTCCCTGGCCAAAGGTTAAATGAGCATTAAGCCGAGGACAGAGGAATGTTTTGTGGAGGGCTTCCCTGTGGAATGAGATGGAGAATTTATTAACCAGAATTCCAGGTGATCTGCTTCAGAGAGAAAGGCATTCAGGCCAGACTCTGTTCTGCAGAGGTAATAACCTAAAGAGAGTGGACAAGTGTCATAAGGTATCAGGGAGGAAGTGGATGACACTGAAGGGATACCAGGTGAGGGTGGCATAGAATATGAGACAGAGAGATATTTTTTAGCAGCTGTTTCACGGTTGGGAATATGGGTGGATGAGAAGGAATTTTAGGCTGTTTTACTGTGTAATGCACTAGCAAATCTCTACAGCCATTCCTGATGCATATATTGTTGGGCAGAGGCAGGCATCAAGCAGGTCACTTTCTTCAGGTTACCTGCGCATAAAGTCTTATTTGCATGGGTACCAGGAGGAATGAAAGATGTAGAAACAAGTCCTTGAAGAGTGTGTATCTGATGCTGACCCTGGCTGGCAGGGTCTATGTGTTGTAGCTTCAATGAACAAATTCACTCAGACTACGGAAATCTTGTGGAGAAAAGGGACAGCACGGCCACACTCTAAATGAGAGAGAGGGCCCCAAACCCCACCTGAACAGGCTTTTATTGTTTTTCTGGGTACACTACATTGAGGATGGTCCTCACTTAGTATGCACAGGTTTGCTTTAGGTGGTTACCTTTTATAGAAAACAAAGGAGAGGATGCTGCTAATTACATCAAAGAAGAAGGATATTTGCAAATGTAAAGGGAAAAGTGGTTGAACTGGCTACACTCTATACTTGGGAGGTTTAGCTCAGATTTTAGGAAGTTACTTTAAAGATATGCAGTAAGCATTTCTGCCTTAATTCAGGGTGAGGGCGTTTTAGCAAAAGCAAGCCTCATAGTGGCCTAGGTACAATGCAGGCCTGATTCCCCATGGGAATCTCCCCATGGGAGAACCTGTTCTTGGATGTGGGTTCTGTGTGCTGGACCTCACTCCCCACTGCCTTTTCTGAGTGGGAGCTGGGCTACATTTCCCACTGCCATGCAGTGGTTCCCTATATGTATCCTGTATGCATGTGAGACAGACTTAGAACTGTCCCACAGCAGTGAAAAGTCAAGCACATCATTGTGTTTTGGGAAACCCAGGGGAGTTCCCTGGGGACTTATAGGAGGAGGGAAGTTTTTATGAGGCTTTGTAAAAAGAGGTTTTATGATCATATTTAAATCTATTCTCCTGTCCACTTCTGATGTAGTATAGATATTATAATAGAGAGGAGGCATCAGAATCAGTCAATTCTTTGGCTGAGCTGGTAGTACGTAGATGGAGTGAATGGCAGATTCCTGCAATTTCTTTGATAATGTACATCATATAGAGTTAGAGAAGGCTCAAGCTATCTATCACTATCTGGACATATAACAATCTATGCAAAAAATATCCTCATGAAAGCTAATTCTTAGTGAGAATGTACTACATACAGGGTAGGTGCTATGCTAAATACTTTACAGGGGTTGTCTCATTTTATTCCTCCCAAGATCCCTTTATGAGCATTGAAACTTTACAGATTCAAGGAGGTTATAGTTCAGTCAGTCTCCAAGATTGCACAGACATTGAGTGGCAGGGGTGGGATTCAAACTCCGACATCTGAGTTCTTAAACACTAAGTTCTCTTTCACATTATAATGATTTTCAGACACTCTGCCACAGCTTCATTATTGCTTTCCATTGAGAAACCTGTAAAACAACGGCCTTTAACCATGTGTGGATTCTCCTCAGAGAAAAAAAATATATGTCTTTTAAAAAATGTCAGAGGTTTTGAGGATTTCAGTTGAGAACATCTGCCTTGTAGAAAAGACTCACTGGGGCTCTGAGTTTGGTTGTTGACAATTTCCTTATCAGAGGGAACTAAGTCTGGCTGAACTAACTTTTTTAACTTCTTCCAACATAACTGTGTTAAATTTCAAACCTGGCTAGTAGTCTACCATGTAGCAAGAATAGTAACCATGTACTTATTAAATAGCTAACAATTAGGGTTGAATGACAGTGGGTGTGTATACTGGTGTACTCCTACTTGTTATATATTGGACTTTCACAATGATTTGGTTAAGGGTGAGTATTATACCTGCTAAAAACCTTCTGAGGTAGTTAGTATTATACTCATTTTACAAATAAGAATCCTAAGGTTTTTACCATTAGTAAATGAGTGGATCAAAAAACTGGTACAGCCACTGGCCCAAGCCTGGCCTTTAACCCTTTACCCAGACCCTGAGCCAGGCAGCTACCAGAACCTCCATGCATCCTGCAGACTGCAGCTTCGACCCGGGAGGCAAGAGCAACATGGGAGCGACCAAGCCCAAGAACCTCTCTTTGGTGGTACACAGACCTGGGGACCTGTGCCTGGGGTACTATCCTATCCCTGAACCAATCCCAAATGAGGTGCTACTGAGGATGCATTCTGTCGGAATCTGTGGCTCAGATGTTCACTATTGGCAGCATGGTCAAACTGGGGATTTTGTTGTGAAAAAGCCAATGGTGCTGGGCCATGAAGCTTCAGAAACAGTCATAATAATGGGATCCATGGTAACACACCTACAACCAGGGGATTGTGTTGCCATCGAGCCTGGTGCTGCCCAAGAATTTTGCAAGATTGGCTGATACAACCTGTCACCATCCATCTTCTTCTGTGCCATGCCCCCAGATGATGGGAACCTCTGCCAGTTCTATATGCACAGTGCCAACTTCTGCCACAAGCTTCCTGATGATGTCCCCTTTGAGGAATGGGCCCTGACTGAGCCACTCTCTGTGGGGATACATGCCTGCCAGTGAGCTGGAGTCACCCTGGGAAATAAGGTCAGGGTGTGTGGAGCCGGGCCAATTGGACTGGTCAATTTGCTCATGGCCAAGGCAGTAGGTGTGGCTCAAGTGGTGGTAACTGATATGTCTGTCTCTTGGTTGTCTAAAGCCAAGGAAGTTGGGGCTAACTTCATTCCCCGGATCTCCAAGGAGAGTCCTCAGGCAATTGCCAGGAAAGTGGAAGGCCTCCTAGGGCATAAGCCAGAAATCACCATTAAGTTCACTGTGGTAGAGACTGCCATCCAGGTGGGCATCTACACAACTTGTCCTGGTGGGAGCCTGGTGCTGGTAGGACTGGGTTCTGAGATGACCAGGGGGTCCCTAGTGCATGCAGCCATCCGGGAAGTGGATATCAAGTGTGTGTTTTGATATTGCAATGCATGGCCAGTGGTGATTTCAATGCTTGTGTCCAGGTCTGTGAATGTAAAGTCCTTAGTGACCCATAGGTTTCCTCTGGAGAAAGCTCTGGAGGCCTTTGAAGCATCCAAAAAGGGATTGGGGTTGAAAGACATGATCAAGTGTGACCCCAACAACCAGGATCCCTGATGTTAATTGAGCTCTGCCCTCATTCCCACCTTTCAGCATCTCAGGGCTGAAAAGCCCAGGGCAAGGGTGAGCTTTAGGGCAGAAGTTTCTTTTAACTAGTAGGATTAATTAAAATAATTCATTATAAGCAGAGAGCCTTACACAGAAGAGTTGGCGTGCCTTAAAAACAAAAGTAGGGGTAGTTTGGGGGAACTTGTAGTTGGCTTGACCTGTGCGTGCTGAGCAAAGTTCAGCAAGTGGAGCAGAGCTTCTCAGCAGGCAGGTTTGGGGAGCTCCCCTTCTTCCTGGAGTGCCTGATTTGAATGAGATGAAATCTGTTGAGTTTCTGGTTCCGTCGAGACTGTGGCCAGGCCAGGTGGAGGTTGAGGGGTGAGTTATACAGAGACTACTCTAACAAGGAGACTTAACTGGCCCAGAAACTGATTTGAATGAAAGTGTAGTTCAAGGTCTGGGATGAGGGTCTGTCAGCCATTTTAGTTGAGAACACAATGTTTCTAGTCACGGCTATTATTTGGTTTGATGACAAAAGGAAAATAAGACACTGACCTTCCTGGTCAAGGGTAATTATAAAATCAAAAACAGACAAACAGCCCTGGCTGGTGTAGCTCAGTGGATTGAGTGCGGGCCTGAGAACCACACGATCGCGGTTCGATTCCCAGTCAGGGTACATGCCTGTGTTGCAGGCCAGTTCCCAACAGGGGACTCACGAGAGGCAACCATACATTGATATTCCTCTCCTTCTCTCCTTCCCTTCCCCTCTAAAGATAAATAAATACATAAAATATTAAAAAAAAACAGACAAACAAATAAAATAAAAATCCCTCATGAGGTCAAGCCAGCTTGCATTCCCCAAGTGTAGAAACAGTCAGGTAACTACTCAACACTCTTTGAAGAATGCCTTTTTCAACCTCTGAGAATGCTGCATAATTTACTTTGCACCCTTCTAATACCATCTACCCTGCCCTTCCTTCTACTGTTCAAGGGCAGCCACTGTGGGCTTCTTTGTCACTAGGCAACTAGGAGACACCTACCTAAGGACAGGCACAGGGAGTCCTCATGGGAGACCTTGAATTATATCAATGCCTTAGATTATCCCAGGGGGGCTTGGTTGGTGTACCACAGGAATAGCATCCCCTTCTAGGATCAAATTCAGGCATGATTATTATACAATGCCATGTAATTCTGGTAACCCTAAACAAAAAACTTTTCCCCTTCTCCTAGCCAGTTATGTCTGTTGATATCTATCTTTCTGTCTGAATGGTATCTCTAAAACAATTATCTTATTTTAGTTTTGCTGTATAAGAGTTGGGTCCAATCACATTACATCCATTTGTGACTTTAAGATTATTGATCAAGAATGAGGATGTAGTAACTGTGACTTAAGTGGAGCTGCAGGCCTTAATCTCCTCATTGCAGCGTGGGGCAGAGGGTGGCTCTGAAGAGGTGCTTGTGACTGGAGGAGTCTGTGACAAGTGTCTGGAATTCTTCAAACTGCTTTGGGTAATAAATTTTGCTTGTAGTGAAAATTTAAAAAATAAAAACCAAATAAGTAAAAACATAAAAAACTGGTACATTTACACAATGGAATACTATGCAGCAGAAAGAAAGAAGGAACTCCTACCTTTTGTGACAGCATGGATGGAATTAGAGAGCATTATGCTAATTGAAATAAGCCAGTTGGTGAAAGACAAATACTATATAATCTCACCTATAAGAGCAATGTAATGAACAAAAGAAACTAATGAGCAAAATAGAACCAGAGGCATGGAATCATGGAACAGACTGAAAGCAGCCTGAGTGGAGAGATAAGGAGTATAATGGTGGAAAAGGGGAAGGGTGTAGTCAAACAACATGTATGAACGACCCATGGACATGGACAACAGTGTGGGGTTGACTGTGGAAGTTGGGGTGGGCTGGGTGGAGGAGGGCAAAGGGGGAAAAATTGGGCCAACTGTAATAGAATAACCATGAAAAAATTAAAAATAAAGAAAAAAAACCCAATCCTGAGGTTCTGAGCACTTTCTTCTACATGGCAGAAGCCCAGTCAGTGTAACGCTAATAAATCTGCTGCTCTGATCCACTCTCCTATCCTGGCTCTGAATGTACCTATTCTTCCAAATTCTTTACATGTTTGGCAGTAAATCACACTGCTTCTCTGTCTGTCTCTCCTGTTTCTCAGCCCAGTCATTATTGACATTTTGCCTCTGATAATTCTGTTGTGGGGGGCCTTTCCTGTGCATAGTAGAATGTTTAACTGTGTGGGATAAGAAAAATAATTTTCCCTTTACCCTTCTAGGCTTTTGGCTGAGAAACCCCTGTAATAAAAGGCAGATTAATAGGAGAAAAAGAAATAGAAGTTTAATAACATGTATACCTCCTGCATACATTGGAGAGAACTAGAGCAACCGAGTAACTCTCTGAAATGGCCCTAGCCACCACCTTAAATACCACCTTCAGCTAAAGACAAAAGAGGTTGGGAGAGAGGGGTGAGAGTAATTGTAGGAGGTGACCAGGAAAAACCCAGGAAACAACAGTAAGGTTAGTTTTCAGATTTAAAGAAGGTCCTTCCTTTATGGATAAGAGTTTCTAGAGATTTAGAATCATCCTTCTCTTTCTGGTACAGAGAGGAAGACATCCTTGTAAATGAAAATGTATCTTATGAAAAGGTAACTTCTACTCAGTTTTCAGAGATTTTCCTGTCTGCTGTTTCTTAAAAATAATCAGCCTAAAATAATCCTTATACCATAGAGGCATATTTTGGGATGGTATATTCTGCTTCCCTTTAGCTGTGTCCCTGGGCCCTGTGAATCGGATGCCTGAGAACTCCTCTAGCCCCACTTCCCGGGTTGTGACAACCACAACCACAGATGTCTTCAGACATTGCCAAAGTCCTTTGGGGAGCAGAATCACTCCTTGTTGAGACCCATTTCTCTCTCCTTTTCCTCCCCCATACACATTAAATATTAACTTGTATAATTGAGTGCTTATAATATATCTGGTCAAGTGTCAAGGACCTTCCAGGCATTATTTCAGTAAATCTTTAGAATACCCCATCACCTTATTTATTTTATGGATGAGGCCAGGCCTGGATGTTTTAACAGGTCAGCCACTTGCCCAGAGTGACACAGCTGCTTAGGAGCTAGGATTTGCCTCAGCTTTGTGTGCCTCCAGAGCACTGGGCATTGTGAGAAATGTTTTCACTAAACTGCTTAGTTGTTTGGAGCCCCAAATTAATCATATTATATATATATATTTCACTGGGGTTTATTCAGCTGGCAAGGCTGGTATTCAGCTTGTAAGAAAAATTTAATGGAATTGTAGGTCATATATTTTATCATTATTTATTATTTTTACACCATTATTTTTTATTGTTATCTTTTCTCACTAAAATATCAACAAAAATTATCAAAACAAAATCTTGCTTCTTAGCCTCATTTTTGAGCATGTATTTCATTTTATTGAACATAAAATATAAAATAATTTGTAAGAGAACAACTACTTTTCTAAGTCATCTTCAGACAATGCTTTTCTATGGGTGCTTTATCTGCTTCTTAACAGCACAAATCATTGCTAAGTAACTTGACCATAAAGGTAATGAATTTCCTGGAAATTTTAATAGGAAAGTTTTTAACAAAATGTCTTTTTATTAAGCAGCATGTTTCTTAAAAAAGGAACATGTATACTTCAGAACCGTGGAGCCTTATTATTTATCTCAAAATGAATTTCAACAACTTTAAAAATTAATGACATTAAAATAACTTATCTATTAAAGGTGTTTGATAAAGGGAGAAAAGTGTGCAGCCTTAATTGAGTCTGATGCAGCAGATTCTTGAGATGAGGTGGGCTATCAATCAAACACATTGCTTTCCAATGCAAAGGAGTGGTCAAGACCAAGGCAGGTTTCTCTAGCTCACTTTCCAGGGATTCTAAATTTTGCACATAGTACATCGACCCCAGGATGGAAAATGGTGGCAGCTGACGTTGGAAGCCTGAGGAACTAACTGCCCATAAGTTCCTATCAGTTGCTTAGTTTTACTTTGAACTCTAGGAGTTGATCTGTACACACAGACTAACATTTTTTTATTTTGCTGAAGTTAGGATAATTTGTATTGCTTATCACCAAAAAAATCTTAACTAATATATTGATTTGATGAGGAAGAGGAGGAGGAGGAGAAAGAGAAGGAGGAGGGTAGTAGTAGGAGAAGTGACAGCCACTAACATTTATTGGCTGTCCAACTTAACTGTATAAGGTTGATATTGACCATGCTTCCATTTTATAGATGAAGAATCTGAGACTTATAAAGGTTACTTGTCTTGCCTAAGGTTACATTTGTGGCAGACAGGATTTGATCCCAAGTGTGATTTTGGAGTCCAAACTCCTAACCACTCTCTGACTGAAATATGGAGAGAATGTGCAGAAAACATACATTCATATTTTTTTAATTTAAAGAGAAGATCATTTCTCTATGGGTTCATGATGCAATATAGGCTGTAAAATATAAGTGCTTTTTTCTTGCCTTTATTTAGTAAATTAGAATAATTACTGTTAGTTAAGGAATGTAAATGAAATGTCTTTATCAACCACCAAATTAAATGGAGTTTCTGTTATTAAACCATAGAAGATAATGCCATCTTGACAGATTGTGAGTGACAGAACAAGCGGTGTGTTCAGCAGGATCCAAATGGAGATGTTGCAGGAGGAAGCATAACTAGCATCAGCTGAAAGCTCCGGGGGTTTGGCACGGAATGATGCCACCCATCAGTGCATCTTTACTCTTTTAGTTCCTGACAATAAAAAAACTGGGTGCTTTCACTTTTTTCCTGCTACTTTAAAAATAAGTGACAAAAAGTGGAGTAAGAAAAAATGGAATACCCAGAGACAAACCATTGTTGCTGGTGATAGATACCAAAAGCAATAGTCTCCAAACCATATTTTTGTTTATTATTACATTTGGTTCTTAAATATAATTATAAATATATATCATGCTTTTCCCTCTTATGATTGTTGCTACCTATTCACTCGTATATCCCCATCTTTATCTCTGTACACATACACACAAATATTCACAGCTGTGCCTACCTGTACATTTCCTCTCCTGAGCACACCTGCACAGTAAAATGTACTTTTTTATTGAGGGGTCAATGGCATTTGGAATTTTATCCATTGCCTCTGTGGTAAATTTGGATAAACATCTCTTTAAAAAAAGCTTTCTCTTCCTTCCTTCCTTCCTTCCTTCCTTCCTTCCTTCCTTCCTTCCTTCCTTCCTGAGATAGATACCCCTAAAAGATTGAGAATTCTCTCAATTTTTATATCGTCGCAGACCATCCCTATGAAAGCAGAAGCCTTTGGGCTCCTCCTGGGAGGGAGTCTCTCTCTTGTATACACCATTGAAATATGGTTAAAATGAACAATGCAACCAATTGGACAAAAATCCTTGGCCATGAACATAGGTTCTTGGAATTTTGAAAAGATTGTAAGAGAGTTACCTATCCAAGTGATTCTCAGATTTCGAGACTAGTAAATTCTTCCCTCCTAAAATTAAGGGCTGACTTCACTCTGTCAACTTTTAGTTTTGCCCCCAAAAGGACATTAGTGAAAAAAATGAAAAAAAAAACTATTATTCACTTTTCTTTCACAAGAAGTTGGTTGTTTCAATACTAAAAGAGTAGAAGGAATAAAGTGAATTAAAATGATCAAAATAGATTTAGCTTTGAAAAATCTCACAATTTTGTCTGCCATTTTGCCACCAATGAATGAATATTTCATCATGGATTGGTGTCAGCCATTTAACTGGCTTTTAAGAGCCACTGATTTAGTCCAACATTCATCTGATACTTGCTTCCCTAAATCTTTCTGCCAAGGGAATATTTCATTTATACTTGAATACTTCCAGTGGAGAGGAACTTGTTATTTATAGAAACAACTCATTCTATCTTCGGACATAACAGTTAAAAGTTCTTTTTTATGTCAAATTGAAATTATCTCCTGTGGCTTCTGCTCATTGGTTATGTGGGGATAACTTGAGACTGGCTACACAAGTCTGAGCCCTTTACACAATGACTCTTTAATCTGACAATTACTGTCATAGCTCCCTTCTCATATCTCCTGTCTTCAGAGCTCAAGTCTTTAAACAGTCTCTACCCCTTAAACTTTTCCTTTTATTTTTCCGATCATGTGCTTTGAAAAATATTTTTAAATTTTATTAAAATGTTTATATTCTGGTAAAATATGCATAAAAATCGATCATTTTAACTTGTACAGTTCTATGACAGTAAGAATATTTATATTGTTGTGCAACCATCATCACCATCCATCTCTGTATCTATTTTTTTGTGACTGACTTATTTCACTTAGCATAACGTCTTCAAGGTTCCTCCAAGTTGTGGCATTTTCTTCCTTTTTGAGGTTGAATAATATTCAATTGTATGTATACCACATTTTATTTACCTATTCATCTGTCAATCCATAGATAACTAGATATTGGATTGCCTGATTATGTGCTTTTTGGATATGCACACTTCCATTTTACAAAATCCATTTCGCATTGCTGGGTTCAGAGCCATACAAACTGTTCCAGGAGCAGTTGCTGACTCAAGGTAGCAAATCTTATAATTAGAATCCATCTGTAGGCCCGTGTCAGTTGCATTAGGCACTGTGAGGCTGCTGAAATGAGCTGGCTTTGGGTCTACTCCTGGATTTAATCCTTAAGTGCAGTGGATGGATAAGATACACACATTTGACATTGCAAAGTAGACAATGGACCATATGATCAGAGAGCCAGAGATGGACTTGATTCTAGAACTAAGAAGAAACACTCCAGCTGAGGCTATCAGACGACTCTCTGGGAAGGTTTAGTTCTGGGACTCAGAAGAACACAGCATTGTGGACATGAAGGAATGTTGGGAAAGTGCTTCTGATGCAGGAAAGAGCATGAGTCATATAGCAGAGTATGAATGTGCAGGACATGTTGCACATGGTTGCCTTATTTATTGCCTTTAGGCTGCCACATGGGTTGTAAGCATAGTGGTGCCCCAGAGCCAGTTATGAGATGAGGCTTCATCAGTCTCTAGCTCAATGTACTGTCTTTTTTTCTGAGATGATGTGTTTCCTCTAATTTGAGGGAATTTGTTGTAGACCGCTCTGCCTGGTTTTAGGAATTGTATCTCGACCCCTTGTGGCTAAGGGCGAGGGATGACCTTGGAATGTGAGCCACAAGAGACAAAGCTTGTTTTTGGTAGCAAAGGCTGCCTCAGTTTCCTCTCCCTGCCCCCAAAGCTTGGTCGGAAGTCAATGACAGGTAAGCCTCTGCAGCAGGGGGCAACCTAAGACAGACTCGATCACTTGGGAGGCCTTCATGGAAGGACCTGGGCAGGGGTCTGCAACAAAGAGCAATTGGCTCTCACCCCGTGCCCCATTTTGACATAGCCCAAGTCCCTGTGTTCTCTGGGAGAAGTGTCTCCTGGCTCTAATCCCCTTAAGCCTGAATACCTTTTGGGAGATGTGCAGCTCCTTGCCTTGCTAGGGTGTGTCCTGGGGGAAAATCTGGCATCCCAAAGACTTCCTGATAAACCTGTGAAATCTGCTCTGCTAAGAGTGCTTTCATTCATATACTAAGGGTTCAAGCAGGAAACCCTTAAACTCTGTTCCTGACAGACTCTGAAGCCCTCAGATTTCTTTGAAATGTTATCTACTGTTTGATCCTTGCCGCCCTGTATTCCTGTGTATTACAACCCAATAAAAGCCCTGGAGGCAGGGGCTCGGGGCCTTTTTCCCCAGAGAAACTGGCCACGGGCCACGGCCTTTTCCCTCTGGGAAGTTGGCCACTTCTTTTCCCTAAGCAGATCACATCATGTCTCGGTCATGATTCACACTCATCCATGGCACCTGGGGGGACTCTTGAGGGAAGTCACTCTCACAGGAATTTAAATGGTCTTTTTTTCCTTTAAAATGAAGGAGATAATAAATGATAGTTTCATTTTGTCTTATGTCTTGATTGGTCAAATAAAAACCTGGCAACTCAGACTGCTATCTGTGTTTTAATATAGTTTTTCTGAAGTGTTAGAGGCAACATCTAGAAAAATTGAGTCTAGAAATAAATATTAAAGAATGAAAGAAGGGGAATAATAACACCAGTAACAAATATTCGTAAAGTAATTACTAGGTAGCAGTACCATGGTAAGCCTTTACAGTTGTTGGCTCATTTTATACTAAGAGCAGTTTAAAGGAGGTGTAAATAAAAATGCTATCTTCATTTTAGATGAAGAAACTGAGGCTCAGAAGATAAAGTAACCTCCAAAGCTCACCAAGATCATAAATTATTGAGCTAGGAATACACCCAAGAGTCTGACCCAAGAATCTTCCCACCATCCTGTCTACATCTCCTTTGGAAGTCCTATGCCAGTCTTCCAACTGTTGAATGAATGTTTCCAGATCAAAAAATGCCTGAGAACCATAGGTCCAGTGAATATTACCAATGGAAAATGATGCATTATTAGGCTAGGGGCGTGTACACTGATGCCAGTTATATTATACGTGGGAATCACCGGCCCCCACCCCAGACTTCTTTTTCTTTCTCTGTTGCTAAAATTCCCCAATTCCTGACTCTCCATCATTGCCCAAATTTTCAGTACCATTCAGCCCTTTCCAGCCCAGTCATACTTGTGTTTTATTGATATCTTTTTGGCAAGCATAGCAGGATAAGGTTCATTTTTGTTGTAGAATGCATTTCCTGTATTTTTTAGTCCTTTCCTACCCTTTTAGGTAGCTTACAATTTGTGTTAGAGGAGAAGAAAGATATTTTGAAATCAAGGATTTTATTACCATTTTGAAATGATATAAAATTAATATCATTTATAATATTAACTTAAAAATATAATATAAAATTCTCCCTGTCATTCACAACTATCTTACACTTTCTGAGACTCCTTTAATGGCTCCTATGGAGCATATTTTCCACTATATATTCTCCTAAACTTTGTTGACTGGCACTAGAACATTTTTTAAAAATGTGCCCCTACAGTCTAAAAAATCTCACAAAGGCTTCCTGTCAACATAGGAAGCAAGGGACTCAGCCTTGATTTGCAAAATTGGCTCTACAAGGTGGCTTGTTGCTATTCTATTTAGAGGACTTGAAAGCAGATTCAACAGTTCAATTATATTTAATTGGTAATTAACTCCCTCCCAAGCAGCTAATGGTGCATAACTCGGACACTACTATTCTGGATGGGTAAGGAGTAGAACAAAATGCTTCTTCTGGAGAATGCTTCTCTTAGGCAGGGTTTCTATAACTGTTGTAGTATTTCTTGGGATGACTTTCTAGCTCCAAAACAAAACTCTTCCCTGGGAACTGTCCCCTGACTCACAGAAGTGGGTTTCCAGCAGCTGAGACTATGATGTTTGACCTGCTCCTGGGAAGATAAAAGACTGTCTTAGGGATAGACGTCTGACCTAGTTGTGCCAAGGAGGTTTTCTCTCTCAAGATTTGGGGATTTTGAACTGAGAGCAAAAGGTAAGTATTGATGTTATTTGACTTAAATTGAAGTGTTCTTCTTAAAAAGAAGGAGATCTTTAAGCTTTCCTCCCAGTTCTCTGGAGCCACCTAGACTCCTGTTCTTCACAAAGCTTGTTTATTCAATTCTTCCTTCAATATTGCGAGATATTGCTGTATTTTTCCAATTACATCCTCTTATTTTTGAGTAGACTTGCCAGGGTTGGTCTATATTTATTGCCAACAAACTTGTGCAATACAGAAATTGAAGAAAGTAAGTCTTTACTAAATCTGTTAATGCAAGAGATAAGGGTTACAGCCATTTGGTGAAAATTGTAATATTCAATTGTATTTGTGTGTGTATTTGATGAAATGATTTAGTATTTTTCCAGATGCTGTAGAGCCTTATTATTTTCATCATCATTATCATCATGTGCATTATTGTTATCATAATAGCTCTTGTTTATACAGAACTTTCTATGATTCAACCACTGTATTAAGTACTTTGCCTATGAAATAACATTTATTATATAATTACAATAATACCATCAAATGGGTGCTATCATTACCTACATTTTATAGTTTCAGAAGCTGAGGTTAAGAACTGTGCTTGAAGTTGTACATCTGGAAAGAGATATAGCAATGATATGAATCCAGGTTTGTCATACTCTGAAGAAAAATGATACCCTTAAGCTCTGTTTTGTAATATGAAGCTGTGGTTCCATCCCAAAGATATTATATTTCTGGTTTATTGTTTTTTTTTAATATGTTGACTATGGAAATAGGATGGGGATAGCATCGTGCTTTTTGGAAGTTTAATACTCCATTGACTTAATTTTATTATTTCTTCTTTTATGTAGATTATATTGTTTCAGGAAGGTCTGGGTCAGGCAGGCAGGGCACATGTTTAGCTAAATTGTCCTGGGAGGGTCTCTTCATGGAGGTGGTACAAACTGAGACAGAATGATAAAAGTGAGACAGCTGTGCAGAGATGAGGGACAAGGTGTTCCAGGGAGAAGGAAGATCAAATTGGGGAAGTACTGATTTGAGAATGAACTTGGTGACGTTAGAAGAACAGAAAGATACCCCTGGCTGGAGAGTAGTGGGCAAGGGACTGAGTGTTAACAGATAATTAGAGGGAAGGCTGAGGCTGGGTCATTTAGGATCTTATAGGATATAGTAGGGAATGTGGGTTTCTTAAAAGCACAGTGGGTTAGTCATTAGCAGTTTCAGAGGAGAGGAATAATATGGTTGAGTTTATATTATAAAAGATGGATTTATGCTTCTAATAATGGCAGAGTAGCCAATAATCTCACAGAACAACTGGAAAAACTACACAAAATAAAGATAAAATATGACTTTGAAGGCACTGAAAAGTTAGCAAGGCAGCCAGGACTTGAGGGGCCAGAATCCTGGAGAGAGGAAGTACACTAAGGGACCTGAAAATTCTCACTCTTTTTCTCTTTGAAGCGTTTGCAGATTTGTAAATTATAAAGCTCTGAGAGCTGAAAAGCCCAATAGAAAGCAGCAGTTAAGATGTATGGAAGTTGAGCAGAGAGTTTCATAGTCCTAGAAATGCAAAAATCTAAGATAAAGTGATAGAAAACCAAGCAGTACATAAAAAACCTGCTATGTTACTACAACATTGTATTTATTATAGAAATGAGAGGGATAACATTGACAAATCAAGTGATATATAATTCAAAAAGAAAAAAAATGTGATCATCTTACTAGATAGATGCAGATAAGCATTTGATAAAATCTAACATTTAATCCTGGCAAAAAACTTTTAGCAAATTAGGAAAAAAAGTAAGCATCCTTAATAAAAAATATCTATTAAAAAAGCCCGACAGCTTACTTAAACATCATCCTTAAGTGAAATATTGACAGCTTTACTCTGAAATTAGGCAAGAGAAAATGGGGACTGTTATCCCCACTTCTATTCAGCCTTGTGCAGGAGAGCCTAGTGAATTCAGTGAAGTTAGAAAAAGATGAGTGATACAAAAATTGAAAATAAGTCCTGGTTGGGTAGTTCAGTTGGTTAGTGCAATGTCACCAAATGCCAAGGTTACGGGTTTGATCCCAGGTCAGGGCAGGTGCAAGCACCAACCAATGTATACATAGATAAATGGAACAACAAATTGACATCTCTCTCTCTCTCTTTCTTTCTCTTTCCCCCTTCTCTCTTTAAAATCAATTTTAAAATGTTAAACATTGGAAATGAAACAATAAAATTATATTTACTTGCAGGAGATATAATAATGTAAATTCAATAAATAAATTTAGCAAGGTAACTGAATACAAAGTCAGTATTAAAAATTTTGACTATATATTTTATATATATCAGCAACAAAGAAATTTTGAAATGTTTTTTAATTAATTTATTTGCCTAATTCTTAAAGTTTTATTTTAATTGTTGATTAAGTACAGTTTTCTGTGTTTTACTCCCATCCCAGCCAACCCACCCATCCCTCCCTGCCTCCCTCCCATTTTCACCCCCCTCTAGTTTTTGTCCACATGTCCTTTATAATTGTTCCTGTAAATCCTACCCCCTTTCCCCTGAAATTCCCTGGAAATTCCCTCCCCTCTCCCCTCTGGTCACTGTCAGCCTGTTCTCTATTGCAGTGTCTTTGGTTATATTTTGCTTGTTTGTTTTGTTGTTTAGCTTCCTGTTAAAGGTGAGATCATATGGTATTTGTCTTCCACCGCCTGGCTTATTTCACTCAGCATAATGTTTTCAAGATCCATCCATGCTGTTCAAAGGGTAGGAACTCCTTTCTTTCTGCTGCATAGAATTCCATTGTGTATATGTACCATAGTTTTTTGATCTGTTCATTTACTGACAGGCACCTAGGTTGCTTCCAACTCTTGGCTATTGTAAATTGTGCTGCTATGAACATTGGGGTGCATGTGTTCTTTGGGATTGGTGTTTTAGGGTTCTTAGGATACAATCCCCACAGTAGAATTGCTGAGTCAAAAGGCAAGTTCATTTTTAGTTTTCTGAGAAAAATTCCACACTGTTTTCCATAATGGTTGTACCAGTCTGCAATCCCACCAACAGTAGACCTTAGTCCCCTTTTCCCCACAACCTCTCCAACATTTGTTGTTTGTTGCTTTGTTTATGATAGCCATTCTCACCAATGTAAAGTGGTATCTCATTGTGGTTTTAATTTGCATCTCTCTGATAGCTAGTAATATTGAGCATCTTTTCATGTGTCTCTGGATCCTCTGTGTGTCCTCCTTGGAGAAGTGTCTGTTCAAGTCCTTTCCCCATTTTTTAATTGGGTTAGTTGTCTTCTTAGAGTCAAGTTGTGTGAGTTCTTTGTATATTTTGGAGATGAACCACTTGTCTGAGGTATCATTGGCAAATATGTTTTCCCATACAGTTGGTTCTCTTTTCATTTTAATACTGTTTTCTTTAGCTGTGAAGAAGCTTTTTATTTTGATGAGATCCCATTTGTTTATTCTTTCCTTTATGTCCCTTGCTCTACGGGCCATATCAGTAAAATAGTTGCTGCATGAAATATCTGAGATTTTCTTACCAATGTTCTCCTCTAGGACTTTAATGGTGTCATGGCTTATATTTAAGTCTTTTATCCACCTTGAATTAATTTTTGTGTATGGTGTAAGTTGGTGCTCGAGTTTCATTTTTTTGCATGTAGCTGTCCAGTTCTCCCAGCACCATTTGTTGAAGAGGCTATCTTTACCCCATTTTATGTTACTGTCCCCTTTGCCGAATATTAATTGACTGTAGAGAGTTGGGTTTATTTCGTAGCAATTTCTTACAATCCTTTGTATTTCTATGATATCAGTTGTAATCTCTCCTCTTTGATTTCTGATTTTATGTGGGTCCTCTTTCTTTTTTTCTTGATGAGCCTGCTTAAAGGCTTGTTGATTTTGTTTATCTTTTCAAAGAACCAGCTCCTGGTTTTATTGATCCTTAGAATTGTGCTTTTCGTCTCTATGTCATCTAATTCTGCTCTGATCTTGGTTATTTCCGTCCTACTTGCTCTGCACTATCTTTGTTGTTGTTCCTCATGTTCTTGTAGGTGTAGGGTTAGGTTGTTTCTTTGAAATGTTTCTATCTTTTTTAGGTAGGCCTGTATTGCTATGAACTTCCCTCTCAGGACTACCTTTGCTGTGTCCCATAAATTTTGAGTAGTTGTCAGTTCATTTTCAATTGTTTCCAGAAACTTTTTGATTTCTTCTCTAAGTTCATTCTTGACCCATTCATTGTTTAATAGCATGCTATTCAATCTCCATGATTTCGAGTATTGGGTGTTTTTTTCCCTTGGGGGTTCGTTTCTAGTTTCAGTCCCTTGTGATCCAAGAAAATACTTAGAATGATTTCAATTTTCTTGAATTTGTTGAGGCTTGTTTTGTGTTCTCTCATGTGGTCTATTTTTGAAAATGTTCCATGTGCATTTGAAAAGAATGTGTATTTGGCTTCTTTGGGATAAAGGGCTCTCTATATATCAGTTAAGTCTGTTTTATCTAAGGCATTGTTCAATGCCACAATATCTTTGTTGATATTTTGTTTGGAAGATCTGTCCATTTTTGACAGTGGGATGTTAAAATCCCCTATTATAATTATGTTGCTGTCAATATCTTCCTTGAAGTCCTCTAAGATTTTCTTTGTGTATTTGGGTGCTCCTACATTGGGCGCATATATATTTACAATGTTTATGTCTTCTTGGTGGGTTCTTCCCTTGAGTATCGTGAAGTGACCTTCTGGGTCTTTCTTATGGCCCTTTTTTTGAAGTCTATTTTGTCTGATATGAGTCTTGCTACCCTAGCTTTTTTTTTCCTGTCCATTTGTTTGGAAAATTTGTTTCCAGCCCTTCACTTTCAGTCTGTGTAGGTCTTTTGTACTGAGGTGAGTCTCAAAATTTTAAAATGTTACATTCAAAATGCATCCAGCAATATATAAAAAGGATTATAAACTATGGTGAAATTGTATTTCCAGAGAATGTGAGGTGGTACAACTAGATATCTATATCTAGAAGTACCCTATGTTATGTATGAAATTAACTTGAAATGTATTACAGACCAAAATATAAGCACTAAAATTATAAGACATCTAGATTAGAACCTGAAGAAAGTTCTTATGACCTTAGTCAAATATTTATGAACTACATCACCAAACCAAGGCCTCTGAAAGAAAAATGATACATTAAGTGTTATAAATGTAAAAGCTTGAGTTCTTTAAAAGATACTATTTAAAAAATGAAGACAAGCCACAGAATGGGATAGTATATTTGCAAATCATATCTGATAAAACATTTATCACATATATAAAAAATTCTTACAAGTTAGTAGTAAAAAGGCAAACTAAAGCATATATATTCATAGCAAATAAGCACATGAAAAGATGTTCATTATCACCATATTAAAATCGTAATGAGATATTAATTCATACCCACTAGCATGGCTAAAGTAAAAAAGACAGGCAGGCAATAAGAAGGGTTGGTGAAGATATGGACAAATTGCTGGTGTGAATATAAATGGTAGAGCCACTTTGGAAAGCAGTTTGGCAGTTTTTGAGGAAGTTCAACATATACTTATAATATGATCTAGCAGTTCTAGTTTTAGGACTGAAGTAAAACTCGTAGAGAATCTATGTCTATACAAAAACTCATATGTGAACATTCATAGCAGTGTTCATATTGACCTCAGGCCTGAAGCAATCCACATAACTATAAACTGAAAAATGGGTAAACAAAAATTGGTGTATTTATGGAAGCCAGTTTTATGGAACAATATAAAGAAATGAACTGCTGATACATGAAACAAGCTCGATATACTTAAAAACATTATGCTAAGTGAAAGAATATGATGCAAAAGATTATATCCTTTATGATTCAATTTTTATGAAATTTCTAGAAAAGGCAAAACTATAGAGATGAAGAGCAAATCAATTGTTGCCTGGTATAGGAATGGGGATTAGCTGCAAGTGGGCATGAGGTTACTTTTTAGGTGGATAGACATGTTCTAGAACTAGATTGTAGTTATGGTTGCACAGATGTATAATTTACTAAAAGTCATTAAACATTTAAAATGGGTAAATCTCATATATAAATTCTACCTTAATAAAAATCTTTTTTAAAAGTTGCCATATAAAGTAGGTTAAATATTACAAGCTGGAATAAATCTTAATGAAAGATGTGTTAGATCTTTAGAGAGAAGAGTATACAATATTACTGAGAGAAATTAAAGAGGACCTAAATAAATGGAAGAACATAATATATTCATGGAATTGGTGGCCCAATATGAAAGAGGTCTGTTCTCTCCAAATTTATTTCTAAATACAGTGCAACCCCAACCAGAATACCAGATGAGTAGGGCAAGAATAGGCAAGATAATTGAAGAAGAATCAGAATAAAGTTGGCAGATGCAAAGTATCATATATTATAAAGCTACAATAATTAGGACAGTGTGCTATTGCACAGGATAAACAAATAGTGCAATGGAACAGACTAGAGAACACAGAAATAGAGCCATCCATGTAGGAACATTTGATTTGTGAGAAAGATGCCCAGTGCAGAGCATGAGAAAGTGATGAATCTTTTCTGTATATGGTGCTGAGAAATTTGGGTTTTCATGTGGGGAAAAATTAATTTAGATTCCTTTTTCACATCATAAGCAAGATAAATTTCAGTTGGCTTATTAATCTGAATGTGAGAGATAAAATTGTAAGGTGTCCAGAAGATAATGTAGTAAAATATCTTTGTGGTTTTGGTGTTGCCAAATATTGCTTAAACAGGTCACACACACACACACATATACAAAAATACTAACCAAGAAGTGGTATTTATAATAGCCAAAAAATTAGAAGTGACTCAAATGTCAATCAACTGATGAATGGATAGATTAAGGTGGTATATACATACAATGGAATATTACTCAACAAGAAAAAGAAATGAAGTACTTACTGTATACTATAACATACTATAACATATAACATATAACTACTGTATACTATACTATAACATAGTACTACTGTATACTATAACATAATACTATAACTACTGTATACTATAACATAGCATATAACATTATGCTAGCTGGAAGAAACCTGTCAAAAAAGACTATAGATTACATAATTCAATACATGTGAAATGTCCAGAATAGACAATTCAAATGACAGAGAAAGAGGATTAGTACTTACTTAGGGCTTGGTGCTGGTGAGGAAGTTGGAAGGAATGGGAAGTGGCAGCTGGTGGCTATAGGGTTTGGTTTTTGGGAGATTTGAATATTTTAAAATTAGATTAAAGCAATTGTTGAACAACCCTGTGAAAATACTAAAAGGTTGTGAATTATATACTTTAAATGGGTGAATTGTATGGTACGTGAATTGTATCTCAATAAAATTATTTTTAAAATGTAGCAAAAATTAAAAAGATAAATATATTACACTTCATTAAAGTGAAAAGGTTTTGTATCAAAGATACCATTAAAGGAGATGAAGGGCAATCTACGGAATGAGAAATGATAATTGCAGATATATGTCTGACAAAGGACATACATTCAGACTATATAAGTATCCTCTACAAATCAATAAGAACAAAAAGTAACCCATGCAAGAAGGGGAAATGGATTTGAACAAACTCTTCACAAGAGGATATCCATATGGCTAATGAGCATATGAAATTTTTTTAATCAAATTTAGTCATCATGGAAATGCAAAATAAAGGGACAGAGATAATAATACACACACCTAAAAATGGTTAAACTGAAAAAAGACAATGATGCCAAGTGTTGGCAAAGATATGAAGTAACTGGAATTCTCACACAGTGCCCAGCTGTTGAAAATTAATACAATGACTTTAGGAAACTGGCAATGTCTGTTGAAGGTGAATAATGATGTGCCCTATGGCTGCGCATTTCTACTAGGCATATACTTAAAACTGTGAGAATGTCTGTAGCACCACTATTTTTAATAGACCTTAAAGTGGAACTTAATGTGAGTGGTCATCAACAGTACAATGAATAAACAAATGGTATATTCCTACAATGAAGTATTTATAAACTAAATAAGATGAATCAATTATTTTCACTTGTAACCACAAGAATGAACCTCACTAGCAAAAGTTAGACACAAAAGTGTATGTACTATATGACACCATTTACATAAATTCCAAACCATGTAGAACTAATTCATGTTTTTAGAGGTCAAGATAATGGTTACCTTTGGGATGGAGCATGGGTAATTAATTGAGAGGGGGTAAGAAGCGTGTTTCTGGGGTGCTGGTAATGTTTCATCTCTTGATTTGAGCGTTGGTTACTTGGGTATGGGCAGTCTGTGAAAATTCTCTATAATTGATATAAATTTTTTTGTGTGTGTGTTACATTTAAATAAGTAAGATTTTTGGAGAATAGATTGAAGCAGTGAAAAATGAAGTCAGGATCCAGGAATTTCTAATAATTACAAAGCAGACAGATTTGAGAGGCAGTAGAAAGTAGTCTGGTCATGACTTGCTGATTAATTCAATGTGGGAGCCTTACGGGTTGAATAGTTTTGCTCCAAAAAGATGTTTGAAATCTTAACCTCCATTGTCATGAAATGTGACCTTATTGGAAATGTGGTCATTGAAGATATAGTTAGTTAAGATAAGATGAGGTTATGCTGGAATAGGATGGGCCCTTAATATGATATGACTGGTGTCCTTATAGGAAAAGAGACACAGATTCATGAGGGGAGAATGTGACAGAGATGGAGTTTGGGTAATGCAGTTGCAAGCAAAGAAATGTCAAGGATTGATGGTCACCAGAAGAATCGAGGAGGAGACAAGAAAGGATTCTGCTTTGAGTTTTAGAGGAAGCATGGCCCTGCTGGTGCCTTGATTTAATATTTATGATCTCTAGAACTGTGAGACAACATATTTCTCTCCTTTAAGCCACCCATTTTGTGGCATTTTGTTACATCAGTACTAGCAAACTAATACAGGGAGAATGGAAAAGACATAGGTAAGAATGAATAACTGTTTTCAGTATCTGAGTGGATGGGGCACTGAATTAACCAAACTGAATTTTTAACATGGACCATCAAAGCAACATTTAAGCATTTAATTATGGGTACAATGATGTTTTTAGCAGATAGGAGAACATAATGCATCAAGGATTGGTCACCTCAAGAGGTGTTTTGTTTCTCATTCTACATTAAGTCAGGAATTCACCAAAACCTCTTTGTCCAGTCAGGAATTTATCTTGTCAAAGCATTTTGGAGCAGGGTTACACCATCCCTAACAATTGCTTGGAAGAATGGCAGCACAGGTGCAGGTCAATGTTAGCAGTGAACTTGTCCCTTCTTGTTTCTTCTAACTTGTGGGCACAGATGGAAGTGGAACCCTGGAGACACAGCCTCCATTTTATTATGCTCCTGAAAATCTGAACAAGGAAGTGGGGTTACTGCAAATTTGTCACATTTCCCTTTCTGTTTCTCAATTCTAATAGGATATTTGTTAAGGCCTGTATTCTTTTCATCTTTTCAGGGGCAGCGGGAGAAGGTACCGTGTCAGAGGCTTCTCTCCAGGCCACCATGAAAGGGAGAGGCACCAAAGTCTTTCTAAGTTTGGGTTTCTGTGTCTTCCTCTTTTTGCAGTGGGGCTTTGACAAGGCCTGTTTCCTCTTAGAGCAGATTTTATTCAGGCCCTGCATGTGAATTCAAATAAACTTTCTCATTGTTTTTTCTCCTGCTGAGACAGTGGGAATGTTGGGATACTGGTGGGAAACACCGACTAATCCATCACTTTCAAAGCTGTCTGAGCTCCTTGTTAGCTCCAGAAGAAAAATAACGGGGTCTAATCGAGTACCTTAAATAACTGATATGATTAGAAGAAAAGTGAATGGATTTTGTAAACTCCTATTGATACTAAATTCTACTCGCAGTTAGTCTTGGACATTAATTTCATAAAATTATATGTAAATGTACTCATTAGTGCACTGTAATATCGAACATCTATTTTGTCTCTGGGCAATTTTTCTTTTCTTAGCACAAAAGCTATTACTACTGTTATTAAGAACAGTAATTGATTTTCCATTTTTTAAAAAGTTGGATTTTTCCCCCTAGTTTCATTTTATCTCTGCATTTTTGCCATGCATTCCAATAATATTTTCCTAAGGCTTGTAAAAGAATTACATTATGCTCTGATAATTTCAAGGGCAAAGGGGAGGGAGGGCATGTGGTGTTACTGGGGAAGCTATTTTAAACTCTAGTGGACCTAGAAAACAGACCTCAGAATGACAAATTGAAGGGTTTCATGCCAAAGATTTGATTATATTATGTGTGGTTTCATCTGAATATCATTGATCTTATTTTGTAATTAAATGCTTTGATAAAGCCCTAACTAAATACTGCTAGAATCCAAATATGGTTTTATTGAAAGTATTTAAAACTTACAAATCAGCCATATAGATTAGTTGTGATATGGATGCTTCATGTGTTCTTTCAAATGATTGTTTGATTTCTATGCTGGTATAAATTCACTTAAGAAAAAAAGGAAATACTTTAAGTTTTTAATTAAAAATTTTATTTATTTCAAGTGATTATTATTTTTGCTGGACATGTTCCATCCTCACAAGTAAACTTTTTAGGGGGGAAATAAAAATATTTTGTATATTTGATTTTACAGGAGAATATATACTTTTGTGAATATAAATACAGTATTATGTAGCCTGAAGGGCAAATGCGTGAACTTTGCTATTATGTGAACCCATTATTTTTTAAATGTTTTCAGGGCTCAGCTGAAGACAAAATGAGCACCAAGCATATGTATAATCATAAATGTGGGGGGCGTGAGTGTGTGTGTGTTTAACAATGTGACTTTCACACCATCAAAGGCAATGGGCACAGGACATTTAGAAACCATTTACTTGTAACACAATGAAGAGGAGATATTTTTCAGATTAAAAAAATACATACCTATTTTCACTATTGTGAAAGAAAATATGTTAGCCTTTGTGATTCAGGATGCCCATCAGGTAACTTTTTTTTTGGGGTGAATGTATTCTTCCTGCTACTTCCATCCTGTGGTAGGTAAACAGGCTATTACCCACATTTATTTAAATCTGCTTACAGAAAGCCAGAAATACAGCGATGTTCTCAATGTGAGGTAGATTGTAGAGTCTGGATATAGATGGTTTGGGAAAACACATTGGCTATTTATACTTTAATTTATTTAGTAAGATCTCTCTTAAGCCCCTAAGGCCGTATATTTGTTAAGATGAAGGTGGTAGACTCTCAGCTATCAGCCTCAATTGAAATCTCAGCTGTGCTACGTACCAGTTTGTGTGACTGCCAGCAACTTTTCTAATTTCTTTGTGCCTGAGTTTTCTCATATGTCACAGGAGAAAATTATGATATTTTATAGAGCTGTGGGGATGATTTAAAACATTTAGAGGATTGAGAATAATGCCTGGCACATAGTGAGAGCTCATTATTAAAATTAAAAAAAATTGAACATGGTGAGCTCTTGGTTTCCTCACCTGGTCTGTGGTAACCATTTTGACTTTCATACTTGGGGACAGGAGATGGAAGAAAATGGTTTAAAAATTATATGCATATATTAATATTATATTTAGAAATACAGACTTAGTGCTCATTTTAAGGAAATCAGCAAGTTACAAAACTTCTTTAGCTACTATTGTATTACTTACTTTGCACTGTTAACAATCTGGCTGTGAGTGTATTAGGAATGTTGTGTAGACTATATAAAAAGCTGTGGATAGTTTTTTCAGCTTTTATGAACATTATTATTGGTTTAAAGTCAGATCTTCATGGAGTTTGCAACCCAGTTCCCAGAGTTACTTAATAAAAATATTACCAGAGAAAGCAAGATGTATGGTAACACCTAAGCAATGATCAGTCTTTAAACTGACTAGAATGATGTCATTCTAATTTGTGTGTGGAGGATGGGGTAAAAGGTGAGGGTAGGAATAGAGAAGAGGGGGTGGTTACTTAATAGTAACAGTGACTACAGGTTCCTGTAAATGCTCTCCATTCATTCTTCATAGAAGTCATAGGGAGGAACATGTGTACTGCCCCTTTTTTTGCAGGGAAGAAAAAGGAAACTCAGTGTCTTGGTGGAGAATGCACCACAAAATAGGAACAACGAATACCCTGTCTATTGTTTATCCCACTGAGATTTTCTGCCTCTCTGGTTATAGTGATGGGTGATAAAAATTAATTAGAAGCTGGAATATGATTTTAAGGTGGGATGTCAGACATATATATCAAGTTGTTAGGTTAGCTGAAAAGCATAACCTGGGATTTATATATTGAGAAGTCATAATAAATCTGTCTGCTATGAAAATCAGATTACTCAGTGTTGCATGCTAGTGGCTTATTGTCCCGTGGAATGGTGGTCTCTACCAACTGCCTGCTGGCCCTGCTTTTCTCTGACTTGCTGTCCCCCTTGACCAACTAGTGATTCCAGTCTTCTTGCTCAGCAAAGTGCCTACTTTAATAAATGCTTCTGGGCCTTTATATAGACACGTTTCCCCCTGGACTACAGCAGCGACCTCCTATAGCTTTTTGACTCATTATTCTCAACAATAACCAATCAATCCATCAATCATGCAATTCACTAAACTAACAATTAGTTCTAAGATATTTATTGAGTGCCTGTTTTGTGCCAGGCTGTTTGCAAGGTGCTGGGAATCTAACAAAGATAGTGCTTGCTTTCATTGAGGGCAGGGGTGGAGGAGAGGGATAAGAAAACTTGGTTGCACATTGTGAGATGGGTGAAATGTAGCCCACAAAGAGTGCAGACTTAAAAAAAAAACACGGGGTTTGTCATGAGTGGCACATGTAGGGCAGCTTGATTTTTCTATGTGCAGAATCAACATCAAAAGATTTGGGAAATGTAACTTTGGTATCCAGGCAGCTTGTGCCTGTTTGGGAGGGAGAGAGAGAGAAAGAATGAAGACTTCTGTGCTTCTGTACCTGTGTTCACCCTGGGCCATTGACCTCCAGCTCCTGTCACCTCAGTCTCACCTGTCCAAACTCATACATTCTTCCAAGTCCAATTTAGTGTCAGAGGGAGCCTGTCTTTGATTTACCCCAGACAGAATTAATCCTGCCTTAAATGTGGTCTTTCTAAAGTGTGGCTGTCTTCATTCATTCTAACATTTAACAAATGTTTACTGGTTCTGGACTGCGTTCCAGGTGTGTGACAGTGATCAACAAACCAAAGTGCCTGTCTTCATGGAATACGGTATAGCCCAGGTTCTTTTACTAGCCATTTCATGCCTTGACTAAGCCATTTTGAAAGGTTATTATTTTTTCTACCAATACTACCTCTTGTGGCTGATGAATTCTGGAAGCTTATTCTCTATATGGAAAAGTGCTTTGTAAATAAAAAAGCATTTAAGGGTCTCCCACTCTGCTTTCATTGTCCTTGGCTTATCTCTATTGTAGGTGTTATTGGGCTGATGTGGCAGATAGCCTGTGAACCTGGTGTAGAAAACTGGCAGTGTCTAAATCTCAGATTTCGCACTTATTAGCTGTGTAACCTTAGGCAAATTACTTAGTCTTTCTATAGCTCACTTTTCTTCTCTATAAATAAATGAAGATGATATTAGCATCTTGATCAGATGACACTTATGAGGCATTAAATGGAAATAATGTACTCAGCACAGTTCTTAGCACATACTAAGCATACAATGATAGCCATTACTAACTAATCATGTCATTGCTATCATATTTATAACAATTATTATTTTCACCAGAGTGTCTCCCTGTTAGATTCAAAACTTGAATAATAGGAGAACCATATCTTTAAATTTTTATATCCTTGGAGTGGCCTGACACATAGAAGGCAGTTAACAAATCCTGGCTGGTATAGCTCCAGTCCTAGTGGATTGATTGTGGGCTGCAAACCAAAGGGTCACTGGTTTGATTCTCAGTCAGGGCACATGCCTGGGTTGCAGGCCAGGTCCCCAGTAGGAGACTCACTAGAGGCAACCACACACTGATATTTCTCTTCCTCTCTTTTTCCTTCCCTTTCCCTCTCTCTAAAAATAAATACATGAAATCTTTTTTAAAAAGAAATAAATGAAGAAAAAATAAAGCATTGTTTATTATCAAAATGTGTTAAAATGTATTTACAGTGCTTGGTAGATAGTATGAAATTAATATACACTTGTTGCTTACTTGACTCTTTGTTTAATTTTCCTCAGTTATATTGAAAAGATTTCCTTGGGTTCTTTAGTATGAGATTTAGTGAAAAAGATGATGTGTTCTAGTAACTTCGTTTGGTTCTCTGAAGGGTTTTAGCTTTTTTAGCTTATTTCTATGCAGTGGTCTTCCTAACTTGACATCCTTTCAGATTTGTTAGGTCCTAACACTTAGTTCTTTTGGTAACTAGAAAAAGATTTTCAAGTGAAATCCCCTATGAGTGTGGATGCCATCAAAAAATATTTTCTGAGTATGTGTGTGCATGTGTGTTTATTTCTTTCATTAAAAACAAACATCCCTTATAGCACTCTTCCCACCCTTTGCAGGAGGAAAGAGAGCTAATAAAACCAGGTGGGCAGTGAGGGTTCACTGCTGCAGATCAGGCCAGAGGCTGATGTAGCAGTTCTCACCACGAATGTCCAGATGACTTCAGAGAGTGACAGCAGCTTCCTGTAGTACCTGACTTATTTTCTGAAAGGAGCTTGGCCAGAGATGAAGATGTTTTGGGTAGGACACCAGGATGTGCTTGTTACTAGCTCATTTTTTCATGCAGGAAGAGTGCTTGCTTCTCCATTTTTGGTTTTTACAGCTTTTGTCTGAGCCTGGCTTTTCCATGTCTGGCATCACTTCCACAGAACTTCCAGCTTGATGCTTTTTACAAAAGGGTCACCCATTTAAATGCCCTTGGAAGCCACCTGGGTAGATTCTGCTACTGAGAAAAGGAGGTTAGGTAAGACATTCTGTAGTGTAGAGAGTTATGCCCTCATTCCCTTCGTTTTTCTTGAAATGCTCAGTCCCCTTAGCCCATCTTTATTTTCCACTTGTGATGGAGACATACCAATGTGAAATATTTGTATTTGACCTTTACTGTAAGAAAACTAACATTACACTTAAGAAAAGGGCGGGTAATTAACATTTGGCTTCAGTGGCAGGGAGACTACAGTAGCTAGTGCAGTCAAGGCAAACTGCTGAATGCTTTCCCCAATCCAATGGCAGCAGCCTTAACTCTGCCCCCATGGTTTGCCTCATGTGGGGTCAGAGCTTCCAGCCTTCTCTGTGAAATCTCTCAATTTAAAAATGTTGAAAAGGATTTTAAAATGTGAAAATACTAAGTCAGCCATTACCCTGTATTCCAAATTGAATGAATATCCAACCTCTACTGTATTAGCAGCAGTGCAGGATTGGTATTTTCACTCTTCCACACCGTTCTAGCTCTGAACAAAAACAAGATTGTAGTTAGAGCTGTCTTGTTTCCAAAAATCACTTGAATGCCCTTTCAAAAAGAGAAGACTCTGTGGTGTGCTCTTCTGAGTTTATGGCAAACCTCTGAAGGATTCTAGAAGATAAATGAGTGAGTTGTTTTTCACTAAGTACTAAAGGCTTAAGGGGTTTTGTGTGTTCTTACTCTTGTTTTCCATTTGGCATGCACTACTTATGCTTTAAAAAAATGAAACTGATGTGCAGTGAGAAAAAGTTACTGGAGCTTGAAAGTTGGTTAATATCAATTACATTCTCGTGTCTAATAACCCATGCCTGGGAAACGCAACTTGTTTGTTATAAATACCCCATGCCGAATCAAAAATAAACAGCTGCTTTGTTTTAGTTGGTATTTACAGCACCACTCTAACTACTTTGACCCTCTTCAAGGAGGTAATGAAGAGCTGGGTGCCAGTGATGTTGATAAACTGTGGCAATTTCTGCATTGTGTCCTTTAGCTGCCTCTGCTTCAGCCTCCATTATTTAAATTGCTAGTCATTACAGTCAAGCCATTAACTGGAAATGCAGCAAAATGACACATAGGAACAGGGCCAGCAAGACACTGTTTGTCCTTCTATGGAGTGCCGCATTCTGGGGTGGGGAGCAACAGTCGTAAAGAGAAAACACACAAAGCAACCCCCAAAGGCACGAACACTCATGCGTTCTTTGTAGTGCTGGTAGAATGTTGTGAGTTCACATTTGTAAGTACTTTTTGGACATTAGACACAAATCATAGATAATATTCCAGGCTTTAAGCAATTTATACTTTATTTTTCACCAAAATAGAAGATATCTAAGCATATTTCAGGCTGGTTTATTCTTACGAACTGGGATCAGATACAATAGGATTTGGGAAAAGGAAATTGTTCAGTCTGCGGTGTGGAACTAAATTGAGTAATTGCCCAGTCACTTGATTCTAATCAATGCCATTTTTAGAAAAGTGCCTATTTTCTAACTATAGAGCCTCATAGGCCAAGTAACTTGTCAGTCTTCATTACTTGATTAAGACACAGTCATTACGGTGTATGGCTATGCAATTAATAGATGCTGTCTTATGATCTAATATAGTGATTTTCAACTGGTGTCTTGTGGCACACCCAAGAATTTTTAAAACATGCAGTATTTGACTGTTTAGTCAAGGGCACTGACCTCTTTCCCCTTACATTGTCAAATTTAAAAAAATGACAACAGCCAACACAACAATAGCCATCGGTATAAATGAATCAAAATTATACCTATATTTTTGGTGTACCACAGCATTTTAGTAATTAATTTATATGTGCTATGAGATGAAAAAGGTTGAAAATCATTGATCACTTAGCATATACTCTATCCATCCTGATATATCTAGGGAACTGCTTCTGGCCAGTTTTTCAAGATCTCAGGAAGGGAGGGAGGGATTGAAGGAAGTCTCTTATTTTTCAGGGCTTTTTGAAAAGACCTGTAATTCCTGTTAGCAGGATATGATCTATTGCAGCACAAATCCTTCCTTGGAAAACTTTGTTCATCATTTATTAGGACCTTTATGTTGAAATTGAAAAATTGGGCTGCTGTGCATGTTTTGGGAGGGAAGGAAAGGTATGTTTACCTCTTTTATTCTTTTCACCTTTTCTGTAAACTGTATACAAACTATAAACAAATTTGTTATATATTGGAGGTCTGTCCAGAAAGTATCCATCCATGTACTATGAAAAATAGAGACATTTATTGAAGAAGATACAAGATACAAGAAACACTGTACATGGGACAATGATTCCTCAGCCTCCTTCAAAGTAGGCACTTGGCTCCTCACACAGTTCTCCCAATTGCCATCAGCTACCCTGTTGTATTTTCTTGAATGTCATTGACGGTCTGAAATCTCTCTTTCAAAGGTGATTTTAGTTTTGGGAAAAGCCAGAAGTTGCAGGGTGTCAAATCTAGACTGTAAGGGGGCTGAGTCACCTGGGTGATTTGACGTTTAGCAAAAAAAAAACTCTGCATGAGACACAATGTTTGGCCAAAGACACGATGCATGAGTGGGCACATCATTCTGATGAAGCTGCCAATCAACACTTGCCCATAGCTGAGGCCTCCTGAATCATCTGAATAGCTTCTGGGGAAGAAGAATATTTAAGCTTGATGCAAAATTTGATGAAGATTTGTTGCTTTATTCAGTCATTTTGAATGTGATGGCCACATAGTACATGTGCTCACTGAACAGCATCTACCACCTTCACCGACTAGTACAGTGAAGCCATCATTGTTCACACATGCACATTACAGTCCACTCTCCTTGGCTGCCAGGTTACATCAAGATTTTGCAAACCATTCTTATTATATTAACAAGGGTTGGACTTTTTCTGGACAGAGCTCATAAATTTGGAGTAGGAGAGAAAGCAGGGAAGACTAATGTTCGTTGAACTCAGCTCTTTGTCTGGGGCTTGGCAGGTATTTTTTCTGTATCACTTATAATTCTTTCAGATGAACGTATTAGAAATCCCAGTTCAACTGACTTAAACAAAAATGTTAAAATGTAGATGAAGTAAATAAGGCCTTTCAAGGATTCAGAAACATTATTAAGAATGAGGTTTTTTTCATCTTTTATGTCTGCCCTCTTCCATGTATGACTTTCTTGTGCAAGTTTATCCCCTTATGGTCCAGGTTGACTAGGGTATTTCTGTATATCCTGATATAGTGTGAGAAGGCCAGAAATGGAGATGAATACTCACCCTTTCTTGTGTCCTTTGTTTCTTTGAGAATGAGGAAAACTTTCCCAGAAGCCCTGCAACAATTCCCTCTCCTAGTCAATTGGCCATAATTTCAAACCATACCCTAAAACAGTCCTTGTAAGGAAAAAGACATTATCATGCCTGTACTAGTCCAGTCAAGCCTAGGGCTGAGTAGGACCCAGCCTCTTCCCTGGGATTGGGGCTGGACCACCAATAAGTGAACAAGATCAGAGTCAGGACCTATTTAAAGGAAGGGGAATTACAAATGACTTTTGTATAGACAGACAGTCAGCACTTCTCATTTATTTCTCCAAACAATTCTATACCAGAGGTACAGAACACCCAAAGAGGTGAATGATCCTGACCAAGGTCAGACAGCTGTAAAGTAGAAACCTGGGATTGGTATCCAAATAATTATAGCTCCAGAGTTGTAGATCCTGGAAGAGACCAAACAGGGAGGAGAATATCTAGCAACAGAATGCTTGCATCATTGGAATACTCCAGCAAGAATGACAATGTGTTTCTTTAGCCCAAAAGTTTGTAATAATATTTTTAAAATATAAAAATAACATGTTCATTGGGGTAATTTAGAAAATATAAAAGAAAATAAGCATCCTTCAGAATTCCATTGCCTAGCCAATACCACTATTAACATTTTGGAGTATTTCATCTTTGTCTTTCTACACACCTGTGTGCATATACACACCACTTATACACTCAGAAATATTTATTGATCACTTTTTGTGTAGAATAATATGCAAATATATAAACATAGATGCAAGCATACATTATAAACATATTGAATATAGGGTACATAGCCTATTTTACACCTTTCTGTTTCACTTAACTTTATAGCATGTAGATTTCTGTGCATTTTCTTATGAACTATAATTTTTTAGGAACATCATTTTTAATGGCTGCATGATGATCCATTTTGTAGTAACAAAATGTATTAAACAAGCCCCTTATTTGTAGACCCGTATGTTTCTCTCAATTTCTCTTTATGGAAAGTAACTGTCAATAAGCATCCATATATGATATATCTGTGGGCACATCTTTTATTTCCTCAGGATACGGTCCTTGAAATAATGAGTCAGGAAATGAACATTTTAAAGCTGTGAATTTTTGATGCATATCACCAACTTGCAATTCAGAAATGTACACTCTACATTCCCAACAACAATCTGTGAGAGTGTCTGGCTCTTTCTTGATGTTCTTGTCTTGGAGGTTTTTTTGCTTTTGTTTTTGTTTTGGGGTTTTTTTTTTTAGTAGTTTTAGAAGTTCTTTTTAAAGGCCTTACAATCCACAGATAAATTATGCTGTTACCCAGTTGTCATTTCCTCAAGGGGATTTCTGAGGGTTCATGCTTTCTTGTATTAATTACATGAGGCCAAAATGGACTCCCACCTATTATTAGATATTGAAGGGGGAAATAAACCCTGAACAATATGTACCAAAGTGATATTTGATATTGTATGTCTAACAAAATTGAAATAAAAATCTCCATAAGTGCTATTGTGTTGTTAAAATGTTCAGGTCAGGTAAATTATTTGGTTCATAAATAAGTAATTTGAACTTTTATGATAATGGAGGAGAGGAAAGGTGTTATGAGACTTACTGAATAGACTAATAATTCATTCTCCTGAAGCCAAGATAAACAGCACCATGAATAAATGACAGAACATTGGATGACAGGCTACATTATCTTAGGACTGGGCAGTTGTTAGCAGTATATGTATCCATAAAATATAACATTGTTGTTATTTACTCAGGGTTGTCAAAGGGAGATGCTCTCAAAAGGTGTCCTGGAAAGGAGCAATTGGCAATTGCTGGACAGCATCATGTTGTTAGCAAAGAAAAGGAGCAGAAGGCAAGAAGTTCTTGTGCATTGTTCCTTCTCCCATCATCCAGATGGAGCCAGAGAGATTGAACTGGAATATAATAGGATGGGGAGAAAGAGGTGAATTAGAGGCAGCTGAGATTTGCAAATTTCCCAACAAGTCCTTCCATTTCAACGGAGGTCTTTGAGTAGTTTTTACCGGCATGCCAAATGTCTTCAGTGACCTACACAAACCTGGAGGAGGAGACACAGTATGTTGAATGTCTACCTCTTCTCTGAACTTTACTTCCTGCTCTGGAATCCACAATCTGGCCTTCAACCAATTACTTCATGCTTTGACATACTTATGTTTACCTTTTTATGCTGAAACTCATGAATTCATTAATCAATTTATTCTCTCACACTAAATAATTAAATAATGATCAGTTAAGGTCTCTGTGCAGGGTGCCATGCCAATCAAAATACACTTTTCTGATCTAATCCTTGCTTATCTAATCCTCTTATCTGTTTATTGTTAGTGTGCATGGATGTTTCATTGAAGCTTGATTCTTTCAGAATACACATTTTGAGGAAGGCTTTGGTCATATTTGAATACATATCACATTAGACTTCTGGTCAAGATGGAGGAATAGGTACGCATGCTTTGCCTTCTCATGTAACCCAGGGAAGAATTACAACTAATAACATGCAACAAATAACACAATAACACACAAAACCATCAGAAAATTGAGTTGTATATAAGTCTGACAACCAAGGATTTAAAGAAGCCACATTCATCCCGAGGGATAGGAGGGGCAGAGTTGTGGAGATGAGTGATGAGGAGCTGAGGCAGGATGTGGCTGAAGAGGTGGTGGTGGTGTAATGGATGGTCCCACATTCATGTATGGTGTATAAAAATCAGAAGGGATAACTTGGGAGCAAGTTACCCCAGCCTCAGGCCACCATACAGCTCCAGTTTCCAGTACTGGAAAGAGAATCTCTGTAACTTCTTGCTGTAAAAACCACTAGGGGTTAGAGTACGGAAGAAGCTGCTGGATTTTCAGGAGACTCCATTTAAAGGGCTTACATAGACTTAGAACATATGCAAACCCACCCACTCTGAGAATCAGCACCAAGACAACATCTGGAAGGTCACCAAACATACAGGAAGTGTATGAAGTGACTGGAAATGGGGCAAATCTCAGAAGCCAGACAGGCATTGTCTCCTCTCTGAACCCTTCTCTCACACAGAGCCACTAGCGGTGAAGCAAGTAGCTCTGCCCTGGTGATTACTTAAGGCTCTACCCCACACAATTTGTAGGTGCCTTTTCTACAATAGTCCATGCTACTAAGACAGGGAGTAGAAGCAGCTCTACCTAATACACAGAAACAAATACAGAGAGACTGCCAAGTTGAGAGAAAGAAATATGGTCCAAGTGAAAGAACAGAACAAAACCCCAGAAACGAACTAAATGAAATAGAGATAACCAACCCATCAGATGCGGAGTTCAAAATACTGGTGATTAGGATGCTCGAAGAACTCATTGAGTATGGCATCAACATAAAGGAAGAAATGAAGGCTACACTAAGTGAAATAAAGAAAAATCTATGGGGAGCCATCAGTGGAGGGGAGGAAGCCAAGATTCAAATCAATGATTTGGAACATAAGGAAGAAATAAGCATTCAACCAGAACAATAAGAAGAAAAAAGAATTAAAAAAAAACCAAAACAAGGATAGTGTAAGGATCTGGGACATCTCCAAATGTACCAACATCTGAATCATCAGGATGCAAGAAGGAGAAGAAGAGCAAGAAATTGAAAACTTATTTGAAAAAATAATGAAAGAAAACTTCCCTATTTTGGTGAAGGAAATAGGCATACAAGTCCAGAAAGCACAGAGTGCCAAACAAGTTGGACCCAAAGAGTACCACACCAAGACACATTATAATTAAAATGCCAAAAGTTAAAGATAAAAAGAGAATCTTAAAAGCAGCAAAAGAAAAGCAGAGTTACCTACAAATGAGTTCCCATAAGATGTATCAGCTGATTTTTCAAAAGAAACTTTTTTTTTCAGAGCAGCAGCTGGGGTAAATTTATTTCCTATGGGGCCTGACTGGCTTGGAGCAGAGTACAAAGGCACTGGAGCATGTGGGCCTCTTACGGCCTGGAGTTCAGCTGCCTGGATAGTAACTGAACAGGTGTGCTGGGTGCACAGGGATGGGGGTGATCCTCCCACAACTTAGAGAAGGGAACTTGGGGAATGAAAGCAACAAAGAAACTTTGCAGGCAGAAAGAGACTGTCAAGAAGTATTCAGAGTGATGATAAACAAGGACCTTCATCCTAGACTATTCTATCCAGCAAAGCTATCATTTAAAATGGAAGGGTAGATAAAGTGCTTTCCAGACAAGGAAAAGCTAAAAGGGTTCATCATCACCAAACCATTATTATATGAAATGTTAAAGAGAATTATATAAGAAAAAGAAGATCAAAACTATGAACATTAAAATGGCAATAAATTCACAAGTTTCAACAACTGAATGTAAAAGAGAAACTAAGCAAACAATCAGAATAGGAACAAAATCATAGATATAGAGATCATTTGGAGGGTTGTCAGCTGGGAGGGAGAAGGGGAAGAATTGGGCAAAAGGGGCAGGGATTTAGAAGCATAATTGATAGGAACAAAATACACAGGAGAATGTTAAGTACAGCATAGGAAATATAGAAGCCAAAGGACTTATATGCATGACCCATGGACGTAATATAAAGTGGGAATGAAGGAGGGAATGGGGTACTGGGTGGAGGAGGACAAAAGCAGAGAATTGGGACAACTGTAATAGCATAATCAAAAAAGTATATATAAAAAATACCACATTACTTACTAAACATCTACCATGTGTGGATATTGAGCTAAATTTTGGGGATACCATAAGATTAAAGTCATCTGGGCGGGATATGATGGTAGAAAGGATGGTATTGTTAGGTGTGAAATTGTTTTGTGCTCCCTGCTACTCCAGACTATCTCCTTTAATTCTTAATTTGGTTGGGCAAGAATTAAAATACACAGAACCATATCTTGTTTTCTCACTGTGGTTAGTAGCTGCACAGTCTAAAAGAGTTGGGAGAACAGCCTCATCAGCTTAATAGTGGTCCTTAATCTTGGCTGCCTGTTAGAATCACTTGGGGAATGTGGAAAATAGCCACTATGTCTATGCCACAACCCAGACCAATTATATCAGAATTCATGGGTTGTGTGACCTATGTGTGTGTTTAAAGCTTCTGAGATGATTATAGTATAAAATCTTTTGGAGTATTTTGTGCAGCCAAAGTTGAAAAGCACCAACTTAGAAGGTGCATTGAGTTACTACCCCTCACCCCAAAGCCACCTTTACTGCTTTTCCAAGGAGCCCAATTCCATGATACGTGCCCCAAAGAAACTGGTCCATGGTCAGGTAGTTTTGAGAAACTGTCCTTGGAGGTTCACAACATCCATTGGCATTTTAAAGACCATGAGCAGTCCTGCCATAAAACATCCATTTTCTATTTTGTTCTTTTTAGCTATTTTTTTCCAGGAGTGCCTTGCTTGCATTCTCTCTCTTTCTCTTAGTGTAAGAAATGGCTGGATTATTCAAGACTTGATTATGTAATCCCAGGATGATTTTAGATCCTGTTTTTCTCTTGTTGGGTCTTCCTTTGTGCCCCCCTTTTCATTACTTTTTGAGTAGACATAGAGCCCAGTGAAGAGCTAAAATTTCAGTCAAATCATTTGTCACAAGCTTTTAGCAACAGTTTTAAACAATGTAAAATAAAGCTACTGCTGCAGAAGAGACTGGTAGTTCTTGCCTCTGCTATAGTAGTGCTTCTCAAAGTGTGGTCCCAGAATTAGCAGCATCAGAATGAACTGGTATGGTGAGCAGAATTATGGCTTCTCCTAAAGATGTCTACACTCTAATGTCCAAAATGATTGAGTGTGTCAAAAGGTAATTTGCATATGTAGTTTATAGATTATGAGCTGACATGTTGGGATTATTCTGGATGATCTTGGTGGGCCCAGTGAAATTATGTGAGCTCTTAAAATCAAAGAAGCTTTTCAGACTGCAACCAGAGAGAGTCAATACAAGAGGCAGGAAAGATTCAAAGCATTGAATGAACAAAAAAAATATCATTACTGACTTGAGGAGGGAGGGATCCACATGCTGAGCAATGTGGGTGGCCTCCAGAAGCTGAGAATGGCTGTCAGCTCACAGCCAGTAAGGAAACAGGTACCTCAGAACTGAATTCTGCAAACAGCCTGAATGAGCAATGAAACAGAGCCTTGCCTGGAGCCTCCAGAGAGGAATACATTGTGCCTACACCTGGATTTTAGCCTGGTGAAACATATGTCAGCCTTCTGACCTACAGAACAGTGACATAGTGAATTTGCAATGTTTTAAGCCCTAAGTTTGTGATCATTTGTTCTGACAGCAAGAGAAAGCTAATATACCTTGAAAATTTGTTGAAATGGAAATTTACAGTCCTTACCCCAGACCTACTGAATCAGAAACTGGAGGGGTCTGGTTGGTGAGGTGTTTGCAGTTGAGTTAAACAAGCTCTCCACATGGTTGTTCTGATATGCTAAAGTTTGAGAACCACTGGAAGACAGTAACAGAATTCCCAAATGTTAAGTAGATATATGGCTGCCAAGAACAAAGTTTGCTTTTCCTACTTCTATTGCAGTTGGATTTGGCTATGTGACTGAGTTCTCACCAAACAGGTCGTGCAGTAAAGGGTTCGTTAATTTAGCAGGCTCGTGGTGTTAAAACTCTGCATGATAGGAGGAAAAGACTAGCTTTAACTGATCCTGGGAGATAGTCCTGAGGCCTTGAAGTATCCTATGGGATTGGAGTGACTTTTTGTATCTGAGAACTTGGGCCATGCCAAAAAGTTTATGCTAGCCATGTGATCCGTGGTGAATGCCTGGCTGGGGGCCAGGCTCTATCAGTTTGACCTCTGGAGAGCCTGGAGTTGATAGATAACTGCCCCAGTCTTCATTAGTTAGATGCACAGTTGTGAGATACACTCTGCACAGTTCCTCATGTGGTCCACAGAAGCTCAAGACATAATTTCAGTTGCCGATAGATATAACCAGCTCGATGCATGCTTTATTACTGTCTCCCTTCCTTTCTAGTTCATACTTCCCCTTTTCTCTTAATCCAGCTTCCAAGGATCACCTTGCAAATAAGCTGCCTGAGCCTGTGCCCTTGGTCCTTGTCTGAAGCTCTGCTTTTAGGAGAATCCAACGAGGAGAATCCTTAAAGAGGCAGGGTGTCAAAGTTCTCTCTTGCTTCTGACTGGGATGGAGATATAATGCCTTACCTATAGTTTTTGACTATATTAAGGAAGGCCTTCCTGTAGTAATGGAGAAGTAGTAAGTTAGAAGGCATCTGGGTCTGTAAAGAATTTGTAGAACTGCCATACCTGCCTTGGATTGCTTACCTTCAGGCTTGTTAAATGAGAGAATAAAAGCTTGTGTGTTTAAGCCACTGTTGATTTGGGGGTAGGAAGTTAAGGGAGAATCTCATGTGCAGCTTAACCTACTTCCGACTAGCATAGTAACCAATGGCTGAATGGAGAATTTGAATTGTCATCTGGTTGAAATTAATTTGTTTCTCAACTTCATTACCACTGCGATTAAGAGTTGGTTTCATGAGGAACCACACATGTTATTTTGGAAAAGACTATTCATTAATCCAGGAGTAAAGCAACTTATTTTCTGTGTTGACCCCTAAAGAGCTGTGTATCTCACATTCTCTTGGATTAGACTGCTTGATCTTAGGGTCTTTCCTTATTTTTGCAGACCATGGTTCTATGAATTTAAGGCATTTAAGAACTGACATGTAAAAACAAAACAGTCAGATTATTATGAAAGGTAAATATAGGACATCATCTATATTTGCATTTTGAAATTTTCTTACTAACAGAATAATAAGCCCACCATAGCCTGCGTGTGCATGTGTTTTTTAAAATGACTCAGTTAGAAAGTACCTTAAGGCATTATTAAAGTTCACCATATTACTCACTGTGAAGACTCAAACTTTCCTTGAATATTGGAAGATGTCTACAAAACTCTGTTCACCTGATAGTGATTCTTTGGGCTGATAAGAGCCTTTACATGTTCTTTTCCTTTGCCAGGGTAGTACCCAATCAGTCTATATAATCAGGTAGTACCCAATCAGTCTATATAATGAGACAGGCCAAAGGATGGCGAATTATGTCCCAGGACAGTCTTCACTCTGTCATTTGGCTTTGCATGCAGAAACCACAATTTATGATGTGATCAAGAATGATATAAGTTGGCAGTATAATGAGCTTGTGAATGTTGGATAGCAGATATGTACACAATGACCTTTGCTGGATGGAAAGTGTCAGACTTGGGCACATGCATAACAGTTATAGAGAAAGAACCTCCTTCAGAGAGTCAAGGGTTGTGAATTTTGTTTCTAGGCAGCATTTACCCAGTTGCCTGGCAACGATGAGAGCAGTTAAGTCCTTGCAATATAATGTTGTAAAGTATTTCATTCATCTCAAAAAGCTAACAGTATAATTTAAATTTTTGAAGCAGAGTGTGGGTGTTCTCAACTGGCAGAGCCTTATCTCACATCTAGCCACAGACTCTAACTACATAAACTTGATGTTGCTGATGGTTTTCCACATTAGAGATCTTGTAAACAAAGGACTAGAACTTTGAGATGAGAGACATCCTTCTTTAGAATGTAGTCAGTACCAAGTAACAGAAAACCCAACCTAAAATACAAGGACATCTACTATTCTCTAAACAGGAAGCCCATTTTAGCTGTTCGGCAGGGACCCAAGCCCCTTACCCTTCCATTACACCGTTAGTGCCATGTGGGCCTTTATTCTCAGGGTTGTTTCCTCATATTCACAAGAAGGCCACCAGGCTTTCAATACCACAGTGTTGCAGGTTAGTAGCCAACAAAGGACAGGAGGGAAGGGGACAAAAAGGGCCTTGTGTGTATGTGTGTTTTTTAGGGAAGAAAACATTTCCTTAGCATCTTTTTGTTTCTGTTTTGTGAGAACTGGGTCACATGTTTATCTCCTCCAAAAGTAGCCACTGGCAAAGGATAACTTAGCTACCTTCACTGGCTTAGGCCAATTATGATTCAGCCTCTTGGGCTGGGGACAGAGTCTATCTTCCCTGGGCACATTGCCTTGTTCCAAATTCTTGAGAAAGACCAGGGTATATTAGCAAGGATGAAGGACAGGTAGATGCTAGGAAAGCATGTCCTGCTAGATTTGGGGGCTGCTAAATCTCCTTCCATGTTATTGTTTATATGTGTAAGGCAGAAGTTTCAAACTCACCCTTAAATATTTTTAAAATTAGAATTTCACAATAGGAACATTTTGCATTAAAATTGTATTTTTCACTTCTCAGAATGAAAAAAAAATTGGTGATCTTGGAAATACTACTGCCCTCTTCAGATGGGGTATGTGCATCCCACTTTCTAGCACTCCGTTTGCCATGCATGTGGCCTTCTTTACTCATGAGTGTTACTTTCCTGGCTCCTATACACATTTGTGCCTGCCAGCCTTAACTAGATGCTTTTTTAGTTATGTGAACACGTTTTGAAGCAAGAGACTTACAATCAGGCTGGTCCACTATGCTCCATCAAGTACACTAACTACCATCATTCTCTTTCAACTTTCCTGTGATTGCATTTTTTTCTCACTTCTGGTGTATGTTTATTTTATGGCAGTGGAATGGAGTATAGTGTGGTAGTCAGCAGGATGGCTTTTGACATAGTAAAGAAATGGTTTGAGCCATGGCAATATCACTCATCAACTGTGATCACATATTCACATACATCTATAAAATAGAATCATAATGGTACCTACCTCATGTGGTTGATTAGAGAATTAGCCCAGTGCTTGGTTCACATAATGCTAATTTTAAAGAAAATATTTCTTTAGCATCTTTAAAGATGATGACGGTGAAGATGATAATGTCCCTATTAGTTTGTTTTTATTATTATCAGTCAGTCCTTTGAGACACCATTTTGGAATGCAAAACAGCCTCGTCAGTGAGTGTGGCTGAAGAATGGCAACTACATGTCCTGTGGAGCTAGAAGACAGTCCTTTGTGCTTGAGGGGCAGTATCCACCTGGAATAATATATTCTACTCATTTTAAGATACACTCAGATCCACCTAATTCTTGCCTCTAGGTAATGTACACGGCTCCCAGAAAGTCAGTCCTGCACTGGAGATTTGCTCATTTCTATGCAGACTAGGGCACATTCTGCATTCATACTGTCAAGAAACTGGATATTTTAGTTTATGCCTAGGGATATGGAGATAATTCTGGATACCTCTAATGGTCTTGGAGAGTAATTTTTCCCTACCAAGATATATATATTTTATACTGTATTATTTGATTTTGGTCTATATTTCATAAGATTTATCCATCTGTAACTCAATCTGGAAAGATTCAGGGGTTTACCATATAAATGAGGTCATCTTAGAAGAGTTATTTGGGAGAGGCACACAAGACATTTTGAAATTGGGTATTTGCTTTATTTTATTTTCAGAACTGATTGAGTAGGTCCTAGTTAGTTAGGAATCAAAAAGGGAAACTTAGGAACTCATTATTTTCATAATTTAGTTAAAAATTACTTGAAAGGTATAATGACCACAGTGGCAAAAACGTGGGGGATATAGGCACATGGACTCTGTTGTGAGTGTAAATAGATATGGCAAACTTGGGCCAGGCAGTTTGGAACTATCAGGCTTTGTTTGGAATGTTTTGACCTAGAAATTCTGTTGAATTTTTAACACATACTCTGCAGATATCCTTGATCAACTATACAAAGTAGTTCATTGCATTATTGCTAGTAGTAGTAATTGAAAGTAAATCATGCTTTCATGTATATATATCCACATTATATATATCATGAATGTGGTTTTCCCGGGGTGAGGGTGTTACCTTTGTACTCCAATCTCCTGAAATATGGGGAACTCGACTGTATAATTTGTGGTAGTGGGGGACTGCATTCTTGCTTTCCTCTAAAAAAGGGAGAAAATTACTCATCCAGGACAACTCGTTCAGATATTACCAAAGTATAGATATTATATATTTGTACATAGAAACTACTCTGCAGCCATTAAAAAGCATGGAGTGTATCTCTGTGAATTAACATGAAAAGCATGAGGCAGAACACTATGTATTATATGAACACGTGTAAAAATGTATATTTGTTTTAAAAAACAAAATCCATGCCAAATTGTTAATATTGGCTCTCTTACCGAATGAAATTATTTATAAGGATATGAAGGTAGGGGATATGAGGGGAATGAGAAGAAAGAGAGTAGGCAGAACTTAATTTTTAATTCATATACTTTTATACGTAATGTATAATTTTATACTTCTATACATGTATACTTTTATACCTTTGAAATAACATGTAGTCTATTTATAATTAGTATTTTATATTTGAGAGTGTGGAATGAAAACCTAGGGAGCTGTAATGCTTCTTTGAGAAACAGCATCATGCAGAGGTTGAGAACACAGATTCTAGGACTGGAATCTTGGCTGTATCACTGGTGAGCTGAACGTCCTCATGCAAGTCCATGGATTTCTCTAGGACTTGGTTCATCTGGGAAAGAGGCTAATAATGATCCCCTGTGAAGTTGTTGTGAAGATTAGATGAATTACTATTATGCAGCATTAGCATTTAGAAAAACATTAGCTATTATTGTTATTGATATTGCAAATTTATAACAAAAATGCAGAAATATCTGTAACAAAATGTTACCATGGGCATCTGGAGTCTATTGCTAGGAATTTATGAAATTCAGTGAAATTCCTTTGATATTGTAGAAGGCAAAAAAATAACTGCCCTCTGATCTTTCTAAGTTCTTCTGGTTAGAGTAATAAATTGACATTAGGCAGATTAACAGGAAATTGTCCAAAATTTATTACAGATGTACTTGTGGGGTTACCACAAGAATATGAAGCCCCAGAACCAATTGGGCAGTTGAGACTTATGTTCCATTTTGGACAAAGGAGAAGAGGACTCAGGGCCTGGGATTTCAAAGGCAATTTACAAGTAGATGATAAAAAGCACACATATGGTAAACACATTCTTGGTGGGTCACCCAGAACCAGTAGGACACAGGGAAACAGGCTTTACTAAATTTCTCCCTGTCTGACACATTTAGTTTACTATCATGCTAAAGTGATTCTCCCCTTTTTTTGAGGTGTTTTCTACTTGAATTCCTTAAGGCAGGTAAAGGGGAAGTGTGAAAAGTTCTCTCACTTTTGAGTCTTTTGTTTCTTAACAACCAACTTAAAATCAATATCCCAAAAGGCATATTTTGGGGTGGCAAAACTTTGGTTATTTTCAATATGAAATAACAATATTTTTTAAAAATGAAGATATTAGGTGATGAGTGACTGGATAGTTAAGGCCTGTAAACACAGAGACCATTACTTGTAATGGAGGAGCAAAGTCAACAGCCTAAATCTAAACATGTATCATAATTGGAACATAACCAGCTGATGCTGGTGGGTCCAGAGAATTGAAGGAGGGAAGAAAAGGGCAAGAGTGGGGGAGGTGTTCAACAGCTTCCTAAATGTTTCATAAACTTTATTTGCCTGTCTCTTCTTCCTACTATTCTACTAACTCCTTACCTTATCTTTTTTCCCTGGACAAGTTCTGTGTTTGATCCAGATTTTCTCTCCTTGTGGGACAGTTGATACAACAATGTCTGGTTCATTGAAGAGCTGGAATATTCTCCAGAATAGCGAAATAGTCACCTAGAAATAGAAAGGCATTCTCAAGGATAAATGCTATCAAAAGGAACTATTGGAGATGTGTGGGCAGCGGTAGGTAGAAAATAAACATTTGGTGGATAACTGGACTTCCATTTCTAACACTTAATTGAGCTAAGGAACTGAGTGCTGAAATCATTCTCTGCCATTGCTTAATTGTAAAGCCAGTGGGCTGGAAGAGCAGTGACCGATTGACATTGACACTCTTCCATCTGGGTCTTAATCTGTTTCCATATGTCTGTGACAGTGGTGTGTCTTTCACTACAGGTTCATGTAATTCTGAAGGCCAGGCATCAAGCAAGAAGCCAGAGTTCTAGTCATTAGTCACACATCCAGGCCGGTGGGTAATTCCAAGGTGCTGCCTTTGCTTGCAGCTGGAGAAGATATGATGTTCCATAATGTGGTTCCTAATGAGGAGCACACACAGACGACAAGGCTGGACTCTAGCAGCAAGGTACTGCTAGGAAAAAGCTCCAGCTAAAAAGAAGCTTTCCCTCTGCTGCTGGCTTCCTTTCCGAAGCCACAGATTTGGCTCTTGATTGACTGTCTCCACTGTAGCTCATCATGGGGTTGCACAGTAGCCTGTCCAGCTACTGTAAAGTGCTGAGCTGCACAGTTGCTCCCTGCCCTCAATGCCCTGATGATGGCCAGTGTCTTGATGCTTCAAAGGAACAGTTGTCAGCTGTTTCCTTTGAAGCAGGTTTGGGGGATCCAAACATTCCTTAAAACATTTAAGCAACAAAAACCTCTTTCTTCTTACTTTAAAGAGATTGTGTTTACAAATAAAATTATTACTTGGACAGAGTAATTTGAGAAAAGGATACCCCATAACACAGACTCTCTCTTAAAAATCACAGAAATAGTGTAATAAGGCTTCCTAAGTTAACTGATTTTCTTTAGTTTGTAGGTATTTAGTTTTTCTCAATGCTTTCTAGGGGGAAAAAGGCCACATTGAAATAAATGGCTTTCATTATCTGACAAAAGCAAAGCATCTTTTTCTGGAACTAAATTCAAGTGTTAATTAATTGAGTTAGCTGTGGTTGGTGAGACATTATATAAAAATGTTGGACAGTGTTTTCAAATTAAATTTCATTAGTGAAAGTTAGTATAACACTTCAAATGGATGATTTTTTATTGACTGTTTTATTAGCTTACAGAATAACACTAAACTGTGATTTAGGGAAGTGCTTAGTTGTGGAATGAAGCACCCTAGTTTCCTATGCTTAGAAGTTGGAGAATCTAGAGGAATAAGCACATGTGTGTTTGTGTGACCTGCAGTTCCCAGTGCTTCTATATACAGGACTCAGAGGAAGGATATATACTTGGATGGACGTGTGGTGTGGTGTCATATGGTGATTCAGAAGATAGATTCTGGGCATGGACTTGGCCTTAAATTTTGGTTGCAGATTTATGAGCTGTAAGCCCTTCAGCAAGACCATCTTATTTTCTGGACCTTGCTTTTTTTATCTGTCAAGTGGGGATAATAATGGTACCTACTGATAAGGTTGTTGGCTTATGTGAATGAGAATGATGTTATTTTAAGGATAACCTTAAATGTACTTTACTTGTGTATGTCTGATTAATCACCTGGACCCATTATGGTGTGTAAAATATAGAGAAATTGTTCCAGGGCTATAGAGTTGAGTGAAGCAGTCTGCTGGGTCATCTGTGGAGACTTGTGCTTATATTATGATAGAGCTGAAGCATCATAACAAATGTGGCTCACATTTATGGAGCTATGCAGATTATTTCTTTGAACCCTTTCAACAACCTTATAATGTAGGTATTATTTTATCTTTATTTTTTCCTGTGATATTAAAGAACTTGCTCGGGTCTTGGAGCTAACGACTCACCATTGGAAGTGATTTTTGAGCTCTGGCCAGTTTGATTTCAGATGCCAGCTCACACCTCCTGCAGTTAAATAGCCCTATGACCTAAGGAAGCTTCTCCATCAACTGCCTGGACTTTTCAGACACTTGTCTTGGCTCTCATTCACTTTTATTGGCACAGAACAGCCTTGTGTTGTGAGAAAAACTTTCCCTTGCAGGTGAAATATTTTTAGTTGGATTTATTTTGCATTTTCAGTGACACTTGACTCTTCATCTGGCTGTGTGATTAATCTGCCACCAGAGTGCAGTGAACCTTTAGTTATAGCTTCTTCACCCTCTCTTTTCCTTTCATGTACTTTTTCCACTATTGAAGGTTCCAATGGACTGGAAATTCTAAAGAATGTTTAACCTGTATGTAATGGAAATGATGCCTTTGTGTACAGAGAAGAAAAGTTATAGTTGTTGGGTATATCCAACTTGCCATATTTTTTTCTACCAGAGATATTCACCTCCTTTCTTTTCTGTACTTATTCTTTGGTTCATTGGAAACCACCAAGAGCTATTACTTGTTGTTCTAGAAAACAAAGACTGCTTCCATAATTATCTTTCACTGTGGCCAAACCTGAGTAATGTATGGATGCCATTTAAAGGAAAAAATTCTTAGGAACCCCAATGTTTACATATTTTTTATTATTTGGTTATTAAACAAGTAAAATATAAAACTAGGTATGAGCTGTGTTTGTAGTTCTTTTCCAAATATGAAACCAAAATACTTTTAGAAATTAAATGGAATCAAAACAACAAAACCAAATTCAAATTAGCAACATTCATTTAACATGATGGATGATGTGTTTGATTTAAACAGAATCATCTCTGGAAATATCACTATGGGATGTCTGCTCTCTCAAAGGTTCTATGCAGCTTGTCAAGCCTGTATTATCCTGGACTGTGGAATGACTCCATTTCTCCTAATGCTTCCAGCTGCTACTGCTGAAAAAGTCCCCTGCACCTTCCCCCTAATCTGAGGTTTTTGGGCACACTGACATTATTTAAGTGGTAATTCAGCTTCTTTTATCTTTGGCTTGTGACAAGTAAAATAGCACAACCAGACACTACCACCATAATGATAAATGCAAATACAAATGCAGACCTAGGCACAGAAATTTTGTGCTGGTGCCTACATTTTGGACTCCATGTAGCCGATCCATAAAACATCTGGAATATTTTGAATGAGTGTTATCTGAATGAGAACAAAAATTCTAAAATCTCATTAAGAACCTTCAGACCCCCAAGAACAATGCCCCAAAGCCCCAGTTGGAAAAAGAAGTTGTCAACATTTCCTTTTCTGTGACTGGGATTGCTGTTTTCTTTGCTGGGGATGCCTCTCCTGTGGAGCGTTGCATGGCTCCCTCTTCCACTTCCTTCAGGTTATTGTTCAGTGTCATTTCCATGGGAAAGCCTCCTCTGACCACTTTCCCCTGACTAGGGCAGCACTCCTTCAGCTTGGTCCTTTACTTTGTTTTGTTTTGTTTTGTTTTTCAGAGCATTTATCACCTTCTGGCTTTCTTGCTTGTTTGCCTTTATCTGTCTCCACCATTAGAATGTAAACTCCATTGAGAAGGATTTAGGTTTATTACCTCTGTATTCCCAATGCTGCAAAGAGGAGGTCATATGGATCTGTTAAACTAAGGATGGAATGCTTGCTTTCCACCTCCATTTCCTTTTGGAACATCTCCAATTCCTACCTTTACTTTGGTAAAACTCATTTTATGAACCACTCCCAAGAACCTATATTCTCTCTGTCCTTCATTGGAACACCGAAAGTATTGAGGCCCCTCTTATGTTACTCATGGGTTTTACCTCTGATATTTTGGTATTTTTTCTTTTTTTATCTTCCATACTAGCTTCTCAGGGTTGGGTTTGTTTGATTAATCTCTATAATTCCCCTACTATCTGGCATGCATGCAGAAATGTAGTTATAAATGGGAATCACTCTGAAACTGTAGAATACTTGCTTCTAATTATCATTCTCTCTGTTTTACAATATCCTGCAGAGTGACTGACACATAGTAGAAACTTGATGAGGGTCAATGGATAGCAGGCAGTGTAAAACAGGGTAAGCTCTGAGGACTAAATTCCTATGGTCAACCTGATGCTAATAAAAGAAATTCAATTTAACTACCTGTTCACTTCTGTTATGTGCAAAACTCCAGTTAGACATATGGCTACTACCAGTAGTAATGTGTGGTCTTTGAGTTCACAATCTGGTGGAGAAGACTGATAGAGGGAAGGAGACAGAAATAGAAATAATGTTTGTTTGTTCATTCATCCCTTTACCTATTTGTTTTTTCTTTGAATACAGTGTGTTGTGTGCCTGAAGCCCAGGCTATGTCCTAATCCTAGGGAAGTGAGACACAATGTGATACTAATGACCACTGGGATTAGTGAAATAAAGGAAATGAATGCAATGGTATGAAAAAGCTTGTGCAATGTGCCTTAATCTGAGTAGGGAAGGTCCTCCTTGAGGCAAGACATGAAACCCAGTGATTTTATCCTTTTTTATCTCATGGCACACAAAAACTAATCACTAAAATTCTGCAGCACACCAAGAAAACTATTTTTTGCCATTCTCACAAAAAATAGGTATAATTTTGATTCATTCACACTGAACAGCTATTGTGTTGGCCGTTGTCATTTTTTATTTGACAATCTAATGGAAGAGATCAGTGCCTCTGACTAGTCAGGTATTGCACGTTTTAAAAATTCTTACTGCACACAGGTTGGAAATAGCTGCCTTGAACTGAAACTCCAGAATGAATGAGCCTTAACCAGGGCAGGCACAGGGGAATGGCATGTGCAAAGGCACCTGAACTGTAATACACTGACAGGAATATAGGCCAGTGAGAGAAAGTAATTCTGACCATAGGTCTGGAAAGCTTCATGGGGAAGGGGGGTTTTGCCTGGGACCTGAGAGACAAAGGTCATTGACAAGTAAATGGAAGGGTAGGAGACTGTCCAGACCAAGAGACGAGCCTTATGGGCCCAGAACTGGTAGCATGTAGATCTGGCTTGAGAACTGTGCAGAGAAAGGAATGGTTAAATTACAGAGTTTTATAAAGAACCTCTCCCATAGATAAATATCACAGATGAAATACAGAAATATATGTGAATCATATGTTACCAATTCAAAACATTTGCAGGTTGGAAATTCAAGTTTGTTGTGTTTAAAGGCTTAATAGTGTATAAGAATCAGCTAAGATCAATCTTAGCTGATGCTTCTATTAACATTTCTGTGAATTAAATATATTTATTATTAGCACTGTATGTCAGCCATTTAAAGCAACATATTACATGGAATCACAGATACTTTTTTCAGAAAAAATGAGTTAATTTGTAAGCAAAACATTAACTTATGTTGAGTTTACATCACTCAATTACAGCTATGTTACTGAATTATACCTAGTCCAGGGCTAGGGGATCTATTAGCATGGCCTCCATTATAGCTAATGGCAAATACAGTTCTAAAGCTCTTTGAATCCACTGCATATTCTGTGAGAAGTGTTTTTCCTGTTGGAACTGCATTTTGGGACTGACAAAGTGAGCTTCGAAGGCTTTATTTCTCATGGGATTTGGGAAAACCTAGTGCTGTTTGTTCACATTGGTTGTGACACTGGGCTGGCTGGGCTGTGAGAGCCTGTCCAGATGTGTTTTCCAGCCTCCTGATAGATGACCCTCTCTTCAGCCAAGGAGGCACTGAAGAGTCGTTCCACTCCCAGTGCTGAGCTACCTGCATTGGAGTTTTCATTACCCAGCCATTATGCTCACTGCCCACGGCTATCTCCGCTTATTGATTTGGGACCCGTGCCAGCTTCTAATTGTTTCCTTCAGATTGGGTTTGCTCTGATTGCTGACTCCTATCTAGTAATGTCTGTCCTCCACGTTGTGCCCTTCCATGCCACCCTCACTAATGTTTTGAGTAGTCTCAGAAGCTGTGAGTTTGACCTGTCAGCTCATACCAGGACCCCAAGAACTATGCTAACTTTTTTTGTATTACTTTGGAAGTCTGGAGTAAATTGAAAAAAAAACCCAGGAAGCTTTGTTTTTTTTCTCTCCTACCCCTTTTTTCCCCAGCACACATTTTTGTGTGTGAATGTATTGTGGGTGCCAGTCTTGTTATTTAACTGAGAACTTCTCAAAAGGAATGGCAGGTTGAAGAATCCATTGTGTCACCTTGTGTTTGAGATCTCTTAAGTGCTTGTTTTTTAGTTTCCCAATAGTCACTCACTTCCCAGGATAGATTTGAAAGTGTTTCTCTGCAGAGGGCGGGAGGGAGGCACCTGGTACTTCTAATCCTCTTTTCTCTGTTTTCACTATTATTCAGTGTTCCCATGGCAAGGAAATGCATTTCATATTTTCCCATTTGCCCTTTACCATTTATCAAAATACCATAGCAATTGTATCGTAAAGCAACATAAAATTTGAAAAGTTCTCTATTTTTGTTTATTTTGCAACCTATATCTGGTCACTGGATAGATATTTTTGGATAGAAAAAAGCTAACAATAATTTTTAAAACAATTTGTTTAAAAAACAATAGAGTAAATAGCATCTAAAGGAATTATTAGCCCCAATAGATGGAGAAATTTTGAAACTTTTAAACAGTGTTCGTTCTGCGCATGAATATAACAATATGGCCCACTGCTCAAAGGTGGTCCTTGCACTGGTGGCGGTGTGCAACAAACTGTCCTCAGAAATTGGCACTGAGGAGTTAGGAACTTGTGTGTAAATGAAAGTAAATTTGTTGACTCTAATAACAAATTTGGGGCTTCAATATGATTGCTTTTATTTTTAATTTCATTTAGTTCTTGATTTTTATCATGCCTCTAAAGTAACATATTTTTCAGACTATAAGACATCCCCCAACCACCACTGAGAGAAGATGGTGGCTAGGTAAGAGGGAGCAGATTCCACTTCCCCCTACACACGGGAGAAAAACCTGCCTGATCTACGGAGGAACAGAGCAGACAGCCAATGGTACCACAGCATATATGAAAATAGGAGATCAAAAATTATAGCAGACATTGAAAAACCAGATGGTAAGGACAGTGCTTCAGGACAAGAAGGGCCCAGGGGTCAACTAGGGGACCAGGGAGGCTACAGCCCCTGGCCTGGGGCCCCCTGGGCTGGCCACAGGGCTGTTGGGAGAGAGCTGGGTCAGGGCTCCCTTCTTAGCCAAGCAGAGTTTGAGTAGCACGGGGAGAGACCTGGTTGCTTGAAGTCGCAGAGGAGACTGAGTGGCAAACACACAGGGACTGTGAGCACCCACGCATAGCCCTGGGAAGAGTGTATACTGGAGCCTGTGTGACTGGAGGCGGCCTGGCCTAGGGCATGCACCTACAACCCTGGGAGAGAGAGCTTTGTAGAACACTCGGGGACTACACCAAAACTGTATTTCATCTATCCCATTTTCTTTTCTTTTTCTTTTTAGTATTTTAAAGTACATCTTGTATATCATATCATTTTACCTGAAATTTCTTTAGTGTGTATCTTTTGCTAAGGACATTTCCCTCCTTTGTTTAACTACCATGAATTATAACACTTAATGAAATTAGCAATACTTCTTTAATATGTCTTTTTGTAGTTGGTTTTGTTGAAGTCAGAATCCATGTGGGGCCCACACACTGCATTGAGTTGCCGCATTGACTAAGACATCTTTATTCCGTAACAGTTCTCCCTAACAGTTTTCCCCTCCCTTCAATGCCTGTGATTTGTGGAAGAAACTAGGTTGTTTTGTTTTGTATTATGAACTTGACTGTTCATGTCCTTGTGGTAGTATTGAACTTGTCCCTCTATAGCTTGGCATTTAGTATACAGTCTTGATTAGATTTTGTAAATTTTTTTAGGCAGGAATACTTCAGAGGTGGTGCCCAGTACATCCTTCTGCGTCTCGGCATGATGCACAAATGATGGCTTGTCCTTCTTGCAGGGAAGCCAAGTTTAATCAGTAGGATCAGGTGTTGTCTGCCTGTTCTTTTGTTACCAAGTTCCCGTTTTGCTTCTAACTGATTTTTACATCCATTGATGATAGTTGCTTATATCTGGATATGAGCCTGTTCTCATTAGGAGTTACAAAATGATGGTTTTCTAATTCTGTCATTCTTCCTGCATATATTACATAGAATTCTTCTGTAAAGAACTTTTCCTTATCAGCCATTTGGTTGTTCTGAAACCCAGTTCATATAGGCAGGAAAATAATCTGTTTCCTTACCATATTCCAGTTCTTCAGATTAATGAATGAATGCCTAGTAACCTTCAATTAGTAACCAATGAGGTTTTTCTGAAAGTATCTTATGAAAAATTTTAAAAAATTATGTTTTAATTTATCTCAGTCATTAATCTTTTTGATGCTCAAATTTTCCCATCCTAGGCCACCAGAGTCACCTTCAAGTATCCTTCCTATTGTTTTCAGATGTCTTTCATATTGTTTTATTGTTAATTGTTTAAATTCCTGTTGTATGGTATTTCAAATGTATACAAAATTAGAAGGAATAGTGTAATTAATTCTCATGTACCAATATCCTGCTTCAAAAGCAATCAACTCTTAACCAAATTTTTTAAAATTTTTTAAAAGTATTTTTATACTTCAATTCACCTCCCTCCTTCCATATTTCTTGTGGCTTCATCTTTAACTATTTAAGTTTCAATTTCATTAGCTTTTAACTTCTACCTTTATACCACAACAAGATGTCCCAGGTATCACATATGTTTTTAATCACTTAACTTACTGCATTGATTAATTAGCATGACACCAGCTACTTAGCACATAAACTTCAAACTTCAAAGAATTTATTTTTCACTCACATAATAGTCTGCTATTGGGATGATTTAGGAATTTAGGCTTCTTCCATCTTGTGTTCCTGCTTTCCTTTAGGGCTGTGATACTGTCTGCATTCTAGTCAGTGGAAGGGGAAGAAAGAGCTAGAAGTTATAGCCATTTCTCAAAACCTTTAACTCAGAATTGGTATATATTCCATTGGCTAGAACTCAGTCAGATGGACATAGAAGCTGGTCAGGTCAAGAATAAATGTCTGGAAAGAAGATATATGAGTTCCTGGTGACTGTCTTTTAGTTTTTCTTATATGGCACTATACATTCAAGAAATCCGCAAATAATTCTGAAATTCACTTTTGTTACCTTTGTTATGTCTTTAAGATATTGTTCTAGTTCATTAAATGCATTTTACTGGCCTGAAAGAACTAATGCTCTCCAAATAAGAGCTTTGAAGGAAATTAGTGATGAAAGACTTTTTAATTGAGTCCCTTCCTCCCTCCCTCCCTCCCTCCCTCCCTCCCTTCCTTCCTTCCTTCCTTCTTTCCATTATGGGATAAATAANGATCTCTCCCTCCCTCCCTCCCTCCCTCCCTCCCTCCCTCCCTTCCTTCCTTCCTTCCTTCCTTCCTTCCTTCCTTCCTTCCTTCTTTCCATTATGGGATAAATAATAGCTGGGTGTTTCTATCTTTGTAAAGTGGGAAGGGTAGATACCATCAATTTGAGTTTATCAGATTTCTGAAAAACTAAGAATTATATCAAGAATAAACAGAGATGGTTAATATCCAGGATGACACACAGGTAGAAGAAGGTCCAATGGTATTACTGGTTGATAGATAACTGAAGAGCCCCTAGAGGAATGGTGATGGTACAGAGTTTATGTCCATATCTTGGGAGGTGAATATTCTGGATAGTCCCATCAATTTTAATATGAGGGTACTGAGCCTTGTTTTCAGTAAATTCTGAACTAACCTGTGACATTCAATGTCCAGAGCGCACACAAGGCAGAAGGGAGGAGCCCTAGGGTAGAAGGGAAGGCAGGAAAGAACTGCCAAAGAGAGGAAGCCCTGTTGCTGCCTTAGATCATTGATTTAGGTGTGTGCTCCCCGTACTGAGTCACCAGCCTGGGCCAGGCCGCAGCTGATTATGGAGAAGCAGAGATTTTTCCTATACTGGTAATAAAAAAGCTCTTACTGTGTTGCCATCTGACTGGGAGGAGGTGGCTGACTAGGGATGATTATTGTGAAACAGTTCGTCTGACAGCAGATACCCATGTTTCATGTGTAAATATTTAATATATGCAATAAATACCACACACATCTCTACTATCCCTGGCCTTGGGCCACATGCAGTCTAGTCAGTGCTACGCGGACCCCTTAATCTATTCAAGATTGACAATTTGGAAACTCTCTCTGTGTTGCTTCAACGTAAATCTGACAAGGTATTAACATTATAGTGTCAAAAAAAAGCAGTGAGCATTTTTCTCATTGATGTGCTTTTTCAACAAAGTACGTAGTCTAACTTGTGAAGAGTATATCTTTCCCTGTGGGACTTGATAAAAATGGTGTATTTGAATGGACAAATAATTTTGTGGTCTATAAACTTATACCTTTTCCCTAAGTTTATCTTTGTGCAAAATAAGATTTTCACGGACCCTGCTGTTTGCAAGAGAATGTCCAGTCCAACATTTAAAAAACAAAAAAGTCTAAAAGAGTCTTTGGGTCTGTGAAACCTGATTTAGGTAAAGGTTAGGGTAGATGGTGGTAAAGGCATGTGCCTCTGTGTTTTGTGAGGTGATAAATGTTGGGATTTTTTATTGTGATTCAGCAAATGTTTTAGGTCATACACAGTAATTTAAATTGTACAGTTTATTTCTTTTGAGACAGTTTTCATTCAAAGCAGGAAGCCACCTTTCCTATAACATCATACTTTTAAGATCTTCTTGCCACTGGTTCTGTAAACAAACCTAGAAGTACTGTTATCAAAGAAGTACTTGATTTGGATATTCAGGGGGAAGAGTGGGGTTCTGTATACCCCTTTGAGATTTGCAAATGGCCTTTCCCATCTGAAAAACCCCTAAAGTATCGCAAAGACTCACAGCAACTTGAATCACTTCGATACTCCTTCCTCTCTACCGTAAGTAATGCTGCTTGGCTTCTGAAGAAGAGCCTAACTTTCAAAACACTCTTCCGTTTGGTTATAGTATTCTCTTTTAGGTGCTGTAGTAGCCCACTGTTGAAAGTTTCTTACAAATTTTAGAAAGGCAAATTTTAGCATACAAGGGAATAAAATATAATAAGAGCAACTGTAAGAATTAGCTTGATGTGCTAGTTATGTATATTTTAATGTGCCTGGAATTAAACACATAATTATTAAAATAAAAAGGAAACCTCTCTTATATAATCGTGTATCATGTGTTATACTAATAGTGGTATATGTGCCAGGGAAGCACTGCTACTTTCTCTGCTTTACAGGTGAGGGAAACCAAGGCATGGTGAGGCCAGGCAACATTGCCTGGTGGATTTTGGACTAGAACCCAAGTGCTCTGATGCTAGAGCCAAGCTGTTACCACCCCAGTCTCAAAGCACTTTTCTGGGTGGACAAAGTTTTGTATATAAAAATGGTAGGCTGGTTTCTGATGTAGAACCAAGAAAATGATTATATAATGGCAAGTCAGTGAGAAAGCCCAGAACTCTCAGATAATTGATCTGTGTTCTCACTTTCTCCTGGTGCCACCTCCATGAGCAAGTGTGATTTATGGTGCTTACAGGTTTAAATCAATAATACAAGTCTGTTAGAGCCTGGATTGACTTAATCAACTTCTCAGCCTTCCCTCAAATATTGCTTTTGTAGCTTTTGGATGAATACAAACTGAAAATAATTTTGTGGTGTCTTCATTGTTATTCTTAATCATTTAAAACATCTTTATAAGACAACAGATGGAAACCGCTACTGTTTTTAGACAGGAAAGGCTATTGCACAAACCATCCTAGTCAAAGCAGAAAGCAAAGTTTTCTTCAGGTAAATATTGCTCAGCTCCTTGAATCAAAAGAGGAAATTTTAAAGTGCATTTGGAGTCCTTATACCACAATGTGAATTATGTTTAGTTTCTAAACATAGATGTAAAACTTCTGGGCATTGTCTCTGACCATTTTATTTGCCTTACCACAGCAGTGAGATTCAAAGTCACATAGAAGAACTTGGAGAGGGATTTTATCTATTGGAACGTACATGTTAAACATTATGCAGGAGCCAAGGAGTGAGGTGGAGAAACTTGCTGGAAAAGAATACAACCAACCTCACATATTCCATTTTTACCAGGAAAATATCTAACTACCACTGTCTGACAGTGACCTCTTCTTTGAGAATATTGATAAAGAAGATGGAAACATGTTAGTTACTTTGTGTCATGCATGAAATTTTAAACTCTTAGGAATAATTTTGTCTAATCCCTTCAATTTGCACATGAGGAAACTAAAATCCAGCTAGTTTAAGTAATTTATGATGGAATTAACAGCTGATTAGTTGCAGACCTAGAATTAGAGCTCGGGTTTCCTTACAGACATACTGAGGTACTGTATCAATTAAAGTTATGTGATTGCAAGCAACAGGAACTTATTCTAACTTGAGAAAGAGAAGTAGGGTAGATTTGAGGTAGTTTACAAAGTGTAATGTCAGTTTTACTATAATTTGTTTATTTATTTATTTTAAGATTTTTAATTTATTTATCTTTAAAGAGGAAGGGAAGGAGAGAAGGAGAGAAATATCAATGTATGGTTGCCTCTCATGCGTCTCCTGCTGGGAACTGGCCTGCAACCCAGGCATGTGCCCTGACTGGGAATTGAACCACGATTGTGTGGTTCGCAGGCCCGTGCTCAATCCACTGAGCTTCACCAGCCAGGGCTATATAATTTATTTTTTGATGGGGAGCTGAGGAATGGTTAAATAATAAAAATGTATCTTAAAATTTTAAAACATCACACAAATATCATAGAATGCAAAAAATGTACTGAGGTGAAATTTATGTAGCATAAAATTAACTGTTTTTAAGTGAACAATTTAGAGGCATTTAGTACACAGGCATGTCATGCAACCACCACTTTGATCTAGTTCCAAAATATGCCCATTACTCCACAATAAAACTTATACCCATTTCGGAGTTTCTTCCCGTGCCCCTTGCCTCCTCCAGTCCCTGTCAGCCATTAATTTATGTTCTGTGTCTATGGATTTATCTATTCTGGATGTTTTTGTATAAATGAAATCATATAATATGTGGCTTTTTTTGGCCTGGCTTCTTTCACTTAGCATAATATCTTCAACTTTTATACATTGGATGATATTCTATTGTTTGTATATACCACAGTTTGTTTATCCATTCTTTGGTCTGTTGATGGTCACTTAGACCATCAGTGGTGGAATGGACACTTAGGCCATTTCCATCTTTGACTATGTGAATAGTGCTGCTATGAACATGGATGTACATGTATTGGTTTGAGTCCTTCTTTCAGTTCTTTTGGTCATATACCTAGGAGTAGACTTTCTGGGTCATCTGGTAATTCTATGTTTAACTTTTTGAGAAACACCAAACTGTGTTTCAAGGTGGCTAAACCATTTTGTATTCCCACCAGCAATGGGTGAGGGTTCCAGTTTCTGCACATCCTCACCAACACTTGGTATTTTCCATTTTAAAAAGTTATAGCAATCTTAGTTGGTTGCAAAGTGGTACCTCACTGGGGTTTTGATTTGCATTTTCCTAATGACTAATGGCTTTGAGCATCTTTCCATGTGCTTGTTGATCATTTGCATATCTTTTCATTGTTGAGTGGTAAGAATTATTTATATATTCTAGATACTAGGCCTTTGTCAGATGTATGAATTATGAATATGTCCTCCCATTTTATAGGTTGTCTTTTCATTTTCTTGATAATGGCCCTGATGCAAAATAGTTTTTAACTAAATAAAGTCTAATTTATATATATATATTTTTTTGTTGCTTATGCTTTGGTGTTCTATATAAGAATCCATTGCCAAATACAAGGGTAATGATTTACCCCTACATTTTCTTCTAACAGTTTTGTGGTTTCAGCTCTTATATTTAGGTGATCGATTCATTTTAAACTAACTTTGTATATGGTATGAGGTAGGGATCCAATATTTTTCTTCTGCTTGTAGTTATTCAGTTATCATAACATCATTTGTTGAAGAGACTATTTTCTCCCTATTAAATGGGCTTGATACTACTATTGAAAATCAGCTGATATACATGAATTTTTCATGTAGATGATGAGCCTTCAAAGAATCGTCCTGTGGAATTTTCTCAGAGCTCTGCTCTAGTAGAAAGAATAATGTTAGGCAGCAAATGGCCTGCCACACAGCCCATCCACTGACCCTTGTTAGTGTGAAGATCTGATGTACACCCATTTTTTTCTGCTGAAATTTAGCAATAGTGACCTACAAGAATTTCAGGTTTACAAATTTGGGGTAATTATAAAAGAACAATATGGGGGTAGAGTATAGAACACAAAGATAAAGTGGAAGCTTTCCTTCTTTTTCCCTGACTACCCCATAGAAGTATAATGTGAACCCATTGTCATTTTGTATTTTCTAGTAACTACATTAAAGAGTAAAAAGAAACATGAAGTTAACTTTAATAATATATCTTATTTAGCCTAATGTACCAAAATACTGCTTTTTTTACTCTGTAATCGAATATGAAAATATTGAAATCTTATGTGTATTTTACACTCACAGCACATCTCAGTTTGGACTAGCTGTATTTCATGTGACTCATGGCTACTGCATTAGACAGTATTCTTCTAGACCAGGGTTTGGCATACTGTTTCTGTAAGGTCCAGATAGTAATGATTTTTGGCTTTCCATACTGTGCAATCTCTGCTACTACTCTGCTTTTATATCAAAAACAGCCATAGACAATATGTAAACAAAGGCTGTGTTCAGAGACAACTCTTATTTACAGCAAGAGGTGACAGGCTGTCTTTGGCTTGCAGGCAGTAGTTTCCTGACCCCTATTCTAGGCTGTCTGTGTTAGCTCTGTCTGCAACAGAGGGGATCCTCTTTCCCCCACAGTTAATTCCTTAGGCCTGTTAGCCACTTAGCTCACTTCTGTGTCTTAATGTATTGAGCCTCCAGAAGTGAATTTTCTTTGCCCTGTCTAGTTTTGCTATTCTAGAAAAGGGGTCAAATGAGATGGGGTGCTTCAAATGTTGGGGATGACTCCTTTGGGTGGATGAAGGAAGCAAAAGAGACCCTAGGTGATCTGGCCTCCGAGTGGAAAATGTAAAAGTTGTTGTATACATGTGCCTGTGAAGTTCACCTTCTGCTAGTGTCTTTTCTTCCTGTTTCTCTGAAGTGGTCTCTGAATCTCTCCCACCCACAAAAGACCTCTTTAGGTCTCCTAATGTTGAAAGTTCCTGGATTCGAGAGGGAGTCATTAATCAGGTTATAATCAAAACTGTAATTTTCATGTGGACAAGATACAAGGCCTGTGAACATCTGTATTTTCAGCAGTTAGCACAGTCTGTGCCCATAGAAGGTCCTCAACATCTATGCTTACTTAATGATTAAATGAATGAAATAATAAAGCAGATCAAATTCTGGACTTCCATCATTCAAATTGGTAAAGATTTGGTTGCTAAAATCTCCCCTTATATTCTGTAACTTAAAGTGTTATATCCAGAGGCATAAAAATGATGTTCCTGGATTCATTCACTTGCCATGATACCTGAGCAGTTAGTTCCCAGTGACCTGGCATGCCTTGATTTATTGTTTATTTGATTTAATTTACTAAAGGTGACATTACTCTATTTTTCTACCAGAACTGTTACCGGATCATGTTTGGTGGTGGTCCCAAGGGAAAAAACCGAAGGCAATGGTTCTCAGTCATGTTAGGGCTGCCTCTTCAATATAACTTTTGTGTAGTGAACATAAGTCTTGAGGCTGATGATAACATTTTGTAGACAGGCTGCAGTGACCTTTAATTCTGAGAACTGTAGTTCGATTACCCACAAAGTTACATTCTCAGTTGTGGCTAGAATGTAAACCAACTTTTCCAAAAAACAACTTTTCTGGGAATTTTGGAAAAACCAATTTAAACATAATCCCATACCTTGATTTCCAAAGCTTTGGCATTTATCTGGTATGGGTTTAACTTAAAAAAAAATGTTTGGAACTATTGAACAGATTCTATGTTTTCAGGAACTATATGTAAATTAGTAACAAAGTAATGAACAAGTTTTGAGGATGAAACACTTGGGTGGAGTACCACCTCCTGGCACTTGGGCGATGATTGATTTGCATTCCTCAGGATTTTCTAAAAGTGTTTATAGCAAGTGTGGCTCCAGATTCTGGGTGGTAACCTGAAAGTCCTTGTGACTGCATATTAATGGAGACTCTGAAAAGGTGTCTGAATTTTACAGTGATAAATTTTAATGACCTCTGTTAGTTCATTTTGCCAGTGTAGATAGTGAATATGACCTTGAATTAAAACAAACATATGACTATTGCATATGAGTCTTTTTCTGCTGAACTAGAGTAACTCTGAGAAGGCATTAAAGAATGTCACTCCTCTGCTCAGAACCTTGCACAGGCTCCTTATTTCACACCAAGTAAAAGCGCAAGTCCTTTATAATGGACAAGGATGCTTTTCTCCCTACCTTGCTCCTTACCCTGTTGATGTAAGCATGTCCAAATCTATAGGGAAATTGTAGAAAATTTTATTTGAGCCCAAAAGAGAATATACCTGGAAGGAAGATCTCAACTGATTGAGATAAATGCTTTGGAAACTAAGAGTTTGCAGTGTCTTTTATGCATTTGAAATTAAGGAGGGTCGTTTTTTTCTTTTTTTCCCCCAGTCCCTCCTCTCCCTAACCAACCCCCCTATAGCTATCTCGAGGAATGGACAACAATGTGGTGATTGTGGAAGGGAGGAGAGTAGAGGGGGGATAAATAATAATGGAAAAAATACAATTTAAAAAGAGACAAAAAGAAATTAAGGAGGGAACTAAGGAAGATTACATTCAGGTGGGAGAAAGCAAGGTAGGGATTGGATTACAGGATAGTTAACAAGATTATGTGCTCTCTTGAGAGTGGTTAAGGCTTATTTCAAAGGTGTGTTAACCAAGATACACAGGAACAATGGACAGGGTTTACATAAGGCAAAGATAAACCTTTTAGTAAAGAAATTATATGCCTGGGATGGGACTGCTCTCTTGACCTACAGAGTTAGGAATTTGTGATGAGATCATCTTGTGAGGCTACTTTTGACTGAACCCCCTTTTCATTCCCACCCCTCTGCCTTTGTACTCTCCTGTCTTTTTACTACCCTCCCTTCTCACTCTCCTCCAGCCACATAGGCTCCCTTGCAGTTCCTCAGGCACACCTGCCACAGGGCTCTTCACAAGCTTCCCCTTTGTCTGGAATACTCTTCCCACTGGGTAACAGCCTGCCTCTCTTTTAAAGTAACTTTTCAATGAAGTTCTCTAGACCCATCACATTTAAACTCTCACCTGCACTTTGACCTTCCTTACCCCTTTAGGTTGCTCTATTTTTTAATTTTTCTCTTTACAATTTAACTGTTCAACATACCCTTTAATGTAGTCATTTTTATTGTTTATTGTCTGCTTCCCTGACACTAGTGTCTAAGTTGCATGGCTGGAAGAATCTTTGTCTTTTTTTCTTCAGCGATGTGTTTCAAGTAGATAAATCAGCTCTATCCAATGGAAGTTTCTGTGATGATGGATATGCACAAGGGTAGGAAAAAGTAGGTTTAGTTGTGAGGACATAAAGCACAGTTCATTCTTGTATTATTATTTATTTGTTAATTATTATATTATTTGTCTTCATATTTTTATTATTTCATATCCGTACTTATGATTTATCTTTTAGGTAATGATGGCTCATAATTTAACTTACTTTTGCCCATTCCTGAATATGTTACCTGACTGCTTCTGCGCTGGGGGCTGGTCCTGTTCTGAAGGGCTGGGAACTTTTGCGTGTCAGGTGACCTCCAGGTCCTTGACTAGCCTGGTAGAAATTTCAAGGATGAGTCTGAGGGAGAGCAAACCAAGTTTATTCAGGTGGAGAAAAAGAAAGAGGCCAGGGTGCAGGCGCTGCTGTGAAAAAAGCAAGAGGTACACATCTGTGTGGATGCGGGTCAGCTTAGCAATGAGCTGTGTGTGTGGTCAGTTAGTTCTTGGGATTTTATGTGTCTCCAAGGGGGTTTATCTCCGATGTTTGTAGCACCCAATTCAGACTCTACCTTATGGTTGGGAAGAGGTCTTGTTCCTAATATGGTCTTTTCCGAAAGTGTCACCTCCTACCTTTGCCTCAGCCTCGTCTTCTACTTGTGGTGTCAATTTTCATTACAATGATGGTAAAATGAGCTTGGCCGGACCTTCTCTAGGCAGTTTTTCCTCCATCTTGGTTTGTATCCAATTGGTTTTTGTTAGCCAACTCCTGGACTATGGTGATTTAAACCATCTGCTCTTAGGCCTCTTCAGGCATGGAGAATAGGGTCTTGTGATTTATTAGCTGGCTGTTAATTGTTGCACTGTTTCTGCTGTTTGTTCAAACATTTGTCTCAGTTTCCTCATTCCACATGCCATGGAATTTTCCTAGTTTCTTACTAATCTGTTCAGCCACATGTACTAATTGAGCACTTGAAATGTGGTTAGTGGAAATGAACCCCTGAATTTTATTAAATTTTAATTCATTGAATTTTAGCCACGTGGTGGCTACCTATCATAGTGGACAGTATAGTTCTTGAAAGTTTATTGAATGAATGAATGTCTGGCTCTCTAAATCAGTGCTTCTTAAACTTACATATAGATAGGAACTATCTAGATTCCAGGGGATGTTGTTAAAAATGCAGATTTTAGTTCAGGAGAACTAAAATTGGGTGGGGCCCAAAATTTTGTGTTTCTAACAAGGTCCCAAGTAATATCTCCTTACACTTTAAATAAGCAGCAAGACTCCAAAAGAATAATATTGTTTTGCTTTTAGTTTGTGAGTTTACTGAGATAGGCCAGATGGTTCTTCATTTGCTGCCCAAGAGAAATTACAAAAAATTACTTGTCAGACCCAAATAACATGGTACAGGCCCAAAAGATTACAAAAAGAGATTATTTTATTCTCTTATTTGTGATAAGAATATGATCGTCTTTGTCCTTTTCTCTCTAATTTGGTTGAAGTTGATTGTGGTTAATTTAGAAATTTTTTTCTTTAGTGCTGGTCACTTCTCTGCCAGTTTATAGCTGCCCAACAATCATTTTTTATTGTTATAATCACATTGTTCATTTACGGAGTGAACATCACTTTTAGGAGGAAATTTAAATCTTATTCATACACCTTGTATTGCCACAAATTCCTGGTCATCCTTAATTATCACGTATTGTTTTCCAGATAGATTTTTGTCAAATTGGTAAATCTTGGTGCAGATTAATTTTAGGTGTTGTTAGTATTTAACAACTGATGGACATATGTGATATTGCCTGTTTATCATTATATGCTCTTCACAAATATATCAGAAGCAAAATTTCTAGTACCTGTCAGCAGAAAAAGGATAGAATCATCTGAAACTTTTTTTAGTTTTTCTCAGCAGAGGATGAGGGATGGTCCAGTATTTGAATTCTTCTGGCAGAGTCCTGATCTAGCCTTCCAGCCTTATGTGCTGTGGGAACTTTTGTTGTGCCAATGTTCTACCTCAGGGCTACTGACTGGCCTCTAGCCTGTTCTCTGTGCTTTTTGCTTGTTTGCTTTCCTCTACTTGGAATGCCCTGTATTCAATTCCTGATTCCCACTCCGACCCCAGTACCACCACCTAGAGACAACTTTTTTTTTTTTGATGTAGACACTGGCCTGCAGTGNAAGGATAGAATCATCTGAAACTTTTTTTAGTTTTTCTCAGCAGAGGATGAGGGATGGTCCAGTATTTGAATTCTTCTGGCAGAGTCCTGATCTAGCCTTCCAGCCTTATGTGCTGTGGGAACTTTTGTTGTGCCAATGTTCTACCTCAGGGCTACTGACTGGCCTCCAGCCTGTTCTCTGTGCTTTTTGCTTGTTTGCTTTCCTCTACTTGGAATGCCCTGTATTCAATTCCTGCATTCCCACCCCGACCCCAGTACCACCACCTAGAGACAACTTTTTTTTTTTTTGATGTAGACACTGGCCTGCAGTGTCTGCATCATTATGGATGAAATGAGACATTCCCACGGACTACCGAGTCCAGTGGAAGAAAAGGGACAGTATGGCTTTTCTCTCAAGGGAAGCAAAGCTGTGGCCCTTGCCATGACAGGCCTTTATTGGATTTCTTCTCTGCACATTACATGATGGTCCTCATTTACTATGCACAGGTTGCTTTAGGTGGTTACCTTTTACAGAAAACAAAGGAGCCAATGCTGCTAATCACAGCACAGAAGAGGTATATTTGCAAATGAAAAGGCAAAAGTGGTTGGACCAGTTACACTTGTCCTTGGAAGGTTTAGCATGGCTTTTAGGAAGTTATTTTGCAGTAAATGTTTGCCACAAATCCAGGTGAGGGAGTTTTTAGCCAAAGCAAGTCTCAAAGCGGCCTAGGTACATAGCAGGCCTGATCCCCCACGAGAGAACCTATCTGTGGGCGTGGGTCCTATGCATCTCTGAGTGGGAGCTGGGCCTGTGCCACACAGAATGGTCTCCTACATTTTTTCACTTTCACTGATTTTTTTTTAAAGGGTGAGAGAGAGAGAGAGAGAGATTTGTTTTTCTACTTATTCATGCATTTATTGGTTGATTCTTGTAAATGTCCTGAATGGGGATGGTACCCACAACCTTGGCGTATTGGGATGATGCTCTAACTAAATGAGTTACTTGATCAGGGCAACAACTTTTTAATACTCAAGGCTAACAACAATAATTATCCTAGTAGGTAACATTTTTTGACTGCTTTTATGTATCTAAGCACTTTATGTATGGGTCTCATTTGATCTTCACTACAGTTTAGTGAGACCTGAGTTACCATCTTTTTGCAGATGAAAAAAATATAGGCTAAGAGAGGCCATATAACTTGCTGAAGTTCACAGAGTAAGTGGAAGAGCCTGGGTTTCAGTCTAAGCTATTCTTCCTCCTAACTATAAGGCAGTACTCCCCAGATTTCACCTTCTTCCTAGGATTTTCCTCCTTTCTCTTGTTTGCTTTGAGGCAAATGACCTTGGTGCCATTGTAAACAAAAATTATTTTTAGACTACAATAAGGAATAACAAACATTTATTTTAGCAAAAGAAGCTGCAGCCTGGGGGATACTGATTCAGTTGCAACCTACATTATGTTCTCCTGAGACAAAGGGGAGTATGCCTTTTACAGCAAAATTTTCTTCTCAGGCTCCCAATTACTTTGTAAAAGAGGTTTCATGTAAAAGAGGTGTCCAAATTGTGTAGTTCTGATTGGACAGGGCAGGTCTCTGTTTAATGATAGAAAGACTTCAAGTTTCCTTGTAGTGGTTGACTCAGCCAAAAGTTCAGTGGGAGAGAATGAGGTTTGTATTCTAGTTCTGCGTTTAACTCTCAGTTTATGGATTAAATTACTTACTCTTTGTTAAAGTATGTTGTAAGTTATAAAGTATTTCATAAGTCTGAAGTCATCCCAGATCAGGCAAGACTGGTGAAAAATGTGCAACTAACACTGTAAGGTCCTCTCTTTGAGCCAGACCCTATGCTAAGAGCTTTACTTGCACTATGTTGCTTGGACTTTTTAGAAGATAAATACTGTCATTACCTTCATTCTAAACGAGGGAAAACCAAGGCTTAGAGAGAATCACAGTCACACTGGTCAGTGCTGGAGGTGGAACTCAGACCCATACCCCAGAAACACTGCAGCTTCTGCTCAGGAAAGCAGACATGAGAGGGAAAAAAGGCAGAAGAAGAATAAGAGCCAGGCTCTTTCATCATATTTCTTTTTTCTCTTCTTTTTAACTCTTCTTCTTGAAATGGGTGTGGTGGTGGGAGAATATCCCTTTCTTTCCTCTGAGTAGAAAATCAGTCCATACTAGTTGAAGAACAACAGAAAATTCATCAAAATGTACAGATAAAAATAAAAATGACTTCTTATTTTATTTCCCAGAGGTAACCAAAATTTTAACTTTTGGGAGCACATATCAATAAAAGTTTGTATATATTAATGTAAATGTAAATAATATTTAATATAGTAAATATGAACATATACTTTTATTTCTTTAGCAATTATTTCTTTCCATTGTTATTTCTTGGATTTGGGAGGGGTGATCCTTTTGAGAGCTGCAGCCCTTGGCTACTTGGGAAATAAAACTTAGGGTCTGGAACTATGGAAATAGAAGCTACGTATAATCACCACATCTTTTCCTATTTAGTGAGGTCTTTTCCCACAGAAGATAGTCATCAGATATAGTCATCAGGTGGCACCATGTGAGTAATTTGAGATTAACTCCTGTTTCTTACTTTTCTCTGTCGTTCAGTAAATGGCAGGTAGGAGAGTCACTGATTCATATGCTTGGGTGATTCATAAATTCAGTATTTATCTCCTGGATAATTTCATATTTGATCTAACATTGAGAATACTTGCCATATTTCCATGCCTGATCTGTAAATATGACTTTTTCTGAATTTTGTTTATTAGTACCTTTTCGATAAGGAAGAAAAATAAGAATTTCATGTCACAAGAACTTTTCCATTCAGGAGGGAATGGCAAACCAAAATTTATACTTGGGATTATGCTATATTTTCACATATCTAGCACTTTAGAGACATTGCCCATGAAGAATAAAATCATATTGGGTGACATTTAGTCACTGACCTAACTAAGGGTACTTCTGGGGCCTTTAATCTACTGCAGCAACAATCATATTTGACCACAGTCAGTGAAACATTTCCCCTTTTATATTCACTTATGTGACCAGTGAAATCATTTAATAATCTCTCTCCTATGGCTCATGATATATAAGTCCTATGGCATTTGGCCTCATAAATCCTTATTCCTGTCTTGATATTCTGATCTCTAATAGGTCATACTACTCTGAAAGAAATACTTTCAGATTTTACACATAAGATTATGTTGGTTATTTTTCTGTTTAAGATGAGCTATATAGAGATAGAAAAATAATATCTAACTAGGAAATAGAGAGTGGAGAGAAGGTGAAGAAGGGACATTTTGTATTGACAATTACCAAATGTAGGCATGGTGAAGTTTAAAATATTATAATCTTTACATTTTTATGAATCCTGTCCTGAAAACAATGTATACAGAATGGTTAGGGCTCCAAGAAGAAAAGTGGTCTCTTGTATGTTAATTGGAATTCCTCCCTAAAGATGGTTTACTGAGAAGCTGCAGTGGTTATTAAACAGAAGCACTGTCTAATATATTTATTCTATAGCATACTGTTAATAGCAATGATCATATTTCATTTTAAAGATAAATTTTAAAAATAAAATTTGTTTCCTTTTAAAATATTTGGATAGCTTGATTTAAATTAGTTTTGTTACAGTGTGTATTCAGTTTATATACACTGTAACAAAACATATTCTAACAGTATTCACTGAAACAGTGAATACTGTTAGAATATTCCAGCTTTATATATTTAGTTTGCTTCTCTGTTGTTTGATTAGGGTTTCTTTGAAGGAGAACAGGGTTTATTTTCATACAGAGGTGCTTAGTATTATATATTTTTGTAAAACTGAGTCCTTTGGAGTTTAGTCTTCTTTTTTTCTCCTTAGAAAATCTGTGTAGGTCATGCTCAAGGACGCTTGTAAATGATGAGAATATAACCCTTATGTGTAGCAGTATCTCTTCAAGTCTGCTTGCATCATAAATTTTGTTTTATAAAATATGTCATATTATCCCATTATTTTTCCTATATATGATTGGCTTTTATAATACTTGCCAAGATGAAATCATATGAATAAATGAAGATATTATCTTAGACATTCCCTTTACTCTAGTGCCTGGAGACCAGGTCGTCTGATTTGAACAGAATGAGATATGACAGCTTTTCTCAGAGAGATCTGAGTAGGAATGTGAAAGAGGTTTATGGGAGCAAAACCTCCAGTTCCTGGATAATATTTAAAGCTGTAGAGAAAAGAATCCCCTTTTGTATCAAAATGCCAAGATATAGAGTTAAATGCGCTGCATAGCATCAGAATGCACAGAGTGTGAGTGCGAAAGGACCTACAAGTCACTAAATGCTTGAATCTCATTAGATGCTGCTAAAACAGCAGTTTATGTCCCCACATATGGTAATCTGTTAGACCTCCGAGTCAATATGTTGAAGAGACTCAAAATATACTTATTGATTGCTCTTATTTTCAAAATGTACTGTTGGCTTGTTTATTCTTTCCTCCCTTTCACCTCCCTGCCATGCTCCCTCCCAGTCACAGAATAGTACCATATAACATCTGAAGGAATTAAAAAAAACAACACGAAAACCCCACAACTGAACCATTTTATGTTGGGACTTGCCAAAATAAAATTTAAAACTTTATTAGTTTTAAATTTAATTAATAAAACTCTTCATAAACAACTGTAACTGTTTGAATTAATATTCAGCATATCTTATAACATACTGCATGCGATATATAGTCAATACATACATATAGTTAATTATGAGGTAGGTATTGGTGCACAGCAGCTGCTATGTCAGATATTACACAAGGTCCAGCCGAAGTAATGCCTATGTGAGCATGGTTTGTAGGGAATAATAGAAGTGTAATAATTTATAGTTTTAATTTGAACATTTCACTTAAAATGTCATTTGGTATGCTTGAGTATGATGTTGTTATGTTACACAATTACTTGCTTATGATTTTGTAGTAAAAGATTTTGTAATAAAAAGGGGGCATTATTTGTGCCAGACACTGTAGATTAAAAAGTAAGCACACAAATACCTTCTAAGGAAAATTTCCTCCAAGGAAGGACAGTACAGCCTAATTTTTCTACTATGCACAAACATGAAAGGCAAACTTCAAGCCAGTAATTGTCATATAATTTAATTGTTTGTGCTTTATTTATTCCATTACTGTGAGGATGACTGCTGGTTTGTCTCTCCGTACTACTCTGTCCAGATTGTTGTCTTTAAGGCTTATCAGCTGTGCAATGGGGATGAACTATTAGTGTTTTACTGACGGAGAGAATGAGGACCTTGGGCCAATGACAGTATTTACAACAGAGTTCTAAATGAAAACATGCATTTGACCCACATGTGAGAGAAAGCAGAAAAAAGTACAGATATGAGATTAAATTACATGCACTGCGATTTATAATTCTCTTTTAGTTTTTGCTAATTTGGTTTGGTAGCAACGGGAGGAATATTGGAAAGATCCCATTTATATCCTTAGCCTTAAAAATCTTTGCTTTGAACTTTCATTGCTGTCATGATATATTGAGTTGATGGACTGGTCCTTGTGGATACCTGACTAACAGTCTCTCTGGTTTAGAAGTGGTTTGTTTTGCAGTCAAATCCCTTCTGTGGTTAAAATTTGGAAATCCGGAATTATTATTATTTTTTTTATTTTCATTGATGTATTATAATTAACATATTATATTGGTTTCAGGTATATAACGTAATGATTCAGTATTTGTATATATTACAAAATGATCATCAAAGTAAGTCTAGTTAGACTTCCATTATCTTATTTTTCATTCTACCACTGCCACCCACCCCACCCATCCTCACACCCCATGCTAGATCCTACCTCCTTTGGCTTTCCTCATATGTCCTTTATACATGTTCCTTGATGACCCTTCCCCCATTTCTCCCCATTATCCCTTCCCACCTCCTCTCTGGTTACTGTCAGTTTGTACTTTTTTCCAATGTTTCCGGTTATATTTAGCTTGCTTCTTTGGTTTGCTAATTAGGTTCCACTTAGAGATGAGATCATATGGTATTTGTCTTTTACTGTCTGGCTTATTTCACTTAGCATAATGCTCTACAGATCCATCCATGCTTTTACAAAGGGTAGGAGCTCCTTTCTTTCTGCTGTGTAATGTTCCATTGTGTAAATGTACCATCATTTTTTGGTCCACTCATTTACTGATGGGTACTTAGGTTGCTTCCAACACTTGGCTGTTGTAAATTGTGCTGCTATGAACACTGGGGTGCATAGGTTCTTTGAATTGGTGTTTCGGGATTCTTAGGATATAATCCCAGCAGTAGAATTATCGGGTCAAAAGGCAGTTCTATTTTTAGGGAAAAACAGAATTAAATAACTATTTAGAGAACCTAAAAGTTGGACATTTACTTCTCATTCAGACTAATGTAAGTGGTAAGTGTACATGGCATTTAAATTTCTTAATAGCTATTTCCTCACAAATCAAGTTTCTAGTACTCTCCTGCATCTTTTCTAAGCAGGACAGAAAAATCCCCAAATATTTCTTTGGTTATTCATGATTAGTCACATGTGTTTCAGTGCTGTATTGAATAGGGCCTCCTCTGGGATCAGACAGATATATATATATTTAATTCTTGATTCCATCACTTATTAGCTGGGTGAATTTGGGAAAATTTCTCAGCCTCAGTTTCACAGTCTGTAATGTGGAGGATAAAATGTTCTTACCTAAAGGGTTGTTATGAGTATTAAGTTAGATAAGAATATATAGTACCTGGTACAGAGTAAATGTTCAACAAATAATTGCTGTCATTTTTATTATTGTTACTAATTTGTCTTAGAACCCAAGTCCTATCATTCTCATACCTCCTTTTCCCTTTTTGGAACACTATCCAACTTTGAAATTCACTTTATTATCATCCTTCCCAATATTTTGCAGCAATTCTTTTTTCTTAAGCCAATTCTTCACAAGGCAGGTGTTTCTTTTCAGTATCAGCTGATTATTTCTCATGATTCTGGGAGATATAGATAAATCAATGCCTTTATAGAAGAAGACAATGCCCCTCATCATTATGAAATTCATTACAATGTATAGAATTTCTTTTCAGCACATCATTCACTTGCTCATTCATTTGTTTGTTCATTTCCTAGACATTTCTGGAACATTTTAGATAGAAAAATGACAAAATTGAGTGAATCCTGGATTCTACCTTTAGGGAGTCGGCTGTGATCCCAGATATTTCCCTAATTATGGCTGATAGGAGTACACGTTGTATAAGTGATGTACCTGATTCATAGAAAAGGAAAAAATAAAACTGTCATGTGAAATAGGGCCTAATTTTTTAAAAGTTTTTGTTATTTGACTTCACAGTTCTTGAATGCATACAGAAGTTCCCTTAAAACTATCCACAACTGTTTTTATCAGTTCATCTTCTAATTAAACTTATTTTCCTTTGACTAATATTCAAAAGAATTAAAGCACATACCCATTATTATTTTTCACTNAGAAAAGGAAAAAATAAAACTGTCATGTGAAATAGGGCCTAATTTTTTAAAAGTTTTTGTTATTTGACTTCACAGTTCTTGAATGCATACAGAAGTTCCCTTAAAACTATCCACAACTGTTTTTATCAGTTCATCTTCTAATTAAACTTATTTTCCTTTGACTAATATTCAAAATAATTAAAGTACATACCCATTATTATTTTTCACTGTTCTTTTTGCTTGTATTGCAATAGGGTTGTTTTTGTGATGTTTTGCCCTTGCCTGTGTATAGGTCAGCTTTACGGAAAAACCTGGGTGTCTGTACCCATTTGTAACTTGTTTTTGTATTCCTCTCAGCGTATAAACTTTTAGAATAGATTGTGTTTATAAATTACCCAATGTCTCATATGAATTTGCCTTCAGGTTGCACCCACACAGATAATTGACACAAGGAGCACTCCTTTGGGGAGCCAAATTTGTATTCTGTGGTTGCTGTAAAAGCCAAGTGCTCATTCCATTAGTGATGAAGCTATGCAACTGAGGGTTCTTGTGTACTCTGATGCTGTAACCTAGAGTTCTTAGAGAAAGAAATGTGAACAAAATCTGATTTCCATATGCCTGGATAGTCTGGTTTCCATATGCCTTATCCGTAAATGGCTTATTATCAGTGAGTAACATTTAGGAAATCAGGCAACATACATTTATTTTTTTGTCGAAACAAATAGCCCTTATAGGTAAGTCCCCAAATACCCTGTGTCTTTTCAACAATGCTTATACTGAAACAAACATTTCCCTATCCTACTGTCTTTCTTTTTTCTACTCTCTTATTTTACTGTTTTGGCAATTTGGTTCTTATTTTTGTTGTTTCCTGTCTTCACCCTAGGGATAAACTTTTTCTTACTTTTAAAAGTCTATGTTCTATTAATCACCAGATTTCCTTTAATCATTCATCACCTTCCCTTTTCTATCCATTCTCATCCCTCTGTTTTTGTTATACCGCACCTGCTCCTTAATAAATTATGATTAATGTGATAAGAAGCCTTGCCTAGGAAATCAGGTGGCTTATGGGCTTCCAGAGAATCTCTTAAATGAATTTACAACCTTTTAGAGAACACATCCTCTTTGGACTGTCTTCCTTTTGTCTGGAAGAGACACAGATGTTCACAGAAGCATATGAGAGTAGACAAGTGAAAGAGAAATCTCAGAATAGTAATGTCTTCAACAGCTTAGGAAGTAGTCTTCAACACTTACTAGACTGACAAAAATTTTTAAAAAGGAAGAAAAAAAGAGAAAGTCCCTTTGAATGTCTATATTATTTCTCAATGCTTTAACCAGTGCCAGTCCTTGGAAAATTCTGTCTTTTCCTGCTTTTCATTCCACTTGACCCTCAAGTATACAAGTAGACGTTTCCCAATTGTCACTATGCTTTAGGCTCAAACATAGATGCCGAAGTGGAATAGAAAGGAACGAGAGAGGGACAGGGAGAATGAGAATGATAGAGAGAGCGGGGGAATGTAGATATTGAATCACATTCCTTTATGTCCTTCACTTGCTTCCTTGTTCTAGCAACCAGGAGGAGAAGCATGCCAGTGACTGGAGGAAAGCACACAATTGCTGATCTGATCCAGGTTCTGGAATGCTGGTTTGCTTTAAAGCAGACAAACAGAAAGCCATAGTGACATTCCTGAAGGCATGCCTCCAAGTTCTTAATGTAATTACTTCTTGGTTTCTAAAGTGTCATTAATTAGATAAGAAGAGAGCAAGCGTAATCTAAAAGGATCTAGGAATTTTCTAAATGGGAGCCATGTGGGCTTCAGAACCGTGACAAGAAATCCAGAGACACACAGATCTCTACCAGCCCATCATTATGGCTGGAAAACCTCTTGAAGTCAAGAACCTCTGAAACTTAACAGAGAAAGGAGAGTTAGAAGAATAAAAAAAGAATTTTTTTCCTTAGAGTCTGAAGGATGTTTTCTGGCATAGTCTGTCTCTACCTGGGGTTGTCTGCTTTAACTGACATCAAGGCCATTTTATGGATAAAATTTTAGATTCTTGATCAAGCACTTAGTCTGACATACTTTGTCTATTGTTATTGCTAAATTAAATTTTGCTCTGGCAGCTGACCGCCAAGTCAGGCCACATTTTGTCAGGGAGCTTCTTTGATTTATAAAAAGTATCTTACCTGGCAACTTCATTTTTTTGTACGTACTTCTTACAAATGTCCTTTAACATGCTTCAAGATGAGAGAAAAATAAATCTTTTAAAATTTCTAATAATTTCTTTTAAGCTCGTAGAGTTGCAAAGTCATGAAAGCAAGGAACTGCAGATTAGTATAGCTCTTGAGCCTCATAGCTGCTGAAAAGTTGACTTACCTACACTTTTTGTCCCTCCACCCCCATTGCCACACACACACACACACACACACACACACACACACACGTCATCCTTATATAGGCAGCAAGGAATAAATAGAAACACTTACCAGAAACAAAGGACATGAAAGAAGAGAAATAAATGAATATCAATTTGTTTTCTAGTCATAGTTAATGAATTATGGAATCTCGTTGTTGGAAGGGACCTTAAAAATTGTATATCATATTTTTCCAGCATTTTTTCCACTTTGAAGGAGAGAACACAAATCCCCACAGCAAGAATTCTCAATGTTGGTGGATGTTGTGGGAGAGGGGCATTAGCGATGTAGCTTGAGTCAGAACCTGGAAGGTCTTGCTGGGTGTGGGTATTTTATCAAAAAAATGGATCCCCGGGGCATGGCCCTTCTCATCTGCCCTCCTTGCCCCTTTCCTGCCCCTCTGCAAATCATTGGTTTAAAGTAAACTTCTCCTTTCACAGATAAGAAAGTGGAGTTTCATAGAGAGATCAAAGGCCTTATGAATATCATTAGATCATAGGAACTACCTCCACCCCTTGTTTTATTAGGTAGTTCTTGTCTCAGAAAGAAAACCATGAAAAAAAATTGGGCTGGTGTTGCTGTTGAGACAAGAATTACATTAAACAACAGATATCCTTATTCTCAAATAAAAAGAAATATTTGTTTTCATCCTATTGTGAATTAGTAATACAAATTAGCCATGCCATATTTAAGAAGGCCTTCCTACCTAAGTTATCCTCTTCTTCTCTGATATCTGTTATTATACCATTTCATCACCTTCTCTTTTGTATTTTTTCTTTACTTTTTTTGCCATGCTGAACTCCATATTAGTCAACAATTTTTAAAAAGGGATTATTCTTGAAAATCTGCTACAGAGTCAAAATAACGCATTTGTATTTTTGACTTACAAAGTGAAATGCCTGCTAATAGAATGCAATGATGAATTTAAAAATATACAGCAACATTTCAGAAGTATTACAGGAGATTGTTAATTGAAAGAGCCTTTTAATGAGTCTACGTATATGAGCCTTTGGGAGATGGAAGAAAATGTGCGGAGCCATGGGGATGCTTGACATGCCTTTGTTCACGGGTGGGTGAGCCATGTATGCTGCAAGCTGCGTGTCTAACTAGTGGAAAGCTGTTACTTGTTTAAGTAGTAAAGGCTTGTTTTCAAAGCCGGAAAACTGCCAGAACATTACATAACATAACACAATTCTGTGCATGCAAGCCTGCTCATGTTATGGGAACAGTTTACGGGACCCAGTCTCAAGGCTGTGCGAACACTGAATATCAGGCCCTTCCAAGGCTATGGCAACACTGCTTCCCTTAGTGACTCAGACACCTGGGTGAGGAAGCCAGACTGCCTCCACTCACTCTACAGAAAGATTTTTATATCCCTGAAATTTTTAAACTTCTTACCATTGTTATGCCAAAAATTACAATGATATTGCATCAAATTATTTTTCATGATTCATCCTCTGACAAGTCAATTAGTTCTTCAACTTCATTGAAAGGAAAAACTGGCTTGCATAAGGATTTGTCAGTCAGTTGCTTGAGACATTCACTTTCTGTATTTCTGGGAAGTACACAAAAGGCTTACCCAAACTTCGCAAATACCCATTAATTATACTTTGTTACTTTTTATATTAGAGACAAATTGGTAAAGTAGGAATATTCCAAAGTTTAGTACACCTCTACATATATAATTTTATTTGGACAAAATGCTTTATCATATTATATGCTTTAAATATATTTCATCAAAACCCTGGGGCTGCAGTTTTAGCTCAAGTTTATTGAAAATGTCTACCATATAATCTATTTTGAAAAACATTTGCTGACTCAATCAGCTCGGTCAGATTCACTTTCTTTCAGATTGAATTCTTACATCAAATAAACTTTCTCATAGGGCCTCTACATGACTTGCCTTTTCACCTCTGAATTCTTTCTGGAATTGATTCCTAGATATGCTGAGGAGGCTGGCAGTGAGTCTGTGCCTGGAAGAAATAAGACACCTCCACTATTGGTATTTCTTATCAATTTCCTTTTTGCTTTGCCCTTATTGAACTTTTACTGAGGAACGATGGATTCTTTAACAATGGTTTGCAAAGTAAAAGACGAGGTCTTTAAACAGAAATTGTCATTCCCATGTCTCCTTGACTACAGGTGCGTTCTCAGACAGATCAATTTTAGGAAAATTTTTGAGTATCTGGGAATTGATTCTCTTCAAAATATCTGATTCTATAAACTTGAGTTGGAAGACAACATTATGAAACCTATAAAAATCAGAAGAATGAAGATACTTAACAGCCTGAGGCCATTTACTGTATTAGTTTTGTGGTGATTAGTTTTAACTCCCTTAATATGTTCCAAAGATTTCAATAATTCATGTTCATATCCATGATTTAGATTTGTCAAGAACCATAATTATGAGGACAAATTTCTGCCTAAAAAGGCATTTCAGATCAATTTCTATGCCACATGAGCAAGCTAAAAATAAAAGTAAACTCTTTTAGACAGAAAGTGGTAAATCCTTGGAATTCATGTCTTTTGCATCTATTCATGAGGATGTATTTTACAAATTGTCACAAATATACATTTTTTGGAATTATTTTCCTGGGATTCTGTAGCCACCTTTCTAAGAGATTTGAAAAATTCTCTCAGTTAATGCAAAATGTCTTTATAATCTAAATCTAACAAATGACAAATAAGCCAGTGCATATAATTGCTCATAGCCTATTATTCCAAGATTTCTACCTTGTGGAGAGAGAGAAAACATTTAGAAGAAAGAAAACAAAAATTTTTCATGTTGGAGAATGTGAATTCAAATATTTTTCCAATAATTTATCAGTATGCCATTATGCCTACATATATTGAAAGTTCAGTGGAATTATATAAATTATATTTTTATACTTTTACTTTCTGTAAAACAGAACTATCAGCTCCTGTATTTTCTACTCCTCCCTACATTTTTCATTATGTTATAATGAAAAATAGTCAAATAGGTCCAAGAACCCATTAACTCATTTTGTATGCAATTAAACTTGTGATAGAAGACATATCAGAAAGAACTCTGGGTATGTCTCTTACAGTATTAACAGTGTCAGTGCTGACAGTACTGAAATTACGCATGTGGTCTTAATTTATTGTGCAGTCATTTGTGGTGTCTTCCTTGGCCATAACACCAAACAGATTATCAAACTTGACCTCCATTCGTTGTTTGGTCCAGACTGATAAAAAAACAGGAACACTCTGATGCTGAGTGGCTATGCATGATACTTAACTTCACTAAACTTTAGTTTCTTCATCTGTACAATGGAATGATAATCGTATTTATCATGTAGGATTGTTGAGTAAAATAATGATTGAATGCATGTGAAGCCCCTTTTAAGAGCTTAATAATATTAGCCATTATGATTATTAATGTGCCTAAAATAATAGCCTAAGTGAAAAGTATGGCCTAATATTGGATCTGTTGAATTAAAGGCTTTCTGTTTTATGCAAATTTAAGACCACCCCAAATCCAGTATATTCAATAATTTGTTTACTGTTTACTTTTTTGGTCATCAAGTGTTTGAATACTTTGTTATTGTCTCAGTCCATTTAGGTTGCTATAACAAAAAATACTGTAGATTGAGTGGTTTAAGCAACAGAAATTTATTTCTCACAGTTCTAGAGTCTTGGAAGTTTATGATCAAGGCATTAGGATATTTGTCTGTTGTGAGCTTGCTTCTTGGTTCATAGAGGACCATCCTCTGCCTGTGTCCTCACATGGCAGGAGGAACGAGAGAACTCTCTGGGGTCTCTTTTAAAGGGAGATAAATTCCATTATATGACTTAATCATAGGGGCCCAAAAGCCCCACTTCCTAGTGCCATCACATTTAGGGTTAAGATCACAACATAAGAATTTTAGGGGGACACTTTCAGTCTGAGGCAGTCATTAAATATATTAATAATGTAGACATTATTCTTGGGACATTGGACTTGATGTTAATTACCATAGTTTACTAGTTTCAGAATGCCACTTAGGTAGATGAAGCTTCTTGTAGCATAAAAGATGTTAACATAAATTTTTTTCACTATTGACTCTTAGTATAGGTGTAGGATGTCACCTGGTCATAGAGTCACCCCAGAATAGAAGGGAGATCTTCAGGATCTTTTTATTCCCTAAGTAGTATTAATATTATTGTAAATAGTAATAGTAACTATACTGACTATGACAAGGCTACCCAAATATCACAGTTTCCTTTTTTTGCCAAGGATTATTTTAACTCTGTATCCTAATATTGGTGATTTGTTGCTTAGAAGTTCCGTTAAACAGAGTACGTATCTTTCTTAATAACATCACAATGGAAATTTATTAATTATTAACTTTGAATAGGGAAGGTATTTTAAAATGTGAACTCCATTCTCAGATGATAATAAAAGGAGTTATTAATATTGACATTGTTGGGCCCCACTGCTTTAGGCTGCTGATTTGGGAGCTGGGAGTTGGGACAATAGGCACTATTATTTTTCATATATGGTATCTATATAATAACTCTGTTATATTAATTTGGTCTATTTATAGGCACATGATTCTACAGCAGTTAATCAAAAATCAATTTTATTGACTTTCACCAAAGCAAGAATTTAATTACCACTTTGCCAACCGGCAAAATTTGTAAGACTCCTCTTTCTTAAAACCAGATTTTACATATGATAGAGGAAAGCATTTTAGAGGAAAAAAGCATAAAAATAGAGCTAAAGATAACTAGGAGAACGCCTGAGAAAGAGAACCAGAGCACATGCCATATGGCCCTCTGACACTGCGTAGAGGCCATGCCTGACCCCGTATTGCTCTTTTCTTCCCATGTTGTGCCTGTCAGTGTTTTGAAGGAGACACAATGGGACCCTGCCTGTCACTTCTTAAGATGGGCCAGAGTTTGTGCTTTGTCTGATTGGCTGCCTCCTCACTCTTATGAGGACCCAAAGACATGAAGTAAATAAAATTGGTGAGTAAAATTGCTGAGGAAGGAAGAACAATTATTATGCAGTATTTGTTGGGAATTTTGAGAGTAATAAGGCAGAGTTTAGAATAAGACCTTGTGAAAATATTGAGTAGCTGTATCAGATATTAAATTCATTTACTGAGGAGGTTAGCTGCCAGTTTTCTGGGGGGAAAAAGCCCTTTCAAATTAGTTTGATTATTTTAGTTATTTTTTAACATGTGCTAAGTGTCCACAGCATGCTGGTTCCTTCACACAGTATCAGAATACACCCGGGAAGGAACTGAACTTGCTATTGGATTTAATTAATCTCTCAAGTTAATTGCCAATATGGGCCACATTTCTTATGTGAGTAAAATTGGAGTGTGTGAAAAGATAATGTCCCTCTCTCATTAAGCTGTCCATGTTGGATTTCCAGGGTAACAGTGAGGCCCATTCAGGCTTAGTTTTGATAGCTTTCAGTATGGACGGCCCTGAGTAGTGAGTGTTGATCTGCCCTTTCATTATTAGACTCAACCCAAGAGCTNCTGGTTCCTTCACACAGTATCAGAATACACCCGGGAAGGAACTGAACTTGCTATTGGATTTAATTAATCTCTCAAGTTAATTGCCAATATGGGCCACATTTCTTATGTGAGTAAAATTGGAGTGTGTGAAAAGATAATGTCCCTCTCTCATTAAGCTGTCCATGTTGGATTTCCAGGGTAACAGTGAGGACCATTCAGGCTTAGTTTTGATAGCTTTCAGTATGGACAGCCCTGAGTAGTGAGTGTTGATCTGCCCTTTCATTATTAGACTCAACCCAAGAGCTACGGCACAGATACCACTAACTCTAGCAGGGAGGTATGTTGGTTTGTTTGTTTAAAATTTTATTTATTTATTTTTAGACAAAGGGGAAGAGAGGGAGAAAGAGAGGGAGAGAAACCTATCAGGGATGTTTTAAAGAGCTGTTTGTAGTCATCATTTTCTCCCAACCCCTGTTTTCCCCAGTGTGTGAAGTTCTCCACGTACTTTTCGGCCAGTGTGTGGGGAATTTTAGTGCAGGGCATTGCCTGACACCTGCCAAGAAGGACAGCCCTTGTCAACTGCAGCCTTTCCCAGAATAGGAATCAGTTAGTGACTTCTGTCCATGAGTCGAGTATGTATATCTTAGGAACTTCTCTCACAAGGTTATGTAACTGGTATGTGACCATCACCACCAACTTGTGTTTCTCCAGCACTGTAGACAGCACAGTGTCTGAAAATTAATGAGATATTGTTGATTACCTGCAAACACTGGAAAACCATTTACATGCCTGTTGTTTTTTTCAGTGTTTGCTTCTATGAAGTCTTAGGTGGGTTCCCTAGAAGCAGAGTGTGGAATGGGAACTAGTGTGTAGGTGATTTATTAAAAGAGTGCTATTGGAAAAAATCAAGAAGGGAATAAGGGAATTAGGATAGGACAAGTGAAGCAGCTACCAAGGATATGGTTTAGCCTGATTGCATGGGGAGCTCTGGAGCATGAATCATACCACTCCTTTAGTCCCATCTTGAGTTGGGGTATAGGCTGGTGTACATCCCCTTCACATCAGTGAGTCATGGCAATGGGCCCTCTGTGGGGGGCAAAGAAGTTCTGGGTGAGGACGCTCTAGTTGTCCAAGGGCAGTCCTTTGTAGAAGATTGGCAGCAACACCTTCAGGGAAGAATAGGCTACCAAACTGGTGAAAGGGATCCCATGGGGATCTGGAGGGGTTGTCAACAACCTCTGCCCAGTGCAGGGGACACATTCTTTAGGGCTATAGGGCATTTACAGGTCCAGGGGAACACCAGTTCCCTCCATGTGACAAATATCTGTGGCAGAGTCAGTATGCATTCTAACTATTAACAACTAATTTTATGCTGTAATTCAGTTAATAAGAGACCAAAAAAACTTCCTAGGATGAAAATTAAATAGTACGTTTTTTAGCTTTATAGGAAATGAAGTAGTAGTCCTTAAATAGCTCTTCACCTGAGAAAAAGATTATGACACTTCTTAACCCCACTTAATCTAATTAATCTCTAACCCCTCCACAGATTTTTAGTAATATGTTGTTAATGCTTGCGAGAATAATTAAAGATGACAGATGAAAGAAAGATTATACTCTCACACCGAAGAGGAAGTGAGGTGTCTGGGTGCTACAAAATATACTCTCTTGTTACAGCAAATGACAGGGCCTTAAAAAAAAAAGACAGCACTGTACTTTGTGATGTAAACATATTATATTGCAATGTCACTGCACAGAGAATTGTTTAGACAGACTGCAAAGATGATTACTAAAGAATAGCAAAAGCATTAAAATCTAGAACAAACCTTTCTTTAAGTTATAATTCCAACTTGTTTTGACTATGGATGAACTATTTCACATACAGATTTAACGTGTCTGTGACTTCCCTTCCACCATGGACATACTCTGTGCCTGAGTTCTGTCTCTGCAGATGACTCACGTTACTCCAGTGCTAGACTTGCACCCCTATAGGAGGGGACTGCTTTATTCATCTCGGTGCTGTCAACACGCATATATTGCTGTGTTTTAGTTAAACGGGCACTCAGTACAGTTGTAAGTGAATGATCCAAGTGCCTACCTCTAAGGATGAGCATGGATGGATGTAAAGGACTTTGGCAGAACACATTTTGCTTTTTAATGTTAACTTCCTTAAAAACCCCTAACTATGTATTGTTGACATATATATTGTGTTATATTTGTAAATATTATATAAATGGACATGTCTGACTATATTTCTTTTTTTTTTCAGCATCTGTTATAGGAGAAGGATTGGACAGATGCCTGGAAACCTGGCATTTGTATGTAACATTTCAGTAGTATATACTGATCTGGTTACAATTTGAAATAATACAGAACATTTCTTTTTCTCTTCTGACTTTTTTGCTTATTAAAATTTGTTTCCAAATGTTCTCAATTACTGGATATTGATATTTCTTACCTTGAAAGCCTGATTGCAGGCAGCCTGGTAATAGTTTTTTTTTACCTTTTAATTAATGATGAGTACTGAAGAAATTAGTATAGAGCAGTCCCGGCATTGGCTTTTAAGGGACAATATAGTGTGGCAGAAAAATGTACATTATGATTGAATATAAGAATTATCAGGATTTTTAAAATAAAGGCTTTCATCACTAATGTTTTGAGTAGGCTCAAATATCAGGAGGATAAAAACTGGTAGCACTTGGTCAATTCAATGGCTGTGTGGTAAAGTCTACTTGGAAAAGAGTAACAACTGAGCTAACTTTTAAATTACGTCTCATAGTCTTACAAAGGAATAACAGTGTGGTATTTCCCTTCAGGTATATATTTTTATCTTTGCAGATTACAAATGGCTATCAGTGTGCTGAAGATATAGACAACTGGTATGAGTCCCATGAGAGAGACACTTTCTCTAGACTGACACAGATTCTTTCTGGGAAAATGTATATACAATAAATTATTTATATAGAAACCAAAGATCCATCTGCCATGCTTAAGGTTCCCCCCCACCCCCTTTTTTAATGTATCACTGCAAAATGCCACCAGCAGTTGAAATTGCCCTACATCTGATGGGGGAGGACTACAACGGAAAGCCTTTCAGCCTGATCCCTGATGCAATGACACCAGAGGTGGGAGAGGGCTGACCGGTCAAGGACAACCTGGAAACTGGCTAGAGTTTTGCTAAGGCATTAAGGGGATTTCAGCCCCTTGTGCTTCCTTCTTCAAACTATAAGAAAAAGGGTGCAGAGGAGGACATGAGCGTGGGGGAAGGAGAATTTGTTGGAGGTATGGGCATTTGAAGTGGGCTTAAGATCTGCTTCCAGTGATAAGTACAGACACTGGAAAAATCACAAAGGGAACAATACCTAGATTAGGAATTTTTACCTTGAGTAATCAGTAGGTCTGATTTAAAAAATTAAATTTGGAAATAATTACAGGGAGGTCCTGTGTACCCTCTATGTTAATATGTGGCCTAACTGTAGCACAATATAAAAATGAGGAAATTGACACTAATATAATCCAAGGGCTTATTCAGATTTCAGCAGTTATACAGGCACTCACTTATGTGTGTGTGTGTGTGTGTGTGTGTGTGTGTGTGTGGCTCTGTGCAATTTTTTCAAATGCGTAGCTTCATGAAGTCACCAATACAATCAAGATACCTATCCTTACCATCCCAAGATTCTCATTCTAATTCTGTGCAGCCGTATCCTCTTCTCCCCAATCCCTAACTACTTGTAATCAGTCTGTTGTTGATCTCTGTAGTTGTGCTATTTCATGACTGTTATATAAAAGTATCCATGCATTATGTATCCATTTGATATTGGGTTTTAAAAAATTGCTGAGTAATATTCCATTTAATGGATATATCACAGTTTGTGTAATCATTCACCTATTGAAGTAAATTTGGATAATTTTCAGTTTTGCAGTATTAAATTAAATATTCTATGAACATTTGCATACAAATTTCTGCATGAGAAAAGTTTTTGTTTCTTTGGAATAAATGCCTAAGTGTTCAATTGCTGGGTAATTTGGTAAGTCCATTTTTAATTTCAAAAGGAACCATCTAACTTTTTTTTAGAATAGTAGTATCGTTTTACATTCCTACTAGAACTGTGTGAGTGATCTAGTTTTTCTTTATCCTCACCAGCATTTCATGTTATCATTCTTTTTATTTTAGTCATTCTGAAACATAATTAGTGTTGGGAAAGGTGAGAACTTCCCCCTTTTCCATTCTTAAGTTCTTGTGGCTGAACTAATAATAACATAGAAAAAGACCAGATGAACAGGAAAAAAATACAATTTAATATGTACACATGGGAGATCTTAAATCATACTGTTACAAATGAACCAGCCAGCTTTTTATTCTTTTTAGAATAAAAAGGATAAAATTTATTGTTTCTTTTTAGGATAAAAAGAAATATATAAAGAATAAACAGGACAAAGATGCTTAAGTTTGATGTTCATTAGTGAGAAATCTAAACAAAGTTTGGGCTTGGATAGTAAATTAGTAAGGGAGTAGCAATGTTTGTTTACAGAAGGTTTTTGACCTTGTATTCTTTAACTCCAGCAGTAAGTGAGTCTCTCTTAATCACCCTACTTGGATCAAGGAAGGAACCTTTCACAGGGAAGCTTGATTTCTTACATTCAGGGAAAAAAGGGAGGGTTGGCGTGCTGTTCTTGCATGAACTGTTTGTCAAGCAACTTTATTTTTAAAAATATTTGTTGCTATAAAGTTGTACATATTATCATAAGATTTTCTAAAGTTTATTGATTTGAGAGGGAAAGAGGGAGAGGGTAGGAGAGAGAGAGAGAGAGAGAAGAGAGAATGAGAGAGAGAATGTGTTGCTGTCCTTATTTATGTGTTCATTGGTTGCTTCTTGTATGTGCCTTGACAAGAGATGGAACCTGCAACCTTGGTGTATCAGGATGATACTCTAACCAACTGAGTTACTGGACAGGGCTCAAGTAACTTCAATTCAAAGTATTCAGGGTGTTCAGTAGTGGCCACTTCTCCTGCTGGGTCTGAATCTCTCCAGCCCCTCCCCCAGGAGACCTTTGCAGTCAGCCAGCCCCTGCTCTCCTATAACCATGTGTGACAGAAAGGCATGATCAAAACTGCCTATATGCTGAGGGAGATGCAATATGAAGGACTCTGTGGAATGTACTCCTCAGGCGTTGGAGAAATGTAGTTAGAGAAGGGTACTGCAGCCCATGTTAAGGAGTTTGACAAGAAGTACAACCACACTTGGCACTTGCATCATGGAGAAGAACTTGGTTAGTTATGTGACTATCTACTTTAAAAATGCTTTAGCTGCTTCTAGCTGGGCCAAGTGGCCATTCTTCTGTTCAAGTCTGCTCAAAAGCATGGGCTGTGCTACACGGCTGGTGACCCACCCAAAAACAAGGACTAACCTAGATTCCAAATACCAGAGGCTGAACTCTTTGCCTTGCCTAAAGAAACACCTGGATCTTGAATATTTATTGTTATTTTGCACAGAGCCTTCTCTGTACTCATTTGTTGTGGCTATAAAACAATTAGAAAAAAAAGTAATCAATATGCCATTGGGGGATATTTTAGGGTGGCCTTCCATGGACTCCAACATTAGTTATGTCTTATTATGGTTTAAAATTTCATATCACTGAATGTCTTTTCACATGCTTGCCACCTGCATGTGCTCTTTGGTAAAATGTCTCTTATCTTTTATTCACTTTCTAATTGGATTTTTTTGTTGTTTTTGGTTTTTTTCCTGTTGAGTTTTGATACTTTTTAAACATATTCTAGATACTAGTCCTTTGTCAGATACACAGTGGGGTCAGCTCAGGACTTCATTGCTACCTGCAGATCAGACTGCCCATCAGTGCCCTAGGGGTGGGACTGGGGCTGGGAATCCCCACCGGCTTTCTATTGAGCTTCCCTTTTTCTGGTCCTTTAGTCAGAGGCAGCCAACTCTTCCTGATGGTGATTTGGAGTTGCAGGCCTCTCTGGAACCCAGCCCAGGGTATATGGGAGATAAACAAAGAACCCAGGGGACTCACCACAGTGTTGAGCCTTAAGTTCTGAGGTCTCTAGCCAGTCCACCTTCTTTTCTCCGGGTTCCAGAGTTCTTTTGTTGTTTTCTGTTAGGTAATTTTCAGAGCATTTAGTTGTACTTAGAGAAAAATGTGTACAGTGGAGAAAGATGAGTACGCATCATCTTTTTCTAGAACTACCTGGTAGATTTGAAATTTAAGAAGCCATTTTGTATCACATAGCAGTTTTCCTTGGACTGTTATCTGATGTATTGAGAGTATTGTAAGCTTTTATCTCTCAGTGGTTTTAGCACCATGTCTTAAGTGGCCTTTACATTATGGTGATCCTTTAAGATTAAAAGCTTCAAGGTGATTGATTGACCTTAATGCCAGGCTTGTAAGTATTTTTACTAGTCTGGGAAAAAAAATTGTTCTATGGACTCCTTGATGCGCTGTGTCCCCTTCTAGAGCTAAGGACTCATCTGCTGGGTATGGTGCCCACAGACAGCCCGCTCCCAGAGGCATCCCTCTTTCATGAGGTGGCCGGTTTCCAGTGACTCATCACTGGAGGGTACAAAGGCCTCTGCCTCCCCCCACCCTCGACAAGATACCCCATCTTCATTATTTCCCCACAGCCACCATTGAGATTTTTCCTTCTGCTAATTCTGCTTCCTTTCTTTCCTTCCTAATATGTTGATCTCCAAAACAGTCCTTTAAAATGTCCCTTGAGCTAAATGTGTGAAGAGTCTGTTTCTTGAGGAACTCAAAATGCCTCAAAAGTCATTTGCAGGTTTTCTACTATCTTTTCTTACATTGGAGTATACATTGTAAATAGATCTAGTTCTAGAACTATTGTGTTTTTATTTATTAAATGAGATAATGGTCATACTAGGTGGTAATTCTATTTGTTTCTAAAATTCAGGAGAACAAAAACCTGGGATGCTATGCATTTCTCCCCAGTTTTGAAATCTGTAACCTGAGAACTGTAACTTTGAATTTTTTTATATTACTTGAAACCATCTGTTTTTATGAAGAGCATTGCCAAACACAGCTGGTTTTGTCGATTATTGTTTCAGAAAATTTACTCAGTTTTGCAATTACTCTTCTGCATTTGCTATTAATATTTAGTTTCTGCGTGCTAAGTGTATGGTTCCTGGCACTACGTTCTCCATGTGACACTCTAGTCTGAGTTTCTTTGCTTAATTTGGAGGTTTAGAACAAAAAACCCGGTAGTGGCAATGCCATTATCTTTAAGCTTTTTTCTTAGCCACCAGCTGATTACAATGTGTAAATAGTAGTTTGCAGAGTACTCAGTCATATGCACCTCACAGCAAGAACTGGTTACTCTTTCACGTATCTCCTGATTTATTTCCCACAGTGCCTCTGAGTTAACTACACAGAGATCTCCTATACTCTCTGAAGTCACTACTCTGCTTATTCACTTAAATTTTTCTCTACCTAAATTATGGCAAACCAAGGAAGAAACTGAAATAATTCCATTGTATGTTTTTAAAAGTTATTATAAAGATATTACGTATTTGACTTTATTCATAATGTATACCTAAAGAAACCAGTAAATTGAATTTTTCTAAACCTAATAAAAATGTAAACACATTAGAAATGCTTACTGTTCATACAGAAGATCTTTTCTTAAAGGTAAGTGATAAACCTAAGTCATGTTTAAATCAGACTTTTGACTGTATCAGGGTCTTCTTGAATAAAAAATATGTGAATGTGAGCCAGGTCTATCCTCATATTTATTTCTTATGGTCCAAATGGGCTAAATAAGATAGATGGTAGGAGGGGATTAATAAAAATAGACTTTAATAAAATTAAGTACATCGGTTTCTCACAGAGGTTACTGAATACTTACTTCTTATAACAGGCTCTAAGAAAATAATGTAACATTGTGAAAAATGTAATGAGAAAGTGCATTTTCCAAATCTTTCACTCTTAACCAGTTTATTAATAGTCCATATGAGTGTGGGGAAGGGCATGCAGTCAGTCAATATGGCAGAGTAGGTAATTACAAGTAAACTATAGAACAACTATTACTGAAAAGTGCCCGAAGATTAGGAGAATCCTACAAGATCAGAATCTTATGAAGATTAACAGAACTAAAGATGTAAAGAAAAAGCTACATTGAGACAGGAGGGGCAGAGACACAGACTGGGCAAGTCTCACACCCAGAGTGTGACGATTAATAAATGGGACAGATATCTCGGCTGTGAAGATCCCACCTTAGGAGCAAGGGGTCCCAGCCCTACAAAGTGCTCCCCAACCTGGAGAACCTGTGCTAGGAAGAGGAGTCCCCATAACAATTGGCTTCAAAGCCAGTGTGGATAACAACTGAGAGAAACAAAGGGCTGTGGGAGACCAAGATGCTGATTTTAAAAGGCTGTCTCACAAATACACTTGTTCTAAACTCTAGCACAGGGGCAGCAGCTTGAGAAGCACCAGGAACTAAATTGACTTCAGGTCAAGGGCTTCTGTGGCTGGGATGGAGGGCACTCTCTCTAGGGACTGAAGCACTTACAGGTGCTATTGTTCTTTCGTTGAGCCCTCCTCCTACCCAGTTAGTCTGGCTCAGGCAGGTGCAAACACTTTTGGTCTCCATTAACTTGGCTAACACTGTTTGCCCAGCCCTGGTGTCTCCCTGAGACCCCAACCTACCCAACTTGATTGCCTAGCCTATGCCCTTTCCATCAGTTCCTCTACTCTCTTTGCACTTTCCCCCAAATACACAAATTTCACACAAGTGGCAGCCAGCTTCAGCTTGTGTAGTAGCCTCTCCCTGTGTCTCAGAGCTTGGCAAAAGAAGCAACAAACCACAGATCACTCAGCTCCTACCAAGTAGTCCTAAGCCTAGCACAAGTGATGGCTGCCTTTGACCCACATCAGAGCCCCTCCCAAGAGAAGCCAAACTCAGTACACCTGACAACTGGCTTCAAACAGCACCAGAGACCCACACAGCCAGCTCCACACTTACATTCATAGGTGGTCTTGAATGGCACCATATCCCTGCTAAAGTAACTTCTATTCTTTGGGTCATATCCTACATAATAGCTTGGTGGCTGTTCTTACAGCCAGCCCTTACAGCTAGTTAGCTTAAGGACAACTCCACCCACTGATATGCCAACAGCAAATTACAACAGGAAGGCACACACAACTTACATGGACATCCCTGGTGTACCTGGGTTAGATGTCTAGAAAGACTGCATACTGGGCCCCACAGAACACCTTATATATAAGGCTACTCTTTAAAGCCCAGGAGACACAGCAGATCTACCTAAGACGTAGAAACAAACACAGAGTCAGCCAAAACCAGGAGACAAATATATACTAAATTAAAGAATAGGACAAAAGTCCAGAAAAAGAACTAAATAAAATAGAGATAAGCAATGTATCAAGTAAGTAGTTCAAAACACTGGATATAAGGATGTTTAATGAACTTGGGAGAAGAATAGATGAATTTAGTGAGAACTTCAACAAAGAGATTAAAAACATTAAAATAAAACTATCAGAACTGAAGAATACAAAAATCGAAATGGAGAATACATTCAAGTGAATCAACAGCAGATTAGATAAAGTAGAGGACTGAATCAGAGGTCTGGAACACAGACAATTTAGTGGAAGACACCCAAGTAGAATAGCAAAAAGAAAAAAAGAATTGAAAAAATGACAACAGTTTAAGGGACCTCTGGGACAACATGAAGTGTATCAACATTAGCATCACAGGTATTCCAGAAAAACAGGAGAGATGTAAAGGAATTGAAAGCCTATTTGAATAAACAATGACTGAAAACTTTCCTAAACTGGTAAAGGAGCTAGACATACAAGGCTAGGAAGTACAGAGAGTCCTAAATAAGATGAACCCAAAGAGGTCCACACTGAGACACATCATGATTAAAATCCCAAAAGTTAAACACAAAGAGAAAATTTTAAATGTATCAAGAGAAAAGCTGTTAGTTATGTACAGGGGATCTCTTATAAAACTTTAAGCTGACTTTTAACAGATACTTTGCAATCCGGGAAGGATTGGCATAAAATATTCAAAGTGATGAAAGGGAAAAGCCAACAGTCAAGGTTACTCTACCCATCAAAGCTATCCTTTAGAAATGAAGGAGAAATAAAAAAGAGTTGGTGGATAATCAAAAGCGAAAAGTGATAAATCACTACTAAACCACTATTACAAGCTATGTTAAAGGGACTTCTTTAAGTATAAACAAAAAGATGAAAAATATGAGTAAGAAAATATAGGAAAGAAAAAATCTCCCTGACAAAGACAAGCAGTAAAAACTGTGGTTCAACCAATTATAAAGCTAGTACAAAGGTTAAAAGACAAAAATAGGAATGTCATGTATAAATAAAACAATATTAAGAGATATAGACACACAAAAGAGATAAATAATAATGACAGAAACATAAACATGGGAGATGACTAAAAAATGTAGTGATTTTGAATGTGTTCCAACTTAAGTGGCCATAAGCTTAAAAAAGACTTTTATAAGCATAGTTTGATACATATAAAGAACATGGTAACCACAAACCAAAAGTCTACAAGAGATACACAAGAAATGGAGAGGAATCCAGACAAACAGAAAGTCATCAACATACAAGAGAAGAGCAAAAGAATAAGAAAGGAACAGAACTAAAAACATTTATAAAATAATTTATAAAATGGCAATAAGTATGTACTTATCAATAATTACTTTAGTTCTATCTGGTATAGCTCAGTGGATTGAGCACAGGCCTGAAGGATCACAGTTCGATTCCCAGTCAGAACACGTGCCTGGGTTGCAGGCCAGTTCCTGGCAGGGGGCGCACCAGAGGCAACCATACATTGACATTTCTCTCCCTCTCTCTTTCCCTTCCCCTCTAAAGATAAATAAATAAAATGTTTTAAAAAATAATTACTTTAAATGAAAATGGACTAAATGCCCTAATCAAATAACATAGTGTGGTTAAGTAGACTAAAAAAAAAATGACCCATATGTATGGTATCTATAAGAGACTCCCTTCATATAGAAAGACACAGAGAGACAGAAAGTAATGGAACAGGAAGATATATTTATGCAAATGAAAATGGGAAAAAAAAGTTGGAATAGCAATACTTATATCAGACAAAATAGACTTTAAATCAAAAGTTGTAACAAGAGACAATAAAAGTCCTTATATAATGATAAAGGGATCAATTCAATAAGAGGATATAATTTTGTAAACATCTATGCACCCAATGTAGGAGCACTTAAATATAGAAAACAACTATTCACAGACGTAAAGGGAGAGATTGGCAGTAATACAAAAATAGTAGGGGACTTTAACATCTCACTGACATCAATGGATAGATCATCCAGACCAGAAGTTGACAAGGAAAATGTGCCCTTAAATAACATATTATAGATGTCTTTAATAGATATTTGTAGAACATTTTATCCCTATATAGCAAAATAGACATTCTTTTCAAGTGCACATGGCACATTTTCTAGGATGGATCACATTAAGCCACAAAACAAGTGTCAATATATTTAAGAAAATTGAAATCATATCAAGCATATTTTCTGGTCATAATGGTGAGAACTAGAAATTAATTACAAGAAGAACACTTGAAAAACATACAAACACATGGAGGCCAACCAATATATTACTAAATGATGAATGGGTTAAGAGTGAAATCAAGATGGGAATCAAAAGATAATTCAAACAAATGCAAATGAAAACACAATGACCCCAAAATTTATGGGACACGGCCAAAGCATTCTTAAAGAGACATTCACAGAATTGCAAGCCTACCTCAAGGAAAAAGAATCTCAAATAAACAATCTTATCTTTTAACAAAAGGAACTAGAAAGAGAACAAAGAAAGCACAAAGTGAGTAAAAAGAAGGGAACAATAAAGATCACTGCACAAATAAATGAAATAGAGTCTAAAAAATAGAAACGATCAATGAAATCAAGAGCTGGTTCTTTGAGAAAATAAGCCAGTATTAAGAAAAAATAAACAAAATGAGAAATGAAAGAGGAATAGTGATAACCTACACTACAGAAATGCAAAGAATAATGAGAAAATATTACATGAGAAACTAATATATATGCTATTCATTATTTCTTATTATTTTCTCTAAATAATGAGAAACTATTATATGCTAACATATTGGACAACCTGGATGAAATGGATACATGCCTGGAAACATACAATCTTTCAAGACTGAGTCAGGAAGAAAGAGGAAATTTGAATAGACTTATAACTACTATAAAATTGCATCAGTAATTATAAAACTCCCCCAAAAGTCCTGGACCAGATGTCTTCAGAGGTGAGTTTTACCCAGCATCCAAAGAGGAATTAATACTTATCTTCTCAAACTACTTCAAAAAACTGAAGAGCCAAGGAGACTCCCAAACTCATTTTACAATGCCAGCATTATCCTGACAGCAAAGCCAGACAAAGACACTACAAAAAAAAATTTAGGTTGCTATCCCTGATGAACATAGATGCAAAATTCTCAACAAAATGTTAGTAAACCAAATCCAGCAATACATTAAAAAAGACCATACACCATGATCAAGTAGGTTTCATCCCCAGGATGCAAGGCTGAGTCAATATCCACAGATCAATGAACATGATATCACATAAACAAAATGAAGGAAAAAATTATATGATCACATCAATAACTGCAGAAAAAGCATTTGACAAAATTCAACATCTATTTATGGTAAACATACTCTCAGTATAATGGAGATAGGGGAACATACCTCAGCATAATAAAAGCCATCTATGAGAAACCTACAGCTAACATCATACTCAATAATGAAAATCTGAAAGCTTTGTCTTTAAGATCAGGAAAAGAAGACAAGGAAGTCTACATTCACTATGTTTATTCATCACATTATTGGCAGTTACATCCACAGCTATCAGATAAAAAAAGGAAATAAAAGGCATCTTTGTTGGAAAGGAAGGAGTAAAACTGTCATTATTTCCAGATGACATGATATTATATCTAGATTACCTTAAAGATTCCACCAAAACAATTATTAGAACTGATAAATTAATTCAGTAAAGTAGAAGGATACAGCATTAATATTCAGAAATTGGTTGCATTTTTATATACCAATAATTAAATATTAGAGACATTAAGAAAATAATCCCATTTGCCATTGCATCAATAGGAATCAAATTTCCAGGAATAAGTATTAACCAAGGAGGTAAAATCCCTGTACTTGCAAAATTATGACATTGAAGAAATTGAAGAAGATAAAAATAAATGGAAGAATAGATTATACTCATTGATAGCAATTATTAACATTATTAAAATGTCCATAAAATACCCAAAGCAATGTATAAATTCAATGTAATCTCTATCAAAACACCAAAGGTATATTTTCACAGAACTAGAAGAAATAATTCTAAAAACAATTCAAAATTATTCTAAAAATAATTCTAAAAAAAATTTGTGTGTAACTACAAAAGACCCTGAATAGCCACAGCAATCTTGAAAAGAAGAACAATGTTGGAAGTATCAATCTACCTGATATCAAACTATACTAAAAAGCTATAGTAAAAATGTATAATACTGGCATAAAAACAGACACATAGATCAAGAAACAAAATCAAGAGCTCAGAAATAAACCCATGCCAATATGATCAGTTACTCTACAATAAAAGAGGCAGGAATATACAATGGGATAAAACAGCCTCTCATTAAATAGTGTTGTGAAAACTGAACAGATACATGCAAAAAAATGAAAGTAGTCAGTCCACTTTCTCACATCATATACAAAAATAAACTGAAGATGATGAAAGACTTAAATGTAAGACTTGTCTGAAACCATAAAAATCCTAGAAGAAAACATAGGTGATAAACTGTTTGTCATTGGTCTTAGCAATATTTTGGGGATATATCTCTAGACTGACAACAAGAGGCAAAAATAAACAAATGGGACCACATCAAACTAAAAAGTTTTTGCACTGCACATGAAATCTTCAACACAACAAAAAGTCAATCTACTAAATAGTACATGATATTTACTAATTATATATTTATAAGGGGTTAATTTCCAAAATATATTAAGAACTCATACATCTCAATATCAAAACAAAAAATAAACAAACACAATCCCATTAAGTGTGGACAGTGGCCCTGAAAAGACATTTTTCCAAAGAGGATATACAGACATATATCCAATATGACATGGCCAATAGACATATGAGAAGATGCTCAACATCACTAATCATTCAGAAAATACAAATCAATGCCACCTTACACCTGTCAGAATGGTTATTATCAATAAATCAAAGAACAAGTGTTATCAAGGATGTGGAGAAAAGGGGACCCTTGTGCACTGTTGATGTAAGTTGTTGCAGTCACTATGGAAAACAGTATGGATGTTACTTATAAAAATAGAACAATCTTATGACTCAGCAATCCCATATCTAGGTATTTATCTGAAGAAATCCAAAACACTAAATCAAAAAGATACATGCATCCCTATGGTCATTGCAGCATTATTTATAATAGCCAAGATATGGGAGCAACCTAAGTGCCCATTGATAGACCAGTGGGTAAATAAGAAGTCTTACATATATATAACAGAATATTACTCAGCCATAAAAATGAATGAAATCTTAATTTTCTAAACATGAGTGGACCTAGAGGGTATAGTGGTAAGTGAACTAAGTTATACAGAGAAAGACAAATACCATATAGTTTCATTTTATCTAGAATCTAAAAAACAAAATAAATTAACAAACAAAACAGAAACAAACTCATAGATATAGAGAACAAAATGATCTTTGCCAAATGGGAGGGCGTTTGGGGTACTGGTTGAAAAAGGTAAAGGGATTAGATGTACAAATTGGTAGTTATAAAATAGTCATGAGGATGTAAAGGACAGCATAGAGAATATAGTCAATAAATTATACTAACTATATGGTGCTTATGGATATTAGACTTATTGGGGTGATCATAAAGTATATAAATGTCTGATGTTTATTTATTTAATTTATTTAATAAACATTTATAAATAAATATTTATTTATATAAATAAATATAATTGTTTTATATTCATTTTTATAAATATAAAAATTTATATTTATAAATATAAATATAGCACGTTACATACTGTATATACTATATATAGTATATTATGCTATAGTACATTATATACTATTATATACTATGTTGTAATACTGAAACTAATGTGAATTTGTCAACTATAATTAAAAAAATAAATTCTAAAAGTCTGTATGAATGTCTATTACAAATATTTATTCAAAATAGTTCCCTGATATTACAACATGTAATATCCTTTAAAATTGTTCCTCTTCAAAAAATGTCTGCCCTTGTTATTCAGAGTATGACCTTGGAAAGTGATGGCTCACCTTGCTAGTTCATTATCCATTCTCTGGTGTCAGTTGCTCATGGTCTCTTCATGGATATTAAAATTATGGGAACAAGCTTGAAGCTGTTTTGGTTAAAATGTAAGCATTTTCTGATTGGGCATGTCCCATGATCCTTTTCAGCCTGGGTTTCTTCATCTGCAGAGTTGGTAAAATAATATTTATGTCACAGAGGTCATTCGAGGTTTAATTCAGTTGATAATATTATGTTATCTTTGTATGATTTCTGACTTTCTATAGATATTTCTTCTCAAGAACTAATCACAATGATACTGTTTCATTTCCCAGTGCTTTCCAGGTTTGGAACACTTCCATGGATTTCTCTTTTGGAAATTCATTATTTCCATGTCCAAAAGGCAGGGTTTTCTTTGGTTTTGTCTTTAATGTTCTTTTCTGAAGAGAGAACTGAGCCGAGTTTCAGTGGATTTAAGCTACATCACATGTTTAATACGTAGCAGACCTGGGGCTAGAACCAGACTCTGACTGCTGCTCACTTTTGGCAGGGTCAAAAATTCTGTTGTGATATAAGGACCAAGCTGATATTGGAAATAAGTTATGTGTGAACCCATTGGGAGAAGTGGGAACATTCTACACAAAGCGTATGGGAAATGCAGTGCCACCACTTGACTCCAGCCAGCTGTTAACAAGGGGGATTTCTCGTCCAGTGTATTAAGATTTGCTGTGGTTTTTTTCTTAAGAGATGACAGAAATTCAGATTTTTATATAAAAATATTGACGTGTACTAAAAAGGAGAAAAGAGATAGACCAATGAACATCAAGTGGTACCAGCACTTTCTTTATTCTTCTGTGTTGCTGTGAGGTGCTCCTTCTTCCTGGGTTTGGATTCATTTCATCCTGATTGATGGAGATTGTAAAGTGCTTTAGGGTAGCGGTTATACCACCATTATTGTTGCATCCCCAAAGTATAACAAGGTGCCTGATAGTACACAGTATGCTAGTACATGCTTTTAATTAAAAAACAGAAACAATAGACCAAAGTTTCTCACAGAATGCGTTTTGGGACCCGAGTTAGCACACAGGTTAGCAATGAGTCATCATTCCACTGAAAAATGGTGAGAAGTGTGTTGTAAATATTCTGTCAGGTAGTATTTCTGTTATTGTTTCTCAAATGGCAAGTTTAGAGAAGTAAAATTAGAGTGACAGTTTTATCTTTTGTATGAATTACTGTAAATATTACTCATTCTAAATACAGTATATGCCAAACATTTTTATCAACTTAACTTTTAGTGACTTTGGTATCTAAATGCTCATAACTTTCAGGCATAGGGTTGTTTAAAAATGATAACTTTATTCAAGGGAATCTAAATTCAAGTGTGCTTCTACTTAAATATAGATTCATTTAAAAAACTTTTCAAGGGATCTCGATTATAAAGGAAGAAATATAGCCATATGGCACTTTGGTTGTTATTGGTTATATATATGTAGATGTGTTGTTATGGATCTAAACACATAATCCCAAAATATTTAGAAATACTTTACCTGCTGATTTGCAGACCACATGAGTTTTCATGGCCAAAGCCTTGGCCCTTATTTTTCTTTCAACAATAAAATTAAGTAATAGTACTTAGGTTGGGTCTTCATTACACAACAAAAATTCACAATAAAGAGCAAAATCATGAGTGTGAATGATAGGAACTGTGATTGTTTGTCCCATTTATGATTGGTTTAAAAGGCAGAGATCAAGTTTAATGTATTATTTTATTCCACCTTTAGAACATGTCATCATTACCATTTTAATTAATAAGATTAACAGTTAGAGAAGCTCATACCTGGAAACCTGCCTTGCACCACACCATGCCTCCAGTCTTTAGTAACCTGTTGAAAGCAAAACAAAACAATTTACCTCCAACCATCCCATCACACTCTGACTTCAAGTTCAGCTTCACAATTAAATAACTTGTCAACTTTGAATTAGCAATAAACAGCAACTCAAAATCTGTAGAGCTTATAAGCAAGTGAGAAGTGGTGCTTAGAATGATTACATTCCTAAGCTCACAATTATCACAGCTCAGAACTAATTTTTATGCCTTAAGTAAAACCAAAAGAATCTACAAAAAGCACTTCATTTTCTGGGAAGGTTAAATTAAAATTAAAATGTTCGGTGGAAAGTCATCCTCTTTAAAATGTATTTCCTAAGAACCACTTACTTGAGGAAGGATTTGCTACTGTAATTTTAACTTTTCAGGTGGAAATCCCTTTACTTCCTACACTCCCTAGACAGAGAGGCCACTAGTATTTTTTTAAAGTACGATATTTTAAAAAGTATTCTTTAGGGCAGTTCTTCCATGTTTACAGGTTGTACACATTTATACAATATGCTATTTTATTAACCCTAATGGGTAGCAGAGTGCCTGAAACTGAAACAGACCATATTCCAGAGAGACCTAAAGTAGCCAGTGAATAATAGCCAGAGTAGCACCTTGGATTATGTCACCTGTTTCTTGAAGAGTTCAAGTACTTTTTGCAGGTCTCTTGAAACATTCTACATAACATCCATATCAGGGTCTGAGAGAGGGATTGGAGGGAAAGGAAGGGAAGAAGCAGGGTGTGTAGACTGACTGACTCCTGGGACAGCTGTAGCCCAGGCAACTGGGATCTTGCTGCGTGAGGAGGGAGAAGTAAATCTCCCTTTCCAGATTTGGCCGTTCAAATGTTTTGGGGCTAGTGGGAAATTCATTTGAAATTTTTAGCTTTCATATGGTAGGAGTCTAAATAGTTACCTTGCTGACCTGTGAGGCAGCAGATGTATTAAATTATTTTCCCATGGGCTCTTTCTGTTGTGAGTGCCTTTTAAAAATTTTCTAAACATATAAAAACTTGAATTTCTATGTTTTTTTTAAAAAAAATTGGAAAATCTGGCAACATTGTACCATTACTATCACCTTATGGTAGCAATAGGCTAGAACTGAGCTAGAGATGTGTGGTTTAGATGGGGTATATGCTCCCCACTTCACCACATGCATACTCATGTACCTGTTTTCACTCAGTCTCACAACTCTATGGCTCTGAGTTACTTTGGGGTTTGCAATTCTTGTCCCATTAGCTTGCTGGAGTGATTTTATTTATTCATTTCTCCCTTGGTCTCCAAGCTCAGATTTCCAACTGCTTAATGAGCATTCCTATCTCAATGTCCCTCCAGCTCCTGGCTCAACATGTCCAATGCCAAAATGTTTTTTATTCCTTTGGTGCTCAATGATATTTTAAGGATTAGTCTACATTGCCTCATTTAATTTTACAAATGAAGAATCCAAGGATGAGGCTGAATGCAGATTTACGATGGTTTGATTTCAAAATTAATATTCAGTCTCATTTCTGTTTATGGAGGATAAGAGACTGTACCATGCTTTTTCTCTTTCTTTTATTTTTGCAATGTACTTAGGAAAGTATAAGCATAATGAAACATAATGTACTTGATGATTATATTGCTACCTTGTCTACAGTCTCTATTCTTGAAGACATACAAAACTTTCTATATGCATTGTTAGGATTCTAGTTCCCCATTCCACTAGGAGAGAATCTTAACCCTGATAGCAATTTAGAATGGTTTAAATCACAGGTGGCAAACACAAGGCCCACTGGCCAATTCCAGCCCTCCACCTTGTTTGATCTGGCCTGGGACCTTGTTTTTACCCGGTGGCAGTGCCCAGCTCCTTGCCCCTAGTTAAGGAGTAGT